>NC_135538.1:150150099-151350099 GCF_045843805.1 Urocitellus parryii | reverse complement strand
ATGCCTTCATGGTTCTGCCTCCGTTCGAATGGCCTTATTAACTTATTTGATGTTCATAACTCTGCTCAGAATAACAGCAGGACATAAAAATGCTCTAGTGTTAAACTGTGGTGTCATGAGATGAGAGGAAGACAGGTGGGTAGGTGGGTAGATAGGTCAATAGTGCTATGATCATAAGAAGCAGGGAATTTCTAAGAAGAAAAATCAGTCAGGGAAACTGAAAATAAGAGGCAGATACTTGCTTGAGCTTTGAAATATCGGGAAGATTTAGATAGGCAGAAAAGAAGGGAATATTCCAGACTGAAGAAAAATAATGCCCAAAGACCAGATAGTAATAATGCACCAGGTTGTGGGGGAATCCACAGCTCTGGAACTGAGCAGGAGGAAAAAAACAAAAAAAGAATGTGCATAATACAGCCCAAAGATAAAGGTGAAGCCTCTAAGTTGCAGGTACTTATTGGAAAAGAAAACTCAGCATTTTCTCGGATGAATGCTTGTGATGTATTTGGAGCTCAGAAAGCACTCATCTAGCAGGGCTCACAATGGTTCACGTGTGACTTGGCAACACTCAGTGCTCAGAGATGTTTCGGGGGCATGTATATGTCTGCCTGAAAGGTGATTTATGCCCCCAATTTTCCATTATGTGTTTCAAATTTTAAGACCTCTACTCCTTGCATGCTGGCTGGCCTGTTAAACTTAATAAAACTGTATCTAGTTCACTTACAAAGAGGATGCCTGAAGTCCTAAATGAACTATAATTCCCCTGATTATATCACTTGCAGACTGTGCAGCTAGTAGGCTCTTTTTTTTTCCTCTTCTTCATTGGATGACGTGGGCCAAGACAGCTTTTCCTCAATGGAAACTTATTTTGTTGGAGCTTGGGGTTGGAGGAAGGAGACAGGAGGAAAGCGACAAAGCCTTAAAATGGACGAGTTGCCCACTGCCTGGTTAGATGCCTGCTTCCAGTGCAGTTTCTCAGGAGGCTGGTGGTGGAGGGAAGTGAGCTGATCAAGAGGCCCCATGGCCCCGTGGTCCCCTTAGCTTGGCACCTGTAAGGTGACTGGTCTGCAGTAGCACCTGCAGCCTGAAGGTGCAGAAGGACTCAGGATAAATGTCACACAACAGACGGACTTGAAAATAGACAGGACGCACAGCTGGTATCCAACACAGTGTTTATTTTAGTCAGCTTTTCCTTGTGTAGATCAAAAGACCCCAAAACAACTTAGAGGATAAAAAGTTTATTTGGGTACATGATCAGGTGACTCCCTAGCTCTAGGCCTGAGGTAAGGCAGCGTGTCATGGTGACAGGGCATGGCAGAGGAGAGTAGCTCAGGGCAGGATAATCAGAAATCAGAGAGAGCACCACTCACCAGGGACAAAATATCAACCCCAAAGACACACCACCAGTGACCCACACCCTCCAGCTACACGGACATCCCTGCCTACAGTTAACATCCAGCTGATCCATTCAAGTGGATCAATCCATTGGATGGGCCCTACTTCTCATAATCCAATCATTCTACCTCTGAAAATTCTTACATTTTCTCACACAACCATCTTCTGGGTGATCCTCATATCTAAACCATAACATTCTGCCCCAGACCCCAAAAGTTGGTTCCCATTTCCCAATGCAAAACACATTTAGTCAATTTCCAAGTGTGAAGACTATCATCTTAACACTTGCAGCACTGTCAAAATATCCAAGTCCAAATCACCTCTGGGACTCAGGCAAACTCTTAGCTGTGAGACTAAAGATCAAAGCCAATTAAATGTATCCAATATACAATGGCACAAAGTAAACATTTCAATTCTACAATGGAGAAATTGGGGCATAAAAAGAAGAGATGGGACCAAAGGAAGATCAAAACGTAGCTGGGCGAACATTTCTATGGCTTCATGTCCAGCATCTGGGTCAAATGGTGTTGTGCTGTTCTCTCCAAAGGGCTGGGGAGCTCTGCCCTGTGGTCTGGCTGGCTGCAGCCCACATGCCCTCTCTCTTGGCTCGTCTCTGCTCGGTTTCTGCAGCTCCACTCGGCAGACATCTCATGATACTGGCAACACTTAATCTCAGAGGTCTCTGTGGCAGCTCAGCTTCCTTCTCAGGTCTTCATGCACCACTGTCTCAGGGCAGCCCATGAGGACTGCCACCCTGCTACATTTTCCTCACCTCCCAGGCCTTCTTTTGAAATCTCAGAATGCTCCAGAAACCCCTAATTCCAGCATTTTTAATCTCTGCAGAACCAGCACCACATAGTCAATGCCAAGACCTGCCGCCATCTTGAACAGCAGCCAAGATTCCAGGGACCACAACTGCAGCAGTGAACCATGGTGACAAAACCTCCCAGGTCTCCCCCACCCCCGTGCATGCAGGGTGCCTCCACGGGCTCTGCTCACAGGGATTTTTATTTTATACCCTTGAGCCTGAGATGCGTATGGTTTTGCTGAGTCTTGCGGTGCCCTCGATCCTTTTTCACTATATTTTCCCATGCAAAGTACATAGCTCTCTTTCATGGCTGCAAAGCCTTTAACTGTTGAGGGCCACAGCCGAGTCGGGATGACGCATGGCATTTTTGCCAGAAGTAGTGGTTGAGAGGTCATAGAGTTCATAGTAATTCTATTAACAGAATGATTTAATAGCTTCCTGGTGTGACAAGAAGAAGCTTCAGTGTGGAATTTGAATATTTCTTCTTCCCAAAAAAGAAGAGATGAACCCTATCCAGCTGGATAAAAATCCCATCTTTCTTCCTTCTGTCCTTTATTCTTGCTGATAGTTCAGGCTTTGTTAACCCTGATATTGCTTCAAGTCCAGGTCCCACAACCTCCTTATCATGGTCACTGAGATTCCCAGGTGGGTAGATAGAAATAAGAAGACATTTTTAGGGCATTACTTGTCCCTTTTTAAATTCAGGCGTCCTCACCGAACGTCCGATACAGTGGCCACGCGCGGCTGTGGAAGGGGGCGCCCAGGTTTCCACTCTCCGTTTCTCCCCTAGGCTGATCCTGGGGGCCAGCGCCTCTCCCCAGCTGGGGTGGGGCCAGCAACCCCAGCCTCACTTAGGGATTTGTTTAAAAGTATCTCGGAGAGTGTATGAACATTCCTCAAACCTCAGAAAGAGAACTCTGGTCAGTTCTGTGGTCTCGCCATTCACCTTCTAGGTACAGAGCTAAGAAAATGAAGTCCTCGGGTGGAAGGGAGGGCTGTACACCATGCTCACTGCAGCCTCCTCCACCGTAGCCAAAATGGAAAACCACCAAGTGTCTATCAGCTTGGGGTGGGCAAAGAAATCCTCCACACACCTCAGTGTGGTCACAACAAACGCCGGAGACAAGCGACTTCTGAAGAGAAGATTTTATTGAGCTCATGACTTCAGAGCTTCCAGTCCTTGGCTGGCTGCTCCTGCTGCCTTCAGGCCTGTGGCCAGGCCCCCCTATGGCAGGAGCACAGGACAGGGCAAGATCACAGCTTTCGGTTCAGAAGGGAAAGAGAGCAAGAGGAAGGGTGGGGTCCCAGTTCCCTTTGAGGCTGCCCCTCAATGGCCTGAGACCTCCCACTCAGCCCTGCTTCTTTCAGGTACCTCCTCTTCCTCATGGCATGACCCCAGGAACAGGCCTTACCCCACAGGGGACATTGCAGATGGGAACTCAGGCGTGTCTGTAGTCATCCATGTGCAATAGCATATCATCCAGCCGTCGAAAGGAGGAGATCTTTCCACTCATGGCAACCTGGATTAACCCAGAGGACCCTGCTGAGTGAAATAAGTCAGACACACAAAGAAAAATGCCGCATGACTCACTTGTACATAGGACCTTAAAAAATCAGATAGTATGGAATTTAGGTTTCCAGGGATGGAGGTCTTGGGCAAATGGAGCAGGTTTTGTCAAAGGATACAGAGCTTCAGTCACATAGGATAATAAATTCTAGAGATCCAATGTACAGGGGATTATATTAGTAATACCATACTGTGCACTTAAAATTTGCTCGGACGGTGGATCTTACGTGTTCTCACCACACACACACACTGAGCGGAGAGACGGACTTGCTAATTACCTTGGCTGCAGTGGTCAATTCCCTCTGTAAATGTGTACCAAAGCTTCACCCTTTACACCTTGAATATGCACAATTTTAATTAAAAAATGAAAAGTAAATCAATAAAACACAAGTGACAGACAGGTAGACCCATTCTGACCTACTGAACCCAAGCTTCATGTGGGTCCCAGAGGCTGTGCATTAGAAAGAACTCCTGGAGAAACTGAGCTAAGCAAATCTGAGGGCTTTCTCTACGTCTCCTCTGCAGTAAAATAAGGAGGTCACGCTTGATCCGTGTCCATCTGTCCCTCAACAGGCTAACATTCTAAACTCTTGGTCTCTGTCTACACTAAGAGATGTGACTGAGTTATCTGGGTGTGGGGAAGCTGAGACCCTGAAACAAACTTAGCAGATCTGCCCACTGACTTGATACACAGCTTCCAGTTATCAGACATCATGTTAAATGTTCAGGTTGCTCAAGTGCCACAATTTCTTCAGTCACATTATACTAAACAGAATACTGAACAAAAAGACAGAGACAAACCCACATAATATTTATCTAATACTTATCTGATATTTATCAGTTATCTGAAACTAGACAAAGTTGTCAAAAACATGCATTGGAGTAAAGAGAGCCTTTTTAACATAGGGTGCTGGGAAAACTGGAAATCCAATGTAGAATAAAACTTGAGGCCACCTCTCACCTTGCACACAAAGGATCAAAGACCTGGAAATTAGACCAGACCCCTGAAACTGGTAAAAGAAACTCTAAGTCCAACATTGCAACATGTTGGCTCAGGAACTGATTTCTTTAACGAGACACCTAAAGCTCAAGAGGTAAAATGAAAAATCAGGATGATGGAGAAGGATGACATCAAATTAAAAAGCTACACAGTAAAGGAAATGATTAAGATCATGAAGACAAAGTCTACAGAATGGGAAAGGATCTTTGTCACTTGCCAATTAGATAGGGCATTAATATCCAGAATACAGAAAGAAATAACCCCCCTCAAAAAAATTAACCCAACAAATGAATGGGTGAAAGAGCTAAACAGACACTTCTCAAAAAAAGAAATAAAAATGGCCCAAAATATATGAAAAAAAATTCAACATCCCCAGCAATTAGGGAAAAGCAAATTAAAACTGCAATGAAATTTCATCTTTTTTTCTAGTTAGAATGGTAATAACTGAGAAATAGACATTTTTTTGAGAAATAGACATTTTTTTTCCATGAAAACAAATAATAGTAAGTGTTGGCGAGGATGTGGAGGAAAATGTACACTCATATGCTGTTAGCAGGAGTGCAAATGATTGCAACAATTCTGGAAAGCAGTGTGAAGATTTCTCAAAAAAAAAATCAGAATGGAGCCATGATATGACCCAGCTATCCCACTTTTTGGTTTATATCCAAAGTATTTAAAATCAGCATATGGCAGTGATGCAACCACACCAATGTTAATGGCACCTCAACTCACAAGAGTTAAGCTATGGAACCAAACTAGGTGCCATTCAAGACCTGATTGGGTGAAGAAAATGTGGTGTATAGAATAACTCAGTCACATGTGAAGAAAATGTGGTACTTATACACGGTGCAGTATTACTCAGCCATAAAGAACAAGGAAACTATAGCATTTGCTGGTAACTGGATGGAACTGGAGACCATCATGTTAAATGAAATAAACCAGACTCAGAAAGGCAAACGTTGCATGTTTCCTCTGGCATGAGGAGGCTAGTCTAAAACTAGGGGCAAAAAAGGGAAAAGAGAAGTAAAAGTGTGGAGATGGGTGGGGAGAACTCCTTCAATATTGAAGAAGGACCCGTGGACTGGATGGAGGGGATGGGGGGATGGTGTAAGGGAAGAGCAGTGGGTGAATCTGCCCTCCCCTCCTAAGGACATACCTGAATAGACCCCCAGTGACCTCCCCGCCACAGATATCCAAAAACACTGATTAAAAAACTACAACTGAATAATAGAAAGGTCAGTAAAGTAGAAGGAAGTGAACAGGAGGAGAAAGAATGGAGGGGAAAGGAGAAGGACGGGGACTGAATCAGAGTAAGCTCTGCCCCAGGCTCTCATGACGATGTCAAGATGAATCCTACTCTTATGTATAACTAAAAAGACCAATTTAAAAAAGAAAGAAAGAAAGAAAAAAGCCCCTCAACTCTCAGCATTATGTATGCGGTTTCTAATAATTCCTCTTTTATCTTATCAGGAAAAAAGTCTAATTAGACTGCTAATTCTTAATGATCTAGAATCTCAGAATTCAGGACTGTGTTGGGAAGCTGTTGGAAAAGAACCATTAAGGATTTAATAGATATTTAAGATGATGGAAATTGGAATTAACAATTTTAGCTGTGACCCTCAGAAGATATGAGTGAGAAGTGGTTGGAGAAAAAACTTCTAGTGTTCTGGAGAGAAGCCACTGCATGACTTTAAAGGGGCGTTTGAGAAATAGACATTTTTTTTTTCCATGAAGAGCAAAATCAGTGGCAAATGTAATCACACCTTTTAAGGCGGTTTCTGCCTACTAGTGACTCCAGCACAGAGTGTTGTTCATGCTCACACTGGTCCACTTTCCCCTCTCTATAGGATCTTGCATGGACAGCGGACTAGCGGCCAGATACGGTGCTGGTCAAGAACGTCACTGAAACCAGTGGACCAATTCTGGTTTTCAAGCAGTTCATGGACTCTCTGACCTTGACAAGGATGAACACTCTGCCCAGGTGGATGGGTGCTCTGATAGAGAAGGTAAGACAGAGAGGCAGCAGGAGAAGGGGCAGGCGTTCACCCAGATGCCAGGTGGGTAGAAACCTCCCAGGAGCATGAACAAATTGAGGAAAGAAGAGAGGAACCAATTCTCTCAGTTGGGAGAGCTGTGGATACAATCAAGCCTCTGCTGCTTGTTAAGAAACGGAAAGAAATAAACCCCAATGCAGTAGAGTTGGTGTTAGCTTTTGGTGGCTGTGATCAACACATCTGGCGGACACAACTTAAGAGGAGAAGCGCACTTTGGCTCTGGCTTCAGTTGGTGGTGGGCTGGCCCCACTGCTGTGGGCTGAGGTAAGACATGGCGGAAGGCAGGTCCCGAGGAAAGCAGCCAGGCTCCTGGCAGACAGGAAGCAGAGAGAGGAAGGGGTGGGATTCCAAATACACCTTCCAGGGCATCTCAAGTGATCTGCTTCCTTTCACTAGGCCCCATCTGCTGCAGTTTCCGCCACCTCCAAATAGTCCTCTCCATGGTGAACGCATCCATTATTTAATCCACCAATGAGATCGGAGCCGTAATCCAATCACTTTCCAAGTCCCACCTCTGATCATTGCTGTATGGGAGGAAAGTCTTCGGCACAGGAGCCTTTGGGGGACACTTCCGATCCAAGCCATAACAGATGGAGGAGGTGATACCCTACTTCAGATTCTGAATGTCCCCCAAAAGCCCTGTTGAAAGCTTGCTCCCAGGTGCATGGTATTATTGAGAGGTGGTGGTAACTTTAAAGGTGGGGCTTATTGGGAGGCTTTTGCCCATTTCAGTTACACCTTCTAAGGAGACTTGTGGGACTCTGGCCTCTTCCTCCTTTCCATCCAGGGATGAAGGAACAATGGAGACAGCAGAGGCTGCACAACTGGGCATGGCAGTGGCTCACACAGTCCAGGCTGCAGTCTCACTGTGGCTGCCGAAGGCTGCAGAGTGGGAAGCTGCTCGGTTCAAGACGCTGGAGCCTCAGAACAGGAGGGACCAGCCGCAGTCCCAGGCTGAGGGCCTGGAAGCCCCTGGAGAGTCGCCAGGGCAAGTTCTGTTGAGGGTTGGGTTCTGATGTTCACAGGGAAGGGCAGCATCCGACACTGCACCTCGGTCCCTTCTGCCCGTGCCCGTTTCGGGTCGTAGCCTCTGGGCCGGCATCCCACACCCAAGGTGCTTTCCCTACAGCCTCGTGGGCTCACCTGCCAAAGGTCCCCGGAAACAGCCTCAGGGGTGCAGCCAGAGTGCGCTTCACCAGCTTTCTGGGCATCTCTCAGTGTCACACTCAAGGTGACAACCAGGATCAACCCTCACACTGGCGGAGAGAAACAGTACAGTAGAGCAACCAAGCCCCAAATGCTCTTGAGTCCACTTACCCCTGACCTGCACAGCAGGACAGATGGACAGAAGTGGGTGGGTCTGATGCCCTGTCTTCTAGAAAGAGTGACCAGCTCTGGTGTTGTTGGAACCCAGTGGACTGCCCCGTGTTCTCACACATCCTCCTCCTTGCAGGAGACCTGGTAAATGGTCAGGCAGAGATAAACTAGAATTGTTTCTCCACTTATATTCCTTTGCTTTGCAGCTTCCCTCTTTGAGAATATATTTTGTTTTAGCAATGAGCGTATGTGCCGTGACATGGGTGTTCCAGGTGCAGCTGTCTTCCTGGGATCTATTGTCAGAACCGCATGGTGCAATCCTAGCTGTTCTGGGGCCGAGGCAGGAGGGTGCAAGCAAGAGGTCAACCCGGACAACATAGAGAGACCCTGCCTCAAATTTAAAAATAAAAAGGGCTGGCGATGTTCTTTAGTGGTAAAGAACTTCTCAGTTCAATCCAAAGTTTTTTAAAAAATCATATTTTTTTAATTCTCATCTATCTATGCTTAGTAAAAATGACTTAACTATTTTTTAATATCCATGATAATTATGCCAACACATGTTGGGTACTGGTTTAAGGTGAATATATAAGATATTTATTGAGTCAGTAGCTTGAGTGGCTCTGGAACCACATTAGCAACATGAATTCCAACTGCCACTCATTTGTGCCCTATTGAACAAGTTCTTAAACTCTCTGTGCCCCAATCTCCATTTAGTAAAAGGAAGGTACTAATGGCAACAATCACATTGACAGGTGTGTGGTGCCTAGTAAGAGATCAATATATAGATGGTGGCTTTTCTCTCAGTCTGCTGATCTATGTAACTAAGAATATGATATGCCTAAGAAGTTCTTATTTCTCATGCATCTGTGGGTTATCTGAAGGAACTCTGTTAATATCAGCTGGGTTCTCTGACGTGTGTGTGGTTGGTGGCCCATGGCTTGCAGGTCCGTGGTAGTGTCTCGGGCAGTTGGCTTGGTCCTCCATTCTATCTCAGGCAAGCAGGCTAGCCAGGGCAAGCATCTCAGTTAGTGATCAGAGAGGCAAAAGAGGGCACATAATACCACAGGATGAACACTTCAAGCCCCGCCGGCATCATGACTGCTAAGATGCCATTCCCCTAGAAACTTATGCAAATGGCTGAACAAAGACAAGAAACAGAGAAAGAGGAACTCATGATTTTGAAAAGAAATTTAAACTATTCTGGCTTTAATTGTCATAAGTATCCTCAAAGGGAATCCTGGCTTTTACTCCTTACCAAAAGAACACAGAGACATTTCAAGCACCCAGTCTTGCATCTTGCCTAGAATAAAACAACACTTGGAATTTTAAAGCAGGAAGAGATAAATATAGGTTTATTAATCACATATATTTGTTGATGGTTTGATTGATTGAGCTAGTCTTCATAGGAAAAAATAAAAACGTGCTTCAACATTATCTCCAGTCCAGCAGCCATGAGTCATTTATTATCATTTGTTGGTTGCTACCAGATATTAAACTAATTTGCATTTTGAGGATGGAAGAAGAGATTTATATGAAGTCCCACTAACATTTTTTTTCCCCTTATATAAATCTGACTTTCATTCCAGTTCCTTTTTGCACTGAAGAATCGGCTTCCATTCACTGTGATGTGTTACTTTGTGTGTCAAGAAAGAAAAGCATGGTTATGTTAGAGTCATAGGAGTCAGGAGATCCCAAATGGTAAAATCCAGCTTGCATACTTTAAGAATAATTAGGGTCTAATAAAAGACAGGGAGTCAGCAACCCTTCAAAATGGGATGGGAGAAAATAAATGACCACAGTTTCTGGAGGAAAGGAAAATATGTTCTTTAATTAAGTCAAATACTAGGTTTCAGAGGATTAAGTTTATCTGCATTTAGAATAACTGATAATATTACAATTCTTACTCTGAGAGAATCAGTTTATCTCTTGCATTTTATACAAAAAAATCATAGTTTTGGCTAGTATAGAGAATTAAATAATGTGTTGAGATATATTGTTTAGATATTATTCTAAGGAGACATTGTGCTAGACTTAGTCCCTGTATCACTAAAGCTCATTTACCATCCTGCCAGGTGGAATTTTATGAAAGTAATCTTATCTGGACTTATGTAAATACATATTCATAGGACGTATGTAAAACACCAAGGATAAGCCCAGGTTTGGATACTTTAAATAAAAATGGTAATGTCCCAGAAGCAGTTCTCCAGGCTATCGGGCCCTCTTTCTTATAAAATGCATCCAAAATACAGCTTCTCGTAGCTACAATAATGTAATTCAGTTATACTTAAGTCATAAATTAGCATTATGCCCAATTGATTTTGTGTATTTTATTTATATTAAAATTTATAAATGTAGTTTCAGAAATAAACATTTTAGTACATGGCAAGTTTGTGTCTCGCATTGGTGTTCTGTTTTAGAAATTTGGGGTGAAGGTGAACATATTTTTGATGGGAAAACATACATTGTGTTCCTGCCCTCAAAAACCGGCAGTCACCTAAATCTTTGAAGCAAGCATATGTTTGTATAAGAGCGCTTGGATTTTTGTGACATCTCTACATAGCATGACCATATAGAAACCGCTATCACAAGGAGATAAAAGTTTTCAATTCAAATTAGAATAATTCTCTCCCTTTTGTTTCTTCATCTGAATCACAATTATTCCAGATGCCAGGATTCCAAAGACACTGACCTGCATGTCTCTGGCCTTCCAGAGACAGACATTTCTTGACCCATCTAATTGATACTCTCTGGTTGGCCTTTAAAGGGTCCTCCTGGATTTTACCCACATGAACAGCTTTTGGGCTGAGAACTGGCAGCTGCAGGGCAGTTCTTCCATATGTGACTTTGGAGTCTATTGCCCTTGCACGGGGACAGATCCTCTGGTTTTCTGAAGGTTTCACTTCTCCAGTTCCTGGAACTCAACCCTAGTCTTTGACTGAGAGAAACCCAAGCCGATGGCCAGCCAGTGCCTTGGCACCTGTGGTGAAGGGGAACCGGCTGAGCCACCCCTGGGGAATGTCACTGAGTTGGGAGCCAAGGCAGCTGACAATGGAGAAGATGAAAAAAAAAAAGTGGAGACACTCAAATAATTATATATCTGTCTGCTCCTTTTTTTTCCTATTAAACACTCACCTATTTTTTCCCTGTGAAAAGTTCATTTAAAGCTGTCTGCCCAAGCTATATGAAAAAACCCACAGTACATTCAATAGTATAATACAAATCCAGAATGTTTTCAAATTTCCCTCTTTTGTAGGTTTTGAGATTGGCAGCTCTATAATTAGGAATAACAAAGAAGAAGGGAATTAATAAGATTCAAATGTAGGGTCCCCGTCAGAAATGTGGAGTAGGGGAAAAGGGGAGAGGGGAAATCAAGGGGGTGTAATCTTATTGTACACTGGAAAGTTAGATGCTCAGCTTTTATACAGCCAGGCATTTGTTTAGATTTCATACAACTAGTCAGATCTTCTAATTTTATGAAAAAAAGTGGCTTGTAGGAAATTTAAAACTGATTCTCAGACCCCTGTGATCAAGATACCAGACCGGGACACACAGAGAAGGAAAAGTTTAATTTTGGCTCATGGTTTCCAAGGTTCCGTCCATGACTGGCTAACTCCATTGCTCTGGACCCAACGTGAGGCAGGGCATCATGGCAGAAGGTAATGGTGGAGAGAAGCTGCTCAGACCATGGTGGCCAGGAAGGAGAGACAGAAGCCAAGGGCAAAATATAATCCCCAAGGGCATTTCTGCAGCGACCTAGTTTCTTCCAGCCATGCCCCACCTGTCTACAGTAGTCCATTCAAATTATTAACCCATCAAATGGGTTAATCCTGATTAGGTTACAGTTTCCATAATCTACTTATGTCACCTCTGAAAATTCCTGCCTTGCCTAACACATGAGCTTATCAAGACATTTGATATCCAAACCTTAACAGACCCTAATGTATACTAATTGACCTTAAAGGACAATTTGGTGAAACTTTCCATCTGAATACTTTTGGTACATTAAAATGATTCCACTATGAAATGGTCTCCTGGATAGCAGGTTAATTAAATAAAGCTCTCATTATCACAACAAAGGGCTTAGGAACTGAGCTGTGCGATGGGAGGGGCATATATGAGAATTTTTAAGCAAAAATTGCCTGATTTTTATCCCAACAGCTGTTCTCGCTCTTGCAGATAACTTTTTTCATGGATTATCTATTTGTCAGATTAAGTTAGCTCATAGATTATTCTCCAGGAGAAAAAAGTCATGTAGAGTATATTCATGTTTTAATTTGCTACAGTACCAGAGTTTATTTTATTGCATAGTATTAACTTCTACTTTGATACTTAACAATTTGCATATTCTTCTCCTTAGATATTTCTGATTTAGAATAAAAGATTTCTATGTTTGATCTTCTTCCACTCAGCAAGTAAACCAATGGTGTTAATAGCACTGAAAGTTGGATGTTTATTTCGTCATTTGCTAAATGTTAATGTGAATCACTTTTCAAAGGGTAAAATCTTTAGCAAATAACTTGAGTGAAGCACACACAAATTTGAATTAAGTAGTTACTGGGAAACTTGGGTTTTAGCTCTCAACTCTGACACTTTTTATGCATCCTTACCAGTTCTTCGAAAACATTTATTGCTAATTCAAATCCCTGTCGGTGGTATACAAAAAATTTAGTCAGATCAGCAACCAAGAGTTTAGTCCTATGATATTAGCTCTAAGAGCTGTGCTACTAAGTGGTGGGTCATGGAGGCACAAAACCCACTAATGCTCTGTGGAATGAGTAGGAAAAGCATCAGAGAAAAGCAAACTGTGGCCCCTAATTCTCTAAGTCAGAAACTCCGAAGCCAGGGAGCCAGTGCTGTGGAAGGCAGGGGGTATGGAGTGGCCAGGGGAGCAGTCGCCAGGGCCGCCAGGTCCAGATCCAGACACGTTAGAGAGAGCTCACGATTGACACAGCTCTCAGTGGAGGGGAAGGGGCTGGGCAGACCTTGCTTCACGGGGAAGGCTCTCCATGGAGAACAGTGGTTTGTATCATTCACGGTCATCAGTTCCCCTGCAGAGCTGTTGGAATGTAGATTCCTGAGTCTCACCTTCAGATATTTGTCTTCAGAAGGTCTGGAATAGGGGCTTAGGAATCTGCACATTTAGCAGCCAGACCCCTGGGCCACATGCACTGAGGGATCTTCACTTTGAGGACAATCTGAGGCTATCAGAAGAAATGATGTCATCAGTGCAATGACATCACCTGATGTAGACTTCAGCAGACTCCTTGTGTCTTCAGTGAGAGCCAAGCTATGGAAACACAAGACGGTCCTAAAATGCTATTACAAACACTGTTCATGGTCTTACTTATTCTCCAGTTAAAATAAAACCGGCAGCTTTGGAGTCCTACATGGTGAATTCTAGAACACTATTCTCCCGTTGGAGTCTGACTACGGGGTGACGTCTAGGTCATGATTAATGTGCCTCTTTGTAGCTGATGTCAGCAGAGTCGAGCGTGTGTGTGTGTGTGTGTGTGTGTGTGTGTGTGTGTGTGTTTAAAGCTATTTTACACTTCAGGTTTCTGGAAAGATATTTTCTTCCACTATGGTTTGGGTTACTGATACTATTTAAACCCTGTTTGTTTGTTCTGTTTTTGAAGTTTTCATGGTAAGCTATTCCCTCAAAACGTGGGAAAGTAATAAGAACTGAAACATAATGAATGAACAGTCGGCACACGGGATACTTTCAAGAGGCCTCAGTAACAACTTTGCAATATTCTCTGGCCCCACAAAATTATGAGAGGAAATTATTTGCAGGCTTTCTTTCTGAAAGCCATATAGGACTATGGCTAATGAGTAAATCAATTGAGTTGCATTGACAATGAGTAACTTAAAATAAGACTTAGGATCAGGATATCGACTCGTTATGGATTGGTGACCTACTCTCCATTAAAAAGTAATAAATTAAGCATCAAAATGTTCACATGGGTCATTCAAATAAACCAAATTTCCTGTACCACCTACTACACAGAACAATGAGGGGGTAAATGTATCTACCACTAGTCTTTTAGGTGAGTGTGTCAGGCTAAGCATCTTTATTGCTTATAGTGTCTTTTTTAAGTGGTATTTTTTTTTCTACCTCAATTTCTTCTAGTGTCCTTTGTTGAATTCTTTCTCTGCATCCACTTCTTACTTGCAAAATGTGTCATTCTGAGCCTTATTTATTTTAATTCATTTTTAGCTACCTGCTCATCTTTATTATCCTCCTCTTTCCCCTGAGGGAGAGTTGTAATCGTGCCTACATCATCTCCAGCCTTCAGCCTAGATCTTACCTCCATCAGAGTCTTTCAAGATATTTTTTGTTTACTGCTTACCATTCTTTGATCCCTCATCTTCTCTGTAACTTAGCAACATATTTAGATACATTATTTCCTTCCTGATTTTGACTGCAAAATGTGGATATATAGAAAAGATACAGGCTGAGATTGGAGGGTAGCCCTCTTCATTCTGCTGTTTGTGCTCAAAATTACACACCTTCAAAACAACAGCGAAGAACTAGCCATGTGGTCATGGTTTCTTCTCCCTCAAGATCAGGTTGTGAGCTCACATAAAAACTAATTCAAAAAGGCATGATACTGATATCAATAAATAAAAGATGAATTACTAGAATGTAATAGAAACAAATCATGATTTTAAGTGGCTTGGGGGTATTTGCTTGCTATTTGGCAAGTTTACATAATGGAAACTAATGTGCCTAACACATTTTATTAATTCCTTTGGCTGAGCATAGGAAGTGACTTTGAATAAGCCTAACACGGAAATTAATTTTCCATAAATATAGATGGGAGACCAATCCTGCCTTCAAACCATAGATCTGTAGACACAAATGAGGATCTTCTGTTTCTACTAATCAGCTAATTGAATTGAAGGTGAATGCTCCAGGAAGTTGATATTGATGAGAATTAGTTCAGGAGAGGACGTTTGACACAGAACTAGGATTTCTTTCAAATGGATTGCAAGCTGATGTTTATAAGCAGATCACTGCTAGCCATGTGACTCAAGAAATCAGAAATAGAATACCAAGCCAAAACCTTACCACAGACCCAGGGGAGACTGTGTCTTACTTAGCAACGCTGCACACGTTTCTCAGACACCCCAACTGCTATTTAAAACATCAAATTAATTTTTCCCACATTCTAGAAAGTAGGTACCGAGAATGGTCTCATTCCCAGGTAAGGCAGTCTGGGATGAAGCGAGATGGTGGTTATTCAAATTACTCTGAGTGTATATATTTTCCTTGAATCAATTCAAGCCTGTCAGCAAGCGCCATGTTACCGCTGGATCTTAGAAATGTTCCTGTCTTCCAGATATAAAGCTGCTTCAGCAAAATAATTTTCAAATCGTAAAACTCTGTTTGATTTCTTTCTTTGCAGAGCTGTTAAAAATAATAATCTGCCCCAATAAATTTTAAAGATAAGGGTGCAAAATTCAACTAAGTGAAAATATACTTGTAAAAGTGATATACCTAGTCATCACCCGAGTGTTTCTCTGCTTGCGAAAATACCATTCTTGGGTCTTAATTCAGCTACATTTATTCTCTGGGGACTTATAAAATTTCTTCAGGATTTTATGGGGTTTTTAGCACACCAGTCCTTTAACTAGTGATAGGAATGGTTAATTTTTTTTTATAGTTCACCTGGTTTTGTGTGAACAGATTCTATCCTGTGTTATAATGCACACACATGTGATAGGTGTCACCGTCCTTCACTAGTTTTGGGGGTTCCTCTCCCAGTCCATCTTACTGGGTAAAGGAGTAAGGCTGTCACGTGTGACTTCAGGAGTGTCCGGAGCTCTGCGGCTTCGTCCTGGCTTCCTAGTAATCGCTGACGTGTTACCAGGGTGCCGCAGTCCGGCTGCAGCAAAATAACCGGGGGGTGACGAACAACTTCTGTAGATTGATACAGCAGGAGTGGGAGCCGTTTATTGTAGGGCAACAGAGCTATTTATACATTTTGCACAGCTTATCTTAATTAGCATAAACTAGATACATCAGTCAACCAATAAGGAATCTCCACACTTAATGGCTCACTTTTGTTCCTTCTCAAACCACTCCCTCTGACATTTTGCCAGGCACCATCCAGACTTGTTTACGAACTCTAACATTTCTCTGGCAAAATACCAGGTGTTATTTTTGACTTATTTACAGACCTTAACACCAGGGGTGACGTCCTTCCCCATGAAATGCTCAAACATCACAGAGATCCTAACCACTGCGACATTGTGTGTGACAGAACAAACAAATAAATGAAACAAGCACAAAACCCCAATAACGCAGCAGCAAGCTATTTCACCAAAAGTGATGACACATGTATTTCTGATGTATTAAAAAAAAAAGCAAATCAACAAAATAATTTTATAAATAAATACATGAACTCACCAGCACCCAGGTTAAGATGTGAACCACACAAGCCAAAGGGAAATACAATCAAATAAACAATAAAACATTTCATTTTTCAGGAGTCCTTTGGGTTGTTTGAAGACCAGGCTGAGAACCAGCCGTAGCTGTGAATTTCTGGACTTGGTCTTGCCCACTGCTGATTCTCATGACTGACTCTCAGGTGGTGAGTTCAAGTGCTCAGGTGTCCGCCACTTCAGAAGATCACAGCCATCCCCGTTTCCTGGTACACACAGCTGCTTTGAGTTTCTTTTCTCTCCAAATAATTGCACTTTCCTGATCTTGAAGCACGCTCCTGAATCTCTGCAATAGACACGTTCCTTTATTTTCTTCCCTTTTCTTCTGAGTGAATGATTCACTGTGATCGAAAAGCCAGACTTTAAAAATACAGGCTACGTGCAGTTAAACAATCTAACATATCTTTTTTAAGTTAACCATGAATACACGCTTTATAGCTACTGATATTCAATACTGATGAGAGACCAGACGGGAAAAGTGGCTTTTATGGCATTTATAAGAAGGTTGGAAGGATGAGGCTTTCTCTTGTTATCCTTTCAAAAAAATTTAAGACTCTGGCCCTGAAAGCCATTTCTTGAGGGGGTTTGGTTTATTCAAAAGATTTATGCTCAATGTATTAAAGTAAAATGGAAATAAAGACAGAAAACATCCTCAGGAATGTTAAAGATTTTAATTATCTGCTTTTAATCCTGTAAGTACCATCCAAAAAAAAAAAACGGAGAACCATCAAAACTCTAATAATAACATAAGGAACAAGAGCCAGGGAAGAATATCTGCTTCTCTCAAGTGTTTAGACTCAGATATTTTAAAAACTTTTAATTAAAATTCATCTGAGAATGAAAGAAAAATCTGGAGGAATGCGTAAGACAATGCTCCAGTAAGATTTCAGGAGAGACTTGACATTTATTTCAGGCAGTGTTGATACAGCAACATTCTTAAACATAAAAGAAATCGGACTTTCAGTTGGATTTTATTTTATCACAGTCCTTTTTATTGACCACAATTAACATAATTGATCATAATGATGCTAGTAAATGAAAACAACACCAATAATAAGCAAACGATGAGAAATCACATTCTTTCTGTTTTAGTTCTACTGGACAATTATTCTTTTAAAAATGTGAAATTCCAAGGAAGCTTATTCCTGCACAAAAAAAAAAAATATTTCAAAGATAGTGAATAATTACATTCTCCTTCTCCTTCTCCTTCTTGGACTGGGGATTGAACTCAAGGTCACTCGACCACTGAGCCATATCC
Organism: Urocitellus parryii; assembly: GCF_045843805.1. Taxonomy (NCBI): domain Eukaryota; kingdom Metazoa; phylum Chordata; class Mammalia; order Rodentia; family Sciuridae; genus Urocitellus; species Urocitellus parryii. The sequence continues at coordinate 151,332,252 of NC_135538.1, read as the reverse complement.
CCAGCCCTATTTTGTATTTTATTTACAGACAGGGTCTCACTGAGTTGCTTGGTGCCTCGCTTTTACTGAGGCTGGCTTTGAACTCACCATCCTCCTGCCTCAGCCTCCAGAGCCACTGGGAGTACAGGTGTGCACCACCGACCCCGCTTACTCTTTTCTTCTTATACAAACTTTAGTGCCTAACTCCTCATGTGATGTTGTAGACGTTGACAACGACATGCATATTTTTCCAGTGGATGCTTTCCTTCTAGAGAACATAAAGCAGATGGATCTATCAGAAATCAAACTCCAGATCCGAAATTTACCATTTTTCAATGTTTTTATATGTGGAACCAAAGCACTGGGCCAAGTGACCGTGACCTGGACCTTCTAAAGCTGTGGACCGACCTAAGCCTACTCTCCTCCTAAGATCACTGTCTCAGTGGCCAGCTGACAAGCACAGTGTTCATTTCTGGGGTCCGTGTGCCTCTCGATGTCTGTAGAACCACAGAGGTAAGAATCCCTCACAGTTTACTCACCCTTCGTTGATAAGTGCATTGTGAACTTGTCGAGGGAAACTTGCCCCTTGAATCGTCTCATGGAGGCTGATCTGACAACCTCAGGAGGTCACCCCGAGCAGCCTGAGAAGAGCGGGCTGGACAGGAGAGGGCAGAGGCCAGGATGAAGATGGTGTGGGAGAGTCAGCAGCTGTGGCTCCAGGTGAGGCTTGCCTGGGGCATGAGGGGCGGGTTCCATCCCCAGGACGCTCCACAGAGGGGTGGAAGCTATGGAGTTGCCCTTTCCTTGAAAATGTAGAGACACCAAACAGCGGTAGGACTTCCTCTGCACTTCTTAGAGCTCCCCTGTGGTTCCCAGCTTCATCCCGGAGGGGAGCGGTGAGGAGACTGGATGCTGCTCCTTTACCTTTTAGCTCTTTTGTCTTAAAATCCCCCTTCCCAACCAGCTGAGGAAGTGAGAGAGCTCTCTGTGTGGCCTGTGGATGGTGGAAAAGCCCATACAGTGAGCTGAGTGGGACAAAGAAGGCGTCTGAGTCTCATCAACTGTCTTTTATCTGTTGAAGCTAATATTTTAGTAAAGATTCATTCCTGATTTCAGACCTCCAGCTGGTGAGGTGACAGGTAATTTTTGCCTTTACTGTATCACACTAAAAGTATCATACTAAAAGGGATATCTTGCCAACGGTCCTCATGGAAATAGAATTTTTCATTGTAAATACAACCACACTTCAATTTTGATAAAGACTACAAGCTAGAGGACTAAATAGGAGCTCTGAGCTGACCTCCTAGCTTGCATTACCTCTATTTCTCCATTTTTGTACAAGCTTGGAGACTCAAGAGGCAGAAAGTGTGAGGCTGAGTGGAGGCCACAGAGCCCTGGCCATGGAGTCCAGGAGTCCTGGTCCCAGCCACTGGCCTTGGTGAGTCATTGTCTCTGCTTTTTCCCCGACAATGGAGGTCAGCAGCAGGGTCTGCCGGTCCCTCTGCCTGTTGCTGTGTAGACCAAGGAGGAGGACTCTGCACATCTGTCTACAGTGTTTCCCAGCATCACCATCATCACCTACTGGGATGCTGGCACTGACTGCTTCTAGTTGTCACCCTTCTGGTGACAAGGGTGCTTTCTAAGGATGATGTCCAGGACTTTACCATGCTGAAGCACTATAGATGGCCCTCGCACACACATGGTGGTCTATGTCAGTCACTGGATGTGGTCCCCTGAGGCAGGCAGGGCGAGCAAAGAACAGCAGGTTAGGAGGCTGCCACTGGGCAACAGGCCATATCATTTTACTTTTTTTGTGAGTAGAAGGATGCCATCGTAAAATAGCAAAACACTGTGCAGTGTGATGATTGCACACACTGACAACATGGGTGTTTGTTATTGGCAAGTATGTTGTGCTGTGCATAGTTACACACACTATCTTTTCACATGACTGGCAGCACCGTAGGTCATTCACACCAGCATCAGCTCCAGCACATGAGCAATACTTCCTACCAGCACTTTAGGACCCCTGCGACCTCACTGGACAAGGGGAATTCCCCACTGGCATAGTAGTCATACGGGACTATGACTACTATGCTGCACATGGCGTCTTTCACTGGCCAACTAGGTGGACATTACTATCTTCAGATGGGAATCACATGGACCTCTGAGTGGCTATCAGAAAACAACTGGTAATATCCAATCCAGTGGACTAGATCGGGCAGTTCCAAATTTGAAATTGTTTCTAAGACAAAGGAGAATTTGAAAACCTTAGTGCCTAACAATGCACTTCGGTTTTAGGTACTATTCATTTTACTTTATTAAATTTCTGCAGTCTCCTTTCTGTCTTGAATGCTTCGCCCCTAAATTCACCTATTAGCCATTTGGAACACTGCATTAATTTTTGACGACTCTGACAGAGGGTCAGGATTGGGAACACAGTTTTATTGCATGCCTACCACCTAGTGCACTGCACCATTTCCAAGCCCCATGTCAGAGGTAAGCCAGTGCAGGTAGCACAGGACTCTACTACTCAGAGCAGGTGCACAAACCCAAATGTCACTCAGCTTCAATTATGGGACTGAGGAGATTTAATGGATTTGAACCAAGCCAATCTACTGTTCACAGCATTCCATTTTAAAGAGAGTGGATGTCAGAGCATCACATTAATTCTTTTTAAGCAAAATTCTAAATCATACGAATAAGATGCTTATTAACCCATAGCTATAGATTACCTTACTTGCTGTTATATTTCGGTCTTCAAAGGGAAATAGCATGAGCATGTTTTATGCTAATCTTGGCATGTGATATAATCTGTGTCTTGAAAATCTTTTAAGTAAATGCTTCTAAGCAGACATGGCATGTGCCCCCCCACACACACACACTTCTCTCCTTCTCCATGTATTTTAAACATCTTTGCTCTAAGGAAACGGTAGGTTCCCCAATCGCTTTCAAATGGAATATCTGATTTAGATTTGGTAGCTTTTTCCCTCCTCAAATGAGAAAGACAGAATCAGTTTCAGTTTTCTTCTGCAACTGAAATCTTTATGAATAGTTTAGCATACATCTTCAGGACCTAAGATCTAAAAAGATCGATTTTACCCATGGGCTGCAAATATATGCAAAAGTGTATTCGTTTCATAAATAATTATGCTAGTATATCATTCCCATTGTGTTTTATTCTGTTTGTTGCCTATAGATTTTTAAATCATAAGTGATATAAAACTGTGTTCCTGGAAGAGAAATCTTCCTGTCTCCTGCTAACGCCTTGGCACATCCCCACATTCCCATGGATGTTGGGCTGCCTGCTTAGTGCTGGTTTTGAAGGATATGATAATAATAGAGTACTCCTCCTGATTGTAATTCATTTTGCTTGCATATCAATCTTGCTGTATTTGAATGTATACAAAGAATACTAATCACTGTACTGTGTGTCTTTAATCTCTGTCATAAAGAAGCATCTTTATTTGCATATGCATGATTTTAAATAATATTTGCACAAAGAGAAAGTCAGACACTTTGATTGCCAATAATCTTTTCACAATCTATTAGGTTTCCCTCTTAGGGGGTGATTTTTTTCTTTTATTTGATCCTTCTATATTAAGCATCCTCTTATGCCCATTTTCATGCCCATCTTGAAAGATACATCAGTAGTGCATACAAGAAAAGAAGGAAAAACAGTGAGAGGATCTCAATTTTTAAAAATATTATTATTCACTGGGGGCAGTGGCACATGACTGTAGTTCCAGCAATTTGGGAGGCTGAGGGAAGAGTTCAAGGCCAGCCTGGGCAACTTAGCAAGACCCTGTCTTAAAATAAGATATAACAAGTGCTGGGGTATTTGGCTTATTGGTAGACCACCCCTGGGTTCAATCTATAATACCAAAGTAAAAAATTTAAAAAAAATGTTAATATGGATTGATAATCTATAAATGTATGTATTTAGAATTGCATTCAAATAAATTTTCAGTCTAGAAAGTTTCAAACCTTATTTAGAGTTTGAACTAAAATAACCTTCTCTTTGTCCCCATATAATAAATAGTGAACATTCAAAGATCTAGTGTTGAACAGACAACACATAAGACCTTTCACATCTTCCTTAACCATCTTCTTTGGAACAAAGTTAAAGGAAAAAATTAAAGCAGCAGCCACACAACGTGGTAATATTTTCGGAACTAGAGAAACAAGCTTTTGTACTTTGTCCCCTGTCTCTTCAGTCGCCACATTAATCTTACTTGGAAATGTGTGGGAGTCCAAGGTCACTTCTAGTTTACGGAAGGTGCCCGGAAGCTCTGGGTTGTGAGGCAAGGAACAGGCCGGCCCTGAGGTCGCTGGGCCAGGCCGCGTGGTTTCCACTGAGCACTTGGGGGTCTCACATGCCAGCTTCTGAGTCTGCTCTTGGAAATCTACCTGCTCCTTGATTTTTCTCCAGAATCTCCCTAATCCTCTGAAGCTCATCTCCTTGGGCCCCTCCATCTACCTGAAGCCAGACAGTGAATTTCTATGGCCAGCAAACTCTCCTCTCTCCGTTTTGATGACAAGTTCTCGGTATTGAGTTTTCTTCTAGCTAAGAATGCTACTTAACACATAGAAAGTATTGAGGTTTTTTTTTTTTTTTTTACCCTTTTGTTTTTAATAACAATTTTATAAGTTGGACCACTTTCCTCCCACTTGGTGAGTTTCGTGTGTGTGTGTGTGTGTGTGTGTGTGTGTGTGTATGGACACACTTCACACTTAGAAAACACCAGAAATGTCACTGCTTATTTTATATTCCAAGAAATCTTCCTCACAGCAGCTTGGCAGCATTGAGGCTAATGTGTATTGGGGGAACATTCTTTCATTATCTCACAAATACGAGACAACGGCATGCTTCACAAAGTTGTTATCTCCACTTTGCACATGAACACACCAAGAACGAAGAAGGTCGAATACTTACCCAAAGTAGGACACAGGTAAGTCCAGAACCCTGCAGTCAGATGGCGAACCTCGGCCCCCCACTGCTGTTTCCTGAGAGAGGGGGACATTCAGGCCAGCTCCAATAGACGAGAATGATGATCAAAATTTGTGCACATGTTTTCTTATTTGATCACATCATTTCTGTGGCACAAGCAGGGGAAATCTATGTAGTCCCTCTTTTATGTATCAGGAAATTTGTGTTTAGGAAGGTCAAATGAATGGCCCAAGACCAGAAAGACAGTCTATGGTGGTGTTAAGACCAGCCCTAAGGAATACATTGTGTCATTTGGTTAGTTCCGAGTTTCAGGTAAATTAAAAACAAGGTGATCTAATACATCACTGTGCCAATCGGAACATGGTGAGAAGGAGGCGTTTGCAGTATTTCTGTCAGGATGGGCAATTGGGGACATGCTTTCCCCCATCATAAGGTGCATCTGTGTCCTTCTTGTTGGTTTGTTTCCTAGAGACAATTAATTGTCTGCCTTTGGGTCATCATGGGCTTGTTCTGAAGAGCCACAGCAACAGTGTTTTGGACTATTTTGCTCAACTTACTTTCATTTTTTCATTGAAATAAAGTTGCTTAATTCCCATACGCCAAGTAAAATAGAGTCAATTAATTTGGGAAAGGATGAGAAACAAATTGAGCTAAATTTTAAACCAGTGTATTTTAAAATATTTTCTATTGGCAACAACGAAAAGGGTCTGGTCCACCGGCTCTAAGTCAGAATTGAAAGAAATGAGGATTTCCCATGTTTTTCCATAGGGTGGATCCCAGGAAAATCCCATTACAATAGCCTCCTTTCACTTAGCTCAGAGAAAAATGTGGGAAATTAAAACACTCCTTAGGCTTCTGTCTCTCTCATAGACACTAGCAAGTGTGCAAGAATCGAAATCTGATGAAAGAACGAGGTCATTTTCCTAAAGGTGATATGTCAACTCTGCTGAAAGGGTCACCCTGCCAGGTGTTCTCCATGGGAAGGTCGATGCACTTTCCCATATTCTATTTCCCAGGGAGAATCACACACTGCTCAGCAGAAATGATGCGAGTATCTCCACCCCTGCCCTGCGCACCTGCCGTGGCTGCCTGTTGGTGCAGTCGATTTCCAGCACCTGCACGTACCCAGAGTTGAAGCTATGGTTTGAAAGGAGACATGAGTGTATGTCAGTAACCAGCCACAAAGTTATCACCAAATTGTGAAAAATGGCTACCTGAGTGAAATGATGGAGAAAAAAGGAGAAGCCCTGACTTAGATCTTAGGGATCACATAAAAGCTTGGGGGGAAAAGACAGAGCCAGGTTCTGGGGAAGAGCAGGAGCAGACATCTTGGAGCAGAAAGAGCTTGGAGACCAGCAGGGAATCACTGCACATAGCGTGTCGTCTCGTGGACAAAGAAGCCAACATTTTGTCAGCTTTCATTTGTAATAAAAAATATTTTTATAGTGTCCTAAGTGATTGGGGAAAAGGATCTGCAATGTGTGAGACCTACAGCTCTCTGCTCTTGCTCCCAAAGGAATGTGACATCTTCACCGTCTTGAGATGCCCTGACCCGTACGTAGTGCCCCTGTGTTAAAGGATATGAAACAAGGAGCCCTCTTATGCACCGTGAGGCACCTGCCTCCAGACAGCGGTCAGAAGATGTGGTTTTCTACAGCACACCTGCAGAGACGTAGGGGTGTCTAGGGAGTGCACGGTACTGTTGAATCCACAGTCTTCCCACCTTCTTCTTCAGAAGTGACTGTTTGTAGTTCTCGTGACATCAGGATGGGAGGGAGGGACATCTGTATGTTCATTTTATGGTCATCTAACCATTGCCTTCACTTCAAGGTACATACTTTGAAATAATGGTTTTATTTTTAAAATTAGCCACTATTTTATTTTGAACAATACATCAGAAATCTCAAAGAGCAAGTTGAAGCTGCCTATGGATTTTAATTCTGTTACAGCTGGATTTATCAATTATGGGTTCCCCAACTCCTCTAATAATGAGAATTAAAAAAAAAATCAGTGAGCATGCAGAAGATGCCACCATAGACAAAACTGTGTCCCTCTCAATCCATGCATTGGAGCCTGAACAGTGAACGTGGGTGGGTTCTGAAGATGGTGTGACCATGGTTAGACGCCGTCATGAGGGTAGAGCCCTGATCCTCTGGGGTAAGTGTCATTATAAGGAAAGACTTCAGAGCTAGCTCGCTCTCTCTCTCTCTCTCTCTCTCTCTCTCTCTCTCTCTCTCTCTCTCTCTCTCCCATACACACACACACACACACACACACACACACACACACACGGAAACTATGAGAAGGCCACCATCTTCAAGACAGGAAGAGCACTCTCACCAGAAGTCAAACACCATGGCACCTTGATCTGGGACTTCTGGTACCAGAACTGTGAGAAACTAAGTTCCTGTTATTTAAGACAGCTTTGTCCTGACCACCCTAGCCTAGCAGAGCAAGATAAGCAGATGGCTCTTAAGACAGGCATTCCTGAGATGCCCAAGTGGATGGCAGAATGTGTTTCTTTGAGTGTGACCTTGGACAACTGGCCTAAAAATCACCTTTCCATAAAACCCTCTGACTACCTATAGTATAGAGTTCCTCTTAACCTGCAGATTCCTGGATCTAATTAGACCTACCCCATTAGAATCCTGGGAGATGGCCCCCAGTGCTCCATAGCACCATCTCCTGGCCATCCTGAGAGCTGGACCATAAGGGAATGGCCCTTATAGGTGCTATCCTCCAGTGCTGGGTGCCATATGACAGACCCTTCATGAGTTTGGGTTGAACTAGAAGCAAAGGGCCCATTTAAATTCTATAAGTTCTGACAGGAAGAGAGCCCCCAAAACCTGCCCTGAGAGGTTGGGGGTGAAAGATATAAGGCCTTGTTGAACCATAACAAGTTCTGAAAATTGAGTGAAGTGGTCACAGGCAAATCATCCTGAGACTGCTAGAGAGGTAGAGTACCCCCCTACTGGTGTGAGCTGGGAATAAATGAGGAATCCAAGTTTGAATTCACTTCCAGTGGCCATTTTGGAAACATGTAGCTTTTCATAAAAGCCTCTGACAACCTCTAATACAGAGGACCCGTACATTTACTAGATGTTTTCATCAATACAAAGTTTTGATCATCACACTTTAACACTGTTGGAGCATGGGGCAAGCACTGTTGTAAGGATACAAAACATCTGGAGTGCACCCTTCTCTGGATCAAGAGCTGGTACTGCTCAGGGGCCAGTACATTCAGATGCTCTAAATCTGTTTTCTGGGGTTGGGCTTGATCTTGATGATCTCTATATAATGTGACATTCCATGACTCTAGGATTTTATCATGTGAGAAAAATACTTTCTCCAAATACTGGTTGTTCAGGACAAAAGCTTACAGTGATTTCAAAAGTCACTCTGTTCTGAAATAGCACAAGAGCTTTCTCTTCTTCCCTTGTAAGGCTGTCTGAGCTGTTTGAAGAGAAATAAATGTTCATGGCAATCATGTTTAGATAACTGTAAATGTGTACGATTTTTTTTTATTGTATGTTTTTTGTTGTTGTTGCATACACATCAATGGGGCCACACAATTGACAGTGGTAAAGTTATGTGAAGGTGACGGCGTTCCAGATAAATCCTCTGTCACTAAGGCTGCTCCAGTCCAACTCTCTCTGAAGCCCCAGATACTCCATGTGAAATCTGTTCATTCATAAACTGAAAAACATACACAGTTGATTAGGAAAGGACATTTTCATTTGTGTGTGTGTGTGTGTGCATTTGAACTTTGGGTGAGAGAGGATAGGTGTTGAAGGAGGAATTCTGGAAGCTGGAGAAATTAAGAAAGCTTCTGGGACATCGGAATAAAACGAAACACAAAGAGGCTCAAATCAATAGATTTCCATACGACACAGGCCCCCTGCTGATTTCTGCTGTGGAAGAGAAAAGAAAAAAAAATCAGCATCAGTCAGGAATCTCAAGGGCTTTGACCATTCTCAAAATGTCCACAACTTGCCTTCGTATTGACCTGTCAAATGAGGGCAACCGAGAGGATCACAGCTCCCAGGGAAAATCAATGAACACCCCCAGCTCAGTCATTCCAGGACCACGCCTGCCCACTCCTGTTGGCTCCCTGCATCCACATTTCCAAAGTAAAGCAACGACTGCCCATGGTGTTCAGGAGCACAGAGGGCAGGTCTCCCTCCTGGGGCAGTGCAGGCAGCTCTGGGCAGTGTGGAGACCAGGGGGGTTTCAGGCCACTGTCCTTCATAGGATAGTTTACCCCTGTGGCCAGGAGACAAGGAACAGAGAAGGAACACAGAACATCACTGGTGTTCTCAGAAAGCCTTCACGCAGACTGGGGGAAAATGTCAACTCTGAATTACTTGCAGCAAGAAATGATGGTAAGATTAATTTTGTTTGGAGAAAATTGCACAGAATAAGAAGTCATTTGTTTGTTTTCGAGGTATGTAGCTGTCTGATTATATTCAGTGCAAACATCGGCTGTTAGCAAACAACTTATAGATCTGATCTGTGCCTGTAACAGTAGGAGAGCTTTAAATGGGCCTACTGAAAGCCAGCACTCAGCCAGTTGTTTGTATATCAGCAATAAATCCGCAGCTCCCCTGTACCTGTGGAAAGGGGATGGGTGATGCAGGCATATAAGTAAAGAACGATGTCAGCTGCTGCATAGCCGGAGAGCCACCACGGGTATCTGGCCACCCCGTTGGCCATGGTCATTCTGGGGTCAGTGTCCAGTTGGTCCTCTATCCATTAGCTCCCTCACGTCTCAATCTTTTCATCAACAGTCCTTCAGCCACAGCTACTACCCAACACGTGCGCACACGTAGACACACACAGGTACGCACACACACTTTCCCTGAATTCTATTAAAATGCATAGATGTTTAAAATACGTATATCTTGAGGCCATTATAAATCTGTGATCTCTGGAGAGTCCCTCAGTATCTGAATCTGATCTTCAGAAATTTTCTGTTCTTTATGGTTAGTATTGTTGTTTTCCCACTTAACTTAGATCCTCTATTCTGCAATCTAAGAACTGCATTATTTTAAATCAGCATTGCATATGTATGAAACCCCATCAGTTTTGAAGGATACCGATCAATGAGTTTGGGGTAATGCATATCCTTAACGAACTATACCAGAATTCTGATATGGAATATTTCTATCACCCCAAAAGCTACTCTGTGCTCCTTTCTAGCCAAGGCTATCTGCTATCTTCGCCTTCAGCCACTTGCCAAGGTACCTGCAGGATCGTGGTGAATGTATGTAGAACTCTTTAGGAAACTACCTAAGTGTTTTCCAAACCAGTTATAAAATTTGCACTCCTACCAGTAATGTGCCAGGGCTATAATTGCTTTTCCATTCTTGGTTTAGCCGCACTTCATTTCAGCAATCCTAATAGATACTCAATGGTTCCTCACTGTGTTTGAATTTGCATTAATGGCAAGCAATGTCAAACATGGTTCACGGGCTCACTTGCTATTCTATACCTTTTTTTTTTTTTTTTTTTTTTTTTTTGCGGGGATGGGGGCATGTATTCAAATCTTGGGCTCATTTTTCAAATTGGACTTTTCTGTTACTGATTTGTAGTAGTCCTTTATGTATTCTGGATAGGATAGGAGTCCTTTATCACACTGATATTTTCCCAGACTGTGTGCTTCTTTTTATTTTCCGAACAATTTTTAATTTATGAAACCCCAATTTATTTCTTTTATGGTTGTTGTCTCTATGTTCTATTTACCCAATATTTCTCTCCCCAAGCTTTTGCATTTTAGTCCATGATCCAGTTAAAAATAATTCACACATGTGTAAAGTAGGTGAGGGTCAAGTTTTTTTTAACTTTTTTTTTTTTTTAGTTGTAGATGGACACAATATCTTCATTTATTTATTTATTTTTATGTAATGCTGAGGATCGAACCCAGTGCCTCACACATGTGAGGCAAGCACTCTACGGCTGAGCCACAACCCCAGCCCCCAGGGTCTAGTTTTTATGTTTGTATTTGAATGTCTGATTATATAATATACAAGGATAACTTGTACAGTTATTGGAAAGATTCTATATTCTTCACAAAATGGTCTTGACATTATGCTTAGTAACCACAGTATCCATGGATGTCTCTTTCTCAAATTCTCCATTCTGTTCCACTAGTCTATAAACCTATACTTAACCAACACTACTCTGCCTTGATAATTGTACCTTATGATCACTCTTGCAATCAATCCTTCAACTATGCTTATTCAAGATTATTTTGACTTCCCAGTACTTGATTTTCCCTTAAATGTTATGACCTTTCCTCCTCATAAATCTCCTCTAGTGATTGTCTTAGCCTGTTTCTCCGCGTAAGATTAATTAAGAATTTAAAATCTTAATTTTTCTACCAAAAAACAGCCTTTCAGGATTTGATTGGGATTGTATTTGATTTATTGAGCAATGTAAAAAATTTATATTTAAAAAAGTTGATTTTTCTGATGCATAAAAGAGCACATCTCCATTTATTTAGATATTCTTGAATTTTCTCAGCAATGTCTGTAGATACTGCACATTCATTAAAAACGTACTCTCAAGTATTTCCTATGTTTGATGTTATGGTAAATAACTTGATAACTTAGTTTCCAATGATTCATCTATAAAATATACAAATGCAATCCATCGTTTTTCCATACATTATTCCTTGTATCTCCCCCCCCCCATACAACCCTGAGGACTTTTTACCCAGGCAATCCTGTCCCCTGTGAACGCGCACCACTTCTATCTCCTTTCTGCTCCTCACACTCTTCTTCTGTCCTCTGGTGTCTGGGACCCTGAGTGCCATCAGCCTGCTGAGAGCTGATGCTGGATTTCCGCCTTCTGGAAGAGCTCGCTGCGGTTTCTGGGCATGTCAGCGGTGGGTTTTGTTAGAACACAGCATCTCGGCTTGAAGGAGCTTCGCTTTGTTCTTAACCAGCAATTTTTTTCATGAGTAGGAACTGATTTTATCAATTTTTTTTCCTTTGTATTTTCCTTTCGGGTTTACTAATACGGTAAATCGAATTGATTGGTTCTCTCTTTATTTAAACTAACTCTACATCTGGGAGGTGCCCCGCACATGGTCATGACATATTTTTCTGTTTCTATGACTCATCAATCAATTTTCCTGTTAATGGACACTTACATCTACTTTCATTAGTGATATTAGCCTGTGATATCCTTTCTTATTATATCTTTCTGGTCTTTGCATCATCAAATCACAGGTCTCTATAAATTTTAGAGATGGGAGTTTTGTCCTTGTTATGTTTCTTAAAAGCTTTGGGTAGAATTTGTGTTATTTTTCTCTTTAAATTTTGAAAAAATCTCCAGTGAAGTTTATTTAAGTCTGGATTTTCCTTAGAAGGAGCATTTTAAACTACATATCTAGTTTGTTTAATAAGATGGTCAAGATTATCCATTTCACCTTGAAGTCAGTTTGGGTAGTTGGTATCTTTTAAGGAAGGAGCTTGTCCCAACTCTGTTGTAGAATTTATTGGTATGAAATTGATAATATTCCATGATTTCATGTGAATGTAATCTCAAGCAATTCCCCTTTCATTGTTTGTGTTGATAACATATATTGTATATTCTTTCTTTTTCCTGATCACAGGTGCTAAAATTTAATAATTTTGTTGATATTTACATAGAACCAATTTTTTTCAATAAATTTTTTATTGTTTTTCTGTGCCATTAATATAACCACCCCCACCCCACCCCTGCTTTTTGGGCTGCTTTTGTGTTAGATGGCTCTTCTTAAGATAGATGCTTAGGATATTGACTGAGGACCGCTCCTCTCCCAAACTTTCCTTATGGACTTAGTCTGTTTGCCGGCTATAACAAAGGATCAGGGACCAGGTGGTTTCAACATATTCTCATGTTTCTGCAAGCTGGAGATGAGGGTGCCAACCAACATAGTTGGGAATGCCAAAGGCCCCGGTGGACTGCAGGCTGCCAGCTGCTCATGTGCCTTCATGTGACATAAAAGGACAGAGAGGTCTCAGAAATTCCTTTAAAAGGGCACTAATCCCACTGACAAGAGGCTTCACACACATGACCTAGTTGCCTCCCAAAAGTTTCACTCGGCGCTATGATTTAAACAGATGATTTTTTTTTTAACCTGGGATGAGAGTAAGGGAACATTCAATCCATTACATGATAAGTTTTGTTATGTTTTGATTTTAAGTAGGGTCTAAATGCTTTCTAATTTCCCATGTAATTGTTCATGTGAACTAAGATTTTAGAAATGCATTGTTTATTTGCTATATACTTGGGAATTCTCCAAATATTTTTGTTATTAATTTCTGCTTTAATTCTTTTTGGTCAAAGGATATATTACTTACGTTTTCAAATTTCTTTAAACTACTGGGAGTTGTCAACCAAATGTGATCTACGATTATGAATATTCTGGGTCAACTTAATTCATTTTCAGCTATCGATGAGTGGAGTACTTAATAAATATCAATTATGTCAATGTAATTGATGGTATTGCTCAAATTTTCTGTATCTCATTGATTTTCTGTCAATTTTTGTATCAGTTTCTGGGAACTGAGTGTTAACTTTGACAATAAATACAGATACGTGGTCTCCATGGGTTTTGGCTTAATGCAGCTTGAAACTCAGTAGGTGCACACCCGTTTACAATCATCATGTCTTTTGGGAATTGATGTCTTTATCATGATTCATATCGCACTTTATGTCTGATAACATTTTTAACTTGCTTTTTACGCAGAAGAAACGCCAGGATCTTCTTTTTATCATGCACAATCTTTTTCCTGGTTGCCTTGTTGGGATGACCATTCCTCAGTGCGCTGCCTCTCTGCTGGGCTCGGGCTGTCTGTCTAGCTGTGATTTCCATTTCTATTGACAGCACATTGCTCCTCCTCTCTCTTTGGGGTGTGGGGCAACTTTTGGATGGACAGACTGTCTGATGGATCCATCTCTGCCTTTGTCTCTTCAGTTGTGCTTCTGTGCGTTTCAATTTTCTGATTCTTCTAGGGTTTACCACATGAGCCTTTATTTTACCTCGTCTCCCTTCTATTGTTACGCTACTTCCTACACAGTAAAATTTCCTTAAATTACAATAGTCCACTCACCTCCCATTCATTACACTGTTGCTTTCATATGTGGCTATTGTCCAATTTAAACTGTCCCTCAAGTTTGAAGTATATCTAAATTTTTTTTAAAAAAAATTAAGAAAAAAATTCTTTCTACCTCTTCCCCCTATTTGCCATTTTTGGAACTCTTTGTTTTCTATGTAGATTCAAATTACCATCTGATGTAGTTTTTCTTAAAGCATTTTCTTCAATGTTTCTTATAGTGTAGAAACAAAAATAATAGTAAATTGTGCAGCTGATGATGTATGGAAGAAAAGAATATATGACAATAAGAACAATATTTGAGAGGAAAAAAAACTGAAGTTTACTGTTGTGCCTCTGGTGCATGAAATGGCAAAATATTGCTTTAGAGTGTGATAAATTAAAGATGCATACTATAAAGCCCAGAGCAAACCCTAAGATAAAGCCAGTGATCATTTCAGCTAATAAACCAGCAAAGGGGGCAAACATGGAACCATAACTCCATTCCAGAAAAATGGAACAAAGAAAAAAAAACCTATCTGAACAAATAATAAATAAATAAGTAGCCGGGAAAGGTTGTATACCTGAAACCCCAGCACCCTGGGAGACAGAGGCACAATAATTTCAAGTTCAAGACCAGCCCCAACAACTTAGCAAACCCCTAAAATTAAAATAAATAAGGCTAGAGATATAACTCAGAGTACCTGGGTTCAATCCCTAGTACTAAATAAAGGAAGATACAGATGAAATAAAAAATAATGTGATGAAATATTAAACACAACCTTATCAATTGTCAGGTCATAGAGGATACATAAATGAATGTGCCTGGCTATGTTCTAATAAAACTGTTTACCAAAATAAGCAGTGGTCTTTCTGCAGGCAAATTAAAGAGTATACAAAATCACTAAGCATGAAATAAAATGCTGAAAAATTATACTCTATAAAACTTTAAAACATTTGTTTATCAAAAGATGAAGAAATCCCATAAAAAAGAGACTGGCTATAAAAAAAGAGACAAGATACTTGAGAGGCAAATATTTTAATGAAGGACTTGTATCCAGAATATGTAAGAGTGCCAACAAATTAATTAAGAGAAAACAATTCCCTCCTCGACAAATATGGACAGAAGATAGTAATTTCACAAAAGAAGGCTCTAAATTGGCCAATAGGTACATGGAAAAAAAAGCTCAAAAATACCAGATTAATTAAAACCACACTAAGATAGTATTATACACCCACTGATGTAACCAGGTTAGAAAGCTTAAAAAGAAAAATAATGATCAAGGTGTGGAACAACTACAACTCACTCATATCTACGGGATATATAAAATGATACGACCTTTTTTGGAAACTATTTGGCAATATTCTATAAAAGGAAGCATACCCATCGTTTCTATTCCTCTTTTCCCATGAGAAATGAAAACATATCCCTCAAAAGAATTGAACAAGATATTTTTCAGAGTAGTTTTATATAAGAAACTAGAAACAATTCAAATATTTATCAACAGGAGAAAAATTAATGTAGCACGGAATACTCATAAAACATGGAATTCTACATGCAATAATTACACGTCAGTGACCGATGCATATAATGACATGGATGAGTCTCAAAAACGTGTCCATTGAAAGGAGAAAAAGATAAGGACAGTCTATGTAACGCTATTCTGCAAGAAGTTCAGAAACAAGCACATCTAATGGCAGACATGAAAACAATGGTTGCCAATTAGGGATCAAGTTGATGAGGAAGACACAAAACCACCTTAGCTTGGGAGGATTCGATGCCTTGATCAAGACAGTAGTTACTAGGATATGTTGATTTATTAAAAAGTATCAAATTGTACACTTAAGAGTTAGTTGGTGCATTTACCTTATGTAAATTTTACCTCTACCCAAAAAGTTAATTGATTGTTAGGAAAAATGAAGTACATCATTTTATGGAGAAATATTTGGAGAAGCAAGTGAGAAGAATGGAAAATGGTGGAGAGGGACGTTTAAAGAAAAGCAACTGACCAGGAAGGAAGGAGAGGAGGACCAAGAGAGAGAGAACTGAAGAAATTGTTGGGTTTTTTGGGGATGAACACTGCAGAAAAGCCAAGGGGGAAAAAAAGATTATAATTTATCTTACAGTTTTATGACTAGTTTGGAACTACTTAGAATCTAAGTCAAATTTAGTAACCACTGTCCCTAGCTGACAGTGTTCTGAGATTCAACAACCAAACAATATATATGTCAGAGCAACAGCATTCCCAAAGCCCAGGGGAGCTTGGAGGAACTCTCAGCCTCCCCAGATGCCCGTTGATTGTTCATAGGCACAGAGCCACGTGGAGGCTGAGCATCCTGGGTCTCCACTCTGCAGGGCGAGGGTTACATAAGTGTTCAGGTGTTCCCTGCACCATGGGGCTGACAGGTATAACAGACGGAGATTATTTTTGCAAGATAGCAACCTATATTAGGCACACATGCGTTTATATTGTTTTTGGCATCCGGGGGCCGTTTTTACTAGATTTTGTCAAACACGTTTCCTTTCTGAACAGAGGCTGCATACAACAATTGGATGAACAATTTTGCAAAATCTCTCAGGGGGCCTCTCTTGAGGCCGGGGCTGTATGAGATCACGATATGAGAATATGGCTTGGCTGGAGTTTTATTTCAGTAAGTGATCTCATTCACTTAAAGCACTAATCATTTTAACAGGAGAA
Source organism: Urocitellus parryii (assembly GCF_045843805.1). NCBI lineage: Eukaryota > Metazoa > Chordata > Mammalia > Rodentia > Sciuridae > Urocitellus > Urocitellus parryii. The sequence continues at coordinate 151,315,543 of NC_135538.1, read as the reverse complement.
AAATACAGCCTTCCAAAATCACAGCAGGAAAAAATAAGGGAAAAAGCATGTCAAAGAGATCTTATGGAGGTTCCCATGTGATTTTACACCGAAAATTTTCCATTTATACATCATCAGGATGGATATACAGTCTGATATTACTGGTGAAAGATATATGAGAAAGTCGACCTAATGCAAACAAATTGGATTCCAGGCTGCAGAGCTGACTTACCTGGTTTGGGTTTATTATATTTGACATGAAGAAAACCATTTTCCCCCTTTGGAAGACTTTCCATCATAAGACAAATAACATCTGCATGAACAGAATTTGCAGCTGAAAGAGGTTGTACTAGGCATTATAGCAAGCTTCATAGTGTGGAGGGGGTCAGCCTGGTACACAATATTTTGATGAAAATGAGAAATTTAAACATGGCTACCACTACCATGAATCCTGGTTTTACTTTATTTTATTTTTATATCTGGTTTGAATAAGCAGAGTTCTTTCGTTTATATTGCCCATCTTCCCGACTTTAAATCTGTCCCTTTGCTTATTTCTGATTCGTCAGCATGCAAGCTTTGTGCCGTATATGGAGCAGAACACTTTTAAACATTGCACACTCAAGGGAGTAAGATTATTTACAACTAAGCCTAACAAGTCTGCAAAGAACGTTAAACCCAGGAACCCAGTTAGCCTGATTCTATTTTCCATCAGTAAATGCATCAGGAACAGATTCAAGGAAGTTCATGGAAGGGTTCAATTTTAAACAAGAGTATGTGCCTACTTGGGGGAGAGGGTACAGGGGATGACGGGGTTTCCTGGATTTGCATTTGTGGCCATTCTCATTCTTGGATTTTCTGGGGACAACACTGAGATATGCAGCCCATCGCCTGACAAGAAAATTGGTGGAACAAGGGGCTGTCACCGAGAGGTGCCCATGGTCAGCTCCTGTGGATTTGTAGGACTTGGATTAATAGGCAATCCTCCCTCTTGCAGGATGGAGCTGCTGACCTTGGCTCTGCACCCTCACTCTTCCGCACACCCTGAAAGGAGGGAGCTTGCAGAGTGTGGGAAAATCACACACAGATTCTGTCATTGGAGCCAATGAAGTCAACCCAAGTCAGAATTATCTCAGGCACCCCACCCTGCAGAGTTACAGCTTCCCAAGCTATGACTGGCCTTTCCCAGATGAATAGCAGAGGGCTGCCTCATATTTGGGAAGGCTGTGGAGGATTTATTCTGCCATTACTGGAATCTGTTGTCTTGGCTCTTGCCCAGGCCCGAGTCTCTCCACACCTCTCATCCAGGTTCTTAAGCCCAGGCTGCTCCAGAATCCTGCTCTCGTGACCTGACTGCATGGTTCAGCACTCCCACCGCGAGCCTCTGGAACTCCTGATCCAGAGTGGCCAACTCCTCCCTTACTAGTGAGTGCTTCATCCATCTCCTTCCTCACCAGACTTGGGAATGGCCTCTTCCTTGAAAGGCACTGATACCTTAAGATTTCCATTTAGATTCTGAAATGTCACCTACATCCTCATATCTGGGGACCAGAGTTGGCATCTTTCCAACCTCCATTCTGAATTCTATACCATTTCTCCCCCTCGGTGGAGTCAAAATCCTGCCCCTTGGGGCTTATGCCAGCTCCCATACGGACACTCCATAATCACCGGTGGCCCTTCTGATGTCTCATGCTCATCCACTAATGTTCTAGTTGTAGCCAGGGTCTCTTAAATTAACCCTTTATTTCAGGTGACTCCACCTTCACTTTGGCAACCCATGTAGCATGACAGCCTCTCTATTCCTTCATGTCTCCTGTTCTGCTCCATTCACCTCCGGTCCACTGAATTCACAGGTTCATCCCCACGGTCAGACCCTGGATCTTGGCTTCTTCTCAGACTCTTCCACCACTGGCTAATGGTCAGGCACTTGGCTGAGATAGACAAACGGAAAGAGGTGAGGGAGAATCAAAGGGCTGTTTTATTTCTCCACAAAATACTGTCAAATACATATGAAAATAGTCCAGTGGAGAATAAATAAGTAGATAAAAGCTACGAGAGAGACTTAATGATAGAGAAGGATGCTTAAGGAAAGTGAAGAAAATGCAAAGATAGTCTAGATGGTAAGTAAGAACAACAATTCCTTTGTAAAGGGTAGAAGTAAAATAAGAGTGAATATTTACATATGTGGAAAACTTAGGGAATGTATGCCTAGTGGAATCTCATTTCTCTGTAAGGAAAAAGTAGAAATTTCTGGCTGAGTGATATAATGGGAATGTGAATGAGGAATAGAACGAAAGGAACTCGTGGACATTAGGAAGAGGTTTGCCAAACAGTCTGGCACATCCAGGGGGATGTCCAAACCATAAACATGTCAGAGTAGATGAAATAGGAGTTGCGACTTGAGGGACATTTGTTGCAAAAGGCATGAAGCTGACACTTCTGCTGAGCGTGAGCGGGAAGTTGCTGGACAGTAGTCAAGCCGTCCAGTGACCTCCAGGAGTAACTGGAGATATCCAAGGAAAAAAAACCCAGGGAAGCTGAAGAGGCACTGTAATGCACACAGAAGAGAAAAACCGAAAGAACAGGAAGTACGTAGAGCAAAGAGCCAGAGATATCCCCACTCTTCCTTGGTTCTGTGAAAAAATTATGGGACTCATGTTAACTAGCATAAAAAATATCATTTCTACATAAAAAGTTATTAGGGACTTACAAAACCAAAAGCACATGACAAATGTATTTTAGTGACACATTCCATTTGTAATTTGGAAACTAGCTGTTTGTTCAGCCTTGTCAGAACCTAACTGAAGTGGAATCTTGAAGCCAGTAGTTTGTTTAAAAGAGAAAAGGGAAGGTTGTTTGGTAGAAACAATGAAGAAAGCAATTCCATACCTAATTCATTTAACCACAAATTGCCTCGATCCCCCAGCCCGTCACAAACAGATGGCAGTCATTCCTTTCAAACAATGCATAAGGTTGCAGAAATTGAATCATTACTCATTTCAAATAAAAAAAGAATAATAGGGCTGGGGATGTGGCTCAGCGGTAGCGCGCTCGCCTGGCATGCGTGCGGCCCGGGTTTGATCCTCAGCACCACATACCAACAAAGATGTTGTGTCTGCTGAAAACTGAAAAATAAAATATTAAAATTCTCTCTCCCTCTCTCTTTAAAAAAAAAAACTAAACATACTCTTAAAAAAAAAAGAATAATATCATTAAAAAGCACAATCGAGTTTCTATTTCATGTAGGATTTTACTTTAAAATCAAAAAGGGGGTTCTGACAGAGACAACACACAGCCAACCCCAAGGGCAGGTAAGAATCAGAGCAAAATAAACAACCCCAAGAGGAAATTGAAACACTGTGTCGTGATGTTTCTTGAGGAATTGCTATTCTACAAGGAGAGGAGCAGGGAAGGAGGCAGGAAGTGCACTTCCCCAGACAGACAGAGCTGGTGTGGTCCTAGGCATGGGGTCAACAGCCCTGGGGCTCCTCACCAGGGGAATTGGATAAATCCTAGAAACTCAGCCCTGGGAACCATCATTTATTTGATAACTTGGAGTCATGTTTTATCCCATGAAATTAGTAAAGAGCAGGTGTCTGCACGGCTTTTTCCAGCGTGTAGGCTGAGGGTGCTGGGAACGCTACCTTTAGCCACAGGGAGCCATCAGCTCTGCTACTGCTCTGCACTTGACTGCTCTTGTCCACTGGGGCCTGGAACTCGAGTTCAACTTGCCTTCCAAGGAGAAATACACTTGCTGTTTTCAATAAAGTCTCTGGTAGGCGGTAAACGGCACACAGTGCAGTGCAGGTGACCAAGAGAACTTGGCCAAAGCTATCAAAGAGAATGAACTAGAGCAGGAGCCAGTGCCCTGGGCTGACCTAGGGGCAGTGGTTTAGAAAGGGCATTTAAGGACAAAGATGGAGATGGCAGCGGTGTTGCTCTGTCTAGATTTACTGAGAGAGAACAGGAGGTGAGGGGTCAGCACACCGCATTCCCTGCCCTTGAACTGGTTGGTAGAAGAAGGATGGGGAAGGAAGTTTCCACTGAGTGGGTGTCAGTTTTTCAACCTTAACATCTTATTAAAAGGTCACCATGCAGATGTAAACAAGCAAATTATATCATGATGGTGGTCTCTGCTGGGGTAATACTGTCACGCTCAGTCACACTAGACCTGAGCTATGGAAATCCTTCCTATGGCTTTCCAGGACAGAAAAAACAAGGGGAACCTTAGTGCATATTATGCACTTATCCATTCATTCAACAGATATTTGTCAGCACCTTTCAGGAGCCGGGCATTGTTTTACGGGCAGCCGAGGCACACACACCGCACAGACCAACGTCTAGTGGAGTTTACGTTCCAGCTGGAGGAGCAGCACAGCAGCAATAAACGCCAGACATAAGTTAGAGAGTATGCTGAAAAAGAGATTGTGAGCAAGTGACTGCCGGAAGAGGAATCAGAAGGACCAAGTCAGCAGAGATGCTCTTAATTAAATAGGGTACTTGGAGTTGGCAAAAAAATCAAGTTACATATTAATCCAAGTCTTGCAACAGTTGGGGAGCCAGTCCCAGGGTGATCTGGGGAAACTGACATGTGCACAGGCGGAGGATTACATTTTGGAACAGAAGACCTTCAGTCTTCTATCTTTTCTGGGAAGTGGGAAGCAAAATCCACTAAGAGCTGTGCAGACTTACTGTAATGAACTTAACGAGAGTTTGGAATGGCCACAGTGAAGCAAGAGATAGGCTGGCAGCAAGACAAGGTGTCCAGTGGGTTCTGGCAGCGCCAGGGAATCAGTTATGCTGCACACTGGGTTTCTGTCTTGGTGCAGTTGGAATCGTTGCATGGGATTCTGCATGTGGTGCTTGGCAGAGCGAGAAATGAGCGGTTGATTCTGAAGTGGGAACTGGCAAATGAGAGCGTCTGGGGAACAAGGGAGCAAAGATTGCTGTTGAAAGAGCACATGTGGACGCGGGCCAGGGCCTTCGAGCCCAGTGAAAGAAAGTGGAGACCCACAGGAGACCCAGCTGAAGAGGAAAGAGAGTTTGAAGGCACTGGGGGGTGAAGAAAGTGAGAAGTAGATGAACAGAATGCCGTGGGGTTCTGACCTGGGGACTAACTGCTTCTAGGAATAACCTTGTGCCATCTTGATGGGGAGTTACTCAGAGGCTGTTGGAGGAGACCGTGGGATTGCATGTCGCCTAAGCGTATGTTCCACTCAGTACCCTCGAGGTGATTGGCCTGCCATGGCACTGGGACTTGGCCGTTTAAGGAACTTGGAGTTTAAGGAACATAAGCCTTCCTCTCACTGACAAGCTCTGCGACCATGAGAAGGTTCATAAAGTAAAAGAAACTTCCCTCACGTGCAAAAGGGATAGAATGGAGTGCAACACAGGACTATTAAAGAATAAATGAACCAGGCACAGCGGCACATGCTGTGTGTGCTCAGGACGCTCCCAGGGGCTCAGGAGGCCGAGGCAGGAGGATCACAGTTCAAAGCCAGCCTCAGCAACTTAGTGAGGCCCTGAGCAACTTGGAGAGATCCTGTCTAGAAAAAAAATATAAAAAGAGCTGGGGATGTGGCTCAGTGGTTCAGCACCCTTGGTTCAATCCCTGGTAAGGCGGAAAGGAAGGAAGGAAGGAAGGAAGGAAGGAAGGAAGGAAGGAAGGAAGGAAGGAAGGAAGGAAGGGAGAGAGGGAGGGAGGGAGGGAGGGAGGGAGGGAGGAAACAAATGAATGCCTGCAATGTGTGCACAGCCCAGTCAGACCTACACATTTCCTCCCATTCTAAGATGCTTTTCTCATGAGCCCTTCAATGCTAGAGAGGAGTCCTATCCAGGATTTTCTCCTGCGATACTAATATTAAATCAATGGATGCTTCTCAGCATCTTACAGTTGATGGTGTTTCAGAAATAAAGTACTGTGTCCCTCCTCTCCCTGTTTTTCTCTATCATTTCTTCCATAGTGGATTCAAGGAGATGATTTTAGGTGAGGAAAATAATCATTGTAGGAGATTATTTTCACATGCCATCTTGATGGGGAGTTACTCAGAGGCTGTTGGAGGAGACGGTGGGATTGCATCAGAGGGTGGAATACCCGGCTGTCAGGAAATGGATGCAAGACAATGGCTGACCTGAAAGGTGTAAATTCAAATGATCCCCAAGATGGTCAAGATGATATTAACGTCAGCCCTTGGTCTGAAATATGATTTTATTTTCCTGTGCTTAAATCTCCCCTTGCACCCCGAATTCTCAGGATGAAATTCTAGAAAGTTTTCAGGTATGATCCTTTGGAAGGACCCCAACATGATTGATAATGACATCAGGAAAGTACAAAAATGCAGCAAAGTAACCCTCCATCCTATGTCACAGAAAGGTCCATATTTACCCATTAAGAGTCTCTCCCATCCAGACATGGTAGAAAGGGAATGAAAGATCACAGAATACAAGAAGTAAATTGGTTGAATGTTAAAAGGAGTCTTCACAATGTCCTTATCATCATAACAAATGTGGAACACAGGTTTAAAATTACAAGTTCTACCCAGAAATGATCTCAGGGTGAGGGTCCCCCAGGATCTGATTTATTTGAAAGCCTCCTGTGTTCTTTTCTTCAAGGAGGCTGGCGAGGAGCTGGTTCTCAGATCCTGGCTGGATAATCCAGGTCACTTAACAAAAGGTAAGGAGCAGGAGCAACAGGTCTGGAATGGCAGGGATCTGGCGAGCGCAAGGGCTCCAGGCAGAACTGAGAGCGGGAGAGGGCATGGGTGTAGCCGGAAGGTGAGGGTCTCCTCTGCTTCGGCAGCTGTCACAGCTCAGGGACTTCTCCACCAAGCTCACAGGTTAGGATCTCATCTCTTCTGCTCACTGCTTTGAACTCCTCTGCACAGCATGAGATCTGTGACTGACAGTGCACAGTGGACCTCCTGCTGAAGTCACAGGGTGCTTGTGAAATCCCTACAGGTGAACTGCAGCACACTGTCTCTTCAGCGTAATCTGGAAGGCTTTACCTTTGGGCCTGTACATTAGTCATTTTTAAACTCTTCTTCTTCTACTTGGCTTCTCTCTCTGGATTCCACAGACTCATATAATGGAGCTCTCTTTGTTATAGACAAAGAAGCCAACTTTTTGTATTTCACAGAGTGGGCAAGTGTGTCGGTGCACACGCAAAGCACCATCCAAGTGCCCGCTGAGTGAAGACTGTGTGTGCATTCGTCAGAAGAGGGACACACGCTTTTATGACATCCATTGACCACCACGTGTCTGTACCCGGCACCGTGCTGTGTCTCACTTACCTTAGCTCAGCTCAACTTAGCATCCATAAAAATAACCATCTTCTCAACTGTCGCGATGAAACTACATGCTAGATGACTTGCCTTGAGTCCTAAATCTTAGAATAAAATCTCAGAACTTCAGGTCCTGACTCCTGACTTCCGACTCATACAGCTTTACCAACATCATACGCTGGTTTCATCTGTCTTCACAGAAACCCTCTACATCCTCTGCCTGTGGTTTGCAATCAGCCCTTCTGACGCTCCCATTTCCCTTGGTTTTCCTAACTGATTTGCCCCTGGCCAGCTGAGAGTTCTCATTTTGATGTGCAGTGTAACTGTTCCAGCTTAATAGCATTACCCTGCCTCCAGAGCTCCCAACAGTCCACTCATCTCATTACCGCGTCTTTTCTTCCTGCTCCTATCTGTGCCTTCATTTTGAAATCTCTTGATTCTCCATTCCCGGTCAGGGCACCTGGCAGTCAATGAATGTTTGTTAGGAACATTAGTGAGAACAAACTCAGCAGAGGCCGGTGGCAGCTCCTCCCTTCTGCAGATAACGCTCCAGTCTAAATGTGTATCTGCTTGGGGAATGGGTTTTTGTCACAGATTATTTTCCTCCACTTGTATCCTATGAAGTTTTCAAGCCTGACTTTCTTACTTCAAATAGGAGCATCTTTGTAGGAATTATTTCAATTCTGAATCTTTTTCCCTTTGTCCTTCATAAATGAACGCAATTTAGGTCAAAGCCGATGGACAGCAATCGCGTAACTAGGATGGTAACCTTTCAAACCTGTTGCCTGATGTTCATTCAGGAGTAAGCGAACTGCTTCACAGGATACCCTTAGCAAGTAGGAAGTAAAATCTAGAAGCAGCTTATGTGTCTGTTGCCTCTGAGCCTCACTGAAGTCATGTCTCACTCCGTCTCTACCTAGTATTTAAATGGTGCAGCGTTAGTGGGGGAAACCTGGATCACATTTCCAAATTTTAAAGTCCTTTAACATGGATGAGCATGGAAGCAATCAGCAGGTTTGGAAACTGAATAACAGAGATCACTAACCCATTAATGGTTTCCTATCTTTCACAAAATATTTATCCAACACCTACTTTTTGTTGGGATTTAAATTGGGATGCTAAATCATGGAGAGAAGACAGTACTCTTTCTTTCTCTCCAGGTGGGGAAATGTGGTGAACGAGTGGTTTTAACACAGTGTGAAGGGCTGTGCTGGGGCCAGCTCTCTTCCTGGTCAGCTATTTTCCATTCAAGGATCTTTCTTTCCAAATCGCTTGAACCAGAAAGGCATAGAGGAGCTTTGATTTGAACAGATCCATTAAAAACAACATAGGATGGAATTTAACATTGAACTCAAATAACAAAAATGCATTCATTTGCAAATATATGTAAAATATTTAAGATACTAATATAACAATGACTTATATAAAGAAAAAGGTGTATTTACATGTCTGTCGTAATTTCTAGTGGTGAAATATGGCTTATATTCCCCATGTTCTTTTGAAGGTAGCCTCCCTCATTTCTTTGAGGTCTGAATTTAGGGCCCCATGGGTTTTCTCCATGTAACCAGACAAGACAGCAGAGAGAAGAACTCGGAGCCAAGTCATTTGGGAATGTGCGGTGTCAGCCTGTACGCATGCCTTGCTGTCCTGGGCTGTGATCCGAGGTTGCTTGGTGCCTTCCCATCGTCTGCCAGATTGCCCTGTCCCCGGGGGGAGGGCACAGAGTAGTCCCTGTGGCTGGAGACTGAGAACTGCCGATGGGCCTCTTCACTCTTCTTCTTGTCTTGGTTTCATTTCTTCCCCCCCTTTCCCCTCACAAATCCACTGAGGACTCCATTCTACAGTCCTATGGGTTGTAAGGAGAGAACCCCTAAATCAAGAGGAGAAAGTGGTCAGAGCACAGGCCTTCTTTGGGGAAATACTTTTTCATTCAGTTTTAATAGAAAAACAGATCCATTGCATGATGAGTTGATTTGTATTGGGAACCCTGACTATTGCTTATTAAATGTTTTCATATGTTAATGCTAATTATTAATGAGATTTTTAGAAATTAATTATTGAATCCCCTATTACAGTAAATTAAATTGATTATGGTGAATACTAATGAAGTCTTGCAAAGGTAGTACACCATAGAACTTTATTTTTTTCATGGAAATTCTACTGGCTAGTTCTACATATCCACCGAGAAGTTAAGGCAGTGGTGGGTCGGGGATGAGGATGGGGGTGAAAAGATATTCAAATAAAGGAATAGCAGTGAAAATGCCCGCATGCAAGAGAACAACAACAACAACAACAACAACAAAAATCCATTAGAAGCCAGAAGATATTTGCTCTTTCCTGTGTGTGTAACAAGGCAGGTAAAGGTAGGAATTTGGGCTGCAGAGATGGGGGCAAATTAGGAATATGTGGCAGATTGTTGAGACATAATAATGACTTTGACTTCTTTAAAGAAAGAAAAGAAAACAGGGTTGGCTGCCAAGAGCTGCAGGAGAAAGCTTCAGCCTGAACAGGAAGAGCATCATGAAGAAATCCCACATAGAGAGGGTGAATAAAGTCACTTTTGTGTCCCTAAAATCCTGCTGTGGTTGAAGAATTCAGAAGGAAAAAAAATCAAGGAGGTGATTACAGTGTGAAAGAATTGTCTCCCCAAATGCATGTGTTGATGCTCTCACCCCAAATGTGGCCATTGAGAATAAATGAGGTCAAAGGATGTGACAGATGCCCTAAAAGAAGAGGAAGAGATTTCAGATCTTAAGGCCATTTGAAAAGGAAGCCACCTGCAAGCCAGGAAGAGTCCTCACCAGAACCCAGCCCTATGGGCACCTGGATGCTGGACTTCCAGCCTCCGGAACTGTGAGAAGACTAATGCCTCTTGTCTAGGTCCCCTGAGCCTGAAGCTCAGCTGACAGATGGGGTCTTGTTGCATCAACTAAGGAGAAGGCAACACAGACTGAAATTTGTAGGAAGGTGGAGTTTGGTGGATATAGAGATGTGTTGGGATTTTCAGGGGATGACACAATTTTTTTTCCACCTCTCTTATATTAAGAATCAACTATGGGCTGGGGTTGTGGCTCAGTGGTAGAGCGCTTGACTCACATATGTGAGGCACTGGGTTTGATTCTCAGCACCACATATAAATAAATGAATAACATAAAGGTCCATCAACAACTAAACATATATTTTTTAAAAAGAATCAACTAAGAGACAACTTAATATAAAAAAAACAACCCTGTCTCCAAGATAATTGCAGATCATTTTTATTTGCAATTTAAAAGGCTTGTTAACATTGTATTCTTCAATTCCCTTGTCACAGGGAGATGACCCCATGGCAGAGGGCAGACTAGAGTGCATGTGTCTTGCAGAATGACCTGGCTCCTCGAAGACACACAGTGACACTATCTCCTAAGGCTGCCTGAATGAATTGCCACAAACTTGGTGCCTGACGGTGACAGAAGCATATTCTTTTCTGGAGTCTCAGAGTCCAGAATCGAGATTTTGGGAGGCCCAGGCTCTCTCTGAAGACTGAAGGAAGCAGTCTCCCTTCAGGGGGCTCCCAGCAATCTTGACGCTCCGTGGCTTAAAGCTGCATCAGGGCACACTCAACCTGTGTCGTCCTAGGACTTGCTACCTCCACAGGTGCTTTCTTCTCCTAAGGACACCACCTCTCACTGGACCTTGAGACCACCCTAATGCAGTATGGCTTCATGTTCACCAATTACATTCACAACAATCCCACTTACAAATCAGGTCACATTCTGAGGTTCCAGGTGGGCCTGAGTTTGGGGGAAGCACTATCCACTAAAACCCGAGCTAGCCACGGCCAGGTATTTCTTCTAATCTACCTACACACAACAATTCAGTTCTCTAATGAAGGAGGAGAGATGAGGGAGCAGTGAGGAGAGAGGGCAGGCGAATGACTGTAGGGGAAGCTTCCCCAAGTGCACAAGTGAGATGGAGACACTAGACACCCACCAAATCCCAGCAATTTCTCCCCAACTCATTGCACTTGGGCCTTGAAGCTGTACTACACTGACCATGTGGCCACCCTCTCAGAGGAGGCAAGCCACTGTCCATCAAGCCAGACCCACCCCTTCTTGATGAGTCTGTCCCCCTGGGGTACCCACCACCGCTGCTCAGGGTTTTCTTCTAGAAAGCTTTAGGCTCTGAGTGGGTCAGGATCATATATGAAGTACAGACCTCCTCGTTTTAGAGGAAAAATAAATGCTCCTTGTTCTTTTTACTTATTTTTAAAGTACGTCCTACCCCAATGTATAACTCACACTAAGTTTTGCTCTTCAATTAAATGACAACATAAAAAGAAAAAAACATTCTAACAAGACGTCAGCCATATAGAGATACCCTGTATTTAAACATCAATACCTGTCACTGTCCTCTTCCTAAGGAGACAGGAAAGCATCACAATAAGATTGTTACAAATCTAAGTCCAGAGACATCCAAGTCCAAACTCAGGTCAATGTCCGAATACAGTAAAGTCTCAAACCAGTTTTCTTGTTTAAAGATATTAAGTCAAAAGGAAGTCTAAATATCTTCTAGAAGTCATCACTGGATGTATTTTTAATCCTCCTGAATCTCAGCTGGACCGACGGGCTCTGCGTCAGGGTCAGCAGCCTCCTCCTGTCCGTCTCTCGAGGGGGAGGGTGGGGAGGGTGCCTCTGACAGCGCGTCACTCCTGTCAATGTCCTGGGCTCCCTGCTTGGAAGGCGTGTGCTGGGCACAAGGAATATCTATCCTCAGGCCTCACACTCACAAAATGGACCCACTAAGCTGTTCCCCAAGCCTGGTATCAGTTACCCTCAGCAAAAGGAAGTTTCCAGAAACACAATTAAGCTAGACCCACCTTACCCTTGCCGAAGACTCAGTGATATCTGAGCGATAGAGGGCAGATGGAATTAAGAAAACTCTTTGTTTGAGGCTCACCAGGTTGCCAATCATTCTCTCCCGGGGGTCTAGCCTTCAAGACTCGTAAATTAATATTCATTAAGGAGAAATACCTCACCATGGAATTAATTATGGCACTATTTAAATTCTCCTTGCTGGAGAGAAAAAGTCTTCTTTCTCAGCGGGTAGCACTAGCGGAATCCCACTATCTCCAGTTGCTCAAAATGTGCAATGAGAGTCGCCCCCTTCTTCGGGGTTTATTTTCATCTAGCATATTTTCAATCTCTCGATTTCTAGTTTTTCTCTGAAACACTGAGCAGCCGTGTCCTGGAGCTGCATTGACTTGGGATACATTTGGTAACAACTCACACCCAACACACACACACACACACACACACACACACACACACACAGGCTTGATTAGAAAACCTACTTCGTGACCTCGTGGCAGACTGGCACGTTTAGCTAGATCTGAGTATCACCTTTCCTGGCCCTGACATATTTTTTTTTTTTTTGAGAACTATTTTTTTAAAGTATTTTTCTAAACTTTTTCTTCTGTGACCCTTCATCCTGAGAGATGGGGAATAAATGAGTCCTAATTTTGGACACATCAGTTGTTGGCCCAGGGTCTTCTCCAGCTCAACACACGTGACTGCCATCTAACTCCCTAACAGAGCTCCAGTTTGACTAAACCGTTCACCTCTCACACACTCCCACAGGGACAGGCCACTCAGCCCAGGCTGGCCATGGTCGTGGGTATCACAGGGTAGGGACTGGGAGATGTTTTAAAGTAGACAGATCTTACAAGTGTCCTCACCTCCTCTCCACTTCTTTCCTGAATGTGTGGTGGGTCCCCACATATGCAGCAATCATCCTTATCAACATTTTATTCACTCCAGCCCCCAGGACTGAAATGCAGAATGAGTGTCCCACCGAGCAATCACCATGGGCCAGCCCCCAACAGGGCCTGACGGAGTCTGCAGGGAACGTTCCTCACCTTCCCAAACCACGGTGAGTGTTCTCTGTGGCCTTATAACCCTGTCTGCTTACCCTTCGGGGTGTGGCCCCGGGGCGGCAGGGACGCCCACACACAATATCTAACGCTCATAAATGAATGCTTTAATAATTCTGAGCCGATAGTCCCAGCTTTACCTTTCAAATCATCCGAAATGTTATGTAATCACTTGGGAAAGATTCCCAGTCTTCAAGGGGCCATTTCCTGAAAGCTCTTGTTTGGCTCGCCTTTAAAGGCTGGCTCAAAGTTGCTGCCTCTATTTTGGCTCCCACCGAGGAGACATCCCAGGACATTAATGGAGGTCTTCCTCTCTCTTCTCTTGATAGGCTTCCTGGAGGGCCCAGCCTCCGCTCCTGACACAATGGAGACTGAATCCACCCCTTCCTGAGGCCATCAGTGATGAGACCCGCAGGTCCTGCTCTGCTGTTGGAGGTCGCACGTCTATGTATCTGTCCTGCGAATCTTCCAACCTCTCAGACCTGCTTTCTGAGGACGCAGCTCTCTCTCTCTCCACTTCACTCAGCTCTCGGGGCTTTGTTTTTCTTTCGTTCTCCATGCTCCTTGCTGACAGTAAGACAGAAGCATTATTCCCAAACCTCACCAGTTTCCCTTGGCTTTTCTTATTTTTAAAGGCAGATTCAGCCAGGGACAGACATTTTGAATGGTCCTTAGCCTCGGCATTTGCAATAATTTCTCTGAGTCATTCAAAGTATTCAGAGAGGGAATGTGTTTGTTCTATCTCATATTTTTCTCATTGACATCTTTGGTCTCTGCTCGACTCCTACATGTACTACTCTTGCAGCTGGTGGACCACACACACACACACACTTTTCTCAATTAAAAAGCATTTTAAATCCAGTTCTACTGCAGCTTTTTGCACTTACTGATTCCTGCTATCTAATTGCTTTGGGCCTCCAAGGGAGCTGGAGACATCCCCTGATGTAAACTGATGTAAAAAGGGATCTCGGGTGCACAAATAAAGTTGCTCCTTCCTTGCAAAAATGGAATGATTGTGATTTTTTCTAAAGTAGAGCTTGGGAGCTGGTAAACATTAGTGGGTGTTTTAGGAAATAAGAGAAGGTCAGATGGGATCTTAGGATCAAGGTGGGTGCTGAGCCAATGTCTGCAACCGGGGTATGAAGGGAGCATCTGCCTTGACTCCAGGGAAGTTTCTGTCCACCGCCACGTGTCATTTAGAGGTAGGTGGCATGAGACACACAGGTGGAATAGACTGGAAGCAGCCAGACTTTTTTATAAGGAAATGTGAATCTAGAGGAAAGCATGGTGGGAGAGGCTGCCATGGAATATGAAGTCCAACAGGCCAGGGGTGGGCAGCCTGTGGAAGAGGAAGCTAGGACACTGAGGAGCAATACCAAGCTGACCCTCCAGGGGGCGACAGGGGTGTCAGCAGTGAGAGGCTGGTCAGATGCCCAGGGGCCAGATCCACATAACCGCATGGGCACTGTGCGCAAGTTTAATTTCCATCCCAGGGACCATGACAAAGTCTTGGAAGGATTCACCATGGGGTCATGATAGATGTAAATGATCCCAGATATTATGTACACAGTAAGCCCTGTGTTTCTATAGACTCCACAAATTCACTAATGGCAAAAAAAAAAAAAAAAATCAGAAAAATACTTGCAAAACTGTACAGAACACATACAGATTTTTTTCTTGCGATTGTTCCCTAGACAATACAACCATTGTATAGTGTGACAACTAATTTCATAGCATTTACATTGTATTTGGTAGTGTAAGTAATCTGGCAATGTACTAAAGAACATGGGAGTATGTGTGTAGGTGACATCAAATACTATGCCACTTTAGATGAGGGACGTCAGCATCCATGAATGTGGGTCTCTGTGGGAACCAATCACTCCAGATACCAGGGGATGACTATGTTGCCAAAATCGCATCAAACTTACTCTCCAGATGTTCCCAAACATATACATTGGAGGAAAACTAATTTTAGAAGGAAGAATATGGTCAGGTTGTCAGTATCTGTGTGTAATTTACAGTCATCTGTTGATGATAAGCCACAGGAGTAATATCCCAAAGCCGCGAGCTGTGTTTTTCCTTATTAACCTGTTAGCACGTGCTATTTATACTGGGTGCGTGAGAGAGCTGCCGCGTGGCCCGTGGAGGCTGCGCTTGGCATGGGCTGCAGAAGGCCTGCTCTCCGGTGCAGGAAGGGGGCCCGAGTGGTCTCCTATGACAGTGTTGCAGATGAATGCCTGGAGGACAGTGCGCTCGGGCGCGTGGTTAGACAGTCAAGAAGTCCACTTCTCTATGCGTCTTTGAAGACAGGAAATACCAGTGGAGGACCCTGGACCTATAAAACAGGCACTATGAAAAGTCACCTCTGCTGCATTGTCATTGCCTCTTGGAAACCTTTCTGTGTCAGAGCATGCAGAAGCCGTCAAAACCATTGTTGCTTTGAGGGCTGAGACTGGATGATGAGTTACTGCTTCACAAGGCCTTGCCATACCAAGGGCTAAACTGAGTCAGGACCAGCATTTGCAGCTGTGAGTACCCTGCTTGGAAGCAACAGAACTTTATACAATTCATTCTGCCCAGGAGGGCACTCTTAGGTAACACATGTTATGAAGGATCAGGAACCAGTACTCATTTTACTCATTTTAAAAATCTACATTTATTTATTTATTTATTCATTCATTCATTCATTCATTCATTTTTGGTACTGGGGATTGGCCCAGAGGTGTTTAACCATGAAGCCACACCAACAGACTTTTTCATATTTTATTTGAGACAGGGTCTTGCTAAGTTGTTTAGGTCCTCACCAAGTTGCTGAAGCTGGCTTTGAACTTGTGATTCTCCTGCCTTGGCCTCTAAGCTGCTGGGATTACAGGCATGTGCCACTGCTCCAGGCTCTACATCTTTTTAAGAATGTGATCTACACGTTGAAAAAAAGACCAATCATGGTTGGCACCAGGTGCAGAAGTAAAATGCTAACTTGCTCTTCCTGTGCCAGCCTGCAAAGCAAGGGCAGGCATGGCAAGCCATTTTGCAGAAAACCAGGGTTCTGAGAAATTGAGACTTGATAAGAATTATTCTAAGTTGAAAATTTGGATGATTCTTTATGTCACTATCACAATAGAGAATCATTACTGGGACCTGTTCAACAAAAGCATTAAGTCATAAAGTCTAAGTTTGAAAGATGTCTTTGAACTCCTGTCCAACTAACCCTACATCACAGGGATCCCGTTTCCACCATTTCTGATCCTCCTACGGATGCTGGGGTTCAAGTTCTCCTTGTCACTGATTGATCTGGTATGAGGCAATATAGGTCTAGTGTCTCTCCTCTTCATCAATTTTAAGTATAATTACATACACACACACTCACACACACACACACACACAGAAATGACATCTGACACCCCTGGAAGCTGGGCTGACACATGGGATGTGGCCTGCTTCTTTGGGTTGGGTCTTGTTGGTGGGAGGTTCCCTGATACTCACAGCTGGACCTTCATGGGACATGGACACTGCAGCAGGCTACACTTGGGCTGTGATGGGTCAAGACAAAGTCACGTTCCCATCTCAATCGTGTCTGAATAGAGTGAAAAACAAGAGAATTTATTTTTTAAGCAACGAAAATCACCCAACAGCTCAAATACTGGCTGATATGTGACTGTCGCCCCTTTTCCTTTATAGCTTGATCCTTCTCTAATCTTCTCGCCTTCTGATGATAGCTATTAAGGCAATTGTACCCCACTTCCTGACAGCACCCAACCCAGGGAACGCCCAGCTTTCTCCCCACACCAATTCAATCCACGAACGAGTCCTCCGAGTTCTCCCGTTCCTTTACTGAAACATCCTACAGCCATCGCTGCCATGAACAATGGCCACAGCTGTGTCCCTGGTGGTCTTTGGTTGAGCACAATGATGACATTCTCTGTTCCTCGCTGTCACCAAGCGACCATTTCCCATGACATAATATCCTATCTCGAGATGAATCACAGCTTCGAAGGCCTCCCTGATTGCGTCATGAACTTTCTATCAAACTTGGTTTCCATCCCTACTTCTCATGCAGCATTTGTTAAGACTTGGAGGTGCAAAATGACATATCTAACGGCATCCTCTAACCCTTCCAACAATCATGAACAATGACAGAAAATGATTTCCAGTTTAGAACTCAGGGAACCGAGGAGCAGAGAGGCTGACATGTCCTGCAGCTTCTCACAGAGAGCCAGGAAAGCAGCCGGGCATGAGGGAAAGTCTGTGCTGGAGCCCTGTGGCTCTTCCTGACGTGATGCAAACGCAGACTACCCCATCAGACACCCCTGGACTCTGCAGACCCTCGGGGGTGCCATGCTCCATGCTGCTCCCTGTTCCCGGGAGCCCAGCCCAGATGGGTCCCTTTCCTACAGTGTCTCCCCCACAGCTGTCACTCACTCCTGGACCTCCTCAGCAGTCACCTGGTCCCACTTCTGCTGCCATCAGAATAACCCTGATGAAAGGGAGTGCCCTTTGTGGCCAGCAAGACAAGTATCCAAACCTGTGGTGGGGAGGGAAGAGGCAAGGGAGGCTGATGCAAGGATCTCCAACAGTGGCTAGGCCCTGCTCACGTGGGTCCTGCCTGCGATCATCCCGTGTGTGGCTCTGTGCACCTGGAGGTCTCGTTCCTCTCCCGGCCTCCTCCCTGGGAAGCCTGCTCGTCACTCACAGATCCTGGCCACGACAGGCCTG
This sequence comes from Urocitellus parryii, assembly GCF_045843805.1. Lineage (NCBI taxonomy): Eukaryota > Metazoa > Chordata > Mammalia > Rodentia > Sciuridae > Urocitellus > Urocitellus parryii. The sequence goes on along the minus strand of NC_135538.1, from coordinate 151,297,663 downwards.
TGCAGCTGAGGGACCTACTGACCTTCTGGGCTCAGGCTCCTTGCTTCCAGACCCTGGGCTCAGTGCATTATCCAGCTTCTCAGGCCGTGCCCACCCACCAGTTCCACTTCCTCTCCTGCCACCACAAGGTACTGGGAAGTCCACTTGTTCCCTGGGAGGTGCTCTGCCAAGAGAACCCTGCAGCGCTCAGGAAGGTTGATCAAAACCTCCTCCGCACTTGGCACTGCTGAACCGCCCCTTTGTGCCAGCCTGGGGGAGCTTATTGCCCTAAGTGGGAATTGAGTGCAGGCTCAGCTCCCAGCCCCAGCACTAAGCCAGTGCCCACAGTGTGGACAGCAGATAGCGCACGCTGCTCCCTCTAGGAAGTGCTGCATTCAGTACGAGATGACCCAGGAGACCAGGAACAGCAATGCGTTTGAAGGGCACACGTTGTCCCTGGCGTCTGCGGGTCCTGTAAACGAAACCCCATGCACAGGCCATTTTTGGAAGAGACGCAGGGAGGAGCTGTAGGTTGGATATTGAACGTCCTCCTCACGTCCGTGTGCTGGGGGCTTGGACCGCAGGTGGCACCACTGGAAGGTGCGGTGGAGCCGTGCAGATGTGGGGACTGGCGGAAGTCCTCAGGTCACTGGGTGTGCCTCTGAAAGGACAGTGGGACCCTGGTCACTTTCTTTCTTTTCCTCCTGGCTGAGGACATGAACATCTGCTCTGTCCTAGGATCCTGCCACAGGATACTGCCTCACCAGAGGTCCAAAGAAATGGGCCACTCGATGATTATCTGAAACCCCCAAACCTTGAGGCAAAATAAATCTTTTCTCTTCACAAATAACTTTAAAAGCTACCTCAGTTATTTTGTTATACTGGTGGAAATCCGACTCATTCAGAGGGATACCATGTGAGGGGCATTTTTATCCTAGACAGACTTCACCTTCTACGGGGATGGCTAAATATTTGGAAGGGCCAGAAAGATTTAAACTGGATAGAAGCAAAAGTTATATTTTTTTTTTCCTGGCCCTAGAGAGTAAGTATAGGCTCTGGCAAAAAGCCACATTAAACATTAGAAAAATAAGGAGCACTATTTTCTCTGCACATTGTTTATTCTGTGTCTGAACAAGGCTGGATAAAAACAAATCCTCCCAGCTGGTTGAACTTTTAATTCATGACCAATGACCTCCGACGGGCCCCCCGGCCCCTGGAGATCATTCTACATTTCCCAAGTCTGTTAGCTCTTAGGCTCCCCTCGGGATTATATAGCTTCCGTCTCTTTCCTGCAAATCTCTTTCAATCTGAAGCATCAGAATAGAATTGTACCACTTTCCACTGATGTGCACCCACCTTCTCATTGGATCACACAGCTGTGTCCACCTCGGTATCATAGATGGGCCCTGGGTCCCCTGTGCACCGTCACCTCTCCACCTGCTCACCCTGCTGACCTGCTTAAGGACAGAGATCCGACCACTCTTCGCCTTCTTCCACTTTTCTTGTGTTGGACTATTCTCATTAGCATATGAGATTTTATTCCTCTGTCTTTAACCGAAAAGAAGAAACGTGCTTTCTCTTGACCCCACGTGGTCCTCTAGGTAGTTCATTTGGAACCATTTTGTAAACATGGCCTTGAGAATCCTTGCTCCCTGCTCTGTCTTAAGCCTATCCAATCAAAGGTCCCCGCTGCCCCTTCTAAAATTCCTTTCCTGAAGGCCCCTGGAGAGCTCCACTCTGCCCCCTCTATTGTTCTGTTCTCAGTTCTGATCTTATGAATGTCTCAGCACTATTTAATGAAATTTGTCACAGGAGTCTCCCTGGAATACTTGGCGTGATGATTTGGCCACTGTGTTTGATGGCGTCTCCTCTGTCTTGTGGCAGCTCATCTGCAGGCTCTTGCTGAAGTCCCCTCCTACCCAGCTCTTTCCTTCAGCGTGCATCAGGCTCACCTCATGGGTCTCTCTCCCTGGTTGGTTGTGGTCTCTCCTTGACCAGCTCACGTGGGTTCAGGTAAAGCCGTGATCTACGGGACTTATCACTTCAGCCCACACCAGGCTCCTGCGTTCCAGGCTTGTCTGCCCCTCAGCCTGCATCGCCGCAGAATGTGTAGTGAGTTCCTTAAACATAATGTATTCAACAATTAGAGCCATGATTTTTGTCAGACTTGTTTTCCTCTCTCAGTAAGTAGCAATTCATTCTTCCAATTGCTTGGAACATAAACTTCAGAATTGCTCCTTACTTCCCCCTGTACCTTACACCCACAGGAATTCAGACAGGAAATTCTGTATCTTCAAAATGGGCCCAGAATCCAGCCACCTGGTTCCATCTCTACCACCTAGCTGAAGTTTCTAGAAACCGTCACTTAAATCATTTCCAAAGACTCTAAAGTGGTGCCTTTGCAGATTCTCCCAACCTGGTAGATCTTGCTGATCCTGTACCAAGAGCTCTCCCATCACCCTCCCCTTTCTCAGCATCATCCCCAGCATTCTTACAGGGATCTACAAAATCCCAAATCCACTTCCCTCCAATTTCATCTCCTGCTCTTCCAAACTTCCCCAGTCAGCTCTAGTCCACCATGCGGGATTTGGGCATGCCAGGCTCTGTCTCTCCTGAGAGCTTCGGCACTCTGAGTTTCCTCGGGACTATTCTTTCCTCAGCCATCATCTCTTTTGTCTGTCCCCTTCAATGCCACCTTCTTCATGCTGCCAGTCCCGATGACCCGATTGCAACTGCAGCTTCTCTGTCTCTGTTCCTTAGGCTGCTCGAAAGACGTTTCTTTTCTCTAGGCTTCTCCACCTTCCTACATAGATTATTCCTTGTATTGACTGCATTGTCTGTCATTTCCATGAAACATAAGCTCCATTGGAGCCAGAATGTTTTCTGACTACTTATCTTCACTGCTGTGTTTCAAGCAGTTAGAATGGGATCGGAGATAAGAATGAATAATTAAGTGAAAATCTGGATTCAGCATTTCATATGTGAAATATTGTGCGTGCTACCGGTTGTTAATAAATACCCATCTCCTTCTCTCTGTCATTTCCCTATTGTCTCCAGGTAAGCGCTTCGTATTGACTACCTCATTGATGAATTGTCCTGTGCATATACTGTATCATTTAGCGACAAAGTCCCTCATTCTGTCCCATCTCGTGTAGATCACATTTAGGGCAAGTGGAACCATCTATGCATAATCCTGGATGAAAGAATTAGAAGGAATTATCCCAGATTTGAAAAATCAGCATTCTGTTTCTTAGGTTTAAGTGGGATTGATTATGGAGAACAGAGAATCTAGGCAGGAAGTCAATCTTTTTATTAATTTGAAATTGTTTATCAAACTCTGCCATGGAAACATGGAGATTATTAACTCCCTGGGGGCACAGTAAAGATAGTGTCCTGTCCAGCTAAAGATAGATAGCTGACTGCTGGTGTCATCTTAATTCAGTCCCAACTCCTCCCACTCCCGCCTTTCCACTCCTACCTGAATAGGTAACTGTCCAATAAAATGTCTTAGGCCACTGAAGGATTCAAAAGACAGCTGAACAGCTCTGGGCACCCCAGTGCTGATTCTAAGGTCCAGCCACGAATCTATTTGAGAAAAAAAAAAAATCGGAGACATTAGCATTTTGGAATGTCACCGTACACATCCTTGACACAACTTGTTAACAATAGCGGGAATGTCTCCACTAGTCACACGGATCTGCAGCCTGCCAGTCCCCTGAGAGCAGCTTCCTTCCCTTCCTGGCACTAGCTTGCTTTTATACAATAGCATGGGCAGCACAGCCTGTTTTGTCCAGGAAATTGATAGAAAACTTGGAAAAAAAGACTAATGAGGCAAAAAGAGAAAAATGTTAGATGTCTTAAGTAGATACCGTCAGCTAAACTGCAGATTATAGAGCCCGCCTTATCTCCAACCACTGTAATTATAACCTTGCTTATCTGAGGGAGGTCTCCCAGCCACCGCATCATTGTACTTCAAACTGAAAATTTTGTAGTTCTGTAATTTGCAGTTCAAAGGGAAGACTTGACAAATTGGCCCCCAAATTAACTCGGCACCTGCTTTAGGTCATTGGCAACTGCGCCTGCCTGACACGACTTTCCTTCCACCTTGTGTCGGAACCCCCGCCCCACCACCAATGTGCATTTAAGCACATGACATCTGTGTGGAAGAGAGAGTTTAGTTCACGACTTCTTGTGAGTTCTTCCTTCTTCTGAAAACAATAGAATGTGGGCTACAAGAAAGATTTTGCAGGTTTCTCGGATGTCAGATATTTTCTTCTTGCACTTGCAGAGACTAGCGAAAGGATTTTCCAGGAGGGTGGATATGATGTGTTAATAAAAGACTAGCCTACTGCCCCACTTCTCTGCCTGCCAAAGACTCTCTGGATAATCTTTGTTAAGCACTAGTTCATTATCTCTTCTTATCTCTTGTACAGTAGGGATTGACTTAAACATGCCGCTTGCACACATTTGGGGAAAGAACTACCCACACCACCAACCATGCACACCCATGCCCAGGCCCAGGAGATCCAGGGTGCATAGGACTGGCATTGCTGGTGCGAGGAAAATGGGAATGTAAGGAAGGTAGTAGGCTGCTTTTCTCTTGAGGTTAAAAATAAAATAACAGGCTATTTCCTAAGTGCATAATACCAGGAATTCTGTCTTACTCAAATAGATAAAAGTGTTCTTTATGAACTGGTAAGCTTATAAAATCCATGATAAATAGGCATTTATTTTCTCTTGATAGGGTTAAAATGAAAGTTGCCCTTGAATATACAATACACTTATCTGCAATGATTTGCCTTGCTGCTCAGCGCTTTGTGGATTAAGGCAGTGAATAAACACCTCAATGATTGACTGATAGACAGGTCCCAGTTTTACTAATATCTGCTCTTTGCAGATTCAGCTGGATAAGCGTGAAGGTGACAATAAGTTCTAGTTGTCAAAAGGGGAAACAGAAAGCGGGGATTCCACAGGAAAGGAAGCCCCGAATTGGAAGTGCAGGGAGCAAGAAGCGATTCTGGTTTATTACATTATGTTCCCAGCTTTGGTATCCAGTGTTGGTATTTGAGGATACCAGACCGGCGAGAGCACTGGGCAATCAGGAAGGTTTTCCACAATATCGACAGAATTGCCTGCAGAGAGAGAGAAGGCTGGCTAGGAAAATGATAGAGTTTTAGAGATAAAAGTAATGTTAGCAACAAGTCTTTTACAAGTGATGTGATTAGACACAGAATGGTGACCCAGAATGGTTCGTAGGCTACAAAGAAAGATTTTTGCATAAGACCCAGGTTTCCTAAATCCAAAACTTTGTAATTCACTTAGAAAAACATGCTAAATTAATGTTCTGGTAGTTTAAAATTTGACATTAAATTTAGTTGACCAAAAAAAAAAAAAATACCAGATAGAGGATACATAGCCTAGAGATCTGATGTACATCACAAGGATTCTAGGTGATAATATTGTCCTGTACTTGGGATTTTGGCTAAATGAGCAGATTTTGGCTGCTCTTGTCAAACATACATGTAACATGAGTAACCATATGGGATGACGTATATGCTAATTTTTTATTATCATTTAATTTGCTTCAACATTTTACTACCTATATGCATTCCATAATATCATGCTATATACCTTAAGCATCCACAATAAAATTAAAATTAAAATTTTAAATTAAAAACAAGTAATAAACCAGTACAATACAAGCCAATATTAATATTCAAACACTTATATTATCATGTGTTTCTGTCTGTGTTTTGGTTTCAAAACATTTTTGTACCCACTGATTTATTTTAATGATATTCTGTTTTTTCAACTAAGTGTATCAGTGTGTGATTCAGTCATTTTGACACTAATTTGAAGACCCCTCCTTTTCTCTATATTTGTCACATCTGAGCCTGAAGCCAACTCCAGACCACTATCAATCTGGTGCAACCGTCTTTTATGTGGCATTTGTTTAACTTTCAAACAGAACTTAGAAGAAGCAGTAGGGAACTTGTTAGAACCAAAAATAAGTGTCATTCGTATTCGCAGCTTTTGAACTGATAAAACTTCTCAAAGTAGAAACGACCTCCAAAGAAACATTAAATCCTGGATACTCTCAGTGAATCACATCAAGGTGTGACGGCAAATGTCCTGTAGATACCTCTGAAAGATTTAAGGTGGAGCCCCCAGCAAACAAAAGGGGTGGCAGGGATCACAGGAGCACACCCTGACTCCACCTGCCGCTTAATGTACACACGGGCCTGTTTGGAGGAGATTCGATGGTATGTTTTTGTTTTTTTACCAAAGAAGTAAGCTCTTATAAGATACATGGGAAATTCAGAGCACTGTATTGGCCAAAGCCCTGAAAGTGTGGGTTAAAGGAACAGGCACTTTACAAAACAAAGCTTTGGCCCCTCAACCTGCTACTGGCAGGAAACGCTCTCAGGAAGCTAACTGAACGCAAACCGGAGGCGGTTCTTATGGAAATGGGAAGGATCATCCAGTGGATGTAACAAGAGTCCAGAGAATAAGACAAGGAACTGCAAAGAGCCACTTCCAGGGAGCATTGCCAGGTTAGTCAAGAAATATGTATTTTTGTTGTTTTCTTGTTTTGGTACCAGAGATTGAACCCAAGGGTGCTTAACCATCAAGACACATCCCCAGCTCTTTTTTATTCTTTATTTTGAAACAGGGTCTTGTTAAGTTGCTCTTGCCTTGCTAAGTTGCTGAGGCTGGCTGTGAATTTGCAATACCTCTGCCTCAGCTTCTAGATCCAGCCCCAAAGAAATTTCTTTAGGTGATATTTGCATAAAAATCTGAATGAAGGATGAGTGAAAAAGAGGGAGAAATAGGTTAAAGATAAGGAAGGTCCTTGCAGGCTCACGTAGAAATTTAGGCAATGCTTAGATGGGAAGTCACTCCAGTACTTTGAGCAGAAAGGTAACATGTAACTTCTCCATTCATAAAAACGTGTGCACTTGGGCTTTGTTCTGTCATGACCCTCCATGTTGTCAGATTTCTGTTGCTGTGACAAAATATCTAATTAAACAATCAACTAATTAGCTAATTAACTTATACAGAGGAGAGGTTTATTTGGGCTCATGGTGACAAAGACTTCAATCGGTGGCCCTGGTCCCCACCGCTCTGGGGCAGAACGTCATATAGAAGGGCCTGGAGGAGGAGAGCTGACCCTCCAGGTGGTGGGAAGGCAGGGCAGAGAGAAAGAGTGGAAAGTGAGCCTTCCAGGGCATGTCCCAGGACCTCACTTCCTCCCACTAGCCCCACCTCCTAAAGGCTACACCACCTCCCAGGACACCACAGACTGGGACCAAGCCCTGATCACACGAGCCATTGGGGGCTACGTAAGATCCAAACCATGATGCCCTTATTCTTGGGATGAAAGTCCTATGTTATGAGGAAGCCCAGGCTGCATGTAGATGCCCAGTGGAGATGTTCAGCCCACAGTCCAGAGCACAGTGCAGCACCGCTACTTGGGTTATAAGCCTGCAGAAGCCTTCAGCCATTGCCAAGGCTCCTGGCTGAACCCAGCTATTCCCAAACCACAAAATGTATGCTTTTAGATATCAAAAAGATTCACTACCTGCCCAATTTCCCCTTATTTCATAAATGGTGATATGTACCCTGCACTCATACCATTTGGTAGGGGTAACTGTTAAGTTTTAAATGATTCCAAATAAGGCACTGTGTATTCCGGGACAAAGATATTTTCATTGTCTGCACCTCTCTCTTGAGATCTTGCACTTGGAGGTCTCTCTGTGAATGTGTGGGTGAGTATATTGATTCATTTTGTCTTCACAGTTGGGTGGTTGGTGTGAGAATCAAGATAACTACAAATCTGTCCTGTCATGAGCCTGCTTAAGTGTCATAAACCACTAGCTGCACACGATAGGCAGCCTCCTGTTTGGAGCAGATTTGCAGTTTCTTTATATACTAACCACATACAGCATGCAGATCCTTAGTCTCCTTTGTCATTTTATATATTTTAATAGAACTTTTGAAAGTCCTGTTGCTTCTCATCTTCAGGACCCGTAGTCCCTGCAGAGCTGTGGACTTGAAGGACTATGGACAAATGGGCTTGTAGCATTTTTCCCCAGTGAGCAGAACTGAGCTCTGAAACACTAATGGAACAGAGAAACACAGTGGCCAAGAAGGAATAGTGGGGTCCCTGGGTCAAACCTCATTGTCCAGGAAAGAACACTGTCATCTGAGGCACCTGTAAGAGATTGAAGGGAGACATCCTCTGATGATTGGAAAAGAACCAGTAAGCTGTAGAGTCAGGAAGTATCAACACTCCCAGGGGAGAAAAAATATGATTAGTTTTTTTAGCATATGTAATCGAAAATGTCAAGTTGGATTTTCTGGCAAAACCAAAAAAAAAAAAAGAAAGAATGAAAACATACTTTCATAAAATGCAGAGAAACACTTAAATGAGAACCTCAAAATGGAAAAAACTCAAAACCTTTTCAAGGACCACCTCCGTATCTGCGGATATGCACACACACATGCATAGATTATTATGCTATTGATATGCTGTAGCACCATTAAATGGACAACTGTCTACTTTAGTGGGTCATTGCATGTTATTGAAAACAAATTCAGTTATTTATGCCATCTTAATATTACAATAAAATGCACGATTTTTTCCCTCACACTGACCAGGGAACATTGATGACCGAAGCTGCCTTGTTCACGGCACTCAATGACGGTCTGAAAAAATACCTGGCGTTGTCCAGAGCAAAGAGTTAGTAAGACATTCTGAACCACAATTCTGAAACCATCGCTGCTGAAATAAATGAGAGACGTCAGCGACAGTACGCTTACCAGGAATTTCCTGCTTCTTCTCTGTTGGACCAGCCGATGAGAACTCTTCCATATGAGGAAATGCACTTGACTCATGCTTGACCAGGTCAGTGAGGGACTGGCCTGCCTCTGACCGGAGGGTCTCTGTATGGCAGACTGGCCAGGGCTGCTGGACCTCTCTTCCCACAGACTGTGTGGTCAATCCAATTATGTTGCTTTTTTAAAATAAAGTTAATTATTTTTCCTACCTTGCCACTTCTTAAATAATATGATGCCAAAGACAACCGCCTTTCCTTGTTCAGCGGGAGAGCTGCAAAGTGGAATTTTTACTGACATTTCAACATCTTCTTGTCTTCGGCACTGCCCCCTGGAGCACTGTGGGAATCCGGCATCTGTCAGTTCAAATATTTCAATGTTTGTTCAATTAATTTTAGTTTAACAAATGAGATGTTTTTGTTGGATATTTTCAATTCACTCTGGTAGGTTGTGTTGTATTATTTTTCGAGGGGGGTTTGTAGCTTTCGCTGTGATATTTTTCATGTGAGGTTTTAATTCCAAGAGATCAAATTTTCATATGTGTGTTCACAAAAGTCACAGCAATATATAAATTCTATTCCCTGAAGCATTGCATTTTTCATAAAAATAGATAATGTATGCCTATAGTTTGTCATAATTATATGCTGCTCTCACTTTATGATTCTAAGAGAAAAATTGGCTCTATTTCATGGATATTAAATAGGATTGTGAATTCATTACGCTTCTTAGTTACATTCTAAGGCAAAGCATGGATCTGGTCAGCAATGGATCATGGGAATAAAAACAAAGTTCCACATTTTGCAACCAGTTACAGGTCGTCTCATTAATTGAGGTCTCTTATAGAGATGATTTTAAAAAACACAGTTTTGGAAAGAATTTGTAATGCTCTTCACCACAAATGGAAAACAATTAAGTTGAGTAAACAGGAAACTTCAAAACTAACAACTTTTATTTTCTTAGAAATCATGGGGATACAAATTGGAAAATGAGAAGCAGAACTCAATAATTAAGGGAAAACTAAGTTTAGAAATTAAAAGAACTATTCGTCTTTTCTATATATTATATCATTGAAATATCACACCATTATCCAGTACATCTTCAAAAGTAATTATTATTTTTTTCTTTTTAGGACCGAGTTTGGCATGAACAGAACTTTGCTTAATCTTGATGTTGTTACAAAAAGTTCTTGGAAAGCAAATTCCATTATATTTCAGATTGTCAATCAGTTAGATAATCCTGATTAATACAGTAAGAATATGTTATTACTTGAACTAAAGATTAGGAATCTCAAAATTTTGCTAATAGACATTTAGCACATTTCTTATGTTTCAGCCATATTCAAAGATAAATGATCATGAAACAAACCAAAAACAAGTCCCAGATTTTAAGCCATTCAGTTCTGCCATCCAAACACTTTGATTCTGGGTCACTCTGAAAATTCCAAATTCAGTTTTCCAGTGTTTCCTGAGTAAATTATTTTAGTTAAACTCATTTTGTTTTAACAGTCTCGACTCTTTCATGTCCTTGGAAACCTAATGCTTTGGGTGCAAGACGATGATTCTGAATATCCATTCTTCTGGAAGGAAAGGAGGCTTCCCTGTGTGAATGTTGACTAGAATAGGGCTTCATTACAAGGTGGTTTTACCCAGGCAAAAGCTGCTGTGAGAGGCATATTTTACATATGTTTTTTTTTTTAATGAATAAATTCTGGATGGAGAGTAAAGATTCATTGCATTTTAAACACTTCTTGGAATTATGAAATTTCCACATGTTGCATTCAGCAACTGGGCCAGAGTATTGAGCACTGGTGCATCTCCATACGATGAGCTCTGTTGTACACAACCCATTTAAAATGGGAACCGAGCTAAGTACTTGAGACAGCATGAGAACCAAACACCAAATCGCTTGGTGCTCTGCATCGGAGCTGCTGCCCTGTGTCAGATCAAAATCACCAACATTGCTCTGATCTTGGGGCTACTATTAGGGTTTTTGCGGTGTGAATCTTCATCTGTCATTCCCAAGCTTAAGATCTGGTTTCCTAGGGCGAATTTAACATGGAGGAAAATCCAGGGAGATCAAAGGTTCTTAACTAATTTGCTTTTTGTAGCAAGGTTTTTGGATGTCTCAAAGGGCAGAATACACATATTCTCAAGAAGCTATTGTTTTGAGCTTCTTTGAGCCTCAGTTTCCACATTATCTAGGAATAGTTATTTGGAGTAGTAGGACTCATTGATTCTTCAAAAAAATAAAATTGCTATTTTAAATAATTTTAGATTTACAAAAAAATTATAAAGATGATACAGAGAATTGCTCCGCCTCCATGCTCAGTGTCTGGGAATGGAGGTGGCATGTAGTGGCTTCCTTTTTAAGAGCACAGTGGTGACACCTACAAACCCCACCTGATCTAGGTGACCAGGAACCACGTACGGCAACAGCAGGAAGTCTTGAGGGTGTTGTTGTCAAGGATACGTGTGATTGACACAAAGTGATAAGCCTGGTACTTCATATCAGAGATCTTCCTCTCAAATACCCTTACCACTGGCCCGCTCATGAGAAAAACAGCAAGAGGCTGCTCTACAGAAGGACTGACCAGCCTGCCTCAAATCAGAGGCCATCAGCAAACAAGGAATCTGAAAAATGACCATGTCCAGGAGAAGCCAAGGAGGCAAGAAAACTGAGTGTGATATCCTGGTTCACCCTGGAAAGAACTAGGGCCAGAGGAGCACCGTGGAGCGCCGGGGGTACGGGTGTCTCTCAGGTCCCCACTGTGAATTCACTCTCCTGTCTCTCTTTACATACTGTCTCCTTGGAAGAACCTTCGTCACTCTGTGATGGCATCACCTTGGGATGAGGAGCGTAGTTTTGGATAAGTGTCCCCAAAGGTCCTGTGTGGGAGCTTGGTCCCCTGCAATGGGGGCTATTGGGAGGTGGTGGAACTTTTAAGAGGTGGCCTCATGGGAGGACGTGAGGTCACTGGCGATGTGGTGGGAAGAAAGATTGAGACTGGGCCACTACCTGTCTCTGCCTTAGCCACCCAGCTCCCATGAAGTGACAGCTTTCCTCCACCGCTAGCTCCCACCCTGATGCACCACGGCCACAGGCCCTCAGCAATGGGGCCAAGCGAACATGGACATAAAGCTCTGAAACCATGAGCCAAAATAAACCTTCCCTCCATGTTAGTGGATTATCTCAGGTATTTTGTCACAGTGACAGAAAGCTGACTACCACAGGAGACACATCCCACTTCTTTGAAGACGGAATACCTATATAAATTAATTGGGCTTATCTGAGGGGGAATATATCTATTCTCTCTTAGTATATTTATTCAGTCATTTAAGCAAACATAACTTTTTACACAAATTATTCCAAGCTTAAGTCATCAGGAGCTCTTTGAATTAGCTCCTCTATTCTTGAGACTTACACCCAACAATATGTACTCTTCTGTGGATTTGTTTCTGTGTTTTGACCAGTTTGTTTTTTTTTTTTTAACTGTTTCCTTACTTTCTGATCCTACAAAATGTTCTAAGTCCATCTTGTATTTTACATACCTTTGTCAACCCAAATAACAATTAGAGAGACATTCTGAAAAAAAAATAATGATCTATGTTTGTGAATCGTGTTGAATTGCAGTGGGAACACACTTGTCATAGTAAACTATGAGCACAGAAGAGTTTAAGGCCAGGGGAACACTCTTAAAAGCAAATATGAGACGGATTACGAGATTTATTTTAAAAACATAGCCCTTGGCTACAAAGGCTAATAGCAGCATTGGCGCCAGCCCCAGCATGAGGACAGAGCTGCAGGGCACTCTGCCTTGAAGAGACGTTTCTGTGTTAAGTTGCTGTGGTCTTTGCTTGGGGTGGCGGCTCTGAGAGTCTTTTGTGGTGGCCTCTGTCAGGGAACAGGTGTGAGAATCCCTGCCACGGCCTTTGGCCTCATGTATGTGTGTAGTTGCTGCTCTACAGGTTGACAGAGCAGCTCTTCTTAGGTTCTGGTGACGTTCACGTTCTCAGGATAAGTCATTTCTCCTAGAAGCTCTGGTTCCCATTTATGATGTCAGTTCATTTCTTGTTTATGTGTTTTGTTTTTTGACATTAGTACCTATACTAGAATCCAAGGTCTGAGAATTAGATGTGCTTATTGCTGCTGGGATATAGTTTTCTATATTATGTAAATAATACTATATTGGTTTTTAAATACATATTATGGTATATATACAATATACATATATAATATTATTTACATAATATTATATAACATGTTAAAATTATAATATATATATATATATCTTTTAATATATATCGTGATATGCTACATAATATCCACTTCAGAAACAAAAACAATACTTCTCAAATTTTCTATTGTATTCACTTTGAGTTTTCTATAATAATTTTAACAATGCTAAACTTTTTCAAACACTTTTTAGAAATTTTAATTTAAAAGTTTACAAAAAAATTGTGAAGCATCACCAAAACCATTACCATTATTATATAATGAGATGTTCCTTCTACCAAAAATCTCATGTTCTTATGAAGCCTACTGAGTGACTAAAATGAAATCAAATCAGGAATAAAGGCAGTCCACTAAAATTTCTATTTAAAGTAATGTTCCAATACTCTGAAAATTTTTCTTCCTCTCCTCCCCCACCCTCTTCTTCTTTTCTTTCTTTTCTTTTTTCCTGTAAGGAGGATTGAACCCAGGGGTGCTTTACCATTGAGCTACTCCCCAGCCCTTTTTATTCTTCGAGATAGGTCCTGCTAAATTGCTTAGGGCCTCACTAAGCTGCTGAGCTGGCTTTGGATTTTTAATACCCCTGCCTCAGCCTCCTGAGTTACTGGGATACAGGCGAGTACCACCATTCCCAGATGAAAAATTCATTTTAAAAAACAACTCCTAAAAAGATTTGTAAAGATAATACATTATTGAATTAATTTGACTCTCCCTTAGTTGATCACTTTAAAGGGGTACAAAATGTGCATACTGGGGGAGTTTTCTGGAATCATGAAAGAGATGGGAATTGGGTCATCCTTCCTGGGTAGGACTCAGACATTTTCTTTTACTTGCTCCACTGACGAGGCCTGACTGGGCCAGACATGCTGTGTAAACAGCAGGTGTCCAAAGTGACATGTACGGAAATGTATCAAGAGTTACCAGTCTCAGCAGGGGAAGGTCCTGTTCTGGTGAAGGTGAACAGGGTATGGATCCTATGGAGACATACGCAGTGCCCATCAGTGTATCCTAAGTGTCACCAAGATAGCTTCAGAGCTGGCTGGGGTGATCTGTGGTCAAGTGCACCAAGCAGAGAGACCCTCAAATTCAATTCAGGGGAGATCTGATAGCACACAGAAACCTGGACAGGAGAGCAGAACAAAGCAGAGCGCCAGTCACACCTGAGGTCAAGGACGTGTGTTCAAGGCCCAAGGGACTAAGGAAGCCTGGAGAAAGGCTCTTCGAGGTTTCTCCACAGTAGATGAAGTGGCCAACAGAACGTGCTTCCAAAGGCCAAGATCTCCACTCCTTGGCCTCCTGAGCTTGGCTCTGAGGTAGGGCTGGGGATGCGAATGTGGACGCCCAGCTTCCACAGACCATGCAGCAGACCCCAGAGGCCTCCTGGAACCCTCGGGACCAGCTGCGTTCAACGCTGCACTGCCTCTGCTCCCCAAGGAGCCTGTGGTCAGTAGAAGAGGCCCGTGTGGCAGGACTGTTGGCCCTGTGAGCTTCTGGGAGCACAGGGACACTTTCTTGCCCACTCTGAGCCTCGTACATGGACTCCACACCTGCTCTGGCGGGGGCTCTTCCCCAAGCATGGGGCGAGATGGATTATGCTAGAGGCTTTTTTTCTGAAATCGATTGCTTCATACATGTTTATCAGGGAGCAATTTATTCTATATCACTTGTGAAATGGACAGGTAGCACAGGAGAGCCAGCTAATCTGGGCAAGGGTGAGAGTGGATAAAACATTCCTTCCTCCTGTGCCTTTATAAAAGACAAAGGAAAGCTCCCCTTATCACAGAATTCCCCCTGAAGAATTCAGCTGATGGTCAGGTGATTGAATTCATGGGCTAATTGTCAAGGGCACCCACAATATCTTGCATTTGTCTTTAGCAGAAGGTCTAAATTTTTAGCAATCATAGAGCAGAGTGATTTTTCCAAGGTGAACCAATGGCTGCCTTCTGGATCCCATTTCAATTTGTCCTTGTTGTTGCACTTTGGTCCCCAGATTCCACGCACAGGAGCCTGAGTGTGATGAAAGATAATTATTCCAATAAGGCCAATTTATTCAATAAGCTATTTATAAAGATCCTTGAGAAAAGTAACTGACTGGGCTGGGACTCCACATGGAAACAGGTCCAAGTTTGTCTCAGTTGGAATTTGTAGGAAAATGCAATCTTAATTTTTTTTTTTTTTAAACCATGAAGGAACAAATTTGAAAGAGTGAGAACTTAATCAGAAGCAAGAGAAAAAAAAAATAAAAAGGAAGACAGGCTTTTACTGATTTCCAATTATGTTTGAAATTCTTTGCACAGATTTAACTTCACTTTCAGAGCCTCATTTTTGAGTAACTGTGACAGTGTGTGAGAAAAAAATGAGAAGACAGATGGAGGCCCAGGAAGGCTGTGCCTGCCATTGTGCACCCTGCCCGGTGCCTTTCATAGATTCTGCAGGCACCTGGGATGTCAGCCGAGGAAAGTTTCTTTTATTTGTTTCCTTCTTAGCTTTCTCCCAATTTTGGAATAATATATATTGCATGGGCTCATTGGTCACGGTGCTTTGTCATTTATAAACCGCTTCCAGCACCTCGGGCGGAATCTGCCAGCTGAAAAGCAGCACAAGTTCATCTGTGGGAAGGTGCTGGAATACTTTAAAATAATAATAATAATAGAATGTTCCTGAGGCTGGGGTGTAGCTCAGGGCTAGAGCACATGCACAGCGTCAGGAGCCTCTGGGTTCAGACCCAACACCAAGTAAATAATAAATAAATGAACAATAAAACCTTTCTTAGTAACTAACCTGAAAAAAGGCTGTCTGTGAGTGGCATTCAACCAGTTCAGTTTGCAAGCCAATAAATATATCAGAGCTAAGGAAGAAGAAAACCAAAGTGCATTAGCTTGAAAAGCACTTTAGGGTCATAAAATCCAACTTACCCAAGTCGCTGAGACAGGGAGATCTCATGTGAATTAAAAAGAACAAATAAAAATTGCTCCTAATCATTAGGAAATACAATGGAGAAATAATTCTGTGAGTATTACAAACCCAAACTATAAAACACCAACAAATTGATTTAACCAAAACTCTATTTGACATACATAAAGGAGCTATTGAACTTGATGACATATTAAAAGTCTTAAAAGAAAGCTAGATCTTAGACTTAGATGGGAGTAATAAATACTCAAATGGAGGTAAATTTATTTCTTCTTTAAAAATAGTTTTGATTCAATTCTAAGTAAAATCCTAACACAATTCCTCTTAGAAAATTGCAAAGTGATCTTAAAGTTTTGGGGAATTATAAACTGGCAACTTTAATTGAGATAATTTTAGGTTTTCTTAAAGAAAAATAATGGGGTGTTTACAGATCTTGGAACATGTAATAATCCTTGACAACTAAGTTTGGAAAAATATGCAACTTAATACTAGTAAAGAGTTATGTCGAATACAGATGCTTACATTGGAAATAATGTGATATATGATAAAATAGTCATTTAGAATCAATAGGGAAATGGAGATCAGTAAATTAAATGACTGATCATTTAGTTTACTATTAAAGGAGATAGAAACAAAGTTAGAAGTCTATTTCCTAATATACATCAATTGTTTCTGTGGCAAAACTGACTCCAAAATAAAGAATAAAATAAAACAACAACAAAGAAATCATCAAATAGATGTAAGTAGAAAAGATCTCCCTACATATCGATACCTCAACACCTAATTCAGAAATCCTCCTGGGAAAAGATTGATGTGTTTAAAAATTACAAAAATTTAAGGAACTTTGAAAATTTACTAAATTAAATCACAGATAGGAACTTGGTTAGATGTTAATGTATTAATGACGAATGCATCAGTAGAAAATCACTAAAGAATGTGGAATGCAAGCTTCACAAAGGTGGAAATGTTTATGCTTCATTCTCTGCAAAAGGTGCTCCATGACTTTCATTTGAATTCACAGATGAAGAAATATAAATGGCCAATAAATGCATGAAAACGTGTTCATCTTCACTAATTTTCAAACAAATTAAAATTTAATAAAATATCCACTTTAAGATTATTAACATGGCACATATAAAAACATAAAATCAATGGTTTCATAATTGCAAGAATAGAAGTACTATAGTAAACAAACTTTAGAAACACAAACACAGTCCTAAAATATATATATATATATATATATATATATATATATGCCAATTGATAAATAATGCCCCAACTAGAAATGTATTTAGATAAACTTTCCCCACATGGCCTTCTTGGCGTACTGGTTTGGTAATCCCTTTTGCCCTTGATTGACACCTTGTTTTACTACATGAACAATCATCTTTTGTCTGAAAATATATTCATTAGAATTATTTTATGAATCTACACTTTGCCTTTTGCAGTGATACTATGTAATTAGAGGATATATTTATTGATGAGAGCTTTAGTTTCTTAAAGTAATTAATGAGCTAGTTTTTTCTCACATTTCAATATGAACATGGTTTAATGCAATGAGGAAAGATGCCATTTCAATTGCCATATATCAAGAAAAGAAGAACTGGGTGATATAAATGTCAGTCATCCCAGTGACCTTTAATGTTGCATACAAATGATGATTTGTAATAGTTCTAAAACAGAAAAGAGATGAAAGAAAATTACATCTTCAAAGGCAAACTTAATATAGACAAGAACACGCACACAAAAATGGTATTGCTCAGAAATATTACCCTGTTTGCAATATAGTGGCATAGCTAGAGTTCTACATCAGTATCCATACTTATGACTGACATGAACAGAAATTGTGTTCTAAAATTCAGTGGGAAAAGGTTTCCTAGTAATAATTCTAGAATCTGAAATATGAAAAATAAAGTCTAAGAATTATGTTTAAGAGCCTAATCTTGGGAAAAAAAGGAAAAGTGCAATTAGTATTTTCAATTAGATTTAAGCAATTATCACAAATTAATTATTTGCTTCTCTTATTTAAAATTGCCAAATTTTGAGGAAGAAGATTGTGTATTTGATGTTGTTCAAAGTTTTCATATAATGTATATTGTGTAAAGAAAATTTGTTCACTTTATGAGAGAAACAACACCAAATGTATAGGTTGCAGCTTTGCATATATTAAATATGCAGAAAAAGCTAAGAAAGTATTTTCGGTCAACCTTGTTGGAATATAATTAGATACAAGTGAATTCACCACTTTTAAATGTTCAGCCGGTGTGAAAATGTGAACATCCAGTTCCACCTCTCTACCTCTCCACTTCTATTTTTTTTTAATTATTTTTTAGAGAGAGAGAGAGGGAGAATTTTTAATATTGATTTTTTAGTTCTCGGCGGACACAACATCTTTGTTGGTATGTGGTGCTGAGGATCGAACCCGGGCTGCACGCATGCCAGGCGAGCGCGCTACCGCTTGAGCCACATCCCCAGCCTAATCCACTTTTATTTTTCTATGTAATAATGTGTATAGTTCTCTTCTGTGCATAGTTCTGTGAGTCTAAGTTCATGCATGAACTCAGGCAGTCATCACTGAATCTGGGGAGTGAAAAGCTCCGTCGTATGAAGAACCCTTTCCTGGTTGAGCACCCATCTCCGTTTTTGATCCAGTGTCACGGTTGACCCTAGCCATCGATCCACACTTTGTCTCTGTCACTGTAATAGTCAGTTCCCAGTCTTAAAGGGTGGAATTTATAAATTTTCTTTCTCCGTTTATGAAACGATTTCTTCTAAAAGAGAAGAATGACAGCTCTTAAAATTTATCATAATTGCCCAACAAAACAGCACAGTATCCAGCAGACGAGTAATTCTGGTAATGAACGCACGAAGCAGCTACTTCTGGAAAACAGTCCTAGAGTTGAAAACATATGAGGCGCATTCTGGAGAGCGGCATTTTGGAAACCACGATGCCAGATGAAAAGATAAATAATCAGACGTTGAACTTTAGTCAGCATTTTGTTCAAGGGCTTCAGAGAACCTCACCCGTAGAAATGATTAATCTTTACCAAAGGCAAGATGAAGACAGATGCCAATGCTTCCCCAAGCTCCCTGGGCTCACTGGGACTGAATCACACAGCATCTTTTGAACTAAGCCGCTCAAATTTATTTCTAGCAGAATTCAGTTTCTCTAAATGAACTGGCCTTCCAAAGTCGTTTGTTCTTTGCCTGTTTGTTCTGGGGCAGACGAACAATGAATGGGATGAGTCCCACATCTAGATGATCTCTTGAACTTGAAGGAGTGTGCGGCCCTGGGGCTTTTGCTCACCGAGATGTTTGTGGCTCAGGGGTTTCCAATGGAGCTTCCCTGGGCGTATGCTTTACATTTTACTTCCTTCTGGTCACTTAAAGATGTTAGTCCCACAGGTCTTTTAAATCTGATGGCTTCTTCTATTTGTGGGAACCACCTTGAGTTCTGCATTGAACAATTTCCAGGAGGGATTGCTAAGTGAGCAAATGAAATCTCACTGCAGACACGGGTTCTAAACCCGAGTTCAGCTCCTATTAAAAATGGCAGAAGGTAGGGCACTTTTTCCTCTTATCCTAGCTCATTTATTTTCCCTCTGCTCATCATGCTCTTGAAAACTCCAGCAAGCAGAATGCCATGGGAAGATAGATCACTGGTGCATCCTGCCCCGACCTAACTCAGCCACAGACCCTTCTGGAATTCATAGAGATTTTTAGCAAGTGGTGGGCAATGGGCAGTAAGGCTACCTTTCTCATAGTGTATTGTCTACATACCATTCCTTCTCTGCTGCCCTATCTGTTGCCTTCCCAGAAGCTGTAAAGGTACCTTGCTCGGTCACTGACATCTGGCTGGGAAATCTTGCAAGGGGAGAGAATCCTGGATTTACCTTTGCATCAGTCAGATAGATGGATGTAAGCACATAGTCGAGATGCCAAATATGCTTTTTTTTTTTTTAACTTGGCTCTTAATGCCCGATTATTATTCCATGAATATGTCCCCATTTGTCAGCTACTAATGCGATACACGGTATTTCACGGAGGGCAAACCTTGAAGGTATATGGCAAATAGAAGCCTAATTCTCCACTCAATCTCCCTAAATATTCAATAGTTCTTAATAGACATATGCTTCAAAATTAGCGTTATTGTTATCATCACTCTTAATGCTACTATTAGACTTTGCTTCTTTTGTCTCACAGACATTGCCTCCGGAAGTTAATTTCACTTTCCATCACAGTCTGGCCCCCTGGAAATTATTAACTTGACAGAGATGGGAAGAGAAAAAAAAATATTCAGGAAACATCTGGCAAATTGTGAAGCAATGCTGAGTAGCTTCTTCCCCATAGAATTTATTTTTTAAAATCTCTCTCTCCCTCCCTCATATATAAATGTGTCTTGGTTTACTTAGAACACATAAATTAGGGTTTCTTCTTCCATTAGCCCCTGACTCTGTTACCTTCATTCCAGCAGCAGCAGCAGCCTCAGGTGGGTAAGACTTTTAAGAGTCTATGTCTCTGGAGTTTCATGGTAAGAGAGTGATCACATCCGGGCATTTCTACTCATTCCTAAAACATGTAGTTTTATTCTTCTAATCCTGCTCATTTTAAAAACTTGTGTAATCAATGATATTCACTAACACCATTTGTGTTTCATAGAAATTTCCCTGAAATTTTCTGACATAAGCCATCTACGTGGGAGCTCCCTGTAAGGATCTTATCCACCTACCTGAGAAGATCTATGCATTAATTGAAGTCTGTTATGTGGGGACAGGAGGGGTCATAGAAGTGTTCCCCGGCTTCACCAGAAGGGCTGTCCAACGTCATCACAGATATTCATGGATGCCCTTCGAATGTGTAGTCTCAGTCCCAATCTTGCCCCATTCTCCCTCCTCCATGAAACTCTGCGCAGGTGACCCTGCGGTCTTTTCCAGGTGACTTGGGCGTCTCTTTCTGTACATCTGTCCCTTTGGTGGTTTCTGGCTTCACCTCTGTCTTCTGGCTTTATCTGCCCTGAGCTTTCCCAGCCAACCCTGCCTCTGCCAGCCGCCATCTCTGGGCCAGTTCTTCTCCTCTCTGTACCTTTGCAGGCTCTCTGGCTCCTGGGCTCCACACCTGCAGAAGAGGGAAAGCCCAGCCCCAGAGGATAAGAAAAGCCTGGCCAGGGTGAAACATGGCGCCGAGTCTTCTAGGCCACCATTGTCAGGTGGAGGGATAGAGGTGGCCTGGACGGGGCCGTAAGCCCAATAATGACCACACTGTTTGGACCAAGGAAAGACTTAAGCTCAGTTGTTGTTTTCAATATTTTGAGTTACATTGTGAGAATTAAAACTTCTTAAGATGTGGATTTCCTCATCAAAAAAGGAGGATCGATAGCCATAAATAGCTGTTCTAAAAATCAAATGAAGTCATGTACATAAGGCACTTAATACAAAGCTCAGCCTAGAGTAAGTGTTGAATATAAGCAGAACCATGGTAATAGGAAAAAAAAACCTCATTGTAAATTTTCGACAGATTTGCTGATCTGGAGATCCATTATAGATGGAGAGAGATGCCCAGAAGGCGTCGGCGGATAGAGAGCTCCTGTGACCCAGGAGCCC
Source organism: Urocitellus parryii (assembly GCF_045843805.1). NCBI lineage: Eukaryota > Metazoa > Chordata > Mammalia > Rodentia > Sciuridae > Urocitellus > Urocitellus parryii. Next base: position 151,276,103 of record NC_135538.1, on the reverse strand, counting down.
TGGTGACCCTATCCAGGGACATTCAGTGTGGCCCCGGGAGGCAGGGTTGAAGCTTCGTGGACGTCCTTGTTTTCCTTGAACCCAGAGTGACAGTGTGACAGTGACAGACAGAGGAGCACATGTGACGGATTCCAAGTCAACTGGTCTGCTTGTTGATAGTGCGAGAGGTGAGGAGAAGGACGGAACAGAGGCCCTAAGAAGGAAGGCGGGAGAGAAGAAGCACGTGGAAGTCATAGCACATGCAAATGCCTTTGCATTCTCTCCTCTGACGTTATCCAAGAGAGACTGTAAGGACCAGAATTCTTTGAATGGCTGACGGCTATTGGACTGTCCCTACCTGCCACACCAGGCAGGGTCGTGGCTCAGGGCCCTGCGGGCCATTATTCCCCTCATCACTACTGGACCCCACACCTCTCCAGCGTTGCCATGACAGTGCCCAGGGGCTCCCACCTAAGGAGTCCAGGACTGGACTCATGACCTTCAACTCGGCCACCCCAGGCAGAGACAAGGCCAAGTCCCCCTCTGTCAAGACAGACATCTGGGGAGCATCAGGGTCCCTTCTTCTCCCCCAAACTCTGCATGAAGTCGTTCTCCCTGTCCTGCTGGTCTCTCTCTAAACACCTCTCAAATCTGCCCTCTTTTCTGTAATCCTACTCTCTACTACCTACATGCTTTGAATTTTATTATAAAATCACCCAAGTACATTGAAGACAGATACAAAAAAATAGCACGTGTGAGTACACAGGGACACTTTGATCAGAGGAGGCTACACTGCATATGAGACTGATAATCTCCTTTCTGTAGTTCATGATCTGTAGCCAGCAGTGCCCTGCATTTCTTCTTAGGTCATGAAGTCTGACTCCACAAGCCCATTATGTCCTAGATATGTGCCCTAAGTGTGATTGGTGCATAGCAGCATGCCCCCCGCCCCCAGCCATGGATCCAACTGGATGTTAGTTTATCTCAGTGGTGTCTTTTATCCCTTCTCCACCAGCGGGTGGGTGTGCTGCTGGTTTCCCTTCAAGACACGAGTTTTGAAGGATGGGGTGTGAGGCACTGCAGTCTGCCCCCCTGCTGGTCTGGGAGGTTGTTTCAATGTGACTTCACCCCACTTTCTCCACCACTCTGAGCTTCCTCGAAGCTGTGAATGATGTTTTTTCTTTGGAATCCAAGGTAGGTGATGTCATAGACGTCAGGTGTAGCCTCGTGTTACTTGGGCACTATGGTAATTTCAAGTTCAAACAGATACAAACCTTCTGGAGTTAGCAGCACCTACTAACCACGGCTATGCCAGACGTGGGCAGCAGCTGCAGAGTGCTGACTTTTTAATTCCATCATGTCTTCTGTGTTACAGCTGGGATTCTTCTGCAGACCAGAGCTTTTCCTTATCCACAAGCACCATTATTTTAAATGCAGGTCCCACTGGGAATGCAATGTAAATGCTGGCTTCCTAACCCTTCCATTACGAAGCCAAAGGTAAATAGTGTGTTCAGTAGTTTCTCTATAATATGTTGTAGAAGATTTTCTGATTTTTCTCTTATGTAGACAATCAGGATTTCTGTAGAAATTTTTGTGTAGAAATAATTCATGCAGAAAATTTATGTAGAAATTCTTGTGTGTTTTTCATGCATGATTTTTTCTTTTCTTTATTATATTTCAAACACCTCAATTTGTGTTTTTTGTCCACTAAATTCCTTTGCATTTTTTACATGACCCATCATTTTATTTCTTCCTCCCTCTCTCTCCCCTTCTTTCTATTCTCTCCTTCCCTCCTTCCTCCCTCTCTCCTTTCCTGTCTTCTTCCCTCCCTCCCTCCCTCTCTCCCTCCCTCCTTCCCTCTCCTCTCCCTCCCTCCCTCCCTCCCTCCCTTCCTTCCGGTGGGTTTTTGTGGCACTGTGTTTTCTGAGGACAGCCCCGTTGACGAATCCCTTTTCCAGATGGTCTTCTTTCAAGGTAGCGTTGGCGCTCCTTCAAGAGGGGTGCATTCTGTACCCCTGACCCCTTGAATTTGGGCAGGCCTCTGACCACAGCAGCAATGGAATGACATTACTTGCTAAACCAGTCATAAAGGAGGCTCGGCTCTTGTCTGGTCCCCCAGGGTGTCCACCTCTGAGGCACAGCCTCCCTCCTGTGAGGAAGACCGCACAGGCTGAGAGGCCCCTGAAGGCTTCTGGCCCCAGGGCAGCTGAAGTTAGCAGACGGTGGGTGAGAGGAGGAGGTGCCTGCTCTTCCAGCCTCCAGCTTCCAGAAGCCCTGGCTGGTCCTGCTGATCTACGTGTGGACCCCACAGGGTCCATCTCACAGACGTGGGGATCATGAGGGTGGCTACCAGAGGCTGGGGGTGGGGGAGATGGGAAGGGGGCTGGGGAGATTTTGAACCAGAGGACACAGGAGTACGGTTAGGTGAGAGGAACAAGTTCCAAGCAATCTATTGTACAGAGAGGTGAGTCTACCAGATGATAAAGTGTATTCTTGAAATTGGAAGGGAGTGGAGGCTCTATGCTCCCACCACAAAAATGACAACTGTATGAGTAAATGTGCGTGTTAATGCGCTGGATTTACCCATTCCACAGTGTCTAGAAACTTGCAGACATCATGTTGCCCATGATAAAAACATACAGTGCTACCTTTCGGTTTACTAAATAAGTAAACAGGAAAGAGCAACTCTGCTGAGCCCTATCCTAATTGCAGATTCATGAGCAGAACTCATAGTTCTCTTATTTTAAATAATTAATTCTTCTCATTGGTTGTTTTGCAGAAAAAGATAGCTAGAATGTTTTTCAATAGCATTTCATTTTGTATTTAATTTCAGATTTATAGAGGAGAGAGCCCTAACTCCCACACCACCTGCGCTCAGATGCCTCTGCCTTTCATTGTCACGACTCTGCCACTTCCGCAGGATGTGCTTTTATTTCTTGCATCCTCTGAGTATGAGTTGGGGACATACTGCCACTTTAGACCTAAATAATTCATTATGCATTTCAAATAAAGTCACACTCACTAACATGACAGTTTAATTACCAAATGTGGTAAACATTAACACAATGTGATTATCTAATCCACAGTCAATATCCAAACTGCCAATTCCCCCAATACTGTCCTCATGGTGATTTTTTCAATCAAGAGCCCAATCCAGGAATGCGTACTGCACTGAATGTGTGTGTGTGTGTGTGTGTGTGTGTGTGTGTGTGTGGAGGGGGTGTCTCTGACTCTGTTTTCTCAACTTCCTTTTTTTAAAAAAAAAAAAAAAAAACATTGATAGCTCTGAAGAATACAGATGAGTTATTTTATAGGATGGCCCCCAGTTTGGGTGTTTTCCTACTGTAAAGTTACTCTTTTCCCATTTGCAAGTAATATACAATTTGTGGATGAGCATCTTAAGATTATGCAAATATCTCGTTCTTCGTCACATCTTTAAGTTACGAAGGGCTCAGATTTTAATTCTGTTTCATTGATTATAATCCATTATTATCATGATTCACTTCTGTGTTCAAATTATCTCAACTTCTTCGGTAGTTGTGAGCACCTTCAAGCTTTGAGCACTTTATTTATGGCTCAAGAATATGTCCCAGTCCTTTGCTCAGAGAAGCCTCAGGTTCTAGTGGTGAGATTTGGTGTATAGAAGTCAATCTCTGATCACCAGCAGTGCTCACTGTGTTTGGCTGCCTCTCTGGGATCAGGGCTAGGAATGTGATGAGTTAGGATTCAATCAGGGAAGCAAAACTGCTGCGTGTGAGGTGGCATCAAGGCTGCTTCAGAAGCAGGCCTTACACACTCACAGAAGATGCTCAGAGAATTTACCTAAATCTATTCCTCTAGCACTCGGTGCCAGGTGATACCCAAGGGTGGGAAGACGAATAGGTTGACATAGCAAACACGCCTCTGGTGGTCTTCACTAGAGGGAAAAAGAGTATTTGCCAGAGAATAACTACTTTGAGCTGATCTGCTACAACTGTGATGAGAATCCCCACGTCCGCCCCTACTTCAAGCCAGCATCACATACTCCTTGGATTATTACAGGAGCCTCTCTCCATCCGGATTCCTCTAGGTCCGTCCTTGTCCACCTTGCTGGAGCAAGATCCTTCTCAGAGGTTTATGTCCCCTCATGCAATTCATGTACTCAAAGCTCTAAAGATTCCCACCACACTCAGGGTTGAAAACGCAAAGCCTAACAATAATCCAGAGGTCCTACAGCGTAAGACCTCGCCTCCTTATGATGCTGTCTTCTGACCGTCTCTCCTCTTCTCTATCTAACAATGCTCTGGACTCAAGCTCTCTGCCCTTACTCTTGTCTCTGCCTGGAAAACCCTTCCTCGCGCACACCCACGTCTGCTGCCCTCAATTCCTTCCAGACTCTGCCTATTCTAATGAATTCACTACCTGCACATCCAATATTCCCACTCTCAGCCTTATTTTTCTCCATGGGTATTATCACAATTTGTGATGCTCTGTATTTTATGTAAAGACTTAATCCTTGTCTCTGGTAAATTGTAAGCTCCAAGAACACATGGATTTCTTGGTTTTCTCAACTCCATATCCAAAACCTAGTTAAGTACCTGGCACACAGAACACATTCAAAAAACTGTGTTGAGTGAATGAGTGAATCCTACCCCAGAAATACCAACAGATACCAATTTAAAACCTGTACTTGCAGAAAAGAACAAAATATTCTTGTAAGAAGGAATGGGAGTTAAATTTGATGACCTATCAGACTAAAATAGTGAGAGAGAAATACATAATATTGCTGCTTATGATTGATCATTTATTGACCTGGTTAATTTTACAATGGAGTATCTTTAGAACAAAATTGCACCATCGGCCTGTGGAGACAAAATACATGGGGTATTAGAAGCAATGTAATGTCATGAGCTGTTTTTCAACAGAATAGTGAGAAAGACAAAACCAGAAACTCAAAAGTTGGGGACCAGCCATCTCATTGTCAGCTGAAGCAGGGACACCTGGAGAGGTCTCAGGGACCGTCCAAGCCTCTGGGCTGAGTTCAGTCTGTTTTGACTGAAACATGCTGCTTTGGCGACTTGAGAGGCCTCTTCAAACCCCTTATGTGTGGCCGTCTTGCCTCTTTATCACATTTCATATAAGCAGAATTCTCTTTCCACCCCTCTGTCCCTCTCCATCTACTCCTGTCTCCACTATGCACAGGTTCAACAACAACTGATGCACACCAGCCCTTGCCTTGGAAGGAGGCCATTTGACTGCGTGAAGGCCAAATAACCATCTGTAAATATTGCTGCATAGATTTTTTAAATCGCGTCTTCTGTTGTCCTGGGTTTTAATATATTCAAGAAAATGTAAGAAGCCAAGAGATGGCCCATAAATTCAGAAAATATAAGGCCTAATTAAATATCTGAATAAAATACTTTTTATTTAAATTAGAATGTAATAAGGGATAATGAATTGTCAATAATATAGTCAACACAGGACTAGAAGTAAATTTGTCTAAGGAGCTATTAAACAAATAGGGGCAAAAATATAATAAAAGATTCAGCATTGGGCTGGAGATGTAGCTCAGTGGTAGAGCACTTGCCCAGCATGTGCAAGGCCCTGGTTCAATATCCAGCACTGCAAAAAGTAAAAAGAAAAGAAAAGAAACCAAGCATGAATTAACTTCTTATTGAGGTTGGAAGTGCTGAATGGCTGTCTCTATTGCATGGGTTTTGTGACTTCTGTGAAACAATCTGTGTTAATGGAAGAAGCCACAAGACACAAATTTGACTGTGGTGTGATGTACAGCTCTCAGGATGCCATGTTGGCAGCTGGGCTAGGATAGGAGGAGCTATCACCCCGCAAAAAAAGTCAGCAGATGCACTAGTCATGATTTTGGGCTGGTGGTTGTGGTGGACAAAATGTAAGCTTTTATAAATGACAGGAAGCGCTTTATACTTTGGAATTGTGATCAGGCACAATTCAGGTATAGATTTTTCTAAGTGTTTAAAGCAAAGAATCAATTGCTTTGAATGGACCCATAGAACATTTTTGCATTTTTAATAGCTATATTGAAAAGTAATTCACATACCGCAGAGTTCTCTCATATGAATATATCATTTAATGTTTTTTTAAATATGTTAAGAGATATGTGCCACCATCACTGCAGCCAAAGTCAATGCATTCACACAACCTCAAAGATACCCCCTGCATCTTTCAGCCATTGGCTCCCCGTTGCTTCAATCTCCCAGCCTTTGGCAACTACTTTTCTGTCTGTATTTGTCCAGACTTAGCATTTCATATTAGATGTGATTATGTAATATATGATCTTTGTGGCTAATTTTTTTTAACTTAGCAAAATGTTTTCAAGTTTCACCTATGTTATGAAGTATGTCGGGACTTCATCTTTCTTAATATTTGAAAAAGATTTCATTTTCTGGAGACACGGTATCATACTCTGCTTATCCATCCATCCGTGGATGACCCTTGAGTTCTTCTCACATTTGTCTTTTATGAATAATGCTGCAGTGAACATGCACGTACAAGTCTTTGTGTAGACACAGGATTTCTTTTCTCTCGAGCACACACCTGGGAACAGGAATGCCAGGACATTTGGTAACTTTATATTTAATCATCTGAAGAACAGCCAGGTCAGCACGCAAAGAGCCTGCATTTCTCCCAGCAGGGTTTGGAGGTCTGGATGTTTCCGTGTCCCCAGGACTTGCTATTATCTGTCTTTCCAATTCTAGCCATCCTGATGGATATGTAGTAAAGTCTGTGTTTTTTATTTGTATTTCTCTGATGACTCACAATGTCAACCGTTTGTTTCCTTGTACTGACGGGACATTTGTAAATATTCAATGGAGAAATGTCAGTATCTTTGCCCATTTTTAAATTATTTTTATATTGAGTCATTTATCTTATATAAATTGTAAAAGTCCTTTTATATTTTAGATACAAGTATCTTACCAGAGATAAGATTTGCAAACATTTTCTCTCATTCTGAGTTTCCTTTTCATTCTCTTAATAGAGTCTTTTAGAATATAGAGACTTATTATTTTATTATACTTTTGATTGATACATAATATTTCCAACTATTTATGAGATACAATGTGATGTTTTGGTTCCTGTATATACTGAGCAGCTTTTATAAACTCCAATTTTTTCTCTATTATTATTATTATTATTTTTTTGCATTTGGTGTCATGTCTAAAAATCCACTGATAAATCTGAGATATGAAGATTTAGTCCTAGGTTTTTGCTAAGAGTCTTATACTTTTCATTCTTACAGTCGGGTCTTTGATCAATGTTGAGTTAATTTCTGTATGTGGTGTGACTTAAGCTCTAAGCTGACTTTTTTTCAAGAAGTGTCCAGTTGACCCAGACCCTTGTTGAAAATATTCTTCTTTCTCCCACTGAAAGGTCTAAGTAGGCTTGTTGAAAATCAGTTCTCATTTTGTTTCTAGACTCTCCATTATTTCCCATTTATAGAGCTTCTCACCCTTATGCCAGCCCCATACAATCTTGATTACCGTTGCTTTGTAGTACATTTTGAAATCGGGAAGTGTAAGCCTCCAATCCTGCCTTTGACTTTCAAAGTTGTTTATGTTCTTCCGATCTCTCGTAATTCAACACAGATTTTTGTCAATTTCTACAGAGCAGCCAGCTGAGGTTCTGCAGTGATTTTATTAAATATGTAGATCATTCTGGGTAATGTTGTTATCTTAGCAATATTACGTATTCTGATTCATGAACATGGGGTGTTATTCCATTTATGATATGTTCTTTAAATTCTTTCAACAATATTTTGCAGTTTTCAGAGTACAAGTTTTGCCCTTCTGTTAAATTTATTCCTAAACATTTTGTTATTTTTGCTGCTATTTCAAATGGATTTTTCTTGATTTTATTTTTTCTATTATTCAATTGTATTGAATACATAAAAATTATATAGAATATACAAATTATTCAAAAGTATTTTGATTTTATCAAGTTACTACCTTGCTGAACTCAATCTTTACTAACCCAAGTGGATGTTGAAGAGAACTGGTGAGAAGTGACATCCTTGTCCTCTTCCTGGCCCTGGACAGAACCCAGCCTGTGATCATTATATCACTGGTGTCAGCAGGGATGGGGTGCATGGCTTCCTTTCATTAAATGTAGAAAGGCTAGAGCATTCCTACTTAGATAGCTCAGCAAGCCATTAGGTATCGCTGGGTGCCATTGGATTCTAATTAACCAATGCATGGATCAACACTAGTTTAACAATGAATTATTGATGTAGAAAAGTATTTTAAAAAAGGAAAAAGAAAACCACACAGAGAATGAGACTTTAAGAACTACCCACCTGCCCACCAACCTGAATCTCCTTCACTGTGTTTATCCATTCCTCTAATGGTGAGATGGTGGGCACTAGAGCAATTTAAAGCTTTTGGCCATTTTATCTATTAAAGTTCACGTGTGTGTGTGTGTGTGTGTGTGTGTGTGTGTGTGTGAATGTATCTTTTATTTATCTTGAGCAAATAAATAGGAATGGAATTCCTGGGAAATACCGTTGGGATTTTAGTAATTTTTGAAGAAACTGGCAAACAGCGTTCTAATGGGTGCAAATCATTTTATAAGCCTCGAGCTGCTCTGCTCCCCCACAGTGCTGTGTATGTCTAGTCTTTTAATAGAACAGTCTAGAGAAAAAGAAACCAGAGGGAAACCCGAAAGCAGATGAAGTTTTCATGTGAAGACCAGGGAGAGAGCTTCCCAGGCCCAGGGAAGAGCCATCGCCAAGGACCTAGGACAGAAATACCCGGGTGCATGGACGGGACCTGCGTGTCTGGAGCCGCGGGGTCCTAGGAAGGACGCAGGGCCACCGAGAGGTACGTTTGTAGGATGCCATAGGACACACTGAGGGCTTTGGCTTGCAGTGAACGCAGGAAGCACTGGAAGTTTTGAGGAGTGAGTGGCTCAAGCTGGCTGGGGAGAAGAAATTATTCGAGTATGCAAGGCGGAGCAGGGAGATAGGAAGTGACTAGGGCAGTCATCTTAGCAAGGACAAAGAGTGTCCGACACTAGCAGGGAGCCATGGGAACTGGGAATTGCAGGATTTTGTAAATATGTGGTGGTAGAACCAGCACAGGGAAGCTGGATGCTGAATCAGAGAAGATTCAGGAATGACTTAGGTCTCTCCTGAACAACTGATTTACCACCAGCCAGAGTGCATAAAGAGTAAGTCTGGGAGAACTTGAGCAGGTGTGTTTCACACTTGCTTAGCTTGAGATGTCCGTGAGAGCGACATCCCAGCACACACACTGAGCCTGCACTGTGCGCAGGGCCTCGAGCTCAGTGCAGAAGCTCCAGTCAGTGCGGTTATCCGGGTAAACACTTGACAGCCATAAACTACCTTATTGTTTTGTTCCATGTTCATGGTGAATTTCTTGTAGTTTTGCTAGATTTTTTTCTCGTTTTTTGAGCATTGCACTTTGAAACCTCTCCAGTTTTCATGCCACTTCATAGAAATATATACAGTGTTAAGTCATTTATCAGCAATCATATCTGTTGACATCCCAGCTGTTCCTCATGGTATCTTCCTCCCTCTCAAAATCAGAAAGCAAGAGTAAAATGACACCTGACAACCTTGCCAGCTCTGCACATCTGGAGGCACGAAACGTCTGACGCAGGAATGTGCACCAAACTGACAGGGTGAGAACGTGCTGGAGAAATCAGATCATCACAACTTGCCATTTTCGAAGGGTTTTAGCTCATTAGGAAACTGGATTTGAATGCATAATATTTTTAAATGATTACAACATTCCTTTCAACTAGAAACTTTTAAAGACAACTTAATCATCATGTGCTTTGGACACCCCTTGAGCACTTTAAACTCCTCACATCCTCTAGAACACTTTCCAGGTGCCTGTGTAGGGTGGACCTTCCGTAGATTCAAATCTGAAGCAGTACTTAGCAGGAAAGCTCTGCAGCAGCCTGCTCAACATGAACAGGTTCGCCGTTTCACCCTACTTGGGAACATTTGGATGATAATACGTACAGGCCTAAGTTCTTCGTGAGTGGCATTATCCCGGGCTTACATGTGTGCAGAGTTGACCCAGAGGTGACACAGCCACACAGAGGTAAGTAACGTCCTGCTGATGTCATTTTCTGTTTTTCATTTGCTGGCTCAGAGTTGGAAGGGACTGTCCATAGCAAGATGACTTGGGATTTCTCACTCCTTCACTGACATCCTGCTGGGTTTTACTCAAGTTCAAAAACACAAACCATAGATGTTGTTCCTGAAAGCCAGGCAACAATTCTTATGTACCCAGCACACTTGAAATAACATTTTGGCTTCTTCTAATCCACTGAAAGTCGTTGCAGGTTCTTCTTACATGACTTGTGATGAATAAAGGGAACCACCTTTTAGAAAAGTGGGACAATGTCCTTCCCTCGGCAAAACGCGTACGGACACCTACCAGAAGTCTGGTGCCATCTTTTTTAACATTTACCTTGGAGCTCTTTTTTTGTAATGCAATTGTTGTGTTTGTTTTTATAATTGGCTGACAGGAAGCTTGGAAACAGAGACACTGATTTACAGCTTTACCTCTTGGCTCACATCTGCTTGCAGAATATACCACAAAATATGTTCAACTCTGCAAGGAGGGGGATGTTTCTGCTCTATTTTATTTTACATTTCATTTTGTAATAGATAGATGTTTGCAATAAGTTGCAAGGAGTATGCACACTCTTCAAGCAACTTCACCCAATGGTGACTTCCTACAAAAATCACAGTCCAAGGCCAAGACCAGGTCTTTGATGTGGATACCCTGTGTTCCACTGTTCAATGCCATTTTATCACGCGTATAGATCTGTGAAATCACGGAGGTGTGCATTTTTATGAGATATAAAAATGTATTTTTTTTAAATTAAAAATGTCATTGCTCATACATGTAAATGAGAGCTGTCCCTTAAAAAAACTTTCTTAGATATCTGCATACATCCTTCAAATATGGATATCGCACTCAAAATATTTCTGAAGATCACTTTTACAATGGCGCTTCTAATTCATTTGCCAAAAAAAAAAAAAAAGTAAGAGACACAGGGCTGGATCCTTCATGCTGCCCTTCATCTGCTGCTTTTACCTCCCCCACTCCTCGCTCCCTAGGCCCCAGTGTTCCCGACTGCCTGCTCCCCTTCCAGCACATTGCTTTGCCTCCAAATTCCACCAAGAAAGAGGACCCTCCACCATGGAGTCCTCCGACTTCCCATCAGCCCTTGCCAGGATGGAGGATTTCGCCCTCTCCCTAACAGACAGGTCTCTTCACCTTGCACCTTCCATCATGACCTTGCTAGGCAGGAGACGGGGGGCCTTCCCTTCTGGGAAGGGGTGCGGTGCTTTCCCTCCCTGTGCCAGACCCATCTTCTCTGCAAACTCTCCAGTCCCTCTCATTCTCCCACCAAACCCGAGGCACCCCCCTCTTGCTTGGCGCAAAAGAAATTCCTCAGCTCGACATGAAAAGGACCTGACTGTTCTCATTGCAAAGGCGACATGCACATCAAATGGGAATCTGAGTGTGGCTGTGTGTCAGGGCCTGTTTTTGCCAGTTAGGTAGCTTGCAAGCCCGGCCTTGTGTGTGTTGGCACACAACCGTGGCTGAAGGAGGACGCACCTACCACCTACCTTGGCCTCTGTGGAGCGACACAAGCTTCATCAAGACAAAGAAGCACTGGAGTCTGTCCTGGTAGAATGGCTTGGGTGGAATGCTGGCCTGTGATATAACGTTCCTGCAGGAGTGCCCCATGGATAGTTTATGGCTGGCGATATAGCTTGAAAAAGCCTCTGAGACATAACATTGCAAATCGAGTTCATTCTATTAATATTTGAACACATATATTTCTGTGTGAAATATATACTTTCAGAGTGTAAACATTTTGAGCCACATTTGAATGTCTTTCCCCTTGCAGTTTATTTTCATTGTGTCATGAGTATGGCATATTTCAATATTTTGAATAACCCCAGACAGAAAACAGAATATTTGATTTGCTTGAGCCTGCTGTGTGTATGTGTTACTTTCTTAGAGGAAGTGTGCCGATTTTAGTGACCCAATTAGAAGTATGCTGAAATAATAAAAAATAATTTGGAGGTTCAGGGGTCTACAAGGACTAGCAAAGCTAATCCCACACTGCGGTTTGCCTCGAGATTGCCCTATTTCGTCAGCAAGCACTCTTCAAATTTTTAAGCGACCTCAGGCTAAAACCTGTTAAATCCATTGTCAGTTCATTTGCAGATTCTTCTCTCTCCCTAACCTGGAAATGTTTGAATTTGCTAATCCATTTAGTCAGCAGTTGCCTGTGGAATTTTTGCTTACCCTAGGCAAACTGGAAATTGCAGACTCTTTCCAAATTCCTTCCTTTGATTCACACACACTGGTCATTTTGCATTTGGGTGCCACCTGCTCTGGGTCCCTGGTAGAGTCAGACCTCCGTTTAGAACACGGACATTTGTAATGGCAGTCACAGCATTCTGTCCACACTGCGGTGGAATTCTGGTTCCAATTAGCCCGTGAACCTCTTATTTAGTTGTTGGAATTCCAGTGCAGTGACAAGAATCATTTCTTCTCAAGCTCCTCAGAGACACCATAATGAAGTTTCCTGGTTGGAGTGGTGTAGAAAATCTATTTGGTGGTATTTAGAAAAGATCCTGCTGTAGGTGCCCCTGCTCACACATGGAATTCAAATCCTATTGTCTCTAAATAGGCAAAAAATGAAAGAGAAGATTGTATTAAAATAATTCCCTTCGTCACAGTCATCCATCGCACCTGCTGAGCTAATGTTGTCTACTAGCTTTCCAAAGTAATTAGTATTTTAATAAAAGCATGCTACCTGGCAGAGTCAGGATACTATACTGCTACTTATTTTTCTTTCCCAGCGTCCATCGTCACCCATCAGAGTTTGGTCTAGGTTGCCCATGATCTCATCATCCCCCAGATATCAGGACATAACCTAAGAATTCAGGAAAACAGTAATAGTGCTTGGATCTTCATGGCATCAAATTTCAGAGAGGTTTATCACAAGGGGATTTTAAATGCACTCTCAGTGAATGCCTAGGGAACAAATACTTCAGTTTCTCAAAGTCAGAATTGTCTTTTCCTGATGTCAATATCTGTAGGTGAACATGGCAATAAAGCCTTGGACCAACAAAGCATGAATGTCCCCTGCATTGTCTTTCTACTTCTACTGCCGCTTCCCTAGAGGGTCGTCTCAGCAGAGCAGCCACAGTGATTTGCTCTCCTCTGCTACTGGACCCTGAGGCTACATTTCGGTCAGCATGAAAACAGTCTTTAGATGGCCGACCTCAGCTTCTCTGAAGTGTCTCCACTGCTCCTTCCTCCAGCCCCACTCATCCCGATGGACTTCCCGAAGTTTGACTTTTATCTTGGCCGGTGACATTCTTCCTCTTTTAATGTGCACAGCAACTTTTTCACCACCTTCAAGGCTTTACTCAGGAGCCTCTGAAAGTGGAAAACATGAACTCGCTACTTAAAGTAAGAAACCCAACCCCGCCTTGGTGGCCAGTTCTCTCTTACTCTTCTCTCTCTCTCTCTCTCTCTCTCTCTCTCTCTCTCTCTCTCCCTCTCTCTCTCTCTCTTTCCTTCCTTCCTTCCTTCCTTCTCTCTCTCTCTCTCTCTCTCTCTTTCTTTCTTTCTTTCTTTCTTTCTTTCTTTCTTTCTTTCTTTCTTTCTTTCTTTCTTTCTTCCGCCCTTACCATCTTAGAGTACACTATAGTATCATTTAGCTGCTACTTAATTATTGGGAATTTTCAAGCTTCTATTCTATTAGCTAAAGAACCAGCCTATCAACACTTCATGAATGCTGGCAGAAAATACAAAATGGGTCAGATCCAAAGAACTTCCTTTTTCAGGACACAGCTAGACAGGTGCACATCAGCATGTCTGCATCACTTCCCTCTCAAGCCACCAGGGTGGACGTGGGTGGGCCGAGATGGCTGATGTCCACCCACTGTGTTATGTCTTAGGTGTTTCAGGAGATAAACGTTGAGCTGAGGGCACCTGCTCTTTTTATAATAGGCAATAAGCATGTCTGTTCTGTTCCAGAGCAAGGTATTATCATTTCCCAAAACTATTCATTGTACAAATATTCAAGTTAAGAATGGCTAGGAAAAGGGTAAAATGTGCAGAAACACAAGAGACACCGGGAGAATTTCCTTCCAACAACAGTATAAGGTTCATAAATTTTTCCATGTGCCTCTCTCAATATGGAATCCTAAAGACAGAGATTCTGTGTACGTTGCTATACACAAAACACATGGAAAATAGATTTAGATTTTACCAATCTATAATCTCCAAATCTGAGATTTCTTCCCTGAGTTACCCTAACCAGAATAATCTCTATCAGTGTCTATTTCCTCAACTATGGGGTGTGACTAATAAACATGCCTCTCTGCTGTGTTGTGGTGAACCTGCAATCTAAGTTATCAGTGGTGCTGAAGTTCTCCAAGGCTTAAATGGAGATGAGATGGGGAGCCGCTCTTGCTCATAGTGATGACTCTCACACTTACATACCGGCCCAGGCTCTTCCCTATCCTAGTCCCTCTTCCCACTGTCTTCAGAGGCATGTGCACCAACACTGAGCCATGCTGTTTTTCCAAGGTGGAGCCTCTTCAGGGTCCCTGAACATTTCCATCCAATTGCAATGGTCTCACAACAATTATTTCTTAACAAGTGTTTCATAATCTCTCCTTTAATGCACTGAAATTCATATATAATACTACCAAACTATACTCAAATTTTGAAAACAAGAAGATATTTAACTATAATGTGAAATATATATAATTAAAAATAAGTTCTATTAAATCCATATAGATTTCAACATGTAAATGGCAGGCATGGCTAGACTGAAGACTGAGGAGTGTTATCAGAGGTCTGCACCTGCACCAAGTTCTGTCACTATGACAGCTGCAAGCCACACAGGTTCACTGTATTGGATGCAAATACCATGAGGAACATTATCCTCAGTGGTTTGATTTTTCAAAAAGGGTAAAACTCAGTAATTTGCCAAGCAAACTGAAATATAATTATCTTTCCACTTTCATAGTTGATGCATTTTTGGAAAACTCAGTGCACACTTACATCACACAAAAATACTGTGTTGCATGTAAAAAGTAACTAGATGCTAGGCAGATTTTTCATTTATGTGAAAGTCTCTGCTATGGAGTGTGACATTCTAGTTTTTTGCGAAACACAGATGATTCTCCCTTTAAATTTAAATGTTCTACAAATTGCAAGATATGCCCAGAAAACCTGGACCCAACCAAAACAAGACAAAACAAACAGAACAAAAACATTCTCATTAATCACCAGCATGGTCCCTGCAGGGCAATGCCACTCCCATTAACAACTATGCTGAAGGTCAAACTCCTTTTATTCTTAACTCATTAGTCTCCTAATGGTCTTTTCAATGTTACTCTGATAGTCATTAATTTATTCTATACCAAAGTCAAACACCTTCTAGCAATCTGGACTCTCCAGAGAAACAACCAGCAGAAGACACAAGAATGTATAGACAGACAGACAGATAGACAGACATATAGATATTATTACAGATCATATCTGTTAAGGAGCTGTAATCTTCCCCCGACCCTAAAGTGCTTTTGGAAGTTATAAGGTCCTTTCAGAAAATTTTATGCTAGACTTTTCTGTTGCCAATGTTACACTGAAAAAATATTGAACAATGGTAGCATCTGGAACAACCAGAGTGCATGCCAGCCCCTGGACCACTATCCTGGGGACGCTAGGCTTAAGGGGCAACCCACTTGTTATTGCATCGCCATGTGGTCTGAGTCGGAATCGTCCACACTAGGGCTGGGGAGACAGAAGGACAGCCGGAGCAGGTAGGCTCCAAGAGAACTTGGGTGGCTGCTGAAAGCAACCCGTCTTTCATTATTATTCTTAGTGCTGATGAGTTGCATGTCAGTATTGACTTAGATGGAATGTTCCTGCAGATTTTGGCAGCATTCCCCAATCAACCCTACTCTTGGTATAATTTGGTATATAAAGAATATAGCCCCACATCTTCTCCTCCAACAGACTTCCCACAATTACAATGTTATTTGAGTTGTAAGGCAATGAACGCAACTTCTACCATGAGATCATAAATCCAGAGCAGGCAAGGCCTTACCTCTATTATTGCTCAACAATTTAGAGTCAATAATCCCTCCAAAAAATGTGTGGTGGGTATTAAGGTCAATCAATATTTAACAAAAGTATAAATGCCAATTGGTTTCCTATCGTTAGTAAGTGACACATGTTTATTTCCCTTTTTCCTTCCTCCTCAGCCTAAGCACAAAAGACTATCATTACACTTATTTACTTTAAACCATACGTGGTAATAACTTTCAGACATCTAACTATCGGAAAGTTTAGACCAAAATGGAAATGACCTCGTAAGTCTTTATCATTCTAAGGTGTCTGGCGCAGGACATGGAATGGGGACTTCTTTCCCGATACCTCGCTTCTCTTTTCTTAGCCTCGGGCACTGGGTAAGTGAACCCAGCCGGGCACCTCAGCCTCGGTTTCCCTCTCACACCAACATTGCACCTGCCACACAGGATGCTTGGCCCACCTGTGAGCTCACCTGCAGCCTCAGGAGGAGCAAGGGAAGGCCAGGCGTCTTGGAGGGCACGTAGGGTTACCTAAGAGCCAGGGTGGAGGGCAACTAATGACCCTAATGACCAAGGGTAAAACCAAAAGGTAGACAAAGAGGAAAGTGTTTCTCAAGAGAATTTAAAGAATTCATTATGCCTTGGGAACAAAATGAATTAGGGTACTACAAATTCCAAACAAATTCTTATGATAAAAAAAAGCTATGGGTAGACTTTAAGTAGCATTTCTATACTTTGAAACCTTAAAATGTCCAAAACAAAAGCTAGAGCTGCACATTTTCCTGTAGTTATTATCTAGCCTGTTCAATGTTCCATGTAGTTTATGGCTCTGTGAAAATTAAATGTAATTAGTTTGTGGAAACTGAACAAAAGCCTAAATTCAAAGCACATTTTAAAAATCAAGTTCATTAATTTGGGTCACGTACTCACGACCCCCATCCTGTCATCTTTTCCGAACTTTGTACTTCTTCTCTGTGATCAAACCTAAAACTATGTTCAGATGAGACCACAGTATCACGAGAAATAGTTTGATCTATAGCCAACAGGCCTCCCCACCTCTCTAAGCCTCTCGTCTCCCCCACCCACATCCTCACCCCAGCCCAGCCCCGCCCACACTAGAACACAGGCCTCCTTCCAGCTCACCTTAGCAGAGGCCCCAGGCTGAGGATCACGGGGAAGAGCTTGCTTTTGACTTTCCAAACCAAGTCAAACCCAAAGCCAAGACCCAAGAAGAAAGGAGACTTGGAAGAATACTAGAACACAACATCCGAGACATGTTTTTAACTCCTAGACTCTAGATAAAATTTCCAGATGGGAGGATGGTGGGAAGAATAGAGAAAAAAAAAAGAAGAAGAACAGAGAAAAAATGTGTGAGAAGGTCCCTCCCTGTCCCCTCTCCCCTTTCTCAGAGCCCATTTGAGATGAGGAGAATCCTGGAATTCCCAGTTGGTTTAGAAGTCTAAAAGCACAGAATTGTATTCTCCAGCCAGAGAGCATTCTAGGAAACTGACTAGTTCTGCATATTTATGGGAAGGATTTCCTGTTCACCCTGGAGGAATGAAGGAGTTTCAAAGGGCTTTTCATAGCCCAGGAGAGTTCAGTGTTTCCCAGGTCCCAGCCCAGTGAAGGAAAGCAGCCAAATCTTCGCAGGCTCTCACAGGTGGATGGCAACGTAGGGAGAGAGCTGGGACTGGAACTCAGTGGGATACAAAGGACACAGCCACAGCTCCCTGGTGGGTTGAAGTCTACGGAGCAGGCAGAAGTACAGCTCAGCAGCCGCCAGCCCATGGTGATGGTAACCAAGAATGGCTGCTCCCAACTCCTGCGCGGTCCCACAGAAGGTCTTCAACAGAGAAGCCACCAAGAGCAAAGGGCTCAGGGAAACAAACTGGACTGCAGTTTGCTTTTTCTACCCAAAGATGTAGGCACAAAGTAGGAGTTAATTTAGTGCCGCAGTCCGGCTGCAGCAAAATAACTGGCGGGGGGCAGGGGGTGACGGAACTTGTGTACATTGATACAGCAGGAGTGGGAGCCGTTTATTGCAGGACAGGAGGGGTATAGATACATTCCACACAGCTTATCTAATTAACATAAACTCGATACAGCAGTCAACCAATAAGGAATCTCCACACTTAATAGCTTGCTGGCACAAACCACTCCCTCTGGCAAAATGCCAGGCGCCATCCTGACTTGTTTACAGACCCTAACAATTGAGTGCATGGAAAATTAAAAGATATTATTTCTTATACCTTAGAGCTTTTGGGAACTTGATTTCAAACCCTTAAACGATGATGTCAGGCAATTCCTGTCTCATTTCTCCAACTCTTGTCTGTATGAGGTACAAGACTCATTAAGATTTTGGCTTTACTATGGTGAATTATGATAATAGCTAATAAAAAATTCTAAGACAACAACAACCAAAAAAAGCTAAAAGAGACAGATGTTAAAGGGATACACCATGGTGCCATATGATCATCATGCTCTGTTTGCTGAGACTTAAGACAATTTCATGTGAATGTACACATAAGTGCCCTGGTGTCCTGCTATCCATCCTTCACAAAATTAAACTATGTCATTTGATTCACATATATTTTAATATATGATCAACATTTACCATATCACACACATATTAGTGACTTCATTTTAAAATGCCTCTTTATGCACAGTGTTTTTTAACGCACATAAAGGTTTTCAACACACTGTACTTCTACTCCTGTGGTGGGTCATATTCTAGGGCGTTACACTGGCATTCCTTGTCATGGAGGACCGTGTTCTGCCTGAGCAAAGCTGAAGGAATAATAACTCTTAGAAACATCTTCCAAATGGGCACCGAAAAACAACTAGAGAGAAGTAAGCTTCAGTGTTCTGTCACACTGGAGCATGATTATAGATTATTAGAGGTAATGCACAGCATATTTCAAAAAACCTAGATGAAAGGATTCTGAATGTTTCCAGCACAAATATAAGGATAAATGTTTGAGAAGGTAGATGTTTACCCTGATTTGAACAGTACACAAGGTATGCATGAATTGAAACATCACATGCTGCCTCTTAAATAGGTACATTTATTATATGCCAATTGAAAAACAAATATTCTTTGCAGAGGAATATCTTCCACACTCACGGAAACAGTTCCCTAGTAATTCGTGGATTTCAGTGTTTCCCGGAGCATGTGTCTTGGTGCCACTGTTCAGATCACCTGAATTTATTGTTGCAAAGTGGATCAGCAGGGATGGACGGAGGGTAAGAACTGAGTGTGGAAACCCCAAACCTGCTCTGTCCCTGCAGGCCCAGGACAACTTCTGGGGCCTGGGGGAACCTTGCCACCTGGCACGTGGCTCCCCAGGGCAGCAGAGGCCGGTTCAAAGCAGCAGTCTCCTTGCTGTGAAAAGCATCTGAGTTTCACTGGGGTGAATTCGCCCGCTGGGATTCTGCCCCGTGGGGTGAGCCGCCGAGTTGATGGGCACCCGAGGGAGCAGACTGCAGCCCGGATCCCGCTGAATCAGCCGCAGCCCTGAGCGCAAAGCTGGGCCAAGGGCCCCCTCAGATTTACGGCCGGCTCTGCCTGTCCCCCCCCCCCCCCCCGTGGCATATGCTGGGCAGTGTGTGTGTGTGCAGGGCCAAGGCTCCGCGTGTCACGCATCACGAATGATAGACTGCACAGTTCCCCAGGATACTTGAAATATGCCCACTTTGTCCCATCTGGATGGTGTTATTTATTTTTTCTCTCTTCGTGATTAGCATTTTGGCAGTTTTCACTCTTGCATTCGGCTGTTCCACATGCCCAGGGGAGACGGAGAGGCGCGCCTTCCAAAATCAGGGCAGCGCTGCGCCCAGCAAATCTGCAGCTGAGCGGGCGCTTTCTTTACGGCAGATTCTCCACACTCGGGAGGAAGCAGAGGTCGCCAACATGACCAGTGGGCAGTGGGGCCGCCCGAGACCAAGGCCGCGTGACCACGGAGCGTGGAAGTGCGCTTACCAGATGCCCGCGGAGGCAGGCCAGCAGCTGAGCCTGTGGATTCTCCACGCGCCGTTTCGCTGAGCTGCAGAAGGAGGGCCTGTTCCCCCCACCCCTGGTCACCAATTTCGTCGGCTGGAGATAAAGTTGGGGTCACGATGTTCATCTGACACCTTGTTAATTTATGCTGCCACAAAAACAACACCAAACCAAAGTCATTTGTGTGCACTCACGTGGCTTAAAATAATGCTGGAACAGCCCCCAGGTCTGTTTCTCATTTGGGGTGAGTTTGGGGTGGGACACAGAAACAAAACAGTCCCGAGGGCAAAGGTCTTCTTCCCACTTGCTCTGGCTTTGGGCGGCTAAAGAAAATGGTCTGCGGCTCCTTTTAGCTGTTTCAACAATGATGACCTGCAATTTGTATTTTCAAGTTAACCCTTGCACTCAAATTTAGAATGCTCTTTCATTCCACACAGCCTAGTTCTACCCACATTTTTATTCATATTTACAAACTAAGAGTCACTTTAAATATGTAGAATCAGAAAATCAGAAACTTATGATACATAAGCATTGTTTAACAGACAAAGAGAATGCAAAGAAATAACCTTTAGGAGTGTTGATTAAGATCTGATGTATCACAGGACGTGGTTGTGGCTCAGTAGCAGAGCACTTGCCTAGCATGTGTGAGGTGCTGGGTTTGATCCTCAGCACCACATAAAAATAAATACAGACATAAAGAAATTCTGTCCATTTACAATTTAAAAAAAAAAGAATTAATGTATCAGGAGCCAGGAGTGGTGGCACACACCTGTGATCCCAGACACCCCACAGGTTGAGAGAGCAGAATCTCAAGTTCAAGGCCAACCTCAACAACTTAGTGAGACCCTGACTCAGTATAAAAAATAAAAAGGTCTGGGAATGTAGCTCCGTGGTAGAGTGTCCCTGGGTTCAATCTCCAGTACCAAGAAAAAAAAAAGTTAATGTACTAGATTATTATTATTAGATTATAGTTCCTCAAGTGCTTTTAATGTTACATATAACATAAAACTTAGTAAATGTACTACATATCTTCAAAGATGCTGCTACCACATCAAATGATGAAATAAAGCATTTTATTCAAAACAAAATCCAAACCTTTCACTTAAAATCTTGTTCTCATGATTATATCATTTCCACAATTACTAAATCTAATATTGATACAAATTACTCTGCCTACAGCATGTGTGAGGTACTGGGTTTGATCATCTGCCTATAGCCAACTATTTTTCTATCTATATCTACATCTATCTCTCGAGTATAAACTTTATGATATATTGCCAATTAACATATTAGTTCAAAATACGAGTTCTCCCTTCCCATTCTCTGTCTTTGCAGAGACACTGCTAATTTAATTTACCTCCCCAATGACATAAGCTTCAGCTCCTGGAACGGTCCCTACAGAGGCAGGAACTAGATACAAACTCACAGCTGCCTTTCTTCGTCTATCCCCTCCACCCAAGTCCTTTGGAGATCAATATTTGTCATACCTAAAACATGGAGTGTTTTAACTATCTCCTGGAAAGCTCATCACAAGTCCAGACACTTACTTGCTTTCTTCCCAATCATTCTGGTTCAGCACGTCCCAAGGGGGTCCAGAACCTGCATATTACATGAGCTCTTGGTGGCCTGGGGTGCAGAGGGTCCTGAAATCACACTTTGAGAAACGGTGATCTGATAATCTGAGTATGTCACAGGCTTAACCCTAGTGGAGTCATTTCTGCAGAAATGAGAGTTAGGATCCTGTGTCCTGGTCCTCTGGCAGAAATGGTCATCTGCTGTGGTTGAGCATGGTAGCTGCTCAACCTTGACACCAGGGCACAGGGTGTCTGAGTAAGGATACTTCCTGGCATGCTCACTCCATCGTGTCCACCTGTCTTCTCACTCCTCCTTGTCAACCACTCCCTGAATCCCATATGGACTGGCTCACCCGGCGGTCCACCCCTAGGCAGTAAGACTCCAGGAGCTGGTCACTTCAAGGATGATCTCACTCTCTTGTTGAAACAGGTGTCACGGGCCAGGTTAAAGATGACTGAACTTCAGATGCATTTGGCTTATGAAAGTAGCCAACCCTCAAAAGACTGGATTATTTCATTTACTTGATATTCTGGTGACAGCAAAATGATAGGGGCAGCATGTAGATCACTGGTTGCCAGAGTCTGCAGATGGGGAGAGAAAATTGATCACAAATGTCTGCAAGGGGACTTTTTGGTAGGATGGAAATGACCTGATCTGATTTTCAAAACAAGAGGGGTGGGGACCTGACTGTATGTATTTGTCAAAACTCACAGAAATGTGCATCCAAAATAAAGGGTGGATTTCATTCTATCTTATTTATACATCTAAAAACTGACATCAGAGTAAAATTCAGTCTTGTCAAATAGGGCAAGAGCCAGGCCTTTTCGCAGGAAAGAGGTGAGCATTCTTCTCCTTGTAAATCCTTTGCAGATAGAGCATGATTTTTAATTGAATTTCTTCCAACTGAAATGCTATAATCTTTAAAACCAGACTTCTCCTGACCTCATAGCAACAGATGATGAATGAGCTGAAGGCAGTTCCCCTTCATAATTTCCATGAGTATGAAATGGGGGTAGGGAATAAAGGTCGTGGTGAAGCAGAGAATTTGAAAATTCGAATTGCAGTCTCTCTGGTGACTCTAGAATTACTAGTTTCTACCAGAGTGACATGTGTTTTCCTCACAGTTAAATAGGGACATGCACACAAAACAGAAGAAGAGGACTGTGGGAAATAAAAGGGCAAAATCCTACCACCACCAGTAGCTACCCTGTCTGTTGTTTGAATTCTAAAGTCATGGCTAATAGCAAACTTATTAAAATGCCTTAAAAATCAACTCACTGCTTGCTGACCATGCTCTGGCCACCTGTGTGGTCACCCAAGATTACCTGTGATACAAATGACCCAGCAGTGCCATCTAACACTTCATGGAGACTGAGTTAGTTATCACTGGTGATGGAGAGGTCAGAGAAGGAGAGCCGAACCCTGACACAGATGGGCTGGGATGTAGATGGTCCTGAAATCACTGAATTTCAAATGCATTTGGCTTATGAAAGTAGCCGACTCTCAAAACTAAAGACTGGATTATTTCATTTATTTGATATTCTGGTGACAACAAAATGGTAGGGGCAGAATGTAGATCACTGGTTGCCAGAGTCTGCAGATGGGGTGTCATGACACCTGTTTGAAGTGACCAGCTCCTGGAGTCTTCCTGCCTAGGGGTGGACGGCGGTTGAGCCACTTCATATGGGATTCAGGGAGTGGTGAAAAGCCACGGCACCCTGGCTTTTTCAGTCTTCAGATGAAGTCATTTGGAGAAACCCTGTGGCATGAGTAATGGACCCTGTGTGACAGGAAGACTTCCTGTGAACCAAAGCATCTCATGAGAGGAACGAGTGTGTGAAAATGAGCGACCATCAATGCTGATGCAGGTGACATCCAAGACTGTGCAACATAATGATTTTGTGGATGTGAGTAACACCTCTGATGAATGCACTAATGTCCAGATGGAGGAGAGCAGCGGTCCTACCTACTACCATTCGAGTTTCTGAGTAAGGAGGGGTGTCTGAGCTTTGCTGAGGCCTCGATGAAAATTAAATGTTCACTGTCATTAATTAAAAATGGATTTAAGGAATGAGCAGGTTTTGGATTTATCTGCATGAGCCCTACCATCTGGGTTAGCACCATTGCATTTTCAAACAGAGAAGAAATACACCATTTATGGTAAACGATGAAGGAGAACCAGGAAGGAAAATCGCAAGATAGAAAAGGTTTGGTGTGCATAATAGCTGTAATCATCACTAGGGAATCCAACAGTCATTTACAGGGTACTAACTGTGTGCAAGGCGCCGACTTAAGCTCTAGAGAAAAAACATGAGAGAGAAAAACCCATGTTTTCTAATATCTCCACAAGCAGTTGAAGATTAAACACTAGATACGTAAGTTATGAAAACAATAGCTCCAATCCAACAAATGATCCATTTCACTTAAAACTTCCATAGTCAAAATATCACTGTGCTGGAGAGAATGGAATCAACAGCCCTTCAATTACCCAGAAAGAACCTGGAAAACAGGCCACTGGATTAACATAAAACCAAACTTCTGAAATTTATGCCACAGACAGTTTTAAAGCAAGTTACAACCCATCAATAACTGCTTTTAATTAGAACATACATAAACATGTCCACAGCATTTGTTTAATGAGGAAAAACCTGCAGGATATTGTTGAGATGTGCCTAATACATAAAATTTACAGTATTATAGCAGGCATCTTTACTATGTAGCTTTTTTAACTGTAAGACATGAAATAGTTGAAAAGAAAGCTCACAGAGAGTATTACATATCTTCACATCATTCAGTGGAAACCAAATACCAGGTTTGAACACGGTGTCCTGTGTTAGCTGTTATGGATCCATAATCTTTACCAGAAATGTTCAATTTTTATTAATTTTTATCGTGACCAATAAAAGATCCAAAAATTATTTTATATTGCTTTTAGCTTCCCAAATTAATGTGTATAAAACCGAAACCAAAAATTGGTATGTGAGGGGAGGCATCATTTGTGACTGAAAGAAACATAATGTTGTACTGGTGAAGCTGCCATTATGTGGATGGATACGCTGTTTTGGAGACTTGTTAGCTACAGGAGGGGAACAGGAAGGCTGAAGACAATAGGAATAGAGTTGGGGTTATTTTATCAGCCCAAACTCTGGCTCTTAGAATGTGCTGCTTGAGACT
Organism: Urocitellus parryii; assembly: GCF_045843805.1. Classification (NCBI taxonomy): domain Eukaryota; kingdom Metazoa; phylum Chordata; class Mammalia; order Rodentia; family Sciuridae; genus Urocitellus; species Urocitellus parryii. The sequence continues at coordinate 151,251,252 of NC_135538.1, read as the reverse complement.
GGATGGGATCAGAGAGGAATCTGACACCAGGGACCTGGCACACATTAGATGTGTAATAAGAGTCTGTTGTGCTAAAGTGAAATGGTGTACGTAGAGAATGTCAGATTTACTGTAAACCAAAAATGTCAATCAGACCCAACTGGTTTTCAGGACGAGCCAGAGAAACTGTGTATTCATGCCCAGCAACAGGCCGCATGCAAGAATGTATTTACAGCAGTGGAGAATTAAATCTTCAGTGGCCACGTGGGAGACAAGCAAAACGTGCTAGGCTCACACTAGGGTTCCTTAGGGGGAATGGGACTGATGGGACGAAGGACAGCTGAAGGCTAGGTTACCGTTGTTGAACAGCACTGCCCCTTCGTCTCCAAACCTTCTCCATGCTGCTTAGAAGTAGGAGAGCGTTAACCCAGAAGTGGATCATGTCAGCAGAGACAGCATCAGTTCCCAGTCAGCGACGGCTTTAGGAATCGCTAAAGAAGCTTAAACAGGAGAGCTGGGAGTCAGCCAGTCCTCTGCTTTCTTTGGTTTTGGTTTCTTCCTGAGGGAGGTTGTAGGTGCCAGCCTCCGAGGGCACTTCTGTGTCTTTGTTTCTGGCTTCGAGTTCAAATCCATGGTAACACGGGGCTCCATATTTCAACTCAGCAATCAGCAGCTAATTGTGCCCTCCCCTTGAACCAGCTTGGTTTATACCCAACAATAAGGCTCCCTCCTGCAGTTAAGCCCCGGAGGAGAAGCAGCACGAGGCAAAGGCATCTGCTGTGGGACCTGGAGTTTAATGCTACATTAAGAAGAAAGGAGAAAATAAAAATCCTCAACCTTAAAAAGGTTAAGGAAATATTTACTAGGGCAGGGCTGTGATCCAAGCATTTTCAGAAGAAAGGTGAATGCTCTATGAGATCTGACTGGATGTTTTCAACCCAGAGAAACACAAAATTCCTGGCAAGGCTCATGTACTTGATATTAATGTTGGAAGAAGTTACTCCCATTTATAAAAGGAAGAATATGATTAAGAAAAGATATCAAGTATGTTTCTTATTTTAAAAAATTCACAAGGAGTTCTGAATGATGACATTTATGGATATTAAAGAATGTTGGTTGGTTTTTAACCTTTGTTCTCCAAGTGAAATGTGCATCCAGTTTCATTTAAAGGTGTGCATGTTCCACTCAAATGTGTGTGGAAACTCTGGAACAAGTCCAAGCTCAGACGTTAAATGGAGCGTGATTTTTGAGATGACCAAATGGGGTGTACTCTCTTTTTCCACAGGTACAACATTCACTGGGAATTAAAAAAATATAAAAAACCAAATTGTCTTCAATGTCCCACCTCAGAATGAAATTGCTTCTTAGGAGGTACTTAACAATCTTAACACTGGAAAAAATATTTCAGATTAAAACCACAAGTCAATTCTGTGAATATATTGAGAAATCAGTTACTCTTATAAATTTTTCAAAGAATGCAATTAATCTTACTTCTCCCCAAATATTTGTATCAACCTGAGAGTAATGGAATCCAATGTAAATGAAGGAAGCCATTCTTACTATCCACATACATTTTGAGATTGGGTGAAGGAAGAAAATAATGCTTTAAATTTAATGGGATATGTATTTCCCTCAATCTGATATCTGTTTTCAATTTTGATCATGTATTCACAACTCTAATAGAATCTCAAAAAGGAATCAAGCAAAAAAACAGACACAAAGGTGTCTTGGATCCTGTTTTTGACAGTATTTTCCATTTCAATATGTATATGTATTTTTAATTTCGGGGGCATTTGATTTCATGTATTTGTTTCAACAAAAACATATAAATTATTGTTTGGATTTATGAAATAATACAATAATGGGAGAAAATTAGAACAGTTCATTAACTTTTTTTCTTTTATACAGCATAGTTTGATATCACCATTTTTTTTTCAAAGAAAGTGGTACAGTGTGAAGAATATGACCTTTGGAAGGACATATGAGCATTTTGTGCAGCTGTGGGGTCATAGTCAAGTGTGCTAGAGAAGAATAAATAGTTTTCACATTTATATTTGTGGATGATAATGCTATCTTTGTAGATTTGTTAGGGCCGCAACCTTGACAATACATTTAGAACAACAGATATGTATCATGTGTTCAACAGAAAGAAATTATTAATTACATTTCAATTTATTGTGTAGTTTTCGGATAAACATCAAATAATATTTCCAAATAAGTTAAAATATCCAGGATATAAAATAAATAAATGTATTTTATACAGTATAATAAATAAATTTACCATATATGAACTTTGTATGGACTGATGGCTTAGATGGTGAATGATAACAGATTATTGACAAAGCTTTTGGATCTCCTCTTTATAGTTAGAAAAAAATATTTTTATTCATGTACAAACACGTTGTGTATTTCCTATAGGACTCAGGAGTAAGTTTAAGGGGACAGCAGGCAATCAAAAAAAATATTTAACCTACTAAGCATTCTGTTTTATAAATTTCACGTTATTACAAAAAATTGTAAGCAACACAGTGAGACCCACACCATATGTGCACAGGTTAAAAGCTACTAAGGACGTTGCCAGTTGGAGAAGAGGCTATGGTCATTCCTTCTTCCTCCTTCCCCCTAAGCATGACGATAAACCCTGGACGTGGCACAAGAGTCATCCAAAGGAGACCAAGGAGAGGCTGTAAGTGGAACACCACCCAGCAGAGGAACCGCCCAGACCCAGCATTTCCAGTGCCTGATTCAGGAGAATGCTCCAGGCTGAAGGGTTCCCTCTGCCCCCACCAGCACAGCAGGCAGCACCAACAAGAGGGACCAGTGGAGGGTCCCACCAGATATAAGCAGCCCAGCAAGCACTTCTCTCCAAAAGACGGAGACTCAGCTTTCTCACCAAGAGATAGGGGTTTAATGTCATTTTGTTGCATATGGATTTCCAGTTTTCCTAGCACCATTTGTTGAAGATGCTATCTTTTCTCCAGTGCATGTTTTTGGCAAAACTTAACTCAAAATGGATCAAAGACCTAGGAATTAAACCAGAGACTCTGATAGAAGAGAAAGTAAGGCCTAATCCTAATCTTCATCGTGTGGGATTAGGCCCTAACTCTTATATTGCAAGAATTAAAACCAAGAATCAATAAATGGTATGGAATCAAACTAAAAAAGTTTTTTCTCAGCAAAAGAAACAATCAATATACAGAGATATGAGAAATGTAAGATATAAGAATTGTAATGCAGAAATAAAACAAAGTACATGCATCAAGACATGAATTGGTGTGAACATACTTTATATACAAAGATATGAAAAATTGTGCTCTATATGTGTAATAAGAATTGTAATGTGTTGCTCTGTCATGTATTTTTTAAAAATAAAATCAATTAAAAAAAGAGAGAGAGAGAGTTACCAAGGTAATATAGTAGACCTGTCAAGAGAGACCATAGGAAACAGCATAGTCCAGCAAGATTTCTTTGTCCTTAGGAGCCCAACCCTCCTTCCTCACCCAGAGACACTAGTGCAGTGGGTAGAACCAAAGGGAGCGAACAGCCAATAGGAAGGAGCCTGAGAACTTTTGTCCCCATGAGTTAAGATGATCCTTGTCTACCCAGAGACACCAGGCCACCCCTGGTGGAAGGATGCTTCACATTTCCCCAGACACTCAGTACTCCAGCTTGGGAAAACTCCAAGCCCCAGATAACCTCAGCAGTTACCAATGGGAAGCCCACAGCACATTCCAAACCATAGCACAACACCTTCCATATAATGGCTGCCTACCATACGATATAGGCTGTATCTGAAAGATACCATTTGTCAGATTTAGTAAATTCTCTTCTATTCCCAATTTGCCTATAGTTTACATGAATAGAGATTGAATTTTACTAAGCACTGTATCTACTTCCAAAAAATGATCACATGATATTCTCTTTCCCTTTTTGAAATGATTACTCATATTTTTAAATGTTAATCCAACTTCAAATTCATGGGGTTAAATTCCCCTTTCATCAGGTGTTATGCTTATGTACCTATTTATTCAGACAGCACAGATTTGTTTATGATACTTGAGTCTCTGTGACAGTGAGTTGGAAATTTCACTTTTATCTACGGTCTTTGGTGGATTTTTATAACCAAGGTTATACTAACTGATGAAATTAACTTAGAAAGGTCCTTTCTTTCTGCAGTGTTTTGGAAAGTTTGGGTAATATTCACTTGGAAAGGTTCTTTATTTTTTTCAATATTTTGGAAATTTTAGGTAATATTAGAATTATTTCCCCTTGTTTTGAATATTCTCACAGAACAACCTCTCTGAGCACAGAGTTTACTTTGTAAAAAGACATTATAATATGTCTCAGAATATCAGACATAAAGCAATTTAGGTTTCTAAATTGATTAATCTAACTCTTTGGGTAAGTTATAATTCTTAGGAAGTTTTCTTTCCTATAAATATTCAAATTTAATTTCAAAGAAATATTTTTGTTTTGTTTTTAATCACAGTGTTGTGGTTTGAGTCTTGAATGTCTCCCCAAGGCTAATACATGAAAGTATCCCTTTTCTCAGTGTTTTGTCACAATGGAGTGAAGCTGATTAACACACAGTTATCATTTTAGAAGTCTGGAATACCTACAGTAATGCTTTGTATTTCATTCCTTATTTTCTAATGTTAATTCCTTTTTGTTAATGCATTTACTGTTTCTTAATATCACTAATGGTATATTCATTTTATTAGTCTTTTTAAAAGCACAACTTTTTGTTTCTTTTACTCTTATCTCATTTTTAAGTGTGATGAAAAGCTATTTATTTATAATATTTCTCGTCTTCTAAAATTATTTAAGGTTATAAATTTTCATTTAAGTACTAATTTACTTCTATCTCCAAAATTTATAATTTTAATTATAAATTTATATATAATGTATAAATTAATTTATAATGTATAATTATAAATTCCTAATTACTATTATCTTTTATCTTTGCCTCATGAATTCTTTGGGGGAAAATATTTACTAATTTCTAAGTACATAGAATTTTACTATATTTTAAATTGATCTCTCCATTAATTTCTGTGTGATCAGGGAATATTATTTATATTTTAATAATCTTCTTAACCTTGCTGAATGTATTTTATAGCACATAATCTCTTTAATGCCATTTTGTCAATTTCTCTCTCCCTGACTTCTGGTAATTATCTATCTATCTATCTATCTATCCATCCATCCATCCATCCATCCATCTATTCATCTATGAAATTGGAGGTAATTTCCTTACGTACATATTTTGGAGCACTAATTTTCCTTTCGGCTTTATCTTGCCTGACACTACACTTGCCATTTAAAAATTACTCTGATTTTACTTCATCTCTGGCAACACTATTTGATTCTCTTTCAAATCTGCTTGCCCCATCTTGATAGATTCTTGTTCTTTTCAAAATATTCAAACTGTATGTTTTTAGATATACAGAATGCAGTTATTTAGTATTTGGTGTTGGACAATTTCAGCGACAGAAGCATTTGCAGATCAGTCTTTGCAGTCTGTTGTTCTGCTGGCTCTCCCTCATGGTGTCTGGTATCTTCTTTCCTTCTGAATGCAGTAACGTGCTCACTGAGTGAGTTTTAATTATAAATATTTTTATATGATTTATCTGAAGTCTGGAAGACTAGAAATCCTACAGAGAGGTTTTGTACTTGTTTCTTCTCAGATCCTTGTATAAATAAAATTCCAGAATTACTTTACTCTAAATCATGGGTTTGATATTTTCAGACTACAGAGCTATAAAGCCATTCTGCAAACCTGAATGAGAGTCTGCTTATGGATACAAATTCAGAGGGGCCATCCCAGTTCCCAGGTCAGCAGCAAGGTTAAAATAGGCACATTTTGCTTGCAGTCCCTCTGCAGCTAGTTTAGCATTCCAGATAAGATAACAAGGTCCTCTTAGTAGGCACTGGACTCCTCTCACCTACTCCAAGACTTACAAAGATCTGATACAGATGAACAAATCCATCCAGCTTCACAAATTATGTTCTTTAAAACTAATGTCATGGTTCTGTTTGACTTCAGTTTCCCACTGTCATGTCCTGTCTGACCCCAGAGTTTCTCAATCCCTTGCATTTCATTCACACTTACAAGCTGATGCATTATGGGGTTTTCCAGCCTTTTTAGCTACTTTCAGTAGAAGCTTCATTCTTTGGAACCTAATCTGTTACTGGATATTGAAGTTTCTTTTTTTTCACCATTAAGATGAAAAGAAGAGTCATTGTGTTGAATCTTGATGGCATTTTATTCCTTGCATTTTATTAAAATTAGAAAGTGTGGGGCATGGTAGTACAGGAATATAATCCTAGTGACTAGGGAGGTTGAGGCAGGAGTGATTCAGCAACTTAGTGAGGTCCTGTCTAAAAGAATAAAAGAGCTTGGGATGTAGTTCCTGGGCTCAATCCCCAGGACCAAAAGAAGCAAGGAAGGGAAGAAAGGGGAAAAAATGAATAGACCATACTCTCGGTAGGTAGCTAAGAGACTGGAAAAGAGAACATGCAAAGCAAGACCTGGATGTCCTATGACCTGGCACTAACATCTGGACTAGAATAATCTGTCCCTGATTTCTGCTCTTGATACATTTTCTCATTGATTAGTCAAGCCATGTTGAGCAAAAGTGTAATGTGTGGAAGATTTCAATGTGACCCTGAAGGTGTCATCAAGAATAAGACAATAATCCTGATGCTGTCAAGAATCACCTGTCTTATGCCACCTATACACATGACGCGTCTCCAAACAGGTGCATTCGCCTCCACATTATTCTCTAGGACTCTTACTTCTACAGCTGATATCTGTATGACTGGACTCTCCCCCAAATGGTATGACAGACACTCAAGGGATTTACTGCTTCCAAATGCTCTAATTAATTTGAATCTTTGCATAGAAGATCAAATGAATTTAATATGAAAAATAGGTACTTCTCATTAAATATTTTGGGGAAAAACATGTTTCTATAATAAATAGTAAAAGAACAATGAAAGAAATAAAAATCATATTTCAAGCAGCAGAAATTTTTTAAAAATGACAGAAAACAACATAAATATAAAAGACATCATGAGTGAAATGACTTTTAAGTGAAAAATGGTAGCCATAAAAGTTATCTAGCACACATACAATTCTTCTTCAAAAAAGATGAGAGATAGAACTGAATTATCTTCCCTAACATAATAAATAAAAATTTCAAAAATAAGTCATACCTGAATCTGAAAATTGTACTATTAGACTACATGCTAGGAACAGATTGCGACAGAGAGATTAATGCCAAGTCATGTCCTTGGAGTAGCTACACACTTAAAGGCAAAGAAATATTTCCTTGGTGATCCCAACATAAAACACTAGGCTTTAAAAGGGAGAATCAATACTCCTTCTCCAAAGGAACAGGAAATGATAAAAGAGAGGGAAGCAATCGATAGATACCAACTCCTTGGAGAAACAGAGTGAGAACCAAGATGTTCTCCTATACAGCCGGCTGGCTGCCAAGGCGGGAGAGACCCTGTCAGACACAGAAAAAAGGTCTCAGGGAAGACAGCAGTTGGGAGCCCTTGTACAATAAAGGTCAAGCAAGAATTCTCAGGGTTGCAATTTAACCAACTAAGAGATGCATTGAGAAGCTGTGCTGAAATAACTAGTGTGAAAGGTCAAGTTCATGGAAATATAGACCTGAGGACAACTGCTGGGGTGTGGTGGTTCATCAAGGAACACCCAACGTTGCAAGAGAGTTGTTTTAAGCTCTTTGTAAATATTACCTTATTTAATTCTCACAGTGTTTCTGTGGTGGGTATTTGCAACGTTGGGTGGAGAGGTGAGAGTGGGTGAGACTTCATTCTTTCTAATTTACAACCATTGCATTACTTTTATTAGCTTTGTATTTAACCCACTATTGAGGTGGTGGGTTTTTTTTACTATCTTTTCTTGGCTGACTTTTAACTACATCCCCACATGCATATTTTACTGCAATATGAACGCACATTCATGTCATAATAACATTCTGGTTATAGTACGAAATTATTACAGTGTGAACAATGGTTGTAAAAAAATAGAAGGCAGGAAGGTGAGAACAGGTTAAACACTTACAGTGTTTCCAATTGCAGGTGTTTGTAATTTTAATTATCAGTTTATCTCAAACCCGAGAACTTTCCATCCTTTGTCATTGTGGCTGCCGTCATTGCTCTTGCTGCTTTGGCTAACTTTTGATTGATGGTTTTCAATTTCGCTGCTTTTTGATCAGAGGAGAAAAATTGAGGTTGGAGGTAAACTTTGGAGTCCAGTAGATAGTCACTCTTGTAAGAAAGAATATATTTCTATTGTTTGATAAAAAGTCTTCCAGGATATGAGAACATCACATAGACACAAAAGTATGATAGACACCACCTTGCCTAGGTGACATTCTTCCATGTATGGGCACTAAAGGCTTCTTGTGGTGGCCACTACACTAATGCTGCCCTAGTACTTAGTGCTTTTTCACAGTGTGTCCATGGCACTGTGAGATGGATTAAAAGGATATTTGCATTTTAAGTAGAGTATTGCCAGATACCTTTTAAAAAGACTGCATGGTTCACATATGTCATCTCTATGGATAAGCCTGCTCTTCTGCCCACAGCCCCAATATGGAAAGGTGATCTCCTTCTAGCTTTCTTTATGATGAAAGCTTCCAAGATGCTTCCTTCTAGCTCTATGAAATGACAGTACATCATGGCTATCAACAGTCCACACTACTGTGCAGTAGCACCCCAGTTCTTGCTGCTAATTGGTCAGCCTTCCCCCATCCCCACTTCCTTCCCTCCCCAGCCTCTGGTGACCACCTTTAAAATATCACTCCACTTGTTTTAAATTCTGCAAACGAGTGAGACTGTGGGGCATTTGACTTTCTGCACCTGGTTTATTTCACTTAACGTAATGATTTCTAGTTCCATCCATGTTCTTGCAAATGACAGGATTTGTGCATGTATAGATGAGGTTTCAGTTTTCTATGAATTCCTAAGCTGTATTTTTAGCCAATTTATATTAAACTCTTTGTTTCTCTATTTGTGAGACCTCATTCTTGATTAACTCTTTGTATGACATCAGATTAGAAAGTTTCATGGACCAATCACTGACTGCTGACTGTTTTTCCACCGTCTTATTTATATACAGTAGACTAGACTTATTTGTAGTAACTCCCAGCTTTCCAGAAGCAATTATGATGGCCGCTGACCACTAATAGCTATATTCACAGAGTCTTCTTACTATTTAGTAGAGTTTTTTTCGGTGTTTGCTCACTTGCTTTCCATCGAAGGCTTTGTATATCCTGTCCCAGAGAGCCCGCCACTTTTACATGTCATATTTGCTTAAAAATCCATCTGTTTTTCATTGAATTAACTACTTTCTTGTCATGTGTTAAAAGACCTACTAACTCAAATGTTCATTTGATTCCTATTTCATCTATTTGCTTATTCTGACACCAGCGTGATAGTCATTTCATTAAGGCAACATGGTTCACCTAACCCAGGTTGAGTGTAGCTTCCTCTCACCCATTTCTTCTCATAAACCAACAGTCAGCTCCACCTAAAAGTTGGGAATGGTATTTGGAATATATTCCTATGTGTATGCATATTCATTGTCTTATAACATAAAATTGTGTCATCCAGGAAATTGTGATGTGTTCAGTATTAAATCATTTAGTAAGACGTATCATTTTCTTTCTCTAAACAATAGTATGCTTGTTAAATATAATTACTCAGCATTTTATTTATTTATTTATTTGGTCTTAGGCATTTAACCAAGAGATGCTCTACTAGTGAGCTCCAATCTCCAGTCCTTTTTACTTTTTACTTTGAGACAGGGTTTCTTTCTTTTTTTTTTTTTTTTTGAGACAGGGTTTCATTAAGTTACTTAGGGCTTCACTAAGTTCCTGAGGCTGGCCTTAAACTTGTGATCCTCCTGCCTCAGCCTCTTGAGCTGCTGGGATTACAGGCATGTAGCACCATGCCTGGCTGTTTGGTTTTGTACAGTTATTGTCATTTCCAGATTGGATAAAAAGCCACTGATTAAAGTGTCCAGGTAATCACATTAATTATTAGGCTTGTTAACAAGTATCTCTTAAGGTATTTCCATCTTCAGTTATATCCTCAGCAAAAATAACTATATTTACCAAATGCTTATGTTATTTTATTTTATTATCTTTTTCTTTTGTTTAAATGTTAAAGAAATAATAATGATAGTGTTGGTGGAAACCTTTACCTATTCCCTAATTTTTAATGAAATATTTTCAATTTTTGTAATTTATGATAATATTTGCTATTATTTTTATATATAGTGGTTGCAATTTATGTATTCTACTTTTATTTTCAAATTCTTTAGAATTCTAACTAGAACAGACTGCAGAATTTTGCCAGATACTTTTGAGCATCTTGATAATGTTCAAATCCTTTACCCTTTTGGCCTTATAACCCTATAAACTACCCTTCTACTCTTGAAAGAAACCCGGAGGACTCAGTGCATTGTTCTCTTGTTACATGACTGGATGTTATTGCCATTATGTTATTTAGAATTTTTGCCTTATTATTGAGATTTGTTTACAGTTTTCTTTTTTACAGGTATCTTTATCAAGTGTTGGTATCAAAATAATGCTGATTTCATAATGAACCTAGAGGATTCCATTGTTTTCCATAGGCTTTCATAATTCAAACAATACTGAATTTCTTGATCTACATTTAAAGAAGGTTTAATGTTTGGCTGAAACTATTGTTCTTGAACCATTTCCCCCCCCCCCCCATGGCTCGCCTCTGTGAACTCTCCTCTGGCAGTGCTTAATCCGCTTTTTATTTTTAATTTTGAGACAAAGCCTCACTAAGTTGCTCAGGGCCTCACTAAGTTGCTGAGGCTGGCCTTGAACTTGGTGATCCTCCTGCCTCAGCCTCCTGAGTTGCTGGGATGACAGGCATGTGCCATCAAAAGCTTTTAAGACTATTCATTTTCTTCTGAAAAAAGAAGAAAGTTATACATTCATATCAGTTTGTTACAATGATGTTCTTATGAAATTTCCTTTTATAATTTTCTATATTGTACTTTGTTGTTTTTCTCACTCCCCCTCCACCTTTTTTTTTTAATCCTGCTAATTAAGCTACTATTTGTTTCTTTCTTCCATTGTTAACTTGGGAATTCTATGGAGATTTCCCAGTCAAGAGAGTTACTGTTGTTATGACCACAAACATACTTACAACCACACTTTTCACTAAAACTAAGACAGTTATTACTTCTTCTACCAAACGGCTACAGCAGACTGAGACCAAGGACTATATGTCTTTTCTGTTTCAAAATTTCTTAAAGGATTCCTGATGGCACACATGCAAAAATTCACCACAAAATACTGGCAGATGGAATTCAAGAGATGACCAAGAGAATACACCAGGATCAAGTGGAATTCATACCACAGATGCAAGGATGGTTCAACCTGTGCAAATCAGTGGACATAACAGGGGACACTCATGCTCTGAGGAACCAAAGCCACGTGCCAGGATATCCAATATTCAAGATGCAGAAATCTCAACTCTCCTAACCACTGAAGCACGTGAGACATTTCTGTGAAGTCTCTAATGCCAATCCCACAGTGCTTTGGAATTCCAGGGGACAGGAAAAGGACTTGTCATTTGTCTTTCTGGTTCTTCCATCTTCCCCTGCACTGGGAGGTCTGGCTCCTGCTGGGCCTTCACACCTCGCCTACTTTGGAAGCAGACCCTTCCCAGCGCTCTTGGGCCTGCGGTGTGAACCCCTGAGGTGTGGCCACGGCTCCTGTCTGACGCTCACTTCCCCCTCTTTCTGGGTACCTGTCATTGTCACCAGAGAGCGAGGTCCTGGCTGGTTTAGGACTATTGTCCAAGAGCCCTTCCCCTCCCTCCTTTCTTCTTCTTTGGATCTTTCTTCTTCTCCTCTTCTTCTTTCTCCTCTTCCTCCACCTCCTCCTCCTTGTTCTTTTTTTTTCTTTGTAGCTTCCAGTGTTTAGAGATGAAAAGCCTGATATCAACCTGACGTTTTTCCCCTTTGGGAAAATTTTCTTACTTCTCTCCAGAAGAGGGTTCCTTTGGTGTTGTTCTTGCTGTTAATAAATCAGTTCCTACAGTTGAAATTTTTACCAGGAACTTCCTAGATTTATCTTTTTCTCTTCATTTCAGCATGAAACAAAACCAGAACTTTCTATTTTGTCTCATAAAAACTTTATTTTATTATTTGCTTACATAATGTCTGTCTTCCATTCCATAATTGCTTTTTTTCCTCATCTGGGACTATTATTGTTTATTTATCTCTTCTTTCGTCATCATCTTGTTTCATGATGTTTTTGCTCTGGGCTTGAGATGGCTTTCCAGGCCTCCAAGAAATCATAACCAACCCCTTTAGGGTCATCTAGTAAATTTCTCTGGCTAGTTTCATGGTCCTAAGTTGTAAGAGATACCATGTGAAACCCAGGCTTTGTCATGCAGTATATTTGCAAACAGAATATGAATGCACATGACCAATGGCAGGTCCCTAGGCACCAGCCAGCACTTGAGACCTGCCCTGTGCCAGGCCAGTGGTGGTTTCCATGGGAGCAGGCAGGTGGGGTGCAGCTGCAGCCCCTCTGAGGGTGTCTCTGGGGATCATGAGTCAGAAACAAATCTTGTGGCTTGTAAGTCACAGGAATTTGGGGGTTTTGAGATTGCATCCTTTGTCAATAAGCTCATACCTTCTAAGTGTACTTGGTCACAGAGTTTATAGGCAGTCATTGAAGTACAGAAATGCCTTTAAATCTGAACAAAACATAGAATGAATTCCAGAAATCTTAGAAACAATGAGAAGAAAGTATTGTCAGGGTTCAGTTCCTTTGGAACACTGTTTAGTATCAAATTTTGCATGATGTTTTGATCACAGATGCATGGTCACTAGGAGTGACAGCTAACTGCTAGGTTACAGTGTTTGTGTCTCTCCAATGCAATGATGTTAAGATCGCATGACTTTGAGGTGACCAGGTGACGTCTGTCCTCACTGATGGGATCTTACCCCTTGTGAGAGTGCTACAGGACCAGCACACCTCTCGCACTCTGCTGCCCTTGTCGGGTGAAGACACAGGCCTCACTCTGGAGGATGTAGCAAGGAGGTGCCATCTTAAAAGCAGGACAGCTCTCACTGAGTCGGCTGGTCCATTGATCTTGAATTCCCAGCCTCCAGAATTGTGAAAGAGAAACTCCTACAATTTACTGAGCCTGGGCATTTTGTTACAGCAACCTCAATGGACCATGACACTAATAAATACTTCATGGTGTGGATTTGACTTTATAAAATTGCAAGAGCTGCTTAAAACCTGGGTCTGAAGTGCAGGATGAGAAGGCCCACCTCACACAGGAAACGTGGACAGGCATTGAGGGGAAAGAAAGCTGAGCAAGGTCACGCCTGGGAATGGAGGAGGACCAGCTGGAACCAGTAAGTGTGGCATAAAATTCACAGGGGTCTACCTTTAACCATGGGGAATCTAGTTTTCATGACCGTTGGACCAGAAGCAAAATCTGGCATCTTTTGTAAGAAAAGTAAACCCACATATAGTCCAGGAATCTGGGCGACCGAAGGAGGAAGTTCAATAGGATATGGAAGGCTCGTGGGGCCAGCAATGTCCCATTCCAACAAGGTAAGCCCATTCTGACACAGTGTCCTAGGGAGAGTATTACTGATTACTTCTGCCATCCTGATTGCAAGCCAAGTGTCTTTTGTCTTGTGACTTCAAAGGCAACACACCTGGAACTTCATAGGCAAGGGGATTCTGGAAATACAGTTCTGGCTCAGCTAACGCAAAACAACAAAAGGACCCGTGGAAGCCTCTCCATGTTTGATGAATGGAAAAGTAAATGAGTGAATGCACAAAGGAATAACTAAAGCAATCATTTGTAAGACACAACTGCAGGGACTCTCGGGTCTCTAAGTGGCCAAGGCTGTTCTTCAGGAGATGGACACTTCTTTTGCTAGGAAGTGTATTTACCACTGATTTGTTCATTTTCCTGGAACAGATTTCTCACCTCGTACCTCCTGCAAAGCAGCATCTCTGGCATCCCGTGGTATTCCTGTTTGCTTTAGTCTGAACCCATTTATTGGTGTTGAGGAAGTTGCTCTGCCCTGGATTAACCAAGCATCACACTTTCTTTATGTTTTGATTATTCTAAATGTCTCTCTCAACATGCAAGAGTAATCAAGTAGCATTTATTGAAAAGGTTCAGGAAGAGATAAAAGATAATAGAAGCTGCATCTTGTTTAATGGAGCATGCCATGTTAACTTCTTTAGATAATGAAAAAGAGGAGGCAAGAGAGATAAGGAAAATAAAGAATAGCTACTTTCCCTCACCCCCAAACCTCAATGCGAATACATTTATAATGAGGCCAAATCTATCAGTGTAAAGATACATATTAAAAAATTAAGAGATGTGCGATCGCTTTTTGTTATTATTAAGTAGTAATTTTCCAGCATTAGCTAATTTGGATATAGAAAGTTGATTCATTCAGAATAAGTCAAATATGTTTCAAATGAATTGTTCAGCACCAAAATACAGCAGCACCCTGTGACAGGGATTCTCCAGTATCGTGTTCTTAAAGTCCGTGGGAAGACTCCCAGGAGCACTTTCCTCAAGTGTAGATTGCAGAGTCTGACTTCCTGACTCTCAGATCCAGGAGAGCTGGAGTGGAACCAAGCATTTGGATTTCTAACAAGCTCTCAGGTGCTGCTGATGTGGCTGTTCTGAGGAGGGCACTTTGGGAAACAGTGATAGAGTAAAGCCACCTAAGGAGGTGGAGAGGCTGTCTCTTATTTGGTCGGGAGCATTTAAAAGTATATCTTGGAGGCACCTGCAATTAACTTTGCAATTAAAGTGCTTCTTATCACAAATGGCTAAACACTAAGTTATGTGTCAACCCACTGCTTAGCACAACCTGAAGTGAGAGCATCTACTGTACATCTTGTTATCCAGCAGTGCAGAGGGTTGAGCCCAGCATTTAAAGCCCTGTTTAATAGACACAGTTACTATATCTAATCAACACAGCAGTGGGGCTTGCCAAAAACCTATAAAACTAATGGATTTGCAAGAAAATTACATCACCTTCAAATCCATGCTGGTAACACAGGGGGCATTTATAAAAAAGTAAAGAAATCGACATTAACCCAGCCTGTCTCTGCTGTCTGCCAATGAGTACTCCAACTCTGCTAAGGAAAGATCTTTTTCCTTTTCAAACATTATGATTAAAAATTTGAGGTTAAGTCTTTCTAATATCAAGTAGTAGAAAGGACCATAACAGATGTGATGCTAATTGATGGGCTGAGTTTGTCCTGTGATGGACAAATCAACGCGTGGTTCTTTCCCTGTTAAAATATAAATAAATAAAGTAATTCACCTTTATCTCAGCAATCTTTGCTCCATCCCCCAAGGAGCCCGAAGAGATTGCAGTGCACCCACAGTATAATGAAAAGGCATCTGAAGATTTTCAGCTGTGGCTGCATGCATAACCTCTGCTCTGCGACCTGCATTACTTAGCAGGTGGAATTAAAATTCTGATAAGTGATAGGAACCGTGTGTAAGGGAGGAAATTGGTGTGTGGCCACATCGTCTGCCTTTCATCCCCTCTCTTTGCTTGTTGTTAAAACCAATCCAGGAAGAATCATTTTCATCTTGAAAACTGCAGATGTTCATGGAAAACTCAGAAATATAATTCTCTTTGGAAATGGCTTTCGCCTAATGTTGGACATGTGGGAAGAGCTTGTAGAAAGCGCACACAGAGACGTGCACACAGAGACACACACACAGGCAGGCTGCTCACGCTTCACCATCACAAAGAGCCCTGTGAAATCAGCACATCTCCCAGGAACTACGAGCGCGATCAACCCCACAGCACTCAGACCCAGAACAGCTCGCCTTCCCTGACGGCCCTGAACAGTGTCCCCCGGCTTCTCTATGGCCATTGAATGTTTGGATCTGGACTTCAAAGTTCTTGTCCTGTCCACTGGGAACCTTTTGTTATCATCTTGAAAAACATAACAAGTAGAGAAATGCAGAGTCATGGGCTGGATTCTGGAAGATCCGAACCAACATTGTCCTGTTTGGTTCTTGTGTTGTACCTTACAGCTTAACTGTTCCTGAGGACCACAAACACATAGGCCTTGTGTGAACCATGCCTACGTTAAGAACAACGAGGGCAAGTGTTCTCCAATGAGTTGTTCTAGTAAAAGAGGTTTTGAGGAAGTTTCCGTAAACATTCATGAGCTTTAAACTTCTTTTACAAAAAGCACATTGACTCTTACAGTCCTAACGAAATACCATGGGCCGAGTGCAGAGGCTGAAGTCCCAGGTCAAGGTCCGGTTGGGTCAGTGTCTGTCGAGGGCAGATATTCCCTCAAGCCCTGAGCAATGCAGCCCACTTCACCAATCAGTGTTCCTCTCAGATGACGAAACCACCCAACAGGCCACTCAGGCCTCTGGCAACCCTTGCTGCATGACAGGTTAGAGCTGGCTTTGCCACAGAGGACCCAGGGTGACCCAGACTCTGCACCATCCTCTGTCACACATCACCCCCGTCAAACTCCCACCCTCCAGGGCCACCGTGACCAACCACTCTGGGCCCAGACTGGAAAGGGGCTGGTAATGAATAAGGGAAGGCCAGGCCAAGCCCCGAGTCCTTTCCAGAAAACTCATGAGTAGTCCTCCTGCTTGCTACCTAAGATCTTCCCTCTCCCCTTACCTTAAAGGAATTCTCAGTCTTTGTTCAGGCTGAGGCTGATTTGTGAGAGTGTCACCCAATTCTCTTCTTGGTCAAAAATAAAAACAGTTTTGCTTTCCCACTGCCGTAGGGTTTTTTTGTTGTTCCTGAGACTCTCAGGAGAAAAAAAAAGACCAAATGTGGAGTTAAGAAAAATCACGCTGAGGGCTCTGTCCTGGCCTCCAGACGCCTCCTGCCTGGCCCTAGACCCTCACAGAGCTTGCCGTGCTGTGTGCACATGCTTGCAGAGAGGGGACACTCCTCAGTGTCTCTTCCAACAGGGACACTAATCCAACGTGGTCAGGGCCCCACCCTGATGATCTCACTTGTCATGAATTACTTCTCCCTTCAAATCCTGCTGTACTGGTGCTTAAGGTTGCAATGGGGCATGGGAGGGGCTCCTACACTCAGGCCTCACCAAGCACAATTCCCAGCCAGGCATGTCCTCAGCACGCTCCTGCCTGTTCCTTCCGATGTAATTACACAGATGAAAGATGAACTGTGGATTTCAAGCACATCATGTCTGCAGTGTACTCTTGGTTCACTGTGCTCTGAAGACTGGCATTTGAATCTGAACAAAGAACTCGCTTTGGAGGAAATCTTGTGTCCTGGCTAAGGCTGGTTCCTACACCTGCCCGTGGGGCACAGGCATTAACCTGACACAGAGGCCACCAGGGTCACAATTCTTTCTGTCGCATTTCCTCAAAAACGGAAACAAAACAAAATGTAAAGTCACAGGCTTATCTTTGAGCATGTCTGAGCAGGAAATACCTCCCTTGCCTAAATTATGAACTAATATCTGTTGACATAGAAATGTGAAACAGCATTTGTTGTTTTTTTTCTAATCCAAATTTCTTCTAATCATGTTAACTACACAGAAAGTAGATGACATCCCTAGGCAGTCAAATGATTTGTACAATTTCCTAATTTCAAACACAAAGTAAACATCCTGCAAAATAGTCATGTACCCTCGCTGCCTTAAGTTCCTCTTTAATCACACTCTTCTTCTTGTGCCTAAGCATTTTATTTCCTCATTTGTCCAACCTCACCCTTTTTTTCCCCAACCTCACACTTAACACAGGACACTTTATTGGAAGAATATCCAGAAGTAACATTGGACAAATTCATACATTCTATTATTTTTATTTATCAATACAAGAGCATCTTTACATTTAGTGTTACCCTGAATCTTTCAAAGAGTGCAACAGACAGAGCATTCACAATTATGATCAATCACACAGGTGACATTTCTGCACGTGTCTACCTAGGTATTCCCTATCACAATAAGAATGACTAGAGCAGTTTGAAGTACAGATGGGAAACTCTAACCCTGGGACATAAAACTATATAACATCAAGTGGATGACTGCACTAACATTTTTCTGCTTGTAATCGTGTCACCACAAAGCAGATCGAAGACTGAAAGACAGAGTGATAATAGTTTTCATCAGCTATATTCACACCATTCAAGTAAAGGCACAGATGGAAAACATTCCAATTGCAAAATGTTAACAGGCGGTATTAAGAGGAGAAAGAACAATTAAGTTGAGCAATGAGCTATTTATGATTTCAGTTGCCTTGAATCTTGAATTTTCTTTACCTCAGTGTGGTTACGGGGATCGCTTAACTGAGTTTTGACCTGAATATCTGCATTTTTAATAAATAAGATGCTGTTGTCAATACAAGTGACTGAAGGCCTTTTGCTATTTTTTTTTTTAAATTTTCCTAATGTTCTTTCTCCTCCTTTTTTGCACAATATCTATGAACAGGACATTATAGCCAAGTGTGACAAATGCCCACTGGGCCCAAGAACCATGAAAACACAAGTACAAAGACCCAGCTTGAATGTACTAGATTTTTAGCCTTTTGAGGGCAGGGACCCTTCCTAATTTATTCACACCCCAAACAACTAGCATACTTCCTCTCAAATAGCTGAGCTGAAATGCCTCTTTCTGAATGAATGGATGTGTAACAATGACATGACTTACCAATATTCATATAAGCAGAATATTACCAAATATACTAATAAGAAAAATTTGCTGTAAATTTAACTTTTATTCTGGGCCTCTGAAAGAACCGGATGCTCTGCATTAAACCAGCAGTGGAGATATTGGTGGATATGACAAACAGATTTGAACTATTTTAGCTTTTAGTCATTTGGATTTTTTTCTTTGTTTTGTTTTCTTTCTTCTTTTGGGGGGAGGGGGGCTGTACCAGGGATTGAACCCAGGGGCACTCCACCACTGAGCCACAACCTCAGCCCTATTTTGTATTTTATGTAGAGACAGGATCTCACTGAGTTGCTTAGTACCTCACTTTTGCTGAGGCTGGCTTTGAACTCGTGACCCTCCTTGCCTCAGCTTCCAGAGCCACTGGGATGACAGGGGGGCACCACTGCACACAGCTATTTGGACTCTTCGTGGGTAGCCTAAAATGTAAGTTATCTTCTGATGGAGTCTGCAAAGCATTAAGAGCTTTCACATTCTCCCTTTTCCCATAAAGGTAAGCTTAGAATAGCCGACTGTTCCCTAACACGGTCTCGCTTCTAAGACCCATCTCTGGCACTGAGCCATCAAGATGAAGCACACTTTTGTCAAAGGCGTCAACATCAATATGGGGCCCAGGGCAGCCTTTTGGCTCTCAGATAAACTCTACACATCAAAAAGTGACCAATTTCATATCCATTAAGGGAACTCACCAAACCCAGGTTGTTCTCTATGTATTACTAGAGAAAGGAGCTTGCAGGGAACATGGAAGCTGGCTTCAGGCAGCTTCTCTCCCACTAGGCGACCCTTGCTCACCACCCCTCTCCATGGCCCCTCCAGCTGGAGTCCATCACCAGTCGCGACACGTTTACCAGACCTTTCACTTCTCAAGCTTCTACTTCAGAGTTGAAGAAGGAAATGAAGCCTGTAACTTAGGCTTCATAATAACCAACAAACAACTAGTATTGGGGAAAGGGAAACTATTTTATGCAATAAAAATTTCCCAAAAAATCATTTATTTCATAAACATTTACAGGCAGCTGCCCACATGCAAAAAAAAAAAAAAAAGTGCCACTAAACATGAGACCATGAGACCCCTGGCCTTTGTTCCCACACGTAAATGACCAATACTTGACATGCAAGTATCATCGCAGCCTGTGGCGAGAGATGGCCTCCCCGGCCCAGTCTGTGCCACATCATCTGGAGGCAACAGGACAAGGGGCCGCCGGACCCGGGTCTTCAGTCAGACCTTCCTTCACTTTGCAGTTCCACGACTCTGGCTTCTCCCGGAGTCTGTGAGCGACAGCTCCGTTACGGTGTGGAATTCCCTAGGTGACGGTGGAGCTTCCTGGGGCTCTGCTTCTGCAGTTCTTCAAATCCCATTCTTATTCCACTGCCTACGGACATCACTGCCCTAGGACCATGTGTGACTCTACATCATGTACAACCAGAGGGATGAAAAGTAGTGTTCCATTTGTGTACAATGAATCCAAATGCATTCTGCTGTCACGTATAACTAATTAGAACAAATAAAAGAATTTTTTAAAAATCTGTCTGTATGTCCTCTCTGCCTCTATTGAATATGATTTCCCCTTGAGCATCTTGGCCACTCTTCTGATTAACAGTAACTATAGCCTAAACTCAAGTAATGATCAAAACCATTCAAGGATACAGAATATGTTTTCATACATATACCCCAGCTTCAAGGCTGTGATGGGTAGAGATTTACAAACCTGCTCAAGTTAAAATATCTAAAAAGAACTCTTTAGAGGAAAGCTCAAGGCCAATTCCCCTGTGTTTTTCCTGGACCCGGCTCTTCACTCTGTGGCACCAGGAGTTGAAAGGTGGACCCGAACTTCCTGCCTTCCCTGCTCTCGTACTGGTGTACAGATGAGCTTCCACTCACAAAGACAAAGACATCTTCTGTCCGAGGCTGTCCCCCAAACCCCAAGAAGTATCCGTGTTTCTGCCTTGTTATCCACCGTGTTTATTCACAGTGCTGCCAAAGTACTTAACATACCCCACAGTCACTTATTTCTGAATGTCCCCTCAAGACACTGTAACCCACGAGGAGGCAGAGGAAATGTGTTTTGTTTGCTCTTCCCTTGCCTAGCTCGGTGACAGCTCTGTTGTAGGTGTCGGCAATACATGCTTATAAAGAGAATTAATTAATTAATTAAAAACATTACTTTCTTCTGGGGAAAAAAAAAAGGCTACTTAATTGGGTTCATTGCTTAACTGTTTCAAGGTTTTTACAGATGGGATACATTTCCTTTTCAACATTTATTTTTACTGAAACAATTATGAGATGTAAGAGAAAAGTCGTAACCTGACTTGGAATATCACTTGAGAGCACAGAACGTAATCCTGATTGAGAAAATGAAATGCCTTCTTCATACTTTCCACTTGGCATTGAAGCAGTTGTCAAGCCACACTGACCAGTCCATGTTGGCCAGGGGGGCAAGACAACTGACCGAAGGTTGTTTCATGTGGAGCCTGCTGCCGTCTCCCTGATAGCCCCTGGGAACTGGCGACACACTTCATCCCTACCTGAGCCGGAGCACTCCAGACTTGGCCTGGTCACCTTCCTTCATGTGGTGATTTAAAGCTATGAAATGAGCCAGTATGGGCTTGCTTGCTGTTGAAATAAATATTTTCTGCAAATGTGAAATCCTGCTTTGTGTGGGAGGAGGACATTTCAGAACAGTGTCAACTGAATTATGTTGGCTGATATTCAGTTTGTTTTCCACCAGCGGGCATAAACAAATGAACAGATTCATTCCTTCTGTCACCACTACCCTGACACAAGTCACAATACTCTAGAAAGCACTTAGCACATGCAGCAGTGTGTTTTAGAACAGGAACATTCAACCTTACTTTCAAATATTTTATAAAAATCGGAGGTCTGGGGATCCCATGACTCTGGAGGCCAGGAGTGACTGAGAGCTCCTCATGTCACCTGCACTGATTGGAATGAATCTTTCCTCACGGGACTGTCAGCAGATGAACAAAGAATCATAAAGGGACTCTCCATCAGTTTGGGATCTCTTTATGGAACTCAGGATAAGTGTTCTACATGTATTTTGAATAATTTTTTTTATCACATCTGGATTCTGAAAGGAATGCTCAAGCATTTCTAAATCTTAATGATTTTGGCCACTTCTGAACTCAATCATGGTCACTTTTCTTTCTTTCTTTCCTTTCTTTCTTTCTTTTTTTAAAGATATTTTTTAGTTTTCAGTGGACTTTTTATTTATTTATATGTGGTGCTGAGAACCGAACCCAGTGCCTCACACAGGCTGGGCAAGTGGTCTACCACTGAGCCACCACCCAGCCCTTGTGGCCACTTTTCTTAATAATTTTCTTTACTTTGTGCTGAAACCATCCACACCCCGTGCACATGGTACAGACCACTGGTGACAAGAACAGGCCAGTCGCCTGACGAGGCTCATGGTTTCCAGCTGGGAGGCTCATTGCAATTGATTCTGGAGTGAAGCTCCCCTCTGCCCACGCCTCATGAATGGAGGGGAGGCAGGAAGCAGGCAAGCAGTGGCTTGGGCAAGGTCACGGCAGCAGCCAGGGCAGGGTCCCTGGCCCTGGCATCTGGCTTCTGATCCTATTCTGCTTCTGTTTGTGCATCAGTTTCTTCATGTGTAAAAATGGGGGTAATAATAGTAAGAACTACCTATGTAGCTGTTGGAGAAATAAAATGAGCCAATAAATACAAAGTCATAAAATGTGCCTGAGAAAAACAACCCTTCTTCAATTAATATGTTTATTGTTAGCATAAAAAGCAAGGTGGGAAGTAAAAAAAAGTGTTTGGGCTGGTATTTTCTAAGTGCACAAAATTGAACAACAAAACTAAAATCACATAAAAACATATACGTGGGAATGTATGAGTGCAATTATGATAATTTGCTTTAGATAGTTGGTCAATGACTCACATAGAAATTATATATTGAATACTTCTTCTGGGCCAGGTATCTTGAAATATTAAAAGACATAGCTTCTAGCTCCTCCCAGGTGGTTTATGGAGAAGGCGGGGTCAACACACTGAACAATACCACCCGTAAGCGCTGAGCTAGAGCTGAGTCCTGGGGCTGTGAGGGCTTCAGATGTGGAGGCAGCTTGGCCGCAGGCAGGGAGGGGGCTTGATTGACTGTCAGTCACCCATGTTCAGGGAGCCACTGAGGCCCTCCACAGTGGAGTAGGGATGGAAAGAGGCAGAAGGCTGGAAAGGCATGAAGTTGAAAAAAAGAGAAATCGTGTCAGCACTTGGACTGAAAATTGAAGAGTGACGAGAAGTAAAGGGTCTACCCCGGGGTCACCTGTGTAGTCAACCTGTTGGGTGGGCATTACATTCATCAGTAAATACACAGAAAGACTATGTCGATTTGGGAAAGAAGTTACTCTCCTCAGATTTCCATTCATTTAGACAGATTCATGTGCAAATTCCTGCAATAATTTAGTTGACAACAAAACCCCCAACTTGTTTATTACACAGAGGAAAGATGCAGATTAGAGATGTGAATTTGGAAGCTGTGAAAAGGATACTTGCAGGCCTAGGACCACAGCTTCATCTGAGCATCCTTTGATGCCAGCATCTGGAAAGTCTTGGTCATTCTTGGTAACGAAGTGTTGGGGGAGAGGACTGAATGCTGTGGAGAAGGTGCAGCAGTGTGGGCGCGACCACAGAGGACCGGGGTGGAGAGCGGTGGCTCTCCAGAGGTCGGCCAGAGAACCACCTGGCAGAGAGGTGAATCCTCCTGAGGCTCGCTGTGGCTGTATCTGCTTTGGTCCTTAGGCGTTGGCGGATCATTGGTTGGTATTCCCAGCCCAGGTGGCATGGCTTTGCAATGGTGGCACCGATTCTCAGGAGGCACAGAACTCAGATCCTGCTGTGCTTGCAGGGCTGTACCAAAGACAGTGTGGTAAAGGAAGACTATCCATAGGCGACAGGCACTGGGATGCCAAGGGGGCTGTGTGGCTAGAACTGCTTTGAGGGCAAGAGCGAGCCCAGGAGAAAGGGCTAAGGACCAGCCTTGCTCTAATGCGGTAAGTACCCCAGGTCTCTTCCCCAGCTCGGTGTGGTATTCACAGGCATGATCTTACTCTTCAGTGACAACCTGGTTTTAAATTTAAGGAATGAAGCCCTATATGTATTTTTACAAAGCTCTTGTAGACTTATCTTATTATGTATCTATTTCTCATTGCAATCTGGATGTAAATTTAGCTACACTAGGTTACATGTTTTGCTTCCTATTATTTAAATTATAACTCAGATTCCTATTTTTGTCAAACATTCTTAAATATATGTTCCTGCTTTATTTTTGTTTTTCCCAGTGAAAGACAGCATCCTTAAGAGAGAACAAAGGAGTGGGTGAGTTCTAGGTGGGAACACCTCGTTCCAGTTCTCCCAGTTGGAACTCCCACTAATACACCCCAATTCTGCTATGTATTAGTGTGTCTGATCTAACCAGCTACTTAACCCCCTCCACCCTCAGATTTCTTCCTTGTATAAAAACTGTTTGAGAGAGAGAGAGAGAGAGAGAGAGAGAGAGAGAAAGGTTTGAGTAGATCCATTGTATCTAAATCCTTTATAAGACAGAAACTTTGCTTTGTCACGGTCAATTTAAAATATAGCATTAAAAGTCAAACAGAAAAGAACACCTGAAAGCAGAAAAGGTACCAGGCCATGTCCACACCTCTCGAAGCCTAACACTGACCCCAGAGTTTACACTGTAGCAGCATAATCGCTCCCCAGCATGTCCCATTAAAGTTTGACTTACTGCCAGGGATTTCACCTGCTGACACAGTGGAACTCCTAACTGGAAGCATTAACATTGCAATGTCACATGGCGGAGGGGGAAACTTGTTCATAAATTCCACAAACGTGCACCACTTTATTTGGGATCCTGGTTGCAAACTCATTATTTATGCTGTGTACAGTAGGCCATCAACATATCCCACTGGGGAATTAGTTTGCAATTTAGAATCGTTTCAAAGTACAAGTGATTCGCCAGTCATTTCCCCGGGTTAAATGAGAACTCTTATTGCTTTCTGTGGGCTTGGAGGGAATTGTGACTCCATGTGTTCCCTCCTTCCCCCAGCTTCTGCTAGACTGTCTTGATTTTTATTTTTTAAATGCATTTTAATGCTAACTCTCTCTTTTCAATCTTGGAAAGCTGGTAATGGAATGGTATTTATT
Source organism: Urocitellus parryii (assembly GCF_045843805.1). NCBI lineage: Eukaryota > Metazoa > Chordata > Mammalia > Rodentia > Sciuridae > Urocitellus > Urocitellus parryii. Next base: position 151,226,319 of record NC_135538.1, on the reverse strand, counting down.
GTATTTTCTTGCTTGCTGGAGCTGTTTAAGTACCTCGCTTTGGGTTAATGTTTGAGTCTTAGGTTAGTCTAGAGAGGTTTCCCTGTCTCTGCACCTGGTTGCTTGGCTGGCAGAGGAGAGAGTGCATGCTCTTTAGGATGCAGCCATGAGGCACGTCAGGGAATCCTGAACTCCCAGTCCAGCCTTCTCGTTCCAGGCCATGCCACTGGCCAGGGGCAGGGGATCCAAGTGACCCCAGGTAATGGAACTCAGCCATGCAGCCTAGAATGGTGGCTTTGGAGCTCAAATACTGAACAAAATCTTCAGACCCTTTCCACTTCCACACACCCCTTTAATTCTCTTCTAGAGGACATCATTGAGTGTCTTTTAACTCTATTCACTGGTATAATGTGAGGATATCCTTCATCTTACCTCAACCCAGGCAACTTGGCCTCCAGCCACCTGGCAGTTTTTTCAAAACTTGAAATTATCTATGGGGAACAAAGAGCATTTGTTTAAGGAAACATTTTACCCACATTAATCCATAGTATAAAGATGTTGTAGGAATTTTTTTTTTCATTAACCTTTTCCCAGTAAGTGTCTAAAATGCAAAGACCTGATAAAACTGAATCCAATAAGCCAAAAATCAGATAGAAAATAAACCAAAGTTGTTAGGCCACATTCAGGCTCCCTACTCCCCCGATAGCGAGAAGCACTGAAGTTTCTCTGGACAAAGATTTCGACACCTCTCGACTGCCTTAGAGGAGCGCTTCCACAGGCACAGGCTACCGAGTGCACACACCACAGAGATTAAGTGTTTAGTTTGAAAATGTTTGAAATCATCAGCTCAAACAGAGAAACCACACACAGAGTGCAAAGAAACAATGAAAGCAAGAGATCAACAGAGTAAATATCACCTAGAAATACTAACAGTCTTAAAGGTCAGAAATCCTTCGCTAAACAAAAAGACTCATCCATTAAAAACAATCAATTACGAGTTAACCTGAGAATATCATACTATGAATTCCCTTCAGAAGCCGAAGTTACTCAGCTAGAAGCTATTAGCTGTGGGCTCAAGAGGTTACCCACTAAAGCAAGTTACAAATGGAAACTGAAATTCAAAGGAAAAGAAACAGAATAATAAGTGCTTTCAGAACTCCTTAATATTGAACTTGTAGGATGAAGTTCCAGGATGTCCCAACTTGCCTCCCGATCAGGTCTTTGCAAGGGCATGGAAGGAAAGCAAAACTGTTGCCTGGATCCAAGATTCTGAGTCGGTATTTTTGGTTTAAATTGACTTAAATATCTTCCCTGATTCCTGATGAAAATTCAAGTCTTTTCTACCACTGTTTGTGTGTGAGCATGGTTCAAAACCAATTCCCTTGCTCCTGCGTTGTTCTTTTGACAAGGGAAGAAATAACTTTCTAGAAACTTCCACTTTCAGCTTCTCAGGGTTGTCATCTACTTTGGTCGTGTAATATATAGCTTTTGTTGGAAGATTTATTATAAATTTCAAAAATAAATGGAGGTAAGTATTCCTTCTTTCTTCTTTCCTGAAAATGTTGAACTTTGCTCAAAAACCTGACTTTCACCAACATTCCAAATGATGCTTCACCTACATAAAATAGGATCCTCACAATTGGGGGATCAAAGCCTTGAAAATAATTCCAAGAACCAAAGACCCAGGGCCCCCAATGTTTTCTAGATCAGTAAAACCTAGAGCAATACCATGGCTGGAGGTGAAGTGTTACAAACGGCAAACTCATGAAAACCAGTAAAAATCCAATGGCTAATACGGCAACGAAAGGGCCCTACAGTAGAGTGATGCTGACATGGATAGACTGGTTGAGGGACTGGCTATGCCAGCGCCAATCAGGAATTCTCTTTGCTTAAATACCTCTCTGAACCTAACCCTAAATATAACTCAAGGCCTGACCTCTCAAGTGCATTAGAACTATGAGGCCACCCTTGTAACACACAAACCACTCACTATCAATCAAGGAATGTGTAATACCAAGGAATTACTTATTTCCACACGAGAGACAATCACACATTTTTAAAGTTTTCTTTTGAAAAGTTTGAACTCTTTCACCCATGGGAAAGGGACATCAAGATATACACATCCTATGTCTAAATGATGAGTTTCATGGTGGTGCACTCTTCAAGGCTGGGATCAGGCCTCTGCAGCACAGATAATGTACAGGAGATTCTCAGTAATCAAAGTGAGTTCTTAAAAGAGGCAGCATAATCAGCCCCAAGCCTGCTGTTGTAGACATGTAAACACACAGCCTTGGCACTGCGGGGACAATGAGGTCATTCAATCTTTCATGACAAATTGTTGAAGCCAGGAGTCAAAAGAACACAGAGCCTCCCCTTCATCTGGTGTCCACAAGTCTGTCCTTCTCAGCAACTAAAGACAGTCAAAACAGAGCCCTGGAGTGGACCCCATTCCTCCAAGGCTGGCTGCTGAGCCACAGGAGGACAACATGTTTGTGACATGTTTTCAGTGTCACCGCTAAAGACCGAGGCAGAGGGGAGACAGAGATGCCATGCCACATTGATTAGTTTAGCATGTTGGTATTTTTTTAGCCTTTTAAAATTTCCTTAGAAAAACAGTAGCCTTCCCAGTATAGATTTTTTTGTAAGACCTTCTGTCTACACTCCCTTGGAAAGAGAAGGAAAAAGAAAAGAAAACTCAAATCAGTCTATGTGGCACATGGCCAGATTTGGCTTTAAAAAGTTGCTAATTTTGGACTTAGTTCTCTCCATTAGGGCAGGGTAAGAATTAGGCACACAAGTCTGAGGCTTTTCTCTGCTTAGAAAACATCTGCATTCAATTAGAAATAAGCTTGAGTGTTGTGTTAATTCTGCAGAACCAAACAAAATCATGTTTGTTTAAACTCCTTCAGTACTGGGAGGATGAGAGGTTATAGGAGGAAAGGAAAAAAAAAAAAAAACAAAAAAACTAACGTTGGAAGGAAACTCCCATGTGGTCCTGGGAAGAAGCTCAGATGCAAAGGAGAAGTGCCTTTTCCTTGAGGATGCAACCCTCAGGTGACTTCTCCCCAGTATTTCTCTCTTGGGTGAAGAGGCTGGGGAGCAAGCCTCCATTTTCTTCTAAAAATGCAACTTTTAATCCAGTGGAACATTCTCCAGATTCCCCCAAGATAAGTTTGACCAAATAGTTGATGTGTTTAGCCAACAAGTAGCCATTTCTCCCACCGCCTCTTTTTTCCTTCAGTGCTGAGGATGGAACCCAGTGTCTCCCGCATTCTAGTCAAGTGCTTGACCATTTGGCTACAACCCCAGGCCTTGCATTTCATTTTTAATATGTGGAGAGCCAAAAAAATAAAAACGCAGTCACAATGCTCATCTTCATTTCAAATCATTTTTATAGTTACTGTGACTGGTGTTCTGACTTACAACATACCCAAACAAAGCTTTTTTTTGGAACATACATCTTGCCATGGACATCTATGTCCATGTCCACTTTGCATAATATCAGCAGTAAATATTCCACTGATTTCTCTCTCTCAAAGTCTGTAGCTACCATTTATTTCTACACAAGTACACGAAGATTACAGATTCCCAGGCTGATTTCAGTTCTGGACCAACATAATATTTCTTAGTACTGCTTCTTAAGATTAGGTCCCACCATGTCACAGATAAGAAAGGGAGGTGAAGAACCTTGTTTTTTTTTTTTTTTTTTTTTTTTAGTGTTGAAGGATGTGATTCAGCTCTTCACCAATAGTGCCAAGTAGTTGTACATCAGGTTCTTTTAAGCAGACAAAATGTTTAATCTTTATCAGAGAGAGGGCTGTGGGGAATTGTCTGCTGATATATGCTTTGCAGGCATGCTAAAATTTCACTTTTTAAGTATATTTTTACTACATCTTTGGATCTAACCAAAGCATAAGAAGACTGGGCACCCAACCACAATTTTAGCACTGTTTTGATCCGCTTGTGCTAAATCACACAAGAATGTCCTACCAGTTGTCTGCAGTGAGGAGCACCACAAGGAACAGGCTACGAAAATGCGGCTTTGGGCCTGCTCCAGGCCTTCCTCTTGTGTCTCCCAATCCCTCTGTAGGAGAAGCCACGAGAGAAGTTTCTCAGTTAGGTCTCAGGTATTTTCCCCCTGAATTGTAGTTTTTTCTTTTTTGAGTCATAAGCACGCTGACTCCTGCAAACGCCCTCTTCTTTCTGCTTTATTTGCTAAGACCTTTGAGCCCAAGCAGACGGCCGACCCTTAGCAAGCCCGGTATGCACACTGCAGGTCGTGGCACTTGGGTACCTTGAGGGGAGGACTTTGCTACAGTGTGGCTCTGACCATCCCTTACTTTACCTTCTTTCCTTCCCCTTCACTTTCTCTTCTTGTGCTTGTTTCTGCAGGTTCTCACAATTCTGCTGTGAAAAAACTCAGGGTGTTGATACAAAACCACTCTAAGGTAAGCCCTGCCTTGGAAGCCCCGGCCTAGTTTCCTGTCGCCGATGTTTCGCCTCTTTGTGAGCGCTTGGCATGATGTCGACTTTAGGACATCATCAATTTTGTATTTTTTTTTAATCCTGTGACTTTTTATTTTGTCTTTAGAATTTTTAAAGGAGTGAATAAGATTAAAATGTGATTGTGAATACTTGCAAAGAAACTCAGGTGAAACATGAAATGATTACGTCATTGACAAACAGGACACAAAAATGTACAAGAACCTCGGGCTGCTTGACTTTGTGGGGGGAATGATTATAATGTGAATTAAATAGTTAATATTCAAAATATCAACCGTTACCAGAATATGTGCAGTTGTTCTCTGTCGCTTGAGAGAACAATGCCTAAGTAAAAACCAAAGGGCTTGCACGGGAAACTCTGAGAGAACGTCCTAGTATGCTTAGGTAATATTTTTCTAAAGAACCACAAAAAAGATAGGCTTGTCTCTTGACTACTAGCTCAAACTCACTGTTTTTTTTTTTTTTTTTTTAATGAAGACTAAGGGGAGATGACAATTTTGGCTAAATAAAAAGAGTACAAGTTCTGTTGATTGAATCAAAGCTCATATTGTGGTGTCTGCTCCACCCTTTACCAAGCTGTAGAGGACATTACAGGTATTGCCACTTTATTCTCAAGACACACCACCATGCTCCTCAACAGAAATCTGATCCCACAGCTCTTAGAATGCTGAAATCATCCCAAATATGTTGCAAATTCATTTTTAAGGCACTAATTACACGTAATAGCAAAGTATTCACTTATAAAACACGTAAGTATATGTTTCTTTTACTAGGAACATCAACATCATTTTCAATGACTTTTTAAAAATTTTTCTTATTTGCTTCAAACTGAATTAAGGTTCTGCTGGGTCAAAAATCTCTGACAGCTTTAGGATCTGGGACAAGCTTACACCTTCCACATGATTCAGGGCACCCGCTGAGCTGATGGGCTCAGGGCCTGGGCCTCCCTCATCATCCAGGGTTTCACCTGCCTCAGGAGTGTGCCATTGAGGCTGCACACTGTCTAGGGGGGAGGGTGACTGAGCTGTTCGGTGCTGGCCTGGTGGTTCTCAGAGGGACATGGACATGGCATTATCAGCAGGGATGGGGCAACTTCTCCATGTGATGATGTGTGCAGTCCCCGCTCACACCAAAATGAATTGAGGGAGGACTTCATGGATCAATTTGAGGCCTTCCAGAGTGCTCTCAGACACAAGTGGGAAACACCTGTGGGATGGAGTTTTAGAATCCAGTAATGAACCAGGGAAATTTGAGATCCTCTTAACTGTGGGTTCTGGTTGGGTTCTGGAATGTTCCCCAAGGCTCATGTGTTGAAGGTTTGGTCTCCAGTGTAGCCATGTGTAGAGGTGAGGATTTGAGGAAAGGATGGGATTGGCAGACTCTGGACTCAGCTTATGGCATCACTGGGAGGTGGGGCTCAGTTAGAAGGAGCAAGCCCTATGGGGTGTGGCCTTGGGGACTTTGTTTGTCCCTTGCCCCTTCCTCCCTCTCTCCTTCCACTTCCTGGTTGCCATGAGCTGAGCCGTTTCCCCCACCATACCCTCTGTTGTGACGTTCTGCTGCCTCAAGGCCCAGCAGTGGAGCTGCTGACCAAGGGCTGAAACCAGGAACCAAAATACATCTTCCTGCCTCTGAATTGTTTTTCTCAGGCATTTTGGTTGCAGTGACAATAATCTGACTAATGCACACTGGGGATTGATTAATGCCCCAAGTTGGTAGAAACAAGAGATATTCTGAAAAGATAAAGATTCATTCTAGTCATCAATGAGTGGATAAATAAGCTGTGGTATCTATACTCAGTAGAAGAGCAATTAGCCATACAAAAAAAAAATATCTAATTATTGCTAGTACATTCATAAAACTCAGAAACATTATTCTAAGTGAAAGCGGCCAGACAGACCCCAAATCCACATATCATATGGTTCTGGTTATATGAAATATCCAGAATTGGCAAATCTTCTGGGACAAAGTGTATCAGTCTTCCTGTGGGGCTGAGGAATGAAGGAACATAGGGATCAGCTCTTTCACGAGTTTAAGGTTTCCTTTTGGGGGGATGAACTGCTCTGGAACAAGACTGAAGTTGTGGTGGTACAGTATTATGAATTTACTCAACACTACAAAATTGCATACTTCAAAATGTGTAATATTAAGTTGTGCATTTCATCTTACTAAAAACAAAGTCAACTATTTTGAATGATTCAACATAGAATCTTTATACCAAGGGAGATATCAAATACCCACATTTTTATATATTTTATCTTTTTTTCGTACTTTTCATCTCATAATTTATCTTACAAAATGTCAATTACCATTAAGAAGGATTTTAGAAAATGCTATTATTTATTGTTAAATTAATTGTTAAATTAATTATTATAAAATAATTAAAACAAATAAAACCATTTTTTCTTTATGGTTACTTTTATTTTATTCTAGAAAAAGAGGGTTACACAGGTTCTTGGCTTAATGACACTTGATAGGGAAAGTTTGACATATTTTCGTAGTCTTCATTGAGCCTGGTGATGGTCATGATACACTACTTTGTCAACAGAGAAGTCACAATTTTGTCCAGGAGACTGGACAATTTGTTAAGTGTAGGAGTGGGATAGACAAGAGGAATTATTAATAGTGATCACTTTATTGAAGAATGCCTAGGGATCATCACTCAATGTTCATAAAGGCATAAGTAGTTGTTTAACTCAAGAGTCTCTTCTCTGAAAGTATCACTCATAAATAAATGTTGGATGGATAGAAATAATAGTTTCTTTTAAAAATAGCATAAAAATAATAACCACTTGTTATTCTCTGCATTTATTTTCAAAAATTATGTAACTCTTTATCTTAATACACATAACAATATCATGGGGTACCTGATATGAGCCCAACTTTACATATAAAGAAACTGAAATACACAGAGACAGAACCATTTATTCAAAGCCATGGGAACAGAATTTAGCTTTCCTTTATCTCTAAAGCTTATGACCTTCAACCTTGTATTATATGCAAGAAGGATGTTACCTCATTTGGAATCAACACCCTTGAAGTCCTGTTTCATGAAGAACTTAGATTTTAGAGTGAACAGATATCTCTGTGTTACAGAAAAAGTAAATTAATGTAGAGATGGAGTTAAAGTTCCATCCATATTTCCAAACTCCCTCTCCCCTCTCTTTACCTTGGCATATTCTCATGCAGTGTCTTGAGATGAATCGCTCAAGGGGCAGCTGGCCAAAGCCTACAGGGATGATGGGAAATGCCAGAGGCCAGAGAGTTCCCACTACTTTGTCAGATCACAAAGACCCATTCTATTTTTCACCAACAATTCCTCTGTCTCCTTCCTGTCTCACAAGATTTCACAAATATTAGATGAAAAGTCAAAACAGAATATAAGTCATTCAATTCTTTACAAAATCTAGAAGTGTTGATTCTATGCCACCCCAATTCCAATTCTATGTGATTTAAAAGAAAAATATTGACACAGAAATAACTGGTGTGTAAGAGAATAGTCACTGTACATCTCAGCATGGGAAGTGATCAAACAATTGTGTAAATTTATAGGTTCCTGGATCCTGAGTTACCCACAGTAAACTATCACAATGAAGACTTATATCACTTTGTCTTGATCAACAGTTGAGAAATATTGCCTGGTAATCAAAAGTGGCCATTTAAATATTTAAAGAAATGCTTATATTCATCATGAAATCATATTAACATAAGAGCTTTTCCATTGATGGGGAAGGATAAGAATAATAGTGAAAAAAAGTTCAGATCCAAGAGGATATAAAATCTTTCATGTTTTTCTTATGTGGATTTTTTTCATCATGAGTTATTCTAAATTTGTCATTATTTCCCACATGAGTACTACCCAGGTAAGTTATGGCTTACATTGGCCCTCCACTTGAAATGAAAAGCAGATTGCCTTGCAGACTTGAATTATCCCCCAATATTGTGTGATATATGATCCATCTTGATGGGAAACTATTGTTACATATTTCATTGTTACGATTTCCAAGGTATCAAACTCCTCATTATCTTCCTGTGCTAGCCAGCTATAAATGCCAAAATATTCCAGCTTCCAGTATGTGCGTTTTTAAACTTATAGTCCTATGTCCTGTGTATGTTTAGCATTTTATGGTGTGCATAATATAGAAATGTCATAATACTCTATCAAAAGCCCCAGCGAGGCTATTGACAATATAGGTTTCATTTCATTCCTAGATGCACCAAACATTCTTTGATATTTCCTGTGTAATATTATAAACACCAAATGCAATGTTTAAAATGAATATTTAAAAAATCAATCAGGCTTGAAATTTAATTTTATCTAATTGGCTTGCTGTATTCTAACAAAATTGAATGACATAAAAGTTTCACCTAATCTATATAATTTTGCATTTTCTCTAGTCATAAAAACAGATAGTTTTCTTTTCTCTTCTAAATTTCGAGATAATCTTTTAATTTACAAAATTAATTTAACCCTCTCTCATGCATGTTGCAGAAAGTGCATAGTATCATCATAGGATCATAATCAGATGTGCAAAATAATTCTATGTGAGCCACTCTATCTATGCTTCGTTTCCACAGTTAATCTCTAAGGTAAGGGCTTGAAGAAGCCTTTGGTCTGGGTTACAAAGACTGATTTTTTTTATTTGCACACACATTTCTAGAATAAACCAAGCTATAAATTGACAGATGCAGACCTTTTCTAAACCCCTAGAAATTTCTGGAATTAGGCATGCTACATCCATCTGTCTTCAGACAGAAATGGGCTTTCCATATGACTTAAACCATAGTGAATATTATCAGTGCCCTTGGGAAAGAACAAATAGGTCTTAATTGAAAATATCAAAGCAACAACAGCAGCTGTCCTATAAGCAGGTGACAGTAGAAAAAAATATATTTTACCTATAGTCATTATGACTGCTCAAAAAATAAATATATGTAAATGGAAAAATGTCCACAAAGAAATCTCAAAAGATTATGAAGCACAGGTTAGCTTCTGACTATACAGAATCCCTGAATTACTATAGTCCAGATTTGGCTATCTGCCATACTTAGATGGGATTAAAGAATTTTCTCTTGAAGTTAATTTTTACAAAAAATTGACTAAAATAATTTTATTGTTGATATTTTACCATAATATCAAGTAGCGATTTTGATGGTATTTTCTTTCTTCTCCCTCTGATGGCCTCAGTACCACATGCTGACTCAAATATTGTGAATGAAGATTAAGATTTTCAGGAAAGGGAAGAAATGTATCTATTTGCCAACTCCAAACACAGAGAACTCTAATAGTACTCCTTCTTAGTACAAAATAAGTTTAAGTCTTATAAAATTTTGATTAAGTTCATCTTTGTATATTAAAGATGAGTCAAAACAAAGCTCACAACTCTTCTAGCCAATTTGTTGTTGTTGTCTAACATGCTCCTGCCAATTAACTGGCTGGCACAGGGAAGCATGAATCCTGGTATTCTTGTGATGTTGGAAACTTCGGTGGTGAGCTGGACAATCTACACAGAATGGGTTTGTACTGCTAAAGCCATGGCCTAAGGTCTGCTCACTCTCTGGCCTCTAATTGCAGGAGTAGACAAAATATTTCAAGAAGCAAAATACACACCCCTTCCCTGCAAAGATTTTGTCCTGACTAGGATCATCATCAATACTTAATTTTTAAATTTATGGGTGCATCATAATTATACATAATAGTGGGGTTCACTGTGGTAAATCTGTACGTGCACAACATTTGGTCATTTTCAGTTCCCAGTCCTTTATCCTCCCAGACCCCCTTCCTCTACTCGACTGTCTCCCAGAAGCAATCTTAAATGTTCCTATTGATAAGTTATTTAATTAAGGAACACTCTCACTGAGGCATAAGGACCACTTTCTTCAATTGAAAATTATGATAAAATGGAAAGGATTGTTCACAGGCTTCCGTGTGAAAGCTGCTGTTGTCTTTTCTCTCACTTCATGTTGCTGTTTTTGGACTAACTGGGAATGTCTGAGTTTTACCCATGCATCTGATTCATATTGAGATTAATCCTACTGTTGTGATTTATGGTGCCCTTGGTTTCATATTTACTGCTAGCTAAAACTAATAAGCTCTCCCTGGACCAGTGCCATGATACGAGGTCAACGCCTAGTTAATCATGCCATTGTTTTTCCATACATGTTGCCCTCTGGATTATCTGCCATGATAACTGATTAAAAACACATCTTGGATGATGTCATTTTTTTTAAAGGAACAAATTCAATTTTTCAAAGTTAGCTTGTTTTAAGTTTGTACAAGAGTCTTTTTGAACATCTTAAATCATCTTATTAAATAGATTCTGCATTCATCAAGAATATATATATTTAGAATTAACATTAATCACCATAAAAGTCCTTTTAGAGTTTCCATTTGTAAAACTACAGTGCCTTGAGCTCCATATATGAACAAGAATTATATCATACCATGTCATAAAAAAGGAATCGAAGTCTATTGACAGCTTTATTTTTGACATATTATTTCATATTACATAAATTCATTCTTTTATTTTCTACATTTTATTGAAAGTAACATTTTCTGTAAATCACATTAAACCATTCAAGATACAAGAATTAAAAGGATGAGACATTATATGCACAGCTGATTTTTTAGTACTGGGACTGATTTCTATTAAATCTCTCCATATATATTCCCCATTAAGAGACCACACTATCTTACAGTTTCTGCTATCCAAATAGTATTATTTATAGCCAATAGACCTTAAAAGAAGTCATTTTTAGATCTGTCTTTTCCAAGAAATCCAGATTATTCCAAATACTGCAGAACTATAAAAGGAGTTAAAAGGGAAAAGAGTGCCAAAATATTAAACCAAGAAATAAAAGGCTTTGTATCTATTTCTGGTTTTATACATGCTGGTCTGAGAAGGATGCTTTCCTCTTCTGTTTTATGATCCTTGGAGTAAATACAGCCTCTGCCTACTGACAACCACAAATATATTACATTATGAATATTTAGCCACTGGTTGCCAAAAGCAATCAGCTCCATGAATGTCATGTGGTTTGTTTACTACATTTATACTGGTTACAGGCACATAATTAAAAGAGAACAAATCCATATTCTATTGGCTAGGGGTCTTCAGGAATGCCTTAGCAAACAATTTTTAAATAACACCGAAGAAATCTTTTGGGAAAGGAAAATAGGTATGGAGAAGAAGTGGGGGAAATTAGAAAGTGGCAATAGAGAAGCAGATTAACAGGCCCAACTGGAAGGTTCCATGAGGATACAATGCTGGCTTCAGGACTGACACTCGTTTTTTGTTGTTGCTATTTGTTTGTTTACTTCTGTATTATGTCCACATTCTCATTCACTACTGCTTATCTTCTAGGGGTTGAGAGTAGTAACTATTAGCACTCTGTATTATAGAAATCACAGGCAAATTCCAAATTCTAGTATTAATAGATACTTATACCTGTTTGACTTTATATTATCTGCACTAGAAAAATTAAAAGACGGGGCTGGGGATGTGGCTCAATCGGTAGCGCGCTCGCCTGGCATGTGTGTGGCCCAGGTTCGATCCTCAGCACCACATACCAACAAAGATGTTGTATTCACAGAGAACTAAAAAAATAAATATTAAAAAATTCTCTCTCTCTCTCTCTCTTAAAAAAAAAAAAAGAAAAATTAAAAGACCATAAAGGCTTTGGTGGTCAAAACTCTTCCGTGTGAATGTGAATGGCTCTGTGTAGGATACATGGCCATCCCACAACAAAGCTATGAGATAGTGAGGTCTCATCATCCAAGGTCCATCCTCTTCCACCTTCCACAAAGTCCTTGATAGTCCCTTCCGTCATTAACATGAGGCAAATATTCTGAAGCTCAGATTGTCAAAGCCTAGTTATTTCATCTCTGGCAAGTATTATCTTGGGACAAAATGTGAGCTTTTCTGCTAATTCCAAGTATTGCTTGAGATTTGGGGGCCTCAATTATTTCCTGATCAATAAGGACAAGTTGGGTTAAATGACTGCTAACTCCAGTAACTGTAAAATTGCACGACCTTCTCTTGACAGAACCTCTTTTCCCCATTCAGCTCCATTTTGGATCATGATCCCACCACTTGTATCCACTCCCACCATGATTAAAAATGCAGCATCTTCATTACCTACACTGTACCATCACCACTTGGTTGAATTTAACTTTCAAATATATCTCTGTGTCTAAAATAATCATGAGGCATTCTCTTATACTAGCTGCATATGGAAATAGGCACTCCACATTGTGTCTTCCTGGAGAGCTCTGAGGTATGGTCTAATCAGTATTGACAAATTGAGCTAATTCCCGTCCACTGGCACCTCACTCACAAAGGGATCTACATTCAAGAATCCGAGGCTTGCCTGCGTAACTTCTGGCTTTAAGGCAGTCCCCCAGAACTCCACATCTAAGTGGCCACCCAGCTTCTGGAGGGGAGTAAGAGGTTTCACATTTGGCTGCTAAAGACTGATGATTCCAGCCACAGTGAACATTCAAATCATCCCTAGGGTTTCATTATAAAATTCAGGAATTTAGCCAAAGATGGCTCCTCGGAGCTCTACTTCACTGGCCCATGGCAGATCACTTCCGCCGAGCCCGAGTCTGATGAAATCAGGGATAACATTTTTCTTCTTTACGGAAATATCATTTTAAATTCAACTAGTGATCAGTTCTGAAGTTCTATAAAGGATGAGAGAGCCCAGCAGAGAAGGAGACAGAGATGACTGACAAGGCCAGACTGTAGGGTGAATTACTCATAAAACATCCCAGGTCCCAGAGATTTTCCACTTTTTGCCATTAAAAACCTTGCTCGAACCAAATGCTGTTCACTGGTCATTGGCGTGGCTCCCTCTGCCAGTCTCTCAAGTGTCTGTTAGCAATTAGCCTGTATCAGTGGTTTCCAAAGCTTGTTTATTTGAAAATCCTACAGCAATTTCCATTCCCCAGGGATCCAGTTTCACTTGTAGAACCAGGAACTTTGAATTAACCCAAGCTTGGCTACCATCAATCTTGGCTACCATCAATCTGTGCTTCCAGAAGTGACTCTAACTCCTTGAGAAAGCAGGGCTCCATGCAGCTGGGGTTAACTTTTCCAGGCATTACCCAGGATGAACGTTTCTGAGACTTCTATCGGGTGAACTCATAGACAACTAACTGCAGGATCTGTTCTTTCTCTGGAACATAAAGTCTCACACAGCACATTCTCCCTTGAGGAGAAAACTTGACCTCAGTATAAACTTCATTATATAGACACAGTACTATGTGACCCTTCAGGGACATTTGGGTGAATCATGAGCCCTCACCTCTGATCCTGAATTAAGGTTCTCAGCCTCCCCTCTAATTAAAACAATTACAGTAGACTTGAACAAGATATTTTTTTTATCAGACTTTCAAATTATTTGAAAAATATAACAAGGAGTACTAGGATATATATATATATATATATATATATATATATATATATATATATATAATAATACATATAGATAGGTAGATATATAGATAGATATTTTGTTTGTTTAAATGTGTGTACACATTCACATGCTCTGTGTGTATATGCACATGTGTTTAAGAGCTATTGCAGCTCAAGAAATTTGCTAAACTACTCCTTGTTACATTTTTCAAATAATTTGAAAGTCTGATAAAAAATATCTTCTACAAGTCTAGTCTGAGTGTCTTAATGAGGGGAGAGGTTGAGAACATGGATTCACGATCAGAAATAAGGCCTCATGATTCCCCCAAGTGCCCCTGAGGGTCATGTAGTGCTATCCTGGAGTGGGCATTTATTCAATCTGCAAACAAAAATTAACCATATTTAAGACTCACCCCTGGGCTGGGATTGTGGCTTAGCAGTAGAGCACTTGCCTAGCACGGGCAGGACCCGGGTTCGATTCTCAGCACCACATAAAAATAAAGGTATTGTGTTGGGTCCATCTAGAAAAAAGATTTCTCTCTCTCTCTCCCTCCCTCCCCCTCTCTCTCTCTCTCTCTCTCTCTCTCTCTCTCTCTCTCTCTCTCTCTTTTAAAAAATGTTTTAAAAAATACCTCAAAACCTTTGCTTAGAATCTTAATACTGAAGAATGAGTGCAGTCTTCACGCAAGTGTGCATGCCAAATATGGAGACTGATGTCTGTCTCCACCTCCGTCTCTCTAAGAGGATTTTCTGAAATTTTCTTATCCACCCTCAAATCCCAATATGAAAAACCATCACCCATAATTAGCACATCCCATTCTTCTTTCTTGTTCTTTCTCTCTTCTAGTGTACATTGACGAGGCCTCTATGATTTAACCTTTCTTTTTCTCTCCTGTCATTAAACAGAATTGTACAAATAAGGAGAATTGGGGGGGGGATTATTGGGTTATAACTACCACAGTTCCTCTGCCTGGGATGGAGGAAGAAGAACACAGTGTCATGGTTATTTAATGAAGTTGCTGTCTCAGCATCCAGTTTTACCCATTTAAAATTCAATTGTTTGTACCTTGTCACATCTGACCTGGTCAAAATATCTTTTTTTTTTTTTTTCCTGGAAAAGTCAGATGAGAGTCAAATGCATCTGTCAGTATAACAAGATGTTGTGAGAGGGACAACTGCCATGTGTCCAGACCTGGAGGCACTAAGTCATCTGCCAGGACCAAGAGGCTACCCACAAAGAACGGCCCGGGGACATCCAAGACACCCTTCCACCTCTGCTGAGAGAAGGGAAAGGCTTGCCGCAGTCTGGCTGCAGCAAAATAACCGGGGGGTGACGAGGAACTTGTGTAGATGGATACAGCAGGAGTGGGAGCCGTTTATTGTAGGACAGGAGGGGCATATATACATTCCACACAGCTTATCTTTATTAACATAAACTAGATACAGCAGTCAACCAATAAGGAATCTCCACACTTATGGCTCGCTGGTGTTATTTCACAAACCACTCCCTCTGCAAAATGCCAGGCGCCATCCTGACTTGTTTACAGACCTTAACAAAGGCTCACTGCCATCCTCATGACCTTGTGACCCTAAGACCAATGAGAAGTCCATCCCAGAACCAGGAAGCACCACGGTGGTGAGTCATCAGACATGAAGAGTTTTCCTTTTCTTCTGTAACAACTCAGAATCTTACATGCAGGAATCAGTTTACATTCTTCTTGGTCCATTAACAAATACTCACTGAGAACCTTCAAGATGTCATCCTAGATACTAGTGACAGGACAAGGAAGAAAACAGACCTGGTCTCTGCTCTCAGGGTGCTGACCTTCTCGCTGGGGCAGCAGACATAACAATAAACAACAAACGCACAGCGTGTCAGCTGGTGGCTGAGAAGAAAGGTGAACCAAGATGCGGCTGAGAGTGGGACAGTGCTATTTAGATGGCCTTCGAAACTTTAAAAAGTAAAGCTCTTAGTAGAAATTCGAGATTTCTATAATGATCATTGCATGAAAAAGAAAGTAACCATGAATTATATTTCTGAAAAGGCATTTTGTAAGTTACTGTTTTATCACGGATACTCTTACATCTTTCACCAAGGACCTGCCAAGCAAGCACTAGGGGCCAGGGGTGATGTGGTAGCTGGTTGTTAGGGTTAAAACTAATCAGGCACAGCCCTGCACCAGGGGAGCTTACAGGTAAAAAGGGAATAAACAAACATTTTCCCCTAATTAAAGTGGTGATAAGTGTTCTGAGAGAAAAACAAGTTACGACAGGGACATAAAACATGGAAACCATTCCAACTAAAAGGCATGGTCTTGAGGAACCACCTGTTGAAAAACAATGGCCAATCAATCCAGTGGAAGAGTATACTAAAACCTTGAGACAGAGGAGCTGGGTGCGTTCAAGGAATAGAGAACTAAGCTGGGAGTCATGCACTTAAGGGAACTTTTAATCTGATAAAGACATTAATTAGAAAAAACATCACATGGAACACAGTGACACACATCTGTACTTCCAGCTACTAGGAAGGCTAAGGCAGGAGGATCATAAGTTGGAGGCCAGCCTGGGCAACTTAGTGAAACTGTCAGTAGAAAGTCCCCTTCTCAAAATAAAGACATAAAATAAAGGAGACTGGGGATGTAGCTCAGTCATAAACTACCCATAGGATGAGTCCCCAGTACAAAAAAAAAGCAAAAAATATTTTAAACTCAGTACAGAAGTGCACAAAGGCAATCGCACCAACTCGGGAGGTTAAGGCAGGAGAATAGCATGTTCAAGGCCAGTCTCAGCAACTTAGTGAGAGACAGTCTCAAAATAAAAGTAAAAAGGGTCAGGTATGTATCTCAGTGGTAGAGCACTTTGAGTTCAATATGTAGTATTGAAGGAAAAATTACAAATAATTCACCTAATGGAGATAAGGCACTTAAGGCTTTAAAGTCTGGATCAAAATTACAATATTGAGTTGACTTTGCCTCTACTCTTCAACATTGTTTTAGAGTCCTGGCCAATACACTGTGACAAGAAAGTGAAGAGGCCTTAAGATTACAAAGAATGAAGAACATTTCTTACCTTGTCTTGTTGTTAAGTTCATGCACCACTGACGTTTCAGGGTCTGGGGAGGATGGCTCCCTTGCTGCTTCTGAAGTTCTGCTTGTCTGGGTCTTTTGGGCTGTTGCCACCTTCCCCGATAGGAACGTGTCCAAAGCATGAACTTCAAATGCTGTTTTAACCAATATATCCTCAGTTCCTGTCTCCTTCTGCTTTAAACCTGCTTTCTCTTTTTTAAATCTCCTGAATTATATCCATTTATCTCATGTGGCTAGTTGATTCATAGTCATGATTTCTTCTTAAATATTGAATGGATTTTA
The DNA here is from genome assembly GCF_045843805.1 of Urocitellus parryii. Classification (NCBI taxonomy): domain Eukaryota; kingdom Metazoa; phylum Chordata; class Mammalia; order Rodentia; family Sciuridae; genus Urocitellus; species Urocitellus parryii. The sequence continues at coordinate 151,209,050 of NC_135538.1, read as the reverse complement.
GAGGGTACTGGAAATTGAACCCAGAGGGGTCTATCACTGAGCTAACCCCAGTCCTTTTCATGTTTTATTTTAGACATGGTCTTGTAAGGGTGGCCTTAAGCTCACAATTCTCCAGCCTCAGACTGCAAAAGTGGCTTGCCCAGCCACAATGAACAGATTTCAGAGACTGGATTCACTTCCTTGTGTAGGTGAGATCTTCAGAACTCACGCCTATAAGTTGGAGAAAATAATCTAATCAGTTTAGCAAGAATGACACATGTTGAAACAATTTAACGCACTAACATTTATGGCATATTAAGGTGAAGTTCTTACATTAATGATAGGCAACAATTTCAATTTTGATTTTCCCCAATTGGTCAAAAATGGTATCTTATTTTCTATTTTCCTCAATAACTATTCAAAATGATGATATTTTCAATATAAAACTAAGTTTGAAAAGCAGTCATCCACTATTAATTTCCAAATGTAACAAGAGATCACCCATATAATTGCCTGCTAAAAGAATTTTATTGAAGTTGAGACAGCATTTAATCAATATTTTAAATATTCCTTTCAAAGGAAATATATATTTTCCATTTTAGGTTATAAACCTAAAAATGTTTCTAATAATTATAATAATCCAATAAAATTATGTTTTGAAATAATCAGTATCCTTTCTTGTTAAATTTCTGTTGTCACCAGTAGGGCTCAGCTTTCCTTATTGCTTTACACAACAGAGAATTGATGATAAATAAATTATTATAGAAAGTTTCATTAGCATTAAGTATTGATGGTAGAAGATACTTCACAAAAATGAAATTAACCCTCATGCCACTTTTATTAATTTTATCTTGACTGCTCTTAGATTTTTCTATGCCAATAAATGTTGTCACTTCTTCCTTTAGTAGTTGTTATAAATGATAGATATTAATTTGTACTTTATTTTTAGCTAATTTTATTATTTAATTTTTAAAAAAGTTTAATGAAAGCTCAGAGGTTTCATTTTCCATATAGTTTTGCTAAAAGGTCCAAAACTGAATGAAAATGTTACAAGACAGAAAAAGAGGAGGGGAGGATGAATCCTAGAAAGAAAAAAGAAGCTATTAATAGAATCTGTCCTGAGAAAATATAGACCTCAGACCAACAAGACAAAGACTTCAAATCAGCTATTACAGCTAATGTCAAAGACATAAAGACAGTTCTAAATATTTAAAGGAAAGTATGAGAATTTCTCATAAAATAAAAAACATTAATAAGGAAATGTAAATTATAAAAATCCTGAAATTGAAAGGTTCACTGCAGGGACTTAACAGTCAGTTAAAATTGCAGAAGGAATAATTTAGAAAGTGGAGGCTCATCAACTGGGATTATTCGGTCTATGAAGAGAAAAACAAAACAAAACAATGAAGAAAAGGCACTGATAAATACAAGACAGAACTCCCACAAGGGGGTGGGGGTGGGGGAGAAAACGGCAGCAGGTATTTGATGCAGTAAAAAATCATTCTAAAGTTGATGAAAAACATTAACTTCCACATTCGAGAAGTTCAATAATTCCAAACAGAATAAACTCAAAAGAGATTCATACCTAGACTCTTCATAGCTAAACTCAAGCCAAAGACAAACAGAAATCAAAGAAAAAGAAAAAATGGCTTGCCCAGAGAAACCTCAGAGGAGTCAGAGAAGAATCCACAGAAATCACGGAGACCAGAAGGAAACGGCGTGGCATACTGCAGCTGCTCAAGGAGAACCCCTCGGTGCCAGGGCTGCCCTCCAGTGCAGAACACCCGCCTGGCCTGCACCAGGGCGCTGGGTCCATCCCCAGCAACATGGAAACAGAATAAAACGACAACAACAAACAGCAACAAATTCTATACGCAGCATAAATATCTCTCAAAAGTGAAAAAAATTGAGACATTCTTAGAAAAAAAAAAAAACGAGAAAACTTGTCACTATCAGACTTCCCTAAAAGAAACTACTAAAGGAGTCCCAAATACCAAATGAAATGACATTGCAGAATAAATTGAATCCAACAAAGAAATAAAGAGCACCAGAAAAGTTAACGGTATAGGTAAACATACAAGACAATATATAAATGTATTTTTGTCATACTACTTTCACTTTATTTTTAGTTTAATACAAACTGCATAGAATAATGATTTCAAAAACTATTGATAAACTATATATAATAAAGATAAAAGTATGATAATATAACAAAGAAATAGAAAGGGAATAGATTATATTCTTGCAACATTTTACAGAACTGTTAAAATTAAGTTATTGAATTCATCTGTTTAAACTGCTTAAGTTAAAATGTTAATTTCCATCCCCAGAGCAATTAGTAGAGAAACAATTTTTTTTAAAAAAAAGAGTAAAAGAAATTTTACATGAATTAGAATGCTAACCTAGAAAACAGCTATGGAACACAAAGGAAGATGGTGATGTAGGAGTAGAGGAACAAAATAAATAAGTAGGAAGCTAGCATCTTACATCTCTCTTGAGGGAAATCACATTACATGTAAACAGACCAGAGACTCTAGTTAAGTCAGACACTGAAGGAATGGTAAAAAACTGATCAAACTCTGTGCTGACTACAAAACACACGTCAGTTTCAAATACACAAATAAGATGATTAAAAGTAGATGGATGTAAAAAAGTACCCAAAAGAGAACTGAAGTGATGGTAAAAAGACTTTAAGAGTTTCTATTAGAGACAAATTAGGATTTCCAAAATGATAAAAAAGTGAATGGCTCACAAAGACCTAATAACCCATAGTCAGGCACCTAACAATGAAGCCCCAAAATACATGAAGCAAAATCTGAAGAACTAAAGTGAGAAACACACAACTCAGTGACAATAATTGGGATAGTTGAAGACTTCAATGCTCTGCTTTCAATAGGTAGAAGATGGATAAAGAAATAAAAGATGAACAAAATCATAAACTGCAGACATCTATAGAACACTCCACCCAACACCAAAAAAACACACTCTTCTTATATATCATGAAGCTTTCTCTTAAGACACACTATGCATGTCCTTAAAGTAAACCTCAATAAATATAAAAGACTGAACTCATACCAAGTATGTTCTCTGACCACACAGAATGAAATGAAAAATCAGTGTTAGAAAAATCACTTACAAGGAATTTGAAGGTATATATATATATATATATATATATATATATATAGAGAGAGAGAGAGAGAGAGAGAGAGAGAGAGAGAGAGAAATTAAGTGATGGAACCTTTAAAAAAAAGTGGAAAAAAGCATAGTCACAAGAAAAATTAGAGAATATTTGAGAGGAATAAAGAAGAAAATATGCTATACCAAAATTCATGGGATGCAGTTGTATTAGTTTCTGTGGCTGCTATAACACAAAGTACAAATGCAATCAGAATAGAAAATGAATAAAAACCATTTGGATTAGATAGGCATGAAACTATATACTCAATCTCTAAAGAATCCACTAAAACACTCTGAGACTAATAATGAAATCCAGCAAAGTCTTAGGATACAAGATCCATATGCAAAAATCAATTGTTTTTATATGCATTGGCAAAGAATAACCTGAATATGAAATTAAGAAAGCAATCATACTACCAAGAGTTCAAGAAAATAAATAAATAAAACACCTAGGAACAAATTTTATTAAATAAGTACACTAAAAGCTAGTAAACACCCCTGAAAAAAAAAAAGTTTAAAAAGGCTTAATAAATAGAAATATATTCCTTGTTCAGAGATTGGCAGAATTATTATTGCTAAAATGATAACAACTCTAAACTGATGTATAAATTCCATGCAATCCATACATACCACAATCTCAGCTGGGATTTTTTTAAAAGAAGAAATTGATTTCATCATCCTAAAATTTATGTAGAAAGGCAAGGAACCTAAAAGAGTCAAAAATTTTTAAAATGCCTAGAGAATTCATATTTCTTGATTTCAAATCTTTCTCTGTATGTACAGTAATCAAGACAACATAGTACTGACATTTACACACACACACACACACACACACACACACACACACACACAACACACACTATGAGGATGGCCTTAGGCCTGAGCCTAAGCAACTGCATTTTAAAAACTCCAGTTTGAAACCTGCAGTCTCACCAGGCACAGCCACAGAGCCCTCCAGTGTGGCCTCAAACAAGTCACTTCCCCTGACCCTGATAAACAGAGTGAAGCCCCTGGCAGGCTGATAGAGGGAAAGGGGAGAAGACCAGGGTGGGGACCACCAGACCAGATGTTTCTGTCCCCAGGGTAAATGATGTCACTGAGAAATCTGGTGGTAGCTGATAAGGATTGAAAAGGGGGTCAAAACCCCCCAAATTTAGTATAAATAATAGAGCTGATGAACGGGATTCAGCCAGCCGAAACAAGGATGCCCTCCAGCAGGAGAGCCTGCTGAGGACCTGACATCCCATCACTTGTCATCCTTCCTGATCCTCTGTGTGATCCTCACTGCTCTCAAACTCTCGTCTGGACCCTGGTGAGAGCCACAACTTCTCCCTACGACCCTCTCCTCAACGGGTCGTCCACTCCACACCAGGAAAGGCCTGCCTTGGTTCCGGACCTGGTCTCCGTGGTCTGAGTGAGTGTGCATCTGCTGGACGTAAAGCCTGAGGCTTAAGACTTGTGAACTTGGCATGCAGAGGGAATGCCTGTCATTAGCCTGACATGATTAAGTGTGTTTTGCAGTGCTTAGAATCAATCTAGAATTGTTTGCCCTGAAGTGGTCATGTCCATGGCAGTGCCCAGCATTAAGGATTGTTGTTTTCTTGATTAAGAACCTATAGAGTGAAACTGTATTGAGTAATTTGAGTGAATAAAGCATTGAAAGAGGCAGAAGCATATGGACATGCTTTATTTCTCCCCTCAACAACATACGTCGAAATTTTGCCCCTTCGCGACACAGACATATATACACACATATACATATTAATGAACTGGTATTAAATATCTAGAAATAAAGTCATTTGCTATTCAATTCATTTTTGACAAAATCAACCAGACAGTTAAAGGGAAAAAATACAGTTTTCTCAAAAACGATGCTCAAATATCTGGATGTTCATATGTGAAAGAAAGAAGGTAGACTTTAGACTGTGTACATGAATTAAATCAAATTGGACCACAGATCAAAGTTAAAAAGATAAACTGCAAATTCTTAGAAGAAAACATATAAATAAGTTTAAATTTTTGGAGTAGGCAGCATTACACTTAGGACATCATCTAATGCATATGCTACAAAAGAAAAACAATAGATAAATTAGATTTATCCCAGATTAAAATTCTTTGTTCATTAAAGGACACATCTAAACACTGAAAAGAAAACTCACAGAATGGGAGAAAATATTTGCAAATCATGTGTCTTACGAGAGACTTGCATCCAGAATATATGAACTCTTATGATTGAAGAAAAACTGAAGTTCTGAGAACAGTCCCAAGACACTAACTGGGCCGAAGTTCAAAATGGAGCCTAGCAGGCACTGGACGTTTGGGGATTTGGGGTAATGCTCTCGCACTCTTGTGTTCCTGAAAGAGTCACATATTGGACTTTGTGTCATTGCCTGGGCATGTTCCTATTCCAATTGTCAAGATGAGCCGCCCCAGGAAAGGCTCCTTTTGCTGTCTGGGCAATGAGCTACAATCTGCAATCAGCCAATCAGGGTCAGCCCTTCCTGTAAGCTTGCATCCCTCATTTACATGGTGGACTGCATTGGTAGCCCTGGGGGTGGAGGGGACATTCTTTACATAAGCCGCCCCCAACATTTGCTTTTTCAGGGTGTACTTCTGTTTTGTCCTTAAGTGCCATAATTTGGATTTGGAATGTTCTCAAAGGTCCACATATTGAAAGCTCATCCCCAGTCTGTGGACCTACTGACAGGTACTGGAGCATTTAGAGGGGAGGGCCTAGTAGAAGAAGTCATGTCACTGAGGATGTGCCCTTGAAGGGGACAGTGGGAACCTGGCTGCTGCTGCTCCTCCTCCTCTTCCTTCTTCTCTCCTCCCCTCCCCAACCTTCTCTCCTTCCTGGCTGCCATGAGGTGAGCAACTTCCTCCACCATGTGCTTCCACCAAGATGTGTCACCTCGCTGAAGGCCCCCAAACCTCCTGGCCACCAGAGTGAGCAGGCACGGAGATTTTGGAAGCCATGAACCAAAATAAACCTTTAATCTTTCTGAATTGAGTTGTCTCAGTTGTTTGTCATAGTAACAGAAAACTGACTAACATACCCCGGCTGCATTTCCCTGAACCCTATATTCTGTTCTTTGAAATAAAATGTCCCCTTTTTTACCTAACATCATCTTTCCTAGTGAATTTCTGTTAACACAATACAACAGTGAAAAGACAACCTACTTTAAAAAAGGACAAATGTTCAAATACTTATAAGTACACACATACAGACAATTCAGTAAACACACCAAGAGTTACACATGAGTTCTATTCATTAGGAAAACTCAAACCAAACCTCATGAGATGCCTCCAACCCCCTAAGATAACCAATGTAAAAAAGATGGATAAAAATTCAAGTTGCAAGGTTAAGGAGAAATGAGAACTTGGTGCATTGCTGGTAAATTATAAAGTTGTATAGTTCTTTGGAAATCTACCTAGTCATTCCTCAAAATGTTAAACATTTGGGCTGGGGATGTGGCTCAAGTGGTAATGTACTCAACTGGCATTTGAGCCTCAGCACCACATAAAATAAAATAAAGATGTTGTGTCCACCGAAAATTGAAAAATAAATATTTTAAAAAATTCTCTCTCTCTCTCTCTCTCTCAAAAAAAAAAAAAAATGTGTCCATCATTCCACTCCAGGTGTTTACACTAAAGCACTGAAAACACATGTCCAAGAAAAAAAAAAAAACTACATGCACATCCACAGCAGCATTGTCAATATTAAAAAAGAAAAACAACCAATGAGCATCAATTGAAGAATGGGGGAAAATGCAATATTTTCATACAGTGGAATGTTAGGCATGAAAAGAATGAAGTGGGAATGAGACTTATAAACCACTATGCAAAGGTGAAAAGCCAGACAAAGAAGGACCACATGTATGACTTCCTCTATAGGCACAGGCAAATCCACAGAAAAAGGAACAGATTAGCATCTGCCAGGACCAAGGAAAAGGGAAATCGCTGGAGTGACCGCTAAGGGGCATGTTTTTGTTTGGGGTGATGATATGCTCTAACTTACATACCAGTGGGTGTGCAACTCTGAATACACTAAAAGTAGCATGGACTTTCAGGCTCAAATGGGTGGATTTTTACTGGATGAAGTGGTGCACACCTGAAATCCCAACAATTTGGGAGCTGAGGCAGAAGGATCATAAATTCAAGGCCAGCTTCAGAGACCCTGTCTCCAAATAAAAAATAAAATGGGTTGGGGATGTGGTTCAGTGACAGAGCACCTCTGGTTCCATCCCCAGTGCCAAAAAATAATCAAATAAAATAGGGTGGATTTTCGGAATCATCTCTCAAGTGAGCAGGTCCATTTTTAGACGCCTGTGCTCAGTTAGGATTATCTGTGCAGCTGCTGTGTGCACTGGATGTTGTCTTTTTGCTTTTAGATCAGCTCTTCCCATTTTGACCGCTCTGTGCTGCAGGGGGTGGACTTATGTGGACCTTGCCCGGACCCCCTTACTTTTGGGCTTTCAGCTGAGTTCATCAGTGGGCAGCTCTGATGGGGCTGGCAGGAAGGGAGTGAGGCCAGAGGATTATTCTCCTGGCTCCTTCCTGCCGGGCCTCTGATTGCCCTGCACAGTCACCAATGACAATGCTGTCTCTCTTTCTCCAGACACGCATTCTGGGTTCTCTTCCCCCTTTTATAAAATTTTTCCACTCAGGATTATGGGAAAGCAGTGACATCGCTGACCTCAGGATGTGAATTCACCTTGGTGATATCCTACACCTGCACATACACTTTGGGTAGTGCTTTTACTGAGTCACCCAGCTTCACCTCTCTTGCCAACCCCTATTGATACAGGGTTTGGTATCCACTTTGTTGCCAAGCTATAGGCTCTGGTTTTGGTCTCTCTGCTTCTGACACTTTTTGTCTGGCTGTAGGAGACCTCTCAGTTTTGTTTTCAGTGGGGATTTTCAAGATAAATTCCTGGTTTTCGTTCTACTTGAGGTTGGTACTTATGTCTCAATAATACTCTTGGAACTATGAATATTATACTATCAATGTATCTAACAATATAATCTGGGTCTTGCCGCAGTCTGGCTGGGCACAAAATAACCAGGAGGTTAGGAGCCACTTGTAGGTTCAAACAGGAACTACTTTATTGCCAGAACCCCACGGGAACTCTCAAGAACTCCACAGAAATTCCGAGAGAACCAACGGGAACTCAACAGGAACTCCACTAGAATTCCACGGGAACTCTGTGAGAAATCAAAAGTAGCGGGTACCCGAGGTAGCAGGAGCTGCCTTATTGCAGGACAGCAGAGGTTTATATACACAACTGAATACACAGCTTGTTTCAATTTAGCATCCTCCAGTTACAGCAATCAGTCATTCGCTTAATAATTATACACAGCCCAACTTAATTATCATCATCTTAATGGCTCGCTGGCGTCACTTCTCAACCACTCCTTCTGGCAAAATGCCAGGCGCCGTCTTGACTTGGCTGTGGCTCTCAACAGGGTCTGCCTTTATTAAAGGTAAGAGTGCTTCCCCTTTCCTATCCCCCTTCTTCTGTTTTAGTCAACTTCATCTGGGTTTGTCAAGCCTCTCCTTCATTTAAGATTTCTTCACTTGCCTATTAATTATTCTGCACTGGGTGCCAGGTGTTCGGTACTGGTTAGTAACTCCTGGTGATGGACCAGGAGGCGTACACCAGGTGGAGGTAGGCCCTCGAGGAACCCTGAGGAACCTTTGGGAGCCTGCCCTCCCAAGGCCTTTCAGAGACTGGACCCTGAGTGGTGGGCAGATCTGGTAGGTCATTCAGGTTAAGTCAAGCAATTTCTGAAAAATTGAGTTACTGTGTTATGTTATGTTTTGAGGAGCAAAAGGCCTTTTTACCCTAAACTACAACAAGAACTGAATTCTGTGTATTTTATTTTATAATTTACCTATAATTTCATTCCACGTCCACCATTGACTGCTAGCACTTTGGCTTTCTGTTTCCATTACCAACACAGCATCTGATTGGGAACATGCACAGGACTCAGTGAAGATCCTGGTGTCTCTGAAGTATAAGTATTTGCATTGTGTGCCTCAATGTTAATTTTTTGTACAGCAAAATTTTCATGAAGCTATCTTTTTAGTTTCAAACATTTAAATAGGGACTTCATTTATGTTCCTGGTTGGGTCCATTTTTATCTTTTGTGGTATTTCCTGAGATATTCATTTTGAATTGCTGTTCAAATTTTACATTATCATTTATTTTTTATGTAGTTGTCGTATCTCTCCCCAAATTCATTTAAGCTCTTTGAGACTGCAGACCTTTTCATTTATATTTTACATACATCACACACCTAACACTCCAATGCTGGAGACATGGAGATGTTCAATAAATATTTCTTAGTTTGATTTATTGCAGTTCTTATTAGTTCTGTCTGCCCAGTCTGGTGGTATGTTCCCTTCTGTTTGGTATAAAGCAGGCAGCACTTGATACACTTTGAAATGTGGTCCAGAGTTAATAATCTCGGAGAAACCTGATATGCTTTTAACCTTCCCAGATCTCTTGTTAGAAAGCTCACGAGACTTTTAGCATTGCCTTTTCTTATCTGTTACCTCACTTGGTACACATTCATATCTAAAGCAACATCATCCAGTGGACCAGGGCTCCACAAATCTTTGGATTTGTTTAAAATTGGCATTTAATATACATATTTTTCTTTCTTTTTAAAAGCATTTGGGGAGAGTTCAGCTGGCAGGTCCCCTGAGCAAAATGGTTTTCTCGACACTGCTTCTGTGTTGTCTCACACCCATGCATCTCGGGCCCTGTAACTTGAAAACAGGAAAGGAGGAAGGGAGAGACCTTCTGTTCATTACCAGTGGCAATCCACTGGGACTCCGAATACTCGAATATTGTCAATTTGCTAGGAAGCCTGAAGCTATAATAAAGGAAAACATACAGAAATTCTAAAACAGTAAGCCAGTTCCATATACATCATAATAATGTTCAAGTGGACAGAAGCCTACATTATAATCCTCCTTGATAGAGGCTTAATTATATAAATAGTTCTGTGGATCTTGCCCCCATTAAGGATGAATCTTCGCAATTCATATAAAAATCATTGAAGAATATCATCATCTCCATATGTGTAAATAAGCATGTGTTTGCCAGCAAATAAAACAAACATCCGGGTGATTGATTAGATTTCTTTCATATTTCTTCCAAAGCCTCACAAAGACATTAGCAATGCAAGTTACTTATGGTTCTGTGTCTAATAATCTATTAACTAAAAGCCATGTTCATAAAGAAAAGAAGTTAGGATTTTGCCTCAAGTGTTATCCCTAAAGACACTGAACATGGCGACAGTGCTTTGCTCTCTGCCCCAGCTGGAGGCTGTACTAGGAAGATAGAGGGATATAAGCATGGGTGAAGAGGTGCTTCTTCTGTAATTGCTGCACATGTACTTGGGCACAAGTGACATCCTATAGATGCTGTGTTGATAAATGCTATAGATGTGCACCTGGGCACCCAGAGATAAGACAGCTGAATGGATATGAATTCCAAATGGTAGCAATCCCTGAGGTCATTTTGATAGAAGTCCTTTTAAAGGATTGAATGATTAATGGATACAGCAATCCCAGGAACCACAAAAAGTCAATTTTAAAGCCATTTTTTGTTTAGAAAGAATTCTTCATTTTTATGAGCATTAAATTTTGTTATTTTTATGTGTAGTATAGCCCACTGACTTCTAAAATAATTGGAAACATTAATTGATGGCATCACTAGGATGGGTCATAAGATCTAGTGACAGCAGACATTCATGATTGAATATTATTCATATCACGAGGACTCTCTGGCTTGTGGCCATTCTTTCCCCACCTCAGACTGAAATTTTCCAGTGACCTTTACCCAGAGTGACCTAGTGTTTTGCAGCTGTCACTAAAAGAGCCCTAATTTAGTTTGATTACTTAGGGAATTGCAGCAGGTAACTGTGAAATAACAAAAAAATGGATACCATTGATCACAATGAATGTTTTTCCACTGTTTTTCCGAGGCATGATAATAACAGGATGCCTCACTCTCCAGACCAGTGACTGGCAGGGCTTATCAAAGCTGACTTTCCCTTTCCTCTGACTTTCCCCTTTGTCTCCTCCAGGGATGCAGAAGTGACATCAAACTGTTCAAAATAGCGCTGCCCTATTATAGATGACCAAAGAGATATTTGCTTTATTTTGAGGGAAAAAAAATAATAGTCCTACCCTTTTGTTTTCTGAAAAAAACACACACACACACTCACAAACACACACAAACACACACAAGACAAACAGGATATACTTTTTCATCATTGCTACTTTTATGTCACCCTTTCCTGCTCTTTTGAAACAATGAAGTCAATTTTAAAAAGCAAAGAAGAATAAATATATTTTAAAAAGAAAAGTCACATAACATTTTTCCCTTAGTAAAGTTCCAGTGAGAACACACACATCATGATTGCAGATCTCATTGTCCTAACAAACGACTGCAGACCTCAATCTCTATTTTAAGAATATAGCAAAAGAAATGGAAATATCTCACACTTGTAAAGCAAGTGGATTTCTTTCAACAATGAGTGTTAACAGTTGGCAGTGAGTTCAATTTGCAGCATGTCAAGTCTTCACCTGGCCTCTTCAGAATCTCTTTTAGCTTCTTTGAGGCAGTTAGGTCTAGATTGAGTCACATCAAAATAATTTCCTTATAATTCAGCTGAGCTGATTCCATAATATCCCACTTGAAATCACCCAAACAGGCTGTGTTGTCTGGAAAAATACCTAATCATTTATATGGAGGAAACCCAGAGCCCTACTTCTGCATGCCCACCCTAGTGACTCACAGCACTCCTTGGCCTCCTTGGTCCCATGCATATGGATTTAATCATGCATCTTTTTCTAGAGCAGTGCTACCCTACATCCATTTTGAAAATGATGCAAACTGTTTATATTCGCCCTGTCCAATATGTCGGTCTCCAATCAATTATAACTGGCATTTGAAATGCTACTAGGACATTAACTGAAATATTTGAATTTATATACAATTAAATTTAATTTGAATTTATATACCATCAACTAGTAATAATCACAACGGATAATATATCTCCAAAATTCCCCAGAATCTATCTCCCAGCACATCCTTCAATGTATATTTAAGTAACCAACAACGTTTTTGATACTCAGATAATATAAGAAGCATCTTTCCTTATATTGTGATAATAGGAATATTCAATAGTTTTAGATAATGATAATGAAAAATACAATTTAGGGTATTTTGTCCTGTAATTTCAAAGATCAACTGGAGATTCATCATTTTGTACTCCAATTTTAGTTTTACCAAAACCATATTCAGTGGTATTGTAAAACATTTGCAAGTATAACAATGCTTCAGAGAGTCGTATTCATAAGTTCTCAGACACCAGTCAATACACATATTTATCTCTATGCTAACATGACTAGGGAGAGGCACTATATCTTAATGTTATTTATGTAAGAGGATGTGTAACTGAAAAGGTTCAGATGAAGACAGCATTTGATTAAGTTTGGGGAAACTTTGTTTGGGGGTAACATTAAGAATAAGTTTAGACTCCTCATACTCATGGAGAATGTGAGAGAGTTTGGAGCTGGAGAACTGGGAGTATTAAGAGGAAATTTACTAAGGAGCCATGCTGTAAATTCCTCCCAACCCAAAGAAGACAAGAGACATAAAAAAAAAAATCACCAAATGGCCCCTGTATCTTCTTATCCAGTGTTTCCTGACCAAGGAAATTTAAGAAGAACATAATCAAGTCATATCAGCAATATACACAGGGTTGGCAGAGAGGGCAGGGACTGCTGAGGTAAGGAATGTATGAATACCTCCCTTATGTATATCTAAGGGTCCACGAAGACCACGGGCAGAGGTACGTCAAGGTTATAGTTGGATTCCAAGGACACTGACCATCCTCAAGGGAGCTAAATGTGAAACATCAATTGAGTAGGAGTGAGTTGAGAAGGGAACACACAGAGGTCTCCAAAGAATTCACAAATCTCAGGACCACATAGGTTTTAAACATCTACCAAGCCCCATGAGTGCTCACAGCGGCGCAGGGGCATTTTGTGAATTCAAGGGCTGCCTTGTCGTGCTTTCCTCTAACTTTCCTGTTTCCCAGCCTCTAGGGGTCAGGCACTGTGGAAATCGGCTGAGGGGAGAGGCTCTTGAGGCTGAGAAGAAGGAAGATGCCCACCAACTCCAACCTGTGGTGGTCTTTCCCACCCACAGTGAGGAGACACCTTCATACCAATTCAAATTCACAGTTCAGATTCTTAAAATGGGTGGGATTTTTTCTTTTTTTTTCTGAAGTGGAGTTTTATTTTGTGCCTAAAAGTATCTTGTAGTAAGATTCTAGAACCTCTGCACATTTTCATGTAGGGGCAAGAGAAGAACTAGGCTCTGAAATTTAAAACCTAGTAAGAAAATAAAAATAAAATGATTTTAGGATTATGCTCCAAGTCCTGTTCAATATAATGGTGGGTTGGACAGGATCGTCACTTAGAAGCAAAAGATGAAAGGCAGTTGTGATTATGTAAATAAAATCAGATTTTCTTTCCCTCATATGAATAATAAAATTTCAGGTTTTCAGCCAAAGATATATTTATTATAACTGTTAAAAATTGACATCTCTGAGTCATCTTTGAGTCACAAGTCTGAAGTGACATTTTTACTAGGCCACAATTAAATAAATGGATGCTTCAGGTTTTTTACCCAATGCTTCTTTGGGGGAAAATTATAGGAAATAAAATTATCTTTCTCCTTGTCCACATAAGTAAAAGCGTTCTTAGATTAGAGTTAAAACTTTAAACAAAGGAACTGCTTTTCCAAATGAATACCTAACAACATTTGGGAGTACTTTAAAGAGTCAATATTATCTGTTGCAAGAATGAATTAGGAATATCAAAGGTTTAAATAAGTTAATACTGCAAGTATAATTCCCCATTCCAATGTAATGTCTATAGTATTCTACATGAAAAAAAAAAACTGTGTTCTAAATCTACTTTTTAATGTGTTATGTTTAACATTCTGGTATCTTCTCAACAGAAAATGAGAAAAATGCCCAAGTATGTCAGATTGTCTGCCTCAGACAGGAAGTGCATCTCTGGCAAAGGCAAATTGAGTCCTGCACGTGGGGAAAGAATGCAGATCTGTTTAAAAGTAGATCATTTCCCCAGACTCACTGGGCTTTATTGAATGGCCAGTTGAAGAATAACCAGGCTTGAATGGATCTTAAAACTTAGTCTAACTTCTATATTGTACAGATTATGGAGCTTAGCATAGTTCTATCAAATGGAACTAAATTGAATTAAAAAATAAAAATAGACTAAGTGTCTAAATGATCTTACTACCTTGACAGCACTCAGTGCCCAAGCCAGGTCTTATAACTTGGTATCCTGGATAGATTTCCACACACAAAAAAATGATCTTTGCCATCTGACTGGATTGTCAGGTTTCCTTAGCAACAGTTTTCAAACCTGAGCCTGTCTCTGATATACAGGCCTAACAACTTTTGTATCCATCCTAAATGTACGTTCAGGACCACTGTCCATTGGAATTAATTTACTATATAGACACAGTCCACTAAAATTTCTGAAAATATAGAAATGAAAGATTCAACTGATGTTTCTCCTAATCTCCTGAAAACTCAGTATTTAAAATGCCTGGAAAACAAACTGCATAATACAGTGAGTTCATTTTTAATCTTTAGTTTCTGATCTTTGCTCTTTACCGTGAGCTGGGTGAAAGCGGACAGCTGCCCGTCATGTCAGATTAGTTTAAATTACCCAGGTGCTGAAGCATGGGACCCACACACCCTGAGCGGCCACGATCACCTGCTGACAAAATGTTTTGACCAGCAGCTCCTTTTAGGAGCAGCGTCTTGGACACGAGCTAATGTGTGGGTGAAAGCTTCCTTTACAGCTTGACTCAGCCAGAAAGAAAGCTGGGATGTTATGCTTTCTCCCTTCTGAAATGCTCCCCTCACCTCACCCACAGGTAAAACAAAGTGGTGGGAAGAATGTATTTTCAAAAACATAAGCAGCCCCATCATTTCTTTTCTTATAGCTATCTCTTATTTCTAACTAGTGAACCTTTTTCCCCCATGACGTTAGCATATTTTGCTTTTAAGGAGAATAACCACTTGAACAACAATATTCTGTTTCTTTTAATTCTAAACTTTTTGAGACCTGGTTATTTCCTATTACGTTTCCTGATTTGTCACCAGAGACAGATCCAGAGGAAGAAGCCTGGGTTGCCAGAATACTTCATGGCAACCTGTCTTCACAATAAGCACAGGTTCCCTTCATAGATGCCACAGCTGTGGATAAACTTTTTGAGGAACATCTATAAACTATTTGGACTTTCTCTCCACACCAGATCTCTCAACACCAGATCAGCCACAGCTTCTGCTCTTAGAATACAGAAAAGAGTAATAGCACAACTTCATATTGATGGACTGGATTGAGACCACTCATTTTGAGCAGGATTTTTATGACCATAAATTCAGCAGCATCCAAGAGCTAAAGCTCACTGGGGCCTAATGTCAACACATGCCTTATTACTGACACTACTTCAACTTTAAGATACTGATCCATCATGTATCTTCCAGTTTACAGACTTCTTGAACTTTCTAACGATTTTACATATTAAGAGAACCAACTGAATATAAAACATTTTTAGTATACAGGACCAAAGAACTTTCTACGTAAAAATATAAGCAATTTTATATACCAGATTGTCTATGGTTCCAGTTTCAAATATGTAGTCCTGTTTTCTATAGTTATAAGTAAATTTTACAAATCCCCAAATAACAATCTTTTGCCATACTTAATGTGTAGTTTTTAAATTTGGGAATTTATGAAATAATAGAATATACTCAAAATACAGATTTACCCCCCTTTTACTTTTCAACCCTCCTAGTAAATGGATAGCCAAATTGTCCCATCTTACATATTAAACAGTTTGGTGTCTTTCAAGCTGGAAAAATCTATTGTTTTTTTCTATCCGCCAAAGGCAGGGGTGAGGGGTGGGAGAGTTTATGTGCCTACTGTTAATTCAAGAGATTTTCCAACAGCTTATTTTTTCCCAATTCTTATGCCTGGACAGATTCTTCTATTATCTCTCTTTAGGACTGGGTCTATGAGGAGCTGCCTGCAGGCACACTGTTTGCTGTGCTTACCACTCCAGCTTTCTCATAGTGATAAAGGAATAATAAAATCCCGGGGTACTGATTTTACAAGAAACTTGTTGAATAATGCTGATGATCATATGGACTAGATTTTTAAAAGTCTTATTATTTCATATTTTCCATAAGTTTTGACCTGTTATTGCATTTTTTTCAAATATTTTATGATTATAGGGGCCAGGTTTAGTTTAAAACATACTATAATTACAGAGACCATATTTAATTTTGTACAATAAACACTTGCTAGCTCTTAACATGTGCCACAAAACAGGAATTCAGTGTGTAACTAGGATGAAATGCCTGATCCTGCAGAGTTAGTTTAAATGGAAACACAGAAATACCTCAAGCATTACAACACAGCGATGCTGAGCAATGGAGGGACAGAGTTATGCAACTAATGTAGCCAATGAAGGGAATTTTTGCAAAAGAGGAAAGAATCTCACAATATAAAGGTGAGTTACTATAAGAAAAACAAATCAAAGGAAATATTTCATACTCTCAGAATATCAAGATACAAGGCAAAGGGACACCAAACCTCCCTAAGTAAAGAAACCCATGGCTTTGGGGTTTTGCCCAAATATAAAATGAGCCTGGGAGGAGCAGATGATGGAGGCCAGGACAACGGTGGTGGCCACTGTGTGCCAAGCTGCCCTGCACGCAGGGGAAGGTGAGGCTGGCTTCACATTCAGAGCAGCCATGTGTTGAGAAGTGTTGGCTTTAGGTCCAAAGAGAAAAATGGAGTCAGGGAAGCCAGCCGGCAGGATGGTTTAGAGAATCAAAGGAGGGCGATGACGTCCCGAGTGAGGGAGGAAGTGGCAGCAGGCAGCAGGAGGAAAAGAGAGAGATGATGGTGATAATCACTAGAACTCAGAAAGAGTTCCTTGGATTGGGGTGACGAGGGAGAGAAGATTGGTGATGACTTAAGTGCAAGGGAAAATCAAGAGTGGTGACACTAGGAGCAATGGGATAGACAGGGAGGGAATAAAAATCTCAATTCTGAAAATGGAGATTGTCATTTGCATTTAAAATTCTGAAGCTTAGGACATAATAAGGGACTAAAGATAACAAAGGGGTAGGTCATTGCTGAATGGGTAGCAATTAAATGCATGAGATTAGATGGGATCCTGAGGATTCATTTATAGAGTAAGAAGATTGGAGACAGCCTGGGGGATAATCAGGGATATGTTCAGAGGTGGGGAAATCAGTGGAATCAGCAGAGTGACCCTATGGACAAGCAAGTTCTGAAAAGTAGACGGTGTCACGTAACCATGCTTAATGTTATGTTGCCGATAGCCTTGACATCTTGGCTTAGGTGAAATAATGAGGTTTGAGGTATTACCTAGAAAGCTGGCCAAGTCATGTTGTGAAACATCAACACAGTCACCATTAATTACAGGAAACATATATAATGGCTCACTTTAATCTTTTCAACAATTAAGAATTAAATGTCACAAAGTTTACACACACACACACACACACACAAAAGGCCAGGGAAATAAGTCAGTTTCTTAAGGTCTCAAAGATGATAAACAAAATTTTTTAATTTTGGTCTTCGAAACTCCAAGATCCAAGTATTTAACCAATAGTGTTTTGCTTCCTTCCCTAGGTCATTCCAAATCAGTTTTCCTTTGCACACAACTAGGTTTGAATATTATGCCAGTCAGCTATGGAACCATCCACTAAGCTCCTACCATGGGGTTCAGAAAATGCTGGGGGTGGAGGGGAGGCTGTGACCTGTGGCACTGCATCATAAGCCGCTTCCTTCCTCTGACTTGCCCTTGACTTTCTGTACTTGGTAAACAGAGGGCAGAGAAGAAGCACTATCACCCCTGAGAAGATTCCATGTGGCACGGAGAGGCGCTTCAAAGGAGGAAGTTAGAGTAATGCCAACTGAAGCCAGGCTGCAAGAACTGAGAGCTGTGAGCCCTATCGGAAAATCCCAAGGCCTGGGCAAAAATCTCCAAGTCCTGATTTGGAGAAACTTTCCGTATAAGTGAGACATGTGGATGCATCCCAGGGTGAGAAGAAGGGAGAGGGAGAGGTTTGATTCTTTGTAGATATATATGAATATTTTAGAATGTGTATTTCTGAACTGAGTCTCGGCTGTCTTCATTAGTTATTCAAAGAGGTCCAAGAGAGAAAATTTTAAGAATCACTTTTATTTTTTTCAAAGTATAGTAAAATTTTAAACATACACAAAAGTAGAGGGAACAGTAGAATAAATTCCCAAGCATCAGCATTTTGCTGACTTTACTTCTGCTCTTCACTACCTATTGCTTTTGTATTTTGTATTATGAAGATCAGAGGTGTAGTAGTCTGCACTGATTCTTGAACCTATGTCTTCCACTTTGTATTACTGCTGGATCTTCTAAAGATGCCATTGTCCTCATAATGTCCCTCTGTTCAACAATCCTAAAACATATACTAATTGTTACTCAAGACTTCTCAAAGTACCCTTCCAAATTATTTTTTCGTCTTTCCCTCATCTTTGATAACAGAATGTAATCGAAGCTTATCCTCCAAACAACCTGGACCACTGCTGAAAGAGGTCTGAAATGTTTGTTTAGGGCTAAGATTATCCATGACCCTATAGAATATCTTAATTCTGTATTCACCTTGCTAAATTTAACCACCTTGTACAGTTAGGGCTGAAATTCCATTGTGCCTCTCCAGAATATCTCGGAGGGCCGCGAGGCATCTGACTACTACGAGCTCTCAGACACTCACATGTTTAAGATGCATTTGGCATTCCGACAGTACAACTGAACAAGATGATTTCTGCATTTTAGATAAGGCTTTAAATAAATCCCAAGTATTTCTTCCAGCTAGTCAGAGAACAGCTGACTTTCACGTTCTAGCCTGCTATACACAGGCTAACTCTGGTAGACACTCGTCAACGCCACACCATGGGTGTGAGTTTGTCCCATAGCTTGCTGGCGTGAATAGCCTGAATAATGTGCACAGGTTTACTAGACCACTCTGCTGGCCCTGCACCCCAGCCCTGAGGAAAAGGAAAGGAAGGTTATCCAAGGCAGAAACAATCCTGGAGTTTGGTTTTCTTAGATTTTCTTAGTCTAATTGCCTTAAGAACACAACAAAACAGGCACTATTTCTTTTATCATAATTTTCTTAATTACTGGATTTTTGAGAGAAAGAGAGAGAGAGAGAGAGAGAGAGAGAGAGAGAGAGAGAGAGAGAATTTTTTAATATTTATTTTTTAGTTTTCGGTGGACACAACATTTTTATTTTATATGGTGCTGAGGATCGAACCCAGCGCCCCGCGCATGCTAGACGAGCATGCTACAGCTTGAGCCACATCCCCAGCCCCAATTACTGGAATTTTTGACATGGGAAAACTGACACTCAAGATGCAGACTCTGAACACACTCTGACTAAAAAGCGTCTCCCTTGTTTCCCTGTAGTACACCCATCTCCAATGAATTCATGAGGCCAACTTGCATTTCTTCTAGGCTTAATCCAGGTGGCCTGTGCCTCCCAGACCAAGAGCAATGATGGAGTCAACCAAACAGTCAATGTTTTTCATTAGTAATGTATCTGACCAGATGACAGTAATCAAATAATCAGCCCTGAAGCCTGCTTTACTGATGACTAAGTCACTAAAGTATCCCATCCTCTCAATCCTGACCAAACCATTCTCCTCTCAGTCTCTCTCTCTCTCTCTCTCTCTCTCTCTCTCTCTCTAATAATTTCTCAGTGACTTATGAGTAATTATAAGCTTTATTGAAGAGTCTATTCTGAGAACTTTATTTGCTTGGTCAACTAAAAAATAACAAAAAAGGGCCTATCTCAATTTATTTCTAGACAAAAATATACTCAGGATATTATGTGTCTGTCTAGTACAAAAATAATAGACAGGAATCAGAACCTCCTACTTCTCTTGGTATAAACTCAATAACAGGCCCTTTAGCCATTTTTGTGCAACAAATTGTTCATGGGGTTGAGTAGTTTACATATAAATTTGCTGAGTGTAGTCCAGTTACAAATGAATACTGCAAAGTACTTTTTGACAACTTATTAAAAATGTAAGTATGATTCCAAACCCTCAGGCTACTTGATTTTTAAAGTTAAATTTTCTTCTGAAATAGCAATGCATGATGCCTGTCAAAAATCCAGAGCCATAATAGCTTTAGGCTACATTCCAAAAATAAAACTGCAGGCCCTATCAGTCAGCAAAGTGCCAGCGCCTTGTCATACACGGCCTCCTTTAGTGGTCCCTAATTCCTACAGTTGAAATCTGCCCACAACTGTGCTACAAAAAAACTGGACCATGTGATAATATGAAACAAATTATGCCTTGTCTATCAAGGTGATGAGCAGGAGTGAACAAACTATTTTGAAGACCCACTGGGTGAGAAAATGACTTACCTTTTCCAAATGAACAATGAAGGCTTATTCAGAATACCTCAACGTGAAGTGCTTCCTTGTTTGGCTCCCTCCTCTTTGAAGAAGGGGCAGATACAGGAAGGAAACCTAGAGTTCGTGAAACACCTGCTCTATGCCAGACACTACACACATTTTCTTGCTTTGTTACAGTGATGGATTCTGTCCAACAAGTAGGGATTCTTTCTTTGTTTGGCAAACTACTTGAGCTAGGGGAGGGGAGGAGAAATTAAGAGTAAAAACAAAAATTCTCTACTTGGAAATTGCCTTTTCTATCTTAATATATATATATATATATATACTTTTTAATTCTAGATCTATGTCCCTCAGTCTGGGGTAGCACCACCCACATTGGGACTGTTTGCAGATGTACATGTACATGTATGGTTCAGAGCTGGAGTGGGGGTGATCTGGACTTTCCCAATAATTGGGGGGAAAGCACCCTCCTGGTGTTTAGTGAGTAGGAGCTCATGGTGTTGACTTTGGTGCAATGAGACAGACACTCGAGTTCAACATGCCAACGTCACCTCCACCTCACCCAGCCATTTTCTGATCCCCACTATTCTCTGGGAATTTATTTTATGTAAACATGATAAGAAAGGTCATCATTGATATTATTCTCATTAATGTTGAGAATATGTGAAAATGAGAATAATATTTAGTTTCAATATATATAATGATAATTAGTGGTAATTTAATGTGAGTATGTAAAGAAGAACAGAACAGATTTATGGCATTTTCATCCTTCACAAATTAAATATAGCCAAGTATCTATTATAGTTAACCTTACTGTGACTATTGTTACTAATTCTATATGCTGGAAATAGAATGTTCCTCCTTAAAAAGATTATCTTTTTCCTAAAAGACATCTCTCATGGCTTGGTTCAGCAACCCTTCCATGAGGCTTGTCTTGTTTATTTGCAGCACAGTCTGCAAATCACTATCTTTATTTCTCTTACAATATTATGCAAAAATAGTCTTTTCACATGATATTCAGAAATGGTTCATAATAGCTTAGTTATTCCTAAAATAATATTCCCACCAACCTCAAAAAAAGTAGAGTTTGATTCTGCCCATTGGAACAAGATCCCTTCCACCATTCTTCAATGTTGTGGACCTTGAAATGGAAACTGAAAACAGTGATGGTGTGAACATGAGGAAAAAGAGTTGTGTGAGACCAACTAGAACTTGCTAATTGCTGGCCTGACCTCTTTTCTGTCTCAAGCACCCTCTCCTGGTGGTACAAATCACCAGTACCTTCATGGGCTGCCCCTACCCCCAAGACCAACCAAGGGAAAGAAATTTTCTCTTTAGTTCTCCTTCTCATTTGTCCTTACCTTTTTCATTCAAGCAAACTTGGTTGTATAAGCAGTATTTTAGAGCACTCCATGAAGACCTCCAGGGCTAGGCTATTCCAAGTCACAGGGCATCTTCAGCAATGGACAACCAACAGTCTAACCTCTTTTTCAATGAAGATTGTCCTTCGGGCTTTTCTCTCAACTTCCATGTTCACCATTTTTCTTTATGACTCCCTCTCAAGGTATCTTTAGACAGCAAGTAACACATTCAGAACTGTTCTTTTCCTCAATGTTCCCTATCTTTATGAAAATATGAAGAAACGGGGTCCCGAAAACCAGCTCTAACACTCAAGAAGCACCCACGGTCTACAGTGCCCTGTACTGAACTCTCCTGTGTCTCAGAGGGGTTCAGAGAACCAGAAATTGCATGAAATCCTCAGGACTAGTGAGGTGTCACTGGCCAGGACAGTACGCCAGTCACAGCCCCAGCACAAGCAAACTCTGTGTGGAATGGCAGTTTCTCACTTGATGTGCTAGTGGCCTCACTGACAGCCTCCCACGTGGACTCCCTAGTTATGCCTTCAAGTATCATCACATGCACGGATGAGAACCAGGGACAATCTGGTGATCCCGAGACTTCCAGAAGGTGGCAAGAATTTTAAATTTGTCATTTGTAATTTAGAATTTTTATATTATTAGTTTCAATTATGTGACCAGGTCCTAGTGAGGACAAGGGAACTACCTGCATAGTATTAGGTCAGCCCCTCCCTAAAGAGAGAGCCATCAGAAAGAGTCATCTGCAAGTTCTTCAGTACTTACCCGTGGTCAGAGTGCTCACATTGTCTGTGGATTAGGTATGTGGACAAGAATTTTAAATACACACATTTTTATTCAACTTCAAAGAAACTGTTTTCTATAGCAACATTTTATAAAATCAGTATTCTTATGAGATGTGAAGGACCATTTATTTTCTGAAATTTGGGTTTTTCTTGACCAGTTTACTTAGAAAAAAAGGTCATTCTTATGATGTTGCTAATAAATCCAATAATGTATTTATCGAAAATGAATCATGCATTTTATTTTGTTTGTTTTCTGTTCCTTACATCACAATTTCAGAGGCTCATTCTTAGGAAAAAAAGTGTGGCCCAAAGCCAAGCACTGTCACGGCTGCCAGTGTGTGTCTAGCTCTAAACAGTGAGCCAAGCAGGAAACCTGGACGGGGTATGAGGGCTGGGATCTGGTGCCTCATGCCAAATGTCCTGGTGTAACAGTGCCTTTTTAAGTGCCATGTGGGATAATGAGTGCCACAGTCTGGCTGAGCTCAAAATCACGAGCCACTCAAGCAGGAACAAACTTTATTTCCAAAACTCCCGGGAACCATGCACAGGGCGTTTTCCCGGGACACACCACACCAAGAGGAAATCCCTCCTCTGGAATTCCCTCCTACCGCACTTCCCCAACCAATGGGAACTCTCTCTGGGAGTGAGAGCTCCAAAGTAGCAGGCCCAGGCGGACAGCAGGGGTCTAATATCCAATTGAATGCACATCTTAACATAACCATTATCATCTCAATGGCTTGCTGGTGTCACCTTTCAACCAAAGATGCCATGCGTCATTCCTACTGGCTATGGCTCTTAGCAAATGAGAGCAATAATAATAAATAACATTTTCGAACATTTACTATCTAAGTGTCTTGTATTTCAACCATCACCTGCATTTTAAAAGCAAGAATGTCATGTATTCTTCTGACCAAATTATAGAAGCCCCACACATTTAGTACTTTGAGTACTTGTTTTGTGTGTAATTGCTCCATGTTAGTTTCTTACTGCTCCCGTCACCAAGAGCCACAAACTGAAATGTCCTGTCTCCAAGTGCTGGTAGTTAGAAGTCTGAAGTCAAGGTGTCAGCAGGACCATCTTCCTTCTGATCCCTATAGGGAAATGCTCCCTTGCCTTTTCTGGATTCTGGTGACTTGTGGGCAGCTTCTGGTGATCTTTAGCTTGCACACGCATAAACTCCCATCTCTGCCTTCATCACACATAAGGTTCTCCCTGCATGCCTTCCCACCGTCTTCCTATGTGTTTGTCCACCTTTCCTCTCTTTATATGGAGAATATAATCTAGTCACCGTGTATCAGGGCCATCCACAGTGACCTCATCTTAACTTGTTTAAATTTGCAAAGATCCTATTACCAAATAAGAACACATTCTGGTACTTGCAGTTACAACTTCAATTAACCTTTTAGGGGGAATGAATTTCTACCCAAAGCACTTGGTATTATGATAAAAGGAAGAGATATACCAATGAATTAGACAGGATTCCTGCCATCTAGGCATCACAGTGCGACTGGAAAGCCGTGGAAATGAACAATCACAACATAGAGTGGCAAATACTTTGGTAAAGTGAAGTTCAGGATACTAAGGAGGCTACAGAAGATTTTAAAAGAATGACAAGTTGAAGAACACTTCAGGTACATCATAAAAAATAAAGTTGATTTTTCAAATCATTGAAAGAATATGCAAGAGAGAAAAAAATGAAAATTACAAATCATGATACATTTTGTAAAGAGTTGAGTATGGCTGGAGGTGAGAGAGTTTATGTGATACTGGGAAAGGGAAAGCATGATAAATAAAGCTGATCTAATGGGGGTCAGAACCATCAAGGGCCTTGTGCATCGTCAAGATGATCTTGGATAGCTCCTGATGACCTCAGAGAGTTTCTGGGAGATCTTTAAGCTAATGCTGACCTACTAAGATCTGTGTTAAGAAGTAAGAGGCGATCAGAAGACAGAGCAGCACTTTAACACCAAGATGGGATAGCTAGCAAGAAAACAGTAGAAAGCATGACCACCATTTTGTGCTTTTGAAACTTGTCAGAAGCCTGGATCATTCTTCAATATGCAAACTGAAGCCAAAAGATCCATTTGGGGAATAAAGGATAATAAGTTCAGCATGGGACAATTTGAAAACATCAGATCTGCATTGTCTGAGAAATCAACAAGTTGTTTTGGAAAAGCAGCAGTTTGTCTTTGCAACTCTGGAGTATGGCTCAGAACTAGATTTGGAAGTCATGTAGGCATGGAGATAGGGAGGTCAACCGGGGCAGGCAGTATAGTGGCAAGAGAAGCGGACTTCACAAAGATCTTAACCCAGGTACTTGACATCAGCATAATGTTGTAGAGATTGAGAATCAATATAATAGCACACAGATAAAATGACCAGAGTCAACTCTCTAAGACCTCCTTCTGCCCCACTCCCACAGTCCATTCTGTGGCAAGGGGATCTCTGACACAACTGTAAGCTACTTTTACCACATTACAGTACTGGAAGCTCTTGGTTATGTAAAGTGAGACAATACTAACATGGCCAGAGACAAAAGAAAATTCAGGAAGAAGTGACAAACCAGAAGACAGTGAAGAAATTTAAAAAATGGAGATATAATTTACACAACTGACTCCTCAGAAAGTTCAAGGTCATGACTTAAAAATGTCCCTTGCATGTAGCAGCTTGAATCTTTGATGATCTTGGCAAGATCTGACTCTGTAGGATGATGGATGCAGAAACCACCTTCATTAGATGAGAAATTGAATGAGAGTTAAATTGGAAGTCTCAAGTTCAGAATGTTCTTTCTAGTTATTTTGCCATTGAAGGAAGAAGAGAAATGTGTGATCATAAAAACCAAAATGTCAGAGAAAATTTTTACTTATGTTTAAGGAAGTTTATATGCTGGAGAAAATAAAAACATAGGAGAGAGAAAAACTGGTGAGCTCCAGGCAGGCACTGGGTTCAAGTGAAGCTGCAGACCTTGGGTGGAAGAGGAACTCATGCAGAGATGCAAGGACAGTAAGGACAGAAGAGCATGCAGTACATTAGCAGGACTGAGAAGCATGACATCCTCTGTGAAATCATCTTTGTTGAGGTTAACAAAACTCCTAATTCCAGGGCACTCACAGAGAGTAATGGTTAGTTGAGAAACTGTTGTGGAAACACAGGGGCCGACAGAGGGATGTGTGAAGGTATTCGATGGATAGTGTCAACACACACAGAAGAGAAAGTCACAAGCTAGGCACAGAGGCTCAGTGAACGTGGAAGAGAGACCTGGAAGTCAGGAGATGATAATAAGGCTGAGAGTGGGCTACAGCAGAGAAAGAGGCTGTCTTATCCTCCATCGAGAGCGGGCCAGCAATTCACTTAGAAGATTAGAAGATGACCCTGACAACTAGTGCTGGACACTGTTTTCTACAGCTCTTGAGGAAAACAGTCACCATTAAAATAAAAAAATAAAAAAAAATTTAAAAATCCTGCTGGGTAAAACATGCATGAAGAACTCAATGTCATTCCAAGGACTCACTGGGCCTGGTACTCCCTTGCCAACTGTGTCTGAATAAGAGTGGTGTGCAAGGCAGGGGCTGCATCAACAAGCTGACTTTACACTTCTAGGTGTGCTCAAAGGACTTTGCACTCCAACATCAGGCAGAGCATCCCTGGGTAACTTGAGGACTTACACTGAGGCAGGGAAGGCTCAGGAGACCTGTGCCCTCTTTCTCCCAAGCACAGAAAGGTTTGAGTGAAAACAAAAATCATCTACAAGTGGTGTTGCATAGAATTGCTTCCAACAGTGAAACTACCTGGAAAGGCTGAGGCAGAAGGACTGCCTCCACAATGTAGCAAGACCCTGACTCAAGATTAAAAAATAAAAAGGGCTGGGAATGTAGCCCAGTGATATGGCACCCCTGGGTCAACCCCCCACCCCCACCCTCCCCCCCAAAAAAGACAAGAATGAAAGAACGAATGAACACAGTACAAATAACTATTTGGCACGGTATATCTACAAGTTTTCTCAGCAAGGACTGGACATAAGGTATTCCAAGGTTGTGCTAAGTTCTTTCAAAAACCACTGTAAACTGTTGTCTGAGGATCATCAGTCGGTCTCACCGGGGAGCTTAGCAGACTCTTAGCGGACTCTCAACCTGTACCCAGGACCCAGTGCATCGGAACTGCTTTGCAGCAAGATCCCCAGGCTATTCCCAAACACTTTAAGTTTGAGGGGTTCAACTTGAAAGCAACTGCCGAGAGCCACAGCTGCTGGGATTTGTCACTGATATACAGAAATACCTTTGATTTATGGGTGTTGATTTTGTATCCTGCTACTTTGCTGAATTCACTTACTAGTTCCAGAAGTTTTCTGGTGGAATTTTTTGGGTCTTCTAGGTATAGAAACATATCATCTGCGAATACTGCTTATTTGTGTTCTTCCTTACCTATCCGTATCTCTTTAATTTCTTTCGTCTAATTGCTCTGGCTACTGTTTCAAGAACTATGTTAAATAGAAGTGGTGAAAGAGGGCATCCCTGACTTGTGCTAGAAGCTTCAATCTGTTCGTTCCTTTGAATAGATACAAGCACGAGCACACATTAGTTACTTAGCTAACTTTGACTTGAAACAGAGTTCTGAGATCCAGGGAAAGCAAGCTGCCCTCTGGGACAGCTGCCCAGTTGGATGCCTATGTCCAGCAGGCTGGGAGGCCTGGCCATTTGGATGAGCCTAGAGGCAGGCAGTGAGATGTATGTTTGTATATGTGTGTGCATGTGTGTTTGTTGTGTGTGCATGTGTTGTGTGTGCATGTGTGTGTTGTATGTGTGTGTGCATGAGTGTTGCTTCCTCAGAACTGCTGCTGCAGTGGCAATCGTGAGCTCTAGGAAAACTCTAGAATATGTGAAGTTGTTGTTAACTGCGGCTCCAGTTCTTGGTGGAGGGTGTGACCCGCAGGTTCTGGAATCTATCAGGCAAGTAAACTGCTGGGGTCTGTTCCCACAGGATTCCCTCTGGATGCACTGTATGCCTCCTGTTCAACTTTGGCCTTGGGCACCCAATTCAACAGACTCACTACAAGTTAGAAAAAAAAAAAACTGGATGTCATAGAGGATCTCCAACAATCGTACTGGCTCATTCAGAGTGTGCCTGTCTAAGCCTAAGTCTTGACTAGCCTCAATTGGTTCCAGAGGAAAAGGGATCCCCTAAATTTCTTGGCATTAATTAAAAAAACACCTTCCGTCTTGATATTTTAATGGTCTCTTCCATAAAAAAGAAACACGAAGTCAATGACTCCTATTTTTTTGAATCTCAAGTTTGGTCCTGTGTGAAAATAATGCCTATTCAGAGAGTATGGGATCCAACAGAAACTTTAGTGAATGAATAAGAAACATGTGTCTTTTTCTCTCATTTAAATTAAAGCAAGTGACTCTTTTCCATGAATTAGAAAATGTGCCTCCCCCTCCATGTAGCTGCATTTTAATCCAGGCAAATTCATACAGCTTTTCTCTGTTGATTGTTTTCCTCCTATCTACTTCATTACTGTGCTAAGCTGGGAGGTAGAAAGAGAAAGAGAAAATTTAAGCCTCAGCCTATTGGTTTCCATTATTCAAGGGAGAACTTTGATCAAGAAAGGACAAGTTCAACCCCAAACCATCACAACATTGATCCAGAGCAATTGTATGAGAAAGTACATATTCAAAATCCCCAGTGATACACTTGAATCTTATTTTGAGTGTCTTTCTTCCATTAAAGATTTTTTGCTTTAGTTTCCCTTTTGAAGTCACATGCACATCCATGTGTGTGCATCTAAATTTTTGGTTGGTTGAGGTCTGGATGGTAGGCTTTTGAACTATAATTTTGATTCTCATAGTGAACAACAGATTAGTTTCAAGTCAGGGTTAAACTACCACTATTGCTGGGCACCTGCAATGTGCCAGGAACACACTCATTTACGTGAACTCTACCAAACATATATGATAGGTTTCATTTATGTCCACTAAATGATTTTCACAAGGGAGCTGGGAACTAGGACTGAAGAATGCTCATAGCTGTTTTTACCACATCAAACTTGACAAGGTAAAGGTTTCCATGCTTTCTAAGTCTTTTCAGACCATTTGTTTCTATACATTAAAACATAAGTGACCAGTCTTGAAGAATCGTATTTTTTCCCAACATGTGTGGAAATATATCAGATGATTTCAATAACCACGAGGAGGAGATGGACATGTGTGCACACACTCACACACCCTGCCATGGGTGTGGGCGACTGCTGGTGGTGAGTAAAGAGGGGCTTTGAGAGAAGGACATGAACTGCTTTCAAGGGCAATCACTTTGCAACAGGAAGCATTTTACTTGTTCTTCTTCGTTTTCTTTTACTTTCTCTTAAACAAAGAAGAGATTGTTTATAGCAGCTCAGATATATTTTGTAACACATCATTAAAATGATCCAACCCAGGCAGCTCACAAGAGCCAGTTTTTTAGGTAGTGATCAACTTGTGACATGTAGAAGCCAGACAGGTTACTCTGCTGATTCAGTCACTTTCATGAGCCTGGTAGGCACATATTTTCCTAAGACAAAATTAATATATATACACTAAGATTCTAAGTTAAAGGGCACATTTCAATATGCTTTTCTTTCTGCATCAGGGAATCTAAAATGATCACGGAAACAGACTAAATGGCAGGGATCATTTTAATATGCACTGTAACCTATTTTTCCAACTTGTCATGAGCTTTCATGTTAAGGATTATATACTTTTTTGAAAAAAAATGACTTTGTAAAAGAAAAATGGCTATTCAAAGTGTCATCCTTTAAGTTGCCTCTAAATGTGACTTTTGCTTGCAATAATAGAGAACATGCACTAGAAATTCAGCATTACCTCTTCAACTCAAGCACTTCCCGTCTCGAGTGTTTGGAATAAATTATAAATGTACAGCACCTTGCGTACATCTTTTTTTTTTCCTCTTCCTGCCAACAGATGGATTCTCCCTTCTGTTCCTAGACACCGGAGATGTCATCAGCTGTCATGAGGAAAGACAGGTTCCTAAATTCAGACCTTGAAGGAGAAAATCGTTTTACTTCACCTTAGTAAGGATTTCATTTGTAAATGTTCCTGCCAATTGCAACATCCTGAAGAAGACCATGAGGGAACACTGAAGCAAAGCGATGTGGCAGGAGGAAATGAGGTGGTGGCAGCGGCTGGAGACGCTGGGACCTGCCATCTGCGCACACATGAATCCTTTCAACATCACGCGTCTCTCACTATTTCATCTTTAGGTAAAGGTCACCTATGTTTATGCATTCCACCCAGCCTGCTTCCATTGAAAAAGGTGGAGCTCAGTCACAAATCGAGTGGGAATGTCCTCAAATATGACTAAATTAAATTTCCCAGGAGAAAGTGGATGCGAAATCAAAAAGAGAGAGATCAAAGGCGGCCACCAAAGATCAGCTTCAGCTTATTCCGAATTCTGCTCTTAGCAGTCTTTGCTTCTGTATGATTGGCTCCCAAAGAATCCGAGGCAGAGAAAGAAGCCCCAGGACTCCAAGTGAGGGAAGAGCAAAATCTCAGGAATATTTTGCTAGTTCTCTTTTAACACCATATAATCATTGTCACAGTTAGTTTCCTTTTGACTGCTATATGTCATAGAAGTTTTTAATAATTTTTCATAGTCTTTTAAAGATATGCTGCTGATAAATACATGATTCTATGAAGTTATTTTCTTATATACACCAGGAAAGTTTTGGTATTTATTCTTAATAAAATTAGCCTTGTTATGTTGAGACTGATTACTATACACTATGATGAATTTGTCTGCAAGTTTCACAGTATATACCTAAGTATAAATTTACTAAAAGAGGGGCACATAGGAAGAAAATGAAAGAGTTCAGAGTTAGCATTTTTTATTGTGCTTTGAAAATTAAGGAGGATTTTGATAAATGAACATGGCAGATAAAGAATCTGATTGTCCTATCCTGCTGTGAGCTCTGCCCCTGGCTGATCACCCCCTTCCTTCTCCAGTGTCCTCTGTGTTGGTCAGCTTTTCATTGCTGTGACCAAAACACTGGATCACAGCAACTTAGAGGAGATGGGCTCCTGATTTCAGAGGTTCGGTTCAGGGTCAGCTGGTTGCACTGCTCTGAATGGAGGAGAGGCAGAGCCTCATCACAAAGGAGCACAGCAGAAGACAGTGCCTCAGCTCACAACAGCCAGGAAACAGAGGAAGACCCAGGGGAAGGGGCTGTGGGGAAGGCGAGCCTTCCAGCCAGTCAACAGTGACCACCTCCTCGTCACGCCCATCTGCTACAGTTACCTCCCTGCTAATCCACTTCAACAGAAGGGACCAGTGAGGTTGTAGCTCTCATTATCTAATCATTTTACCTCTGAAATTTTCTGTCTAGTTCACAGGAGTGTGGGGGGGAACACCTCATACCCAAACCATAACACCCCCCAAAATCTAGCATACATAAATATCATACTTGTGGGTCAAGGAAAATAAAAACATAGAATGTCAACAGCAGCACAAAGAACCCTAAAAGAGTCATCAACTTGATTTTACTTTATATTATAAGCTGTGGGGAATTTGAGAAATTCAAAACAAAGAAATTATTTTTTAACTAAATATCTCATTTATAAATAAAGAAATAAGAGTCAGACCATGGTTTAAAATAGATTCTCAACTGAGGTGATACCCCCCACCCATTCCTAACTCCTACCCAAGTCATTACAAAATGTGAGAGTTCAGGGGAAGGGATTGGTGTCAAGATAAATGGAGGAAGGTATTGACCTTTGATATCAGGAGCAAGGGACAGTAAACACACTGCAAATTTTCAGGCAGAGTTGACAAAGAAGAATTACCCTGCTGCAAATGCCAATATCAACCCCATCGCCAAACAAGAGCCATGGTCAAATGATTCTTCTAAATCACTCCATGTGTCCCAGAGCTGAGATTCAAACTCTGCCTTCTTTATCTTGTATTACTGCAGTATAGAATGTGCGACACTCAGGATTTAAAATCCTGCATGCTTGTATTGTAAAGCACTTGGTAAAAATGTGATAGAAACAGATTGATCAGTCATTTTCAGTTTTGCTTTTTATTTCCTGTCTGGCTTCTCTGGCATCTGTTGTGTGCTACTCTACAAAAATTTAGACAATATAAGAATCTGAGTGTTCCAGAAATTGCTGTGTTTGGGCATGAAACTTTTAAAGGATATAAGTATATGTCATTTCATTAAATAAACAGAACATTGAAGGCATATCCATGACTATTATTTTATTATATTTTATGATAACTATAGTTCTAAACACACTGACCTATGAGATATACATACTCTTAACTCTTTAGTTATAAGGAAATTAATAATGAAGTATTTCTATATGTGGGTTGGGAGTATATTTTATTTGTTAAATGTCTTATCATCCTTCCTAATAAGATTCTATCTCTATATAGGATTCTGGAAAAAAATATTCTTTGATTCTAACAACATGAATGATGAGGAAACCTGGGTTTCTTTTTAGAAGAAACCTTTTAAAATTCTACATATTTCTTTAAAAATTTCATGTAAAATATGACCTAAGTCTATAATTATTTTAAAATACAAAGTTTGAAAATATTCATGTAAATAAGAGAATAGGCTGTAATGCGTGTAAACAATTGGCTTCATTTAACAAGGTACATCTAGCTTGTAGGAATGCACATAAAGAATGCTCCATATGTTGGGATTTATGGTTTGCTTGAGTTGTGCCAATGATTTGAGGAAGGGATTGTACTTTGCTCTTTCTTTCTCAATTGATTAATTAAGTAGACGGCATTGGCCAAATCTCTCACCTCTCCTGCAAGACGTGATAGTGTATAAATTCAGAGTGTAGAAAAAACACAATAATTTTCAGGGAAAGAGAAACTATATTTTTAGTTTATTAACAACAGTGTGACTTTGAACATTTTCAGGGATTTGAAATTTATTTTGATCAGGTTGATTATTTTGGAGTTGTACTGGGTTATTTTTGTTTTTATCATGAGTTACCATGTTGCCAACCACATGGCTGAGAGGAACTGTTTCAGGGCCCCTCTGCAGACAGCCCTCTTCTGTCATGTTCAGTGCCCCTTGGTTTCCTCCCAGCATGAACTCAAGACTTCCACAGGGATGTCTTATGCCAGTCATACATTGAAACTATGTCAAACTAGTTAGAAACTCTTACAAACCATCTATATCAATGTTCCATTGGTAAAATTTAATTTTTAAAATGAACCAAACAAAAATTAAGAAGGAAGCAAAGAAGAATGCAGCTAAAATTCAAATTCTGCATAAAGAAATTTCTTCTCATTTCAGCTAGAGACAAAGGTCACTTCACCAAACACAGGTCTACAAAACATCCCTCCTCTCATCCTTCCCCATTTAAAATTAATTTTACATAATTACATTAGTTCTATGAAAATAGTCTCAGATGCCTTTATGTTTTTCTCCTAAGCCATATTAATGCTAAAAATAAACTAACAAAACCACACAAACACAAAAAAGGAAAACTCAAAATATATTTAAAGATGTGATTCAACAAAGACAAAATGATGTGTTGATTTCTTGGAATGATTCTGCTTTAACTAAGAGAGAAACAGTAACAATAACAGGAATGGTGGTAACATGGGGAAAAATTAATCTGATATCTGTGATGTCTCAGGCAGTTGGAGCTGTTCTGTAGGATAAAATAACATCCACTGAATTACATAGAATGGTGTATTTACCTTGAAATGTTGGCCATAGTCTCCACTCCTCTTGTGTGGAAACCCAGCAGGGCTGTGCAGCTATGACAACCAAATGGGAATTTCTCACTTTTACATTGTAGCTCACTTTATCCCACTAAATTTTATCTTTTTTTCAGGTGACTTCTGATCCTTTCTGTGTGTACAAACATTAAAGACTTTTGCATGGCTGCTGGTGGAGGGAGACGACCAAGCATGCGAATAACCCCATTTCAAACAGGTATGCTGGCTAGAGCTCAGGAGGAAGAGAAAATATCCTTAATCAGAACCATCAGGAGAGCAGAGCACTGAATCCTGTGGAATAGGACAAAAGTATTTCTTAAAGGCAAGAAGAGAAAGCTATGCACCAGCAACCAGGTTGGGTCAGGGCCTAGGTAAAAGGATCATTCCTAAAGGTGAAAGACAACAGGGAAGAAAACAGAAAATGCAAACTCTCCTTGCTTTGTACTTTTTCCTCCCAATAGTCTGGAGTAAAAAGGCTCTTTAGAATAACTGTGAACCTCAGGCATATGAAATCTCAATACTTAACGTATTCTTAAAAAAAAAAAAGCCCTGCTTATTGAAACTGGATATTAAAATATACTAAATTCATTTTAATGTATATCAAAATATCGAACTAAAAAAGTCTCTGAAATCGGACGTTGGACGGCTGTTTTTAATCCCACATCTGGGCGTTCTAAGGGCTCAAACTCACCACACGGTGCCGACATCTAATACCAGAGCTGCTTTATAAATGGTGGATTAACTCCACAGCTGCTTACTTCCCTAAAACAACACCTGAGAGGAAAGGTACTTACTACTGAACATGGAGTGGACCAGCGAACACCACCGCCGAGGACCCACGCCTTGGAGCCGCGGGAACCCGAGAATCCACCAGGAAACCCACCTGGTAAACCCACCTGCAAGGAACTGCAGCGGCTCCTGCCGGAAACAGCCACTGACCTCCTGGTGACCCGGAAGCCCAGAGGAGAGGCAGGAAGAGACTGGTCTGGATATCATCTGCCTAGGACACACCCCCTGTGACCTCACTTCCTACCACTAGGCCCCGCCTCTTAAAGGTCCTTTTACTTCTCAGTCATTAGTGGCCGGGTTGGGACCAAACCTTCAACATATGGGCTTTTGGGGGACGTTTAAGGTCCAAGTCATGAAAATACAACAATGAAAATACAACACTTTCTTCTCATTGGAGTCTTTTAAAATAAATATACAGGTGGGTTTATTAGATCATTTTTTCTGCCCCCATTGTATATCTTAAGTAATCAATTTTTGAGGAACTTAGAAATCATCTAATTCTTTTTTTACGTTAATTTACTAGTTTTAGATTCTAGTTTCCACAAGGGAGATCTTTACAGCCTATGTCAAAAGATCATTTCAACACCATCCCAAATATTGTTTTATGGATTGCCAGCAATGAATCAGGTAACTTATTAAGAAAAGTAAGTTTTGTTATAGATCAGAACTCTTAGAACTTTGATCAAGTTGCAAATAATTTTAAGACAAATAATAACACTGATTATATTGAGTGTAAGAAGGATAAACCAATGGTCAATAAATAAGCTTTTGTGTGTATTGCCCCATTGATCCTTTAATATTGTATGATGATAATGTTATTGGATTATGAATTCATTTCTTCCATTATTATATGACTATGACTTTAAATAATGCAAATGTATTAATTTGCAATTCTTAGAGTCATAAATCTGCATTGGGTCTCAGGGGCTCAAATCAAATTGTATGCAGGTGGCCTACTCTTGCCTTCCCCAGCTCTGTGGCTGTCCTTGATCCTTAGGGCCATCTTGAAAAGCAGCATCTGCTCCCATCCTAATGTCTCTTCTGCTATTGAATCTCTCTGCCTTCTGAACTGGTTGCTTCTCTTTTTAATTTACAATTCTGTGAGGATTAAATTGGGCCATCCAGATAATCCAGGATAATCTCCCATTTTAAAGTCCTTAATTTAATCACAATCTGGAAGGTCCCTTTTTCTGTGTAAGGTAATGTAGTCACAAATTCTGGGGATCAGGACCTGGATATCTCCAGAGTCATTATTCAATCCACCATGGTCTGCATGAACAATACCAATGTGTCCAAATAGGAGGCATAGACACAAGTAGGAAATTAGGCTAAGATTGAGATGAAATGCATGTGAGTAGAAAATGTAAGTTCATCAAAGCTCAAGCACTTCCTATTATGTTATCCTGATGACTCAGGCAAGTAATTAAAATGCTTATATGTCATTTTTAGGTTTTTTTAATCCAATGCACATTTATACATCAAATATTATTTTTCCCACCATGAACAAACAAAATGCATCTATCTACTGTTTGAATTTCTGTCAAAATGTGATGTCCTTCCAGAATGCTGTCAACATTTTACAACCAATTTTCTTTTTCACCCTGCATTGACAGCCCAAATGGAAACATCAGAGATAACTGTAGGACAGAGATGGGTCATCTGAGTGTGTGGGTAGACATTTTATCACTGGGCTGGGGGTGTGGCTGCGGTAGAATAGATTCTTAGAATGTTGGAGGCCCTGAGTTCAATCCCCAGCACACAGAGTTGAACAGTTGGCACACACCCACACATCCACACACAAACACTTTACTAATAATTTTGATAAACATAACCCGTTAGTAATCTTTGACATATAACTATATTCTAGAAGTGGTGACCTGCTCCATCCTCATGTCTCTTCTGTTGTTGAATAGATTTGTGCATATGCATTGCCTATTGTAATTCAGAAGTATTAGGAATAATAGCCACAATGATAGTGCCTGTCCTGATAGGCTGATCACCCTGGGGGGTGTTCCGCTAAGTGTCCTGAAGGGTAAGGAAGAGTTTATCAGTCTCATTAAGCCAGGTCTCCACTAGGGCATAGGCAAGAGAGTTTAGAATGTGTCCCTATGCAACTTTCCTGACCTTTCTTTTGAGCAAGGATCTTAGCAAGGAAGGGAGATCTCCTGTAAGTCTCAACCTCCACAGGAAATAGTTCTTTTATTATTACATGAGGATGAAAAGACCCTGTCCGGTCAATTCACCAGAGAGACGAAAAAGTCACTGGGCCTGAATCCTCCTGTCAGTCATTCTCAGTACAGGCTGAGGGGCAGTGTTAATTTTCTCCTCCTCAATTTAGTGTGGTGAATTGCTATCAATAAGTATGGTGGATATCTTCAGGGCTTTTCCTAGGAAATAGTCTTGAGGAACAAAGACATTGGATGACGATACAATGAGTTTAATTAATTTGAAGTGCCCTTGTTTTTTGCACTTGGCATTTTTATTGGGACAGGTTGTAAAAAATGGAGCAGAAAAACCAAACTCTTGTTTGGGTGTAATGGAGGGTCAGATGTATAGAACAAAATTAAGGAATTTGCTCCATCTTTGTTTGCATTTGTCTCTGATTTTGAATAAGATGGGACAGTTAAAGGATCCCAATTCAAGCATTTTATCTTTTTAATGTAAAGTCTACTGGTGAGGGGGGGTGGTTAACCCACAGAAACATTCCAAATATTCCAGCCAACTCCTTTGTCCTGGGGTGACTGGACAGGAAGGGAGGACTCACCTGAGTCAGGACCACAGCCTCAAGGGTGAACTAATAGCCTTGGCATTTTTGTAGCACCTGATTTTGTTTAATGTTCCTACTAAAAGTTACATAAGTCCCTAGGCTAGGACTTTTAAGTGGTCATCTGCTACCAGGTCCCCTAGTGCCTTGCAAGAATTCCATCACTTTTCTTCTCACCTAAATCAATCCTCCTTCTTTCACTCTTGCCTTCTGTTGTGGTTTGTTGATTCCATCTTTCAAATCTGTGAGACAAAAACCCAGAAAGGAAATGGTGGTGAGCTACTGGGGTCTTCTGTGACACTGGAAGGCAAAGCCCTCCTTTAAAAGCTCAACATGCCACTCCCTAGAAATGGAGAAGCGTCCAGCCGTGCAGCTGTGGCCCTCGGTGCGGACACTGCCACAGGCTCTCTCAGCTATAGAGATCCAAAACTTATACAGACCTCATCCACCAACAGAAGCAGGGAATCAAGTTTCATCTCAAACACTGGTTTCAATACCAGCTTAAAAGCAAAACTTCTCAGTGAAGGAGATTCCAAAGATATAGAATCTGAATGAAAACAAAGGAACCTTTTTTTGTGTGTGTGGCTGGTGGGCAAA
Source organism: Urocitellus parryii (assembly GCF_045843805.1). Lineage (NCBI taxonomy): Eukaryota > Metazoa > Chordata > Mammalia > Rodentia > Sciuridae > Urocitellus > Urocitellus parryii. Next base: position 151,171,284 of record NC_135538.1, on the reverse strand, counting down.
ATGATAACAAAGCCAACTGTGTCCTACATGTCCTCTCAGTGCTTGGTGAAAACATAAGGTGGGTGACAACCTTATGTTGTCACAGATGCAACCTTGGAACCTCCCTGAATCCTGGCAAAATGTATCATCAGCTGGGATGAAGTAAAGATGCCAATGAGCTGTTTCATTTGCATTTCTGATTTGTTCCATGGAGTAGGGAAGACTTCTGTGGTCAGGCTGGCCTTCAGTGAGGGCTGTGGCATCCACAGGAGATCCAGCAGCACACATCCTTCAGCCTGGCTCTACTTAACAAGAAGGGTAGTCATGGGAGCTCACGTCTTGTGGGGCAGACCAACAGGGCCTTACTGTATGGACACAAATAAGCTGTAACCATTTAATGCTGCCATATTTTATCTTCAGTTGAGTATGGACACAACCCCCTCACCCCCTGCCCACCCCCCCCCACAGACCATACATTCACATACACAACCTAATTTTGAAGCCTTTGGGAGCATCAGGAGTCCCCTCACTAGGAAAGAATTCATGCAGCAAGCCAAGACCTTTGAAGTCCTCATCCTGTTCAATACCCCACTATCCACAAACAATCTGCTGTGGAAACACTTGTTTTGAGGTTAGTGAACTATTCTAGAAAAGGACCAGAACAAATGAGTAATGCGCACCTCAGATATTGAGAAGCGGAGCTCCTTCCGTTTTCCTCCTTTTGTAAGGTAGCTGTTGTGACAGTTCTAGGTGGTTTCCTACCACTCTCCAGCAGCTGTGGCTTGGTGTTGAGTTGCATAATTTAGAGGTTAGAGAGAGGTAACAAATATCAATGTCTTCCAAGGTTCCATATGAAACAGTAGCTAATATTTTATGGACCAACTGCATAATCCCCAAAGTGTGGTCTTTGACACAGTGAGTACTTTTAAACTCAAGAAGATTAGAAGGCCTAGAAGCAGCCCCTAAAGCCAGTTTTCTCTCGGCCTCCTCCAGCCCTCTGGTATCTCGCCCGCCCTGCCACTTAAGCAAGACATGGAAACTAGAATTCCTCTTCCCCAAAGCCAGCCCTAAACAGAGAACATGTTACTCTTGCCTCCCCTGCCTTTCTGTGGAAGAGCTACCTTGTTTGACGGAGATCATAGAATCCCCACAGCTAAAAGGGTTCTGCCCCACAAGTGGAAGAAAATAAAGATAGACCAGCACAGAGAAGTCAGAAGAATCCCAGGGAACGGGCTTGCTGGATTCCCACTCAGTTATCTTAGGACAATCACATATGTCCTGGTCCAACCACATTTTGACATCGCTGAAAGTACTTCATAGGACTTGAGCTTTGAAAAATCAGGTGGATTTCTCAGTATCTTTGAGTCTTCATTTTAAAGTCTCCATACCATGTAAAACCATGGTTTAATAAACATGTTATGATTTTTTTTCTGTTAACCTGTCTCCTGTTTTGGGAAAGTTGACCATGATTCATAGGCTGGAAAAGAAAGGAATCATTCCTTTCAACCTATAAATACTCAGGACGAAGCACTTTAAATTAGTAGACTCAATCTTCCCCAAATCTCAGCAGGTAGATGAGGAGCATGCCTATTTTATAGACTAGAAGACTGAGGAATAAAGGCATGAAGACAATTGCCCACATATGAAATACTGGAATCATTGTCCAACATTCTAACTTTAGTCCTAGAGTAGTGATTTATACCCAGGAGACTTCAAAATAGTCAAGCAGTATTGGCATGGACTTGGACATTGTCTAGATGGAGTTACTACAAGACAAAGAGCATCATAACTGTAAGGTTTCAGCACATTCAGAAAACACACAATGAATGGAGTGTGTCAGAGGGGGACACATTTGAAATTGTGTGGACAGAAAGTAGGCAGTTTGCACTACTGATCAGTAAGAGAGCTAACTACATAAGACATGTCGCAGATCTTGATGGCCATCTATAAATATTTTTCCAGAATATATTGCTTTGTAAAAATCTCACTGCACAGATTTTACATCCTTAGCCATCCCTACCTGGAAAAGAAGTAGACCACCAGACTCAAAGGCAGCCAATCCCAAAGCTGGTGAGGAAAGGGGTAGGGGCCCTGTTCACAGAGGAGGAGCTCCTTAAGTGAGTGCCTCTTGAGATGTGGGAGGAGGATATTCCAAGGGAGTGAGTCCTTTAGAAACAGGAACAAAAGTTAAATGAGCATGGGTAGACAATGACGGGCTTGGTCAAAGGTGTGAGCTAGCAGAGACCACAAGTTAGCAGAGCAATTAGACGGAAGAAAAATTTAAAGCAAAAGGTAAGAGCTTTTATTTTATTTTATTTTATTTTATTTTATTCAAGACAAGCGAGCAGATGGAGGGTCCTCCACATTGTGGCCACAGCAGGGTCTTCAGAACAAACCCCCAAATCGCCGCTGTGGAGGTCTCTGAAAATACCATGCCTGTAGGGACACCTGTCTCTCTGAAACTCCATTTCAAAATGGCCTTGTCCATAGACCTTCGGTCCATTTATTTGAGTTTTTATTGTTTCCTTGTAAATCAAAAGCGACTGCCTCGGAAAATCAAGGTGCCATCAGAATCATTCAGAACCCACTTTTACTGTCTTCTGTAGGAGCTTCTGTTCATTGCTCCTCCGATGCAAGGCTTAGTAACTCACTCTGGGATTCTGTCCGTGACACCTTGGGCATTTCTTAGAGTGATACTGGCATGTGACAATCTTTGAAGAAATATTCTTTGTTATTTAGTGCTATGAGCTTGCCTGGACTTCAAAGAATGAAAGCTTGCCAAATTAGAATAATGATTAGCTGCAGGAATAATGAAAAAAAAAATGTGTCTCAAGAAACAGACCTTAGAAATGGAATTGAAAGAGAATCTATTTATGGAGAAGCTGGAAAAATATTTGGATTGATTTTAATCATTTCCTTGATTCCAACTTCTCCACAGTAAATTAAATAATTAAACAGAATCATTCATCTGTTTCTAAAAAAAAAATACGAAAAGGATATCTTATTTTTCTTAGTGTTTCAGATGTCCAAAATACCATTACACTAAATTCTTTGTTCACTTTGATTTTCTTCTTTCAGGAAGCTAAATGGGTATTATGCTTTCCAAATATATATATATATATATATATATATTTTTTTTTTTACGTATAGCAGTTGGCTGGTGGTGTGTAGCATTCCTCTAGAGTTACTGTAAACCACATCACCTGAAGTTTTTCTTTCAGTCTGTCTTGGCTTTTGGATTAACAGTGATCAAGCTCAGCATATGTAAGGTAGGAGGTTAGGAGGTTTGATTTGAATAGATGGTAGGTCAACATTTATAAAATAGTCTTAAATCAGATATGCTCCCCTGACCCTCTGTTCATGCACTCATTTGCTTGACCTGAGCAAAGGGTTCTCCTTCCCAAAACAACCACACTGAACTCCTAGGCCTTCATGTGAGTGGAACAACTCAGTTCAAGTGCAGATTCCTAAAAGAGTCGCCCAAATGTTATGCATAGACCTGGATGAGGTGCCTGTCCCTGAGCCCATCATTGTGATCACAGGATGGGTTTAAGCTGAGCCAAAGAAGACTATAGCCTTAGGAATGGGAAATAAGAGAATGGTCCTATCTTAGTTATAGGGATGGTTCCAGATGTGGCTGCTTATATAATGTGCAGAAGCCACCCAAGAAAGTATTCTGGATTTCCCCTTCCCATCCTAATGTTTAAAATATGAGATAAACCACTTTGCCATCATAAGACTATTTCTTTCTTTCTTTTTAAAACTTCCTATCTGTTCTTTTTAGTTATACAATGACAGTAGAATATATTTTGATACACACACATGGAGTATAACTTCCCATTCTTACGGTTGTATGTGACACGGAGTTACCTTTTACTCATAAAACAAAAATAATACCAATACTGTTTTAGTCTGCTTTTTTTGCCCCATGACCAAAAACCCTGACAAGAACAATTAGAAGAGGAAATGTTTATTTAGAGCTCACAGGTTCTGAGGTCTCAGTCCTTAGATGGCTGAGTCCATTCTTCCACGGAAGAGTGTGATGAGGAAAGCAGCTCAGGACGTGGAAATCAGCAGGCACAGTGTGCTCCACTTAATGAACACATCTAAACCCCAAGGACCAGCTGGAAGGAACCATCTCCTCCAGCCACGCCCTTGCTGTCCACAGTTACCAAGTTCATCCTTATGAGGGGATTTCTGCACTGATGAGGTGAAGACTTTCATAACCCCATCATGTCACCTCTGCACTTCTTGTATTGTCTCACACGAGAGCTTTTGAGGGACACAGAATATTTAAATCATAACAAATATCTGTGTCTCAGAAAAAGATGACTACCTGCCAAATCATTTTATAAAGTATTATGAGCTAAAAATCTTTTAGTTTGTTTTAGCTAATGTTGTGTCTATGAACATTAATTAAGTGATATTTTTAACTTAAAAGTAAAGAAATATATCATTTTAAATGAACTATGAAGGCTTTAAATGTTTCTTATGAGTGAATCAAGCCTTTGTGCAATCACACAATTTTTATCAGGATTTTCTGGTACATTTTGTAACAGTGCAGGAATTTAAAATAGCTACCAGTAAGAGACAGGTGATTCTGTAACTGAAAATAGTTGGGAAATATCAAATTAAGCAAGAGTAAATTGGTTTCCTTGCAATAAGAATGTTCTGAATTTCAATATGCTAACATTAAAATATGAATTTTTTAGAGAGTTATTTGGTCATATAAATTTCATCATAAAGTTATCAAAGAGGAATGAAACACTGGAAGTTATTCTCAACTAGGAGTAATTCTCCTCTCCCAAGAGGACATTTGGGAATGTCTAGAGCAGCACTTTTGATTGTTGGAGGTGAGTGGGTGCTTTATCATTTGGTGGCAGGGTGCTGACTGTCCTGCAGTACAAGTAGAGTCCCCACCACAGATCGCCTCACCCAGGATACAAAGAGGGCCTCAGTCATGAAAGCCTGCTTAGACTAAGTATGTAATTGACTTTAGGGAATCATGTCATTAGAGTTGTGTGGTGGACGTCAGGTTCTGAGTGCTAAGGCTCTGGTGGTCTGGTGTTCCCACGACTCTCCATCAACCCCGCCTTTATTCACTAGTACTGACGTGGGCCAAAGCAAAGCAAGACTGAGTTCTCAACGGTCCCAGGTACACCTGACAGTGCTGCTGTAGTGGGTTAAGTTCACCAAAATGATGGCACACTGTATTCCTGAGATAGAACCTCCCCCTGGGACACATGTCTGTGTGGAATCGAGCTGTACCTCCTCAGTGGCAGCAGGCGCACCTTCCACTTGAGAGCCACTTGGTACTTCCCACATGATTTGTGTATTGTCCTTCAGGATTCCCCTCCTCACCCTCGTCACCTCCTTGTGCAAAGTGACCAGATAAAATTACCTGCACTTTTACAGAGGACTTGTTAAAGGCTTAGTACATTTTGCTTCTGTTCTGTAAACCTGAGAGAATAGTTTAAACAGGAAGATTTTATTTGTCTTGCAAACTCCTACTCAATAAAATTGTATCAATTGCTCTCTATTGGACCCTAATAGCTGATAATAAATATTATAATTTAATAATAATAATAAATATTACTTGAAATATATATTATTCAAGAATATATATTTGAAATTAAAACAAATTTTTCTAAGACTTAATCTGCTAGAGCAGAATAATAAAAACTTAAGGAGGAATAATTGAATAAATTCAGGGGAGCAGAAAAGCATTGGTCCCTGCTACAAGTTCTTTGTAAGGGGCTGGCACTTCCTGTAAGACAGACGGAGGACACTACAATATCAGTGGAGTTTGTAGATATTTAACCACTCTGTAACTGGCTGATCTAGGAAGTCCCTTCTTTAATGTTGACATACACACTTAAAGCTTGGAACCTTCATCATAACAACAAAGCCCTGTGGCCATCCTCAGTTTTTGTCCTTCCAAAGTCAAATCATGCTGAGAAATTGTGATAAGAGAAAGATTTTATAGAGGAAGGAGGCAAAGGCCAAAGGACTTGATGAGTATCACCATCAAGTGTAGAACAGCTCTTTTGATGATCAGTCACAGCTTTTTCTGACAGTACATTGTCTTAATGATGGAATTCCTAGCCCACGGGGCTGCTCCACCTGGAAGAATAATTATAAGGAAGCTGCTCATCTCTGCCTCTCAACACCACCAAGCCTTAAGGTAAGTTCCTGTCAGACAACGTCATTGGTTGCTCTTGCCTCTTTCTCTTCTCTTCCTCTTCTTCATTTTCTCCCCCGTAAGAATTATATGATTAGAAGCCAGCAAGGTCAAGTGAGGTCAAGGGTCCAACTAGGAAGTTTTGTGTTCACATGGCAGGTCCCAGGACGGCCGTGGAAAGCCCCTGACCTGGTCATTTAGTGAGGCAAAGGTATCTGGCTCAGACTTACACAGGGCGCAGGATGCAGCTTTTACAAGCCAACTTGAAAGGACAACAGTGATGTTGTGATGTTCTCCTTTCCTGGAGTATTGCTTGACTTTTTACATGTCCTGTGGATGGGAAGCTTCAGTCTCTGGACACAAGGAGGGGAAATCCCCATGATGTGTTTTAATTAGCCCAGTTCCCTCATTGTCTGTAAAGATATGAACATTGTGTGTCTGTGTTTGTGTATGTAACTCTGTCTTTATATCTATCTTCATTCCATAAAAGGAACAAGGCATAAGTTGAGATTATTATGAAACAGCATGTTGGTTCCATTTCCAATTGATGCTTTAATGTGTTTTCCATTACTATCTGAACCCTTCTCAGAGAAAATCCTTCCAGTGTTAAGTTTTGGGTCTAATTTTTAGCCTGATGAGGGGTAGTTTAAGTGTGTCCTGTGTTCAGGATCCAGGACGCGCTAGTGTGTGTGCTGTGATCACCTTCCTCTGTGACTTCCATTCAAATGACTCAACATTCTGACTGTCCTTGTAGAAATCGGGTCAAATAGTCATCACATTAAGAATTTGGCAATGGTTTGTATGTTGGGCTTCTTTGCTTTTGGGATTTCACAAGCATTTTGGAACGGTGGGGAAGAAGAGTCTTGAACCAGACAGGAGGCCAGCATTACCCAGTTAACAAGTATGGCACTTACTATGTGGGGTCACTTGCCTGTTATTATTATAGCAACGAGGTGAGCTAGCCGACTCTGTGACTTACATGTTATAGATAAGGTTACCAAAGCAGCTGAATACCGGTTGCATATTTAGGAAGTGGTGGACCTGGTGTGACCTTCTAGCCACCAAGCTGACCGGGGTTTGCTTTCCAGTGTTCCTATTTTAATGGTACCCTTTTCACAAATTCCCCCTTCTCTGTTAGCTTTGGTTTCTTGATTTAACCATGGAATTCAGTGCTAACTATTCTAAAGCGTCAATATAAAGATATAATAATCCTTGTATTATCATAAACATAGAGGGCATATTTAATAATTTATTCGCTTACCATTCTTTACAATGCCCTCCAAATAGAGAAATTGGTATCTAAGACAACTGGAATTTGGTGTAGCGGCCCTTGTTGCTGGCCACACATTAGATTGTCCTGAAGAACTTCCCCAAAGTGCTAATTCTGACGTGGAATAGGGCACATGCAGAGTGCTGGTCGGGTTCTATTAATGTCCCTGGTGGCTCCAGGTGTGGGGAAGTTGTGATGATTTTTTGAGCTGCACATGGATACTAGCTTTATTCTTCTGGATGCAGCTTGTTCAAATGACATGTACATCAAAGAATGTACAATCACCCCTCAGAGCATTTGAACCAGCAGGTCTGAGTAGGACCTCAACACCCATTTCACTCAGGTGCCTTTCAGATGCTGTTAATATGCAGCCAGCTTTGACAAGTCTTAGAGTGATTGCAAACCTCGGCGCGTGAGCCAGCTCAGAGAGCCAGGCTTTACAGAAGCATCTGCCAGATTCAGACATCTGAGAAGGTGTCCAGCAAATAGGTATGAGGCTCAGGTGAATGTCCTTGTTTCATCTAATAATCATCTCAAAAATAAGAAGTAGAATACACCTTTAGATCTATTAATTTCATCGAAAAGCACTTAATTTTGCTATCCTTCCTTCTTTAATAACCACTTCTATAAATATCTATTTTAATTACCCATCCTGTTTTGTGAACATCATTATCCAGTAAAACCTAAGTAGTTTGAAAAGAAAAGGAAATAAATTTGTGAGTTAGGATGTCTACCCTCTTCCCAAGGGCCCACCATTGCAAGTTTAGTCAAACAAATGCAATAAATGTCTGCGTTGTTTCCTCCCCCAACAGAAATAATCATCTTATTTGTCTCTTACTATTGGGATGCTGGTTTGGGGGACAATTCTATTATAATTTGCATCTCTCTCTCTCTTTATGCTAATACACATATTCATGTTCTATGTAAGTTACCTTATAACAATGTTTTATAAAAATAAAAATTGCCGGCATGCTGGCTCACACCTGCAATCTCAGCAATATAGGAGGCTGAGTTAGGAGGATCACAAGTTTGAGACCAGCCACAGCAATTTATTGAAGCCCCAAGCAACTTAGCAAGATCCTGTCTTGAAAAAAAAATGCAAAAAGATTGTCTAGACTCACTCTAAAACATTACAACTTAAAATTAATTTTAAAATAAAGTATATGGCAATGCCTTTGTAATATTTTGTCACTGACTTTCTAGACAATCTTTTTAATCAATCTACTTATTTTGATGTTTTTTTTTTTTTTAAATTGGTAAAATGATTTTACAAGATGAAAGTTCAGGTACTTATTAAATACGCTTAATGAATATCTTGTCTGTTTCACAGACAAGAATGTCCCTCTTCTTTTATTTGAATTCCTTCTCTTCATTTAAGTTTTTGTTTACCCAGGGTCCTAACTAATGAGAAACTAGAGCATTTGCACATCTTCGTAGCCAGAAGGAAACGTGTAGTATTGAAGAAGCAGAGATGTTTGATGATCATGTTTAAACTGAGTTATCAGAAGGGCAAACTTGGTCATGGCCATATTTTCTCAAAAGCATAAATATCAGGTTTGGGGTATGGTCCAAGAAGGCATATGTCTACCAGTTATATTGGTTGATGAGATAAAATTTAAAAAGGAACAAGGAAAGAAAATAATAGTCTTATGCTCAATCTGCCCACCAGTAATATTGACATCATCTCCATCTAGTCTCCAGTCAGACGAGCTTTAGACTTCAATAGATGTAATATACTGGCAAAGCTTCTGGGAAATCTTTGAGTAAGAAAAGCTAAAAGGTAAAAGAAGCTGAAAATATTGAAATATAAAGATTATTCAGTATTATGCCAACTGCAGTATGAACGGTTGAGAGTACAAACAGATACACTGAAGCTATCCTACTAATGTAAGATTTATGCTGCCGATAACCATTAGCAATTAAGTATAATATGCAAACACCATGGGATTACACATTTCAGTTGTTAGGGGGGAAAAAGGCATTAGTTTTTGATAGTTCTTACATATAATAATAGCTGGTGTAGTAGAAAGAAAAATGAAAAAAAAAAAAAAGAATCCTTTCCCTGGATTAGCAGAGAAAGCTACTGTCCGTGAGAGCCATTATGATTTTTATGCATGTCTCTGGTTTGGCTTCATTCACAGATGGCACAGATATTACTTAAATAAGACTTCAAGAGAGAACACAGGTTTTTGAAAATGGGGATTGGTCTCCGATGCTGTGGTTGCCGGGTAATGGATTAACAACAGTCGCTGTAAAATCCATTCATTTCTTCTTATCGCCCAGGGACCAGGCATCGGATCACTCTCTGCGGTTTAGCCTTTCACAAAAAGGTGGACACATTACAGTGGAGTGCCAGGTTTTATTTCTATGTGATAATATTCTCATCGTGATGTTTGACCTCCGATATCAAATGCCTTTGTTATCTTAATCAGTTGTCATTGGCACACTCACGTGATTTTATTGCTGTTTTGTTTTTACACAATATTGGTAATTTGAACCACACGCTTGCCATTTTGCGGTACCAAAATGATCAAAGATTGGCAATTTCACAATTTCATATGGCTCAATCTAGTGTTAATTTCCTTATGGACGAGAGAAAGGGCAGGGAGGATTTTACAGCAAATAGCAAAGATAAGGGGGGGGGGTGCCTGCATGCGCATGTGCATGTGCAGTTGCTGGGCGCCATCCTATGCACCACAAACGCAGAGAAGAAGCAGGCTCAGCCCTGGCTTTTGTGAAGGTGATATGTCCACAGAGAAAATGGATAACAGACAAAGTAGTGTGCAAGAGAATTCCAGATAGGTGCTCTGCAAAACAAGTTATTCAGGGAAAGGGACTCATCAGAGACTTGGATTATAAGTGGAGATGCCAGGGACAGCAATTTTAGAGAAAGTAGCCAGGGAAGGTCTCCTTGTGGATATGAGAATCAAACTGAAATCTGAGGGGGCTGGGGGGGAAGGAGGGGGAGCGAGAGGAAAGGAGGAAGAGAGGGAGGGGGAGAGAGATGGGGAATATTTTGCCTACAAGTGGGGCAACTGAGGTCTGTGCTAAAGAATGGGCTAGCAAGGTCAGTAGGCCCAGAGCAGGAGGGCGCTGTCCAGTTTAAACAGGAACAAGGAGGCCCCGGGTTGGGGCAAGCAGGGGAAGTGGAGCCTGGTCACTGAGGGGATCTCAAAGTCAAGGGTCAGATTGGGGCAGGTAGCAGCTCAGTCATTTTAGGATTGTATTCCCATAGTAACGGGAAGTCACTGGCACGTTTGGAGCAGAGGTACACAAGGATTTGATGTGCTTTTTTTTAAAGGATGGCTGGCACTTCTCAGTGCATAATTGTCCACCAGGGAAAACGCAGAAGTGGGAAGGCAAGCTACCCAGTGCGGCATCCTCGGGTGGGAGGCAGAGGGCTGTGTGCTTCAGGAGCCTCTGTGGAGGGTTCGCTGGCCTCCTCTGGAGGGTGGCTGGTGCGGCCCTGCAGGGGCCAGTACTCAGCGGGTCCACGCTCAAGTCGGCTCGGCTGCTGCCATCTTCAAGTTCTCTGTTTGGAACAGTGGGCCCTTTGCTCTGAGGCACATTTTCTCTAGCCAGTCCTAAGAGGATCATGTTTTTTTGTTTTTGTTTTTTTGTCATAGCTGAGAAATGAAAGCTTTGCCCAGATTCACTAAAGTTTTCTCTGGTAGAAGTTTTATAGTTTTAGATTTAAAACATTTATGTCCTTGGGACTTTGTCAGATGAAGTCATGGGTAATCTTTTTCAATAAAAGTTAATTTGTGGGGGGAAAAAAAGATCTAGTGAGACGGTAGTAGGGAGAAAATGAAGGACAAAATAACTGAGACGGTCTTTACATAAAGTGTTTATGGGACTTGTGCTACAAAAAGACATGAAAATTGGGGCACTGCGTGGACAGGCACCTTCCAAGGGCAGTGGAGGCTGATTGTGTACTGGTAAGCAAAACTGAACACGTTGGCTCGTGCTTCTGTAAATTAAAATGGTACAAATTGAGACAAACCAGAGCAGAGCAAACACAGGGAAACCTCACTCAGTGGGCTGAGAGCTCCGAGCATAGAAAATGGTTACTTAAGATGAAAATAACAGGGTTCCTGGGGCAAGTAAGGATAAACATCTCTGCTTCTGCATTACGGCCAGAAAAATGTTTGGCTTGGAAAAAAATGAGAAGAGGTGGGAAAAGAATTTCAATTTGACCTTAAACTCAGCAGCTTGTCTGAATCTTTTTCCATGGGTTGAGCAAGAGAGAGGGAAGGCCTGATTGGGTGGGAGTGCCCTTTCCCTGGGCAGGGCCTTGGGGGTCTCCATTTCCAGGGCTCTCTTCACAGCTCCTCTAAGGAGTCTTTTCAGTGTGGCCTCAGTGGTGTGAGACTTTCCCTGTCATTCTCTCTACCCAGTGTCACGGAGTGGCCTGACCAGAGCCAGGGACTCCACTGAGAGGGGCCTCGGGGGTTCCAGCTGCCTTCCTGAGAAGACAGTCTTCAGGCTTTATAAGGGAACAGAGGGAGCTGGGCTAAAAAGGCAGGAATTCCATGGTAGTCGGAGCTAATTTGTGCAGTTTGGCTTCTAGAACTAGATTTGATTCCATGGAACAAGATTCGGCAGAATCCTGAATCCTCCCTCCACAGGCTCCCATGGGCCATGGAACTCAGGCATCTACTGTTGACCTGCTTAAAGAATTAGGAGGGAAATATTTAGCTTTCATGATGGTTTCAGTTGTTCTTATTTGCTTATTTATATTGCCATTATGCTAGGAGTTTCTTTCCAGCTAAAAGTTTTGCAACGTATGCCAACATGGACTACCATGAATTAAACCCAAAATAACTATATATATATATATATATATATATATATATATATATATATATATATATATATTACAAAATACCATTAAGCATTGTAGAGCTCATCACAGAAACATTTAATGAACAAAGTCTAAGTGAACAGTATCAAGGTACTCATGTGTCATGATGGTCTTTGTGTGCATTCCTAAGCCATCAAAGGAATGGCTATACTTCTCATACTACTCTGGATAGTTTTGCATTGACATCTGATTAAAAAAAAATCCTGGTCCTTAAAATTTCCAATTGTCATCTCATTTATGTCAGGAATAGTGAAGATATTAGAAATAAGAACAATACTTATATGACCTTTTAAAGGTTAACAACTTAAAAACTATATTATGCTTCATTCATACATGCAATTAATAAGCAGTCAACAATCCCTAATAAATTGATCATACTGCATATATGTAACAGATATGGAGTATTTTGATTCTTGGATAGAGAGCAAATTCACATTTCCTCTTTAGTCTCCTTTATTTTACAGGCTTCGATGGCCCTTGTTAGTGGGTACAAAATGGGAACCAATTCAGTTAAGAGCAGAGCACCGATTCACTTAGGCCAGGACAATTATTATCCCAATTCCTCCATATCCAGTTCAGACTCTAATTGCAGCTACTTTTTTAAATGATTATTTTCTATATACCAGCATGTACTCAATACTTTAATGCATTATATTTTTATTATTTCCCCAAAATTTCTAATACTCTTATATATGTTTTACATAGGAATAATAGGCTTAGTGAAGAAAAATAACTTTCTAAAGCTCACACATGAATTGTGTAAAGAAACCATGCTTAGAATCCCAGAATTCTGGAGGACATGTTCTTAACCACTAAGCAACAATTACCTACTCAGTAAGAAATGCTCACATGGGAGCAAGAACACTTCAAATGAGATGACAGAAGGAAAGCACTCTTATAGCCGGAAGGGCCTTCAGCAACCACTGCCATTTCTGACCTACATTTGGGAATTCCATTCCCAGATACTGTGTGGTCAGAGAGCATGTGGAAGACCAAGACCTGCAGCTGCATTTGCGTTTATCTTCAAACTAAATTAGCCCGGATATCTCAGAAACAGTACGTGCTTGCATACTCCTGGAGCTCCTGCTCAAACCTGTACAATCCACAATTTTGGCTCTCTCCGGTTACACGACTCTGAGCATCATCACTTTTGGAGGAACAACCAGCCTCATAAAGGATTCCAGATGTTATTGCTGCCACTTTTGAACCCCAGTGGGTAGGAAAAAATGTCAGAACATGGAGCAGACTCCCTTGTGGGACTTCCCAACTCATCGTTTAAATCCAACGCAATATAGCCAAGTCATTCTTACTGACTCATAAGATGAACATGTTTCAAGGGGCAAAGCTTTCCAATGCAATTTTCAAATAATAGTCTTAAACAGGTATGCAGGGAAAAGAGCTCTGGGGAAGGGGCATGCTCAACTGGTGTCTGTTGAATGCTCACTCTGGACAGACAGCTGCAGCACCATGATCAGGGCCTTTGTGAGTATAATTACCTCTCATCACCTGGTTTTCACTCAGTTTCTTCCCCATATCTGTCAGTGTTGCCTACACTGAGTCATTTTCATGCTAGCTGTAGCTATTATTTGATTTTAAAATTATTTTGTAAAAGCATAGAGTACTGTATGTATATATGACACATTTTTATTTATACTAATTTTTTAAATTTGATGCAGGATAGAGAACATGCAGTGTCCAAAAGCTTGTGAAGAAGTTACTCTTTTTGCAGTGGACAGTCAGTCGGATCATTTTCAGTTCCCTGGCAGAGGAGGATCTTTGTTATTAAACACATCAAAGCTTTGCTTTCAGGAAGGCTGATCTTCTTGGTCCTTCCCTCTCTGAGTCAGAATTTCAATTTTTTTTCTTCATGGAAAGTGATTGTTGAGAAGTCATAAAGAGAAAATGTGCTCCTCTGTCTCCATCTCTCTCTTCCTTAAGCTTCGGGAAAACAAGTCTTGGCAGAAGATGAAATATATTTTTGTTATTAAACATTGCTTTGTGATTCATAGATAAGCATTTGTATTGTCAAATATTTGTAGAATTCACACGACAAGACCAATTTTCCTACTATTTTTTTTTTTTTTTTTTTTTTTTAGTTTTTCCTTCCTGAATTCCAAGAGGAGGCTTGACATGAAATCTCCACGTCGGAGAGAAACTATGCTGATGTCTCCCTTCTTGCTTGGGTTCTGTTCAGTGGCTCGACCACAAACACAAGGTCTGCAGAGAGTGTGAGGGGAGTGAGTTCCTCCGGGTGCTTCCCCTGGGCCCCACGGAGCTGTGAAACCAGGCTTCCACCTCAGTTACGGGGACTGCCCCATCTGGAGAGGACAATGTCGGGAAGCAGGCACAGTCCCCCACGTGCTGGTGATGGGCATGTCACAGGAATGTGCACACATAGCTTTTATTTTAAGGAGGGAGAGTTTCAAGACAGGAGTCTCTCTCTCTCTCTGAATCACTCTTCAAAGATATATTTGATAATCTTTCTGGGAAAACATAGAATCGCATTTCAAATTTTCAAAAAGCCTTCTCCATTTAGAGAATCTTGCATTTGCTATCATTCCTTAAAATTATCATATACATTCACATATACACTGATTCCCAAGTATTTAAACAGCTGTTTTTCTTCAAACCTGCCTCACCCATGGGTCCTGTCACCAACAGTGCCTGAAGGCTGCTGTTCACCTTGCTCTTCCCCCACATGGAGCACGTCCTCTTACGCCTTTCCATTGTCCTTACAAAGGAATATGAATCATCTGTGCCTAAGCCATCATTTCCCAAAATGCATTCCAACAAAGCATACTTGCATGGGAATTCCATGGGTGTTTTAAAAATTGAGATTCTACAGCCCAAATGCCTATTAATAGATGAATGGATTTAGAAAATGTGGTACCTATACACAATGGAGTTCTACTTATCCTCAAAGAAGAATGAAATCATTGTATTTGCTAGTAAATGGCTGAAACTGGAGAAGAACATGCTAAGTGAAAATAGGCAGACCCAGAAAGCCAAGGGTCAAATGTTTTTTCTCACATGAGAAAGCTAATGCAAAATAAAGGAAAGAAGATGGGGATTGGATATCATGAAACTATAAGGAAGATCAGTGGAGTAAAGAAGGAGCCGGAGAAGGAGGGAGGGGAGAGAGCATAGAGGAGGGAAACCAAATGCATTTAGCTTCATCACATTATGTGCACACATACATACACCACAGGGAATTTGCACTTTATGTATACGTAGAAAGCACCAATCAAAAATAAATAAATAAGTGAGTGGACTGCAGATCAGTCGAGCAGGAGGAAGGAAGACGGGGAAGGGGAGGAAGAGAAGGGGGGACTGAAATGGAGCAAGTCACATTCCTGGCATTGTCAAAATGAGCCCGATTACTATGGATAACTACAACGCTCTGATAAAATAAATGAATGATAAAAATAAAATTTAAAAAGTCTCTTTCAAATGTGTATAGAAACACTCCAGGTTGAACAACATTTAAATATGGAAAAAAACAACATTGGACACTTTTCTTGATGTTCCCAGAGCCTTTCATGAGCTTGAGAAATTACAAGACTCGCAAAAGGAAATCTCAGAAACATTCTCTTTTTTTCTTCCTTCAGAAAACCTCTGGCAGGGCAGTGGGCTTCCCTCAGCCGGAAGTGGGCTTTCCAGCTCAGCTGAACATTCTGGAACGGACTTTCAGTCTGGGCTCCGGTGGGGCCGAGGGTCAGAGTCACCTTCCACGTGGTGGCCTTGGTGCACTGTTGGCTGTTCCATGTGTTTTCCCAGCTTCCAGAGACGATTCCACAATACTTCAGCTGTCCCTCATCACCCCAGCGACCTGTGGAAATGAGATTAGCAACCTTTACTGCACGATCTGTGAACACTCACACACACTGCATGAGGTCTTGGCATAAATGGCTCAGGTTAAGGAAAAGTTGTCGCTTCTTGATTTGGGACAGATTCTCAGTCATTTTGAGGGTCTTCTTTGGGATGCCACAGCATCTGTGACAGTAAGGGAAAGGTACCTAACAGAGATGCCTGTAAACCTTGGTGATGTCACCTGACCCAAGCAGCAAAAACAGAGAGGCCTGGTGCATGGTGGTTAGTATCCAGCCACTAACCACCAAAAAGCCAAATGGCATGATAATTACTCTGCAACAGAAACCATCAGATTTCTTCTTAATTTTTTAAATTTTTTAAAAATTGGGTCATTCAAATGTTTATTTTGCTAAAGCCTGCTTAACTCATTTCTTCATTGGAATTTTTCCTGACCACATTTGCTGAATTCACAGGGTGTTTTATTATTAGACAAAGAGCTCAGCACAGAGCAGGCGGTGCTTGCACTAGCCAGGGACCTTGAGCCTATTAGCTTATTATAACTGCTGGTCTGTCCCAGGACCAAGGTGAAGCATGGGCTCTCTGGTAGAAAATGAGAGAGAGCATGAGAAACTCAAATACTCACAGTTGAGGGGCAATAAGGATTTCACTGAGCTCAGCTGAAAGCTAGTTGATATGAGTAAAGATGCCCTCCTTAAATAAAGTGCTAACATTTTGAGGGGCTGTCAGGACCCAGAATGGGGTGGATCATGATTCTTCATTGATGAGAGGTTATTTCTGGTTCTGGGCATGGTGCTATTTGTTGCTTGACTCTGTTAACAATATGTTACAGACATGTGATTCCACCCGTCTTCATTAAAACTAAAACACCCCAAACCACTCAATGCTCTACCTATGGGGTCTTCATTCATCTATCCTACTGTCTCTGTCCACCCAAGTGTGTTAACAATGTTAGTGCAAACTCTGGGTTGGTGGGACAAGTTCAGTTTTTATATAATATGTTTATGGAGCACACGTTTCCTCCTCTTTACAAGAAATATCTTCTCGTGTCTTTGTACACCCATGTGGGGAGTTTATTTTCAAGTCCTATCAATTAATCATCACTCATGATCTGTAGGGTCAGTAGTGTCCACTGGGAATCCGCCCACCTAACTTCTGGAAAGAACTACACAGTTAGCAGACCACCTTCATAAAGAATCCACTTTCATTGTTTTCCATCTGTTCTCAAAGGTGACCATAAATAATGCAGGAGGGAGGAAGGAAGAAGCAGGAGGAGGAGGAAGGAGAAAGGAGAAGAAGAGGAGGAGGAGGAGGAAGCCAGAAAACAGCTCTTGTTTCCGCCTTGTGTTCAGATGACCTCTAAGTAGACGATGGGACATCTATTTTGACTTGTGTCTGTCCAGACTTGAAGAACCATGTGCTAAATCAAAGCTGCTCCTGGCCATCCTGGCTCTTCTGTTTTGAAACCATTGTGTAATTCTGGAGAGACTTGTACAGGAGCCCAAAACCTGTTGGCAGGGGGCTGCTGTCTTCAAAATGAAAACAAATGCTTTTCTCTGCTAACCCTGCAGCTGTCTTTCTGGGACTGTTCTTTCTCCTTGATTACAGGCTTTAAAAAAGATCCGGGAAGAGCCTAGCTGGGGAGGATCCTGGAGGGCTGCGATTTCTTGAATTCAGTTTATCAGCTCCCTTTGTATGCATTACTGGGTACTGAGGTATTTTGCAGGTCCTATAAAACCACAAGCATTTGGCCTGGCGAGTGTGACAGGAGGTATATTTGAATGGATGGAATAAGATATAGATTATGAACTATATTTAACCTTGGTTTTATTATTTTCCAGTCCCCATAATTAGAACCAGTCTAACAAAGTGTTGCCTAGTCGTTGCCTCTAAGTGGCTTTTCTTAGTTAATAGCTAATAATGATTTGTAATTAGCAAATAATTTGAATGTAAATAGATTCTTCTACACTGCCTACCAATGCTTGAAAACAATTTGTTCTCTTAAATAGCCTAGAAATTACCCAGGCAGTCATGATGATGCTGTTAATTTGTTTGGTTAAAAAAAAAATTCTGTATGAGAAGTATAAAGGAAACTTCAGCTCCACCTGAATTCCGTACATGAATTGTAACATTTTGAACCTTTGGACTCAAACAGATGAACCAGTTCTGGCGTCAGGCAGCAGTCAATATGGGGGAAATATGTGTCATGGAAAAGAATTCAAAATATGCCTTAGCAGGTCACTGGATGCCTCAGAAAAATGCTTAAGCCTAGTAACGGGGGCCAAAGTCTTTAAAATTTCCTTGGCAGTGCCCTCAAATTGGAAGGTGAAGAAACCCGAGAAAGGGAAATGATTAGGAAATTATGAATCTGGATGGGGGAAATGAAAGGTTTGGACGGGAGCTCCAAAGTGAGCTGGCATAGGCGCAAGGGTGCCCCACACCAGAGGGGCCAGTGGGACCCGGTGACACGTTCCAAGAGGAATCTGAAGGAGACTGAGAAGTGGAAGGCGATCCCCAGGTTTGGACCTGATTCCTTCATTTGTCAAATCCTTGCCCATCATCACAAAGGGGACCTGGAGGGGAAACAAGGCCTCAAAGTTGTCACACCTTTGGGAAAAGAACATTTCCAAGCAATGAAGGGTTCACCGTGTTAATTTCATAGGCGACATCTGGCACACTGACAGACCAACACTGTAACTCAGATATGGCCAGACAGGAGAGCGGGAGTAATTCTATAAAGTGGGCCCACTGGGCTGACCCCCAGTACTTTCACTTTTAAAAAGCAACTTACCTGCAGCCCTGCCTGGTTGAAGACCACAGCATATGTTCTATTCTTCAGCAAACTACTAGTTATCTACAGGAGAAATGCAGTCCCCGAAATGCCCACAGGAAGAACACAAGATACCCTGTGGTGGGGAGGACTAATGAGACCCTTATGCAGGTCAGATCCTGGAATTCAGGGAGTTAAGAAGAATGTTCCCTAATTAAACAATCTGTAAGAATTTATGATTAAGAATCCAGTTACAACTGGTCAGCAAGGGCCAAAGTGACCTAGAGATGCTATGGCAATGGGGACTTGAAAATCTGATGTCACCTTGCTGTCAGTCAAAAGTCAAGAGGTAGACCTGGGCAGGACTCTCTGGAAACTTCCCTAGGACCCTCTGCGTAAAGCTGGAGGGAAGAAGGAGCATGCTATCCATCTCCTGTCTGCGAGGATCCAGTCTCTCCCTTGAGAGTGTCCCCTTTTCCCCTTCCCCAACCCTTCCAATAAGCCGGTGCCTTTATTCTGAGCAACATGTCTGAAGTCTTCCTGTCATCACAAGAACCAGGGTGAAGAGGGGGCCTCCGCAGCTGCCTTAGCTTTGAGGGGGACTGATGCCCTGTAACACTTCCACACTGTGAAATGTGCTCCATATGATTTAGAGAAGTGTCTCCTAATGGTCCATGAGTTAAAGACTTGGTCCCCAGCCTGTGACACTATTAGGAAGTGGCGGAACCTCTAAGAGGTGGGCCGTAGGACAGGAAAGTAAGAGCCCTTCCTCTTTTTCTCTGTTTTCCAGCTGTAGATATTTCTATGTCAGCCTACAGAAAGAGACTTCTTACATTTATTTTCAACAGCATTCTTCTATGTGAAATGTACCACAATTTATCACACCTGTCCTCTATCCGTGAACGTTATTTCCAATCTTCTACTATGAGAAAGAGTGATTTTGCAACTCTGCGTACTCCCACCATGATGTCTGCTTCGCCACTGCCCCAAAAGTAACGAAGCCAATGAATTACAAATTGGTACTTCTGAAACTGTGACCCACTATGTCTTTTTTCTCCATAAATTGTATTTCCGGTTTTTATTTGTTTGTCTGGTGATAGTGATGAAGAGCTGTCTAACACAGTGCTTAGAGACTGACTTTTCTAAAACCAGGTAGACTTTTAATCTGTTGCATTATGGAGAGACTGAGGGCCACTTGGTCACCAGGCTTTATGGGCAGGGTCAGGCTGAAAAGACTTCTGGTCCCAGCATCCCTGGCATGTCTACCCCTACTTTTGCATCAGTCTAAATGACTAAAATGCATTTCCACCCCGGGCCCTGCATTTCCCTACTGAATTTCTAACCTACATTACAAGCAATGTAATATTATTAGAATTTTATCTCTGCAAGTTTCCCTACCACCTAACGTAATTGAATGTCTCCTTATCACCTTTTCCCTGGCACTTGCTATACCTCAGTTATAACATTTATCGCTTGTCTGTGACTATATTTGGCTCCTCTTAACTTTGTTGACTAAGTAAGACGTTCATGTGATTTACACATTTAAGTGGCTGTTCCTTCTCCTCACCCCTGTTTAACATCTCAGCAGACACTACCTTGCCCTCCCTGCCCCCAGATAGTCATTGTAATTGGGTTTGTGTGTCCTTCCAAAGTTTCTTTCTGAACAAATAAGCACTTTCAACTATATTCTTTTTTTTTCTCCCTCTCTGCTACCCAGAGAATAAAGCATGTCATATACACTGTCCTTTCCCTTGTCCCTTCGAACTTAATGTTCCCAGAAGATACTTTTATGTCAGTCTGAACAAACAGCTCTCTTATTGTTGTTTTCAGTTATGTTCTTCTATTTGGAATGAACCATGATTTCTTACCCCTGTCCACTATGGATGAATATTAAGCTGCTTCCAATCTTTTGCTGTTAGACGTGGTGCTGCTAGCGTTGTTCTGTGTCCCTAACACCACATGTGTGATCTAGAAGTGCCTCAACGCTGATGATAGTGCCACTGGGTTTGAAGAATTCGGAGACCTCCCAGAAATACTTGGGCATTTCTGATTCTGGAGACTTATCATCCCAGATAAGTGCTGTTTGACCTTTGCATTTTTGCTAATTTAATACATGAAAATCAGTACCTCTTAATCACATTTTTCTTATTATGAATAGATTTAATTCTCTAGGATTTCTTTTCCTTGAACTCCTTCTCCATATTCGTTATACAGGATTGCACTGAATTATCACTCTTTTTTCCTTTCAATTTCTGGGTGGGGGGGTGATCTATTAGGGAAAATTGCTGGATTTTGTCTGTAGTGTGAACTGCAGTACTGTGTATGAATTTGTCATTGTTTCTGAACTTCACTGATGGGTCTTTGGATAGTTTTTTTTTTCTTTCCTCCCAGAAGATTTTTTTTAATATTTGCATTCTGAAATTCTTTAATTATTTTTTCTTTTTGGCTTGTGACTTTTGAGTCATAAGTTTGAAAGACATCTCCATTCCATATTTCTAGTAATTCTATTGATTTAGTTTTTTCCCAACTTTAAGCCTTAATTCACTGGGAATTCATCCAAATATAAAAATGAGTGATGAACCTAGTAACCCTATCACTGGTTTTTAAATTTTTCTTTATTAGTCTGTCTTTTCCACAGTGATTTGAGATATTCTCTGTCTCATTGCAAAATTGGGCTGGAGGTTTCAGAGTTGTTTCTGGGCTTTCAGTTTCATTGATGTGTGTATCCGAGCTTCAGTACCACACAGGTTTCGTTACTAATGCTTTGCACTGTGCTCTGTGGTTTAATATCTAGCAAGGTTAGCCTCCACCTCTCATTATTTCTCTCCTTCTTTCTTCTATAAGCCCCCAAATTCTAAAACTTGGAATTGATAAGTAAGAGCCTAATGACATTTTAGTGGAATCACACTATTTTATCAACTTATAGCAACCTGACATCTCTTCCATGTTACATCTGCCAAAGCATGGACACACTGTCTTCTCACTTTTTCCAATTCCTTTTGATGTCCTCCTATAGGAGTTTATTCGGTGTATTTCCAAGAATTCCTTGTTTTATGGCAATTAAGGATGGAGTCTATTTTTCATTATAATATTTAGCTGAATACCAATTTGGTATGTATTTGTATGAATGACTGATTTATTCCAATAACTTTTAGACCCAATTTATTTATTGTATGCACAAAGCTTTATTTTCGTGGTAGCTTCAAATACCTGGAGGCTAATTTCTATGAAGCTGCATACCAATGCTCCTGATTTTAGAGTAAATGGAGAGAAGGATCATTTGTCATGACAGGAAAGTGTCACTTATTCTGAAATCAAGGGATGCTCAGATTTGTCAAATTCTTTCTCAGCATGCACAGAAGATACTCATAATCTTTTTCTTGCGTATGTTAATACAATTTAAAGTATTTGGGGAACTTTGCTTCCTTACTTATTTTATGGAACGGTTCAAATGGCACTGGTGTTATCTGCTCTTACAGGTTTTGATAGAATTCCGCATGAAACCATTCTGGCTTAAATAGCTGAGAATCTTGACAAATTTCTCTATCTTCCAAAGAAATCTTCTATAGAAATATTCTGCTTATAATTCTTAAGTCATGTACCCATTTCAATAAAGTTTTCAAATATTTGTAAACAATTGAAAAAAACATTGGCCTCAGATTTTTCTAAAACGTCTTCAGACTGGTTGATTTTTTTCTACTTAAAAAATTGACATTTGATCATTTGGTGTTGTTTCCAATTTTTTTTACCCACCTACACCTCATCACCATCTGTTTCTTCTTTAATTAGATTATCTGATGTTATACTTAAAAAATGTTATTAACTTTTTATTTTATGATTTTTCTGTGTTCTAACACATTTATATTGATTTATTCCTTCATCTAGTCTCCTTTCATTCTTGCCTTTGGATCATTTATTCTTATTTTTAAGTTTTTGATTCAGGTGTTTTTAAATTGATATTGTAATTATATTTGCAGCTATATAATTTCTTTTGAATCTGGCCTTTTGCTATATATCTTAGGTTCTTATGGGTACTTTTGCATTATTGATATTCTCTCAATGTTCTGCACATCCAATTTAAATTTTCTCTTTCATCCAAGAGTTGTGTAAAGAAGAATGTTTCAATTTCCCCAGGGATAGCTAAATTTTTTAATGTTTTGCTATTAATTTTTAGTTTTACTGCATTATGACTAGGGGATATTATTATGAACTATATGCTAGTGTTCTCCCCAAATTGATTTTAAGGCTCTGCCAATGTGTTGGTACTTGGAAGTAGGGCCTTTGAGAGGTAATCAGGTTTAGATGTGGCATGGGATTGGGGAACACCTGGAAGACGACAGGCTCTTAAAAGAAGCAACCAGAGAGCTAGTTTTTCCCACACCCCTCAATCTGCCACATGAGGACCCAACAAAAAAACTGCCGTTTTGCAAAACAGGAAGTCAGCACCCTCCAGAAAGCAAATTGGCCTGTACCTTGACCATGGGCTTACACACCTCCAGAACTTTGAAAAATAAGTGACTGTTGTTTAAGCCACCAAATCTACACTATTGTGCTATAGCAGCCCAGACTGACTAACATGAATGCCTTTCCCATGTTTTGAAGTGCACTAAGTGTTCCATGTGGCCTGAGGTATGGTGTGTGTCTCTATGTCCTCTGTTTCAGAGTACATAATTTACCATATGAATCATAGCAGTCTTACAATTCCCATAGTATAGATCTCTACACCAGTATTTTTCTACTTAACCTGGAATTCGCTAAGAGAAGCAAACTAAAATTTCTCACTTTCTATGCATTTCTGGCTCTTTTTGACTTATATCTCTATTTTCAACTTTATGAAGTTTATTGTTCTCCTCTTATTAATAGTCCAAATAATCTATCTGCATATTCTTTCTTCTCTCTCTCTCTCTCTCTCTCTCTCTCTCTCTCTCACACACACACACACACACAACATACAATCCCTGCTGTTGTATTCTCTATTACTTTTTTCATAGATTTTTTCCACCCATTTTCCCAACCTCCCTCAGACATTTTTTGATTGATTGAGTTGTATTCGTTTTTTCCCCTGTTTTATTTCTTTCCAATGAATTTGTCTTCCTTGATTTCTTCACTTATATTTCTAGAGATGTTTCTTAATATAGACTTTATAAAAGGACATATACGGGTATTGCATATTATGAATGCCTTTACTCTCACATTTGACTTATATTTTGGCTGGGTATAGAATTTGACCATGAAAATACTTTTCCCTCTATGCAGGAACGTGTCACCGTCACTCTAACCCTGTGTACTGTGCCACCTGCTATGCTGATAATGAACCTTCTTTTGCCAGGTTTATGCTCATTCCTTTATAATTTTTTTCTTTTAAATTTGAAGAATTTTCAGAGATGCACTTCTATGTATTGTAATTTCTTCTAAGTTTATGTTTTGATATTATTATTTAATCCATAGGCATTCATAAACTCTTTCAAATTGCTTTTTCAGAGTTCTGCCTTCATAATCTTTGATAGTCATAATAGAAAGTTTCCTATACTCCCATGATCTCAAATACCTTCTATAACTTGATGATACCAGAAATTGAATCAATATTTATGATTCCCACAAAGTTCCTACATTGGACTCAAAACTCTCAAGTTAACTGCACTAGCAGTTAAGGCACTTGGGAAATGATTAGTGCCCTTGATAACTGACCCCAGAGAGATTCTCCACCAGTTCCACTATGTGAAAACACGGCAAAAGTGATGACCATCTTTCCACCAGGAAGCAGTCCTCACTAGGTCTGGAGTCAGCTGATAAAGTGACCTTGGACTTTCTAGCTTCCCAAACTAGGACAATAAGTATTGTTTACTAGTCACCCAATCTATCACATTTTGTTATAGCAGCCTCAGGGGGCTAAGATGATAACTCTAGAGCTTCTTTGTTCTAAACTCAAAACTTTGTATTTCAATAACCTATTTAAAATAATAAGTGCATTATGAATGTTTATGAAAACTATAGTATAATCAAGTTTTCTAGTGTTTCATAGGAACTTCCTACTGTGTTCTCCATGTTACTTCTGGAGAGATGAAGTCCTTTTCGGTATAGCAGAGCTGATAAATGTCAGAGCCAGCTCTTAGTCTGACTTCACAGCCAGGGGACCTTCAGTTCTGTGCTGTGCTGTCTCCCTCCTTACCCTTAGTTTTAAGACCCATAAGCTCCTTATATTTGTCACAACTAAAATCTTGTCCACCATCTTTTGCCCAAGACAATTTTTTTACTTTACTTGCCTTTTTCTGAATAATTTAGCTATGACATATTCTGGAGCTATTTCATCTGGGCTGGGACCCTAGTTCCACCATCTAAAACTTTGTGACTTTGGGAAAGTTACCTAAATGAACATGTACCTTGGTTGTCTGACTCTTAAAAAGAGAAGAAGAATGCTATCTCATTCATAGAGTTATTGCACAATCAAATGCCAGGCTCCATACAGAGAAACTGGATGCAAAATAAAAACTCAAAATTGCTATTATTCTTTAAATTGTCCTTTTCCTCTCTTTTGTTACTGTGCACATATTCCATCAAGCTGAGAAACATAACATTCTAAATAACTTTTAGAACTGTACTTTGCTTAATTTCTCCTCCCGTTTTCTAGTGAGTGCAAGACTCTCCTGTCTCTCTATCACAGCCTCCTTAGGGCTCTTTTTACTTCTACACATACCTGATAAAATCCGTTCTCTACCCTGCACCAGGAGTCACCTGGATAAAGTAGAAATCTCATCATTTAGCACTCGTGCTTAAATCACCAACACCTTAATTCCTTGAAGATAGCTTCCAAACGGCTTAGCCCAGCTAACAATGTCTGGAACGGTCTGGGTCCTGCCTCCTTCTCCAATCATCTCACCCCCCTTTTGGTCTCCCTGATTTTAATCATCATTCTCCATTTTTCCCTGATGCTTTTTCATAGCATTTCCATTTGCATCCTACGCCCTGGCATATGCTGTCGGCTGTGTGACGCTTTTCACTCCCAGTTTCGCCTCTGCCCAACAGGTCATAGGTGTAGCCATTCCCTGCAAAATCCCTCAATAATAACATAGGCATGAATTGAGTATTGCCTCTGCTGCCTATCCTAGCACAGACTCCCTGCTTTACAATTATTCTTTGACCTGTCTGCCTCCCTCCAATGAATCATACTATCAGTGGGAAAGAGACCTTGTCTATCTGGTTACCATTGGATTCTGTCCTCAAACACCATTTCAGAAGGTTAATGAGAACTCAAAGGATATCTCTTGAATAGATAAATTAATAAATGAATGACTCTTATAAGTAGATAATTGCTCTGGTTTTGATACAGATGATTATTAGCTTGGGTTTCTTTTCCTCAAGGAACTTAGAATCTATTGGGGGGGTAAATACACTCACATATTTTTAATTATATGCCACTTAGTATTCTAGGGTCTATCGATAACTTATCATATTTCCTATTTATAAAAGTTCTCTAAGATAAGAGTTATCATTATCCTTATTTAAAGATGGAGAAAACGAGAACAGACAATGTGTGTAATGTGCACAAAGTCAAACAGAGCAAGTTGCAGAGCTCAGCTCTGGACCCAGGCAGACTGAAGCTTGAACTCACAGTCTTGACTGTGCACTGAAGGAGACAAGAGAGTCACATATCTACCATCACCTTGGAGTTCTGAAGGTCTTGTCTGATTATTTCAAAACCATCCATTTCACACATTCTTTAATCCTCTCTTAACCCCATTCTCCTGTGGAAACTCAAAGATAAGCAACAACTTTTGGGTGCCTAACCCCCATCTACAGTGCACATTTGATGATCCTGTACCACTTTGAACAAACTCTGCCCAAGTCCTTTATGTAAATGGCTGCAGATCATTGTTCCTGACTTAGATTTACTTATCTTTGCGCTCATTTGTTTTTAAGAAAGTGTTGACAGGATAAGTCTTGCAGTAATTGTTCAACCCTCTCACTTCTAACTATGTAGATATTTGATTTAGGTCGAGATAGCCCCAGTAACCACTACAGCACTTTAAACACAAGAAACCATAGATAAGGATTATGTATTGAGTTGAAAGATGAAAAGCTTATAAAAGGTAAAAAAAACAGGCATGCTGTCTTAAAAGATCAGTACTGATGCTTTTCATTAATAGTGTCCTCTGGACTAGAATTTACCTACATAACATGATGTGGTATTATCAAAAATGTTGTGCAAATGATGAAAGAATCCTCAGATGTGGGAAGAGATGAATTCAAATATTTGATGACAATTAAGAGGCACAAGACTATACCGAGGGTTCCTGGCCGTTTTTATCATTCATTATTTGCTGTTATAATCTTTGTTCTTCCATTTCCTCTGGATTTTCTGATTTCACTCATATACTATTCAGCAGTTTATTTTCCTACATCTCATTTTGATTTGTAAATTCAAGAGCAAGCAAAAGAGTTTGCATCTTTACCAACTTCGAGGATTGTTTGAATTCTGGTTTTATGTAGCTAATTGCTGCTTTGTGTCAAATGGTTTTGTTCACATCTAGTGGTATTAAGTTTTTTGAAATTTATATTTAACAAGGTAGACTTCACTAGTTAAGTGGATGCCAATTAACCTAAAATCTGAACTGACTTTTAAATGCAAGTCATTCCTATCAAATTAGTGTTCTCTCCAGATTTACTAGATAGCTGTCAACACAATGGAGCCTAGGCATCAATTTTAAGCAATTTATTTTTTAAGTTTATAATATTAGTTTGATTGTGATTATATATTCCAAATTTATATAATTTTCTGTCAATTACCAAGACCTAGAGGAATTTTGTATATTATTACATTTTAATCATCTTTATAATTAACATTTAATTTATATTCTTTTTTTATTTTCCATCTATGGAATGTACTTCTTTGAGTTTGTCACAGAGAATTCAAGCAATTTTTTTCTGCCAATTAAATGATATTTTATTTTTCTAAGTGAATTGACTGCTGGGGAAATGGGCCTTGGAGATTAAAGGCCTGTTTATTAATAAAAAGAGCCTCCTACCCCACCCAGACATATGCAGCCATCTTACTATTTCTTTCTTCTGCATGACTCAGGGTCTTTCTGAAACAAGGCTAAGATTTCAAAGTCCAGTTTTAAAAAGTCGTTGAGAATGCTAATAACAAGTATGTTGATCCTGGTACCTCTACTGCAAATCCTTCCTGCTTGGAATTGGTCCACCAAATCAGTGTGTGATATTATCTATAAAACAATGGAAAACGATATATATTTCTTTACTCTTGTGTGAAAATAAAAGCTAAAATATTACAGTGAATACTCAATGTTAATAATAATAAAATATATTAAATATTCTTTAACCCTTTAACCCCTACAGTATAACCCGCTTATTCTCATTTTTATTTTCCATTAATTTGCAGTGATATGCTTGAATTCTGATTCTATAGTAACTTCATTACATTTAATTATATTATCTTACATTCAATCTTTTTTGCCTTCCATTAGCAAGGAGAAAAATATATGACCAGAGGTTAATAGTAGAAGGTTAGTTATACATGAAATGAGGAACAGATTAAAGACCACTAAAATGCTAATGTTACATATTTAAATCCTTTGCATGATATGCACTCAGCAATTCTTGATATCATGTTCCAATGAGAAACTTATGTGCTCACACAGTGACAAAGCATTTGAGAATGCTGCAGGGGCTCAGTGAGAAAACTTCCAACTATAGCCATTACTGCAAGTATACATTGAATGACACATGCAGCATTACAGATCGTTTTATCCATGGAATAAGTTGGCATATCAATTTATTTATTTATTTATTTACTTTGTATCAGATCAAACCCATTTGAGATAAGTCCCATCTGTTCTTTTTTTCAGCAGTTCTACAGAGGGGTTATGTAAACATATTAAGTAGTACTCAAGTAGTAAAGGACATAGAAAGGATGTTAGATCGGGTGTATGAGGCAACAAAGGTTATGACGTTGCCATTAGTTCCAGGAGGAGGACCCTCCGGGGATATGAGAATCATGATAAAAACATCCAAAACTGCTCACAAAGGATATGCTTATTTGTCCTTTATAATTTATCCTTTTACCATGTGAATCCAGGCACCTAGGTCAAAATTCCCTGTTCAAACACCAAAAAGAGGGAGGAGAGATCAGGGCAAAATATTTTCATTTAATGCATCATAATGTGCCTCTTCATTTCAAGAAACATACATTTATGTACATATGCATGTGTATATGTATATGTACATACACATATATACATGTATACATGTACTAATATATGTGGTATTAATGCAATTATTGGATGGTGAATGTGCAATATGAAGCCATTCACTCTTTTCTCCTTTAATCTTAAAGCCCCCAAAATTTAGTCCAATTGCTCTAATAAAAACAGAAATGAAACTTTACGAAAACTTTCAAAGAATTAACCCCTAAAGATCTTCCCAATATGGGTAATTTTTTTCCATTCATAGGAAGATTCATTCTTTGTAGGAACTTTCACTAATGCCACTTGTGTGGCATGGAACATCTTAGGTAACAGGACTGCTGTGGTCATTTAGACAAGTCCCTGCTTTCCTGTGGGTCACTTTAGCTAAATGGATGATCTGACATGTTATAGCTGACAAGGAAAAAAATCTGCCTCCACACATTTTTCCGAGCATTGAGTCGTAATTAATAAAGGTCTATTTTAATAAAACATGTTTGAGAAGACAGGGGATGAGAGAAAAGTCGCATTTCCAGTTGTTCCGTGGCTTCGTATTCAAGCAGCAGGTGTACTACTTCTCAGAAAGGTGTGTGAAAGCGGATCTCACTGAAATTGAATATCAGTCGGAGACAATTGGAGACTCAAAAATTCAGGCATATGGAACAAAGAATAAGAATGAGTACATTGGGGACAAGACAGTGGTGGCAGTGGCCGGGACCTTGGTTCGCCACAGAAGAAAGGGATAATACAAGCAGAGAGAGAAACACAGTGGACTAACTTGACACAAAAACCTTGTAGAACAGGGAAGTGACATGAGCATAGCCAATCCAGAGGCTGCACAGCAAACTGGTATGTCTGAAAATTGCTCTCTTTCTCAAGTGGCAAGTGGAAAGCTGATACGAAGAGCTATTTTGAGGAGACCACACTGCAGCTTGCTGATGCAGGGAGCCAGTAGATGATAGAAAACAAAAATATTTGCCCTGCTGCTCTGGCAAACACCTATCCCATGGCCTGGGCTGTGTCTAGCAGAATGTGATAAAACAGGCCCAGAGAAGACTCCACCCAGGAGCATTCAAGTCAGAGTTATGGAGGGAAGCACAGTTATTAGCACTGTGGATGACATGCTGACACCGAATGTTTACTTTAATGCCAAATCTAGTCGATAGATATTTATTGTTTTTGTTTCTGGCAATTCCTGACCTCCACCATTCTATTTTGCAGTAAATAGTATTGCAGATGTCATAGTGAGCACAGAGTATTTATTTTAATATTGTATATTATTTGCTGCAGTTGTTGATATTGTTTTTTTTTTTTAATTTCTTTTCTTTGAGGTTCTGGGAATTTATTGGGACTTTACAAGTTCACAGGGTAGAGACTCAGTTGCAGAGCTAAACTTAGCAAAGAGAGAATGTACCTTGCAGCATACACAAATTAACCATGCTCAAACTTCAGTGATACTATAAAACAAAGAATATAAAAGACAAAAATCTAAAACCAACAACCAGGCCCCTAGTAGTAGTAGCTGGGATAGCCTTAGGTTCCAGTAATGGAATCCACTTCTCCAGTGAAACCAGAATTAACATAAAAGCTATGGACAACAAACTTTGGATGTATTCTCGATCCAAATCACTCTAAAACACCTTGCAAAGAGAATAATTTGTCTCTAAAGGTGTGCATTTAAGAGGAAAAGAAAAATCCATTCCAATAAATGCATAAAACTCAATACAAGAATACAAAAAATATGAGAAAATGAAGCATCATGATAAAGTTCATGATTCATGAGCAACTGACCCCAAACATATTGAGATTGATGAAACACCAGAAGAACAAATCAAAAGAATGATTATAAAAATGATTATAGAATTCCAAATGGATGCAGAAAAACAACTGAATAAATCAAGGAAGTTGGTACAGTATGAATGAAAAATTCAATAAAGATATGGAGATATTGAAAAACAACCAAACAAATCTTTGAAATGAAAGACAATAAATAAAATAAAAATTTCACTTGAAATTCATTCTAATAGGGTAGACCATGCTGAGGACATAATTTCAGAGCTGGAAGACAAAGTGGCTGGCCTTGAACATTCAGATATCATTTAAGAAAAGAAATTAAGGAACCATAACTAAAATATACAAGAAGTCCGTGCATTAGGAGATTGAATTTAAGAATCATTGGAATCTAACAGAGTTGTAAGATACAGGATAATATCATGAATAACCTTTTCAAGAACATAATAACAGAAAATTTTGCAAATCTTTTTTTTTTTAAAGAGAGAGAGAGAGAGGAGAGAGAGAGAGAGAATTTTCAATATTTATTTTTTAGTTCTCCGCGGACACAACATCTTTGTTGGTATGTGGGGCTGAGGATCAAACCCAGGCCGCACGCATGCCAGGCGAGCATGCTACCACTTGAGCCACATCCCCAGCCCAAATTTTGCAAATCTTGAGGATGAGATTGACATTGAGATAAAGGAGTCATTCAGAATCCCAAATAGACATGATTGAAAAAGAACTTTTGCATGACATTATATAATTAAAATACCTAACACAGAGAACAAGGATAGAATTTTTAAAAGCCTCAAGAGAAAAATATCAGGTCACTTAATAGGAAATATTAAGAATAGAACTACTTGTGATTTTTCTCAGCACCAACTCTAAAACCAAGAAAATAACTGTCACTCCAGATTGCTATATCCAGCAAAACTATCCTTCAGAATTAAACATTTAGGAAATAGAAATCTTTAAAGTTAAGCAGAAACTAAAAGAACTGATATTACTAAGCTGACACTAAAGAACCACTTAAAGAAACACCAGAGAGAGAATAAATAAAAAACAAACCACAAAGTTAACAAATGGACAAATCTCATTTGAAGAGTAGCTAACAAATGGAAAAAGTGCTAAATTAAACAAAAGAAAATAAAAGGGCAGGAATGAACAAACATCTCTCTATAATGTCACTGAATGTAAATAGTCTCAACTTTCCAATTAAAAGTCATAGGCTGGCAGAATGGAGTAAACAATAAGGATCAACTATATGCTGTTTGCAAGAGACTCATCATATAGGCAAAAACAGCCACAGGTTGAAAGTGAAAAGATACCATGCAAATGGAGCTCCCAAACAGGCAGGAGTGACTATTCTCATATCTCATAAAGAAGACCTCAAGAAAAAATTAATCAGAGAGACAAATGATCATTTAATACTGGTAAAGGAAATGATCCCCAAAGAAAATAAAATGATGGTAAATATTTATGCTCCAACCATTGCTACATCTAATTAAATAAAACAGACACTACTCAAATTAAAAAGTCAGTAAACCCTAGGACAATAACAATGGGAGATACACACACACACACACACACACACGTATGTATGCATGTGTGTGTGTGTGTGTGTGTGTGTGTGTGTGTGTGTATACATATATATATGATCTCACTATAATGTCATAATGGAATGAAACTAAAAATAAACATGAAAAAAACTACAGAAATTATATAAACACATGGAGATTAAACAATATACTTTTGAATGATGAATGGGTGATAGAAGAAATCAGGAGAGAAATTTAAAAATTCATAGAAACAAACAAGAATATTAATAAAACATACCAGAACATCTAGAATACTCTAAATGTGGTTCTAAGAGGAAAATTTACAGTTATGAGTGACTACATAAGAAAACTAAAAAGATCCTAAGAAAACAACCTAGTAATGCATCTCAAGACCATTGAAAAACAACAAAAAAAAATACTAACCATTTTTAAAAATGCAGTAGAAGGAAGAAAATAATTAAGATTAGTGCTAAAATCAACAGATAATTTTTTAAAAAATAATAAATGAAACAAAGACTTGTTTCAACAAATATAGAGGATCAATAGAGTATTTTAAAACCTATACTCCAATAAACAGGGAAACTGAAAAGAAATGCATACATTTATAGGCACGTATAATCAACCAAAAATTGAATAAAGTGGACATAGATAACCTGAACACACCAATAACTAGCCATGATATAGAAAGTGTAATGAAATAATCTTCCAACAAAGAAAATTCCCAAACCACAGGAATTTTCAGATTAATTCTACCAGAAATTTAATGAAAAACTAATTTCAATGCTCCTCAATTTTTTCATAGAATAGAAATGGGTGGAAAACTTCCAAATTTGGTCTCTGAAGCCAGTGTCACAATCATATTAATACCAAATAAAGATACCTCAAAGAAAGGAAACTACATATCAGTTTCCCTGATGAACTTAGATGCAAAACTCCTTAAGAAATAGAAAATCAGATTCAACAACATATTAAGAAGATTGTACATCATGACAAAATTAGATTTATCCCAAGGTTGCAAGGATGATTTAACATATGCGAATCAATAAATTAACTCACCACATAAATATAATTAAGGACAAAAATCTCCTAAAGATTTCAATAGATGGAGAGAAAATCTTAGACAAATTCAGTAGCCATTTATGATAAAAACAATGAAGAAACTAGTATAGGAGGAACTTACCTAAACACCATAAAGACTAAATACAACACACTTAAAGCCAACATCATAGAGATTAGGGGAAAACTGACATTTTCTTTAAAATCAGGAACCAGACAAGGATGTTCTCTCTCACAACTATTATTCAGTGTAGTTCTTGAAAGTATGTCCATCCAGAGTAATCAGGGAAGAGAAGGAAATAAAAGTAATACAAATAGGAAAAGAAGAAGTCAAATTATCTGTTTGCTAATTACATGATCCTATATTTATAAAATCCAAAAATCTCTATCAGAAAAATTTTAGAGCTGATAAACAAATTCAACAAAGTAGCAGGTTACAAAGTCAACATACAAAAAGTAATATTTTCCTATATACCAATAAATAATCTGCAGAGAAAGAAATCATGCTAGAAATCAATCCCATTCATAATGACCTCAAAAAAGGAAAAAAAAAGAAAAAACCTTGGATTAAATCTGACCAAGGAGTTGAATAAAAACTATAGAACACTGAATAAAGAAATTTAGGAAGGTAGCAGATGGAAAGACCTCCAATGTTCATAGATAGACTGAGTTACTATTGTTAAAATCGCTTAGGAATATACAGATTCCATGTCATTCCCATTAAAATATCTATGAAATTCTTTACAGAAATAGAAAAACAACAATCCTAAATTCATTTGGAAAAATAAAAGATCCAGAATAGCCAAAGAAATTCTATGCTAAATGAGCAATGTTGGAGGCATCACAATTCTTAACTTGAAATTATACTACAGAGCTATAGTAGCAAAAATTACATGTTACTGGCATAAAAGGATATATTCATTGATTGCATAGAATAGAAGACACAGAGATAGACCCAAAGAGATACACCCATCTGATCCTAGACAAACATGTTTTTTAAACAAACAGTACTAAGGAAACTGGCAATCCATATGTAAAAGAATAATACTAGATCCTTATATCTCACCCTGCACAAAAGTCAACTCAAAATCGATCACAGACTGAGAAATTAGATTAAAAATCATGCAACTCCTTAAAGAAAACAGAGGGCGAAGACTGCAACATATACACTCAGGAATGACTCTCTGAATAGGTTGTCTAAAGCTCAGGAAATAATGCCAAGAATTTTTAAAATAGTGTTGCATCAATTTAAAAAGCTTCTGAACAGCAAAGGAAATAATTAGAAATGTGAAGAGAGGACCAACAGAATGGGAGAAAATCTTTGCTAACTACCCTTCCACATAGGATTAATATCCAGAATATGTACAGAACTCAAAAATCTTAACATCAAGAAAATAGCAATTCATCAATGGGCAGATGAACGGAACTGACATTTCTCTAAAGAAGAAATACAAAGGGCCAACAAAAAATGAGGATTTAATCCTATTGAAATGTTCAATATTTTTAGCAATTAAGGAAGTGAAAATCTAAATTATATTGAGATTTCAACTCACCCAGTTAAAACGGCAGTCATCAAGAGTTCAAACAAAAATGCTGAAAAGGATGAGGAGAAAATGGAACTCTAAGTTAGCACGACCACTGTGGGAACCATTGTGGAAGTTCCGTGAGAGACTAAGCATGGAACCACCAGATGACATAGGTGTACCACTCCTTAGTATTTATCCTGAAGCATTAAAGTCAGCACACTACAGCATCACCCATGTTTATAGGAGCACAATTCACAATAGCCAAACTGGGTGTCCATGGACAGATAAACCGGTAAAGGAAATGTATTATTTATACACAATAGAACTTTATTTGGTCAAAAAGAAGAATAAAAGGATGTCATTTGCCAGAAAATGGATAGACCCTGAGAACATTATGTTAAGCAAAATAAGCCAAACTCAGGAGGACTGAGTATGTTTCCTCCCAGATGTGGAAGCTAGAGGAAAAAGAAAAAGAAAGTTGAGGGCAGGGTATATCATGAAAATCAAAGTAAGATCAGTAGAGTAGAAGAAAGGAACCAAGAGGAGAGGAAAGGGGGTGAGCAGTGAAATCCTGGGGAATGGTAATGGCCAAGTTATATTGTTACATTGTGTGCATGTATGATTATGTAACAACAAATCATACTATCATATACAATTTTAATGTAGCAATAAAAATATGGAAAAATAAGCATTTAAAAAGCAAGTTCTTTAAGGTAGTTTTAACAGAATTCCTAAGATTGGCAGATTCAAATCAAGTTACATTTATTTATTGTATATCACACTATAACTCATATTATTAAAATGAGATTATATTTCTATGATTTGTCCTGATAATATGCATAAACCAAATAATCCCAGATAGCTAATGTAAATAAATATACCTGCAGTGCACCAGATATTTGGCTTTAAACCTGGCTAAATGTTTCAGAACAAGAAACATGATTTTCATCTAAAGTGATGACAAATCTGAGCTTTTATGATAAGCCTTTTTTTCCTAAAGAGTTCTAGGGCAATCCTTCCCTTAGCAACAATTGTGACCATCTGAAACTCTGCTCCCAAATTTAAAATGAGGTCAAGTATTTTATTCACATGAATTATTTGATCACTTGGAGTAAACGTCTTCACTCTAAAAACAACGGGAACGTAGAATAAGGGAAACTCTTTCTCTTTAAATATAGGAGCAGCACCTGTGGAAAGATCCACATCAAATAACTATCTGGATCACGAGAGGACATTCCAACTTGTATGGAATGGAAACGTAACTCATCTACTCCAACCAGTGGTACAACATTAAAAAAATTGGCCATTTGGATAAAGAAAAAGTTTAAGAAGACAATTTCTCCTAACAGGCTCAAAGCTGCATGAAGTCAGCAGAGAGGTATGTGCTAAAGATGTCCCCACATAGAGCTTACCCTGAAAATGGGTAGTGAGAAAAACAGGCTGCACAAAATTAGTGTCAAGTTGCTGTGAGCCCTGCTAATGTGCCCACAGGAGCATTTGAAAAAAGAAATTAAGGGTTTTGACATCTTAAAGAATACACAAGGATACAATTTTAGTTGACAACAACAGCCACATCATAGTGAGAACCAGTTTACTCCTTGGATATTGTCACCACACTCACACACTATGAAAATCCCAGGGAATGGTGAAGGCAAAAGTGAGACAACGTTCTTGATATTTCTATAGAACACGAGCTTGATAGATTTCAAGAAATGCTGAGTTTCGTTTTCCAAAGGGCTTGTTTTGAGCTCTATCTGGTTTTGCTTTTAACTAGATATGTAGTAGTAAAATTACATGTTTCCAAGATTCTCGTGTTTTTAGAAGTGTAGAACTTGGTCAAGACTAGTGGTGTTTCAATTTCAGGAAGCACTTGTGACGGTCAAATTAGAAAAATTGAGTAGAAAATTCTTTATAATCTGTACAATGTTATTGCAACAGGTTCAATTTTCTACTATTAGGTATCAAAATCACATACAAGAAGATAGGTTAGTTCAACATGTTGACAAACAGTTATTGACATCTACCACATGCCTTCGCTGTGCTGAGCATTAGAGAGATAATAGAGAATAACTGTGCACTTTATCTTTGAAGGATTTGGAGCCTCATTTTAATGTGGCTTGAAAAGTGTCTTGGATGTTTCCCCCAAAGTATTGAGAGATGCTTAGATCAGGACATAGACCTCAGAGTTCCTATGAAAAATGACACAGAACCAGTTGCTACCATTGGGCCATAAAACTTTGAGGGGTACTCCCAGCTAGGGAGGATGGCAAAGGGTGCCTTGAGATCAATGGGTCATAATCACACATTTTGTTGTTGTTGTTGTTGCTGTGATCAAAGCAAAAAGGAGGGCCAAAAGATGGGAATCCAGGTACTCTGAGTCCACGCTGCAGCACATTGGAGAAGAGCAGTTCTGCTGTTCCTGAATATTCATTGGGTTTCTGTGTAAGAATTTATTTATAGGAAGGAATCCTTGGGACATTTTGAACAGAAACTTCACCAACAAGTTGAGAGTCACATTGCTTTATGGTGATGTGAAAGATGTTCAAACCCATTTTTCATTAAAACCATAGTAAGATGTCATTACAAATTTAAGCATGTAGGTTAGACAAAGGAAGCGGTCATTGCAAGTAGCGGTGAGATTGCAATGAGCAGGCACACATCTAGAAAGGTCAGTTGTCTTTGGTTGCCAGAAGTTCGGTGATTCCCGGTACACAGGACATCAGAGCTAATGCTAGGATGTCCCAAGAAAACTGGGACAGTTAATCACCTGGCACATACTCTGTTACCTAATAATTCCACTCTTCAAAATGTGTACGTATTTACACACAAAAGTGTAAGAATGCTTGTAAATCAAGATTCATAACAGCCTCAAGCTAAAACAGTCATGGATAGGATGAATTGATAAGTACTGATAGCTTCATATAATGGATTGCTATGCAGCAAAAGGAAAAAATGGGAAATGACTAGGTAGAAATACATGGTAAATATCATGAATGTAATAGTAAATAAACAAATGGAAAAAAGATCCAGCAGTTCATAAATAGCTAAAGTGTGGTATTAGAAACCACAGCAGAGACTAACACTAGTGGGTATGAGCTTGTGGGGCTCCTGAAATGCGAATGATGGTTTATTTTTGGTGTAGGTGACGTAATTACCTTGAAATTCACCAACAGTACACTAACAACTTTTGCATTTTAGAATATATGATGCTTCCCTTAAAAGGCCACTTACAACTCTAATACACCAGCCTGCCCCATGTCTATCTTGTAGTTTTACCTTCCATGATCAACCACCACCAAAACTGTCAAATGGAAGGTGGAAATACATAACTCATGAGTCATAAATAGCTCATTGCTCTCAACAGCCTGATGAAATCTCATATTGACCCACTGTATTCCCCCCAGGATGTGAATCACCTTTTCATCCAGTGTATCCATGCTGTGGGTGCTACCTGCCCCCTCCCATTGAGTAGCCATCGCATTTCCAGGTCAGCTGTCACGGATGGTGGCACTTATGTTTAAATAACTACCTAATGTTCCAGTCAGTATCATAACTCCTGTCATCCCTAGTAACACATGTCTCCATCTTCATTGTCACAAAAACAAGGGTGAGTACAATACTTTAAGATATTTTGAGACACGCACAAATTTACCTGGCTTGTATTATAGTATATAGTTATAATCATTCTATTTCATTATTAGTTATTGCTATTAACTTCTCATTGTGTCTAATTTATACACTAAATTTCATCATAGTATATATGTAATAGGAAAAAAAAACATAGAGTAAATAGGGTTTGGTACTACCTGTGATTTCATGGCAGGTCTCAGAAGGTATCCCCACATACTGCACATTAGTACAACCCCTCCGGAAAGCTGTAAGGAAACTTTGCCAAAGACTAGGAATAGAATCCCCATATGACCCAACTATTCCACTCCTTAGTATTTATCCAAAAGAACTAACATTAGCATAGGAGAGTGATGCAGGAGCATCAGTGTTTATAGCAGCACAATTCACAACTGCCTGGTTATCAGATCAGCCCAGGTGCCTATCAACAGATGAATAGATAGAGAAAATGTGGCATTTTTACACAATGGGAGTTTTATTCAACCATAAAGACAAACGACATTATGGCATTTGCTGGTAAATGGATGGAACTGGAGAACATCATGCTAAGTGAAATAAGCCAGACTTAAACATCCAAGAGACCAATGTTTTCTTCTCAGTGTTGAAGCTAGAGGAAAACAAGGGCAAACAGAAGTTGAATCCCATGGAAATAGGAGGGAGATCAGTGGATAGAGAAAGGGGAGAGCAGGGGATGGGAGAGTCCAGGAAAAGGGGGGAACTATGGGGTGAAATGGACCAAGTGAGCTATGTGCATATCTGAGTGTACCACAGTACATTCCACCTTTGTGCACATCTATGGAGCACCAACTGCAAAATAATAAACAACTGGAAGGATCCCCTATAGAATAGAGAGAGGGATGAGGGGAGGGGTGAGGGGAGGGAAAGAGGAAATACTAGGGACTGAAATGAAGCCTATCATATTTCACGCATGTATGATTATGTCAAAACAAATCCCCAGCACTGTGTACAACTATAATGCACTAATAAGAACACTGAAATAGGAAAGTGTCCTGACAGAGGAGATACCACTTATGTTACAAACCTAAAATTAATATGTGCTCACCAGGCTTAATACTTGCTTACAGAGTGGTTTGGAGACAGACTTCCTGGCTTCTTTACTCAGCTCTCTCCGTTTCTAGCTCTGATGTTCGGCAAGTTAGCAAAGCTCTCTGTGCCTCAGATTTCTCATCTGTGAAATGGAGAAAAAATATCTTTCGGTTTGTATCTTAAAGATAGGTTTTAGCTCTCAATATCCTTTGTTGTCGCTGTTGACTGCTATATTCTGGCTGTTTATTGAATCCTGCCACTTAGGGTGGATGTGAACACCACCATCTTCATCACAGTGAGTTTGAGGGTGAAGCAGGATCTTTCTCTGCATTTCAGTCTATGTCTTCTGATTTCCGTTTGGAGTGCATCCTGCCATTGTTTCTCCCGTGGTTTTCCTGGATGAGATATCAACCCTGGGTTCTCATCTTATCTCTACCTGCAGCTGATGACATAATAAAGTGCACATGCAGGTGTTTCAGAGCTTATTAGGGGATTTTGAGCGAATCTCCATAAGAAACTTCTACAAGTGGTTATGTTGGTAGAAAGTATAATTACAGCCATC
The DNA here is from genome assembly GCF_045843805.1 of Urocitellus parryii. Classification (NCBI taxonomy): domain Eukaryota; kingdom Metazoa; phylum Chordata; class Mammalia; order Rodentia; family Sciuridae; genus Urocitellus; species Urocitellus parryii. Next base: position 151,131,043 of record NC_135538.1, on the reverse strand, counting down.
CCCAAAGCCACCTCAATTCGTGAGGTCACCATGGTCCATCACATTTTATTTTTTAGTAATTTTATGTGAGAATTAATTTATTAGGTTGTTGGAGAGAAAGTGGTATTGAGTTGATTTCTGTTGAGCCATCTAATGATAAAAATCACATGGTTTTTGAGATTTAGAGATATTTTTTTTCATTCCCAGAGCTTGCGCAGCCTTTAATTGGCACTTAACCTAATATAGGATGTATCAAAAATTAAGTAGGCATTAATTAGGAACACAAAATGTGAACTAGCCTTAAAAAGTTAATTATCAAATTGGTCTAGCTATCTGTCAGCAGACTCCCAGAAGCATCCCGTTAAAGTGGTTTCATTTTTTTAAATGTAATATGTTTCTTAGGATGTGATTACACATACAATATATGGTTGTAATTTTGAGTTAATTGCATAGTAGCTAGATTAACTTTTACATCATTACACTTTAATCAGTGTTTTTCATGATTAACGTTCATTTACATTTAAAGCTTCCAAGTTCTTTCTTCCATTGTCTCCGCTCCTCCTTCCCGTGCCCCTTGCTGACTTCACAGATCACTACATTAAAGCTCTCCGAGGACAAACTTTGGCATTTTCTCACTTTAGGTACCATGAAAATGCTCATAGGAAACTGTGATCACGATAGCATCTCTGCCACATTGTAATACTAATGACTGTAATTATCTTAATATATAGAAAAGAAAGGATAGATATTAGCTGGGGAAATCACACAGCAAATAAAGAGAGGAGTTAATCCCCTATATCATTTTCACTTTAGTTTAAATCCAACTCTGGCTTTAAGAGGCAAAGAAAGATAATTTTTTTTTCTTTCTTGCATGTGCCTTGAACACAGCCCGGATTACATAAAGATCTCTGAAAAAACATCACAGTTTCTTAATAGCATATCACAGCTAACTAATTTGACACTAGGTTGAGAATGAAATCTCTCTACCAGTAATATTTCTGCAGCAGATCATTACTGATCTCAAACAAGCATTATGAATTATAGGGGTCATTTTTCTTTCAAAAACTGTTGTGTTTTATTAACACAAAAATATATAAACTAGTCTTATAAAACATGTGTAGTGTAAACAGATAAAAGGAAGGCTCACCTGAATCCCGTCACCTTCAATATGGAGACGCTCTTCCTACCTTCCACTCTCAGACTCTGGAACATAGTTGCTGTGTTCACCCTGCATGGCTCAGCTTTATGGGGAGGCTCACTTTTCTTTTACCCTAGACAGTGGAATTGTTACATTATGCAACTGTTTGATGGCATCTGTTTATATCTACCAGCTCACTCACCATTTTCTTTGGACATCATTCCTTCTTCCATCTCAGACCACCCACATGAATTCATTTCCTTCTGTCTTCAGAAATTTCTTTAGTTAGGATCTTTTAGTGGCAGACACTCTTGGGATTTGTTTATCTAAACAAATTTCTTTATTTACCAAATGGTATTCTTCAAAGTGATTTTCCCTAGGCATAGAGTTCATGGTCAACTGTTCTTTCCTCTTAACCCACTAAACACTCTCTCCATTGTTTCTGATAGCCACTGGTACTGATGAAAATTCAGTTGTTTGTCTATTTCTTATTTGAAAGTAATCTGACTTTTTTGTTGTTGGTTTCTAAGAATTTCTCTTTGCTTTGGTCTTCTAAAATCAAGTGGCTTTTAAAGACCTCCCGGTTTTCTGGCTGGTAGGTCTAATAACCTGTTCCTGGAACTTGTTCTCCAGGAGTGTGAGGTGTGATGGGAATGTTCTATGGTACCTTGAGTGGGCTAAGGGATGCCCAGCCAGCTGGTGAACCTTCATTTCTGAATGTGTCTGCAAGGGTGTTTTGGAAAAACTAAACATTTAAACTGATGGACTGAGTGACCATCCCCATGCCCAAATGTGCATGGGTACCATCTAATCATTTTCAGGGCCCAGATTTAAAAGCAAAAAAAACAAATATATAGGACAGAATAATTCTCCTTCTCTTTACCTGAGCAGACACAGGATTCTAATAACACCCACCCAACACCCACCTCTCTCTACCCCACCCTTTCCTTTCTCAGGCTTTCAGACTTAACTGGGGATAATACCATAGTCTTCTGTTTCTTGGGCCCTGGGTGCAACTAAATCATTGGCAGATTTGGGGACTTCTCATCCTCCGTGATAATTTGAGCCAATCCCCCATAATGGAGATGTGTACATAGCTTACTAGGTTTATTCTCTGGAGAACCCTAATAGGGAAGGCCACAAGGAACATATGTCCCTGATTTTTCCAACATTGATTGTTGTTTGTCTTAGACTAGAGGGTCATTTTGACTTGCCATAAAATCCTAGCTGTCACTTTTTTTCTTGAATATCTTAATTTGTTACTTCTTTGACATCTGATATAAAGCAGGTTGACATTATGATTTGTTTTGTTTTATTTATTCATTTTGTCTAAATGTGTATGTGTGTGTGTGTATTTACTTTTACATTAAAGTCTAGTCATTTTCTGGACTATATGCTGTTTTTTGGGGGTCAATTTTCCCAGAAACATCAGTGCCTTTAAACACATGCTTCAGATTGTATTAATGGCAGGAACATTTTTATGAATCATTTATTTTAATTTTAGTTTATTTCTATTGCTTCGTTTTTTTCTTTTTCTGGACTGTTTCTTATGCATACATTGGTATTTTTTTTCTTTTTGCTGTTTTCTATCTTTATCACTTCTGTAAACATCTTTAAAAATGTCTTTCTTCCAATTTTGAGTTTCTTAAACCATTAAGCATTGTGTTTACTGTTTAATAAGAAAGAATATAAACTCTTTTAATTTAGTATTTATTTTGCAATTTTCTTCATTAACACATGATACTCTTCCAAGTCTCCATTTTCAATCACTTCAGTTATGTGTCTATATATATATATATATATATATATATATATATATATATATTTGTGTTTATAGTTTTTTAATTTTCAAAATTTTTATTCTTAATATTCTCTTATGTCATTTAAAAGTATTAGAAAATAATTTTCTAGGCACATTATTCCCTGCTAAATAATTTAGAGGCATAATATTCTATATATTTTATTATCTTATATAAACTTTTGTACAGAATTTGATTATAATCTTCCTGATTGCCTTTTTGTTTTTTTCTCTTTGTTTTTAAAATAAATGATTTGTTTGTGCTTTTAGGAGGGAGTAGTGAACCAAGAGGAATTTTAACTTTACCACATATAATTCCCTCTTTTGTTGCTTTAAAAGTGAATGAAATATGTGTTGACACTTCTGATCACTGCCCAGCTTCTTCTCTTTCACCATAGTAACCTGGGGCACATTGTGGTGCGCAATTGTTTTGGTAAATTATGTTTTATGCAGAGGCACTGTCAGCAGGTGGCCATGGAGACACATCCCTAGCTGGTGACTCTGGAGAGGTACTCTCAGAAGATGTCTATGGAGAAGTACTCTCAAGTAACTACCTTCTAGGTGGCTATTGAAAGGCACCCTCAGCAGATGGCCATGAAGATGAACTTTCCAGGTGGCTATTGAAAGGCACCCTCAGCAGGTGGCTACAGAGAGGTATCCCTCATCAGGTGGCCATGGGGATGCACCCTCAGGGTGGCTATGGAGAGGCACCCTCAAGGTGACTAAAGACAGGCTCCCTCAGCAGGTAGCTACGGGGAGGCACCCTAGCCAATGGCTATGACCCTCAGCCCGTTTCCATGGAACGCACCCTCAAGGTGACATGGAGTGTCACTCTCAGCAGATGATTTTTCTGTCGCCTTTGGCTCCTTTATGCTGCATGTGCAGAGCTGAGCAGTTGTGAGGACACTGCGTGACGGGAAAAGCTTGAAATTGTCCTTCTGTGGTCTTCACCGTAAAGACAGCACCTCAACCTTGTTCATCTCTTTGTCCCTGTTGTCCTTGCCCTTCTCAAATTCGGTCAGATTGCTCCAAGTTCTCCATGGTCTGCACCAGAAGCATGTCAGAGCCTTGCTGGGCGCGGCCTGCTGCAGCCCCTGGCCCTATCATGAAGTCCCTTTTAACTCCATCCATCCCTCAGGTGGCTTCTGCGGAATTCCCTGCCACTGAGCTTCTGTTCCCCAGTGGATTTGCTGCTTCCTTCCTCCAGTGCTGCACCTTCAACATCGCTCCACCTATAATTCTTCACCCTGCAAATAGCATTTCAGCTCCCATTTCTCATTTTTCTCCAGATCTTCAATTGTTTTTACAAGGTAAATGAGTATGTTTCCATTCATATTTTGATTTTAAAAAATCAATCTGAGTAAAACACAGGTGCATAATGATATACATATATAGATGTTTGCTGTAGGTTAAGCTACCAAAAATTAGAAAAGAAGTAAGTACACATCATCAAGAGGAGAATTTTAAGTAAAATATTAAGCATCGAATATCATGAAATGGTAGGTAACAAAGAGATACTTCCCTGAGGAAACCGGAGCAAACTGCAAAACATAATGTGAAATGAAGAAACATGTGAGACAACACATGTTCACATCTTCTTTACATATGCAATGATACACGTATACATACATGAACACGGAAAAGGCTTGAAGTCGAATCCTGCATGATTGACAGGGGATCTCTGCCAAGAAAGTTGAGTGCGGCCAGTGAGAGAGCCACCTGTCCGGTTGGTTTAACGTGGCTCTCTCTGGGTCGAATCTTTCACAGCAATAATTTATTCATGTGTTACTTGCATGAAACACAATCAATATAAAACACGATGGAGCCTTTTAAGGAGATGAGCTGTGAGGAGTGAGCTTGGGATATCGAGGGAGCTGACTCTCCAGAGGGAACTGAGAAATGATGTCAAGTTGAAAGTGTTTTGAAAAGAATACAAAGAACAGAGGAAGAGCTGAAGACTGCTAATGGCCCTGGTTCTAAAATCTGTCCTAGGTTGTTCTGAAACCTACACCAGCACAGTAATGCATCCCACAAACATTGTTTGTTTATAGTTTAGCTTAATGCCTGAAATGTGTAAAGAAAGTGAGAAAGAGCCTAAATTGCTATTTTTTTTTTAATTTAGATCTGAAGGAAGCCATGTGTAAGAGAAAAAAAGAAATGAACCTTTTTAACAGTTTGAAAACAAAAATCTGCATATTTTAATATTCAGAACTTCACCGATCAATTCCCCCATATTATTACTTTGAGAAGAAAATATATGTGTTTTCAAATTGTTACTTTACTGTTACCTTCTTAATATGAATTTTTAAAAACAAATTGACCATTCAAATTATCCAGAACCTTGACAAGCCAAAGCTATGATTTTAATTCATGCTTCAAAATCTTAATCATCTTGAAAGTAGAAAAAAAAGTGTGTGTAAAAATAGATATTGTAATAGAGGCTGCCTGGAATAAAGACATTCAGACAGTTTCAATTAGATTGTACTCTTTCAAAAGATGTCTCATTTGTATATCTGAAGCAAATTGTAGTCTGTCTGATGAGAGGTATTGTAAGGAGTGCACAGATTATTTGAGGTGAAGCTGCTGGAGGTGAGCCAACGGGAGTCTGCCCTGTTGGGGGAAATAAGTGCATGGGTCTTTGTCTCCAGAAGGACTCTGGGAGTTGAGCAAATCTTCTAAAGACACTGAGCACCTGCTACCTGCAGCCTTGGTTAATAACCTCTGTGGAAGTCCTCCTCACTTGAAGAGTCTGTCCTGGGAACATTGAAACGGGGCCATTAAACCTAAGTCAGAGAGAGATGGTCAACAGTAGCAAAAATTAGGTACACCACTGCAAATATGCCCTGCCTGTCCTTCTCCTTCCTAAAGCAAACTGCAGAAAGGTTTGTTTTTATTTTCTCTCACTAAAACAAAGTTGAAAATCCTAAATACTGAGAGGCCTCTTTTATCTTAGCAATAGATTTTAAATATTTCTGAATCTTTCTAGAACTTCAGTCTTTGTGTGAAAGAATGTTAATGAAGTTACATTTTATTTAATTTCAATTCTCTTGTGATTTATTTTGTCTTTAAAGTAAAAAAACCTAATACATACTTATGCTACGCATATCCCCAAATATTGGCAATATTTAACCTAGAATTGTTTTCTGTCTTGTTCCTCGTGACAGAAACACTCAGGGTCACTCCAGGGAACTAGGCTGCACGAAATAACCACACAAGAGACAGAGAGACCTTTTTCTTTGAGGGTCCTGTGACGGCTCTTCTGACCTTAAGGGTCTGCAGAAAGAGATGCTGAACCCTTTTATTGAGGTAAAGCCATTCACATGAGGCAAGGGGTCAGGTTTCTGGGGGTTGAGTGACAGCCAGGAAGGCCACACCCAAAGACAGAGCAAGAGAAGGGGACACACAAAGGGCGTTTCCATGGAACATTCTACCTCCAAAAGGGCAAAGGGGTAACATCACAAAGGAACAGGTGAGAGTAATTCAACCCGTGGAGCTTCAGGAAGGCACGCCTACGTCTGAAGACACATTCTGCTACTTCGAGGAGAATCGCGGCAATCAATATCCAGGCCACAACGACAGTGACCCACAGAACCTCTTGCGATGATGGGAGGGAAAATGCCAGTCATTCATCGTGACCGCCTCCCACAGGTTTCATTCTTTGAGATGAAGTTACAGTTAATCTTCCTCCTTTCTTTCCAGTTACTCAAAATATTTGCACACATCATTTATGATTTTCACAGCCAGCAAAAAAAAAAAAAAAAAAAAGAAAGAAAAAAAGGAGTAAATAGCAGTGTTTTTTTTTCTATAAAAAAGAAAATAAATCAGTACCTTTTAAAAGTCTGACTTTAAACATTTTGACAATTGAAAGGAAGGCTCTCTTGCCCGTAATGAATCCATGGCTCTTTGTGCCCAGTGGTAGGGTAAGACGTTTCCACAGTGATGTTTGAACGTTGCAACCATTCATGATGCTTTTGTACCTTAAGAAGTTCCCCATATTTGTGATACACCTGAATTTGTCCTATTCTGTCTCTTCAGTGGGAGGTATGCTTCCACCACCACCCAATTCTGAGGTTGAAATCCTTACCCTCGTATGTTTGGAAGTGAGGGCTTTGGGTGGTGATTAGGGTTCGAGGAGTCGTGAGGGCGGGACCCTGGGTTGGCGGGAAGGCTCTGGTGAGAGGAGGAGGAGACAGGAGAGCCCTCCATTCCCAGGCGGGAATATAAGAAGAAGATGTGTCTACACTAGGAGGGGGTACTTAGCAAGCACTCAATCAGCAGAGACCTTCATTCAGCTTGGACTTCTCAGCTACCAGAAGGGTGGAGAACAAGCACTTGTTGTCTAAGTCACCCAGCCTGTGGGACTTTTCATAGCTGTCCTAAGAGGCACGTAGCCCCTTCCCAGCCCTTTAACACATACCCATTTCCCTTTGCTCCCAAAGCATCAGCCACTGATAGGATTTGGCGTGATTTGTGATGGGGCTTGACTTCAAACCCATATGCCTTATAGCGTGGCGCTATGATCTGGGCATGAGGTGAATCCCCAAGACACCTGTGAATGCAAGAATAGTCCCAAGTGGAAATGATCAGATGACAAGCACTCTGATCTGATGAGCCCATCCGAGTTTCAGAAGACCAGCTGGGTGGTGGGCATGGCTGGAGGAGGAGGGTCACTGGCCCTATGCCCTGGGAGGGTGCGTTTCCCTGCGACTTTCCCCCCAACCCCTCTCTCTGCTCCCCAGCTGCCCTGAGGGTAGCAGATCCCCTCTGTTGGGCCTTCCCCAGGATGTGCTGCCTCATCCTGGGCCCAGAGTCGGCTGTCTGTGGACTGACACTTCTGAAACCTTGAGCCCCGGATCCTCTCCTCTAAGCTGTTTTGTTGGGCCTGCTGCTCACAAAGGCAGAGATCTGACTCAAACATCTGGTCATCAACACATTACCAAAGAACCTCACACAACATCTTTCACACCAGATACCAAATCAGACTTTAGCACTATCCAAGTATCTGGGTAATTTTCTGGGTTAAAGAAGGAATATTTAATCATGACCCCAAAGAAATCAGTTCTACCTGTGATTTTTTTTCATGGCTGGTTATGTGATCCTTGGCAAAGCACTGGCCCCCAATTACCCTGTGTGTGTGTGTGTGTGGGGGGGGAAGATGGCTTTAAATTCTAAGTAAAATTTCTCCCAGCTTCATAATTCCTTGTTTTTCCCTGTTAAAAAAAAATAAAAAATAAAAAACAGTGGGAGAACTGAGGTAGGAGCAGAGGGTTATAATTAAATTGGTGACTGTTGAAAAAAAAGGATTGTAGCTTCCATGCTTGACATGAATGGCAGGAGGACGGTCCCCAACCACATCCAGTGTCTAAGACAAACAAGGACAAGGCATGGAGCCCATGCAGCAGGCCTGAGCACAGTCACTGGCTGAAGTAAGGGAGACATGATTTAAATGAGCTCACATTCTAAAAGGTACACCCAAGGTGGAGACCATATGCAAATTGGCTCAGGCACAATGAGAGATTTCAGTGAATTTGGGATAGACCTAGGGCAGTTCACATTATTTCCCACTGGGTCACATTATTATTTAATTTCTGGATTGGTAAACAAAGACCTCTACACAGGGTAATTTATTCCTTTTGATTCTAACCAGGTAATATAGATAACTTAATGAAATATTTCTCACAGACAGTAGACTGTAAATTGTACCTACCTTCCTAACTACCATGAGCTACACAGATTACATACTTTTACTACATTTGTATTGTGAAAAACCTTTATGCTGTATTTTTTTCTGATGTCACTTATGTTTATTTGTTGGTTGATACCAGGATTCAATCCAGGGGAGCTATTTTCTTTTGAGGCAGCGTCTTGCTAAGTTGCTTAGGGCCTTGCTAAGTTGCTGATGCTGGCTTTGAACTTGTGATCCTCCTGTTTCAGTCTCTTGAACCACCAGGGTTACAGGTGTGTGATATCACATCTGGCTCGCTTATGTTTTTTTTTTTTTAATTTCTTCCTTTTAATTATACATGACAGTAGACTATATTTTTTATAAATTTATTTTAGTTATAGATGGACACAATATCTTTATTTATTTATTTTCATGTGGTGCTGAGGATCAAACCCAGTGTCTCACACGTGCTAGACAAGCGCTCTTCCACTGAGCCACAACTCCAGCCCATGAGAGTGCATTTTGACATATTATACATACATAGCTGGTTGCTCAGAACTTTACTGGCCAAAGTTGTGGGAGAAAAAGATGATCTCAAGAATTAGAATTTCCTTAAAACTTGAGTATGCTTTCTAACAGTGTCCATAGGGCCAAGTTTTTATTAGAAAATGTGTTAAGATTGCATATCGTGGACTTAAATACTCAAGTCAAGATAAAAAAAAATAATTATGCTTTACCAGTACAGCACCCAGGGGGCCATCTCCTCACAGCGTGAGATTCTCAGAACGACAGAGAAAACTACACCAATGGAGGGTGGCTCTGTTGTATGTACTGTTCCCTGATTCACAATGAAATAGTGCTCTCTTTGAGCCTTGACTTAGGAATTAAATCCCTGATTTATTTCAGTGTTTTGTATTCAACAGATGTAACACCTAAACCCGTGGGGTTGCTACACATCCTAGGGTTAGAAGGAATATAGGACATGATTCCTATAGAAAAGGCATATATGTAAGTGACTGCCTGAGATACAAACATGGCCATGACAGTGGCTGAAGTAAGTGCCACATGATTAGCCCAAGGGATGCCAGAGTCTGATGAGGATGGGGGCTTGACCTTGAGATAAGGGTCCATATGTGGCATATGTGGGTACTAGAACAGGGTTCGAATGTCCCATGAATAAAGTGTGAGGTCAACCTACAGCAGTGTTTACCTAAAATATAGATTTGGGACTTAATGGAGATTATGTTGCAAATACAGGTAGAGTCCAATTTGTGAAAAAATTAGTTTCAACCTAAGGTTTTTCAATAAGTTCCAAGAACAATGGAAGAACACTCAGTAGTTGTTTTTCAGGTGAAAATATCAGTGTGGTACTCTACGAGAAGCTAGATGGAGAGAAAAGAAAGTTCTTCATTTTAGTTAGTGTTATTGATACAGCTGATCTTTAGGAATAGGTTGGAAATGTCAGATTTTACTATAAGACTGCAAATCTCAGTTTTTAATCAATTTTAAATAATCTCTGCAAACAGAATTACTCCTTTGAGGTTGAGAAATCCTGTATTATATTCTTATTTATTTACTCTTATTCTCTGATAGAGCTGAGTTGGTACATTGCAAAATGCTGACTTAAAATTCAGACTGGGCATCTTGCCCACACTGATCCAGAGAGAACCAGCACCAAAACCTCCAGGGAGTGGCCAGGTACCAGCACTGCCATCTGACCACTAGTGGGCAGACATGGCCCTTGGCTCGGGGGAAACTTCTATCACAGAGGGGAATCAGGGTCAACAACTTTGGGGGGACCGTTCCTTTTAGTGCCTAATCCAACTGGCTGACTTCAGGATGTGAGTGTAGATTTACTGCCCCTGCCCCTGAGCTCTGACCACCACCTTCATGGGAAGGTGATTCCGCCTGGTAATTAACTGTGAAATATTGAGTGGCCAGTGCGTGACCCGAGTGTTTGTGCCAAGCAAAAGTTTCACTTGCATTTTTTTCTTTCTTCTTTCTCTCTTTCACTGCCAGTTTGTGTGTGTGTGTGTGTGTGTGTGTGTGTGTGTGTGTGTGTGTGTGTGTTTAAGTATTAACTCTCATGGAAGCACATGCTTATTTAAAATTCCCAGACGATGAGTCAGACCTGCTCAGTGAGGTTCCTGGAGAGTCACATGATGTGCTTTGATGAAACTTCACCTTACGAAAGGTTGGAGGAAAAAGTCGGAAGAGTTTCACTCTTATACACACGCATGCACACACACACATACACATATGCACACCCATATGTTCCTATGGGCATGTCCTTCTATGTAATGGTATAATTTTGCATATGCATACACAAGAGTTGGGAGAGACAACATGTATGCAGGCAAAGAACCCCTTTGCTTTTGTTCCTTCTCCTGTCCCTCTGTAGATATTTAAAAACCAGGGAGCCAACAGTTCCTACCTCTTTGAAGCTAGAAGGAAGCAGAATCCCTGTAGTGGTCTGTGCTGCTCTTTGCCTGTTGTTGGGTATATATGCCTTGGACTCAGAAAAGTGAGACAGGAAATCTAGACTGCAAAGTGCTAAAGACCTGGCATTGCTGAGACAGGGCTCGCAAGTTGTTTTACTTACTGTTCTGATTATTTGCTTCAGGTGTGTCTAGGCCTTCAAAAACTCTGTATTTTAATTTACTCTTTTCTTCAAATCACTTCAGTTTGATGCTTTGTGGTATAACTGTCGTAGCTCGTTCACTTAAGCAACAAAGCAGGCTACCTCCTGTGAATGCATCTAAATCACAGTGATGTTTGAAGCTCTTCCAGCATATTTTTTTAATGGAATTTCCCTTAAGTGAAACTTGTTCTAGAAGTGACAAATGAAGTGCCCTACAGAGATCCTGTCTGATGACGTGTATGGACAGAGGGCAAAGAGCATCTCAGAAGGAAAAAGTTGTCTTCCCAAGACCGAGGGTGCCAGCCACACCCCAGGAGTGACTTGATGTCTGAAGACACGGCTGACTCCATTGGCTGCATCCATCCGTTCAGTTCACCAACAGTTACGGAGAAGTTGCTGTGGGCTCCCCAGAGCTGAATGCTGCAGATTCCAGAAAGCTCTACAGCAGTCCTCTCGCCAGTGCACCAGTGTACAACTGCTGAGGGTTGCGTAAACAAAGAGCTGTGATTCAGGAATGAAAGCACAGGTGCAGGAATGACTAACTTTACCTCACAGACTCTGGTAAGGTGTCACCAAGGAGGTGATGCCTGAGCCAGATCCTTACAGACAAGGAGGAAACGAGTTGATGGAAATATTGGTAAAGCAGAGGGGACAAGGCCTTGAGTGTTGGAGAGGGAGGATTGAAAGAGAGGGGACTACTAAAGATATCATCAAGCAGAAGCGAGAACTGCTGGTATGGGGAGGTTTGAAGGTGCCATTCATTTACTCTCCTATTATGAAGCAAAATACATTCCAGGGGAGGGTGTACAACCAGGAGTGGGGAAGCCCCTATAATGCAGGCTCTCATGTCCATAAATTGGCTCACTTCCTCTCTCACTCATTCTGACTCTCTTTTTTCTTCTCTTGCTCAGCCTCCCTCATCTGTAGACCTCTGCAGACTGGTATCCTTTGTACTTAGACACCGGGCTTCACATGCCACCATTTCTACCAACAGTGCCCACTCACTAGGACTGCTGCAGCAGAATCCCTGGAGAGGAGAATCTTCTTTGCCCCCTGATCCCACAGGCTGCAGTCAGGAGTGGAGTCCTTGAATAGGAAGGGCGTTTTCAGAGCAGGAAAATGTGGTTGAGCACTCAGAGTCATGTGTGACGATTCTACTTTGAAAGTACCAACTGGAAATGCAGCTGGCACTTTTTCCAGTTGGACATTGGAACCTTTTGCACAAAGCTAACCGAAATGTCCTGAGGTTGTTTTCTATGACTTTTTTCTCTTTATAAGTAGTTCTTGCATGCTTACACACACACACACACACACACACACACACACACACACACACACAGCATGCATGGCTATCTAGGCTTCTAGGAAGGTGGGTTTCTCCCAAAACAGAAGGGTGGAGAGATTATTCCAGGATCCAGTGTGATCTAAAGGCATTTGCGATTGGAAATCATTCCTTTGGAAGTCCTTTCCCTATGGCAGTCTGCATATCAGTTCCCAGGAGATCTATGTGCTGTGTGTGTAGGTGGAGTCTGCAGCCTGGAATTCCTTCCAAAGGTTCTACCCTAGAAAGATAATGGGGTTGGTAGCATAAGTTCCTGTGCTTGGTTTTGTGCCTTTGTTAATTTGACAAAGTGTCTAGGAGGCTGTGGAAATGGTTAAGAAAATCTTGGTTCCAGCATTTCTATAGACCTGTTAGCATCTGGACTTAAAAATTAATAATTTAGAGTCACATCAGAAGCCATGTCACTCAAGTTTACATTTATGGAGGTGACTCTCACTGCTTTAATACATTTTCATGTATCAGTGGTTTATTGCTTGCCGGGGCTTCTTCTGATTGGTAGCTGGCTCTTCTCCATGGTTATAGAAATGAACCTATTCTGGCTGGTAGTCTACCATGTTCACAACCACTTCCTCTTCCTCTCTGCGTAAGAGACACGGTAACACAGCATGATTCAGGAAAGTTTATGAGCTCCAGACTTAGAGATGGCACAAACCACTTCCAGCCACATGAATTCACTGGGCCAGATGTCACTCATGGGACTGCATAATCACTAGTATGGCTGCGTTTGGCCCAAGAAGAAGAGAAAATAAGTGTGGTAAAAGTCCACCTGGTCTCATCCATGAAGTTCTTGGTTGGCTCTCATAGTGTTGATTTCGCTGAGCGTAATAAGGCAAAAAAGTGTGATTTTTTCAATATTAAGCTGACTTGAAATTGAAAATCCCTTAGCAAAATTCAAATTCAGTTTGAATTCAATTCAAATTCAGTGTAAATTTCTAAAACATAGTGTCCCTTATGCCATACTGTAGTTTACAACATGAATAAGCATTAAGTAGCTGAAAACATACTCACACTTCACAAACACCCAGACACTCATGCATTATTTTGATATTTAATTGTGAGACAGTTTCCAACCTCTTAGGTTGAGTACAGATCTCCAAAAGAGAGAAACAGAATTGGAGTATGTGTGAGAAGAGACTCTCTGATTTTCTTACCAAAGTTGGTGTTTTAAACAAAAAACTGGAATGTTACTAGAAATTGACAATAAGATATTTCCTTATTGAATAAAAGTATAAAATCACCTTGCTCATGAGTTTATCTGCAATTGTATAGATTATTCCACATATGTAGAACTCAAATTTATAATAGATATATTCTGATATATTTTATATCATTTCACAACAAATTGAATATTGTTCTGAATTGTTCAGGGCAATTAAACCTCTATTTGTTTAAGCTTTTAGTTTCCATTGGTTGTACTTGTTTCTTATATTTGTAGGAAATTATGGTGAAGAATTAATTTGGTCAGTTGGGGAAAGAGGGAGTACAAAACTATGTATTACTTTTTATTAGGTCCAGTCCCCTGGATTTATAACTACACCCCTCATTACGTCTCTGGAGGAAGTGTTTATGGTTTGAATCCTAGAGAACGTTGTCAGATGAAATCTGGGAACACCCAAGGAATAATGCAATACCACAGAGTTAACATGATTGATGATATCATAGCTCATTTTTAACAGATGTCAAGAGAAGAAAAATCAAGCTGCCATTGCACATACTGAGCCCTTGTTCACTTAACAGAAGACCTTTATAAGTAAATCAAAATTAATGGTAAGTACTCAGTGGGTTAGATGCTGAGCATTTGGGTCACTTTTAGACGCTGAAAAAAAAAAAAACCAACATATGAGAAAAAGCAGAATTTCTAGAAGAGATGCTTAAATATTCCTTTTCTTCTATATCTAATCATAATGTTTCATTTGGGTTTGGTGAATGGATTCCAGTTAGGAAAAGGTTCTTTTTAGGAATACAACCACATATGTAGAACTCAAAATATCACACATGCCTCCAGTCCTCAAGCTAGCTCTACTGTCACTGCCAGCTGAAATCCCTCTCCCGATTGGGTGCCAACTGGGGGAGAGGGTGGGTTATACTTCTTGATGGTGTATGCAAGTGCACATAATTTGGAGAAAGTAAGGGGGAAATCATTATGTCCTAATTTAGTTAAAGAAGATCAGCAGTGTCTTTGCTGAATCCAACATTTCTACTGAGCCCGATTACGACGTTTTCTCCACATATCCCAGTGTGTGTTGACCCATCTCCAGAAAAACAGGCAGCTGACTGGGTGCAGAATTGTCTATGAGATGTGTTCAGGAGCACCCGTACCACCCGTCTCCTGCGTAGGTCTTTGCATTGCTCTTGGAGAAATGGATGAGCCTGGTGTATACTCTGATTCCTAATCCAGTGTGGTCCTGGAAAAGTCAGTTGTCCCACATTAGGGCAGGCACTGCTTCCCTCTTAATCAAGCATCTGGGGATTCCGCACACATGACGCAGAATCTCCTCCCTAGCCTGATGCTGCTAGATGAACCCCCAGGCCTGCATGGTTTGGGTAGGCTATATTTGCCAGCCTGAGTGGAGACCTCCCGTTTTAATTTAAAATTAAAAATTCAGAAATCTTGTTCTTATTAAACACTCTTAATCACATATGAGCACACACTTATAGGCACATATTATGTACACCTGCCCAGAAAGAACATATTTCAGTTTTCTTTGGAACACCAGCAAAATACATAGTACCCCTTGCAGAGAATGTTAATTTAGATGAACAATGCAGAACAAAAGCACTTCGGCATGATGTCTCATTTTTAAGTTGAAAATAGCATACTAGAATTAAATTTTGAAAAATTCACTCAGTGTTGTCAAAAATGCTAATTTGAGTGCGTTTATATTTTTATATTTTTAACTGTATTTTTTACAGTTGGGTAGCAGGGATGGGCAAAGTTTTCTAGAAAGGGCCAGTAAATATTTTAGACTTGGCAGGTGGTAGGTGTTGCCCTGAGAAAATAGCTATGGATAAATAACCACAGATAAATACATCCATCAACAAGCCTGGCTGTGTGCCAGCAGTCCTGTATACTAAATCAAGCTACAGGTGGGATGTGGTCTGTGGCGATAGCGACTCCAGCTCTGATTGTAGCAACCCTCATGGCAGAGACTCCCAGGAATTCTTCTCAAATGATCCCTAATTGTGGCTTTTCATCTGAAATATAGACTAAACTATTTTTTCTCCCCCTTTGTTATGAAAGATGCAACCTACCTACTGGAGGGAACAGACCCCAATTGCAAGCCTGTCATCTCCGGGGTCTCGTCCTAGACAGGAAGGGCCTGTAGAAATTGGGAGATGAGTTCATCCCTCCACTGACGGCCAAAGAATTTGAAGCAAGAACACAGAGTCTTGGTTCCACAAAACGCTGTACTTAAAAGGACGCTGCTGAGAGCTTCCTGTTCAGTACTGCTGGGGACAGCCTTGAAAATAATGACCTACTTTCCCTCAGCAAAGCCAACTCTGAGAGACGATGAGGTCCACAAATGAGGGCTCATAAAAGAATATAATTAAACACTGGTGCAACTCAGAGTGAGAGAACTTGGAGATGATGACTACAGTGGCACACACTGTACCACAGAGAACAAGATGTCACAATTGTATATTTGCAGGTTGATTTAATCTGACAGGATTCTTAGCGACAGTGAACGTGGTCTGTCTGTGCTGAGTGGCGCAGCTGGTGTGTCCGACCAATGCAGCTCTGTTTATCTTTGTGAACTTACACGTGTCAATTACCAAACTTCTTAATCTGGCTGCATGCGCTTATCTTTGGAGGTCCCCTGTAGATCTTCCTTGTCTGAGGCACAGAGTTTGTAAATCATCTCTTTCATTTAAATAGAGTCTTTTTAAAATTCTCTGTATAACTTTATTTCCCTGATTTGATTTCTGACTGATAGTCTCTTATCCTATCTTCTCAAGAATCCCTCCTATACACACTGGCCATTAGTAGGTTTGGGTCCCCCTTACAGGCAATCCAGGAGAGGGGAGAACCGACTAAAGTAGGAGTGAAAACCATGGCCCTTGGACCATATCCAGTCCACCACCTATTTCTGTATGGGCCATGATTTTCATAAATACTTGAAAAACTATCAAAAGAAGATTTTTTTTTTTGATTCACACAATTTACATGAAATTCAAATTTCAGGGCCCACCAATAAAATTATGTTGGAACAGAGGTAAATTTTGGGTCATGTGTGGTGCATGGTTGCTTTCATGCTAGGAGAGCAGCACTGAGTAGCTGCAGTATAGACATGTGGTTAGCAAATTTGAAATTTTTACTGTCTCTTCCCTTAGAGAAAACAGTTCTAATCACTGAATTCCATGAGCCTTCACATTCCCTTTCCTGTTTTCTATTTTAATAAATAAGAAAAAGAAAAAAAAAGAGTTTTCATGCTCAAATTTCCTCCCATTTCCAATCCCTGCTTTTGCTTTGAGGTGGCCTTGCAAGGTGTTGGCAGGGGGCACTTTCCCATGTCCCATCTATCTCCAGCCTGTGAATTGTAGAAGTCAGCCTGGATGCTCCTTAGTCAAAATGCCTACAGGTACAGAGTGCATTACCATTCCTACAGCACTGTCTCTGGTGCTGTCTGACCTGCTCCTACTCACTGGCCCCACGCCCTGTACTTCAAAGAGATGGAATTAGAGGTCTAGATGTGCTGATCGACTTTCGGAAAATCATGCAATTCATCAGCGGCGAGGAGCAGGCTCTGAACCAGACTCCACGCCTTCTGTTATTCCACAGGATCCTCATGCTCCTTGCTCTGTCCCTTGCTGCAGTGTTGCTCTTCGCAGCCCTCGAGGACCAAGTCTGTGTGGTGTCCCAGGAGCGTTTTTACCTCTCCCCATCATCCGAGCTGAGCTCACATGCCAACTAGTCTTGAGAGACTCTTTCCCTGACCGCTTCTGTCCATCTCTCCGCTCGTCCTCTGACTGATCCCTTGAAGCATCATCCCTCCCTCAGTTTTACTGTTGACTCATGGATTCAGTAATTCAAAGTCTGTCTTTGTCCTCTGCCTGCTCAGAATCAACCTACAGAAGCTGAAGAACGTGTGAGGGGATGCGGGCCTTGCAAAATAAAAATCCTCCCTTTTCTCATACATCCTCATTGCCGATAAAGGCAAGGAATATCCTCTCAACTAAAAGAACGTGACAAATCTCTCAATAATAGGGTAAAAATACAGGGATTGATACAGGCGGTGAAAACCACAAGTTCACTCTAGAAAGGAGAAAAACAATTTCTAGATTCTATGTTATTCATGGCACTGAAAACTTTTTCACCTAAAAGCATTATTTTTTTCACAGTCTCCATTTGAAGCCTCAGCCTTTCAGTGTGGTGCCTCTTGTGAATTCAAGGCACCTGGAGATGATTAGGTGTCGTCAGCTTCTAAAGAGTCACTCTTTAAGCTGGAGCATGGAACTCTGTGAGCACCTGGAAACTCCATTTATCCAGCTACAGCTCTGCTCCAACTCCTGGAGGCCAACACATCTTGACTGACCCAAAATATTAACACGAGCCAGCTTTGAGCCTGAAAACTCTTTTATTTTCTCTTTCTTTTTCTTATTTATTTATTTATTTGAGGTGCGATAGATGGAACTTGGGCTCTAAGCAAGTGCTCAACCTTTGCCCTACACCTCCAATCCTAGCACGTTAACCCTTCAGAGTCATTGTGGTCACGGGGAGGGTTCAAATTCTATTTTTCTTATGTCTGACGGGGTTTGTATTAAAAGTTGCATCTCAAAATTCCTAGTTAAATAAATTAAAGACACTAAAGATGGGTCTTGGAAGAGCCAGATAGGAATCAAGCGAACTCGTTTATGAAATCATCTTTTATTTTAAGAAAATATAACTATCCAATTCTGCAATAATCAAGAGAAACAGTATTTTTAGCCATGCACGGCTCAGTTCTAAGGTACATGGGGATGCCGTTGGATTATGCCTGAGACATGGGGATTTAATGAACCATGGAAAGCACATTTACTTCAAGAGGACAAGATGTGTTCAGCATATTTCATCAGGAAACTTAGAAGGAATACTTTTGAAAATAATCCAAATTGATGACTGTAGTGGGATCCGGTTAGAGAAGAGAGGTGTGTATTTGCAATAGTCAATTTGGAGTTGATTGCTAAGAAAGACTCCATTTGCATAATTTTATGTATTTTTCTATTGAGATCCGTCTAAGGCTCTCTACGAATTTTGCCATAGATGTTTTTCCTGTGAGCTTAGAGTTTAGAGTTTAGAGCTAGTGTTTACAGTTTCCTCTTGGTGACACTTATTCTCACCCCATCCAGCCAACATGGATATATTCTTGATCTCCAAATCAGTTGATAGAATAATCTGCTTTATAAAAAAATACATAACAACTCAGAATTTTAAAATAAAGAGGTGATTCTCTAGTAGGAAGACATAAGCTTATTTTACATGTAGGTAAAAAAGATATACCACGGAAAAGATCATTTTTACACTTGTAAAAAATACTGCAAAGGTTTGCCTGATTCTGCTTATACATAAACTTGACCATACCTCTAAATTACTGACATTACAGTAACTGTAACTAGAAGTGGTGGCTGGGTAATGGCCTTGCCCTGACAACTCAATGCACGGGCTGTGGTATTTATGCACAAAGTAGATGGCCTTCTTAAGTAGCAAGAATTCAGTTTCATCGTCATTATTACCATTGTGCCAAATGACTTGTAAAATAAAATAGATGAGATCTACAGCACCTAGCAAGTTAAGACAACCCCCAATTCATCATTCTGCTGCAAAACTGCACTCGGATGATCTCAAAATGAGGGTGAGAGAGAGGATTAGTTCTGACCTTCCACCGATCAGAACAAAGTGTTATTTTTGATCTCACTTCACTGGTTTCTGACTAGCATAGCAGTTTTTTTCGTATTGTCTTATTTTTGTCTCTTCATAAATCAGAGTAAGAATCTACAGAGCCTCGGGACCTGCTGTTTTGTAGTTTTACACAGCGGACTCCTCTTGTGGCCCTTGGAGTGGTTTGTACCAGAGCAGGAGGCAGAATGAAGTTCCAGGTGACAACTGCTGATCCCACGCCATCCTCAGGGACATTGGTACTAACAGGTGTCGGTCGGAGTTTGCAGGACCGGTTGCCCACAGGTTCTGCGTGACTGGCACACTGTGTCAGAAAGTAGCGGGTGTTGCCAGTGGGGAGAGCAATGGACAGGGCACATTTTTTAAAACACATACACAATATTGAGAAGCACCAGGGATTGGGTCTGTACCAGGCGCCTATGAACGAGGTTTCAAAGTGTCCGAGAGAGCCTCTTCTTTCCTATCCCACGGAGTGAACCTGTGCCCCTGACCCAAACCCACATGTCAGGCTCACAGGCTGAGCTGGTGACCTCGCCCCTCAAATGTGTGAGTCAACGTGGGGGTCACTGAGGGCTTTCGGTTAGATCCCTTGGCGCAGGGTGACGGTGGACCTTGCTTGGGGGGACTGACACATCCTTGTGAAGTATGTGGCCTCTGAGTTGGGGCTGAAGGGGACACAGGCTGTGTGAGCTAGCTGAAAGGGGAGGGGCTTCGGAGTTCCACAAATCTGCTTAAGACTCCTAGCACATCCCCCCACAAGGGCCCCGGGGCTTAGAGTGGTTACACTTTAAGACTGTTGGACTTCCTGGGTGAGAAAGCACAGCCACACACACACTCTGGGTTCTCGTTTAGTAGAGTGTTCAATAAATTGATGGATCGTCAACACTCTCGTATAATATTGGGTCTGTGTGGGTCGACTTTGCCCGACCGTGTCTCCCCTAAGCCTTCTGACTGCAGGCTGAGCTCAGCCGTGGTGTTCCGTGGGTCAGGTGGATGAAATGCATTTTTGACAATGCTGCTTTTGACTTGATGGGTTTATAGAGATCCGATCCCGTAGGAGCAGATCAGAGTCTGTGCTATGTGGGTGACTTGTGGGTTCACCTAAAATTGCTCATCCCCAGATCTCCCATCTAGGCGGGGGGGGGGGGGAGGCAATGTTCACAGAGTTGGGAGTCTTAATTCTTGTTTGGGCGATGGTTTTTGATATGCCAGACCACAGGCTAAACAGTTTCCATGCATCCTGTCAGTGAATATTCACACTGACACCTGCTGCACTAAGACCATTCATATTTTGGAAGGGTTAATTCTCTAGATCAGCAGCTAGCAAGGTCAGAATGCCCCTGCTGGTGTCACTCGGAGCTGGTTCCCTGGTCCTTGCTCCCAGGAGGGCCATGGCTGCCCACAGGCATCTCTGCCCAGCAGTGGTGCTTCCTTCCAGGCAGGGTTGCTGTTCTTGCCTGGGGTGTTGGCTGTGCAGATGATGCCGGAGCTTCTCTCCAGGGACCTCCTTCTCTTCTCACCTGTCAGCACTCTGTTCTTTCACAAAACACAACTCCCCCATCCTGACCTGTTCTCGCCAGGTTCTTGGCTTAGGTTAAGGCTAAGCCTGTGTGTCGTTATCCTGGAGATCTAATCCGCTGCTCCTTGACCTTTACCGCTAGAGCCTTCTTGCTTCTGTACAGTCCTGGGCTGAAACACCTCCTCTGCATGGACTACAACAGGTACCTGGACATTAGAGTTTCTTTTTTTTTTTTTTCTAGCACATTTTCTTCTTTTATTTTATCAATTAAAGCATAATTCCAAATGTTTCACAAATACCTTGGCTTTATTAAATACAACATACTAAATATAATAGAGTTTCTTCAAGCCACAATCTCTGTGGTTTCCCTGCATCATCTTCTCGATTTGACTGCTTTTTTTTTTTTTCTATTATGACGCTGGGTGTAATTATGACACCGTCCTGCCTCTCCAACAATCATGCACACATAAATGGGTAGATATATACATACACACACACATGCATGTGTGTTCACATATCATCCTCCCGCTGTTTAGGTTCCCATTCTCCTCACTCCCTCGGCTTCCCAAAACACTGACAGACACGCCAGCCTGCCTTGCTCCAAGATGCCCAATCCCAGAGCATATGGTGCCCCACGAAACACCCTAAGGCTCACAAATGGATTATTTTCTTTTCAGTCAACAAGTCCTGGTGGTTGAAATCACAATACAGATGTAATATCACTTATGAAAGCCAGTGGGACGGTAAAAACAAAACAGAACAGAAAATAAACACTTTATCCTACTTTTTAAAATTGCAAACATCTTGAATCCATATAAAGATACAAAGATTTTTTTTTTTTCTTTTTGACTTACTGGGGCTGGGCTGTATTCAAAGGACACATTCAGCTACAAAAAAAAAAAAGAAGAAAAGAAAAAATGCTATCATCAAAATGAAACATAAAAGCAGAAAAAAATAAGCCCTTTTAGTCTTGTGAAGGTCAAATTGTTCCTTGAAACAGTATACCTAAGTGTTTTTCAAAACCGCAGACTTCAGGGTCAGTTCAGTTTTTCTCTTAGTACCAAATATTTTACTTAAAATGTGAAGAAAGACTGATGATCCAATGTTTTCATCAATTTTATAAAATAACTCAAATATAAAGCATGCCTTTTTTTTCACTAAAAGCAAAGAGGATGCTTTGCCCAGTCCATAGGTGCCCAAATGTGCACACACTTGTTACTAACAAACAGACCAACTGCTGAGCCCCCTTATGCCCAGGCTCAGCTTCTGCTCTAGCTCTCCTGCTCCCTGGGGAGCGGGGTGGGGCAGGGTGGGGGCAGCCACAGCCTTGGTCTGTGGAAAACCACAGAGGACATTGATGGCTCAGATTCTGAGAGGGGTCTGGTGGCCCCTGTGCATATAATCGCAGTTTGAAAAACAGAAAAATACATTTGGTAGCTTTATTCTTAATAAAAAAGAAACCAGTTAGCAACTGAAAGGAGTGGAAATGAAGAAAAGGAGCCACAGTTTAAAGCCAAGCAAATCTGGGACCCAGGAGAACCAAAATAAGGGAGCTTGAAATGGACCGAAGGAAGACTGACCCAGAACTCTGTGAAGGAGAACTCCATCTATCTAGCTAGCTTTGGTGTGCTTCTCATGGACTTGGAGATTTTTAGGTTGCAGCTAATTTAGAAAGACTGGAGCAAATCAATGTATGTCCCAGTGCTAAGGACAACTCTAGAGAGAGAAATGCAGCCCAGTCCTACTAGGGATAGAAAGAGCAAAACCCCTCACCTTGGTGCACACATTCTTACTTGATCATTTTTTTTTTCTCTTTCTCTACTGAGATAGAATCTGGCCTCAGATCTTTCTCCACAGGGCACCTCAGGTATTGACTGCCAGTTAAAGGAGGTGACAGGTCCATGGATAGTGACTGCCCAAGAAGCTCAACCCTCAATAGGCAGCAGCGTACCGCAAGTAAGTCACTCAACATCATGTTCAGAGACACAGTGCTTTTGTATTTCTGATCTTCTGGCCAGTTTGACAGCAGAAGGTTTCACAGACGGAGTGGCCTTTGAGCTAAGCGAGCATCTTCAGAGCAGAAGAGCAGAGGCGTGGAGGCGGGGAGGTTGTTTTGCAACAGGGTTATGAAACTGCACCAGTGCGCCTGGGCTGGAGGGTTGCGATTTAAATCACGAGGAGAAAGACTTCCAAGCAAGGATGAGGATAATTAAAACCCCCACATCCACAAGAGTGAGTGATAGAGTCTGCAAACATGGCCCTGAAGGATGCGCTCCAGAGCTCGCTGGATCTCTAAATGTGGCCCATTATTCATGGGAATATAATTCTCTTTTATGGGGGTTACATAATCAAGTGTTTCTGTGATTTTTAAAAATAGGCTATTAAAGTATTGGTCTTGTGCAAACAAAATAGATCACAGAGGTAATTAAATTTATAGGTGAGGCTTCACGTGTGGGGCACTTGTATGGGATTTATAACTGGATCCTTGGACTCCATTTCACACCAGCAGGAGCGCGTAGCTCCCTTCGCACAAATGCATTTATGTTTGAGGTTGAGGGTGGACAGGAAGTCTGGAAGTCTAAATTCTGAGTCCTTGGATGGGTAAGGACACACTTGTGCTTTTGAATACATAGTGAGTTGTCCTTCAGGTGAAGCTTCCTGTACAAGGGGCAGGATTCTCACCAGCAGAGAACATGCTCCAGCTACTGTGCTCTTCCTCCTACTCTCCACCCTTGCTTACGAGAAAATTCTCTTAGCTACCTTTCTGGAAGCAGACTAAGGCCCAGTCTCAATACATCAATGAACGTTGTTGTTATTTGCTTGATTTGTTTGTATCTTTTGTCCTTGGGGAAACTATTGAGTCGGGTGCAAGGCCAACATCATTCTACACTGAATAAGAATCCCCTTGAACTTGAGGCACTGTGGTTGAGACCACATATTGTCATTCCAAGTGGTTTCCTGGGGCACTTGGTTTGTAAATTTTTTCAGCGTTGCCATCATGAATTACTACAAACTGGGTGGTTTGGAATAAGGGAAATCTGTCTTTGGGCAGTTCTGGAGGCCAGACATCCCAGACCAAGGTGCTGGGGGGATGCTTCTTTGGGAGACTCTGAGGGAGAGCTCTCTCCAGCCTTTCCCAGAGTTCCTTAGATCAGGCGGCTAAGCGCAGGCCTCAGCCTCCCTCAACGCCTCTCCTTGGGTTCTATTGTCCTGTTCCCCTTCTCTTCCAAGGCCACTCACTGGTCACTGGACTTATGGCCTCCCCTCCTCCACAGTGATTTCATCTGGATCGCCTTCACTTGATTTTCTCTGCAAAGACTCTTTTCCCAAATAAAGTCCTATGTCCACCTAAGGACCACTAAAGGGTCTGGATGGACACACTTTTGGGGGACATCAGTCAACAAACTACAATTACGTTCTACCATTTCCCCTGTTATAAACATTATAGAAACAGCTGGGTTTTTCCATTTTGATAATATTAAATTAAATTTAAAATGTTCTTTGACTCAGCAGAGTGAAATTTTACTGTCTTCTGATTGTACTTGTTCATTGATTTAAATCTATGCATCTTCCAGACTGTAGGACGGGGCTCTACATCAGAAGAATACTCAATTTCATTTTAGACATCATCAAACACTTCCTCAAACATTAAGTTCAAGGAGAGAGAGAGAGACAGAGAGAGAGAGAGAGAGAGAGAGAGAGAGAGGAGAGAGAGAGATTTTGTTCCTTTGAATTAATTATTTTTGTTGTATGTTCTCCTAAAATACAAAAGCCTATTGAATTGTTAGTGTGTTATGAGAATATTTAATGGTAGAGATAATATGGCATTTTTAAAATGAAATGGATCTGACTGTGGCTCACAGCTCAGCACCTTAGCTCTTTCAAAGGACTTGACTTAAACAAGTCACTCACTCTGTAAAATGGAGACCTTAGTGTTGCCTGGGCCTGTTGGTAGCAAGGCTTGGGCAGAATGCACATCACCTACAGCAAAGCCTCGTGCTAGTTCTTACTTTTTGAATGACATCCACTACTAATCAGAGGCTGTCTCTAAGGCAGAGTGTGAAAGGAAACTTAGGTCTTTAGAGTGTTCTTTTAATTCACTTGAAAGCTGAACCAAACAGCCTCTGCTGTTAGGTAAATGTGCTGCAGCTTGAGATGCCCAAGCAGGATCCAGAGCTCTGTCCTGCCTCCTCCGAGGATCTGCCTCTCTGTCCCCTCGTTCCTATCTGCTGGTCTGGCTGCTCTGTGCACTCTACCCTGAAAACACGGGTCTGCTCTGCCTATCAGGCGGTCAGACCCCCCGGGAAATGCTCCCCTCTTTCCCTGCCTTCCACACTCCCCCACTCTTCATGACCTAAGAGTGGGTGAAGGTGTCTCCCACAAGGGAGGGAAGGTGAGGAGGGGGCATGGGGGCCGGGAACACGGAGGAATGAGACGGACATCATTACCCTAGGTACATGTGTGAGTGCACATAGGGTGCAACGCTACATCGTGTACAACCAGGGAAATGAAAGGTTGTGCCGCCGTTGTGTACAAGGAATCAAGGTGCATTCTGCTGCCATGTGTTCCTAATTAGAAGAAATACATAAATTCAAAAAATAAATATTTTAATTTTAGAAAACAGTGCTAAAAATAATATTTACTAATATGTGTTTCAGATAAAGGTAAAAATGCTTGTTATGAAAAAAAAAAAGTGTGTTTGGTTCTGAAATTCCACAGTGCTTATGGTGTGTGTTCATCGGGCTCTTGCCATTCCTGGCTTTGCACCGTAAAAAAGATATTAGGCAGCTGTTGTGAATCATCAGTTGTAAATGTCCTAAGGTCAACGATTCTGATGAAGAGTGAGTGTTCCTGGGTTGCATTCTGCAGTTAACGAGATTATGCTCACAGTTTCAAGTCTCACCTAAGAGTTTTTGTTTCTTTCAAATAAAATTAGTTCGAACTCCAAGTTCCCATGATCTAGACTAGTGGGAAATTCAACTTAGATGGTTATTGGGGTTTCCTCCCTTGTGATTATTTAATCACCAAAGGACAAACATTTGAACCCTCAGGGTTTGGTCCACACGATTTTCATTGGCAAGACCGTCATCTAGGCCTGGGTGGCCCTTGGGACCTTGAAAGGACCAGGTGACACAGGCCAGGAGGCTTTCTTGTAAGTGGGAGCCGTGATTCCTGGGGTCTAGTCCAGTTGATTTTCCTAGAATTCAACCTCCTAATTGTGTTCTGAGAAAGTAGATCTTGACGTCAAGATCCTGGTGGATTGTAGAACCCACCCTTCCTTCAGCTTGGAGAAAGTGTTCTTTTTCTAATTCAAATGTTTCTGCCTTCACAAGCATCCACCCTCTTATCCCTACAGATCCAGTAGTACCTCTTCATGGAACTGAGGCTTGTAAGTGGCAGGAAAAGAAGCTGCCTTTAACGATCTTCTGCTTTCAATCCTATGTTGCTACCCTCAACAGGTCACACGAGTTACTTCAACTGGAAGTAGGAAAAAAAGCCATGAGACACAGCAACATTTACTGCTTAAGCACCTCTTTCTCTCCATCTGTAAGCATCTGAAGATATAGATTATCTGGGTAGGTCTCAAAGCCTGGCGAGCCACACTTGATGATGAAAGTAGGTGGCCGCCTAAGGAACCCACTGGAAAATAAATGATTGAAGGGAAGAAAGAGTCCAGCAGAAGAGCTGGGTGTGCAGGTGGTGCCTGCAGTCACACGGGAGGAGGTGAGTGGAGAGAGCGAGACTCACCGTCATTCTGACTCAGATTTCTTCTCTAGCTTGGATTTGTTCTCAGAGCTACAGTGAGAAAAGATTGAAAGTGAAAACTGAAATAGACCATTTTAAATTCCCCCGAAGGCACTGCAGGCGCCTGGGAGCACTTCTTTACAACCCATTTAGTCTATAAAATCTGTTTTGTTGAGAAAGAATCTGAGCTTAGAATACTAAAGGCTCTGAACAAGAAATGCATAACTTCGGCCCCTGGAGATCTGGGCATGGCATGAAAACTCACCCGTGACCTGAGAGTCTCCTGGAGAACACCGTGGTGACACCCCCGCAGCACAGACCTTGAGGGACCCTTGGGACCCTCGTACCCTACTGTGTAGGTTCATCTCCTGGGCCTCTAGGGCATGAGAGTAGGTGCCAACCACAGGCAGGCAACGCTGGTAGCTTGAATAATAACTAGACCGTGTCTCCCTCATGGGGCCCCATTCACCATCAGAACCCATGGCAGACCTCATTCATGGAGCCTCAAAAACACTCCGAGTTTGGGGGAAGCAGAGGCATTTAGAGTCAGGCATGAGGAAGAGGATGTTTTCTCCAAGGTAGTTTGGAGGAATAGTTTGTTAAAATATACGGACTCTTTTTCTGGACTCTCAATATAGTGTGTGGGGGGCTGGAGGGTTGGGTGATTCTTTGACAGGGCTAGGATTCCAGATGTGTTTGCTGTCTCTGGGCTGCAGCCGGAGAAACACTCGCACAGTGATCTTTGCCCCCGGAGTCCACGCCATGAGAACACAGGCGACATCTGTATCTCTCTTTGTACTAACATTTATTCAGAGGTCAATAAATACTTGATTAGATAAACAGTACAACTTCCCTCAATTATCTTGACTAATTATTAAAGAAGTTAGTTGCTAAACACTTGGCTACCACTGGGTATTTCCTGGGACCAAGGCAAGATGTTTCCCAGGACTGGAAGTTAAAACATTATGGACAGGGTGCACTTTTCTAATATGTTTGGCTGCAAACTAACAAAACTTATTCCTTTAGTATTTCCTGAAGATCTTCTGTTTTCTGAAATGTGCCCTATCGAATCCTAGTTCCTTAATCAAGATATCCAACTGGAGATGACCCACAACTGTTAAATAAGGTTGGCAACCTCTGTGTGGCCTCATTTTAAATACCACAGCACAGATTATTAAAAAAAAAAAAAAAACTCCAAATGATCTTGTAATATGTTTAGAACTTTTTTTTTTTTTTCATTTAGCATTCCTCAAATTAGTTTCCCATAGCGCCACTCATGATGGTTAGTTTGTGTGTGGACTGGACTGAATTGAAGGATTCCTAGAGAACTGATAAAGGACTCCTTTGGGGAGTGTCAGAGAGGCATTTCCAGAGAAAAGTCCCAGTGTTTGGGTCAATGAATCGAGGGGAGAAGACCCACCTCAATGTGGGCTGGCAGCACTTAACGGGTCCAGATGGATCAGGAAAGCAGAAAAAAATAAAAATCTTTCATTCTCCCTCTCTGGCTCTTCTTTCTGGGGGATGGCTGCACATCTTCTAGCTGCTGCTCGTCTCCGATTCAGACTCCAGTCCTTTGGCCTTAACACCTGGCCTCCTGGACTCAGCCTTCAGCGGGGACTAGGGACTCCATCACCAGTTTCCCTGGTAATTCCCGTTCTCAGGCTCTCCAGTCTACAGATGGCCGCGGTGGATGGTCTGCAGCCTCCATGACCACGTGACCACGTGAGCCAGTCTACTAAGTCAATACATTTGCACTGTTTGTTTTTTCTCTGGTTTTCCCACCCTTTGGAGAGCCCCAACTAATGCACCATTTCTCAAGAAATGCCGATTGGTACTTCCCAGCAGACATTGCTCTGTGGAGTATGATTTTCAAAATGGAAGCCTTTCTACCTTGATTCAGATAGTCACAAATAACAATGATTCAATGTTAAGGGTTTTTTTTTTTTTTTTTTTTTTTTGGCTTTATAATGGCGCAAAAGCATACCCATGCAACCTCTGCTTTTCACGGTCAGAACAGTATCTAGTAAATTATAGTAAGTAGTGCCCCCTTTTCCCCAGCCTCCCCTTTTGTAGTTTGTTACCCAAGGTCAACTGTAGTCCCCAAATATTAATATTTGTCTAGTCTATTACAAGAGAGATCCCAAATTTTTATGATAGCATATTATGAAAATTGGCCAATTTTATTATTAGTGATTGTTAATATCTTACTGGGGTTAATTCATAAATTAAACTTTATCATAGGTACCTATGCAGAGGAAGAAACAGCATGAATGGGGTTTCTTACGGTGAAGTTACAGGCATCCTCTAGGAATCCTGAAATGTGCTCCGTGCAGATAAGATGATCTACTTTACACAAAATATTCAACACTTTCCTATAAAATGTACTCTGTGTGGGAAGAGTTTGTGTATATGTGTTCTGGGTATGTTTAAGATAGGCCAGGCTGAGCTCTCCTTTCAGAAGGTTAGAGATATTAAATACACTTTGGCATGCAATAGTTTCAATCTTATGAGGAGTTTAGTAGGATGTAATCCCGTCATAAGTTGAGTATCTGTTTATAGTTATAGAAATTTTGATAATTAAATCTTTACTGAAGATAAATCATGAACATATATATAATATATGTGTGATTTAGGTACTCATGCTATAAATATATTGTACAGATACAATGCATAAAAATGCAGCATGCTAAAAATATGAACACAGGAGACAGGAATGTATCAAAACAATCATCAATAAGATAGAGATAGGACAGGACAGTAATTGCTCACGATGTCTGGGAAATAGGCGTAGATTCCATGGCCTGGGGGTGTCAGAACACTTCAGCATGGAGGCAGGTTCCCAGCTGAATAACTGTGGAGCTCAAAAGGAGAGCTACCATTTAAATAAACAGGTGTCATCCAAGGATGAAAAAAACCACAGAGTCAAGAGAAGGTATGCAGTAAACTGTCACTTGCCAAGGCAAACGTTCTCCCAATGCATTCCACATTAAGTCTTGGGCTCAGTGTGTCTTTTGTGTTTTTGTTTCTTAATTTTACTTGCGAAAAAGGAGGCCATTAGTATTTGGATATTTCAGAGTTGTATATCATCTCTTCATGTCATTTCTATTTTCTCTATTATGTCAGTAAGAAGCTTGGTATTACCCTCAAATAAGTCATTCAATCTAAGAATATCATTTGATTTGAGTAGAGAAATCTCAATATCAGACACTTTGTCTCTTACCTCTCTGCTGACTGCCATCATGCCCACACATTGCTTGGAGTAAGACTCTTCCAGTGCCCCACTGTTAGAACCCTTCATGGCAGAGAAGAAAATAAATATGTGCCCAGAGAGGTAGGAGAGGGAAAAAAAAAGAAAAGGAAAAAAAAAAAAAACATGTAGGAACTGGATTGCAAGAATTCCATCAGAGAAAAATACCTTTGATGTTACCTTTATCTCAAAATTTGGAATGGAGGGTACATTCTCTATTTCATGTATATTCATTTTAATAAAATAATGCCTTCATATGCTTCAAAAGCAATATTTTATATTCTTTCCAAAATCTTGGAGTACATTTGACATGCTGGGAAGGGAAGTCACCTGTGTGTCATGGCTTCATCTGGCTGATGATATACTGTTTCACAGCCCAGTGGGAGATTTCAAATAAATAATAAACTTATTTTTCATTGTGCAAAAAATTAGGAATATTTGTAGAATAGAACCCATGTGTAAATATTTATATTTGTAAGAATTCATCTCATGGAATAGAGCTTAAAATACTGCAGTGGTCTTGATGTTATGTCACATTCACTTTAGAATCGCAGGTTGGACTTCAAACTCAGCCTTCTGGGAATAAAGGCCTTCAGTTGAGGTTGACATCCTCCGAGTCAGAACATTTCAACACCATGTACCAGGTCTTAGCATAAAACCCAGGGAGAAGATCGTCTTTGAGTTCAGCACCGTTTCCCCAGTTTTCCTCTACGGTTCTCATATACCAAGTTCACTGTTCAAGTAAGCCAAATTTAGATGGTGAAAGAAGAGTTTTTAACAAACTTTTTTGTGTCCATAAGTGCAAAGTGCTCTTAATTTCAACACGATCATTTCTTAACATGCTCGAATCGCTATTCAGACTAACATGAACTAACAAGCGTTAGTTCATGGAGCTCACAGACCCACAATTGAGTTTTTGGAATTGGGTTTATTCACATTCAACAGAAGAAAACCAGAGATCCCGACTAAAGGGTTAAAAAGCAGGAGTAGAATAGCTCCAAGGTTCTGTTGTGGATGGGTAGGACCTGCGTTTTCCAGGAGAGAGTATGGCTGCAATGTTCGACAGACGTCATCAGACGTCATCGGGAAAAAGAGGATGATAGCAGGGCAGGTGAGTGTCCAAGCATGTAATTGCACTCCTTCTACAACTCTCCAAGTCACTTTTACTAATTTCATTATGTTGACATATTAGAAAACACAAGGGTGCTCACAGTTGGGAAATTACAAGTTGAATTTTAACTTTATCTTTTTTTTTTTTTTTTTTGCAGTGCTGGGGATTGAACCAAAGACCTCCCACATGTCAGGCAAGAATCATTCTACCCCCAGTTCCACCCTGCAGTCCACAAGTTGAACTTTAAATGACCCTTATCCATAAAGAAGAGAACAAGGAGGTAGGTACACAGAAACAGCTCTCTGAGGGGATTAGTGCAAAGCCACACTTTCAGATGTACCCCATTTTAAATGTCAGACACACAAATTTGGGGAAATAACCAAACTCTTTTTTGGGTAACAGTATGAGTCCTTTTCCCTGACCAAACTTATATTATTTCTTCTGTATACTAAGGTCTTATCAAATATTTGTAAACTAAATAAATTCATACCCCTCCCCCCCCAAAGATGTCAGTTTGAATTTAACAGACACTTTTAGGTGAAGTGTAGCAACATAAAAATTCAGTCCTTGCCTTTACTAATTTGATGAATGGAGACCAGGAAAACTAAATCATTTCAAGCCAGCTTCACTATCTCACTAGCAACCTGAAGTGGGGAGTTCAAAGCCAGCACAACTCTTGAAAAGACCTTCATGAGGCAGGTGCTGTTTTCTTACTCTGGATCTTCGAATTCTAAAATGCAGACCGATCCTCAATCATCCCAAAGACTGTTCAGTTACCCACGTTCTCAGAGGCAAATCTCAGAACAGCTCACAGTGCTCTGCTACCCCCAGGCCTCCACCAGGGAGTTGCTACAGTGGTTCTGGCCGATCTCATCACCCTCTGAGAAGGGCCAGGTGCTCAGCATCCCCTTCACTCACCTCCCGAGCACCTACCTCTGAGCAGCCTCGCACAGCACACAAACTGACTAATGCAATCACTGCAAACGAAACGAGAAGGAGATCTGGAGTCCTAACCCCTCTCTGTATAAATGAAGAATGCCTAACCAGGGCGACCATCGTGGCTCAGAGTGACCCAAATTACAGCAGAACAATATTAGCTTAGACTGACGCGTCTCAGGAAACCCCAGAGATGAATCTGACTGATGAGCATTATCGATCGCCTTACTTTTAAGTTAATGTATGAATGAGAAGACAGGCAGGTGGTTAGACTATGAGAACAGACACGGTGTGGAATTCAGAGGCTGAATCACATAGCTTTCCTTATGTTGTACAAATCGCATTCGAAGCCACCGCGATTATAGAGTCTGGGCACATTATTCATACCTGAACATTGCACTGAACAGCGCACGGGACTTTTTACAGCTAGCAAACAGACACAAATAATCAGATCCATGGAGCTAGCAAACTAATTTGCTAATGGGATATTTGCTGAAAGGCCAGAACTACACGGAAAAACCCTACAATTAACCTTTGAAAAGAAAAAGAATTGTTGCCTGGAAGGTTTGGGGGCTTAATTATTGATAGAAGCTGAAGGGTAAATCTAAACCACGACCTTAAGCCTTCTTCATCTTTGTATATCACCTCTTATTTAGGAAATCAGACAAGTCTGTCTCAGATGGAATGGAAACAAGGAACTTCCTAAGGCTCCATTAATGGATCAGAACAAACTCTGTCTTTAAAAATTTAATTTCGTTGCCCCATGAATTTCACAAATAGATTTTTTTTTCAGTTTGCATGTACATGTTTGCTTAGTAAAATAATAATTAAAAAAAAAAGCTTTACAGTAGATTTAAAGCCACCGGTTTTCTGCGTTAAGGAATCATTAAAACCTAACTAAGTCTAGTCAAGGGAAACTTCACATAGCCGGAATTGAGTTATGGCAAAGAAAAATTATAGCCACCTAATTGATTAACAAGTTTTTTTTTCTTGGACACAACTGATCATGCATGTCTCTGAAGTACCATGGTGACATGCTATTACATACGTGGTGTGTGTTCTAGACAACAAATCATGGGGGAAAAACAACTTGCACTGATCCTGTGCTTTGTGTCTGGGATATGGCAGTAGTAAATGCTTTAGAATGAATGGAGGTCAGGCAGGGTGCCATCCAATGTATGTGTGTATTGTCATTTAGCTTTCTTTTGAAATAGACTAGCTGGGACTTTCTGAAATTAAGTAATTAGCTCAATATTGTCCAGTGATATAGAGCCAAGATTTATACCTG
Organism: Urocitellus parryii; assembly: GCF_045843805.1. Lineage (NCBI taxonomy): Eukaryota > Metazoa > Chordata > Mammalia > Rodentia > Sciuridae > Urocitellus > Urocitellus parryii. Next base: position 151,097,760 of record NC_135538.1, on the reverse strand, counting down.
GGCCTATTCTTTTTGTAAATCCTAAAAATGTTAAACCCTAAGAGTTTGATAAACATCAAATATCAATCAAAGTAGTCATATTAAACTGTCTGACATCTTCTCAATGCAATCCTTTATGTAATCTAAATGATCAGATTGGAGAAACTTGTTGTCTGATTAAAATGTTAGGTTATACTATTATCTAACGGCCGGATATAATGGGTAATGCGGAACACTATCTCCTTCAAAATCTCTTTCTACACTATGCAATTCTTTGTTTTGCATGCTGTCTAAATTTCTATTAATAAAAGACTAATTTATGGTAATAATTTTCCTCTTTCAAAATGCAAATATTCTCGGGAAAATTAAATAGGTTGCCATTAATTCCTTAAAGTGAATTGATTAAATCAAATTGCTTCTACACAGCAGAGATAAGTCTCACTGAAGAAATAGTCATTTCAATTCAGACGTGGAGGCCTTTGATGGGAAGGCAGAAGAGGACATTTCCTGGGGGGGGGGCAGGCTTGGTTAGGCACCATGAGACACTTCATGTGTCCAACAAGCAGCCCAAGGAAGTGACACATGAGTTTGCAAAGAGCTGTCGGAGTGTGAAAACACGTGGCCTATTTAACTGAAGTCCAGTTCATTGTCCAACTATGTAAAAGAACCTGAAAACCACTTCCTAACAGATCTCACCCCTGGACACGAGAATTCTGAGTCCTTCACCTGCACAAGCAGGCACCCTCTTCTGTATGACCACAGCATGCCCCAATTACCAAGGAAATGGTATGTTCACGATGGATTAAAGTATGTGTGGTTTCAAAATATTGATGAAATGGAGCCCACAAAGGATGCTCTCCTTGGCTACATCTCTGAGCGATGTTATGGGTTGGATCGTGTTCCTCCCAAAAGTTGTTTGCTCAGGTCCTGGGTATCTAAGTGTGGACTTCTTTGGAAAGAGGGTGATTGCTGATGAAGAGTTAAGTCAGGTTGAGGTCATACTAAAGTCTGTTGCATTAGGAGTGACAAGGTCCCACCCCTAATCCAATGTGACTGATGTCCTTAGGAGAAAGGGGAATTTGTCCTTACATAGGAAGGACACCATGTAAACATGAAGGCAGAGACCAGACTGTGTGCTGCTAAGGAGGGATGGCAAAGATTGCCAGCCAATCACCAGATGCTAGCAGAGAGGCAGAGTCAGGGGAGAGTCTTCCTCCTAGTCCTCAGAGAGAGCCAACTTCACCTTTGTCATAGACTTGTAGCTTCCAAAATTGTGAGACAGAGAGTATCTGCCTTCGAAGCCACTTGTGATGTTCTGCTATGGTGGCCCTAGCAAGTGAATCCAGGTCTCTTATGAGCAGTTATTGTGGTCATCTACCCACCAATTCACACACAGAGATACACACACAATATATGATATAATAAAGTACAAGACGTCATAAATGACATAGGTTTATATGTAATATACCTCACAAAATACAGTTTTAAAATTGCTTAGTAAGAATGCTGAATTTTATTTTGCAAATTAAAATAGGAAGGTGGAAAATTTCAACTCAGATTAGGAAAAAAAAAGCTATACAAATACGTATCATGAAATTGTATCTAAAAAAAAAAAAAGTCCAAAGCAGTAATAAACATAAATTCTAGTGCTGGGCTAGATTTCTTGTGGCTGAAGCATGGTAAGCATGCTGTTATTCATTTTTTAGTATGACTATATATTACCAAAGACTTCAGGTAGCAACTCTGTGGCTTACACTCCTTCGAGCTTTTGTAATTGTCTATAAATCTATGTTACCTGGCTTATGTGTTTACTAGCATATGACTTCTAGTCTGATATATGTGCATGCAATGTGCACTTGCTTGAATATACATGCACACACAAGTAGATTTACATACTTATGCATGCGTTTAAAACCTACTTTCTTGTCAAGAAAAATGTTAACAGTTTGGATATTGGAATAGACTGTTCACACCATCAAAGTGAGGCTGCAAGTCATAGGGCCATATGCTGTTTTTTAGGAATCTGTTTTATTGCCAGCACACATCAACACACGTGGGTTACATAGCTATTACTTTATTTTCTTCTCCATTAGGTTGTAGCATAAGATTGCATGGGGAGGAATGGACAAGTGGGTTGGGGGTGGAGAAGTTTAGCAAGAGCCTTGTCTGGAATAGTCCAGGTTGGTGAGGTCTTCTTTATCTTCATCTTTCATCACTGTGAGTTTATAACTTTCCCTTTGCCAGATATATCTACAAAAGAAGTCAATATAAATAGCTAGCAGATAAATGTTAAAAGAAGTCCAAGCTGGTAGAAGATGGCAGATAAGATGCACAGAAAAATTTCTATCATTTGACACAAATTTGGAGTTGTCATTTATTCTAAACAGGTTCGATGATAACTTATTTAGCAGAGTTTCTGGGGGGAAAGGCGGTATTAAGCAAATTGATAGTGCAAAATTCATTGGTTGATGGAGTCTGAGGTCTGTAAGCAAGTTCTTTTCTTACTTTACAGTAATAAAAACAGCCCTTTTGATGGATGAACACAGTAACTAGAAAGGCTTCCAAAGTATGTATTAAAACAAGTTTAATAATGAATAGTCTCATATTACATAAAATTATTATTGGGCCCCAATTTGTTTTTAGATGTTCTCGAATTTCAATCTTCATTCATCACAAGTCTTCTCTCTGCCCTACCTGAAGTCGTGTAAGTGTGGTGTGAGTCTCCCCTGAGCCTCAGCTTGCTCTCTCAAGCACGGTATTTCAGGACACGTAGGCCCAGCTAGCCATGCAGGGTGTACCTGCAGAGGAGTGTCACCATTTTTGAACCAGGAGTTTTTGGTCAATTACTTGGGATTTTTCTAGGGGATGATCCATTTTCCAAGTAATAAATAGAAAAACTGGAATATGAAGATTAAAAAGAGAAAGAAAGAAAACCTAATTACTCACAGCAATGCTACTGAGAAGAGTCCCTTGTGTTCTTTTTGTTTGGTTTTATTAAAAGACCAATATCCCTGGTGCTTCATACTATCTGTGAAAAAAAAGTGAAAAATGAACAAGTCATGGATTTTCAGTGCTCTAATGACTTATACTAATGTATTCCTTCATCTAAATACAGATTTCTATTTAAAATTCAGTATGCAGGGGTATTATGAATTCCAGTTTAATGGATTCCAAATAATTGCCCTTTGGAAATGATGAATAGCTGTTTAAATCCACTGATAAGAATATACTATTCCTCTCTGAACAATAGGCCTTCCACATTAACTGTGTCATATATGCCTGAAATTAGTTTATTAATTTTTTATTGATATGCAAAACCCAAACCGATGACAGATGGAAAATAACCCTCTTCTCAGACCCCCGACTTTCCCCCTCAAATATTTGTGGCTTTTCTTTCGAGTGACGCAGGACAGCAGGGCAGCTCCACTCTGAAAGGAGGCCAGGCCCAGGAGATGCAGACAGTGAGCCTCTTTTATTGTGTCTGGGCAGCTCAAAGAGATGCGCTTCTAAGGTGGTCACAATGACCATCAAGGTCCCACCCCTCAGACGTGAAGCTGTTTGAAGCTCCTGTTGGTTATGGCCCGATGCCCTTCACAAAGACTTCCAGGACCCTTCTCACTTTAAAAGGTAGCGGAGGCACAGGAGGCAGAGCTATATTACAAAGGCAATATTCATTTCCCTGACGAGGAGGCCCTGGCCCTGGGTTTTACGTTTTTTATTTTGTCCCTTACTGGAATGGATAGTTTTCTAATCTAGTCTAAAAAAAAAAAAATTCTGAAAGTTATGACCAGAGCAGATGCAATACACACATCTATGTTGAAGTAATGAGCATACACTCATTACCAGAGTGTCAGTGCTGTCTGAATTTGTAAACAATCATATTGCATTACACAATCTGTAACATGGTATTTTTGGATGTGTTCAGTCAAGAAAAACATTTGCTCATACAAGAAAAGAGAGGGATATCTGTGCTGTTTCTAAACCAAGAAATAATAAATGATACAAAGAAAAAAAAATGAAAACAGGTGCTATTCACACTACTGATAAGATGTATCATCACCACCTTTAATTTTATGCATCTTACCTTTCAAGGAATTTCTATGGAAAAGAAATCTGTGCTCTTTACAAAGCATGCATAAATAAATAAATAAATATAAAGGAATCATCTATGGGAACTGAAAAAAATTTAGAATGTATGATTCTTTGTTCCCTATTGATTGATTTACAAAGTCATTTTGCTTAGAGCAGTTTTTCTAGAACTGAATGAACGACTGGTGTACATATAATAGATATGTATTGTATGGCCTGCTCTACATATTCAGATAAACACATTTAAATATAGGCAAACTGCAATGAAATGGAGATTTTCAGCCTGTGCCCAGCACTCTATCCAGGAAAATATGTATTACTAAGAAAAAGAAATACTTGGATTTTCCATTTCACCTCTGCTATCAATATTAATAAAATTCACTCATTGTTCCCATAAGAAATGCTAGTCAGGATTCAAATGAAATAAAGCATGGAAGCAAAAACTGGTTTCATTTTTTTTTCCTTTTGCAACTATGTAAATAATGTTAGTATTTTCTTTCCCTAAATCTCCTCTAAGAGGAGTAAAAGATGGAGGGAGAGGGAAAAAAAAAGAAAAAAAAATGTTCATGTATTAGAGGCACCAAGCATATAGCAGAAAGAGCGAAACCTGAGTCTGTGTTTCAGCACATTGTGTGTGAGATCCAGAGCCACTGGACTGGAGGCTTTCCTTTCTGTGTAGCAGAGGGCGATGCCCTTCTTCTCCAAGCCTGTTCTGCTCCCCACCCCCACCCCGCAGGGTCTGCTGCCTTCCCCGCACCCACAGCTACCCAGAGAAGAATGGCCCCTCTGTCTTCCTGCCCGCCCATTCAGCTGGCCTTTCAGGTCTGCTAACTGCTGCTGCAGGACTTCGTTTTCATGCTCTACTGAGGGGTTTTCTGAAACCAGACGGTTTCTGCAAAGCAGGTCTATTTGCATAAACAGTGCCATGTGAGGAGGTCTCCTGGAAGCCAAACAGAAACTCACTCAAGCAAATCTTCCTCATCAACTGGTTTCTTTGCAATGATCAGCTCCTAGAGTTGCCATCTGTACGCTAGAATGTGGCCGAGAGTTTGAACAATTCTCCTCTCCTTTCCCTACGTGTTAGATTTTCTGAAACAAGCCAAAAATATATTTTAATTTCTGAGTTAGTCTGCACTGAATCCATAAATAGGCGATGGTATGTGGAATGAGGAATGCATTGTGTGTTCAACCGGGGCGGGAGGCCAGCTCCACATCAGCTGGCCAGCGCCTCCATTAGATCTGTCAGAGGAGCCTCATCAAAATGCACATCCCAGCCAGGAGCTGCCTTCCACGGGGCTCTGTGATTGCAGGTCACCAAATGCAGAGCTGCTTCAGCGCTGGGGATCACAGAGGGTAACATCCATCTCTGCTCACTTCAGCCCTTTCTCTAGTTTCCTACCCACAAAAATAGTCCAAATTATGGTACCAATCTCTAAACGGGCAGGAGCAAGCAGTTCAAATGAGGCTACATAAACAAAATGAAGAGGAGCGTGATTAAACCAGTCACGTCCACGGCAACCCATGCCTGGATTTTCAAACATCTTCTTAAAGCAAATCTAGCTTTAAAGGGGGTCTTAATAGCAACAGTAAGACTGTAACATGTAACAAAACCCCTGAGGTTAGAAGCATGTGCTTAGACAAACAATAGCTACTCTTTTCTCCTATGTGAAAAAAAGGGATGAAATTTGACTCATGTCTTTCTTTTGCTTTTTTGCAGACAATTTATATCATGAATTAGTGGAAACAGAGAAAAAAACAGAAATTTGACCAGCACCTTGTTTGTCTAATATAAGATATAGTCCAATATTTTTCTGGCCTCCTTGACCAGCCAATCTGGAAGGCTTCTCTTTTCCCCTTAAAAATGTCATGATTTTTGACTTATAAATACTACTCCCCATAAAAGATTATAAGGCACTTTGAAGAAGTGGCTGATTGCAGATATGAGGCAGGAAATATACAACATAGGCATGGATGTCTTATCCTACAAGAAAGGGAGAAGCTACTTTATCAAGCCCAAGCAGCCAATCTGGAGGGACTCTCACCAGCCAGGGCTGCAAAAATGGAACCATCAGGAAACACAAAACCTTCCAGGGCACAAAAGTCAACTATGCTCAAGTTGGAGAACTGAGAATGATGTTTTAAAATTAAAAACCTAACTGGACACCTTTGGAGGATGTTGAAAGACCATCCCATTTTTTTTTAAATCGTTCTTTTTAGTTATTCATGTCATTTCATTATTTTGATAACTTGTGATGATGATGATGAAAGTTAAATGTCCTGCCTTGATATAATCAGCACCGGAGGGGGACCAGAGTGCATGAGAGCCAGCTGCTCTTCCTGGAGGTATTGAATCTGGAAGACCCACATCGTAGGCCCCAGGATACCCTGCGTCCGGTGCTGACCACTGGAGATGAAGTCCTCACTTCCTGTAGCCACTCTTCATGGACACTCACCATCCTGGCTGTGGGGTCATCTCATCAAAACCAACCTCCAGTGAAAGGCAACACTGAACTTGAACCTTCTCTGGTCTTTAGGTACAAGAGACACAAGGGACCCAGGCATATGACAAGTGACATCTCAGGGATAAAAGTCAGAAAATTCCAGGATTTAGAAAACTCCACGGAGGTGGGATGTGGATTCTTCAACAAAGTTTCAAATGCAGTCATAGGGATCAAAAAGGGGCTGGACAGACACCGGTGTGCATAAAGGGAACTTATTGGGATCCCAATTCAAGTTTATCCATTCATTACTTAATTAAGTGGAATGCAATCAAGATTAAAATTAAGGTAAATTACCAGGCAATCAAGGAAGTGTTAACATGACCAGATATTTCAAAATGTTAAAAAAATAAACTTTTAAGTGTGATTAAGGTATTGTGGCTATGTCTTCAAACACGAGTCTTTAAGAAAAATTTATTGAAATACATACAGATGAAATTCCCTCTGGGATGAGTTTAAAAATATAGCTTGCATGAGAGGGGCCATAAACTGATAATTATTCAAGTTCAGCTACGGATAAACCAAGTTAATTGGACTATTTTCTATACTTTTGCACTTATTTGAATTTTCACGTAATGAAAAACGAAGAATATTAAGAATATTCCTTTAAGGAGTCGGTGCCACAAAAGCAGGTGCTATTTTCCCTGCTAAATTTCTACCAACATTAATTCTCATGACTATGGTGAAGGACGGGGTCGGAGATGGGGGAAGCAGATGGTCTAAACAAATATTTGCCAAACTTTGAAAAACCCAAGCATTTGTAACATGTACAACAGACCAATAGATAGAAGGCAATAAGCAAGTTAGGGAATGGTACCAAAAAAAATGTATTCACTTTTTAAAGCAAAGTGTTTGTTAATACCGTATTAATTATCTATTTATTAACTTAAAGCATTCAATTAGAACTGTTGTGACTGTGGCAGAATCTAACCATATTAAAATGCATAAACCCACTTCATATAAGAGCTCAGGACAATTTTTTTTTTACTAATTTATACTATCTTTAGAATCTTCTGCATACCAGGCCTTGAATATTATTTTCACATTCTTTATGCATACGTAATTTGGTTTTCAAAATATTATGTATGTAGTTGCATTTCTTACACAAAAGACTACATGATGATAAATGAATATAGCTTTAAATAAAATTAGCTCTTTAAAAAAGTCCCCTCTTTAGAAATAATGATAACATGAATAATAAGCACGATAGCTAATATTTATTAAATGTTTTGCAAACCACCTTATCTCATTTTATTCTATTTAAATCTTTCCAACAGCAGTATGAATTCTCCGTAAGTCACTCATGTATCTGCAGGTCTTGAGGGCAGAAGTACTGACTGTCTTTTGCTGTGGTCCATTTTATCAAGACTGTGCAGTGAACAGCCTTGGAAGACAGAGGCTCATTTAAAGGAATATTAAGGAGTGTACCGCACTTAGGGAGTGCTATTAAAGATGCTATTATCCTTCCCTCGCAGCAGAGGGAAAGCTTGTTTTCTGTCCAGCTTAATGGGGATCATGTCCTTTTCTGGAGCAAAGATGGCACTGCTTTGCTTACACCCCCTTATGATAGATCGGGTTCCCAAGCCCAGAATCCTTCAGCTACGACACAAGCCTGTTGTGTGCATAGCCTCCACCAGGCCCCTCTGCATCACCCTCATGGCACATCAGGGTCCTGAAGAACCAACACGATCATGAAACTCGTGCTGACAGCTATGCTGAGTAATGACCACCCAAGTGTCTCTGACCCAAGAGTCTCGTGTCTTCTGCTCACCCTCAAAAAACTTTAGTAGTCTAAATTGTTAAGTTGCTAGAAAGAAAAATGTTAGTCCCTTCAGAGTATGTGAATTTTCTGACAATAAAGATTGGCTGCTAGCAAAGGCATGACCTTTAGAAGGAGAAGGAAAATGGCTGCAGTTATAAGACAAGTAAAGACTCTTTTGTCTCAACCACATAGTGGTGGAAGGAATGCAGATCCCCCTCTGCATTGCACTAGCTGTCAAAACGAATGTTTAGACCTTGAGTGGTGAGAAATAGGATCGGAAACCATGAAACCGTTAATAGTACTCTGGATGTGGCTCACTCTCTGCAGGCAGGAGGAGGAAGGATCAAGGAGTCCCCCAAATTCCTACAGGACTCTGGGTGGGCAGGGAGCACTGGAGTTCATCCACTGGTTCCTGAGCAGCCGCTGTCTCTTGCTTCCCCTCACTTCTCACTCCTCTGACCTTGGCTCTTCAAGGGAAAGGGTAGGGTTGGGACAAGATTTCTCTGTCTCCAAGTGGGACTAAAGTTTGTTTGAATCTGACTGAGTATGCTGGGAACTCTGAGGAGCATAAGGACTGGGATCCATCCAATAAAAACACCAAAATCAGAACCAGCCCTCTGGGCTGATCCCCAGGGAGAAGGCATCACATTCAGCTGACCCAGTGTGTGCAGGGTTCATGTGCGCTTTGAGAGGCCAGGAGAATGCTGGGAGTGGTCCTCTGTGAGGGTTCCACTACTAATTGAGCTATCTGCCAGTGCCTCCTTGCTCCATGGCATCTGAGAATGTTCCATGGCATTCCGATGGGGGAGAGCACAGGTGGAGAAGGGAATGGACAGGTGGAATGAACTTTCCTGCCATTTGCCGCGACCGGTGGGCTCCGGATGTAGCACCCCTGACATTCAGAACTTCATTCACTGGGAATGTCCCATCATGTTGGATGACATGCCAGAAGCCTCTATCTCAGTGTTCTTGACTACAGCATTATCATAAAGTCGTGCAAAATTTAGGGCCGGGTCACTAAGTCACCTTCCTGGGGACCACGTGGTTGATGCCGCCATGCTTGTTCCCCCCAACAGACAAATTGCTCTCTCATTAGCCGTCCACCACCACAAAGCAGGCCGGCCATCTCACGGTGTTCCTGAGCAACAGGTCCCTCACTTGGACATGCTTCTGGTCCCCCATATGGGTCCCCTATAACCATAGAAGGATGGGTTAACCCAATTTAAAGGTTCATTGCCTTTTAGTTGGAACCAAACCAACAGCCATGGGGTGCTGTGATAGACTGTGAAGACCCTCAATCCAGATGATCCCCCGAGATCAGGGTCTGTGCGACTGATGGTTCTCTCAATGGATCCTCTGGGAAAGGAAGGCTGCCTCCACCTGGCAGCCCCATTCGGGTTTCCGACCTGTGCCCTTCCTAACAGCTCCCACATGCACTGTTTCTATAAAGTAGCTCTCCTGGAAACTGACCCATGAGGCTTTGTGACTCTTCAGCCAGCCAAGGCTGTCCAGGGTTTGATCAGCTCAGTCTCCATGACTAACCACGTGGCCAAGGCCACAGAATCTTTCTTTGTCAGATGAAGACGGCCTTTGCAGGAATGATCTGACACAGACCTGTCTTTACATTTTGTAAAATGCAGCCGCTATTCCAACGGGAACCTTCATTCATTTACAGCCGAAGGGAAGCTGATAACTCAAAGACACCCATTTTCTGAAAAGAACAGTTGGAATCCGGCTGTGGATCAAGCCTGCACTCCATCTCTCCTCTGTTGCCTCCATTACTGATGGACTCATCCGCACCCCAGACATGGCACCGACGCCATCACAGATGGGCTTCAGAGGAAAGGACTCTGCATTTCTGCTGCAGAAGCCACCAAGGGAGGCTGCACTTCTGACTGCTGTCAAGCTCCCCGTCTCCCTCGCACTGGGAGACACTAAATCTGCCTTGTACCTTTGGCTGCCTGGGCCATTGTAAGCTTTTATCACAAAATCAACTCAGTTGATGGTTAAAGTATGCAATGGACATTCAGCACTCCCTACTATTTACAGGCATCTGTATGATTGGGCAGTGAATCAGCCTCCTCAACAACTGGCTTGGAAAGATTTCTGCCCTCCTCCTTGGCCTCTTGTGGTAATGCAATTGAACCACTGAATGCAACTGTCTTCATAAGGGACTCTTCCCTCCACGTGGCCCCTTGAGTCATGATCACTATGACGGGAGTTGGAAGTTATAGGCACATATTTCGGAAACTCAGGAATCTGCCTTTTCCATTCTAGGTGTTCTATGTCTTTCCTTCTTCAGTGAGAACCTCTTGTCCAGTCCAGCTGAAACACTCTCCAAGCAAAAGCCGGGCTCAGAGGGGAACTGAAAGACTCAAAATTAATACTGCTGTCATGGCATGAAGATGTCTTTCTCCCTCTCGCACTGAGCCTTCCAGATGAAAGGTGTGGGTGTAAGTTGGGAACCATCAGGAAGAAAAGGTGATGTGATAGCTAATCAGGTTGTTGAATAAGACACTCCAACTTTGGGACAGTCAAGGAAAACAGCCACCCAGCAACGTAGAAAGGACAGCTTCCGTCTGGGAGGTACAGGGGACAGAGGCCATTAATGATCTCTTGTCTTTCCGAATTGCCCCTGGGCCCACCCTCCTGCAGGAGGACGTCCTGCTGTGGATTCCCAAGCTGCCGCCTGAGCCTCAGATGTAACTGATGTATGGGTCTGTCATCCCCTCCCAGAGGACGCTGACCGGGAAGTCACTGCCTTTCCCCCTAACCTTGCCAAGAATCTATTGGAAAAAGCAGATGGCCACAGTCCCTGCTCCTCTCATGCAAAACACCTCCAGATGTCTCTGTGCCCCACCTGGCCATTCTCCGAGGTTCCACGGAGCAGATGAATGCCGCCAGGTGGTGGTGTGGATGGACAGCACAGATTGGCCCAACTCCCTTCGAAGAACAAGGCCTGCACCCAACCATTTGAACAGAACCAGGAATTTAAGGCCGACAAGCCAGCTGGGAAAGCACTTTGGAGGTTCTGCCAGCCTGAGAGACCAGGCCCCGCTTGGGGGATAATAACAACTGAAATAACACGGTCTTCCCAGCGTCGCCATGTTGTATTCTTGGGGATTGAACTTTTTGTGTACAAGCCAGGCATGAATTTCCTTCCTTGCTAAAAACTAAAAGCTTGATTACGAAAGGTGGTAAAAACCTTCAATTCTCTGACTTTAGATAAATAGGTCAATTATACCAACCTGACCCTGGAAGAGATCTGGGTCAGCCTCAGGTCATTGACCAGGCCTTCATGAAGTATGCACAGAGTTCTTCCTGACAGGGGAGGCAGTGTCTGTGCAATCACAGATACATCTTGCTTGGGATCCAAAGAAAATGCTCAGAGAAACCTGGGGGCGGAATCCACAGTCTCTCTACGGTAGGTCCCGAAGGCCTGGGATTCAGGTAACTGGTTGAGTGCAAGCCCAGAATGAGGGCCACTGCTGACGTTAATGTCGAATGGGCCACGTCCTGCGATGGTGGCCTTAAGTCACTGCTGGATAAGTGGAGCCGCTTTGTTAGTCAGCCTACTCAGAGTGACTGAGTGGCATCCTCCACAGGATAATTTGCCAGAAATCAAAGCAGTATAGAAAGAAGAGGTGACTATGGGGGAGAGCAAGTTTTTAAAAGTATCCTCTGAAATCTGAATTTATATTGAGAACACACCCTTCTTACAGGATGTTTCAACATCCATTTAAACATCTATTCATAAATTTGGAAATGATCTGGAAAACAGAATGCCTGTGTTCAGAGAAAATGTACTGAATAAATGACATTGATTCCTAAACCAACCCAGAAAAGCCCATTTAACCCTGGCTATAATTTAAAGAAGATATGGTGTATTTGTTTTTAAGTAGTTACCTGACTTTTCTATTGGATGCATAGGTACATGTAAATACACAGATTTTCAGTCCAATGACACTGGAGGCTAAATAGACTTTGAAGGTGAGTATGGAGAGCTGACCAAATTCACCTTGTCTTCTCTGTGAAATTCTGCACACCGGGTGGGCACTTTACAACTTCAGAACTCCAGTCACAAATGGGACAGGCGACGTGGCTTCAGGAAATGCTCACACACACCTCACCAAGGTTCGGGCCTTCCTGGAAGTGTCAAGGAGAAAGAGGGAATTCTGTAGCTCAGCAGAACAGGGAATGTAGGATCTCTGTCTCTTTAGGGGTTGGAAAGTCTTTCTGCAGGGGTCTAGCCATTGACAGGCACAAATCTGGCCTTAATTAGGCGGGGAACGTTCTATATTTTAGAATTAGCAAGAGGCTACCAAATTAGAGTTTGGAGGAAAGGGCTATTGAAGCCAAATGTAGTTGTATTGTTGTTGCTGTTTTTTTTTTTTTTTAAACCGTAATTGCTTTAACTGAAGACTATGTCTAAAGCTGTATTTAAGCTTTAGAGTTTTTTTTCTCCTTTGTGATAGTGATAGATGATTCCATAGTAGAAGCAGGCTTAAAGGTAAGTAGTTATTACTATTTTTACTGGAACAAAATCTTTAGCAAGACACCGAGAGGAGCTAATAAAAAGAAGGTGCCGTGCCGGGTTAGCCACAGTGTTCTAAGATCAGGGTAATAAGCATGTCCTCAGAGAGGACAAACAGCAAGCAGGTGGACTGATGAGATAATTATTGCAGCCTGTTAGTCTGTGGCTACTTCAGGATGATCTTTCCTGGAGAGCTAAGGTGGTTTTTCTGTCTTTTTTTTTTTTTTCATTGAGGATTGAAGGTGTCTCACATAAATTCTCCTCCCAAGAAAATTTTACGTATGAACTAATAGTGACATAGTTTTCTTTCTAACATCCCAGGCACTGTACTATATCCTGGACATGCATTGAATCATTGAAGTATCAAAACAATTCTCTCAGGGAGGTGATATTGTGATATGCAGTTCTGAAGTGAAGAGAGTGTGGTGTAGATGAGTAACTTGTCGAAGGTCACATTCTACTGAGAAAAGAGCTAGTCATATACCCAGGGTCTGCCCAAATCTACAATCCACTACCTCTAGTCTTCGACATTTGTTTATACCTAGGTAAGTACAAAATCCTATATTGTTAAGGTCTGTAAATAAGTCAAAAATAACACCTGGTATTTTGCCAGAGAAATGTTAGAGTTCGTAAACAAGTCTGGATGGTGCCTGGCAAAATGTCAGAGGGAGTGGTTTGAGAAGTAACAAAAGCGAGCCATTAAGTGTGGAGATTCCTTATTGGTTGACTGATGTATCTAGTTTATGCTAATTAAGATAAGCTGTGCAAAATGTATAAATAGCTCTGTTGCCCTACAATAAAGGGCTCCTATTCCTGCTGTATCAACGTACACAACTTATTCGTCACCCCCCTTTGGGGACTTTGGGGACTTTGTCAAGAGCTCCCAAGTCCCCAGCAGGAAGAACAGACCCTGGTACCTAATATCTATGAAAGAAATATCTTTTGAATAAATAAATAATCTCCACGTGTTGCCGGATCTGATTTCCTTCCAAACCTCAGCAGCCCAAACAGGCAGCTTGGGTTTCGTAGGAAGAGAAATGAATACCTGATCAACAAAGGTCTCCATTTCTTTTTGCCATTTTCAAACCAGTTTGGGAGGGAGACTATATAATGTCATGACTTATACCTTTGTCCTTCATTTCTCTTCTCTGAAAAAAATAAATCACGCATTCCTCTGCTCCTGATACCCGGTTTTCATTGACAGTCATGAGGCGTCCACATCTATGGACAATCAAACTCGACATGAGCAGCATTGGGTGACGCTTCCCCCACAGGGCCCCTTGGCCTCAAGGCTGGTTTTGGAAGGATACCTGAAGGCATTTCTCTACTGAACCATTGAAGGAGCAGCCAGTTGAGAGTATTAGGTGTGTGTTCTCCACAGCCGGATGGGGATGGGTGCAGCTCCTGATCACCAGTATCTGCACAGGACTGAAAGTGAGTTTCATCACTGCCCACCGACCTCTATAGCTCTGAGGTCAAGGAGACATGGAGGAGAACTAAAAAGTCAAAAGTTTCTATAGATATTAACCTCAAATCGCATGCTCTGACACAGAAGCAAATTTTTTAAAGTCATGAAATGCAGACCTCTCTTTTCTATTTGCAACTGGTCAGTGGACACAAATATTTGATTCTGTTTTACCTTAAATAGTGGCCACAGAGCCTAATGCATTTGGCATGTCGACAAGGTCTGTATAATGATTCCTAAAGTGGCTCTCAAGGAAGCGGCTGTCACCCTGTAATCATCTTATTCATCCTGAAGGCACACTAGCATCTTTGGGGAATATTCAAATTTGTGAAACATGCAAAAAAGAAACGAAATGACACTTTTGAAAAGCTGCTACTCAGAGAACAATTACTTATTACAGCATTTATCCTGATTGCAAATGACAAAGGATTTTACTTTTTTTGTTTTTAATTAACCAAGCAGGGTGATTTTCCAGCAATAATATCCCCAACCTCATTAATCCATCAATAGGAATTGGCAAGGGTCAGTTTGCTTGAATAATTTATGTTTTCCTAAATTACAACATGTGTTTGTGTGTTCCTGATTTCAGTATTATAAAAATTTATTTGTAACTTTCATTTGTTTCTATTAAAAATCCCCAAACTGTGCCTTAAAAACATATATATCTCTAAAATAGATATGCATGCTCTACATGTCTTGCCTTTTCTAGTTCACCTCTTGCCAACTATTGCAAATCCATCTTAGATTTCTGTGAGCAGGTTTTGTCTTTTCTCCCTCATTGGTTTGGCCTCTGAAGCCTTGGGGTCTTACATTTCCAAGCACTCTATGAATCTTCCCACAAAACAGGACAACAAATTAAAAATGCCACAACCCACTAAATTGGACTCTGCCTGCATTCTCTGTTGCTTACTTTCATTGCTAAGAGAGTTCAGAAGAAGTTGAGTAAATGAAGTAATTCTGTCATTGACTGAAGAGTGGCAGTGGGATCTAGGATAGCGGGCAGAGACTGGTAGCAATGAGCTGCCTTTTAGGCAGGAACTCTTAACAGTGTTCGAAGCCCTGGGCACATGTTTTGTATTTAAATATTATGCCATTCCTAGGGGATAGGCAGAGTTTATGCTATCCCCCAACAAAAGATAAAGAAATGGGGATTTGGAATGCATCGGTATTCTCTAAAAGGCCACACACCTTGGAAAACTGTGAAGTCTGTTCGGAGACCCAAGAGTTCTCTTTTTTATTTTAGTGCAGTTTATGTTACACGACTATTTTCTCCAGTATGTTAGATAAATATTTTTCTATTTATAATTTTGATAAGTTACATGCAAATAGGCAACTTGTTTTCTATGTAACAAATAAACCTCTAGAACCAAATAATACTAGGTGTCCAGTGATACTGATAATTTTAGTTTTGTTTTGTTACATTTCAGTTGCTTATAAATTCAATAGTCTTTCTCATGCAAAGGCTTGAAAAGGCTAATATTTTAAACCTTTGGAACATATGTTGAGTCATTTACAAGCTTATCAATTTAAAGTTATGCTTTTAGCATTGCTTAATTTGTCTATATTTATTGCAACATGGATAGCATGCAAACTGAAAAATATAATGTACTAGATAAGAAATCTTTTTAAACCTCTTACCGAGATCCTATTGGGACTGGCATATAATTGAAAACACTTAACAGAATATTTCAGGGAATGTTGCCAAGGAGTGAATAAGAGAATCTCATTTCATTTCTAAATGCCAGACGAAAGTCGCCTAAAATGATGGTAACAGTGGTTGGAAGGAAGGAAATTGGGCTGGGGAGAGGCATAATTTACATAAGGTGCTTTTTATCTAAAATTTTCTTTCTTTTGTTGAATTTGACAATTTACCAGAGTCTTTTCAGAAGTGTCTGACATCCCTTTTAATTAAGCAGCAAGCAGTAAAAAATGACAGACAATGTGTTTCTGGAGGATTAATGCAGGTCTTGAGTGAACTCACCCCTCGTGAAGAGCTTTAACTCTGAAGAAAGCATTGAGTTCTGTTTCACATAAAACGTTAACATGGAATAAAGCTGCAAGGATTTTATCACATTTATGTTAAATCTCTCGTATTTCCAGATTAACTAAGCAACATTTTGTTTTTAATGTTAAGGAACAGCCTCACAGTTTGGTAAAAGACAAAGGGCATCATGTATTTCCACAACAATTATTAAGAAGCAGCACTCAGGCTCCTGAGAAAGTGAGAAAAGACTTACAACGTGCGTGTGTAGACAGGAACGTAGACACTGAAAGGTGAGAGTGTGTTGCTAAGGTTAGTGTTTGATCTTAGGGAAGCATATTGGGTTGTGTGTGAAATAATAATTCCACATTATTATTATTGAAATAATCATTCCAATTTCTGTTCTTGTGCAATCTCTTCTAGAACGTTCTTTCCTGACCTAGCTCATGCTGTCTCTGTCATGCTGTTGGCAGTTCTCACCTCCTTTTCCAATTCTTCTCCAAGTCCCTTAATCCAGTGGATCACCCCAGTTGACTTCCCTTCTGTCTTTGCCTGTGAGATTTGTTTCCTGAACACAGATCAGTGTCTCTTCCTACTGGCATACTCAGAGACAGGGACAGAGCAGACATAGTGGAGAGAGAGCCTTGGTGCTCTAATGGGCAGGGAGACAGTGACACACAGTCCTGGGAGAGGAAATAGAAGAAATCATCACCGTCTCTGCTCGTATTAGGTTCCCAAGACGACCGATCACGGGAAATCCAGTCCCCCCACTTCACTGTACCATCATAACATCTTCCATTCGCGTGGCTCCTTTAAGTGGATTTTTTGCCATCAGAAAATATGACCTAAGAGAGAAGGCTGGCCATCCCAATCATGGGTTTACTAAGTGACCCGTCCAGCTGTTGGACAACATCTCGAGAGGGCCTTTACAATGACTCACTGCACTGTGTCAGTTTCGGTTATCCTACAAGTTTCAAAGAAGTGAGGTTTTGACGATGAACGGAGGGAGCCATGAAAAATTAGCAACAGTGGTTAATTCCACTGAGTAGGGGCTCTCCTACAAGTCTGAAATATACTCTAATTTGAATGGACACCATTTATTTTGTTGAAAAATTGTGTCATGCATAGAACATTATCCCTAATTGGAGTAACAAGTCACATTGTTGGTGTGGACTGCTATCTGTCTGGCCTGAGAGCATGCCCCTGGCACATGACTAGCAAAGACTTCCCAGTGAAAATCTCTATCTCAGCCTGCTGCTCTGCACATTTGCTGTGGAACATGGTGGCTGACTTGCAACTCAGTCCATTTCACAGTGGCCTGTGAAAATTGTAGTCTTCCTGAATATCCTAAGTACATGACAGCTCAAAGCCATGAACGGGGAGTGTAGCCCTCCATCAGGTTCTGCTACAGAGCTCTTGTTGATATTTGCAGAGAAAGAGCAGAAACAACAATGTTCTTCCATTTAGTCATTTTAGTTCTTCATGTGATGTACAATGAAGTTCACATGGAAAACCATCAACAGCTACTACATGATGGTTTTTTCCTAGTATCTGCGGCAAGATTCACACATCACTCTATCCTTATTGTTGACAATTTGGGTTGCTTGTGACAAAGCAATGAATAGTTACTTCATTTTTTTTTCTCCTAAAGAAGGGGAGGCTTAAAGTGATGGGCTATCCCTTTGCATCCATTAAGCAGATAATAATACCAGTGATGAGAATGTCAAATGGTGATAGTCTCAGTGGGAAAATTTGGTAGCTGCTCAAAATTTAAACTTAAAGTTACCATGTGACCCAATGATCACACTCCTATGGATAGCCACAAGACCCATGAAAACATTTGTCTTCACAAAAACATGTACACAACCGTTTATAAGAGCTAACAAGGAAAGCAATTCAAGTGTCCATTAACCGGAGAGAATAAAACATGATGCACTCATGCAATGGACTCACATAGAGCAATCCAAAATGTATGGTATATGTATGTGCCCACAAGGCTGAGTCTTGAAATCACAAAGGTAAATGAGAGAAGCGAATCATAAAAGACCATGTAGTATATGATTCAATTCATATAAAATGTCTAAAATAGGGAAATTTATTGAGACAGAAAGCATATTCGTGTTTTGCATAAGACAAGGAGGTTGGGACGGAGAGGAGAAGAAAAAGAGCCAGTTATGGTCCTGACATTATTACAGGGATTGAAATACTCTAAAATTGGGCTGTAATGATGGTGATATGACTTTGGAAATATACTTCAAAATGTTAAATTGTGTACGTTGTGTATATGCTCATATATAAACATAATTTATATATTAATAAAGATGTTGAAAATAACCTAAATGAACAAGTAATAAAGTTTTCATCATTACCTTAAAAGAAAGATGAATATTTCAGGCCATAAACATAAGTGAATTGTAAATGTAAATACAAAATTAAGAAAATGAAAATACAAGCAATGGATTGCGAGAAAATATACAAGACATATATCCAATGAGAGGCAGATATCTGGAATTTACAAACTTACAACTTTGTAATAAGTAGAGAAATACCCCAATCCAAAAAATGGTTCAAAGACATGGGCACACATTTCTTCAAAGAGGATACACAAACCAGCACATGAAGCAATGCATAGTATCATTAGTAATTAGGTAAATAATGCCCATTAACAAAGAGAGGTAACGTTTCTCCCCTCCTAGACAATAAGAAGTAGGGCAGGGCAACTGTGCACAAGGACATGCAGAAAGAGATCCCACATACATCGCTGTTGGGAATGTGAAATGGGACTATCTGGAAAGCAGTTTGGAAGTCTCACCAAAACTGAGACGGGAATTTACCACTTAATGTAGCTGGTCCACTTCTTGCATCTACCCACAGAAATGAAAACTCACATGTACACAAAAATTTTCACATGCATATTCATATTAG
Source organism: Urocitellus parryii (assembly GCF_045843805.1). NCBI lineage: Eukaryota > Metazoa > Chordata > Mammalia > Rodentia > Sciuridae > Urocitellus > Urocitellus parryii. The sequence continues at coordinate 151,078,527 of NC_135538.1, read as the reverse complement.
CCTAATCCATAGGAGCCCCAATCCAGAAACAGCATAAATGTCCATCACCTACCTGGTGGATGGGTAAGTGGAACGAGCCCGTGGGCTACTATCCATCAGTGGAGGAGAGATTTCTTCTGGTGGCCAGCTATGTTACCAATGCAACTCCAGGGCCTCATGGTGAGGGAGAGAGACCAGACATTGGAGGCCACATCTATGTGAAACAGAAAAGGAGAATTTAAGGAGACAATGGGTAGATTGGTGATTGCCTAGGGCTGGGGCGGTAAGAAAGGTAAATGAGCGTCAAGATCTTACTAGGGGGAAGACCATGTTGTAAAACTGGTTCTTGGCAATAGTCACACCACTTTATAAAGGTGCCAGTGTCACGGTAAGAGACCTGAAGTAAGTGGACTTTGGGATGGGTAAGGCATGTTTTAATGAAGTTATTTTAAAAGATGAGTCTTCTCTGGGGTGACACAGAACCAAGTGTGAAGAATCTACACACTAAAAATGACACGAGATTCTTGCTGAGTTTGTGGGTGCTCATGTTTTTCTGGTTGCCATTTCCAGGATGTATCAGGGAGCTGACGGCCAAAGTGCAATGTCACTTGCCGAGTTTCCGTGATCTCTGCCTGGGAGAATGAAGGCATGGTTACAGGTCAAACCCTGAGAACTTCTGGGGAAATGGGAAGTTCCGCCTTTTATTGTCCATTCCTGTGAGTGTCCCAAGTCAGCCTTGGATGGTGAGTGTTAAGGTTTAAATGTGAGGTGTCCCTTAAGGGTTCATGTATGAGACCATGCAAGTATTTTCAGAGGTGAAAGGATTAGATTATGAGAAGGGCCAACCTGAACAGTAGATCAATCCAATCCACTGATACGGATTAAGTGGGAGGTAACTGTAGAAAGGTAGCCTGTGGACAGAGGAGGTGGCTCCCTGGGGAATGCCTTCAGGTCATACATTTTGTCCCTGGTATGCAGAGTTCTCGCTCTGCTTCCTGGTGGACATGTCCGGAGCAGCTCTCCTCCACCTCGCTCTTCCGCCATGATGTTCTGCCTCACCTTGGGCCCAGAGCAATGGAGTCAGCAGACCATGTACTAAACCATGATCCAAAATAAACATTCGCCCCCCACCACTCTGCTATTCTCCTCAAGTCTTTTGATCAGAGTGGTGCAAAGCTGACCAAAACAGTGGGAAGGGGTTGAGTTTGTTGCTGACCTTGTCCCAGCTTTGCTTTGGGTGTGTGAGATCTTGACTTTGAAGGCTGTTATCCCAGATAACTGGGAGAAAATCCCCTAATGTCACTGAAGCCTGGTTACCTTGAAATGGCTTACTTTTTGAAAATAACATTCTTTCAGTTGGAGAGGAGATTAAAGAGAATCAAAAATGGAAGTAAGAAACCTTGCTAGAAACCAATTACAATATTCTCCATTACGTTTTGGGGTTCAACCATATTTTATCCATGGTAAGACTTATTTTAAGGATGAAATCAACACCTTGATGATAGAGTAAAAAAAGAAAAATTAAGAAAAAAAAAAAACAAGAAAGCAAATCTAACTTTTATTCTGAACTAAGAAAGCCCTGTGTATTTTACTGGTGAACCAGAGTTACTGTATTAGATCTCCATACATACTGTCACATACTGTCTATATTAACTAGAATAAATATTACTCAAAGTGTGTATAAATATACTTTTGAACACACGTTCAAATGGATATTAATACATAAATTTAATTAATATATACATAAAATTGTGATACTCATGGAAGATAATATTAACACATATTAATAAGTACATAGAATATATATGAAATATAAATTTATGCCTGGTCACTGAGCTGGTGTCAGATCATTCTTTGTCATTAATTCCTTCAGCAGCCTATGAAGCCTTTAGATACCACCAAAAGTCTTTCAGACACCACAAAAATGCCCTCACCCTGAGTCGGTGCTGCAAGTTCTTGCAGCTGAAAGGAGGTTTGCCGTTTGATCTTGCTGTCCGTGTGTCAAGTTACAAAGACACGGTATTGTGACTCAGTGGCTCTGCATGCACTGGGAGGAAGTGCTGGCTATGCCCTTGTTTATTTAGATAATGCAGCATAATCCAGTAAAGAGCGGGTACACAGTACAGCAGATGTACAAACTTCCTGTCTTTGAAGACAGACACCACAATGCCCCAATCTTCAAAGCAAGGAAAATAAAGGTAAGAAGGAGGGGATGGCAGTGGGCAGCTGTCCTTGCCCCTCCTGATTCGCCCTCACCATGGACACGTTTCTTCTCACAGTGGCCAAGTTGTTCAAATCAGAGCCTCTGGTTCTTCTTTCTATTGACAGCTAAAAAGGTGTACTGACAGCCAAAAGCTACGGCATGTGTGTGCTTAAGTAACACAGAGGAATGATCTGAGCAACATGATATGATAGGACATGACGGGACACAATGCACGATTCCTGGTATTCTCCTTGCTAATAAAGTGTTTTCATACCAAATGCACACGGGTGATTGCCTGCCTTGGCTTCAGCAGTTTACCTAAGTTCAGACAGCTAGTAAGCGGGAGGCTGAACATTCCAGCCTTTTAGTCCCAAAGATTATTTTTGTTCACTATGAAGCAAAGGGATTATGAGTCACACCATCAGAGAGAGAGAGAGAGAGAGAGAGAGAGAGAGAGAGACAGAGAGAGAGAGACAGAGAGAGAGAGACAGAGAGAGAGAGACACAGAGAGAGAGAGAAACAGGAGATGAGAGGAAGAAAAAGAGAGATTTGGAAACATTAGAAATTTCTATTTTCCTTCAAAGTTAAATCTCTAACCATCTAAAAGGTTTATAAATGTTTTTATTTGTATTCTTTTTTTAAAAGAGAGAATTTTTTAAAAATATTTATTGTTTAGTTTTCGGCAGACACAACATCTTTGTTGGTATGTGGTGCTGAGGATCGAACCCGGGCTGCACGCATGCCAGGCGAGCGCGCTACCGCTTGAGCCACATCCCAGCCCCTATTTGTATTCTTAAGAGCTACAAAAAGCAGCAATATAGAAGACATGACTTTCTTATCTATCTTCAAGACATGATGTTCCTGAGTCCTAAGGTGATCCCTATCGACTTCATACTCTCTAAATACCTCAATTTACAAACGAGAAAAACAGGGAAGATGGACACCACCCAGACCCAGGAAAGCAGCTTAAATATACTGTGCAGCATATTAATATATTTTTGGACCAGAAAACAGGTGTAGAAGCAGCACACGTGTTGTAGATCAATCGGCCTTTGAGGGATATGTATTTAGGTCTTTATGTACTCGGAACAGAGCTAAATAGAAAAGTTGAGGACAGCATTTGGCTTGTCCTACTGGAGTTTATAAGCTCAGAGACAATTGTGACACACACAATGAAACTGAGCAGACTGTTGCTGCACACCCCATGGCCCTTGGTCTGCCTCCCTCCTGTAGAATAGGGATCAGTTGATGCAGGCTGGTCTGATGAGGTCAGATACCAAAGAAACCAAGTCCTTTCACCTGGCCCTCCACTGCCGTCTACTACAGGGCAGAATGGATGGCTCACGTTCTCACTGGTACTCTGTAACTGCTGGAACTGACCGGGAGGCTTCTTCCTTTTCAAAGTGCTCGCACTATGCCTGGAGAAAACATCTTGGTTTTTCAACAGGAGCTGGGATTCTGTGCTGTGTAGAGCTCTGTCAGTGACCTTGCATATGTGCTATACCCAGTAGGTTTCTGCTCTGAGAGCTGCGGTTTCTACAGGCATGAGGAACAAGAATGACCCCATGCCTAGTTTTTCTGAGCATGAATAATTGGTTTTACAGAACATAAAGCCAGTTGGCCATTCCTAAGAGAAGGGCTCAGAAATGTGACTCCCTGGAACCTTCTGGAGACAACAGGAGCCAGCCAGGCTCCCAGGTCAGAGGTGACCCTGTGGTATACTCACCAATATGCCACTAAAGTCAGTGAGTTTAGCTTCTAAGACTCATGTACAAATGTCAGAGAAGATGCAGGGGCATGGAGGAGTGTCTGTGCCGACGCTTGCTGATGAAGAAAAACTTCTGTTTTATTCTATTTGATCTCGATGGGATGGAACAGGGAGATTCAGGATGGAGGAGTAGAGGAAGGCTGCATTCCTAGTGGCTGCGTGGCTTGGGATTCCAGCAGCAGGAGCACTGCTTCTCAGTGAGGTGGGCGAAAAAGGGATTTCACTAAAATCCAATGTTGCACTGACTTAGAGCCTCAGACGTTGAAGTGCATTGACTAAGGAAGAAAGGGGACATTGGAGCCAAGCTGGTTATGGTAGCAGTGGTGGCAGCGGCACCAGTCACCACACAGGGAGAGAGAACACAGAGAGAAACAGGCAGATTTAGTACAGAAAAACCTGAGCTTGGAAAAGCTGCCCAGACTTAGCTGATCCAGGGGCCGCACCATGAACTGGTGCTTGCTCTGTGTTCTTAACTGGCCGAGGAGAGGTGAGACACAGCTGTCTTGAGGCAACGACGCAGAAACTGCTGTGGATGCCAGGAGATCACAGCCAGCATTGCCACATTGCCCCAGCACGTCCCCACCATGTGGGGTGTACCTAGGAGGACATGAGTGAATCAGGCACAGCCAAGATTGTACTCAGGCCAGGGCACAGGGGAACCCAGCCCACTTTTCCTTTGAGTCTGGTAGCTCACGCGACCGGCTGAAGAGGATCAGGAATCTGAGCAGGTGGGTGTGAACACACGCAGGGACTAAGCCCAAGAAGACGGTGTTCATGGGCAGCATAGTGTGTGGAGAGTTGGCTTCCCTGCCCCATGAGTAGAATTCTTGGGAGAAGCTTGAGATACAGACTCCCAGCAGAGCTTGGCATCTGCCAGGCTGTAGGGGTGTGTGGATCTAAAATCCTCAGGGCAGATGCCACCAACAGAGTACCTAAGGCATGACTAGACCAAAGCTCCGTCTCCAGAGCTCCCCTCCTAAAACCCCACAGCAGCTCCCCTAGGACTTCCTTGATCTTGTCTGTGCAGACAAGATTCCCGTTGACAGTTCTTCCCACTCCACCCTACCTTGTACTGGGGAGAAGGGAAGCCCAGAGCTTTTCCAACCAGTTTGATTCTTAGGCCACTCCAATGGGCAGCTCTGTGAGCAACACCAACACCAACACCAATGGAGGGGTTAACAGCCTCCAAGCCTCTGCTCTCCCTCGGTACATAAGAAGGAACAGAAAAAAGGACATTTGGGCATGGGCAAGGACCATTCACTCTCATTGGCTATTTTGACCACCCCAGTGGAAAGAAGGCTTTTATTTTTCATTAAGAATCTTTTTTTTCCACTTTTATAATATTCTTGCTGTGCTGATTGGTTTGCAGACATATGCACATATGTGTGTTTGTTTATTTTTTCTAATTTTACAAATGTAGTCATTTTTCCTTGCCTTGTCATTTAAGGGGTAGGATTTTAAAATTTATTTATTTTAATTTACTTTTTTGTTTGTTTGTTTCTCTTGATTGTCTTTCTCTTCTTGTTTCTCTAGTAGCCAAATTCTCTTGTTCTCTCGTTCCTTCTCCCTTTACTGTGTTTTTCCTACATTTTCTGCTCCTTCCTTATAATCATTACCTGCCACATCTCTTCTGCCTTCTTTCTGTTCACATTTTTAAAATTGTGAACGCTCTACTACCTCTTATCACGCTTTCTTTTCTCTTAAATAACTTTATTTTTTATAATCTTTTATAACTAATTGGTTTATATAACCTCTGCACTCACCATTCATGTTGCTGCAATTATTACTGCCATGGAAAACATAGTTGACACCTGATGTTTGCTTTAATGTCAGATATAGTTTATGTTTATTTATTGGTTTTGCTATAGGCAATTGATGACTCCATTATTTTTTGTTTATGTAGAAAAATTAGTGTTGTGCATGCCATAGTAGGAACCAGGTATTTGTTTTCATGCTGTAGATTATTTACATTGGTGGTTGCTATATTTTATTTGTTCATTTTGCTCATTATGAGAGATGCTAAGAACCTATAGGAACACTAAGAGTGCACAGGGTAGAAACTCTACTGTTGAACTAAACTAAGCCAAAAGACAATGCATATTGCTCTATACACAAATTAATGCTACTTAAACTTTAGCTATATTTCATTACAAAGAATAAAAGAGACAAAACCCCAAACTAAAAATCAGTCTCCAAATAGAAATGGCTGGTGGGGCACCTCAGGTTCTACTCACAGACATCCATTTCTACAGCAAAAACAGAGAGAATTAACACAGAGAATGTGGATACCACACCTATGAGGGATCTCAATCTATATCATTGTAGAGCTAAGATAAGGCTGTGCCCTAAAATGGTTCACATAAAGAGCTGAACAGTAATCCACCCCAAATGATCCATAAAACTTAACCAGGAATACAAGAAGCACTTTTTAAAAAAATAAAAACAAGATAATGAGATGCCTCCTAAGGTTCATAATTTAGCAGCAACTGACCCCTAATAATTGAAGTGGATGAAGTACCAGATCCAAACTTGACAAGAATGATTATAAAAAACAATCAGTGAATTCCAAGAGAATATAGAAAAACAACTGAATGAATTAAGGAAGTCAGTATAGGATATAAGTAATAAATTCAATAAGGAGATAAAGATATTGGGAAAGAACCAAACACAAATCTTGGAAATAAAAGACAAAATGGATGAAATAAAATGTTCAGTTTAAGTCTCTCTGATAGAGTAGACCATGCTAGAGATAGAATCTTTGAGTTGGAAGACAAAGGGACAGGACTTAAGCATTCACAGAGTATTTTTTAAAAAAAGAAAACAAGTAACTTTGATCAAAATATATAAAACCTCTAGGACAACATTAAGAGAGCAGATTTAAGAATCACTGTAATTGAGGAAGATTGTGAGATTAAGTCTAATGGAATGGATAATCTCTTCATGAAAATAATAATAGAAAATTTTTTCAAACCTTGAGAATGAGATGGATATACAGAAACAGGATGCATTCAGAACACAAAATAGACAAGATTTTAAAAAAAGTCCCTTTTCATGTTTATTATAATTAAAATGCCTAACCTACAGAATAAGGATATAACTTTTAGTTTTTCTCAAGAGAAAAGAGCCAGGTCACATTTAGAGGTAAGCCAATCAGGATTACTTCAGATTTCTTAGCACAAACTCTAAAAACCAGGAAGGTTTTTAGAAGTCCCAAAGGCAAATAACTGTCAACCAAGTTTGCTATATTCAGCAAAATTACCATTCAAAATTGAAGGGAAAATTAAAACTTTCCAAGATAAGTAAAGAATAAATAAACCCCTCACTACTAAGCTGACAATATGGAACTTATTAAAGGAATGCTCCAAACAGAAAAAAAAAAAATCAAAAACAAATCTCAGAGCTGACGAATGAACAGATCTCATTTGAAAAGTAGCTAAGCAAATGGCAAATAGGACCAAACTAAACATAAGAAATAAATTAAAATGGCAGAAATAAATAGACATTTCACTGTAATAACATTGAATATAAGTGGTCTCAACTCTTTAATTAAAAGACTAGATTGGTAGAATGGCTTAAAAAATACCTAACAAAGGTTGTTTGCAGGAGACTCTTTACAGGCAAAGATAGTCACCAGCTGAAAGTGAAAGGATGGAAATTAATACATCACGCACATGGAACCTGAAAACAGGCAGGAGTAGCTACTCTCGTTTCTGACCAAGCAGACTTCAAACCAAAATTACTCAGAAGAGACCAAGGTCACGTCCTGCTGGTAAAGGGAAAATCCAACAAGAAGTTATAACAATAATAAATATTTATACCCCCCAAATGGGTGCAACTGATTACATCAAAGAGATACTATTTGGATGAAGGCCTCAGGGAGACCCTAGTACAAGAATTGTGTATGATTAAAGTACATATTTCTCACCAATGGATAGATCATTCAGACATAAATTCAATAAAGACTCTTTGAACTTAAAAATACAACAAATTAAATGGATTTAACAGACATAGACTATTTCATCCAGCAATAGCTGAATACGCTTGCTTCTCAGAAGCTCACGGAACCTTCCCCCAAATTGACCAAAATTTAGGCCACAAAGCAATTCTTAACAATACAAAAGTTTGATACAATTTCTTGCATCTTATCTGATGAGAGTAGAATTATGTGTGTGAGGGCTGAGAAAATGATGGTGAAATGACACAGGTTTCTGCCTCATGGGTAGCGAATGTACAGTCAATTCCAGTTGAAACTTTAACAAAGTTATATTGTTCTATAAGGAGAATATGGCAACCCTGTGAATAGTTAAGATAGCCATGCAATAGTCTAATCATATGCAGACTGAGCTACAGGGTCAATATCAGTTCTCCTTCCCTTGAATCTTTGATGAAATGAAAATTTAAGGTATCATTTTAAAAAAAAAGTTTGAGAAGCATTTTCTTGGGATATCTGCATATTGATTAAAATCAACTTGCATTTAATTACTAAAGCCTCTGCCTAATAAATTATACCTTCATTGAAAGGTAAATCAACAGATTAAATCACTTTGCTGATGCTTATCTTTTCCATTTCTCCTCTATTTCCCCCATTCTGGGGAAGAACCGAAGGCAGATGCAAGTCAGGGAGGAGAATAGGGATTGTATGGAAAACATACCACCCTTAATCTGGAAAATTCTATGCCATGAATGCCTAGGATACCTCACACTTTCTCTCTGCTTGTTTTTGTTTTGTTTTTCCAGGGCTAGGGATGGAGTTCAGGACCTTGCACATGCGAAGTGAGTTCTCCCCAACACTTCTTTCTCTCTGGAGATGTCTGTTATTCATGAGGTTGAGAGTTAGGGGTGAGGAGCCAGACAGCCCTGATTTGAAACCAGCCTCCTCACTTACTAGTTGTGTGCCCTGTACAAGCTGCTTAGTCTATCTTAATCCATTGATCCATCAAAATCAGGATAACAGTTGCACCTACATTGTAGGGTTGTCATGAAGCTTAAATGAGTTTATCTTCATAAAGTGCTTAGAACAGTGTCAGACACACAATAAGCACCTGCAGACACTTCTAAACTAGATGAGCTAACTTTGATTATTTTCTAGCTGTTGGATTTGGGAAGGGGTTCCTGTGATTCAGCATTCTTTAACAGTGTAAACCCTGTTGTTCCCGTACAGTACACGTATGTAGGTAGTCCACACCTTTCCAGTGAAAATCATGTCACTGGGCCTCACTTTTGACCAACTTCTGAGAATATTTAATTTATCTTGCTATGTTTTTCTTCAGTCCTCATCCTGTCACTCTGGCTCCAGGAAACACAGCTCTGTCCATAGGATCAGACAGTACAGCAGCCCTGGGAAGCTCACCAATTATTCCCTCTCCTCCCCACTTCCCAGCCAGACCACACCCAGAAATCCCTGTGGCCTTTCTCTTCACCACGGGGTGGTTTCCACTCGAGTCCCCTTGGCCCTCAGGAGACAGTCTGGCTACAGGTGGGTGCAGTCAGCACCAAGGGCATCTTCCTGTTTTCAGGACAATTCCCCAGGGCGGGTGGCAGAACCCCATTCACATCACCAGCGTCACAGGCTCCTTGTGGATGATGGCGTTTGTTACTTCCTGTGTCACTGTGGAAAAGCCAGCCATCAGCTTTTCACTCACAATTCCCATTTAGTCACAGTCTGGTGCTCTCCCAGTGCTCCTGCGGGGGGCTTCAGCCCTCCTTTTGTTTTTATAGATGGTGACTTCGAGGTGAGAAGCGAGGGCTTCATTGCTGCCAGGTCACCTCTCTCATTAACCCTGCGACTTGGCGAGGGAGGCCCAGCTGGTCATTTCAGTTTTTAACAATAGACACTGATATTGGATTGCAGTGTGGAAACTGGCTCTTGCCATCTTTCCCTGTTAATTGGTGGATTTAACAACTATGTATAGAAACAAAACCTCTGGTCTAAAAAATAGGCTCGAAACACTGGGCTGGTGGCTGATATTTTCTTCCTGACCATGACATTTTCAGCAGCGGATGGACGAAGGGTTAGGAAGAGTGAGGCTGAGTTTTATTTTAGAGAGCCTCCTCGCTTCTCTCTGGCACCTCCCGTTCTTCAGAGTTCATATAAATAAGGCCCTGTAACCTTGGGAACTCTGCAGGCTGCTCCTCCCCCTGGCCCGGGCAGAGCAGAGGGCCGCCAGTGCTCAGTGGGAGACACAGTTCACTGCAGAGCTTGCTGAACACTTCTCCTGGTGGCTGCAGTTACATCACGGGGAATGTATTGTTTGAGTGAAGATTCTTTCACCTCTTGATGCCTTGAGAGACATCACCTCCAACTCATGACTTTGGGGAACGAGTCACATCTCTCCCATGTTTTACTCCTTGGAAGGAGAGGTGAGGGCAGCGATGAAGCTGTAAACACCATTTCTCTGATGTTCTAAAAGTGTAGAGAGAGATTCATCCGTTTAACGAGCGATTCTCTGGCACCCATTTCATGACAGGTATCGTTCAGGCATGGAAGAAAAAAAGAAAAGAAAAAAGAGAAGGAGGGAAGGAGGAGGGGAGAGGGGAGGGAGGGAAAGAAAGAAAGAACTTTGGGTCTTCTCCTGTCAATCGATTCTCATTTGAAAAGCCTCATTACAGGGCTGGGGCTGGGGCTCAGTGGTAGAGCGCTCGCCTAGCACGTGTGAGGCACTGGGTTCGATCCCCAGTACCCCATAAAAATAAATCAATAAACAAACAAAGGTATTGTGTCCATCTACAACTACAAAAAAACAAAAAGACCTTAAAACACAAAAGGATAAAAAAGCCTCATTATAAAGCTGTCTTCCCAGGGCCCCGCCCTCTCCATGTCCAGATGAGGGCACAGTTTCAGTGGACAGATGCCGCTTCCTCCCATTCTCTCCTTCTTTAGGAAAATGTGTCAGAATCAGACAGTGTGCAATGGAGGAAGAACCGTACAACTTGTAAGGTATTATCTCTGTGTATTATGAGGTTTTGACATCTTAAGATCCTTTCTGGTTGGTAAGAGGCTTCCTTCCCTGGACTGGCCAGGTGTTAAAGACAACAAAAGGCTCCACCTGACCAGCCCGCCCAGACCAGCCCGCGGCCGCCACCCCTGCCTTCCTTAGCTCAAAGTTCCTCACACGTAAGATGGCCAGCTGGGACCTGGGTGAGCCTCCGCCTCGCTTTTCCCTGGGGGCCCTGTGAAGGCTTGCCCTCGCCGGCATCCTGACCACCCGAGGCCCCCACCTTGCTGTGTGTTAGGTGTGTCACTGTGTCTGGGGCTGGTCTCCTCGTCTCCTCTGCGGCTTCACCTGCCTGTTCATCACAGAAAAATGCAGACAACAATGACCTGAAATTCCTTCTTTTTCATCAAGCATGAGATGAGTGGTCTCTCATTCCAGTGGTGTGTGTGTGTGTGTGTGTGTGTGTGTGTGTGTGTGTTGCTCTGATAGCAACATTAAGAAGTAAGTTACACTCTAAGAGATGAGCGAATGCAGTAGTTGTGTAGAGAAGGTGGTGTGTCCATTTGCACCTGGGCCAGACCACTGTGTGGATGAGGGGGAGGCGAGACTGAAGCACAGAGGTGGGGTCTGATGGAGGATCCAGGAGAGAGAGGCCAGAGGTGTGTACGGGAGGAGTCTGCATGGGGAGGGAGGGGGAGGAGCAATGCCCGGGAGTCAAGATGTCGGAAGACCAGGCCCACCAGGAAAGGCAAGTTTCTGCTAAGGCCTGGGGTGGCATAAATTCACTTTTTTAACTTTGATGGGATTTTTTGAAGACTAATACAAGAAGGAAACAGAAACACTCAGTTCTTGCAGAACAGGGTTTGACAAACTTCTTCTGCAAAGGGCAAGAGAGTGACTCTTTTAGAATTTGAAAGCAGCATGACCAGTGTGTCAGCCACCAGACCTGGCCGCGGTCCACAAGACTTCCTCTGCAGAGGTGGGCACGGGGCCAGATTCGGACACACTCAGAGTTTGCTGACCCCTGGAATGGAGGCCTCCTGCAGGCCAAAAGGATAACACGAGGGATATTTTCCCTGGAATTTTGCAGGAAGGTCACATCCACTATCATGAAATCAGATCATTTTCAATGGGCTAAATACCAAGGGCATGCGCAAAGCTTCCGCCCATTGTTGAGCTTCCTGTCAGGGCAGACACCTACCAGACAGGTGCATTTCTTATTAATTAAACACCGGGACCGGCTTCAAATGCAAAGCAGTCACCACGTTACATGAGGCATGTATGAAGAAACATCTGAGTAAAGGCTAATCATTGCTTTCAGTTGAGAAGCCTGTTTGTGTGTCTACATATATGCATCTCTGTGTGTGTGTGTGTGTGTGTGTGTGTGTGTGTAAAAGAATATCTTCTAAAGAAAAAGATGAAATATAACAGACTCACCTACAGTCTGGTGGAAAGTCTTCCTAGGCTAACTGGCTCATCTCTTCCAAGATTTAGAGTTCAATAATATTAATAAAGTTTTAATGTGATTTCTAGTGAAGTAATTTCTAATAAAAAGAAATGTGGCTCACAAAACCCCCAGAGATGGTCGTCAGAACTGTGATAATCCCCGTGCAGCAACTGGCTTTTGAAAGCCAAGAAAGGCTTCCCTGTGTACCCGTGGGGAAAACGTGATTTAGTCATTAAAGTGGTGCATTAGGTAACGTTCTCCATAAGCAGCCTGAAATAGACTGTCTAATGGAGGATCACGCTGAAATTCTATTCCCACTAGTTAGGTCCTCCGTGGCTTCCTGTCAACAGACGGAGTAGAAGTAATGGGGAGCTATCTATCCTCCTTCTTCTCATCCTTAACAGAGCTCTTTACTTCTTTGCAACCCAAAAAGTGTCGTGTAAAGAAAAGGCATGAGACTGTGTGGAGATGTCATCGAAGCCGGTGTTTCCAGGGCTCCTAAGATCTGTTTCCGATCATGGGAGTAGCATGAGGGAGACACTCAACAGACCTGTGGTGCTCTTTCTCTGGATACAGGGAGGCTGTAAAGTTGCTCTCCTGCTATGTTGTTGGCGTTGGTCTCCATGGCCATGTGCTTGTTCATAAATAGCCTTGCTGTTGGTTGGTCTGATTTTAGTAGGTGCCATTAAAATGTTTCTCTTGACCATTCATCATGTCTCCTTGGTACAAAACTTTCTTGCTCCTTTTGCTCTGTTTCACGTGAGGAATGTAGCAGTCCCAGTCTGAGGCTGTCCCCGCATCCTTAGGGACGTCCCAAGGACCTAGGATTCTCTGCTGCTGCCCCTCAGGGTCTCTTTGGCAGTCCTCTCCCCTGCCTAATTTAGAAAAGTTTCACCTCCTATGTGAAAACAGGAACCTCCCCTGATTATTTTAAAATAGAAAATGTATGCACTAGGCCTTGGGTTCGATTTCATCAAAAAGAGAAAGAAGGAGAGAGGGAATGTGTTATTTTAAAACAATTAAGTAGATATAAAGTTCACTAGTAAGCGAAGGGTAAAAAGAAAACTCTAAGCAAATGTTTTCTCAGTCTTCTCTGTAAAGGGAAGTTAGAAACCGTCTAACGGTGGTGGGCATCCCAGCCACCTCCTGGCACAGAGGGATCGAGAAGGTAGCTGTCTCAGGCACAAGGGGTGGGCGTTTACTAAAACGGGCAGTTCATGGGTCGCAGGCCTCCAACCGGGCCGAGGTGGGTTCCCCCGAGAAACAGAACCAACTGCATACATGTAGACACCCAGGGACTTATTGTGGAAATTGGCTCACGCATGGGGGAGGCCAACAAGTCCCCTAAGACGATGTCATACCTGAAGACTTAGGAAGGCCAGAGGATGATCAAGTCTAAGCCCAATGTCCTGTGAACAAGGAGGGACTCTCCTCTAAGTCCCAGAGTCTGAAGGCCAGACACCTGGGCAGAAGACAGAAGCCCCAGCTCTGGGAGGAGAGAATTTGCCCTCCCTCTGCTTTGTATTCTATTCCAGCCCTCCGCACACAGCGTGCCGGACGATGCAGGCCACCTGGGTGAGAGTGGACAGCTTGATTCCCTGTATTGGCTCAAATGCACACCCACCTCCCCCACCTGCCCCCATAAGGCTTTACCAGCCATCTGTGCAACCCCAAGCCACCCCAGTTGACATACAGAATTTCCACCTCATTTGCCAACCCCCAAGTCCCTGGGCAACTCCTGGAAGAACCACAAGGCTGCAGTCTGCCTTAGCGCCCCCTATGGGCTGAGCGAGCTGGCACAGCCAAATCCATACAGAGGGTCCCATCGGCCGCGTCTCAGAGGACGACGGAAGGGAGCGTGCAGGTGAGGAACCAGGGCTTAATAATTGGCACTCACATGGAAACCCAAGTTTCTTTCCTAACCAAGGTTTTATAATTGAATTTCGCTACACAGGGGACTGTCCCAAGTTAAAACAATGTCCAGATGCTGCTCCAGAATCTATCAACTTTTGATAATGCAAAGAGTGAATGGTGGTTTAGCATCCATAAAATAAAAGGGTAGTTTTATACATATGTGTGTGTGTGCATGCTCACATGTCTATCTGAGTGTGTGTGCGTGTCTGTGACTTGTGTCACTCTGTCTGCACAGGCAGAAATATATCAGGAAGATCCTATTTCTTAATTATTGGAAAGGACTATACATTAATAGGAAATATATCTCTATTTGCCTTTTAACTCAACTTATAATTTCTTTTATTAAGCACCTGTATTCTTTTTATTAAATTCTTGTTTGGAAAATATCATGTTAGCGACTACATGTCAATCCCCCCCTTGCCCGCCACACACACTCCTTGGTTTTTCTTCAGAATTTCACTATTTGATGAAATGCAAAAGGTCTGAAGTGATTGTTTATGAGAGTATCTAGCTCTGATTGATTGATTGATGACTGACTGAATGATTTATTGATTGACAAGTGATAAAGGCTGCTGGAGTGAATCAGTCAGGGCTATTCTGAGCAACGTCCTCTGAAGATATTTTAAAAGTTAGACAGTTTTCACTCCAGGAAGATATTCTCTACAATGTTTGTGCTCCTGACTGTCACAATGGCTTCTCGTGTAGATGACCCCAAGTGTTTGTGTACAAACAATATGTAGCATACGAACTTCACTGGGTTAGTGTGCAAATAAGCTGCCAGTCTCGGAAAAGGGTTCAGCCACTTCTCAATTATACCACCTATGAGTTGCTTTACAGTTTTTAAATTCTCTCCCTAGATTCTTTGTTATTTCAACATGGTACACTCTTGTTGGACGTTAGCCCTTTTTTGGATAATGTTTTCTTGATGCAGCAAAACTGTACAGCGTAATTGGCAGCCTAACTGTCACTCTGGCTGAGAAAAAGCCGGAACTGGACGAAAACAAATCTTCAAACCATCTCTAATAGTCTGTGCCTCGTGGTGGCTGCAGGTGCCTATTTTTATCTTTCTCTAAGTATTTCACATCTTCTCCATTTTGGATAAGAGTTAAGCCACCGTCTCCTGAGGGCTTTTCACAAGTGTCCATGGTGTTGAGAATCATCACACATGATTTTTATTATGTAAGTTTGGTGGGTTCTCAAGAAAAGTTGCCTAGTAAAGAAAGAAGCAAGAAGATTTAGGATGAATCATTCAGGACAATTCTGTGCAAGGGCCTTCATCACTGTGACCCATGGGGGAGGGCACACGCACAGTCAGTGCACATTTATTCTGGATTTTTGAAATAAAATGCTCCCCACTTGCCTATCCTAAGGAGGCAGAGGATATTAATGGCTTAATATTTGCAAGTGGTTATATATTCTCACAGCAAAGGACAGTATGTCTCATTTGTTAAACATAACCTCAAGAAATATGTGAAATAAGCCACACTAAGAACACATTTTACTTCTTACTATAGGAAACCGGTTTACATTATTAACTAGCTTCCAAACTGTTGGTTCAGTGAGTTCTTTTCTACTTGGCCAGACTGAATTAAGAAGGTGCTTTGATCTGAGTGTCTTCTGTCAAGAGAAAGCTGAAGGCTTCTTCCATGGGTAAGTGGTGTAAAAATCCCACAGAACTGACACCTTTTTAGAATTCCCAAATATAAGTGTTCAAACTTATGAAGATTTTGGAGGCTGTAGTTTTCCCAGCTGGACAAAACAGACCGTGCTAAGAATCCCCCCAGATTCTACCACGTCGTCACTGAGGAAAACGTTCTCACAGAAGACAGGGTCTGTGTTGTCGAGAACATTGGGTGGAGTGATTTATCAGCTCGGTGGCCCAGACGGTTTGAATTCTGGAAGGGAGAAGTTCTTGTCACAGAGCGGGAAGGAACTAATGCCAAATTGCCAACAGACGAAGGGGCCTTGACTTGGAAATGACCCATCTACCCTAACACGAGCACACGACGTCCAAGGGGCGGTCTTTGTTTTTCTCCCTGCCACACTCCACACTCTGTTCCTTGCTTCAGGGGACAGTGGACATTTTCTGTGTGTGAAATGTTTTCCTGTCCGGGGAGCTAACTTGTGGCAGATCCCCCTCTGGGACAACGGGGTGGGGGGGCCACATTTTCAGTTTCTCTTCGGTTTTTGCTGCAAGTACCAAAACCACGACCTGGCCCGCAAGGCTTTTCAACCTCGTGTCTAGAGCTTTGACGACTGCGCTGACGTCCAGTGATTTCCTGTGGCCTCCCACCTGGGAACCCTCACCTGCAGCTGCCCCGCTGCCACACGCCTGCACCCTGCACGGCAGCACGGCGGCTGTTAATGGAGAGGCATGGACCTCTCCGCTGACACCAGCAGGAGAGAGTCAGCTCGTCTCATGCAAAGATGACACTGCCTGTCCAGACCTGAGTGTCGAGATGATTCCAAAATTCAGCTGAGCATATGGGAATAAGAGGAGCAAAAATCCTTGAAATAGAGGCAACTCTTCATTTTGCTTTTTCTTCCTATGATATATATATATATATATATATATATATATATATATATATATATATATATATATATTTAAACAGAGTTTTCTTCAAGGCCCAAATAAGTCACCCTTCCTCTCTTTGGATCTATGTTTTATTCCTTCAAATACAGGCTTCTGGAAACCAGGGCTCAGGCTGCCCCATTCTCCAGCAGCAGCTACAGATCTCTTGGGCTGGATGGACCCTCACTCCCTCTTGCCTGCTACGCTCATGTTACAGTTAAAAAATCTAAATATAAAATGACCATGACAATGTCCAAGAAGAGTCCTTGAAGAAATTGCAATGTGTTATCAAGTCCGAGGTGGGCTTTCTGCGATCGGCATTGAAATATTTTGTGTAGAGCATGGAGTCATCTCTGTACTAGGGATTTATTCTTCAAGTTTATTTATAGAAATACAATGAAGCCCTCACTGTCTAAGAAACTTGGGTGTTGATTAATTAGAAATGGATGTGTCACCCGATGAATGGCTCCTCTCGGAGGAAGAGTGCTCATTCCTATGGACGGATCCAAAGCTGGAGCAGCTTCTACACCTGAGACCATCTCTCTTTAAACAAATCAGATTTTACAGGTCCGTTCCTGTGCACAGTCATTCTTCTATATAATGATGCATATTCTGTGCAAATTTGCAGTGCTCTACTAAAGAGCTTTTCATTCTTCTGTGTACAATGGGGATAATAAACATGCACCTCTCTTTGAAGTAGATGGAGAGCTCTGCGGTGAAGTCAAGGGCCATTGTAAAGGAATGTAAAATAAAAGGTGAAAAACTTGACTAACAACCATTTGGAGATGAAAATGCGTTTTAGCGGGAGTCCATTAACTGATCAAAGAGGCATGCATGTGTGCACACTTAGTTATGCAGGCTTTTAAACGGGAAGGTCAAATTTGTCTTTCCTTGGGCTTTATCACATGGTTTTGGCCAACATCTTATTGACACCAGCACTTCAGGGTCACATCAAAGCAGGTCTGTTGAAGGCCTCTCTGTAATTCATTACCTGAACTTCCCATCGCATCCTCGTTTCATTTGTCCACTGGCCGATGTTTGGCCCTTTCTAGGGGCAGCTAATTCAAACAGGGAACAGACAAGCCTGTTCCATGTGGACAATCATTTCCACAGTGGAGCTGGACAGAAAAGCACGTCTTCATCGAGGCCAGAGAACCTGGCCTGCAGACACACCAGGCAGCTGAAATCCTGTTCTGCAGGTTTTAAGTGCTTTCCTGAGTAGATGTCTGGGTCTACCTAACCCAAAGCTCAAGACTGGCAAGGGATCATTGGCCTCTGAGTGACCCTGCGGGCACATAAGAAGGACAAATGGGCACTGTCTCTGTCCTCAAGGCACATTAGAGGTCATCAGAGAGACGCCCGTTTGTTCTCAATCTCCCTATTTACTCAGAATGGCTCAGGGTCTTCCCCAGCTCAGCCCTATGTGCCTCCACCATCAGGGTGGGGTGGGGCAGCACAAAGGAAGCAGAGGAGAGCTCTCCAGGCCTGGAGTCCTTTCAGTATCCCTTTCTGCTTTCACATCTGGTCCCCTTCAGTGACACCAACCTCTTAGTGATCATAAATGAACTAGAACCAGCTCCATCCTGTTCTTGCTACTGCCTCGTGTTGGTGTCAGCAAACAAAAGTGCACCCGGCCTCCCAACCTCCCAGCCTCTGTCAGAGCATCCTGAGGGACCCACACTGACTGGGTGACACTGGGGGGAGAGCTGGATGGTGTTGTCCGTCACGGAGCTCAGTGAGCAGGGACGAATCTGCTACCCTGGCCAGGATCAGGCTGGGTTGGCTTAAGATACAGGTGTCCTCTTTTCTCCTTTTGATCATTTGGAAAAAGCAGATTGGGGTCAAGATGCCAAGCAGGGTAAATTCGAAAACTTAAGAGCAAAACATTCAGCCTGCCAACATGATTATGTATCCACTAGTTTAGTTCCAGTAGGGGAAAAAAAAAAAGAATTTTTGCCTGATTTTCCTTTCTGTGCCTTTACAAATGGGCTCTTTTGAGGTCTTGCTTTGTAAGTGTCATGAATCAAAAATGCTTTGTTGCTTGAAAGTAGTGAAGCCCTGCCATGGTGTACACTGTCTGGAGACCAGGTCTTTTCAGGGAGAATTTCAATTGGTGAAGGAGAACATGATCAGGGAGCAGTGAGGACCATTATAATGGAAACATCATTTAAAATGAGGCCTTCAACATCTGTTTCACTTCCTAATTACAAGTGCAGCATTCCCTCCTGACACCCAGTCCCACCGTCACCTCTATAAATCACAATCATAAAAAAGTTAAAAAGCAGAGTGATTTACATGGTTGTATGTGCTTTGTATTCAGAACCAGAGGCACACTCCGATTATGTCCCCATCATGGGCCAGATGAAACCAGGTGGGAGGAGGGAGGAGGAAGTGCAGTTTTCATGCCAACCCTGCAATTCTTTCTTCCTTCCATGGATTTTCACTGAAGACTCACGTAAACCACAGTGGGCCTGGGAGGAGAACAAACACACACACACACATACTGCTTAGAAAAGAATCAACTCTGCAAAATTCTTTCAGCTATGTATCAATAAATATTTACTAAAACCTACTATGTGGCAGGCCTGGTGCTGGCCCAAGAGGTCAAAGGAGTAAGCAAAATAGATACTCCTAGTGTGAACATCCAGAATCTAGAAAGAAAACCTTAAAAAATGACTGCACACAGATATATCACTACTGTGATTAAGAGAGAAAACTGCAGGATTCTACGATGAGGAAATTTTCAGCAAAAAATCCCAAGACTGCAAACCCCGAAGGAGATGCAGAAAGACCACTGGAAGCATCCTTCAGCTGACTTTCAGAAACACAAACAGAGCCATATTCCCAGGGCTTTTCCATTTCTGAAAAAATCCGTAATTCAAAACAGAAAACAGCTCAAGTGATTTAAGTAAATATTGAGGATATCACATATAGATTTAAATTTCAGACCAAAGGAGAGAGAACACTCTGTAATTCAGATGTTAGCTGTTATACCAAGAAAGACTATGGCTAATGCTGATGAGTATGGACCAGTCTATTACACAGAAATGGGCCATGGATTGTCCTGAACTTGATGGTACAAGAGGAGGACTCAGAAGGCAATTTAAGAAAACAACCCTACTCTAGTGTGGGCTCACACTAATTTCTTGACAAGAAAAATTATCATTGGAAGTATATGATAGAATTATGTACAACAATGATGTACAACCTATTAATTAACCCTTATGTCTATGTATAAATACATGCATACTATAATATTACATGTCATACTGAACAGACAGCGTAAGTTAAGTCTGTGTTGTATTGTGTTGGTGTAAGACAGGCTGTGCTACCTAACAAGCAATTCCCGAGTCTTAGCCCTTTGACTTGCGCTCGTGAAACATGTTCATTTGGTTCAGTGGGATCCGGTCCCATGTTGTCCTGAGGACTCATGACAGGCTCCGAGGGCGTAGCTCAGCAGAACCCTGTGTGCTAGCATTCACAAGCTTGAGGTCAGTTCCCAGCTTCAAAAGAATTCACGATGATGGCAGTTCCACGGGCTGAGAGGTTTCTGATTGCCATGGCAATGGAAGGGCTGATGGAGAATTCCCCACTGCTTCTCAGGAGCTTCTATCCCGAGGCTCACTCCATTTTATTTGTTAGATGATTTCCATTCTCTCAAACTTTGTTGGTTAAAGGATGTGTGAGAAGGCCACTGTCTCCCCATTTGCCCAAAAGTATAGAGGATCCAGATTGTTTTTTCTACACCATAAAATCTATATGCCATATTTAATATACTTTATATGTCTATATTATTGATATAGATTATATATATATGTATAATATGAGACTATTTCCTTCTGTCATCTATATCAATAATGTGTTATCAGATCTCAATATCTGCATCAGGTTCACCTGATTTTACAACTGAGTCACTGAAGCTTCTTCTATCAGGGAGGTCACCTAACCAGACTGTGCCTTCCACTTCTGACAAGTATGTGGCCTCTAAACAGGTGCACCTGGCGTACAGCTCTGTGGGAACCCAGGCATTTATGCCCACTCACCAGAAATGGGGATACCAAAGAATCCCCGACAGAGAGGAGCAATTCTTGACACTCCCTTCCTGCCAGAGACTGGACACTACAGCCTGCCTGCTCACAGTGTTGGTGACCAAGGGCCTGCAGTTATCGAGAATTACAAGAATAGAATTGGATGAGAGGGTAAGCCAAACTGCTGAAGTTTAATTAATACAGACTCAATTTGTTCATTAAAAAATGCCCCTAAAAAGAGTGTGCTATTCCAATACTAGTCAATAGTCGGAAACAAATGTTTTGCAAGGGATGAAATATTTCAGTCTCCATTTATAAGGAAATAGAAGTTCATTTTATAGAAGACTTCTTTCATGTATACAAGAGCACCAGAGCTTCAAAATCTGTATTTTAAAAAATGTACATATTGTGCCAAATAGCTTCTGTCTCCTCTCTCTTCCAAAGCACACCCATACAACCCTTGCCTTAGGAAATCACTGAAGATTTCCTCTCCGCAAGACAGCATAAACACTGAGACAATAGCTAACCAAACATGAAAGCTTACAAGACATTCTCATGGTTCCATATTTTTTGATATCTTCATGTCTTTTTCTGTTATTGCAAGATATGAACCTTGAATACAGTTATAGTCTTCTTTATTTCTAGTTCCTCCCCCTTTCAGAGTTATTTGTAAGACAACTGGCATCTTATACCACAAACATAAAAAAATCACTGTGAAGATTTCAGTGTTACTTGAGCTCAGTTGGCATCTTTTCATTGTTTTTTTAAATGACAAGCTTAAAAAAATGCCCCTCCTGATTATAGGAGTCATCAAATCCATTTGATACATATTTATTATTTTTATTATGATACAGTACACATAGCATGACATTTAGCATTTTCATGATTCAAAAATAAATTCAGGGGCATTTAATAAATTCACAATATTGTGAAACCATCTCCCCATCTGGTTCCAGAGAACTTTGAGCATCCCAAAAGGAAACCCTGTGTCCATGGAGCAGCCCCCCATCCCTCCCACCTATCCATCAATCTGCTTTCCATTTCTACCAACTCTACTGCTCCAGATACTGCGTAGAAATGGAATCAGAGAACGTCCTCTTGAGTCTGACTTCTTTCAGCTAGCATATTTTCAAGGCTCATCCATGGTGTAGTTATATCAGCAATTCATTCCTTTTATGGCTGAATAATATATTGTCCAATATGAGGGTGGACCACAGATTGTTTATCCATTCCTTTGCTGATGCACATTTGGCTTATTCTTCTTCTTTGGCTAGTGTGAATAATGCTCCTGTAAATGTTTCTGTGCAACTTGTTTCAAAACAGGTATTTAATTATTATGGAATTGTTGGACATAAGTTAATTCTGTGTCTAATTCTGCGACTGCCGAACTGTTTTCCACAGCAGAGGTGAAATGTGACACTCCCACCATCAGTATATGAGGTTCCGTCCTCATCAACATCAACGCCTGTTATTTTCCTTTAAAAACTTCTTTCTAGTCAAGTCATCCCACCAAGCATGAAGTGGCATCGCATGTGGTTTTAACTTGCATTTCTCTGATGACTGTTGATATCAAGCATCTTTTTATGTGTTTTTTGGCCATCTGCATATCTTCTTTGGAGAAATGTCTGTTCAAGTTCATGTCCTATTTCTTCCCTTGAGTTGTTTTTTCTTTATGTCATTGAATTGTCGGAATTCTTTACATAATTCAAATACTAGACACTGTTCACATACGTGGTTTGTGTTTTCTTCCATTCTGTTGGTTGTCCTGTCTTAACAGAGGTCTTGAGAATGTCTATTGATACACAAAAGTATTCATTCTGTTAAAGTCCAATTAATTTTTTCCTCTGCTTTTGATGTCATGGTCAAAAGATTCTCCCTCTGTTTTCTGCTAAGAGTCTTATCACCTTAGCTTTTATGCCTTGGGTCCATCTTGAATCAAGTTTTCCATACGGTATGAAGTAAGGGTCCAGCACCATTGTATTCTTTCTGGAACCCTTGTCAATCATCAAGTGGCCATAGATATGCACACAGGCTCTATTCTGGTTCTTGATTCTATGTCACTGTTTAATATGTCTATTCTGATGCCAATCTCCGGGTATTTTTTTGTTATGAAGGCTTTGTAGCAAGTTTGGAAATAGGTAAATATGAGTTCCAAGTTTTGCTTAATAATTTTTAGGCTCCTTGGGGTCCCCTGAAATACCATATGAATTTCAGAATTAGCTTTCTATTTCTGTAGAAAAGGCTATTGGGATTTTGGTAGGTAATTCATTGAACTTCTAGATCTCCTGGAGATTTGACCATCTTCATGGTATTAAGTCTTCTAATCCGTGGTCATGAAATATCTGTCATAGACAGGTTTTAAAGTTACATCAAAGATACTCACTTTCAAAACAGCTCAGGAATTGATCGTATCAGACCTTATATGGGACAATGCTGGATATTTTGAATTTTTTAAATTATTGTGAAACTAAAGTAAAATAAATGTGTGGAGCATAATAGAATTTCTACCTAGACGGCACACATATATTTAGAGGGCTATCTCTTTTAAATAAGTATCACAAACAAATACATTTTTCAGATTCAATAAAAGGTGCAAAGAGAAATCTATCTTGAGAAATTTCCAAAGCCACAGTTTAAAAATATCTCGATTCTATTTGATCTCTGTTAGAATTCACACTATTAATGTCTTGGTATTTTCAAAGTAAATAAATAATACACCTTTCTTTCCTTACCAAGCTTCAAAATGAAGATAAAAATAAATTAAACACCTGAAGAGCACACCATCAGTTTAATTGACACTGGGTTATCGGAGAGCGCTCCACTTCACAGCCTCAGGGAGTTTGCAGAATTCCCTAAGCAGGACAGGTGGTGTGGGCAGGAGGCAGCTCTGCACCTCACTCCTCTCCTCGGAGTGCAGTGTGCATGCCCTCGTTTCCGCAGCAGTGAGTGGGGATGGGTCTTCAGGCCTCACCCAGTGCTCAGGCCACATAAGCCACCAGCTCTCAACCTGGCATTGTCATTCCATCTAATGGAGAAGCATCACACAGGCAGGCACTCAATCTGTTGAATAAGGTTTTATTTTTCCTATATTTTTCAATTATCAGATCAGGGTTGATTTGTTTTTAGCATGGATCAAATGGACACAAATTCCAATTTATGTTCTTTATTCATATTTCTAATTTTGATCTAGGAATGATCATATTCTTACGCTTCTCCACGTCATCTCATTATTTCCACATATCAAAGATGATGACCTTACCGTGGTGGGTTGTGGGTTTGAAATGTGTGTGAAATGCTCAAATGTGGATGTCCATGAGGTCATAAGAAGTGTTCTGTCAGCTCAGGCCAGAGACCTGGGATAGGGATGGAGTGTGGGGGAGAACAAGCCACCCTGTGGTTACTGAGGCCAGGGAGTTGGAAACACAGGACTGAAGACATTGTATGAAGGAGAGGAGGGAGGAGATCCCAGCAGAACGCTCCGACACTCCAGCCGTGGGGAGCAGAGCAAAGGAGAGGGACCTGAAATCAGAGTATCATAAGGAGCAGCCAGAGACGTTGGAAACAGAGACGTTGGAAGCAGGGAAACCCAGGGTCAAAAAGAATGGTGTGAAAAGCAGCAGAGAAAGATGGAGTCGGGTACGGGTTAAAAGCTGCCATGCCAGGGGCCTCCAGGAAGAGCATCCTGCCATTCAAAGAAAGCTTCCAGGATGAGCGAGAAGACAAATCCAGTGACACGGAACTGCGATGGATGAAAGAGAAGATGGTGTGACCAGTAAAGACAGAAAAATTGGAAGCCTGGTTAAAAGTGAAGGAGAGATAAAGGGGAGGAGTGAGATAGGTCTCTATAAAAATCACCATGTTTATATGCCAAAAGAAAAGAGAAGCAGAGATTGAAAGTCAAAGGCATCAGTGAGGATGGGATTAGCTGCTGGGGAAGATCTCAGAGGAGAAGGCAGCTTTGAGACTCAGCCCAGGGGCAAGAATCCTTTGAGAACTAGGGCTGCTCTTCCTCTTCAGAGATAAAAGAGAGAAGATTTTTGCAGACATAGACCTAGGGGCTCAAAATTGAGGGCTTGAGCCCGCTTTTATTTACTTATTTTTGATAAAATGAAATATAGCAAAACCATCTGATGAGAGGGGCTTAGGCAAGGTTGGAGGTTATCAAAACCTTGTGCAGGTTTTCAGTAGTAACAGGGGACATTGAAGAGGAAGCATATCAAGTACCATTAGTAATTCTGCTGAGCAACATTAACGACACTAACGACCCTGGGAATACTTTGGGTGTTCAGTCCTCACACTTGCAACCCTGACGGAGGATAAATTTTGATGTTGGTTGGCAAACTGGTTGACAAATGAACAAAGTAATAATAAGCATGAGGATACTAGATTCAATTTTCAGTATATTTTTGTCCCAAGTTGGAGTGGCGGGAGATCAAGGGGAAATTAGGAAAATCAGTTGTACTTCAGTAGAAGTGAGATGTGTGGAGTTTCGACGTATTGAGAACTCAGCCAGCGTCCAGCAAGAATTCAGAAGGATCCCACCTCGCTTGGGTCATTCCTGTGCACTGTTCTTTTAGTTGTAACAAGATACTTTCCCACATCCTCACATCGCATCCCTTGCCCTAGTGGCTTGACACACACCCTCGTTTCGATTTGATTCTGCATGATTTGCCCTGATGTCCAGTTAGATTTCTGGCAGGGTCTGCGCTGGGTCCCCCTGCCACAACCCCAGACTTAGGGCATAGCCAGGGGTGAGGAGGTGTCATGATTCAGAGTTGGGAGGAGGCACCCACGTTTAAAGGGGTTAGCACTCCTCTAATAAAAGTTATAATGAAATGTGAACACATAGACAGTCTTTCTTTCTCTTTTTTGCATTTTTAATTGACAGACAAAAATTGTACATGTTTTTTGAAAACCATGTGATATTTTTATATACAATGTTCAAATCAGGGTCAACATATCTATATCCTCATACCTTTATCATTTCTTTGTGGTTAAAAATATTAAAAATCCTTTCTCTTGGACTTTTGATATATAAAGCGTATTATCATTATCTGTAGTCCTGGAATTTCTGCTAGAACTTATTTCCCCTACCTAATTATAACACAGTGCCCATGAGTCTCCCTTTCCTATTCCTCCTTCCCTTCTACCCTCCCCATCTCCTGGTGACTGTCCATTCTACTCTCAACTTCTGCACGATCAACTTCATAGATTCCACCTGAGGGATGGCGTGCTGCTTTATACACAGCCCTTCTGATGTTGGACCGCTTCATTGTCTCTCCTTTTCTTATTGACCGATCTACTTTGAATCAGATCATCAAATTCAGTCAGATACGAAAATCCATGCATTCATAGCAAAGTTATATGTGGCCCAACTCTAGCACACAGGCCCCATACAGGGAGGTGCTGCAGACTTTTAGGGACCTGGGTACCGTCTTTCTGTGACTTCTTCCCACTATGTATCTCCACTGGGCGCCCACAGGACAGACTCGGTCCATCAGGAGTGTTTGTGCTGCTGCTCTCATCTACCCCCTTTCCTCTTCAGTGGTGCAGTCACTGTAAGTCAAGGCAGGGCGAGGGGATCCATGGCAGACCCTCCCTCTCAGAACAACTTGGAGCCACCACAGTGGGCTCTACATCCTTCACCAATCAGAACATATTCGCCTCTGTGCATCAGGAAAGATGCAAAGTCAGTTCTTTGTTTAAAATTCCTTTGTTTATCTAGGACTGTAAATTCACATTGTATATTACTGTGGAAGAAGAAACTCAAAACAATATTGACTGGCCTCCACAAAGACGGTGGACCAGCGGGGAAGTCCAGCACCATGGTGGCACGGTGGCCTGGCTAAATTGCGTTTGAGAACTGGCTCTACTAAATCCTGAGGGCAGAGGATACTGAGAAACTTTATTTCCATGTCCATAAACTGGAGATAAAAATTTCTCAAAATGTTCATATAAAAGTTGAAGGACACAGTGCACATAGAGAGCCCAGCCCGGTACACCACTCACAACCAGAATGTGATAAAGGGTGACATTCTTTGTTCTTCATTTGTAAACTGTTTTTTAAGAAACTGAGTTTTTGACGTAATCCAGTGGGCAGTAACTGCAGTAGTGGTTCAAAACCCTCAGAATGCGACAACCATCGCCTGCATCTAAATCCCGCTCCACGATAGCATAAGACCATCTTCTCCTGTGCCCTCTCACTGACAAGAGAGCCTGGCTGATCATCTCCACCTGCTTAATGACACAGCACATGATGGCAATTTCTATTAACTGGCATCTCCACTTACTCTTGCCAAGGAAAGAAAGAAAGAAAGAAAGAAAGAAAGAAAGGAAGGAAGGAAGGAAGGAAGGAAGGAAGGAAGGAAGGAAGGAAGGAAGGAAGGAAAACTATTGTGTCTAATCTTTCTAGATTGGTTTTGATTTTCAACCCCTGACTAATCTCCAAGCCTTACCCTAGAATGTTCCACGTTTTCTCTCTTAATGTGACTCTGGCCTGCCTGGCACTGGCTGACGCTGAGACCCACCAGCGTGGAAAAGTGAAGTCAGAAAGAGCTGCAGTGTTACAGCCAGATTCTGCGCCACCTTTAAACACAGCTGGATTCTGCTGGCACGGCTCTGCGATGCGACTCACTGTGGCTGCACCGTTGCTGTCTTCACCATCTGAGTTTCTGGTCCTTTCTCTTCCTACTAGTGAGTTTATTTTTTCCTCCTTAGTTGCTTTATCCTAGTAAGGCAACGTGTAGAACATCAAGGAATAAAATAATCATTTGCTCTAATGTCACAGAAATGCAAAACAATGTCATTGGGGCTCAAATGGCTCAGTTAATTATGTCTGTTTTCCATTCCATGCGGTCTCTTTTTACAGCCTGCCTTTTCAGCATGTGTTCATATAATTTGAGAGCTGGAAAAGACACTAACAATAATCAAAGTCAGGGTCTTCGCAGTGATGTGCAGTAAAAGGTCATGTGGCCACAAGGACTGAAAACAGTATCTTTTGTCCACCTCTTGGAAACTCACACTGTTCACTAGTCCATGGAGGCCTGGAAATCCCAGGTGTGGACATTTCTAGGAGGGGGTCTATCTCACAGCTACCTGTTCAGGGGACTCTGTTGGGGATCTGCACCAACATCCAATGGGATTGTGTTCTTGTGGAACCCACTTGGGAAACCTTCGGTCACTTGGCTTCGTTAGTGTCCACAGGAAACTGAGTCCTGCAGTGGCGACCACCTGCTTCTCCATCCCTTTTATTTTTGCTCCCCTGAAATTTTATATTCTTCTTTGTGCCAGTGGTAGGGAAAGTACCAATTTGATGGATGGCATTAATGCCACCTTTGTCCCACAGGTATTTCTCACCCCATTTGTACCCCAAATGATTGAGTACTGTTCATCTCCCTTCAACAAAGAAACAGTGAAAGAGCAGAGTGCTGTTTAGCGACCCTTTGCACCTCTTCCCCAAATGTGTCCCCCTCACATACCTGATAAGACTTGTTCTTGCGAAGGATTCAAGGAGATGAGCGTTCTTTAGCTACAAACCAGAGGTTAGTCTCTGAACTATCGTTCTATAGGTACTTACACAACCAGGTTAAGTAGTCTCCATTCCTAGGAGCAGGTGAGAGAACTACAAATACAAGGTCACTGATGACTAACTCTTGGGTTAGTGAGTTAGTAATTAGTGAATGCACATGTAACATACATATCTAAATTTTCAGCAGACGATTTCTATCACCCAGAAAAAAACCTCATGGAAGAGAATCACAGCCATTCTGTCACATCACCCTAGACACTGAGGGCAGTGGAAAGCACCCATCTGCAGACAGAGGCCACTGTTGGTTCAGCGCCTGACCCTGAGCAAGGGTCTTGGGGTGTTCCTTTCCTCTCTAAAGAATGAATCATTGGAAAATCACTTTGAGCCCCTCTCGTGACCGATGGGAACAATGTACTATCAAAAACCCGAATGAGAAAATGCCTGGGAATTGATTTTCTACGTCGCTGTGACCGATCTGCTTTTCATTAGTTCCACTGACTTTTGTACTAACAGATAAAAACGAGAGCCGTGTGCGTGTGCGTGGATGTGGTTTTGTTTGGTTTGCGTTTATCATAAGGCCACACCCCCGCCCCCATGCCAAAAGCTGCATCCTGCCCATGAAGGAGAAAGGGAGGAAAAAATCCTCATCCTTCTCTGGTGGGTCCCAGACCTGAATTATTCCATTTCCTTTCGCAGTCAGCAAATCCCTGTGCATCTGAGGCACTAAACTCAGTTCCTGAAAATATTGCCTGCTTGTTAAATCACCACACTGGATAGGCCCTTAAAGAGGCAGACATGCCTGGAAATTTACTGCGGGGAGCCTGTACGTCTTCCCGAGGCCTGGGATTCTCTTGACTTTCCCCAGCAGAGGAAGCCTCTGATGATTGTCCCTGCAGAGGGCAACCAAGAGCCACGCTGCCAGCCAGGTCCAAGCTGGCACCCTGGAGGAGCAGGGAGCCAGTATTTCCTGGCTCGGGTCTTTGTGGGACCTTCACAGCCAATCCAAGTCATGTGAAGGGCTTTAAGCTGACCCATCTCTTCTTTTGAGTTTAACATGATGCACAACTGCTGGGGAAAGACCAATTAGGCTGACGCACGCATCACTCTTTCAAAAGCCTGATTGTTCTGATGTTGGGTCAAGTGTAGACCCTACCATAGACATGCAGGAGAAGCCAGGCTCACACACGAAGCCACGGGCATTCTGGGTTTCTCTGCAGGAAGGGATAGCCTCATTTGACACCTCAAAGTTTGTCCCAACCCCTTGGATTTCCTTTACACCATTTTACAGCAGGCTCATTTCATTAATTAAACTCCTTTTGTAGGGTCTGAGAGCCATAAACTGGAATGATATTGGCTTCATAGCAATGAGTGTGATAGGTTTGTTGCAGCATATTTTAATTTTCCAGCTGAAACTGCCTAGAGTGCTCTCAGCACTACCACTTTACAGCACAGCAAATCTGCTGTGAAGCCTGTGGACTTCTTGTCTTTGTTGCAGTAAAACAGTCTGCACCAGGGCTGGAGATGTGGCTCAGCGGTAGCGCGCTCGCCTGGCATGCGTGCGGCCCGGGTTCGATCCTCAGCACCACATACCAACAAAGATGTTGTGTCTGCCGAGAACTAAAAAATAAATATTAAAAAAAAAATACAGTCTGCACCACTGCATACACAGGCAGCAGTGAGCTGGTGGACCCTTGGGTCTGCCCCATCTCAGGCTTCAATTGCTAGATAATCCAGCTACTTCCTAAGTCCAGAAAAGTAAAGTAACTAATCATCTGGAAAAACATGAGGTTTAAAATAGTGTTTCATAGAGATTTGTGAAGTTTGCTCATATGAGATCTGTTTTCTGCTTTCTAGCTCCCATGTGGTACCTACTCTATGAAGAGCTACCCTCCTGGACAGTTTTCAAGGTTACTCTTCGCACACTGTGACTTTCCTGATGGCATCTGTGAATGTTGGATCCAGAGGGATCCTCAGGGAGGGGGTGTAAACTGAGATGAAGCATTCCTTAGGCAGGTGCCCAATTCGTGGAGGGACACCAGCCTTAGCGTCACTGGGAGCCTGGTGGAATGCAAACTCCCAGGTCCTTCTCCAGACCCACTGAAGAAGAAATGCTGGTGTTGGGCTCCAGGTGGGTCAACTGCAAACCAAACTCTGAGAACCATCACCTTCGACATTTTTGAGGACTTGGAGAGTTTCACATTAACTTGAGATACATGGTTTCATTTATTTGCATAACATTCATTAAGTAGCCAGAGAAGATAGTTTTCCAACTATCTGAAGAAGAAACACGATTTCAGTAGGAGGCTCTATTCAGAGTCCAAGGCTCATCCTGCTGCCCTCCCCTCTGGGCAGCCAAGTTGGTCTTGGATAGAGGCTCACCCAGCTGTGGTGTCTGTGTGGCTGGCTGGACAGACAGAGCCCAGGGAGAGTCCTCAGTGGCTGAGCGTCACATTGTAACTGAGGAAGAACGAGAAAGAGAAGAAGAAGAGGGGAAGGAATGGAGGGAGGGAGGGAGGGGGGGAAGGAATGGAGGGAGGGAGGGAGGGAAGGAAGGAAGGAAAGGAGGAAGGGAGGGAGGGAGGGAGGGAAAGAAGAAGGAAGAAAAGAGAGAAAACAAGGAAGGAAAAGAAAGGGAAGGAGAGTTTCCAAAGTGAGCTTCTGGCATCCAGAGCAGGTGAGCTGCTTACAAGACGGGAGAGGGGCCGGCTTGGATATTTACCTACGGCTTCGTGATGGGAGAACAATCGTTCAAGGTGAGAGCAATGGTTGTGACCAGCATGGAAGCTACAGCACCTGTTTTTGTTGAGGACACCTTCAAGGCCGCCTTGGTTGGTGGTGACAGTGGTGCTGTTCTTCCTGACCTCTGTGTCTCTCTTGCCAGTTGGTGTTCTAAAGGTGAGAGCAGACCAACCATTGGAGAACTTGCTTAAGATTCTGATTTCTGAGCAAATACTTCAATTTACTGAGTCTAGAGTTGGGATGCAAAAATCCTCATCTTGGTACCGCATCTCAGGTGAGCTTTGTCAGTTTCAGGTCAGACCCTGGACCTGTTGTAGTTTTGCTTGTTTGTTTGTAAGTAATAGGTTTTATAACTAGAACAAAACAAAACAAACACACAACAAGCTGAAAACAGGCTGTGCTTCCTCATCATCAAAGAATGGCGGAGGAGGAGCTCTGGTGTGACCCCAGAGTCACAGCAAAATGTGACCCAGGACCTCATGGGAAACTTATGTGTTGACTGCCTCCAACCCAGATTGAGCATCAAAGAAATGGTGCACCTCCAATTAATGTATGCTATTTATAAAATCCACTTAGACAAATAGATACTCTGGATTGCAAAGACAAATATCATGCAAATGCATTTGCTGTATTGAACATATGATTGCCTAGGCATGATCCATAGGAGAAAAGAAGGATAACTTGGAGACTTTGGGACCTACTTTTTGGAAAATCCTCTTTCCTGTCCAATCCTCTGCTTCTGCAGCAGAACAGAAAAGACCTACCTAGTGAGCAGAGCTGAATAGTTCTCTTCAGTAAGAGATCCTTGAGCCACTCTCCATCACTTAAAAATGAGGAAGTAAAGACTCATGAAAAAAGCCAGTGGAAGAAAAATAAAATGAATTGGCACAACTCTTCTGTGAACGTTTGAAGTGTCCCCAGATGTCCTCATGTTGGAGGCTTGGTCCCAGCCTGGGGGGGGGGGTGGGCAACTCAAGTAGGCAGGGCCTCGTGGGAGGCAGTAGGCCACAAGGGGCGTGTCCCTGAGGGGATGTCAGGGCCCAGCAGCTCCTCTCTCTGCTTCTCAGCTATAGGACCCCCCCCACCATGGTGACTGTGCTCAGAGGCCCCAAGGCAACAGGACCACTTAACCATGGAGTGATGAACGGAAACCAGGGGCCAAGATAAATCTCACTTCTTTTTAAGTTGATTTGAACTCACTTCCCTTCTCAACTATTGGACTCCATAACTGAAAGTTGGCTAGGACACCTTTTCAAGCCAATTCCATCTGCTCCAAATAATAGTCTCCTTCTTACTTTATTCCTGAAACCAGTGGTTCCCAACACACACCTTCAAAAAGTCGTGATTTAGTTTCTCTGCATGTGGTAGGAGTTGGGGAATATTTCAAAAAAAAATCCCCAGGTGATTCCAGTATGCAGACCACTTGCGAACCCTAGCCTTAAAATAACCACTTAAAAAAAGAAAAATGAACGCCACCTCTTTCTGGTGCGTCAATGCCATCCATTTCCCTCCTTAAAGCCCCTCCGTGGCCATCCTCTCCTGTGGGTCTTAAGTTCCAAGTTGTCAATAGGGAAAGCCGGGCCTCTGTTCCAAAAGGCTGGCCACTGCCCATCTTTTCAGTTTAATGCTCATCTTCTCTATCCAATGATGTATACTCAGAGAATATGGAACTTTCTAAAGGATTATGGGAAAAATTGCTTTGCCCTAAAAAACTCAGTCATCTCTTAGTGGGTCCCTATTGTCTGGAGGTTTTCCCAATTCCTTTGCCTCTTCCTTTGGTGCGACTCCTGCTTGGACATAATAATTCTCACACTGCTCTAACTGCCTCTCTGTCTGATGTCCTACGTGAGGCTCTGGCATTGTTTCTATCTCTTTGTCTCCCAAGAACCTGATTTCTTAATGCAGTGTACCATTGGGCCTCCGAATCTCAATCTGCAGGTTAAGCATCCATAGATTCAACCAGTTGCAGAATGAACATATTCAATACAAATGCATTTGTTCTGAACCTGTACAGTTTTTTTTTTTATTCTTGTTACTCAAACAATAGAGTATAGCAACTATGTGCATAGAATTTAAATTGTACTAGGTGTTATAAATAATTCAGAGATGACTTGAAGTTTAAGGGAGGGCGTATGTAAGTCACAAGCTAACTGTGACTTTGGGTGTCCACCGAGGGTGTTGGGATCAGTACCCATGGAAACCGAGAGATGGCTGTCCTCTCTCTCATTCAACTCTGCCTTGCCACCCTGAGTGCTGGAGCTGGCCCATAGCAAGTTCTAAAGCAGGAGCTGTGGAATAAATGAATGAAGAAGGATGAGAAAGTATTTCTTTCCTTGGGCCATCTAATATGGACCAGAGTTAAAATCAGGACTTTTTTGTGGATTTGAGAAGGAAATATCATTTACCATTTACTTATCCTTTACCAGGAGATTTGCTCCCAGGAGCTGGGAGACAGGATGGCCTCTTCCCCGCTGCACTGCACTTTGACTGGCCCTCCCCCTTCTCTTCCTGCCTTCTGGTCCCTGCAGCCCCCAGGCATGCATGTGAACATGTCCCCCTGATCCCTGGACCTCAGAGCAGTGAGTTGTCCCAGGCGGTGGGCAATGAATTTCCAGGTTTAACCAGGGGGTCCTGGTTAAGTCACAATTCCTGTCCCTTGTCACCTTACCCATTTTCCCAGGCTGAGACTTCCACTCTTACAAGGGTACAGGAACTGTCCTCTGAGGGAAGGTCCTGCCTCTCTGTCCCATTCTTTTTTGTTGTTTGTTAACTTGCTTTTCCTGGGAAGCCACATCTTTGTCACACCCCGCCATATCCTGTCCACCTCCTATGAGAATCTCAGAATAGCCACTAGGAATATCATGCCCCAGGGCTTGGGCAGCACTGCAACCAGTACCTGGTCACTGTGTCAGCCACTCTTCCTGACTTAGACCTGTTTTCCTCTCCCCCGCCCCCTACTCTGTCTTCATGAAAATCTGGTTTTACCTTTTTAAATGTGGTTGGATTGGCAACAAATGAGCTGCCTTATTCCAAACATTATTCCTCCAAAAAGGGACCCCAGACTTTTGACTTCTACTGTACAGATTTGTCGGTGACTCACTTAACAAAGTTACTTTAAGGTCAAAATGAACAGACTTGGTTAAAAGCATCAGAAATTGCTACCTTCTTGGAGGGTTGGCAGCCGGCCCTCTTGTCTATCCAAGTATACAAGTGCCCTTGCCAGTCACAAAATGGCACATTGATGTCAAGTCTCCAGGCATTTTATCCACTGACTTGATTGTGTTAGACCACTCACATATGTGGCAAAAATAAATTTGAAATTGTGTGAACACCTCCAACCACTGAACATTCTACCATGTAGAAAACATACACAGAGGCAAATACAGAGCCTGAGATGTATCATATGAACGTGCTGGAGTTAAACCACGCCATCAGACATTACCCAGGGAAACTCAGATGCTAAGGCATTTGCTCCTGGTGACACTTACAGATACTGTATTCATCCCTTACCAAGACATAAAAAAGTGATCCAGACCCGGTAGCTTGCAAAAGTTGAAGTGGTTTAGGATGATAGTTCAAGGAAGATGTTTCTAGTCTAGTGGTGAAAGGGATTAATGCCAAAATCCAACAGGCTTTTGTTCTAAGACAAGATAAGCAAGCGCACAGAGACAACGCTAATATTAAATGCAGTGAGACCAGGGAAAATAAAATGATTCCAACAAAAAAATGTTTGAGTGTCTACTATGTATCAGGGTATATTTTAATTTAAAAAAATAGATAAATACTTCCTTTTGTTTTGTGATTTTTACTTTGGGTGGCTGATGAGGGAGAGGAAGAGAGTTGAGATGGAGAGAAAGCTTTCAAGATGACAGAGTCAGCGTCACCACCAGCACACGGAGGTGGCCCCTCCAAGGACCAGTAAGCATGCCTCTGAGGTTGGACAATGGTGGGTTTTCTCTTAAGTTGCCTGACATCCAGTATCTTGGTTCTTAAGTGAGCCAATCATGCCAATGAGACTCAGTGCAAATAGGAGGACGTTTCTTATAACAGGAAAAATCCTACTTGACAGGACTTCCTGAAGCCAAAAACAACCCAAAAAGGAGGGTAAATATTTGATTCTTTGTGAATTGGGGCAAGACTATTAATTAAGAGCGAGAAGCAGGGAGGCCTTTAAAAAATAAGTCACGGGGTAAGCCGTCCACTGATGACCTCGTGATATAACTGGGGAGGGCAGGGGTCTGGTTTCTCTTTCAGCCAGCAGGAAGGGACAAGCGTTTGCTTGTTTGTTTGCTTTCTCCTTCACACTGGAAATAATGCCACAATTTTACTTCCCTTGTAAATAAAATGAAGATTGCTTGTAAAAATCCAGTATCCAAAAGGCATACCACTACCTGGTATTCGACTCATTAAGGGTTAAAAATATCAAGAAACTGAGTAACTGTTATTCTCCGTAAATAAGGAAATGCATCGATCCCTCCAGTTGACAGATTAATAAGGAGGATCAAGGCATATGAGGCCATAAGAAGAGGAAGGAGTAGAAAATCGAGTGAGTTCTCTGATAAATCTACAAACTTTCCATCTGTTCAGAAGCACCCACGGCGCGTGGTTGTTGGAAGGTTCAGGTGAGGTGGCATTTGTGAGAGTCTCACAAGGCGACGGCACCAAGGAAACCCGAGCTCTTTCATCGCCAGGAAACTGACAGGGCACCCAGGCTCTTGGAACAGTGTTCTAGCTGAGCTCCCAGGCTCACATTTTAAACACGATTAGCTCGATAAACATATGAAAATACACTCCGTTTTTCATCAGAAGAGTGCATATGGAGAGGAGAGACACCAAGAGCCAGAAGAATGGCTAACATTCAGGATAAAGATGGGGAGAAGTGGAGCAGAGCAGTCCCTGGAATTCCTGCTGGGATTAGGGATGACTCCAGTGACACTGGGAAAGCAGTGGACAGCACCTCTGAAGTCTGTCCACCCTACCTCCTGTGGTTGCTCTGCTGGGACATGCCCACTCCAGACCACCTCCTTCCAGCACACAAGAGAGAGCTCAGGTAGCCAAATGACCTCCTTCAAACACAGGATAAAACTGAGCCCAGTGAGGAGCTTCCGTTTTTTCAAAAGGCATGTACTACTTTGATTTAAATCAGCATTCTTGATATTTACTTTACGTTTAACCATATCTTAAATCTTTTGCTTTGTGTTCAGTGACTTTAACTTTTTGAAAAAGTCCAGGACATGAAGATTATTTTCATGGAACATCTATTACATACTATCATCCCTGATCCAAAATCTGAAATCCAAAACTGCTCTAAAAGTTCAAACTTGTTGAGCACCAGCATAACACTTAGTTTTAGATTTTGAAGTATTGCAGATTTTGAGATGCTCAACTGGTGAAATCTATGAAAATATTCCAAATTAAAAAAAAAAAAAACACTCAAATCTAAAACACTTGCAGAACCCAGCATTTAGAACTAGGGCTTTTCCAACTGCAGCCTTTACAGAAGCACTGTGACCGGTGATTTCCTGGGAGTAACCAGTGAGGATGGTCTATCAGAGTCTAATAGACCACAATGTGGTCTCCAGTCAGTCACTGAGTCCCATCTGCTGAGCTTCATGTGGGCCACCAAGGACAGCAAGATAGCATCGCTGCAGCAAGCACTGAATGAAGCCAGAATCCACGCTGACCATCTTTTTGTGCTTGAGGAATATAACAGCACCCCACCCCCATCCCCAGTTCTAACTTTTTACTTGTAATTGATTTCAATGGCTGGAAATTTCTTCGCATTTTACATCTCCTTGTTCCTTGTAAAGATTACATCGTATTCCTCTTTGCTTGCCCTTTCTCATCACGGAGCCACAAACTTCACTGGAATGGATCATTCCTTGATTAGGTTAATTTTTTACAGTGTTGCATGGAATCGCTTAATGTGGTTTTTTTTTTCCCCTCTGAGAGATTACTCTGAGAGAACAATGTGACTTTTGGCGAAAACAACTTTCAATGAAAATGCAAAAAGTAAATAAAATAGAAATAATGAAGGTATCCAGCGTAATGAAAGAATACCTGTTTTCCTGATTTTTATAGTTCAAGTGTCTTGGACTTGAACATTAACTCAGCAGGGGCTTCTCTACAGAAGGAACCTGCTGCTGTTCTTCACCATGAGGACCAGCCATCCCGGAGGAAGGAACAATTGCAACCTAACTTTAAAAAAATAATAGTTTAAAAAAGACTCACACAGCGGAAACAAAGCCAATCGATACCACTTGGAATTAAAAAGAGTAGCTGGTTTTATTTTTGAAGCACAGTCTGAGGAAGTTGGTAAACTTGAACATGACCACCAGATACGGCCGTTTCTGAGGGAACAGCCCTTTTTTTCCTCCAGACCCTGGTTCTGTATTGAATCTCAGGTTAATGCAAGGTCAGGTGTCAGGACTCCGTCCTCGCCAACACCAGGGACCATAAACACTCTTAGCCTAAGGTCTGAAGACGCCTGGAGGGCTAGAGGAGTGAAAGCAAATGGCCGTTTGGGTTTCAGAGCCGGCTGATCCCCTCCCTCACTTTCCATCCTGTCTTGTTTTGTTTAAGGAGTCTGGGTCTGCCAAACCCATTAGTCCACTTAGTCCTGGAGCTTGAACTTCGACCTGTGACCTCACTGCACTTTAAAACAGACCATTCTCGCCTGGGAGAAGTCCAGCGCTGCCCCCAGCTTGCAACCCACACACGGGGCCTTCTCGCTGCCCTCTACCATCCATGTGCGAGTTACACAAGCCAGAGCCATCTCCAGCCTCCACCAAGGCCGGGCTCTGGTGGAAGAGTGACGGCTGGCGTAGGTGTTATTTGTACATGTCAAGCAGTGATTGTTCACATCTGGCTGCAAGCTGAATAGGGCTTTAGATTCTCCCAAGCAGTTAAAAATGGTGGCAAGAAAGGAGACAAAGCCGATCTTGATTTACCTTGTGGTTTGCAGGCAAGCCATGAAGTCAGTGTCTTCATAAAGAAGCACAAACAAATACGTTCCCTTTAATAATAAGCATTCCCAGAGACATAGACCCATACACGCCAAGGCTCCATATTCAGAAGAGTCCGCCCAGTTGAAGCAGCAGCACAGTAGAAAGCACATTCTTGCTTATGAGCTTTGCTGAGAACAGTATTATGATTCAAAGAGGCTGGTACACACGTCGGCACACACATGCTAATTGCAGTTATGGTTTTACATCTCATTTCCCCACACCAGGAAACAGTCATATGGAACAATTTTATTTCTACATTCTTTTTTTTTCCCCCTCCACCTTGGCCATTTTGTGTAATGTAAACAAGGGGATGTGTTTAAGGCTCTGATTTTCACACCAGAGGATGAAAATGACCCGCAGATAAAAGCTGTGTGAGTACTGATGGAGTCTCAGACATCCTGGCCACAGCTTTGTCTCGAAACGGAATCTCCTGGGGTGGAAAGCACACACAACATCAGTTGCTATTCAAATATTTCATCTCCTGTGCGGACGGCCACAGAGCTGCATAAAAATGTATGTGACAGAAAAGCACACGTTGGGATTATAATCAGAGTAAGCCTTGAAAAATCACTACGCGGGAGGTTAGAGTCGGACTTGAAAAGCTAGAGGAAGCTGTAAAACAGGAAACTGGATCTAAAGTTAAGAAAACATCAGGATTTGTTTTGAGTTTTCCTTTTCCTTGATATATACCTTGCTATTCTTCCAATTGTAATTTGGAAAAAAAAAAAAAAAGGAGTTTATTCATCCTACAGCAAAACATAGCAAAATGTGCAGAAAAGCAGACATTGGCCAACTATTCTGGACTATCCTCCGATGAGACAATGCAATTAATCAGATAGGAGATGATTAAGCATATCTCAAAAGCAAAACAATACTGCACAGTGGAACATCCCAGAAGCAGTGCAGAGAATGGTTATTTTTAAGCTGCCATCTTTACAGCTGCCCCATAACTAATTCTTGGGTCTTGCATGATACCTAAGAAAACAGGAGAATGGAAGACATACATGGTGGTGTTCTGCTGCACAAGCCTGCTTTGGATTCTTATCTGCTTTGGTCAAATACCTAAGATTCAGTTAGGGTAGAAAACCTTTTATTTCCTTATATTTTATAATTTTTAATGAGAAATCAGCACTCAAAAATTTTTTTAAAATGCTGGAAAGCACATATTTCTTTAATAGATATTATCTCTCCATTCCCAGAAAGTAAAGTTCTTTTTTGTTCTTTGATATTGAAAGGGACGGTAAGGCCCAGTGAAAGCCCCCAGGGAGAGGCAAAAGCCCACACTCTGGCTCCATAAAAGGATGCGGATGCTGTCTGTGACAGCTTTCGGGATGGACCCTAACCTGCTTTAGTGCTCAAGATAAAGCATTTTAAGTATCTCTTGCTGCACAATAAACTGCCCTAGCACTTAGTGGGTGGAAACAACAGTGGCTTGTTTGCTCATAATGATGTCATCTGGGCTGCACCTGTGTGACGTGGTGTCAGCTGGAGGGCCACAGCCAGCCGAGGCAGGAGGATCCACTTTCTGTTGGCCCATTTTTGAGGCTGATAACTTATGCCAGGTGTTAGCCAGAAGCTCTGGGGCTGACAGTGCGGGCCTTGTTCTTCCTCCTGTGGCCTCTTCATGCTGTGAGGTTCATCAGTCCTCTGGCCCTCAGTGACTTTGAGTCCTTTCCATGTGCAAAATACCTTCACTCCCTGCCAAGACTCATAAACCTCATCTCATAAGCACATAGTCTGGGGCTTGAAGTCCAGGTTCTCTTCACGTAAGTCAGATTCTGGACAGATGAGAGTGATCAGGTGTAATTTGTCTTGATATGAGGACCTGTGAGCAAGCTATCTGTCATTCACGTCCCCAATACAATCACAGCACCCACTCAAAGTGAGGGAACATGGAAGGCATGGAGTAACCATGGGCTCAAAGAAAATCTTAAATCTCTCAGAGTACACAAAAATAGTTCCTTGATTAGGGCTCAGCTCTGCTGCCGAGAAGTTTTCCACAGGCTCTATTGGCTCCACCACCCAAGATAGTTCTACTTTTCCATAATAACTGACCCATATTTAAAGAAAAGTAGTTTTCTCAACCTATTTCCCATCAATAGAAAGTTGAGTGTCTACAGGCTTCTGTTAAGTTAGAGCTATATCTGTCCCTTTTGACCCAATAG
Source organism: Urocitellus parryii (assembly GCF_045843805.1). NCBI lineage: Eukaryota > Metazoa > Chordata > Mammalia > Rodentia > Sciuridae > Urocitellus > Urocitellus parryii. The sequence continues at coordinate 151,038,239 of NC_135538.1, read as the reverse complement.
GCAGTGCTTCTGCTAATACAATTACCTTAAAAACTATATAGTTTTCCAATAAATCCTTTTATATTTCATGTTACTAAAGTAAAATAGACAAAAGTCAAAACCAATCTCCTACTGATTGACTCCTCTATAATTTCAACTGTTGGTCAATATCTTAAGATTTTTAGATTCTTATTTTTAGCTGAAGAACTAGCTCTATGCAACATGCCCTTAAGATGCTTAAGAACCCTGCCATCCAGTAGTAAAGGGCTAGGAAGTACCACCTAAAATCTTATGAAGGAATTTGTAAAGGATTTTGTAACCTGACACTAACCAAGATGCAAATGATATGGTTAGCAACCTGATTTGATCTTTGCCCTCAGGCCACTTCTTTCTTTGAGCATTCTTTGACAGTTGTAAAAGCTGAGAATGAGAAACAAATTTATATTTGAAGGACTTGAATTCTGACTTTTATACTGTTTCTTAAATTTGCTTAAAAAGTAAAATTTCCTTTTAAAATTATCTTGCTCCTCCTATTTTTGTCATAAATAGGTAAAGAGGCAAGTGTGTGGCTTTAACCAGCATCCGGCATGGATGTCTCCATACCAAGAGCCACAAAGTATTGAGTGTCCTTCCTCTCCTCCACCTCACTGCACACATATTTTCTCAGCCTATGGTCAAAGTTTCCTTGAGGGCCTTTAGGGTTCTACCTGCCACCCAGTCCCCAAAACAGTTCATTCCCCAAGACTCAGTTTCTTATTACGGCCACACTCCACCTACAGGCCCCAAGTTATGTTTTGGCTTTTGACTGCTGCCTAAAAATATCTCCCTCAAACTCAATGATTTAAATAAAAAGAGTTTATTATTTTTGCAATCATGAGTTGATAGCAGGTGTCTCTGCTTTCCTTAGTGTTGACTACTGAGGTCTAGCAGGTTAAAGGGGCCAAACTCAGGAGGCAGGTTCATGGTGACCGCCTGGCTCCTAGGAGCAGCTGGGGCATCTGCTGGCCAAGTGCCTCAGTCCTCTTCCAGGTTGCCCCTCAGTGGGCTCTTCTCAGTTTCCTTAGATGTGACTGAAGGTGGTTAAATCTTTGTGACGACTGCTTTCTAGCAGGAAAGTAAAAGCCAGGAGGCCGTCTTAAGGCTCAGGCAGGATGGACACAGGACCCCTTCTGCCTCATTCGCCAGCCCAGCCACAGGCTTGCAAAGGTCATTAGCACCACTAGGTATGATGCACGGGGGTCAAATATGTTAACAGACTATCACTGTAAAATCCCGTGGTCACTGTTACAAGGAAACCCTAGACGGTGGTCCTGGAAGTGTGGTCCCCAGCCCACAGCCTCAGCCAACCATGAAACTTCACCGCCATGAGACCTCACAGGTCCAAATTCTCAGTCTGCATCCAAGACCCACTCAGTAAGAAGCTCTGGGGAGACGCCTGCAGATGTAAGTCCATGGACCCTTTCCAATGGTTCTGATGCAGACAAGGTTTGAGAGTCCAGTGGCAAATAAATGTATGAAATGAGTTTGTGTCGATATGGAAAATGCTAAGGCTTAGCTAACTAACTCTTAGTATGAATCAGTTAAATCCTATCCTTAACAGGACATTAGTTATCAAAAGATGGGGTTTGCTAATGGTGTTCATATGGCTACTAATATAAAGCATCCTCTAGAATCAGGGCAGCAAATTCGTCCATCAAATTAATCAGCAATCCAAAAACCTAAATGAAAATGTCTAAGAATTAATTGGCAATTTATCTTGACTATCTCTACCCACTATATATATATATATATATATATATATATATATATATACACACACACACACACACACACACACACACTTCTTACTTCTTTTTTTTCTATTTCTTTTGGCTCTTTGGCTATTTTTTATGGTTGCTTTAATAGTATTTTATGTTTGAACAATAAATTTTCTTTTCATAAATACATGTTTATTGTCAAGGGTGTGAGCAAGGGTAAAAAAAAAAAAAACTAGGATACTTGATAAGTATTTCCAGGACATGGTCAATTTTTCAGGAACATTATTTTTGAGAGAAACCTGGGAATGTAAACTTAAGGTAAAGACAGCCAGGAGTAGGGAATTAGCGAGTTGTCCAAGGTCACTGGGGAGAGACGATATTTCACTCAAGTGTGGATCATTCCCTGCTCAATCCACTGACATGATGCATGTGCTATGATTTCAGGCTGCTCTATAATCTTCCAAAGTATTCAGGTATTTGCAAAATTAACCTCTCGAAATATTGCAAGTGGAAGTGGCCCATTGAACTCCATTAATTGATTAAATTCTGCATGCCATTAGAGCAGCCCTGGTTGGATTGCCAATAAAAATGAATCATGGGAAGTGGTTTGTTAGGAATGAGGAGGTAAAAATAGAAAGGATTCACCTCTTATCGGGGAAGCACAGGAAACTTGCATTGCTGATTTCTGTGCAAAAGTTCTAAGAGCAGATGATATCTGTAGCCTTGGACACTTGACTAGAATACCAACGAGAGCACTTGTGCAAATAAAAGCCCTGAGCAGGAGCCACATCTTATTTCATTTTAAAATCGGTCTTAATTCAATCAGTGCTTAGGCGCCCGGCGTGTGGCGGGCATCACTTGTGTGGCGGTGAATCCCATCCAATCCTGCGCTGCACGCACCATTTACCCACGTTCTGCCAATAGGGAACAAAAGTCTACTACAAAACTGTGACTTGGATTCAGATGGTCCTATCTGTACCTATCTGCAAGGTGACACATGTTCTTGACCTTGACTTCAGGTCCTCTCTTTGAAAGTCTGATTACATACTAATGTGACGAATTCTGAAGAAGCTAAGGAAGGTACTTATACCTTAGCTGTGTTAAAGTAAAGCAACAAATGACCATCTCTGTGTACAGACGCTTAATTTTTAGGAGTCTTAAGTACATCCCACCTCATTCGATTCACAAAATTCCCCCCAAGGGATTTATTTCCATTGTACTACTGTGTAAAACAGAAAAAAAAAAAAAAAAAAAAAAAAACATAGACTTTGAAAGCTGAGTAACGGGGTTCATACCACTCAGAGGTGATGTGGGCGGGGCTATAATTGCAGGATCCTGATGTCAAGTTTCATAAGTTCCGGAAGCTCTGGAAATTCTCAGAGGTCCAGTAACAATCCACAAAGGAAGGGAAGTAATGAGAATTTGAACCAGTCACTCTTGCCTCATTTATACATCTAAACAGCAAAATTTCTGAGACATATAACCTTTAAAGTGCAATGTGAATTTTTACTTCACTTTAAACAATTGCAGTTTTATTTCCAGTGTAACGACTCCTTGTATTTTGATTTCTTTCTTTGAGTTGGGAGAGACAGGGATGTAGTTAGAGCCAGAGATCTGGGATGTGGCCCAGGCTCTGTATTATGGTCTTCACGTGCAAGCATGAAGTGGCTAGGAATGAGGTCTTCCCCAGGCACACTCCAGTGGACAGTTGGTGGACAGTCGTAACCATGGAGATGTGATGTCATTTTTCATTTCTATAGAATATGTGGATTAGCACCTAAAAGATAGGTGGCATTTAGCGGCTTCGTCTCCTGGATATGCTTCTATTTCTAATAAATGCCTAAATCCCAAGACCCGTTCTTATTCTGCCTCCCTTCAATGCTTCCCGGGCAGCTGCTAAGTGAAAAGATTGAATATTGGAGAGGACATGAGGCCAGAGAAAAAGCAAAAATCCGGAAAATCTGTGAAAATAGATAATTGAGAACTGGGAGATGGGTTTGGAAGAAAGGGCAGAGCTGGAGAAGACGCAGGTCCCGGTGCCCAAGAAAGGGTCAGACGCACGCCCCTGCGCTCCTTTGACTCGAAGCTCTGTTTACTAGTGTGACCAGCCAGAATTCGTGACTCTTGGCTGAGGCTAAGTGGAGACTTAACACCCTTTGTAGGGTGAATCCCCGCCTGTAATTTCTGTGACCTGGGCATTCGGGGCAAAAACTAGTTCCATTTCTTCCCATTTCATGCATCGTTTCAGAGCTGTGTAGTCGCTCTGTAGAAACTGTGGACGTCGATTTCAACAGGGAGGGAGACAAGGATCTCTGTGCCTACATGGCCTGCATCTGCTTCTCTTGTTTCCAAACCAGAGGATGGGAAGTAACAAGAGCAACTGGGTTTAACAACAGTGGCTCCTGTGTTTGCATCAGGGTCCTGTTTTAACTAAGAGGCATGTGTGTGATCCCTTCAGAGAATCCGATTGCTGGCTGGCAGGCCTGCGGGACCAGGGACACCTGCAGAGTGGCGACCACAATGCCTGCCCAGGGTGCCAGCCCGGCCATCGCATCACATGCTCGGCATCTGACCGGGGATGTCAGCTGTCTCCGAGGGCCAGTTGGCGATGTGAAGTGACTGCAGCTCTGTTGGGACTGTCTCCCGGGGCTTTTCACTCGGGAGCTGACTACCCTCTTTCATGCTCTCCCTGTCTTGCATGGCTTAGGCCAAAGCCTGAGACACTTAACCAATTTATAAATATTAGATGCAGAAGGCATAATCTGTCAGTTCCTGGAAACATCCAGAGAGCTGGATGGATAATCGAAATGGGGAGGCGCTCTGTGGAGCTCCCTTTCCAGAGCCAAGCGCTCGGATGAGGGTCTCTCCTGGGGTTTCAAGCCGTCACTGGGCCCGGCCTTTCCCAGCACTCCCAGCTCTTAGCAAGGCCTGGAGAAATGAATACGCGAAAGGCACAACCAACAAAGGAAAGGACAAAGGACTGAATGCTGATTTATGCAAATGTGACTAGATCTGGACTTTCATTTTGCTTTATAATTAATCTACTTGGATAACTTTCAGGATGCAGCTAATTCTTCAGTCCTCTCTTTGCTTGCTTCTTTTCATTTTGCTTACTTTCCTTTTTCTTCCTTTCCCTTTAATGCACTATAAAAGGGCAGATTCTTAGGTAATAGGCCTCTGCTAACACATTTTTGAAGGCTCATTGGGCCACTGGATCCAAACTAATATGGACTTTTTAGAAATGTAGATTTTTGACCCCCAATGTCAATTGACTTTTTCATTCTATTGAACTTTCCAGAGAAAGACGTGTAGCACCATGCTCACTCTCTGTTCGGGATCTAAACCAAAGTTATGGCCATGAGGTAGTGAACGAGCAATCTTCAAGAAGTTTTAGAAGCCTCCCCAATCTAAAGCAACCTGAGGGAAGGCACACAAACCGGCCGGGCCAGCTCCGGTCCGGGTGGTCGACAGTGACCTGGCCAAGCACTAGGCATTTTCACTTCTATCAAGTTGATCACTGAACCCGACGGTTAGAAGAGAAAATGGTGTTGGTTATTGCATGCCAGACTGAAATAAATGGATCCTTTTCTGGAAAATTCTCAGAAGTCATACAAGAATCAGATCTGAAAAGCACCTTGATTTGCATACATGGTTTCAACGTAATCCACATCACTCTTCCATTTCTAGTTACTCCCAAGTTGGAGCTTACAGTGCATCCTACTCAAAATATTAGTTTAAAATAATTAAGAATAAAGCTGCTATGCTTACAAACAAATTTGTAAGCCCACGAGCATTGAAGCCTTCCCGTGTCCGTATGCAGTATGTCACGTTTAAAACGAACAACTAATCTCATTGTTTTGGGTTGATCCTTAGAAACCTTGACAGAAGGTCACATGACTCAATGTGGCATCACAATCCCTCCCAGAAGCCACTCCCATGGTACCCTCATTTCTCCCTGCTACTTGCCCTGTTGATCATGGCTCCATACTTAGTATCCTGAGACTTGGGTAGAATTGAGATGAGGAAACAGGCACAAGGCTGAGCTTTTCTTTCTCTTTGAAACATTGGGTCAATTTTCCCTAACAAGAGAGAGACACTGAGAAGTTGCAACAGATTCTGTTTTAAAACTCAACTGGTTCTGTTCATGTCACATGGATAGCTGGACACACTGACCAGCAACCTGCACATGACCTTAAGCCACTTTCCCTGGGAGGGGTGTTGAAGGGATTGGCTGTGTGAGACACAAGAGCAGAGATGTCCAGATCTGAGACACTGGCCAACAGGAGAGTCTGCCTTCTGGTCCCTTGCTCCTCATCTCTCTGGTCCGAAGCAAGGTTTTATTTTACAGTTTGGAACATGACATAGTGCTTTTAAAGGCCCCAGCTTCTATATCACATGAGCATCTCTAAAACCACTCTGGTTGGAAGGGTATTTCTTTACAAACACCACCTGCCAGAGCAGCATAGTCTATTTAACTCTATGATGGTTCTGATGTTTAAATACAGACAACGAGAAGCAGAACCTTTAGGGCCTGCGGCACTTTCAACTCTGGATAAAATTTGGTGAACTTGGTATCTGGAATACTAATCAGAATATTTGCTACCCATGAAAACAGCAAGCCAGCCATGGAAATGTCTGTCTTATTAACTGTGAAAACTAAAACATGAAGGGAAAATATAATCTGTTTTAAATATATTCTAGCATGCCGAGAAGCGGAATGAATTGGAAGGTCGTGATTGGCATATCTCCTTGCTGTTTTCCAGGATGTGTTTTTAGAGTAAAAATGCTCCAAAAAGAGGCATAGAAAGCAGGCTGACACTCCTGTTGGGAGAAACTGGGAGAGAGATTTAGACACAGTACTTATTTATATTTCTAGGATCTAAGGCAGTAGCTTAAAAAAAAAAAGAACCACAGTTTTTCTCCAAAAACATATGCAAAAAGGCTACAATTAAACTTCCTCACTAAAGAAGTGTGTTAAATTTTCCACCCTTGAAGCTATAGCACATGTATTTCTCTAAAAAAAAGAAATATATATATATGTGTATATATTAGCAAACCACAAACACATGTGCAAACTGGGATAATTGGATTGCTTTACTCGTCTGAATGAATAGATGCATTTAGTGACTCCTGAGCCCCTATTTGAATACAAACGGGTGATATCAGATCATTTTTATTTACAAGTGAACAAATAAAAAATCTGCAGAGGTGGGAGTGGACTGAAGTGAGGCCTGTCCATCCGGTGGGCCCTGTGCGGCTGTCAGCCGTAATTAGGGTAGCCTGCCCTTCCTTTCTGCCTTGAGGCCTCCAGCTGCATGATGTATTCTGCCCACTAACGGACATGGCTAGCTTTCTAGTCTGAGTTAGCCCACTGTGTCAAATCAAAATTGGACCTATTTCAGATTCTGAAATTTTACCTCTAGTCTTCATAAACAAGGAGGTAGGAGGAAAGGTGTGTCGGCTGCCATCTTTACGGTTTATACAGATCGTCCAGCAAAACAGTTGCAAAGCTTTGAGTTTCTAGGATACCCTAGAGTCCATGCATTTTAAGCATGAACTCTCACCCAGTGTGTGACCATCTGGCTTCCCTTTAGCCATCTTTTGTCTTTTTAAGTAACTTCAGAGCTTCTTGGTGACAGAGGCTTCCTCTCCTTTGTGAAGGTCAGGGAGGCTGGGTTCAAGATGTACTTGGCCATCTCCATCTTCCTGTCTGAGGGGCCCTTATCAGTCAGACTCTCCGTGGTCCTCCCTTCCCCCCAGGTGGGCACCTCCCGGCTCCATGCCTCACCCCCCAGCTGTGGGCAGACGATTGCCCAAGAATCCATGCAGCCAGCAGATGATGCCAGAGGATACAAGCATTTGCCCCCAGAATCACGTGCTTAAGGGTCTGGGAGCTTTCCATGCTGAAAGCGAGGAAATCCCATTTTAGGGAGAGAAAGATACAACACACACAAGTTAAGAGACAAAAATTTTCTGGAAAAGAAATTCAAGAAAAACAGAACTGAAGCCAGAGGCATTGGCACACAACTGTAATCCCAGCGGCTGGGGAGGCTGAGACAGGAGAGTTGCAAGTTCAAAGCCAGCCTCAGCAACTTAGCAAGACCCTGTCTCTAAGTAAAATACAAAATAAGTTGGGGGCTGAGGATGTGGCTCACTGGTTAAGTGCCCCGGGTTCAATCCCTAGTACAAAAAACAGAACCACAGGGGGGAAAGAAAATCCAATAAAATCCAGCACCTAAAATCATGAAGGTGTTGTATTAGATATTGTAAGTGATGCAGTGATGAGTTAGACATGTGGGGTGTGCACACAGACTCATGCCATACCACCCCATCTTACACGGAGGCCAAGAACACTGGCCATGGAGGGGGACTGGGAGGACTGTGCTGCTCACAGCACTGACAGAAATCCAGCCATTGTTTTACCCCATCTGCTTTCATAAAGGACGGTGGTGAAGAACAGGCACTGAGTTCCTGGGGCAATTTACCTAAATCCACAGAGGGACTAGGAACTCGTGTCCCCAACTTTGCTCAGTTCGTCTCCTTTCTGGTCATTTCCAGGTGTCCACGTTCGTTCCTCTGGATTTATGTCTTCTGTTTCCTCTTTCCTTCTGCTGGATTGCTTTAGGTTTGAGTTTCCCAGTTCTCTAACATTGATAGACTTCCCTGTTCGGTATCTCTACCACTATCTATTCATGTCCCTCCAGCCTCGTTTATGCTCTTACTAACAGCCTTTTGGTTAAACGTAGAACAAAACAAACAATTTAGTCAATTTTATCAAAAGTCCAAATGAGTGTAGTTTAATTAATCACAATAAACCACGGAGTCGCAGTCCATTCTGAAGAGGAAAAATCCTATAAAAGTAATTTACTTAAAATGTGCTATATTTGGTTTCTTTGTAAGGTTGAAGCCCATAATGACAAAGTTATCTTTTCATAATTAATTAAAAGCTACAGTAAGTTTGTGGTTTTCTCAGGATCCATTATAAATGAAAGTAGCACAAAGGACCTGAGACATCTAAAGTGAATTTCAAAGAGATGGAAAAGGTGGGGATTTTAAAACCACAGTAGTAATTAAAACAATATGAAGGCCTTGTTTTTTGTCATTGTAAGAAAGCACGCATGCTTTTCAATTATTAAAAGTAGCGCCCTGAGACTTCATTTTCACATTTTCAAAATAAAGTTTAAGTCAACAACATCTCACCTGAATGAATTCAAACTTGATACTCAAAACATTGTCAAAATCAATGAAGTTGTTGCAAAACAACAAACACTCGGAACTGCTTTAAATCATGACTGTGTATGATTTATTCCCAAGCTTTGAGTTATTATCATACTAGGTCCGTGGACTGGATTTGGCATTAGAAATGATAGAGCCACTGTCCTATAGCAATGCCAGTAGGTGTCTGCAAATGAAGGGTTCAGAGCCATGTGCACCCTTTAATCCCTGCTACTCAGGAGGCTGAGGCAGGAGGATCGCAAATTTGAGGCCAGTTTGGGCAATTTAGAAAGATCCTTTCTTAAAATTAAGAAAATATAAAAAATTATAAAGGACTGCAGATGTAACTCAGTGATAAAGCAGCCCTGGGACTCAATCCCCAGCACCACCACCCCCACACACTACACAGAAACATAAGAAAAAAGAATAGAAAAAATAAGGTCCAGTAAATTAAATTGAAATATTACCATGTCCAAAATATATGCAAAATATGTGACTCTGTGTGTGTGTGTATGTATGAGAGAGAGACAGCGAGAGACACAGACAGAGACAGAGAGAAGGACAGAGAAACCATACTCCTGAGAAGCTGATGTAACTGCTAGGCTGGTGTGAAACTGAGACAATTCCAACTCTAGACTCGGCCAGTCCGTGAGGAGATGGGACTTTGGCTCTCAGCTCTGCCACCGTGTCTCTGCACCTGCCACTTAACCCTCCGACTCCTCTGGGTTTCCTCCCTGATACAAGGGGCCAATGGCGACTAATGAGCCGTGGACACACTGTGGGGCGTGATTCCCGATGGAACACTGGGATTGGGAGACTCATGACCACCATTTAAAAAGACTTTGATGTCTAAAAGAGCAACGACTACCCATGAAATAGGTACTTTTAAAATATTTAATTTTCTGGTCTAGGGCTATAGCTCAGTGGTAAAGCGTTTGCCTAGGATGTGTGAGCCACTGGGTTTGATTCTCAGCCTCACATATAAATAAATAAATAAATATTTTTAAAAAAGATATTTAAAAAAATTAATTTTCCAATTATTTAATTTAAATTTCAAATTAAATATGACCCATATTAAATATGACCCATGGAGGCAAATGAGAGGACAAGCAGTTGTCTGTCTGTACTTGAGTTTTTGAAGTCAATAATCTTCCAGGAAGAGTAAAAACTATCTGCTCAGGGATTCACTGTGGACCATCTGCCCACAGCCTCCTGCTGTCCGAAGCCTCCCACCGTGTCCCTGGTGTGTATGTGCACATACATGGGTAGGGAGACAGAAGGACTGCAGAGGACGGAGGACAGATGGAGCTTGCACCCTCCGGCCCCAACCTGGCCTCTGCTTCGGGGTATCATTCTGGGTTCCTCCCTTTCCCTTGGCAGGTCACTATGACAGAGAGCTGTCCTGCGGAAGCTCAGGACTGTCCCTGCTTTTTGTCCTGCAGAATGTGGACACTCAAAGGCTTACTCTAGTGCACGCCATTCCTGGATCCTCCCTGACTTGTTCCACCCAGCAGGCTACCTTCCATGGTCCAGCTGGGTCATGGTGACAGCCAAGAACCAGGCCCAAGGCGGAGTCAGGTGCAGTGCTGCCTGCTGTCATCCCTACTATGGCCAGGTAACACTCAGCTGGGACAAGTTTCCTTCCACACCCATTAGACACTTCTCCACTAAAGCTGGAAGAGAAATGGAATGCGTCTGCACTGTTTGTGCCCGGTGGTAGAAGCAGCACTGGTCACAGTCTAGGGCCATCACTCCAAGGGAGCAGCACAGAGTCTGCCCACCAGTCGCAGAAGCAGCAGTTCCTAAGAGGCCACTGCTGAGAAAACTCAGTATGGGAGCCGGAGAATTTTTATTTTTGTGGAAAGTAGCTCAGTCGAGACATTCCATCCTATTTCAAAGAAAACATATTTCTGCATCTTACCTGATGCACAACCTGGTCAGCTCTCTGCCAGGGTTCTGCTACCTTTTAAAACATTAAATAAAAATTAATGCAGATATCCGTTAACTTTTCTTTCTTTTTCTTTCGTTTTATTCTTTCTTGCAAAATTTCCATATGGCTAATAACACTGGCCCCATTAAACCCAATAATGTTTAATGGAAAAACAGCCACTCCCTTTGCTGGAAAAAAAGTAAAACTCAATTCACTACATAACACTTTGAAGCCATCAGTGGGGAAAGAAAGATCAAGGTCATTACTAGAACGTCAGGAACGTCTTCTCTGTATTCATTCCAACAGCTGTTCACCATGAACAGGGGCCAAGTGAGGAAACTCAAGGCAAATAGTCCAACTCACTGTACTGAGCTCCGGGTCAGCACTGTGTGCTGTTTTTGGAAGGGTGGTGTTAAATCTATCCTTAAAAGGCAATTTTTTTATGTAACAAGTAGAGTCTCTTATTTGACAGATCTTAACATATTTTAAGCACAAAGACATGAAAATTTTATGTCTGTATTTTGCCAGAGAATGCAAGGCAAAATTAAGAGCCCTGCTCAGGGCCTCAGCTGGCCTAGAGAACCCGTCAAAACCAGAGGCCTGGCCGCCTCTGCTCATGTGCCCAGCCTGGCCTTCCTACACCTGTGGGTCCTCTTGCAGGGCTGAAATTCTACGCAGCTACATTATATGTTTACCAGGGCAGTGGTTCTTCATCGATTGCACACATCAATGGTAACTCTTTACCCTTCTCCACGCAAGAATCCTCCCATCGGCCTATTTAAGAATTGGATTTTGAAGAGTCCAGAAGTGATGTTTCCACGTAAAAGCAGATCTCCTCCTCCTTCACCCCAATAAACACAATTTTAGACAACCAAAGCAATCATTTCCTGAAAACATCTTGTTTCTGGCATAAAAAAAATCAATTTAATTATATGAGATGTGTCTTACATTTTAATTGTTGTTAAGCACAGTGCCTTATTGACAGAGTCCCTCTGGACCCCAGTTTATGAGCTTTTACATTACTCTAACTGCGGAGGAGAAAAAAAGAATCCATCGTGTCATTCAGAAGAACTGGAGAGGCTTTGTGCCCAGGTCGTCAGTTCCCTTGACTGTGTTCCTGATGATAAATGCATAATTTTTCTTGCATGAAACTCTGGTAACAAATAGCACAGCCAAGTCTTTTCCAGTGCTGTTATTCTGTTTTAAAAAACACTGACATTTTCTTAAACAGACATAATTTACAATTTTAAGGAGCACAACAGTGCCTTGGTGTTTGAGGGCCAGAAAGCAAACAACACCCCTTTCAGTTTGATTTTTTAGAAGGGAGTCTCGTGCTCCATGAGCTCACTAGAGCCCAAGGCCAGAGAGACGGAGCAGAGGGAGAACAGAGCACCGTGGTCACACGTGAGGGTCGTGACTAATGGGTCACGTCACATCTAGGGTCAGAGCTACGCCGTCCTCGGGAGACGTCCAGCAGTGCCGTCGCTGGCCCCGCCAGAGCGCGTGGTGGAGGCCCTGGGCTTCAGAGCTCCCGCCAGCAGCCTCCTCTGTAAATTTCACACAAAGAGAGCCTTGCCCGCGTCGCGCACCCAGGTCGATAGCTGGAGCAGTGTTCGATTTCCAGAGGGCTCCCACAGCCCAGGGAGATAAATGGACGTGTGCGTGGGGGCTGCAGCACCCGGGTTGGGAAGCGACCTCAGAAGCGAAGGTTGTGTGCGAAGATGAACACTCCCCAGGTGCTAGTGCTAAGGCCATCCACGCTTTTCAAGGTCCTTGTGAGGTCCCTCTCCGTCTGTTTCCTAGTGATCCTTGATTAAGTAGCATGGCTCCTGGCTGGGGAAGACCATGTGTGTGTTTCCAATGTGGCCAAAGGATGCTGTTTCAGTGGGCTAGGATCCACATACGTGGCCGTGGCCCCAAAGCTTGCCGTGGAGCTGGAAGACTCCCAGGGCTAGGGACATGGTGACGGCTGCTTTGTCACAGCACACCTTGCTCTGGTGTTTATGCACCTGGGGGACAGGAGTCATGGTGCTGTCAGTCCTATTCGGTGTGCCATGCGCCAGAGCTCACGACAAGCAACATGTCATCAGGTTGTGTATCTAGTGTGGCATGCTTACCTCGCTACCTTACAGTGAGTCCTTCCACTTATAAAAACATATTTGGTTGTCCAACAGCACTCAGGTCATGCCAGCAGCCTTGGTCACCTGCACCCTCAGCCGTATGTCCTCATGGCAACACCTTCTCTTGGGCTTGATTTAAACTCCTGTTGTTCTTTTCATTGCAGCTGTAGGAACAAGGGGCTATAGAATGCAGGTGTGCCTAAGTGTGTGGTGTGTGTAAAATGTATTCAAACAGACCACATGTAGACTCTAGATTTGTCTAAGTCAGCACAGTGATGACATCATCTCATGAAGCATTTCCCAGAACAAAATCAGAATGTGTCCCCACCATTAAGCCACCTAAGTGTGTCTGTGAGAGTCCCTTTCATATGGACAAGCCACATGCACACATATGACACATGTATTTGCAGATGCATGTACAGATGTCTGTAGGGGACACATACATACATCCTATACAGCTCATTTCCCCATGAGAACGTTTCACAGTGTGTGTGTGTGTGTGTGTGTGTGTGTGTGTGTATGCCCACACATGTGCTCACGTGCTCGTGCTCTCCAAGTTAAGATATCCAGATCAAGGGGAGTTCAGGACCCAAAATGACATGACCTCTGTGTGGGAAGTGGCCGAGCACCAGTCCATCCCCTACACGTTCCAGGCGTGACCTGAGTACCTGGGCGCAGACTCAATGCCCTCCGTGGACTGGCTCACAGCCGTGACCCCTTGACTGCATGAGACCAAACACAGTGATGAGCCTAGGACGAAGACTGAACCAAAGGGCCAAAATGTCAACGAGGTGAGCAAGGCCTCCAGCCAGAGAAGGATCCCCTCTGCAGGAGGCGTGGCTTCTGGGTTGGGGAGGACGAGAGGAAACAGTTCTGACAAAGGGAGACCAGGGGAGGGACTGGCTCTGGGCCGAGGATGGGCAGTGCGGAACCCAGGGGAACGTCCATGGTGGGGTGCTCTTGCTCAGTAGAACACGAAGGGCAGATGTCCAGGCGTGGAAGGCAAAGCTGGGTAGTCTGGCAAGGACCAGCACTGAACATATTTAACAGGGAAACTTGGAAAATGAATTCTGGGATGAACTACAGTCAGATGATTCTGGATTGAACCAGTTCTTTCCCTAGGATTTTCCAGAGTCATCGCAGCTCTGAATGAAGACACTTGGAAACTCCAAGGGATTCCACTGCACATTCCTGAAGCCACGGGTGGACACCCTCTGTGTATTTGCCGAAGTGTCTCTGTAGGTCCCTGTCCTCGAGCAATGGGGGTGAGAGGTAGTAAGTGGTGGAGCAGAGAGGCCGCATCGACCTTGCCTAGTGACATTTCCCACATTATCCTCGGGTGACAGTGTGAACCAGGTGGCAGCAGGGGGACTAACTGAGAGGTTATTAGAGATCCAGGACAGGTTCCTGGGCTGAGGTAGGAGGAATGGAGCTAGGAGGGAAGGAAGGATCCCAGGAGTAACAGGGGTGGCGCCGTCTTTGCCAGTGCCCTGGAGCATCGGTGTTCCTTAGATGTGAAGCAAGTTGAGACATCGAAGACTACACAGTGTTCCTGGGTGCCAAAGAACAGCCGGAGAATTTGTCTCATTGGTCTGAGCCTTTTCACCTTCTCTTCTTGAGAATGTCATCTCCCAAAGTGAAGCATGAAATAAGCAGATGGGGGAAGACTGCGTCCCCTGTCACCGTGGAGGGCCACAGGCTGGAGAAAGAGCCGAGTCCCAGGTTAGAGGCCCCAGAAAAGTTCAAGGTCACCATGCATCAGCAGTTAGCTGAGAAACCTTCTCCTGAAAATGCAGAGTGACCCAAAGTCACAAAATCCAGAATGGAGAGGTTTGGGGCAGGAAGGAGAGCTCACTGGAAAACCAGGGGTAGCCAAGCTGAACACAAAGACCAAGAGAAGAGCAGGCACACCTCCCTGGGGCCAGAGGTGAGAAGCATTCCTGAAAAAGTGTGGATCCTCTGTGGATTCACAGAAATTCCACATACGGTCCTGGGTTCCCAATGTTGATAAAATCCCTCCTGCTACCAAGAGTGGCGAGAGGCTGGTCCATGAGCATGGAGGAGGCTGTAGGAGCCCAGGAGAGAAGTGAAACTCAGCAATATATTTTTATGTCTTGCAATGTCTTGCAAGACAGCCTAGAATGTCGATTTCTACCCTCCTCCACCACTGTAAGCCTCCCTAAACACGGTTCAGGTGGTCTGCACCGAGCACCAGCTGGGAGCCCTGGTCTTAGGTGCATAAAGCACATATCAGGCATTTGCCCTGTTCCCCAGGGATTTCTGCTCTCCACCCACCGCGGCTGCCTGCAAGGGTCTGTTTGATCTGTGGGCTGCACAGACACATGAGAGGCATCTCACTTTCTTGCTTTCCTGTATCTTTCCCTGTTAAGATGATAGGGAATTTGAATTTAAATGAGAATTTTAAAAGTAGCTGAAATTGGTCTGAGCCAGGGTTTTTCATGGGAATGTCTGCACTGAAAAAGTCTGCTCCACAGGAGCTTTTGGAAACCATTTAGAATAAGACCAGCAGAGAGGAAGTCCACCCTGCGTCTGATCGCAGGCTGTCATGTACGCCGACGGGTAGGCAGAGCCTGTAGTTTGCAGACACCAGACCCCTGGGCAAGAGCAGCAGCCTCGGTTTGAATATTTTCCAAAAAGAATGAGAATCGCCAATCAAAATATGCCACCTGCTCCACGTTGATCCCTCTGAACCTGTGTGCTTGCCCACATTGCGCAAGCAGTCTGGGGTAAAGGAAGATCTTAGGAGTGAGTTTGACCCGGGAGGCAGTGCTCAGAGATGAGCCCCATCCTCACACCTGAAGGAGCACCACAATGTGCCAGGTGTCAGCAAGAGGCGTCCCAAGAGCTCCTGCCGCTGCCTGTTTGGCCCTCTTGACTTTATTGGCCCAGGGGAGCAATGGTGTCCATGTCATGGAAATCTCTACACTCTTCTAGAGTCAGCTGGACCCTAGAACCCGGCAAGGTCACAGGACCAGTTCCTGGTCAGCGCTTCCAGGTTAGATGCAGAATGAGAAAACCCATTTATTCTCCCCAATTACCAAAGGTTTTGATAACTGAAATGAGAAAGTAGTTCAGGAGCACGGTTTTTCAATGCAAGGATACTAGTGAAACATGGAAGTTGGCTTGATTCCTATGTGATTCCTCCCTCCTCATCCCCAAGCAAGGAGGGGCTCCAAACAGCAGGAGCAGAATTCTACCCCCAGGGCCAAAGGGACAGCCTCAGTTCAGCAGCTGCTCTCAGCAGGAGCACCTCTAAGGAGAGGTGAAGAATGTGAGAGGCCAGACCAGCCTTGGAGGCCTTCCTCAGAGCCCCTCCTGCCCACCCCTTGCTCATCTTCATGGAAGCCCTGGGGTTGCAGTCTGTACTGAATCTCTACACTGAATAAGTTGGCCGGTCAAAGCCACCGTCACTACCCTCAGAGTTATTTCAGTGTTTCTACTGTGTTCCACAGGTTTCAACTGTACTGAGCTGTCTGCTGGGGCTAAGTAATTTAACTCCCCCAGGCACACATCATCACCATCACCATCATCATCACCATCACCATCATCACCATCATCACCATCATTAACATCATTAACATCATCACCAACATCACCATCATCACCATCATCATCACCATCATCACCATCATCACCATCACCCTCACTGTCATCATCACCATCATCAACACTATCATCATCATCACCATCATTAACATCATCACCAACATCACCATCATCACCATCATCATCATCACCATCATCACCATCAACACCCTCATCACCATCATCACCACCATGATTACCATCATCACCACCCTCATCCCCCTCATCACCACCCTCACCACCTTCACCACCATCGTCACCATCACCACCATCACCACCATCA
This sequence comes from Urocitellus parryii, assembly GCF_045843805.1. Lineage (NCBI taxonomy): Eukaryota > Metazoa > Chordata > Mammalia > Rodentia > Sciuridae > Urocitellus > Urocitellus parryii. The sequence continues at coordinate 151,021,349 of NC_135538.1, read as the reverse complement.
TCACCATCGTCACCATCATCATCACATCATTTTGTGTTTTGATTAGACAGATGCTCTGGCATAAGCTCTTCCCATCCCTGCAGGTTGACCAGTGCCATGACTGAATGTAGAATTTCGTAGGAAACACATGGTATTATGGGAGAAAGGTCAGTGTTCTCATTCCCCTTAATTTATCCTCACTGCATTTGTGCACATTGATTGACATTTAAATCATCCAAGACCTTAAATTTTGAGGTCATTTTAAGTGCTGTGTGACAGGTCCAATGCTAAGACTTCGTGCGTATTATTTCATTCAGTCCCTGCAGGTCAGCCTCAGGGAGGAATCAGAACTCTGAAGGCGCTTCCTCAGTCTTATTCAGACCTGGTGGGTGGTAAAGCCAAGATCCCGAGGAGGCCAGGGATCATACTAGATATCTCCCTCTAGCAGGAGCACCACCTCTGGGTTTGGATACAGGGTCAGTCTCACCATAAGATGACTACTCAGTTGGACCTGCAAAGCCCAGCAGCAGCACCTTCTCGGAGCCTGCCAACAGTGGAAAGTCCTGGACCCTTCCCAGATCTCTTGGATTCTGTTTTCTTATCTCATTCAGTCTCAGTCCGACCTTGGAAACAGGAGAGGACATGAAGTTATTTTTACAAGAGTTGTGAATCCAAAGGAAGCAGCAGGCATTTTATGTAGCACAAATAATCTTGAAAATTCAATTTTTATATGTGTATAAAGACACACTTGAACCATTTCAGTGCACACTTATATGACAATATTTTTAGACCCAAATGAGCTATTTTTTTCTCACATAATGGATACTAGAATTAAATTTGTGAAGACTCATGATCTTTTTTTTTTTTTTAATTAAAAAGGATCTTCACAGTTTAAAAGTCAGGAAAACTGACATAGTTCCGACTCCCACCTGCTTCAGACATTGCCTTTGCTCCGTTGCCGACACCTAGTCTGTGGTGTAGGAATTGCTACTGAGAACCGTACTCTCATCAGGCAGCGCTGTTTTTTTGTTCTCCCCAGGAGATCCCATTCTGAAATGTTCTTCCAGTGTGAGACTTACCTGTTCTGTAGTGGGATTGGGACACAGGCCCCTGGGCACATTGGGAAACACCAGAGCAGGAAGTCCCCCCGACCTTCCCCTGCCTGTTTTCCTTGAAGCAGGTCATACAACCTGGGCAGGTCGATCTGACCTTCCCTTGAAGCAGGTAGTAAGGCTTTCATTGGAGAGGTGCCCCCAGGACTCCTAGGGGAAAGGACAAGAGGGAGGGACAGACAAGAACCTTAGACGTCAGTCTCTCCCAGCTGTTGCCAGTGTCTTCCCTGCCCCATCCTGCTTCCCCAAGGTCTACTCATCACAGCCAGCTGCAGAGCACACCCAGGGTTAGCCCTCTCCGGGGTCTTCCTGTCCCTGTGAAGGCTGCCTAGTTTATGTAAAACCTGCACTGAATACCTTGGCATGCTTTTCTCTTGCTAATTTGACTTTTGCTGTTGAGGTCTCAGCCATGAACCTAGGATGGGTAGTGAGAAAGATCCGTCTCCTCCCTACAAAGTCATTGTATTAATTTCAGCCTCTAGAGCTAAGGATCATTAGAAGCCCTATCTCGGACCACTTCTTCAAATATTTAAAGACATAATGTGTCTTTTTGTGTTAAACCTTTTAATAAATTCCTTCAACATTTACTCATTTGACACAATTTCCAGATACTGAGAGTTTTAGTTTTCATTCATTTAAAATGTAAGAGCACAAAGGCCTCTCAATGCTCAGAATGGAAACTTTGACAGGTAAGCCGTTAGCTTCCTGACTTGAAGTGACTCTTAGGCCAGCTAAGAGACAGTTTGAGGTGTTTCTTGAAACTTAGGATCAACCACATATCTGAGAACTCACTTTCACTGGAATAAAACTGGCCCCTCAATATCTGTCTACTTTGTATAGTTGATTTGACTTTCTTAAATGTAAGCATAGGATTTTACATTTGACCCTGTGCATTTGACCAAATTATTTCAAAATTGAAATATTCATTCAATTTTAATCCTGTTCTAATTTATTTGCTTTCTCTAAACTTTTCATTCCCTGAAAAATGAAAAATATTAATGATGCCCTATAATGTATTATTGCTAACTCCTTCTCTTGATTATTTTTTTTTCAACGCTCATGACTTATAATCAGTTTGGCTGAGTAACACATTCTAGAATTTGCCAGGAATCAAACAGAATACTCCTGCAATATTCTGGTCCTCATGAACTTACCACTGAGCACAGTCTCCTGGCCCTTCACCAGTTACTCCAACTTCTTCAAGATCAGGCGTGATGACTCTGTGGTAACATCTGCAGGTCATCTGGGTGTCCTGGATACACAAGGCCTGAAGACAGGAACACATTTAGAGCTCCTGGGTACTGCTTAACCTCTGTCTCAATCTGGTTTCCTCTTTACCACATTTGTTAGATCCATTTGCTATTTGAAGACCATTCTATTGTGGAGACAGAAAAAAAAAATGACTCTAAACTCTGCTGTGTCAAAATCATCTGTTAATATGATGCACCCCAATCTCTGCCCACCTTCCTTTGACCTCAGCAAACCTGACAGAGTATTTTTGGTGGTTCTTAAGATTTCTGTGCATCCTCTGGCTCTCTCCCTCTCCACCTCATTCACATTGCTCTGTGCCATGTCCTCTCACCCATCCTCCACCAAGGATCCCTTCTGTACAATTCATACCATTTTGAAGAACCTCTTTACCCAACCAAGCTGTAATTATGATGTTGTGAGTCCTTTAAGCCTAAAATCAATCATATATCTGAGTTTTTTTCCCACTATTATTGCAGGCAGGACAGATCCCTAACATTCACCCATAACCACTGACATGGTTTCAGCCTACACAAAGGGAAGGCCCTTTCCTCTTCTCCATCACTACTGATCCTCTGTTAATTGTTATCCTGGTTAATGGAACCACAACTTAGTCAGTTGTCCAAGGCAGGAATTAGGGGGGAACTTTGACTCATTCCCCCCTGAGCTTCCAAATCTAAATCACTCAGAAAACCCTTCCAGTTGTATCTGAAATCCATTTCTTCCCTCCATCCTCATTTTACTTCCTGGTTAGTTTACCTCTGCATCATTCTCCTTCCTTGAGTGTCACATTCACCTCCTTGGTGATGTGTCTAATCCCTGATGAACCCGCCATAAACTCTCCTCCACATCAGCCATGTAACAATCTTTGGAACAACAAATTGCATACAATACTTAAACTGCTCAAAATCCATAAAGAGGTTCTTATTGAATACAAGATAAAACCAAATTCTTAGCAAGACCTGAATAAGCTTCCTTCTACTTACCTTTCCATCCTCAAGGGTTTTCATATTCCCATTTTGTACCCGTGTTTCAATCTTTGCCTAAATCCCTATCCACCTGATATTGTTTTTAAGATTTTTTTTCATCCTTTAAAAATTTAGTAGATTTTATAAGTTTCCCTGTTTTATTTTAAATATTCTTATGATTCCACAGCACTGAGTTTGGGATTCCTTCTTTGGGCCACTAGTAGGCCGTGAAGATGCTTCTGTTATAGTAATTATTATACGGTATGGCAAGGATTTGTTTGCAAATTCACTTCCTGGAATTGGCTATGAAATTGTTGAAGAGAAAGTCATGGCTGTGTCATGTGTGAATCCATTCTCTACACACACATGCCAGTGTGACAGGTACAGTGACGGCCCCTTCCCCTAGGGACACCCACATCTTGATTTCCACAACATGTGAATGTGCTGTGCCACGTGGCCAACGGGAAACGAGGTTGTTGATGGAATTAAGGCTGCTAACCACCTGGTTTTAAGAAAAGAGATGATCTTGGATCATCTGGTGAACTCATATCAGTGTTCACCAGATGATCCAAGATCTGGTGAACATATATCAGTCCTTAAAAGAAGAATGGGCGGAAGAGAGGGCCAGGGTGACGCGGTGTGGAAGAACTGACTTGGCTTGCTGGTTTGGAAATGGAGGAAGAGGCCACAAGAAAAGCCAGTGGATCCCAGAAGCTGGAAAATGTGAAGATAGGTTATGGCTTAGGCCTGCATCCCCAGAAGCTCATGTGTAAGACGATGCAAGAAGGTGTAGAGGTGAAGTGATCGAGCTAACTGTTAACTGGAGGCAGGTAGGGTGGTCCCTGGGGGGTACTTTGGGGTATGTATTTTACATCTGGCAAGTGGAGTCTCTTTCTGCTTCCTGGCATGATGTCCTGAGCCACTTTCCTCCACCGCACTCTTCCTCCATGGTGATCTGCCTCACCTTGAGCCCCAAGGGATGAAGCTGGCTGTCTGTAGATTGAGACCTCTGAAACCCTGAGCCCCACATAAAGTTTTCCTCCTCTGATTATCCTTGTTGGGAGTTTTGGTCACAGTGGTGAAAAAGCTGACCAACACAATGTTGATTCTCCTTCAAAGCCTCTAAAGAGGGCACCCGTGGTCACAGCATGATATTTTTAAGTTTATTTTATCTCATGTCTCAGAGGCGCAGTCCATAGTTATCTGACTCCATATCCCTGGGCTCAAGTGAGGCAGACCATATTTGCAGAAAGTCATCTGGACAGCACAGCCAGGAAGCAGAGAGAGATCTCTGATCACGAGGGATAATTTATGAACTGTAAAGGCATACTCCCCCCCACCCCCACTGCCCCATGATCTACTTTCTCCAGCCACATCCTTGCTGCCTGTAGTTACCACTCAGTTAATCTACATTAATAAATTAATCCACTAATTCGGTAAAACCTGTCATAATCTAAACATTTCACCTTGGAACCTTCTGGTACTGTCGAACACATGCCAAAAGCTCACGCCTATCTCACAATACAAAATACATTTAGTCCATTTCCAAGAGTTTCCATATTCTTTAACAGTGGCTGCATTGCCAAAAATCCAAGTCCAAAAAAAAAAAAAAAATCTCATCTGAGACTCAAGGATAATGTTTAGCTGTGAGAGAGGAGAGAAAAAGCAAGTTACACATATCCAAAATATATAAAAGCACCAAGCAAACATCTCCATTCCTAAAAGGAAAAATAGTGTGGGGGAGGGAGAGGGGCGGTAGAAGGAAGGGATGGGACCAAAGCAAGACAGATACAGCTGGGTAAAAGAATCCTGTACCCCCATATCCAGCATCTTGGGCACGTGGCATCATGAGGGTTTCTCCAAGAGGCTGATGTAACTCCACCCTTAGGCCTTTTCTAGTTGCAGCCCAGACAGTCTCTCTATGGACTTGCTTTTGCTCAATTCCTGCAGATTTCCTTGGCAGACACTCCATGTTACTGGCATCTCTTAATCTCTAGAGGTCTCCACCTCAGCCTCAGCTTCTATCACACATGTCACCCACTGTCCCCACGGGGGCTGCCTGCAGGGATTATGGTGCTGCCATACTTTGCATTACCTCCCAGACTTTTATTTGAAATTTCATGGAAGCCTCTGTGCCCTCCTAACTCCAGGATCAGGCATTCCTGCAGAACCAGAATCATGTGGTTTAAGCTAAGTTCCGTCAGTATCTATCTGAAACAGATACCAAGCCCCTTGGGACCATAACTGTCGCAGCCTCTGAGTGTCTGGATCACTGAGCCTAGTAAAACAACTTGCTAGGCTTCCTAGGCCTCCACATACAAGCAAGGTTCTCCCATGGTCTCTTCTCAAAGGAATTTTTACTTTTACTCCCTGGAACCTGTGATAGGTGTGGTCTTGAGGTGACTTCAAGACATTTTTCCTATTGTCTCTGTGTAATTACTTGGCAGCACTTTAGTTATTGTAATCCCTTTAACAACTAAAGCTTTCTTAGCCAAATTTTACTTGCACCTTTCTGCTGAAACTGCAAGTTTTTAAGCTCTTTCTGTTCTGATTTCTGCATCTTATTATTATGGTAACTTTGAAGCTGCCAGCATTATTCATGCCACCCCTGAATGCTGGGTTCCCTGGAAATTCATCTGCCAAAATAATTTGCCCATCACCTTTAAATTCACCTGCAAATTCTCTGGATATGGGGAAAGTGTAAAAATCTTCTTTTGCCAGATTGTAACATGAATAGTCTCTATTTCAATTTTCAATCGGATCCTCCTTCTCTTCTGAAATCTCATGAGCCCAGTCTTTACTGTCCATAGTCTTATTGTCATTCCGGTCTTTTGCACTCCCACAGAATTGCCCATTAAGTTATTCCTACAACATTCTAAATCTTTTCCAGTTTCCATCTCTAAATTTTTCAAAACTTCTCCCTCTTCAAACCAGCTCCAAAGGCTTTTGAACTACATAGTTAGTTTAGTCATCGCAAGAGCCCTGTTTCTCAGTACCATTTTTGGTTTTAGTCATTTTTTAATCACTTCAACTAAAAGACCCTACAAATACAACTTAGAGGAGGAAAAGTTTATTATGGCACAGTTTCAGAGTTTCAGTCCATGGTTGGTCAACTCCATAGCTCTGGGCCCATGGTGAGGCAGAGCCTTATGGTAGAAAGATATGGCAGAGGACATAGTAACCAGGAAGCTGAGAGCTGAAATCTTAATTTTTTCCTGTGAGAGCAATGTTAAACTTTTAACCTCCAGAATCATGAGATAAGAATTTTTTTATTTTGCTTTAAGCCACTAAGTTTGTTATAATGTATTATAAAATCACAGGAAACTACTGTGACATACACTTTTGTGAGTAAATTGGTAAATTAGCTTTAGGTGGATCTTTGGCCTAACTTGGTTAACATATAGCCCTGATAAAGTATATGTTTAGTGTAAAGGGAAAATGAAATAAAGGAGTGAGTTACCATATTGAATATATAATAATAATATCTTTGTTAAATAAGGAAAACCAAATGTTTTAAGCAGATAGATTTCATATCAACCTTGTGTTCTTTTATAATCGTGTTGAAGTTTTTCTTTTAATTTCTTTAGAATTTTTTTTTAGTCATCTCTGTGTCACTGTGACCAAAAGACCTGACAAAAACAATTAGAGGAGGAAAGTTTATTTTGGCTCATGGTTTCAGAAGTTCAGTCCATGGACAGCCAACTCCAGCCAACTCTCGGCCCGTGAGACAGAGTATCATGGCAGAAAGGCATGGCAGGGGAAGGCAGCTCAGGACATAATATCCTGGAAGAGAGAGAGCTCAGCTCGCCAGGGATAAAATATGAACCCCTGAAACACACCCCCAGGGACCTGCCTCCTCCAGTTACACCCTACCTGCCTAAGTTACCACTAATTTAATCTATATCAGGGGATCAATCCACCGATTAGGTAACATTTCCAATTATCTAATCATTTTACCCCTGAAAATTCTTGCACTGCCGTGTATACATGAGCTTTTGGGAGACAATTATCTAAACCATAACAAATTCTTTAAGAATTTAAAGTGAAAATTTGTTTTCCTCAATTTCAGTTCACTCAAAGAAAGAATCCTCCCTACGGAAGTACATTACAGGGAGATGGATTTGCATTTTCCAGGTGTGTTGAGAAATCCTGCTTTCAGTTCCCAAGATTCTGATGTGTCTGACTGCCGAACCCACTGCCCTCATGCGGGGCACTTATAGTAAGAGGAGTGTTAAGTGGGCATGGCACTTCCAAAGTTTCTATAGAGGAAAGTGTTTGTTTTCCTTGAGGCTAAGGACTTAATTTGTCATTTAGTTTTGCACTGATTTCATGGATCTAAGGCCTGGGGTAAAGAAGAGGAAAAGTGATTACATTCGGTGAAATGGACAAATAATGCCAGAATGAGAAATTCTGTTAAAATGTTGGATGTATTCCCCAAGGCAAGCAATGCTATAATTATCATAATATACTACCTCTCTTGCATTGCTGCAAAGTATAAAACACAGCAACTTACCTACCTTTAATTAGCTGTATTTAGTGTTTTTTATGGCCACTGAACATAGTACTTAGATTACCATATATTAGCATATAATTTGCATACACACCTCAAGGTATTTGGTTTTATTGCTATTACCTTTTGTGGTCCTATTTCAGTAATGACTGCAATGGAATACAAAGGAGAGATTTCTGACTCAATTCGCTTTACAATCCCGGGAGTTTTTACAATGGAAAGTTCCATGTTTACACAGAAAATTCTTTGGGAAAAATGGCTGTTCCTTTTTAATGTGGTCAGTCAGCATAGGTGCTCAAGAGGCAAAAGCCTAATGGGTGCCCAAGCGAAAGCATTTCCTTTCCTTCTGAGCTCAATAAAGACATATTTTTATAAGTAAATGTTGGCTATAAATTGCTTCATGTTTGCTTAAAAGAAAGTTGCACACACAATTGAATGAATCTTACCAGTCTATCAGCAGCTAGAGGCCCAGAGAAAGAAAAATAACAGCTGCAGCTAGAGAATTTGGAGAAAGGTCAGAGGTCAGTGTCTGCATCTGCATTCATGGGGAGATAGAGAAGAAAACTAAAGGGGCCCTCTTTGTTGCAAGTCAGCGCTATTTTAGAAAGTGCAGATACTGACTTAATCACCCATGTTCCCGTTTGCTCTGGGGTGCTGCGGTGGGCTATAAATCAATACCTAAGGTCACATTGCTAAAAGCACGAAAAACCCACTCTTTCTCACACTTGGGAGTATTGTTTTCTGCCTTTTCCTCAGCGTTCCTCGTGCTGGAGATCAGATAGAGACCGAGGGCCAAGTCATTACAGACAGAACGGGAGTCAGGGAGACCTGGGGGGAGCAGGCCTTTGGAACTCGGGCACATGGGTCCAGTCTCTCACGTTACTTGAGTATCGGTCCTTGTTTCACCCATTTTGTTCTTTACATCCAATCCATAAGCCTAATTGCATAAATAAATTGTACTGTGAATTATGTGCTATTTTGGAAGTAAAACTAACATTTTCTTGTGATTAAAAAAACAATTTCAATGTGTTTGGGGCTACTTACACATTTTTATTGATTTTTTTTTCTTTTGGTCAGCATGCTCTGAAAAAAACCCTAAAATAGAGGACTGTTGTCTCTGTTTGGTAAATAATTACTGGGAAGTCTTTGTAAACCCAGAGAGAGCATTATACTTGGAAAAGTTAATATGAAAAATGAACCAAATCGTCATTCTAAGGTGAACCAGTCTTAAACACATTTTGATGGACTAAAGAGTCAGAAAGGATTTCCGATTTGCTTGAACTAAGGGACTGTCTCTGAGACACTACTGAGGAGACGTTCCCAGGGCAATCTCTGTCTGACCAGATCTGCATGGGTGACCACATCAGTTTTTTTTGTTTGTTTATTTGTTTTTATATATTTATTTTTTAGTTGTAGTTGGACACAATACCTTTTTATTTTTTATTATTTATATGTGGTGCTGAAGATCGAACCCAGGGCCTCACATGTGCTAGGTGAGCCTTTACCGCTGAGCCACAACCCCAGCATCCCCCTCCATCAGTTTTGACCCTTGCAATAACCAGTGCTTCCATCAGGGATCAGATCAACCATGCATCAGAGTGAGCCGGTTGTTAAGACAAGTGAAATGACTACATTGATTTTGCAAGGGGTAAAATGAACCACGTAATGGATGTAATATCTTTATTCAAGTCTCAGGGCTTGGTCTATACAGAGTGTTTATAATGGTTTAATTATCAATGTTTATGATCATATTCCCTTAAATCATTTTTGGAAATAGAGAAGGTACAAATTTTAAATATTTGAAAATAATATCAATAATTCCTGCAAGACATCCCAAGTTCATTGTTTCTCTTTATAGTTAAAAATAAAAGAAAAAACAACATTTAATGCTAATATATTTTTAAAGCTTTTTCATTTTGGTCCAACTTTCTATTTTACTTGTGCTGTTTAGATTGGTTCTTATGGAAGGTACTTTAGAAGATCACCAATGTAAAGTATTCTACAATATGTGAAAAAGTCGCTTGATCATTATTTCATTGAATTTTACGATTTTGACTAGAAATATCCCTTAACAGTTATCTAGTTTGAGTCATGAAAAAAGACAGAGGCCATCTCATTTTGCTGCAAGGGCTCTGCTAAAAACGAATATTGCAATTTGGTAACTAATTTGTTTCCAGAGAAATCTTCCAATAATTAAGAGGCACTGCTCAATGCCTTGCTTTAGGGTGGCAAGGGTTTATTTATCTAATTATCTCTACCAAGTGTCCTCCTGATAATGCAAAATCTGGTGCTTTTTCCAGAGTGGACAAAAAGGGGTTTGAACTTAAATAAAATGTTAGCACACAGCAGCAACCAGACTTGGCCATCAGAGAAACGTGAGCGAATAGTTGCATTTGCCATTCTCTTCTGAAAATGGGAATTAGATGAAGAAGGCTGTTCTTCCTGTTACCACAGTGAGTTCTCCAGAATGAACACACATATTATTATAACTGCTCAGATTATAAAACGCGAGTCATAATTGAAGGTGGTATCTGCCCTAAATACTGAGGGCAATCTGCCCTGGCATGGAGCTGCCCGTTGTGCCTTCAGGGACCCATTGAGCATATGCCATTCCGTCAGCCCGAGTCTGCCAGCATGTAATGTCTCTCTAGGGTTTCCCCATTACCCGATTTGAACGCTGAGAAGATGCTCATAATTGCTTATTATGACATTAGACAAGAGAATTCAAGTCCCATTTGATTGTAATGAGTTCGTGGAGGCTCTGCCTTTTGTGGGTCCGACCGCATACAGAATTGAACTTGAGGCATGTTGGCTGAAACACAATTGCACTTGAAGGGCTGAGCTCAAGGCTTGGCCCTTGTTCACTTAAGTTTTTTTTTTTTTCTTATTACTTTTGGCAGTATGTTGATGGAGACCAAAATAATATCAATTATTAAATCTTTCAGCAGGGAAATTTAAACTTCTTTCTGATGAATATATTTTCCCAGGTTATCATTATCAAGATAATCTAGGCTTATGATCTCCACATGGCAAATGAAGTGGCCAATCAATATATTATTTTATAATCCTGAGAATGAGGTACAGAGGAACTAGCAGAAATCCATTTGTTCTCCACGTAGGCGAGTACTTAATAAAAAGAAGTAAATGTGTGCATGGGAGGTAGATATGTGCCTTGAAGCCACCTATATAAAATCAGGTAAAATATCTCTGTGGTTCAATACAAGAGTAATTTTCAAGTTACCAGAAAGTCTCTCTCCTATTTCTACAAAGATGGAAAGTCACAGAAGGCCTGTTATGGTGACTCATGACGTGGCTTGCCGCAGTCTGGCTGCAGCAAAATAACCGGGGGGTGACGAATAACTTGTACATTGATACAGCAGGAATGGGAGCCTTTTATTGTAGGGCAACACAGCTATTTATACATTTTGCACAGCTTATCTTAATTAGCATAAACTAGAAACATCAATCAACCAATAAGGCATCTCCAAACTTAATGGCTCGCTTTTGTTACTTCTCAAACCACTCCCTTTGACATTTTGCCAGGCACCATCCAGACTTGTTTACGAACTCTAACATTTGTCTGGCAAAATACCAGGTGTTATTTTTGACTTATTTACAGACCTTAACAGTGGCTGCAATAGAAAGGTGCAAAAGAAGTGGCAGGCTTGCACTTCGTTTCTCGTGGAAAACGAGGACCCATTGGAGGTGCCTGGGATTTCACCAACATGCTCCTGGAGAAAGCATGCCCGTCCCACTCTCTCACAGCAGTAGCCAGATGGCTCAAGGAGGAAAAGAGAGATGAATTGGATTCTAATGGAAAGCACACTGGGACCCTCGGGCTTTCCACTCCAAGCTGAAGCTGAAACGGGTCGGATGCGGGAGCCCTGGAGGAGTGTGCCATTCCAGACCCCTGCCGATGCCCAGGTGCATCTGGGATCCCAAGGGGCAGATCCACGTCCACCGCCTGCCTGCTGTGGCCATTCTGAAACCAGTACACATTCTCTCAATCTCAAATGGCTCTGACTTTTAAAATAAATATCTGATTCCCAGAAGAGAGAAGCTAGAATCAGGATTCTTTTGAAGGAGGAAACCCCTGATAAGTATAGAAAAAAGCATTTTCAATATGTGTCTCTCTGTCTCACCAACATTAGCAGGTCACTTAACTCATGAAAGGAGCAGTTAGATGTAAAAATTACCGGACCAGAAATGGAATAAAATCCTAGTTGCTTTCTTTCTTTTTTTTTTTTTCCTGTGACCAATTAACTGGGTGGCCTCAGGCGCTCCGTTCAACCTCTTAATTTGGTTTGGTTCGAACATGTGCAAAGCACCCTGCTTTCAAGTTCAACAGAACACTGATAGGCTCTAACTAGGCGACTTTGGGAGGTGGGGCCCAACGCATCACAGAGTTACTTACTTTGAATCTCCTTAGTTTTCAAAATGAAAACAACAACAACAACAACAACAAAAACAAGTAAAACCAAACAGCATCAAATCCACAGTGCATTGAGTACCCAGCAGCTTTTTCCGACACCAGAGCCAGAATGGTAGGAATGCAAAGCTAAATAGGTGGTTCTGCTGTGCAGGAGTTCAAAACGGTGGCGAGGTTTTCCCTGGTCCCCCACAACTGCCTTCACCCACAGGGCTGCCTCTGCTGGCAGGATTGCTCTCTGTTCTCTGCAACTCAGTCAGCAACGCTGAGTCTCAGTTTCCTCACCAGCATAACAGGAAGGGTAGCAGCAGCTAGCTCAGATGTTCACAGAGAGATTTAAACACCACATTCACATAAGATAACCAGTGCCACCCGACAGACGTGAATCAATACACAATACCAAATATTAATTATGGCTCTCATCAAATAGATGACCATAAAATGTTGTAAAATGATAAGGAGGACTATATACAGGGCCCTGTGATAATGATATAAAGAGATTTACATATTCTGGTCTAAGTAAGGTGATGGAAACTGGTATGATCTGAGTTGTGTCCCCCCACCCTGCCCACCGCATCTGTGTATTGAATCCTTGGTGTCCAAAACCTCCGCATGGGACTGTATTTGGAGACAGGGCCTTTCAAGGAGTCTTTAAACCTAAACAAGATTGTTAGGGAGAGCTCTGATCCAGTCCAAATGCTGACATTTCAACAGGAGGAAAGTTGACAGCATAGAGACATCAGGAATGTCTCGCAGCAGGCACACAGAAAAAAGTACCCTGTGAGGACACACCATGAGGGTGGCCATCTGCAAACCCAGGAGGCCTCCAGAGGAAGGAAACCTGGTCACACCTGGATTAGCCTCTAGAGCTGCAGAATAAACGTCTGTGGCTTAAGCCACCTCTATATTTTGTCATGGTATCCCTAGCAAACCAATAAAAAACAAGTATGTTAATATAAATAAATGCTCATAAAACAATGATTAAAAAGATAAACATATTTTGTCTTAAATAGCTCTGAGTACATTTTAAATTTAGTTTTTTTAAGTAAAAACAATACACATTATTTTCAGCAGCTCATGGAACTTTGTCCAAAATAGATCATCTCTTATACCACATTTCAGACAATAAAGTGTTTTTAGCAAATAAAATAATTAAAAAGATTTATTCTATCTTATTAGATAATAATGGAATAAAACAAGAAAATCAATAGCCAGAGAAACTACAGAAACTCTACAAATACACAGAGATGGAACTATATGCTTTTGAATGGTAAATGGATCATTGAAGAAATTGAGGGGAAATTTAAAAACTCCTAGAATTGAATGAAAATGGAAATACAGCATACCAGATCTATGGAATACGGGATAAGAGAAAAGCTTATATCTATGAGTTTCTACATTTAAAAATTAGAAATATCTCTAATAAACAACCTAATGATACATCTAAAAATTTTAGAAAAACAAGAACTAACCAAGCTAGTAGAAGAAAAGGTGTAATAATGATCAAGAAGAAATTAATGAAATAGAAACTAAAATACAAAGGATCCAGGAAACAAAGCATTGATTCTTTGAAAAGATAAAAGAGATTGATGATCCCTTAGACAAAGAAAGATAAGACCCAAATTAATACACTTAGAGGAAAAAAAAGGAACATTAAAACAGATACTACTGAAATCCAAATTAGCATTAGGAACTATTTTGAAAATTTATATTCCAGGAGTCTGGAAAATCTAGAAGAAATGGGTCAATTTGTACACACACACACAGTGTACCGAAATTGAACCCAGGAGGCATAAAAAACCTAAAAAGATCAATAACAAGCAATGAGATTGAAGTAGTACTATAAAGTCTCCCAGCAAAGAAAAGTCCAGGACTGGTTGGATTCACAGCTCTGTTTTACCAGAACTTTAGGGAAGAATTAACACCAATGCTCTTCAAACTACCCCATGAAATAGAATAGAAAGACTTCTAAACTCATCCTACAAAGCCAGTATCACCCTCACAAATGACGGATAAGGACACAAAAACAACTACAAAAAAAAAATTAAAGACCAATATCCTTTGATGAGAGTAGACACAAAAATCTTCAATAGAATATTTGCAAATCAAATTCAACAGCACATTAGAAAGATCACACATCATAATTACCTTGATTTCATTGCAGGGATATAAAGATGGTTCAACAAACACAAACCAGTAAACACACCACATAAATAATATCAAGGATAAAATCACATGATCACCTCAATACATGCAGAAAAAGCATCCAAATATCCCTTCAAAAATTCAAAAAAAAATTCAAAATTCAATATCCCCTCATGATAAGGTGCAGAATAACGTGGGTATAGAAGGATCTTAACTTGACACATTGAAGGTTACACACAAATAACTCATTATCAACATGACACTGAAGGGGGAAACACTGAAAGTACTTCTTTAAGTTAAAGCCCAAGACAATGATGCCCTTTCCCATTACTCCTGTTCAACATAGTCGTTGAGATTTTGACAAGAACAGTTAAGAGAAAGAAATAAATGGGATACAAACAGGAAAAGAAAAATCCAAATTATTCTATTTGCAGATGATATGATCCTATATTAGAAGAAACTAAACGCTACACCAGAAGATGATTGGGCTGGATAAACAAATTCAGTGAAGTAGCAGGGTACAAAATCAATGTATAAATCCCACAGGTCTTGTACATGCTAATTAACAACCTTCTGAGAAAGAAATCAGAAAAACAATTCCCATGGTAGCTTTAAGGAAGAAAGAGAGAATACTTGGGAATAAACATAAGCAAGGGAGTAAAAGACCTCTACAATAAAAATTAGAGAACACTGAAAAAGTCAATTGGAATGACTTTCCATGGTCATAGATAGACAGAACTAATATTGTTAGAACGACCATGTTACTGAAGGCAATGTAGAGATTCAATGCAATTGATGGAGATCCAATGCAATCTCCATCAAAATATCAATGACATTCTTCGCAGAACTAGAAAAAAAATCCTAAGTAGAAAAACAAATTCTAAAATACCCACAAATACCAAAAAACAGTCCAGAATAAAAAGAGTATTGCTAAAGGCATCACAATGCCTGATTTCAAAATATACTACAGAGCTATAGTAACATAAACTGCATGGTACTGGTATAAAAACAGACATGCAAACCAATAGAATAAAACAGAGGGCTCAGATAAGTACACTCAGCTAGAGCCAACCAATTCTTGATAAATATGCCAAAAACATCTTGGAGAAAAAAATAACCTCTTTCACAATTGGTTCTGGGTAAACTGGTTATCCGTAGGTAGAAAGATGAGACTGGATACCTGTCTGACATAAAAATCAACGTAAAAAGGACCAAACATTGTGAGACCCAAAACTTAAAAACTCTACAAGAAAATGTAGGGTATAGGAAACCACTTCCTGAACAGGACTCCAATAGCTCAAGAAATGATAGCATATAGAATGATATCAAATTAAAAAAAAAAAAAAACTTTTGTAAAAATCGACACAATTGCAACAGTGAAGAGACAGCTACAAATTGGGAGAAACATCTTTGCCAGCTATTCTTCCAAGAGGATTGATATCCAGAATATATAAAGAACACCAGAAATTTAACACCATCTTATTGGATCACAATGAAATAAAATTACAAATCAACAGCAAGAGAAACTATACAAACATGGAAAGATTGAACAATGTTTTCAAAAAATCAGTGGGTCATTGAAAAAAATTGAGGGGAAATTTTAAAATTCCTAGAAACAAATGGGCAAGTGGATGGAACAGATATTTCTCAAAAAAAAAAAAAGGACAAATCGCCAATAATTATATGAAAAATGTTCAACATTTGTAGCCATTAGGGAATTGCAAATGTGAACCACACTGTGTAACTCCACTTCATCCCAGTCAAAATGACTAGCATCAGAAATACATAAAACCGTCAATGCTGGTGAGGATGTTAGCGGGGGGAGGAAGCCCCGTACGCTGTCTGTGGGGATGCAGAGTAGCATAGACACTATGGAAATCAGTATGGATATTTCTCAAAAAATTAAAAATACGTTTACTATATGATCCAGCTACAGTACTCCTGGGCGTATACCCAACAAAGCTAAAGTCAGAGACCTATAGAGATACCTGCACATCCGTGTTTATCACAGCACAATGTACAACAGCCATTATGAGGAAGTCTCGGTTCCTGTCAACAGCTGAATGGATGAAGAAGATGTGGTACATACACACTATAGAGATTTATTTAGCCATAAAGAACAGAATTATGTCATTTGCGGGACAGTTGGTGGACCTGGAGATCATAATGTAAAATGAAATAAGCCAGACGCAGAAAGACAAGCATTGCATGTTTTTCTTCATACGTGGAGTCCAGGGGACAAAAAGGGAGGCATGAATGTAACAAGGAGACTATTGGAGAAGAGAAAGGAGCTGAGGGGAGAGGACGGAGTCAGGGCGGCGATGATGGGTGAAGATGATCGAAGCCTGTCATCTGCATGGACAACTATGCCATAACAAAATTAATTTTTCTGCAAAATTAAAATGACTAGTAAAAAATACAAATAATGAACGTATGGTGTGATGTAACATTCAAGCAATTAAGGAATACAAAATGAAAAATAAGCTAGTTCCCCTCTTACTTCCATTTGAAATGGATAGGTGATTTATATTGATAACAATTTATGTTGATAACAGTTTATCAATATATTTCTGGGTAAATTATAGTTAGCAGAAATATGTTTCATTTGCTATATAGATGGCCCATAGTTCAGATACACTCAAGTGTGCACTGTAGGTAATTTAGGGTGCTCAAGTGTTCATTTCTACCTACGGGGTAGAACCACAACATGCCAGAAATCTGAGCTGACCAGAAACAAGCCCTCCACACTGGTGTTTCCATGGAACACGTGACCCCACACCAACGGGGGGGGGGGCTCCTGTGCAGGATGAGCTCTCTGTTAATTTGATTTGCTTGATTCATTATGCTTTGGATAATATGCTTTATAAACCAGATTCATATGGTTTCCTTGAAAGTAATGAATTCTAATTGTGAGCCAGGTCTATGTACGTGCAGCTAGAAAGTGAAATAATATCTATGTGAGTGCGGGCATTTGCAAAATATTTCTCCATGTCACTTTATTGCGTGCATTTGACATACATTCATTCCTGCACTCTGCCAAATAAAAAATTTGCATTTAATTTTCACTGCTCTAGGAGTGTCAGAGAATTTTAAAATGAGGATTAACTTTACCTGACAAATAGAATCTTTGAGTCCAAGGGTTAATGCAGATTCAATTACAGTTTCCCTCAATTTCCTGAAGATTCTCTGCAACTTTCTAAGAAATAGGAGAAAAGGCAAAGAATTATGGAAGATTTGTTTAAATCAAAGTGCTAGTCTGTAGTCATTATGTTGCAGAGAGTAAATGGTTCATTCTGAGTTTCCCTCCTATTTGTGTAAGTGGAAATAATATTCTCTTGGATTCTTGATATTATATTATTGTTTCTTCTATTTCTGTGTATTGATGGGTTGGTTCTTTTGCTCATCTTGTCTTGGTTGTCTCAGGAGTGTATTTTGCATGAAAGTACCAAGATCATCACAGCATTTGAGAAAGATCATGCTAGTGCGTTCAGTAAGACTGTTAGGAGGCTGGTCTCCCTGGTCTTAGGCACTGTTTTGACCTTTATTCTAGAGTTCTTAGTCAACTTACATCAAACTAAAATAATCAGACTGTCTCAGAACATTCAGATGTGCACAATACTAATACAATGGAGTTGCTTTTACTATTTTGCCAACTTTCAACAAAACCCTTAGTTTCTGTATGTATGCTTGGACTTTGTCAAAGTGAAGCCATATTCATCTCAGGACATGTACCACATCAGTGTGGTACATTTATTCATAATCTTTTGGGGGTTTTTAGCTATATGTATGGGGGCTTCCTTTTGTTCTCTAATGCCAAACCCTATAAATATTAGAGATGAGTCTGGTTCCATAAATATCTTAAGCAAGATAGCACCAAGGTCATTAATACATTTAAGAAATATGACTCCAGTGGATTCCATCCATTAGGAGGCTGGTCTCCCTCTTTCCAGGAAGTGACTGGACTTTTATCCTGACCTTTGGAATCGACACCATGCACGTCTACTCAAATCATATCCTTGGAGAAGTTTTGAGGCACCACCACAACATGTTCACAGGCCAGGAATTCCGGCTACAGGCCCACACATTTTCAGACCAGGTGTCCTCAACAGTTCAGTCATAGGTGTGGATGGATGAGAGCAGGAGCCAGAAGTTGTCCCCAGAGCCCACACTATGACACGGACACAGTGTCACCTTTTATACATACATTGGTGAAAGGAAGTCACAAGTTTGGTCCATATTGAAAAGGTAAGGGTCTGAGTCAGCTCTTTTGTCACTGTGACCCAAAGACCTCACAAGAGCAATGTAGAGGAGACCAAGTTTATTTGGGGTTCACAGTTTCAGAGGGCTCAGTCCACAGAGGGCCAACTCCACTGCTCTGGTCTCCAGGTGCAGCAGATCATCATGGCGGAGGAGAGTGGCTCAGGACCTGACAATCAGGAAGCAGGGAGCTCTGCTCTCCAGAGACAAAGTAGAAACCCCAAAGGCATGCCCCAAGTGATCCACCTCCTCCAGCCACACCCTACCTGCTTATAGTCACCGCCAGCTAATCCATTCCAGTGCATTAATGCACTGAGTAGGTTGAACCTCATACCCAGGCATTTCTCCTCGACACTCTTTCTCATTGCCTCACTCCTGAGCTTCTGGGGGATACCTCACACCTAAATCATAATAGGAGGTGAACAGAGTGCCTTCTGCAAGGGCAAGGGAGCAAAGTCAAGCACATGGGGCATAGGAAGAAGGAGGGGCTTCACCAACCCCCACAAAAATGTATCTCATAATGTCACATGACTTCCAGGGAATCAGCATGCAGCTGATTGGAGCCCCAGCTTCCCACACGGCAGACCCCAGTGAAGATCTCTGAGGGGAGCCATCGTTTGGAATAGAAATAGACATGTTAGGGGGAGACTCCAACTCTGAAATAATCTCTAAGCGCACAGGCATTCCTTGGCCTTCGTTTTGATTTAAAATAGCATGAATTACAAGCAGCCAGGACTTGAAAATGCACCAAAAATAACTGCTGCATCCCCCCCACCCCAGATGTCACTGACGATCTATGTGATCACCAGGTCTGCCCTCAGGATGGCACACCGTTCCACAGCTCAACGCTGTCAGTCCAGCGTGCTGCGGGGAAGGTGAGCCGCCTGTTTGGTGTAAACAAGTAGTTTGACTCTACAGGATCGTTCACAGCACAAACCTCATAAACATTCACAGCAGCTATTTAGCCCAATTTATATGTCTGTGTCCAACAGAGACATGTGTAGGTCATTTGATGTGCCTATTACCAAGGGACTGAGCCTGTTATAGCTCATGCTGACACAGCCCTTTGTGGGGAGAGCATATCTTTCTGGGAAATTGTTATCTCTCCATTCGATGAGCCAGAAATTTAACATGAGAATTTCACCCTCTATTAAGGTTATACGATTTAGGAAAAAAAAAAATATTTCATGAGACATAAATATTTTTTGTTGTCTGTTTGAAATTCAATTTAATTGGTTGTTATGTCCCCATTTGGAACCCAACCTCTGTAAACTTTGAGTAGGGAGCATTCAAAACCAAAAATGACTCTTTTATGTTTATTACTACTACTATCCTTGCTTTAGATTTCTGAAAGAAACTTTCTTCCCTCTGTATTGGCAACCAACGGGTATCTTAGTTCATCCCCTTATCATTATGTGCTTTGGAAGACTTTTCACCTACAACAGATTTATTTTTTACAAGTCCATTTGTCCATTATTACGCAAAGCCCTGTGAAGACCTCTCTAAAATTAGCCTTCCTAGAGTCAGGTTCTTTGGAAGTCCAGCCCCAAGAGACACTAGACTCTACCATATGCTGCCCACTGGTCTGGAAATATGTAAAATTGGAAATATGTAAAGTTGGAAAGAACCTGAAGAAATTGTTTGTTTTAAAACTAAAAATGTCTGAAACTATCTTCCTCTTTAAAAACATTCGAAAGCTCTCCACCATCCATAGGAACGATTCCCAGCTTCTTCGTGTGTCCTCCCAACCCTGCTCCAAGCCCGTCCCCAGCCTCCTTTCCATTCCATTCCCTAGAAACTGCCCTTCTTCATACCTATGGCTGAGCCAAGCATTTCCCAAAATAATCCATCTAGGGAGTATTTAAAGGTGTGGGTTTAAAGAGGATTCTGTGATAAAATACAGCATTGGGAAATACCAGGTTTGAAAAGTTAGACTTCTAAACCAGGCGCGAAGGAATTAACGATGGGAATGCGCTGGAGCTTCCCATAGCTTCCACGGTGTTCTGGAGGCCTCCCAACCACTTGCTCTAGTGTACACACCAGAGCTTGCTTCAAGTTCAAGCTCCATCTTGCACGTGCAATCCCTTCCTGGCCTTTCCTCAGCCCCCAAGCTCACTCAACTTTGTTTCCCAGTTGTCTGGTTTGCCCAGGGCCTCCTGATCTTAGTCCTGAGAGGTCCACTTTCAGGACACTCCCCGCCCCCAGGCCCAGCCCCAGACACAGCATGGTGGCCGGCCACCTATCTTCTCTGAGGATCTCTGACTCTTCAAAGACAGTGTTGGTGTTTCCTTCATTATTAGCAGTTTTATTTACGTCCCCCATGCAAGACAGTCCCAGAAACTTATAAATACATGATAAATGTTTCTTGAGTGAATGGGTAAAGGGAGGAAAGAGAAGTAAAGTCAAGAGAACAAATGCAGCAGCTCAAACCTGCTCAAGCCACAGTCCTCTGGAGAACTTTATGAACATGCCAAGGCCTGGTCTTCACCTATAGAAGTCTCTAAAGATGCCACCCTAGAATAGCATTTTTTTAAAGATACTGGGGGTTGGAACCATGGTGCTCAGCCACTGAGTGACATCCCCAATCCTTTTTATTTCTTAAGGCAGAGTTTCACTAAGTTGCCAGACTGGCCTCAAACTAGGCGACCCTCCTGTCTCTGCCTTCTGAATGGCTGGGATTACGGCATGCACCACCATGCCCAGCTAATATGGGATATTTTGAAAGCTCCCCAAGGTATTTCTAAAATGCACCCAGAGTGAAGAACCAGTGTTTTGGGAGCTTCTCAAACCAGGTCAAAACCCTGCATAGAGAGAATCTAGAAAACACAAACTATAAAATCAAAGGCTAGGGCTGGGCATATAGCTCAGTTGGTAGAGTGCTTGCCTCACATGCACAAGGCCCTGGGTTCAATCCCCACATACACACACACCAAAAAAAAATAAAATAAATAAAATAAAATAAAAATAAAGGCTGTGAGAAAGTGTGATTCTAAAATACTTGTCTAATAACTTCATTGCGGAGGTCTCTTAATGTTATGGTTGGTCCTCTTGCCTCTTCTGATCCATAATTATCCTCTCCATCCTCTGGGTTCCCAGCTAATTTCTAGAGGGAAGAAGTGGAAAGTCAGAGGAATGTTGTGGTCGATCGACCCTACAGCTAGTGGGCAGGGAGACTCTGTCCTAAATTTGTTATTTGGAAAAATAAATAGCATCCAAGGTCAGGTAAAGAAAATAGTTGACGTTCGCAATTTTGTTAACACATCCAGGAAATAGACTTGACACTGGCACAGGCTCAATAAATGTGTACCACACATGACCTTCACCACCATTGGTCTCAGAGTTTAGGAACAATACCCAACTGACCCATGGGCCTGTGTCCTTGGATTAAGAGAGATTTCAACGAAGAGAGCTTGGATTAAGAGAGGAGTGTGCTGCTGCCAACAAGAAACCTCCTTTAGAATATACAGAGAGAGAGAGAGAGAGAGAGAGAGAGAGAGAGAGAGAGAGAGAGAGAGAACCAGGTCATATGTGACCGTTAATCACAGACTCTGCCCAGGACGACCATCATAAGTGCTGCCTCTGCATAAAATCTCCTGCATGAAATTGCCTCACCGTCTTTCCAGGCTTCTGTGAAAACAGACACGTTTGAAGGAAAAGGAAAATAAAAAAAGGAAAGAAACAAACAGGAAATGTGTTACCTTTAAATTTTGTCTTGGATTATTTGAATATTTTGGAATGCCTTAATATCATTTCTAAAAATTATCTTGAATTCTATTTAGAATTGTCTCAAAGGAACTTTTTACATGCCAATACTGTCTCACAGCACTGTTTGAGGCTCAGCCCAAGCACAGTACTTTAACTTAGTATTTTACAGTTTGATATTTCTCTGTTAGCATATGTATGTCTTTAGAGAGCAAGATCATATTTTGCAGGACTGGAAACTTGTACAAAATGACAAATCCAACATTAAGCCCAGGGTCTGGGAAGGGTCTCTGAGCTTAGGGTTCATCAATATTGCAGTACGTCTGTGCTGACCCACCAGCGTGATATTTGGAGACAAATGATATTTCTTCCCCCATGTTTATTGTTTTTAAAATGACATCAAATTATACAGGCTTGAATAAAGTTCCAATAATGTGGAATTGTTAAAATAAAAATTGAAAGGCCTTTTTATTGCCACTCATGTTCTCCTGTGGAGTTGATTGCTGTCGGCGCTCAATCTAGGAGATGCGCCCATTTTTAAATAGCACTTCCCAACCGTTATTAAAGCTTGTTTTCTTCCTGGGCCCTCAGGTGCATATTTTCTTTCAAGCATTTCGATACTTACCTATGTACAGTCAGCTCTTGATTATCAAGGACCATGGTCCCAACACGTGGGATCCCAAGTCTTTCCCTGTTTACTTCTCCCTGTGGGGTGTACTCCACGTGGGGACCCTGATCCACTCCTCCAATAAGCAATGGTACAGTGGGCAACTGGAGTCAGACCCAAATTGAATCCTGTCTGCCAGAGGCCAACCACTTACTTCTCTTGACTTTCTCCATCTGAGAATCAGGACAATAATGATGACCAGCACAGAGACTGGTGAGGATGAAGCGAGATGGTGTGTTCAAGGAGCTGGGCGCCGTCCTGGAATATCACCCTGTGGGAAAGGAGGAACAAGCCACGCCAAACTGCGGGGTCAAGAGCTGTACTGCCTTCAACTTCATTTTCATCCAGAGGATGAAGCAGAGAGATAATAAAAATTAAACACAGTTTTTATTACTTATTAGTGGCTTGGCGGTGACATTTGGTGTGTCCTCTGGGAACCCATCTTCTAAGTGCCTCTGAGAATACCAGCTGGCGAGCTGTGCCAAGCTCCCAGGACCGAGGCCCGCTCAGCAAACCACCCCTGCTCATTGAATGGGGTAAAACGCAGCAGGAGCGCAGGGAAGGAGCGGCTTTAAGGAGCCAGGGGTAGCGTGCCTGTGGGACAGAAGACTCTCCAGGGATCTGGGGACCCACTGACAATGTGTCCCATTACTCTGCCTTGTCAGCCTTCCCATAGTTGCAAGGATCAGAGAAGAAATTTGGACCAGGGCCGTGGTGGACGGCAGATGCCTGGAGCTGACCCGCCCCAGAGAGAAGGCACGGGGTAGGCCCATGTGGCTTGTGGCTGCAGCTTGCCAGTGGGCCTGATGGGCAGCTGTGACTCTGCACTCCTCAGGCAGAGGACACGTGGGACAGAACGCGTGCCCCCGCCCCCACCTGGGTGCTGACTCTGGGCCTGGTGCCCCTCCGTCCCACCCTCCCTCAGTGCACCTGGACTCCACCTGTCTCCAAGGTACTTCCTCCTTCGCTTGATTTTTTCTGTCCTTCCCATTTATTTCTCCTATTTCAACGGCAGGGAGCCTGTTCTCTGGTCGTGAGGAGACACTCCCCTGCCTGAGGACCAGTGGAGTAGCCGTAGCTCTGCTCTCATCCAGAGCAGCTGGAGGGGAAGCCCAGGGCATCGCTGCACCCTAAGTTTACAACTTAGGACCTGAAATGATGGATTTAGAATCTCAGGGAACTCCACGAAGCCAGCAGATGGGCGCGGTTCTGCAGATCAGGAAGAGAGCCGGAGCTCAGCAGGACCACGGCTCCTCAGAGGCGCACAGGTATCCAGGGTGGAGTCAGCTGAGCCCAGGCCTCCCCACCCTGCCTCAGCTGCCGCCATAGAGCAGCCGCACCCAGGAAGCTGGCTGACCTCCCCTGCCTGGAGAGGAGGGCCTCTGGTCCCCTAGCCCTGCCCCCACACACCTGCGCTGACTCCAGGAGATTCTCCAGGCAAGGGAAGCCTCGAATCCACTTGGTGAATTCACACCACTGTCTAGAGGTCTCCTAACTCCTTGTTTCAGATTGTTTCCTGGGGTGCAGTGTCCTGTTTGAGAGAATCTGGGAAATTAAAAGATGGAGAATCTAAGAGGAAGCATTTCACAGGGGGCGGGCTGATTCTGCCACTTACCTCGGACGGCTGACACGGGGAGTCGTGTGACAGGTAGGCCCTTGATGTGCCCCAGGGGTGGCGCACAGTTCTCACTGTCCTCACGTCTTACAGGAAATGATCCTGAGCGTGCTGTGAGGGAGGGTTCTTGTCCCTGAGGCCCTCCACCTGAGAAGCACCTGGGGAGGCCAGGGCTGAGTGCAGGTGGCAGGAGCCTGTCCCACCTCTGCCCTCCTGGCTTCCTGTACCTGGTGAGTGGCCACCCCACAGGTCCTTCCCTGTGCCTTGCTGTCCCCCAGCAAGCCTCGGGCCTCACCTGCTCACGAAGGATAAAGCTCAGCTACAATAACCACCACCTTCCGAGCACTGCAGTCCCATGGTGTGTGTGTGCGCGTGTGGGTGTGCGTGCGAGTGTGAGACCTGTGTATGTAGGTATTTAGCTCATCAGTCTGGGTCACGCAGAGACGTGGAGAAGAGGTGGGGATGAGAGAGTGGGAACTCTTCAGGAATCCCCGCGAGAGCTCAACCGGAACTCAACGGGAACTCGGGAACTCCCTGGCGTCACCTCTCAACCACTACTTCTGGCAAAAATGCCATGCGTCATCCCGACTCAGCTATGGCCCTCAACACCTTGTAGCCCAGACAAACAGACTGTAAGTGGGACTGTGAGCAGGGTGGTGCCAGCCAAGGTTCTGGGCTTGGACTGTCACTCCTCCAACCTGGGGGTGCGTCTGGTTATCGTCCACCCAGATGACCGGGAGCGCCTGGCATTCACCAGGGTGACCTCTAGGGCCCCGACCCTCGTGCTGTTGACTCTGATCCTTTGATGTTACATGTGGGCTCTCGGGGGTGGTGCTTGCAGGTCTAGCTCCACCGCCCCCCCCCCCCGCTTGGTAGCAAAGGCTACCATCCTGTGGCTTCCTTGGGGACACAGGTCAGAGCACCAGGTGGAGGTGGCCCAGCTGTGGAGCGCTTGACCCTCAGGAGCAAGGAACAGCGCAGACACAGCTGGATGGCGCTCGCACAGTGCACTGATCCTGCCTCTGTCAGGAGCTGTGCCGCAGCTACAGGGCTCCTGCCTGTGGCAGGCGGGTGGCCCTGCCCAGGTGACAGTGTCCAGCCCTTCAGTGAGGACTCTTCACCCTCCTGGCCCCCCAGAACCCTTTACTTCCTATTGGCTTGTTTGCTTGGCCCTGGTTGGCGGGAAGTTAGCTCTCTTTCCGTGGTTTATCTGGTAGTTTTATTTCCCACACTGTGAATCGTCTCCCTTTCCGTTGGGCTTTCCTTCTTCCTAACTATAGGATTTCCGTACTGTGGGATTAGTCCCCTGTTATTTGTTTATAGGCACCAACATAATTACCCTCACTTGTAGTCTATGTGTCTTTTACCAAAAATAAAATTTAAAGTTTCAATGTGATCAAACGTCTGTTTTTTTAAACGTATTTATGTGTCTCCTTTTATCACATCTGTGTATACACACACACATGATGAATTTTAACAGATCCTAAGAGGGAAGTCATAGGCCTCAGACTGAGACAGGCTCACAGCACAACAATAATTGACAGCCCTGCTTAGAACCTGGTTGGGAGGAAAGGCCTCACAGAGAGAGGAAGGCTGGGCCCTGGAGCCAGCCATGCCTGAAGTTACACCTAGACTTTTTAGTCAGTAACCCAATCAACTATTCTTAATTATAATTATTAGTGCATATTAATTGAACAAAAGACTGGTTTGAGGGTAGGTGTGATCCAAGTACATATGTATATACATGGAAAATCAATCTTTATTTTAGAAGTTGTACTATTCAGGATATTTTTTTAAATTTCTACCTACTCGAATGTACTAAAGGATTTTGTGGAGCTTCTTTCTTAATGTTTTTGTGACCATTTTTATAATTTTGCTGTTTTATTTAGTTCTTCCATCGAACTTGACCTTATTTTGGTGAATGGTGGAAGGAGAACTCATTTTCTCTTCCTCCATACGAATAGCCAGTTGACCCGGCGTCAGCGTTTCATCGTGCACTTGAGTTTCTAAGTCCTTTCTACTTTCTCTTTGTTGTCCCACTCTATTTTTCTGTCCCTGAACCATGACGTTGACAATTAAAGAACTAGGACAGTTCTATCATAACTCTTGATGTTTTCCATTTGAATTTTCTACTAAACGGAGTCCCATGCAGACCTTCTTAGTGATGTAACAGAAGGACACTGAACTCATAGATTAATTGTGGAAGAATTCCTGCCTTTTCGTGACATGGATCCTTTCCCTCTTTACTCATGGTGTATTTCTCTATTTTGGGGGTGTTTTCTTTTCACTATTAACAAAGTTTCATAATCTTTGCTGTGAATCTGTGCATCTGTTATTGAAACGACTTCTACATACCTCCCATTTCTTATATTTAAAATTATCTTTTAACTGAATATTTTGAAGTGATTATGGATTCAAGGGAAGCTGCAAAACTAGCACAGAGAGCTCCAGCATTCCCACCGCACGTTAGGAATGTCCCCACATCTGCAGCACCACAGCTGACGATGGCTGGGACCCCACCAGTATTACATCTACCCACTCGTGGGTTTCACACGGGTGTGTCTAGCTCTGTGCGGTTCCAACATGGGTATTCTCATGTAACCCCTGCATGATTCAGGACTCTTCTGTTATCAGGAAGGTGGCTATCTGTCGTCTCTTTTTTTTGTAGCTGGGGAGCAGGGATTGACCTCAGGAACACTCCACCACTGAGCCACACCCCCAGCCCTGTTTTGAATTATATTTAGAGACAGGGTCTCACTGAGTTGTTTAGTGCCTTGCTTTTGCTGAGGCTGGCTTTGAACTCACGATCTTCCTGCCTCAGCCTCCTGAGCTGCTGGGATTATATGTGTGGCCACTGCGCCCCGTGGCTGTCATCTCTTTTTAGGTTTGTACTGTCCCCTATCCTTGTTCCAACAACTGACAACCACTGTTGAGTCCTGTGTCTATAATCTTGCTATTTTGAGAATTAGGTAAGCATAGAAGTGTTTTACCCTATATGCAATTTTACTGAGACTGGCTTTTCTTCAGCCAGACATACCCTCAATGCTGTCCAGGGAAGCTATTCTGTGTGTCCCTGTTCACTTTTTATTGCTGCATAGTATTTCACAGTATATTGCTCCAGAGTGTTTCATGTCTTTTTGGGAAGCACAATCTAAAACTAAGAATGTCTTATCTGTTCAAGATATTTTGGCATCTAAAATAGCTTGTTTACAACTAGTGAACAGAAGGTCAGTGTACATAACCTCTTATGCTAGACTCAGATACCAGCAATCACTCGTAGGCTCTCACCCACAGTTAGGAATGGACTACCTCTACCAGGAGCGTGGACACGTCGTCATTTTACTCACATTCCTGCCACTGTTGGCTCCCCAGTCGCCACCAACAGTGCTGGTGGGTGTCAGTTATTGTGCAGTTCCCAGCATGAATCCTGGGCTGTGGCATCTTCTATGCAAACATGGTGCCCATGTTATCAGCCCAGACGTCTGAGCTGGGGATGAGCGACTGTGTGTCACTGGGGATTCTCGTCCACCCACCAGAGCCCACCTTGACACAGACACCAAATGCAGCACATTCTCCTCATTATCATCAGATTTCCTCTCCCGGCGGAACCTCTCGGCAGCACAGCTACAGTCGTGCTATTCAAAGCCAACCACTGAATTCAGGTCCTGTTCTTCTGCCAACTCACTGCTGTATTGATTTTTTTCCTTATTGTTTCCAAATATATTGTGCAGATAAATGAGTGGTGGACAGGATTTTTAAAGTTTGTATAAGGATTTAGGGAAGATAAAAATCCAAATGTTTGGGTATTCATACATTGCTTATCCACTCTCTTTGGAAGCTAGTGGGAAATCATCCAAGAATCTTGTATTCCTGCCAACATTTCCTGCTCGAAGTTGGGTGAAAATTGAATGTGTTCCTACTTGCATACTTATGTTTTCAATTTTAGTCATCGCCAGAACCTGCCTCAGTGAACAATTTGGGGAAACAAACAGGTAAATCAAACTCAATTTGGAATCCCAGAAAGTTGGGTTATATGTCACAAATAGAGTTGTGCTCCATATTTGTCCCAAATGGTCCATATGGTCAAGGTGAACAGAGTGGGATTTAAAGCAGTGGTTCAAGAGTTTGAGTATTGTTTTCATAATTTTTTTTTTGGTACATCGGTGGGAATACTTTGGTTGTTGGATTCTTTCATTGGTAGAATTTACATATTCTAGCTAACCGGTTAATTAATAAAAAGCTTACTGACTTATAAATATGAAAGAAGTGCTGAGGTTGTAGCTCAGTGGTAGATCACTTGCCTAGCATGTGCACAGTCCTGAGTTCAATCCCCAATAATGCAAAAACAAATAAATAAATAAATAAATACATTAAAAAATATGAAAAAAAAATAGAAAATTCTTGCTAGTTCATGACTTTCTCTGGGACCACACACTGTACGCAGAATCATCTCAAGGGGTTCACATTATGAATCCATAGTGTTGTAAGAGGCCCATTATCTGTATTGTCAATATCCATCCCTAAGAGCCTGGATCGATGTACCAAGAGGGAAAATTAGGCCCGTGGCAACACAGGGTCGGGCTGAATTATATTTGTAGCAACTTTTCAGACAACATGAGCTTCTGACTCCTCCTCTCCTAGATGGGTTATGTGTTATGACGATCACTCTGTCACTCTCCAGAGAAAGTCCCAGTACTTATGAAGTCGGCAGCAGTCAACACCTAATGGTTTTGTGTGTGACGGTCAGCATGCTGCGGGGTATGTTTCCTGAACATCACGTCATAAGTGATTTTCACCAGGGTTTCCCCAAGGTCAACCAGGGAAAATAGAGTTGTTCTCCATATCTATCGCTGCCGATCCTTTGATGAGACATATGCTGACATCTATTGATCACAGAAAATTATGTGAGGCTAGACCTTGGGCATGAATGTCTACAGATAAGTCTACAGATGCTTCACGTCATCGACGGAGAAGAGCACGATAGTACATGTCAGAGCACCTTTTATTGAGTTTTCACCCTGCCAGAGACTCAGCTCAGCACTATGCATATGACTTTGTTGTACACTTACAATGACCCTAAGAGGCGGGACCACTGTTGTTTCTGTGTTGAAGTTGAGTTAGGGTGGGTGAGTGCTTCTCTCTAAGGAGCAGAACCTCTAAGGGGTAGTCGGGTGGATAAGATGGGACTGGAACTCAAGCTCAGGCCCCTGTTTCTAGAACTCATTTCCACCGGGTTGTGCTGTCACTGTGAACCCTGACGGTGCCAAGCCGAGGTCTAGGAGACCGTGTGTCCCTGTCCTGTTGCTGGATACTTGACTACCTTCTCCTACTAGTCTCTGCATAGAGTAGGTGCTTCCTAAAGGCTGACACTTCAGAGTTTAGGCTCCATGGATAATTACTAAGTCCGCGCTCCCAGGACTGGAGTGTCCCTGCCCTGCGGACAGGACAGGAGTGTCCCTGGCCTGTGGACAGGACAGGAGAGTGTGCGGTGTGGGGAGATTCCAGACGGCCGTGCTTACCTTTGCTCTCTATCTAAAACCTTTGGTTCATCCTCTTGGGTTCAGTTGAATGTGCTCATCACCTAATTCTCCCAGTGATTCAAAGCCTAAACTTCGGGTGATAATGTGAAAAAGCCTGGGTGGACCTCTAGGTACTCACCAGAGTAACAAATAAAATTCTGTGGGTTACTTTTTTTCTTTCTTTCTTTCATTTTTTTTAGTATATATTTCTGAGATTGTTTCTTCAAATATGTTCTCCAGAAAATGTCAGCAATTTCTAAAATTAAAATGTGTGTCAATTTTTCAATATAAGTTTTTGTTAAATTTTGAAATTAAAAACATAGAATCATCAACAAAATACATATGTGCCTTGCATTGGTCTCTGGGATGCCATTTAGTAGAATCTGCTTATGATGTTCAAATCCTTGTTTACTTTTGAACAACACCCTGTTACCTTCCCAAAATCAAAACAACAAATTATTATATAGGAGAATTTTGAGAATGATATTTGTGCTTAATGTATAAATACACAGCATCTATCAACGTATCAATCACAACCATATTACTAGGAGCTGCTGGATTCTGGACATAGCGGGTTTCCCATTATTGATTTAAGTCCTTCAGACCCATAAGCCGTAGACAAAAGCCATTTAATTCGAAGGCATGCCTCGGACACTTTGTTCTGATGGGACCATCTTTCTCTTCCTCAGACCAAATGACACCTTCTCCTTCTTTACACCCAAATTTTGATGTTAATCCACATTCAAATGGCACCCAATGAAAACTGATTGGATATTATTACGACTTTGGTCATATAAATATCTTTCATGCTTCTGATTATCCATTGGTTACCAGTGAGAGAAAGTCATCTTTATGCTACATTGTAGAAACCCACTCAACGAAGTTCTATGCTGTTCCTAATTTTAACCAGGACGTGCAGAATCACTTAGTGCAAGCTAAGCTGAATTTAGTGAGAATGCTAAAAAAATCATCTGGGCACGAAACCAAAGCTTTTTGTTGGGTTGATGATGGTCATGAGCTTCATAGGCTCCGAGGCCTTTTAAGGAATTTGGATTGCAGCCTTTCTCCACAGTTGCTTCACCCAGAAACACACTTATTATAAATGCCGGCCTCTGCAAGGAAGAAAAGGGAGGACCCACCATCCTGCCTGAGAAGGGCCCCTCCTCGGCGTTATGTTCTGTGTTTGTTGTTCACACCCATCCTAGGCCCCCACCCCCGCAGCTTTCTCCCTTGGATGCAGGGAGCCCTCCTGGAGAAGCAGCACGGAGCCTCTCTCTGCCCTCCCCTTCGCTCAGCCCCCCCCCCCAGTGTTCTGTGGCCAGTGGGCACCCAACTGGCCGACCTCTCACTAACTGCAGCTTTCAGTTCATCCACTGCAGCATGCACTTGGCACCATCTGCTTGCTTGAAATGGTTAGAACATGCCCCAGCAATACCAGGGGGTTTAAGGAGGTACTATTGTATCTTTGCTCCGTTTTGTTTTTTTTTTTTTTTTCTATTTTTGCTCATGTCCACCCTTACTAATTTTGATCGGGAAGAAAAATGTTCAATGTGAATACCGGTATATTCTTTTAAACTGCCACAGGTGACTTTGGAAGAAAAATAGTTTGAAATTATGATATTATAATAGTCTCAACATTAGTAGGTCAGAGATGCTCCAAGGAGACTCCTGGTTAAAATGTTTAAGGAAACTCTTTCACAAACTGGAAGATCTAAACACACACACGTCAAGAGGCAAACCCTGAGCAGAGTCTCACTGGTTTTTCTCTAGCTAATGTCAGGGGAAAGCATCAACTTGTTCTCAGCAGTAAAGCCCAGTGCGTCAAAGTGTTGAAAAACAAAAATGTTATAAAGAAGTCCCAAATTTGTAAAACCAGACTTGAGAAATAACGGTTCAAACAACTAAGTAACGTTAAGAGCCAATATCAAAGACTCACATGTTATGTGAGTTTAATGGCCACTTGAAATTAAGAAATCAAGAATAAATTTATTAAAAAAGACATTCAATTTTTAAAGGATTTTGAGAGCACAAAAAGGAAATATTTCCCACACCATTATCCTTTGTAAAATACAAAACTCAATACCAGAAGTGGATCAGAAACTTTACAAAATTAAACAAGAAGTTTTCACCTAAACTTGATTTTTCCTCAAGAATTACTTAGAATGACTTTACTAATGTTTGAAATTATATTCTATTGCTCATACTGAACACCTATTTTTACAAAATGCTTAAATTGTGATATGCATGAATGATTAACA
The DNA here is from genome assembly GCF_045843805.1 of Urocitellus parryii. NCBI lineage: Eukaryota > Metazoa > Chordata > Mammalia > Rodentia > Sciuridae > Urocitellus > Urocitellus parryii. Next base: position 150,988,940 of record NC_135538.1, on the reverse strand, counting down.
TGGTAGTTTTTCCTTCTTTTGTTATTTTTTTAAAATTTACTATCAGCTGATAAATGATAATTGTATTTATTTCTGGGCAATAATGTTTTGATAGGCTTACAATGTAGAATGATTAAATAAGGCTAACTAACAAATCCGTAACGTACTTATGTTTTTGGTGGAGCATTTAAATCTACTGTCTTAACAATTCTGAAACATGTAGGTGTGGTCATGGGTTAAGTTGCCTGTGCTGTGCACTCAAAAACACTCTTCCTACCGGAAACTCTGCCCTCTGACCAACAGTTCCTCTTTCTCCAGCCCTCCTCCTCCTAAGCTCCCTCTACTTCTATAGGTTCAGCATTTTAAGATTCCATGAGTGAGATCATGCAGTATTTGTTCTTTTGTGTCTGCTTTATTTTTTTTTTAAAGAATTTTTAATATTTATTTTTTAGTTCTCGGTTGACACAACATCTTTGTTGGTATGTGGTGCTGAGGATCGAACCCGGGCCGCACGCATGCCAGGCGAGCGCGCTACCGCTTGAGCCACATCCCCAGCCCCTCTGCTTTATTTTTCTTAATGTAATATTCTCTAGGTCCATCCATGTGGTTCCACATGACAGTAGTTCAACTTCTTATGATTGAATAGTATTCTGAAAAAAAAAAAAAAAAATATATATATATATATATATATATATATTTCCATTTCCTTTATCCATTCATCTCTGGATAGATAACAGTCAGCTTAGGTGGAGTCCATATTGTGACTACTGTGACCAGTGCTGCAATAAACAGTGTTCAGTTGCTTGTATGACAAGCTGATTTTTTTTATCTCTTTGGCTCTGTATCAGTGGTAGGATCCTTGTGTGGTAATTCTACTTTTAATCTTCTTAGGACCTTCCTCTTTGCTTTTCATAATAGCTGTATAAATTTACATTCTCACCAACAGTGAACAAGAATTCTCTTTCCTGATGTGAGGTAGTAACCCATTATGGTTTGAATCAGCCTTTCTGATAGTGATGTTGACTAGTGATAGATTCCTCTCAGTCATAAGGCTGGTCTTCTTTTATAAGGTGAATATCTCTGTTCTTTTCACATTTTCGATTGGGTTATTTGTGGTTTTGCTATTGAGTTGTCCTTATGTGCCTTGGATATTATCCCCATGTCTAATGCATGATTCTCAAATGTCCCCTCCCTGTCTGAGGGTGTTCCTGCACTCTACAGTTTCCTTTGCTGTGCAGAAGCTTTTGATTTTGATGTCATCCCCTATATTTATTTTTGCTTTTTTTTTAACCTAAGCTTGTGGGTCACGTTCAAAACATCTTTATGCAGACCAATGTCATGGGGCATGTCCACTACTTTTTCATCAGTAGCTTTATAATTCAGGTTTCAGTGTTTTACATTTTAATCCACTTTTGAGTTTATTTTTGGTATAGAAAATTTTGTGACGGTTTAACTCAATCTCATCCTTCTGCATATGGATGTCCAGTTTTCCCAATGTCATTTATTGAAGAGATTGTCTTCTCCACTGTGTGTTCTTGGTAACTTTGCCCCAAATCAACGGACCATAAAAGCATGTTTTTTTTTTTTTTTTTTTTTTTAAAAAAAAAGGCTTTCTAAACTGTTCTCCTGGTCAATATGTCTGTTTTCATGCCAGTACCAGTATGGTATCTTTCTTTTTAAAAAATTTATTTCTTACATACATGACAATATTGGAATGCATTACATTCATAATTATCCATTCACAGCACAATTTTTCATAACTCTGTAATATAAAGTATGTTCACACCAAATTATACCATTATACATGAGCCCTCTTAGGTATCTTTCATGCACTTTCTTGAAATGCAGGACACATGCCAAACAAAGCCACATTACAGTGGAGGAAGAGCATGTTTAAATATAAATAATGACCAAGACAAGGTCACCTCCAACAGGAAAGTCAAGATGTACAGCTTATGTCACAGATAGAAGCACATTATAGACTGAGACTTCAGAGAAAGCACAGGAAGAAGGAGGGAGGGAGGGAGGGAGAGAGAGAGAGAGAGAGAGAGAGAGAGAGAGAGAGAGAGAGAGAGTCCGTCCCATGTTATCTTACTGTTTCTTTCCCTGCAGTGCATGCCATTGCCTATAATTTATAACACAAATTAATTGATCAGTTTAATTTCCTTCCAAACTGAAACAAACATGTGAAGGGGAAACTTGCCAAGTTCTTGGGGGCACCTGTCTCTAGTCAAGAGCTGTGAGGACAATTCACAGTTAAGCACCAGGTGCAGAACATATAAAGAGATCATGAGAATGAACGGAGTCTGTGTATTTTAGCAGTTGGTGCTTGCTGGTCAGATTAAAAATCCATGATCTTACCAACAGGAGTTCCACTGCAGAGCACTCTCATCGGAGAGGATAAATAAAGCCGATCTCAGAAAATGATGTTATTATCTTACCCACCTCTTGTGTGAGGAAGAAATTCTTCAAAGGAAATGGCAAGGAAGTTCCCAAGAAAAGGAAATTTCCAAGGACATGTTTCATTCCTATTCGAACCAAGAGAACTGGAAATTTGATAGGAAATGCAAGACTTTTATGCCAACAGAATCGAATCTTGTTGCCCTGAGCACAAGGCTGCCCCAGGAACTCTGCTTGTTCAGTAGGAACACGAGTGCCACCCTGCGCGGGCACCAGCAGCCAGACTTACCTGAGGAGGCGACATGGCCCCTGGCCTCCCGGGCATGAGTCAAGCAAGGATGGAAATGTAATGTGCAAGGGACAGGTGTGGCCAAGAGCCAAGCAGCAGGTCCAAGGGCAGCATCAGCTAAGAAGGCAGGAGCCAAGAAGGACAGCAGGAAGCAAACCAAGACTGCAAAGCCCATCCATCAGGTTCCGAACCCAGTGGCTTTGTACTTCACACACAGGTGAGAAGAAAATGACTGAAATCACTGACCTGATTCAGCTCAGATGATGAGCACATCGTCCATCTGGAATAAAACATACAAAAGCTGGGTGCAACATGCACGTGTGTGTGTGTGCGCGTACACACACACACACACACACACACACACACACACAGACAATCATAGGTAAAATAGCAATCAAAGAGAACAGAATTCCATGCCCAAGAGAGCAGGGTCTGCAGTGTCTTGTTTTCTTTTGTTTTAGTCATTTTCCCCCAGCATCTAACACGTTTTAGGTATCATGATGGAGGTATGTTTAATGAATGAAGGTGAAGAACTTTTGTCCCTTCTATTAAAATATGCTTTGTGGTTCAGTTTGTCAGAAATAAGCAGGTGTCCTTACACACACTGATGCCAAAGTAACGCGTTGGTAACCGTACCTCGTCAGACAGCGATCACCTCCTACTGAAGAGTCACTCTGCTTTTCTCAAGGAGAGGAGAACCCTCGTCAAGCTGCCTGTGGAGAGATGGGGTGCTGGGGGAGGCCCCCTGGGCAGCGGGAACTGCACTTCTCCACCAGAGGGGTGGTTTCCCAGTGTGCGCACAGTGTGACCATCACGCTGAGAACTTGTGGCATGTGAGTTGTCCCTCCAGGGGACATGGGAGCCAAAAACAACAACAACAACAACAAACACACACACACACACACACACACACACACACACTTAGGCCGGATCTAGGGGAACATCTGCTTTATCAGGAGAATCCACTCTAGAAATCTCTCGGCTTAGCTAAAGAGCAGTACCGAGGAAGATTCTCCAAGGAGCCGCTGGGGATGGGAGGCAGGAGGAGGCTGTGGTATTGAGGCCCGGTGGCCTCTGCAGTAGCACGGGGATCCAGAACCCATCCCGTAACGTGCCTAAGGGCATCGGCACACCTTCTGGAACCCCCACGGAGGCCACGGAGCTCACTGTTCTTACAAACTCACCTCCTGGAGGGGGACAGAACCTTCTCCCCTCCTGTGACCACTAAGCAGGGGGCTGGTGTGAGGCGACAGCCCTCCCTTCTCAACGCCTCGGTGCATCTACCCAGTTCCCTCCCGGGTCCTGGCCTGTCCTGCCCTTTTTCCGGGTCTTTCTTTCCTTTTCCTTTTCTGTCCTCCCTCCCTTCCTCCTTTTCTTCCTTTCCTTTGTGTTTTGTTGGTTCTCTCCCCATGCACTGGAGGTTCTCTGAGCAATCTGGAATCTGGGTTTGGAGAAGGAGCCTCGTCTGTGTGAGAGCACACAGCACAGTCCTCGTGCCCGGGCGGCCGGGGCCAAAGCCCTCTCTGCCTCTCTCACGGCCACCCGCCAGAATGGGGAGGGGTTTGTCAGCATCCAACCCCAGCACCAAAGAAAGTCATCACATCTTAGTTCACGTGTAAGGCATTAATAAAAAAAATATTAAGCAAACAAATGAGGATTATTTTTACAATGAATGCAATCTTCTTAAACTAATAGCCAGAGAAGAGCTATGATTGTTATATGTCGAAAAATCCCAAATGGCAAAATATAATTAAAGTTAGAACTGTTGAACAAATAAACCTGTTAAATACATAATATTACTAGGCAAAATAGCTCTGTGTTTATCACTTTGCCACTGTGATTACGTTCACTGTGACTCTTCATGCATATATTAATATCTTGCTAACATTAAAAGGCTGAAACATAAATTGCAGAGCACTGAGCACAGTTTCAACCAGAAAGAGCACGGTGAAAATGCTTGCTACTCAAAAACAAAAATAAAAAAGGTTTCGATTTAATGTTGCTACTAATTACTTTACTGAGAAATAAAAGATGCTCATACCTAAGTGTATACCAGTCTCAGATGAATGACCATTGTGTACCTCCATAAGGGTACCTGGTGAGGAGACTCAGGAAATTATCTATTTCAGGTCTCCAGGATTGTAAGGCACAGAAATTGTTCAATTTAACTTGAAAAATGAAATACCAGGAAATGAACCTCGGTTGCTATTCCTATGTAAATAGAACACAAGTATTTTTAAGTAATTTCACCTAATTTACAAAGATTACGAATACACTGTAATTGGGTGGATGTGGGTTAGTTGGGTGTGTTAGTTATTAAGAGTCAGGAGAGGTCAGGAAATGAATTCCCTTGGGGTGAAACTCTATATCCAAAAACAAGCAAGAAGAGACTTTGAAATGATTTCTGAAGTCTTAACAAAATCAGTGCCAAAGATTACATGGGGGAGAAAAAGATTGGTTGTAATGAGTAGCAAACAAGAGAGGAGGTAGAGGGGAGGAAAGTCCAGTCTCCGTGAGCTCAAGCACATAATGAGTCTTTATTCTGAGTTCATAAAATGCTGTCACTACCACCTACAGATTATGGAAACAGGGATTGGAAAATGTTAATAAAAATCACGAACCTTTAGGAAACAACACAATAATAATTAGAACCTTTCCCCTTGAAAACTTTCAGTTGTTAGTGGGTTTATTTTTATTCTGACATCAGTTAATCTCTGTCCGTTAGTTTTTACCACAAGAATATCCAGGAAATATGGAAAACCTAGAAAACCGCATGATGATGTTCCCATATTCACCAAAGAAACCTGGTGGTCCCAGGGGTCATCATGACTGAAAATGCCTACTCAAAGTACTGACCATTTTGGAAGGGTCACTTTTTACCCCAAGGGCTATATTTTCTTTTGAAATTCTATAAAAGAATTAAATATTTTATAAAGTGGAATTAATGTCTTTCCTTGTGACAAAGTCATTACAAGTGTTTTGCAAATTCGGTTTGAAATAAACACCATGGATGATCTAAATTAATCCCGGTACCTATTTTGTCTACGACCCAAGGGACCCGATGACTGTGGAGGCCCTAGCAAGCCAAGTACGAAGCCGGGTGTGCTCGCCATTATGGGAAATTCGACATCCTTCATTTGGATAGTCTCAAATCACTCCTTCCAGCCACATCACTGGACACCTACCGATTCTTAGCGACTCACATGACTCCCATTATACTTTTATTGAGACTTAAGCCATCTTTTTAAAAAAATCAGTGCGTGTTAACTATATGGAAGAATAGGCTCCACGGCGGCATATTTGTGCACACGTGTAACATATTCCCATCCCATCAACCCCCACTAGCCTCCCTTGTCCTACCTCCTCCCTTCCCGGATCCCCTTTTTTGTTCTCTAATAATGTCCCTTCTACTTAAAACTCAAATAATCTTAGAAGACGTCACTGATCAGTACTTATGCATATTGGGGGGTAAAGGTGATGTGGATCTGATTATTCAGAGATGGGAGTGGGTTGGACACAGACAATGGAGAGAAACTAGGTGCAGTTGTTGGCTCTGCTATTGTGCATACCCCAGAGGTGCGCACGCCCAGAACACAGATTCATTCCCCCTCTCTCTCTTTCTCTATCTCTTCCTAAACCGCAATGCGTCATTGTTAGCTTCAGCCTTGGATAGAGACTAAATTTCTAACGTGATTTGAAAGAGCCCCGATCCCAGTTACTAGTGTCCAAGGCCCCAGAACTCTCCATCTATCCGAAACACATGGGAAGTCACAAAGTCAGCCAGGTTGAACCCATGACAGAGCCAGATCAAGCAGGCAAAAGAGGAGAAGGGAGAGACAAGATGGAAAACAGTGACTGTTCTAGAACAGTCTATGTCACTCATGCCAAAGACCATTCTCCTTGTGCTGCTCTACCTTTAAAATGTTTCCACACTCTCTCTCCTGTATGGCCCACACACTTCAGCAGATATGTTGGTGAGCTGGATTTGAGGGATCTGCAGTTCAAAGAGATTCTAAAGGAAGGTTTGTCTAAATGCAAACAGGCCATTAGCTAGAGTAAGAAGCAGGCCATGTAACATTTCATCTGCTGCACGGAGCATGCCCTGTACTGCAGAACTAAGCATCAGGAGGCAGGAGCAGGGAATCGGAAAGCGCCTCCCCAGAACAATTTTTGTATTCCCACCTTTCAGTTCATGAAGGTAAGGGAGGACATCTCCTAGCTTGGGTCCATGTAGCTTGAGAACACAACTAGACAGACTTGCGAAGTTAGTGGGGGGATTCGTTTTCAGGGAAGAGGACCTGGTTGGCAGCCAGGGTTCCAGGCAGGACTCTCCAATCCAGTAGTACCCAGGGAGCCACACAGACCTGGGAAGATCCCTGTGGAACGCACAGGTGCTCAAAGGACCATCAGACCTGGTTTCACTTCATCAGCAAAGAAGGAGTTCAGGCCTGGTGCAAGACTCCAGGCCACATCACTTGGCTGCTGGGACTAAGGGACCATGCGTGTTCAGGCCACGGCTGAGAAGGTGGTTTGAAGTCCTTCCAAGGTGATGGCCGTCCCTGGAGAGCCATATGCACAGAGGTATGGGTGGAAGTCCTGGGAGGTCACAGACAGCCTCAAGGATTTCCAGCCATTCCTTGAAGGTAAGAGCAGAACTCCCAGCTCCCTTTTACAGCGTACAAAAGCCCAGTGACTCTGTGAACATGCTCTTTCCTGAGCAGGAGATACCGAGAACCCAAATTCTCTTCTCTTGGAAGAATGGACTTCTTCTCATTTCCTTGATAAATCCCTGTTTCCCATCTTCGGAGGAAAAGACTCAAGTAAGATGGAGCTACAAGGGACTCCCTGACCTTGAAGGACTATCCCAGTCCCAACCGCACTGTGGCTCCTGCACCATGTCCCACGAGGGACCTGGGACGCCGGGACCAGCCCAACCTGAGATGACCCACGTCTGTCCCCTCCAGAGCGCAGGAAGCTTCAGCTGTCACAGCCTCCTGGGGGGACCCTCCGCCTGCTCCCTAAAAGCAGGCCTGACACTGTCCGCCCTGTGTGTCTCCCTGGGCCTCAAGATCTCACCCTTCAACTTAAGGTCAGGACTACAGTATTTTGAGGGTTTGAGGTTATTTACTGGAGATTATTCAGAGATGGGAGTGGGTCGAACACGGGCAATGGAGAGAAACAAACAGATGTCCTTATGGGGCCAAGGATGGGTCCTTCAAGGCTCCTTATCAGAAAAGTGTAAATAAAATTAAATAAATCAGAATTATTCTGCACTTACTATGTTTAGGCCTATAAACATTTTATTACCTGACCATAAAATTACCTTGAAATATGATCAGCATCACTTCCAGCTGAGGATAGTGTCTTAATGGGCCATAATATCCAGTATTAACATTACTTTAGGACCTTTAGGAATACTGAATGATTGTTCTCCAGAATATGGATCAGAAATGTTTGAACCATGTCATCCCTTCCTCTTGTATTTCCTAATTGAAATTAATTAAATTCAACTTCTATTTTTGTCTCTCTACCTAGCCACAATACCAAAAAAGTAAAAATAACCCACCACTGACTGCCTCATTTCCAAGAGCCTAATATGAAATACTGAAGTATAGTAAACCCTCACGTAATGCCGATAGCTATTTGGAGACTATGTGCTAGATAAATCTTGCAAATAAATGCATAAATAATATATTAATGCCCTGGGTCCCTCTTTCACCAGATTTATACAGCACAAAAGTGATATGGAGGACTGAAAGGAACTTTAATATATGTAAATGCCTAAATTGGATAATTCAGGCACAAAAATATATTGTAGCTTGGTGCTTATTATTTTAAATTTATGTTTTATGCATTTCCATTGCAGGAGTTAATATATTTCTTGGTTTCCATGTTCTCATATCTCCTACTCTACCCTGTCTTTAAAGTATTATACAAAATATCAAGTAAGCATTAATCCATAAAGTTAAAACACTGTGTTTGTTTACGCCAACCACCCCAAAGCAGATTTCCTTCTCGTAATGAGGTGTTTCCTAACAGCATGGGAGAGTATTTTCAAATTGGCTTTGACAAGCTGATTCTGAGACTGACTTCTCCCAGTCACACACCGTCTAGAGCCACACCGTGGACACCACTGTGAGCTCAGGGTGCAATTCTTCAAATTTCTTCTTATTTGATATCAATGACCTGAGCTGCTGAAAATTTTCCTGGAGCTTTGCAGAGGAGAGAGATTGTTGATTTCTTTGGTTGGCACCCTCTATTTTCTCACTTAATAGGAGGGATGAGAGATGAAGCATCTTTGTTTAGCTCTACAATGGATGATTTTCCAGCCCCTTTAGTGTGTTCTGTTTGGAAAGAGAGGCCTGGAAATCATTTCTTGCTATATTTATAACTTGCTCGGTGTTTTCAGTGTTCTTATTTTATTTATTTATTTATTTATTTATTTATTTATAAATTCAATACAGCTTTCAAGTTCAAATGTGTGAGCTCACATCTCATTTTCCTGAGGCAAATCTAACAGCTTCCATCTTGGTCATTGAACTGATTCTTCCTCTTTGCAGACAATCGAGCAGGGGTCATGTGTATGACCATGTGGCCAAGGTCTGACTAATGAAAAGCAGGAACCGTTTCTAGTCACCAGGGTCTGATGAGTTTGTGCAATTGTCCCAAGACCTTTCTCGGCTCTGATTTCCTTACCTCTCTATTTTTGCTTGTTTTTCTACAGTAACAGATGATCTTTTTGCATTATCGCATCACATCTGGAAATTATAGCAGTAATTGAGTGAGTATTGCTCTTCCCTTGAAGTGGTCCAGGTTGAGGCAAAGTCGCTGCACGTATTTGAGAGAAAAAGTATTAGGTCGTAGTGTTTTTTGAGAAAGAGCTTTAGGCTCTGGATACGCATCTAGAATCATGCCTGAAAGACGATTCTGTGAATAGCACATCAAATTCCATATTGCTTCTAACTCCACATTGGATGATCAGTCAATCGCTTCCTCCTTTATCCTCAGTTTCTGTTCCACACACACCTGTCTCGGGGGTCTTTAGGGGAATCAGGAGTTAAGGCACAGTTGGTGGAGAGTGCAGAAATGCTCTTTTATCCCAGAATGTGGTTTACATGTATTTTATTGGGGCTACTCCTACGACTGCGTCTGCAGCAAACAATTTCCTAGTCTGTGCAAGAACAAGTGCACTCAGAGCTGCCGCGTGGACTGAGGAGCTGGATAAAGAAGAAGCTGAAGCAGGAGAAATGGAGAGAATCCGACGGCGAACGTGCCAATCACAGAACACATCAGCAATTCCCCAGGTGAGGAGCAGCCCAGGCAGAAACAGGGGCTTGTTTTTGAGTCTGTGCTTCATATTTAATTGAATCAAAATAACGTGCAGGAAATATTCCTCACCCGAAGCTCACAATTTCAATGCATCACCGAGATGGGATAGTGACATATAAAGAGATGGAAATAAGGTAGTGGGGAGGGGATGAGAGAGAGGGGGAGGAAATACAAAGAGGCCCAAAGGAACAGGAGGCAAGGGTGGGTGGGTCACCGGAGGCCGCTGTTAGTGAGGGCGTCACTTGAGCCTGCACCATTCCCATCAACTGTGCGATTCCCGTCCCGGAGCTGGATCCATCTGCTGCTCCCCTTCACCCTCTGACTTTGCTTTCTACTTTTCTTGCTGCTTACTGAGCGTCTCTCCTGTGTTGATTAATTATGTTTATGTAGAAGGCGGTGATGGCCCGTCAGAATCCCATTTAGGGGGCTCGTCCGGGGCTCGTCACACCTGGCAGGTTTGTTCTTCTTTCTCTAGTGTGAGCCAGGCACGTCTTTGATGCAGGGAGGCAGCTCCATGTCAGTAACCAGGAGCCAAGACAAGCCCACGGGTGTCACTGCAGTGTGATTTGCAGGCAGCAGGGCAGGGGAAGGAGAATGCCAATTAAGCGCAATACAAGTGTGCTCTGTGTGTGCGTCCCAGGGTGGCTTAGATGGCGAATAATTGACACCCCTATAAGGTGGATCACTGTAATTGTCCCCGTCACTGGGGAGGAAATTGTCGTGGACCCTGGAAGGCTCATTCACACTCTGTGTACCCAGGTACTTCCCAGGGTGCTGGGAGGACAATTGCTAATTATGTAGAAGAGCTCTTCTCTCCGCAGAGACCCTGCGCAATGCAATAGAGTGTGGGACGAGGATGACGCGTCCCCTGTGTCCCCTGCGTTTCCTAGGACACTCAGCCAAGAGCCAGACTCCTTTGGTCACCTGATCAACACTCTCAGAACTCAACAGAATGGAAAGAGAAAGATGCAAAAGGGAGGGCATTCCACCAGGAGAGAGACCATCTAACGTGACCCTCCCACTACAATGATAGAAAAATATAAAATGTGAGCACATGTTGGACTTGAAAAGGGCCTGTGTCCACCAGGTGCTAAAACCACAGATCATCAACATCTGGCAGAATAGCCAAGTAAAAATGAACTAGAGATGCTATGTTACAGCATCTAATGGAAACTGTGCAGTCGACTCAAAAGGAAGTATAATGACAAAGGTATTCCAGGTCATGAGATGCTGGGTTGGGTCTGGGAAGAACCCAAGGGGGTACTTGTGCCTACAGTAAAACATGAAGTGACATGGGCTGGGCAGCAACGTCAGCACATTTGTCTGCATGGCGATGGGCAGCCTGGTAACCTTAGATCCGGCCTGCCTGACCTGGCCATGTGGCCATGGGTAACCTGTCTCCACGTTTCTCCTATATAAAAATTTGCAGAATATTAAATGTGACAATGTCTGCCAAAAAGTGAAAGAAATACCTGCACGTATTAAATTAAATCATCTGCAAGTCCACTGTTTCAGGGCTGCGGTAACTGAGGTCCTGGCAGGAAGTCAGAGCTCAGTAAAAACTCAAGGACTTCACTCATGCCCGGGCTGACCCTGTTGGGGAGAGGATGGGAGAGAGCAGATGCTAAGCCGGTCCTCCCGTGGCCCTTGGTGTCCAGACCTCCCATCTCTGGACTCAGCACCCATTCTATCAGAACGCCCCAAACGGTGCAGAGGTTAACTGAGGGCCTGACACCCTTCCCACTCCGGTGCCCGTCTGTAGAGTGCCAGGCCTGTTGGCTGCGGGCACTGGAGAGGGAGCTTCAAGGGTGCGGACAGGAGAGGTGCCCCAGAACCCCACGATTAAATCCAAGAGCAAAACTGCAAAGCCAGCAGCTCAGGCGGGCGCTCTGCTGCTCCTGACTTTCGAGAGTCACTCGGGCAACTCTGAACGGGGCTCCTCTGTCCACGGCGGGTCCACTTCCTTCCTCACCAGGGTGCTGGGCAAGGCGCCCGAGTGGCCTTCCTTAGCCAACCCCAGGGCGGCTGTGCAGCCTTTCAGCCATGAGCTCCCGAGGCATTGGACACACCCTGTGCCCCACCCAGAGTCAGTTTTCTCTCCTCGGTGGCCTTTTACGAGTCCCTCCTTCCTGGTGTCACACTGTGTTGCAGACTGCTCCTTCTAACCCTCGTCATCCACCATGGACACTGCTGGTGTCCCGGGCGCTGCCTGGGCCTTGCTCCCTAGGGTTCCCCTCCTCTCACACACCTGCTGCCCTGAGGCGGAGCCCTGCTTTCAATTGCCATGTACCTGGTCCAGAACATTCCCACAGTTCCATGGGTTTTATTTCTGGTCACCCTTCAGGTCTCAGCTTGGCTGTCACCACTGCAGAGACTTGCCTGACTTTCAGACAACCCCTCCCCTTGCATAGACTTCCTCAATTAAAATACATTTCAGCCCATTTTCTTCAAATTACTTGTAAAAGACCACATTGGTATTCTTGGCCTGGGTGCCCACTGTGACCAGGTACAGTTTACACTACACAAAGGCTCAGGGCAGAGCGGGGAATAGGGTTGGACATCCCACCTGAGCTGTCATCCCTGAGATGGGACAGCTCCACCCAGAGTCTGTGCCTTTGTTTAATTTGCATGGAGAGAACATTAAGGTCAGCAGAAGCCCTGTTCCCTAAGAACTCACAAGCTTAATGAAGGGGAAATTGGCTGTGTCATTCCCCACTGAATTCTAATCTCACAATAGTGAACAGAATCTCTCAACTAACCATGGCTAAATGTATCAACCCTGACTGTTAGTAAGTTCTAGTACTTTCTAACTCTGGTAGTCCCTTACCTACATGCTGCTGAGCCCTGGTAAGATGGCTTGAGGTGTGCAGAGCATAAAGCACACGTAAGTTTAAGACTCAGCAAGAAAAGTATACAGATTGTCTTAGTTGTGATTCCATAGTGGTTGCAAAATGAAGTAACATATTAGGTAGATGTGTTAAATAAGCTGCAGACTAACATCATATGTACACGCGTGTTGTCACTAGATACCCTGTGTTCAGGGCTGGCTCTGTGTCCCAGATGACAGCACTGCCCTAGACCTGTGGGGACACTGCACCATCCCCATTCATGGAACACCCCCAGTGGGTGCCCCACTAACACCTTCAACACGACACAGTCCAACTCATCATCTTTTCTGGTGGCTCACACACTGTCCTCAGAATTCACCAAGGCAGAACATTGGGGTATTTCTCCACTCGTTGCTTTCATCAGAGGCCACACTCCAATTTGCCCCTTTTCTAATTTACCATCTCAGTGCTGTGAATACAGCCACCAACCTCCATGGGCAACACACAGGAGTCCCTTTCTGATAACCAGTGTAGGCTGCCGGTCTTATGACCAGGTTAGTCTAGCTCATCAGTATCTCCTGACTGAGTTATCCTACCACCAACCGCTCCACTTAATACAGAAAAGAACAGCTGACATTATTTACTAGGTTCCAGAAAGGCATCCTCACAATATCTCAACCTGCTCGTTTTCACAAGTAAACTGAAGCTGGCATGGTGTGCACACCAGTGATCCCAGTGGCTCCGGAGGCTGAGGCAGAAGGATTGTGAGTTCAAAACCAGCCTCAGCAATAGCGAGGCACTAAGCAACTCAGTGAGACCCTAAATAAAACATCCAAAAGGGCTGGGGATGTGGCTCAGTTTTAAAGTGCTCCTGTGTTCAATCTCTAGTACCAAAATAAATACATATATGCCTGCATGTAAATTCACCAGACCTTACTAGGAATGTGGTGTGGTTTAGACATAAGGAGACAGAGCAGGAGTGTCTGGAGGTCAGTGGCTGGATTGTGAGAGCCTAACCTAATTGGTAGATTAATCCAGTGTATGGACTGGCTGAGGGGTGACGTAGGCAGGTGGGGTATCCTCTCTGCAGGAGGTAGGTTCCTGGGAGTGTTCTTTTGGGGTTTATATTCTGTTCCTGGTGAGTGGAGCTCTCTCCCTCTCTGCTTCCTGGTGGCCACATCCTGAGCTGCTTTCCCCCTTCACACCTTCTACCATCAATGATGATGCCTTCCTCACCTTGGGGCCAGAGCTAGGGAGTGGCCAACTATGGACTAAGACCTCGGAAATAATGAGCCAAAATAAACTTTTCCTCCTCTATGTTGTTCTTGTCAGGTCTTTTTGGCACAATGACAAAAAAAAAAGCTGTCTAAAACAAAATGTTTAGTAGTTTTCCTCTGTGTTTGCCGAGCACTTCGAAAATCCAAATATTATATGTCTTCCTCATTAGGGAGATTCTTCCTGTCTTGGTTTTCCACCATCAAGTACAGTACTCCTCAACACCTGGGCAGTTCCCAGGGAAGAACAACTGGATTTGGGGCTGTGGGGTGGGCGGGGGGAGATGGAGGAGAAGCGGGAGCCCTGGACAGGACAACCCCTTACGAGGAGGGTGTGAGATTCTGACTCAATTAACCTGTCTGGACTCCTGAGATTTCTGATTCTAATTGGAAAGGCACTAGATAGACAAGAATGAAGTTCATTCTAGTTATTCTGGTTTATCACCCATGGAACCGTTTTTAGCAGATAGAATTTTTGGATGTTGTTGGATCTGAGACAATTTAATAGTTTAATCCTAAATATACAAAGAGGTAAATCAAAGCACGAAAGACTAATAAGTCACTTACCCTAGATTCATTTGTGAGAATAATTAAAACTAATTGAAATTTTTACAGATCTTCTTTTCTTTTTTTTTTTTTGCTTTTAAACTAAACTAAGAAACGTACAACTTCACTTTTCCCCAGGCCAGGGAAATCCTGTCCAGTCCACTGTTTTCAAACCAGTCAGTGAAACGACTCGGGGGTGTCCAGGTCTGCCAGTTTCCTCTCCCGGTCTCTTCTCCTCCTCTAAATCCAACACAACAGCTAACGTTTTTGTGATAATTATTCTTTATCATGATTTCTGCAAAATGCTTGACATGCCTTACCACATTTGCTCCATAGGACAACCCCATGAGAGAGATCACTATTACCATTTTGCAGGTAAGAATATTGAGACTCAAAGAAACTTAATAAATCCCACAGGGTCACAAAGAATTTCTAAATGTCAGATACTGCAGTGTACTAAAAGTCAACCTGATACCAAGGTTTGCCCCTGTACCACGGATCTGGGCCAGGTATCTGTGCCAACAACTTCTTTAATATTTAGAATGATGGAGTCATAATATTAAAAATCTAGAAATGGGGTTAGATACTCTCTGGTTTTTATAAGCCATTTGAAAGAAACACAAAGTGAGTTTTTTGGAAACAAGAGAATCAGCTTCTCCTGGATTTAACATTCTTACAGCTTTTTATATATTTTTCTATATCACATAATAAAGTGCTTTTCTTAGTGTACATACTTAATAAATATGGATGACACTCTCTCATGAATTCTTCCATAAATATATACAACCATAAAACACATGCATATGCATATATGTAGATCAATGTCTAGTCTATCTATCTCCAATATTATAGGCCATTGGAATAACACCCCACCTGTCAAAACAGAGCAAAAGAACCGCGGTTTGGAGAGAGTTCCAGCGTCATTACCACTGGCATGGGAGAATGCATGAGTATCCTCTAATGACTGACTGTCAGGGCCTCCTCTCATCTCGGCACCCAGTTTAAACAGTACTCAGCCAGCTGCCTGCAGATTCTGCCAACGCTGCGTGTCAATGCAGAAGTCTGATTGCCCAGATGGTTATTTCTAGGCCCTGGATCAAAAATCGTGACTGAGCACGGGTTGCAAGCACACCAACCCCACCGGCTGGAGGCTTCCCACTTTCTTCTTGGATCCCGCCTCTGTGCAGAGTGAACCCACAGATGGTGGCTATTTTGGTAACTCCTGCTAGGGACAGAGAGAGGAAAACAGTTGTCCAAATTGCTGGGGACAACCTCTGTAACCATGTATCCTCGGATCTACTGCCGCCTTCCTCCTTTCCTGTCACCAATTGTACACGGAGCACCCACCCTGCAAACTCCTTTGAACAAGTGTCTTTCACTCCTTTCTGTATTCCCCGTGCACCAGCACAGTGGCATTGCACTTCAAACGCAAAATAAAGACCTGGTGAACTGTCACAGCCACAGCCCAAGCAGACCAGACGAGCTTCCAGGGCCCGGAGGGAGAACAGTGGAAGAAGTCCAGGTTTGGGACTTGGCCTTGGTCTGCGTCCAGGTAAGAAACTGACAGCCTATTGCACAGAGATCAGATCTCTAGGGCAGTGCTTTCCAGCACTCGACTCGTGGCAAGGAATAGAACAGCCGTCAAGATGTCAACAACAAGGACACGGCCAATTCTGAGTGTCTTTTATTAGGAGCTCTCTCTGGGGAGGAGCTGAGAGAGAAGGCCTGGACCCCATCCTTGCCGTGGCTATTGGGAGCTCCTCCCAACGATGCCTCGGGAGAGATAATTTCCATAATGCTGAAGAGCACCTCTTTTCCTGCAAATTAGGTCAATTCAGACGGCCATCCGTCTTTCCTGGTGCTACTTCAATAAGCAGACATGGAACTGAAGTGTGTTTTCTAGTTCTTTCCTCCACCATGTCCCTTCCTAATCTCTCTTTTCCCACAGGCAGAGACTCTTCACAGGGTGAAGCAGTGCACTTCAGTCTCAGCACTTTCTCTACATTTGGGATAACGGGGCTCGGCCACCCTGACCTTGGAGTGCAGCACCCAGTCGCCGTGAGCATGAGCAGGAGGCCTAAGGTGGAGACCACGGACTTCCCATTGCTCTGCGGATCCGTATTTGCCTGGTGAAGGGCGTGCGGGTTCCAGAGGCAGAGGGACAGCCTATCATCTCAAAAGGATGATAGATCAGGGTTAGGCTGAACACTGGGAAACATTTAGAAACGGAGAGAAAGAGTGCATTCATGGCCGACATGAAAGGGGCCATTCCTTGGCAGAACATGAAACAGCATCTGTGGCCCAACTCTGGTTCTGAGCTGCTCTGCAGGGCATTCTTTGTGGCCCAAGGATGGCAGCTTTACTCAGGCCTTTGAGGACATGAAATGATGACAGATGACGGTCCTGTGCCAAGAAGCCAGAGAAAAATCACATTTTGATGTGCAACTACTCGGTTCTCGGCCATCTGAAAGTACAGAGAGGTGGCTGTCAGTGACATCGAATGAACTGCCTTGGTAGCACTGGGTGATTGATTTCCACTTCTTACCCTGCTCTGTCACAGAGTGGGAAGAGTGCAAGACCAGAGCTGTCTGGCTTCCAGGAGAAGATAAACCCCGTGTGCATGATGGACCCCAGGTGTGCGCCCGTGGGCTCCCTGCCCTTCTGTCTGGCACTGTGCCCTGTCCCAGTGACTTTCTAGAGGGATGCGTTGGCTTTTTCTGTGTGGAATATTCATACTAACAAAGCCCCGAAAATTCCTACTCGACTCACATACTGAGGGCGGTAGCTCATCTTTGTCCGTACTTTTTTACATGATAATTTTAGGTATAAAACAGAGCAAACCAAGACCAGAATCTTAGTCAGGCCTGGAATCAAAGAACTGAATGACTGAGGTCACCTAGCACTCGTCGATCATTAACAAAGCTTTTAACACTCAGCTGATTCTAAGTCCTATTAGAAACAGAGCCATGAACATTTTCAATGACCAAGGTCACTCTCGTTTGTCTAACATAGAAAACAGTCAGCATGAAAGACATGCGTACCTCACTATTTCATATTTATTCACCAATCTTCTCAGAGAGGTCTGATTCAAGAACTAGTAACATTTTTTTTTCTCCAGTTATGAGGTAACTAATAGATACCAGCCATGCCATAAAAAAATTGACTTTGTTTTACCACAAGTAGATTTTATGGCTTGCTCTTTTGATGTCTGAACCATGTCATATGCCGGGAGCGCTTTGTGTCTGTTTATAGTACCTATGTACGCGCTTAATGAGTGGCCAGCTTTTACTTCCTTTAAGGATCGCTAACAGTAAAACATTTATCTACACACTGAAAAGTTCACTTAAGCATATTCTGTTTTTCCAAAGAGGCAAAGGCCAGTGGTCATTGTGATTAACTGTTGGTTCCAGAAATCTCTCTGTTATGGAAAACCACAGCTCCGCTTACTCACAGGAGATCACAGGATGGGAGACGGCCATTTAGTTCAAACCAGGAACGTCCAGGGCAGATCTGACTCCGGTGGTTCTAAAGTTGAAGGACTCAAGTGCAGCCCGTGTATTAATCCCGAGACTTCACTGATGATCTTGGTCTCATTTGATGATCTTAATTTCATCCTAACTGAGATAGTGTAGCAGGTGCGAAAACTTACTGAAGAGGAAGATCCTGGGGAAGACTTGCCTTGGTGGAAAAGCGTCGTCTTCTTTGTTAATTGCCCTGAGGCAGCTGCAGTGGGGTACCCAGCCTCTGAGGGGGGCCCACATCACACCAGGGGCCCCAGGACGGGAGGGGTCATCCAAGATCTCAGTTCCAACAGCCCATAAAGTAGGGTTGCCCAGCTGGAGGTGAAACTGTGCTTGAGAACTGTGGAATGCTCTACTGATGGAGAAAGTATTGGTGGTCAAGAGGACAGCGTTGGACAAGCTTAAGCTGGGCAGGACTTGGAAGCGAATGCCATTCACATCCAAACCCATGCTCCTGACCAGGTGAGGAGACTCGCAGTCACCTGCAGCAGGAACTCAGTTGTCCCCCGCCCTGTGCCTTTGAGGTCCATGGAACCGCAGGGCAGCACCAGGCTCGGGAAACAACGCTGCCCACGTCAGGGGGCATTTGCCTTCTCTTCCTTGGTCAGTCTCTTTCCATTTCTGAAATGACAAACACAAATTATCCGTCTTCGCCTCACTGCTAGGAAAGAATCAGATCTTTGCTTAGATCCATCCTCGGCTTCCTGCATAAGAAAGAGGCAGAGTTCTGGGTGGTGCTGCCTGGTGGAGCCCGAGGCGGCTTTGTGTTGGGGCCATCCTCTGACAGCCAGATGCATGAAGGTAAAGGTTCTTCAAGTGGGTGAAGGATGCTCTTTCTCACTGCCTTCCAGGAGCTTCGTGTAAATGTGCAAGACCAATGTGGTTGTCGACCTCTGGAGGAATCATACGAGATGGTGTGTTAGGGTCCGGTTTTCCAAAAACTTCCTTTTATGCACAGTATGTAAAAACTGGTGACTATGCTGCTCATGCTGGATATCGGTGCTCAGATTTGCTTATATCTAAAATAAAAGATTGTTGGATATAGAACGTCAAAGGAACCCTGGGGGTTCTGAATGACACTTCGCCAGAACCTGGGAGAAGCCTCCACAGGCGTCTTCAACAGGAAAAAGAAATCTCTCTCATTTCTGGTCTGGCCTACGGAATTCCATTAAATAGTCCCCTATAAAACAGTCCACTTTAGATAAAACTTTGTTCCCCATTTAAGATTTAGTGAAATATTAATAAAATACTAGAGAAAAGAATCAGAAGTTACGTAAACAACAGAGCCTATCAGAGGGGGAAATAAATAGAAGCTCTGAAAACACAGTAGGACCCTTGGTCTAACGTTATGAGGCATTAATACTTACTAAGTACGTTGTGTCGAGTACTTTACATATTTTATTTAGTACACTCAGCAATCCTACGAGGTAGACATCATCATTTTAAATTTCAGAGATGGGGTCTGGAATTCAGAGAAAATAAGAAATCAACCTCAGCAGTTGCCAACTAGTCGAGGACTAAGTGGAGCCCACATCTGCCGATTCCAGCACGTTCGTCTGCCCTCTACCATGCTGGCTCCCCAACAGCAGCGTCAGCTGTCACTAGCTCGACTCTTCTGACTTGAGGTGATTTTTTTAAGGGTCCTGTCCTTCAGAAAGCCAAGGGCAAAGCTACTCTGATACCCAATACTCACCCCGATTCCACTTGAGGAGTTCGGTATGATGCAGCTAAAACTGAGATCCAGATGGGCCTCATCTCCAGCCCCTTCTCCCTCAGTGCAAAATCTCATGCCCATTTCCTGTGCAGCGTATCCCTGCCAGGCCTGGGAAACTGGCACTGAAGGAGACGGAGGAGTGGAGTCCTCTCACTCTGGGCCTTGGAGGGCGAGTGAGGGTCAGGCCCGCCCTGGACTGCTTCAGCCAGGTGTTCCCTTGCAGTGACAAGGAACACCCAGAGGCCTAGAAACACGGAAACTGGTTTCCAAGTCTTTCAAAGCTAACGGGAGTTGGCTGGAAGAAACACTTGCTTAGCCGTGCTCTGCCCTGACAGTTAATAGTGCAAAGGCCTCAGCCACGGAGGAAGGACAATCTCCCCTTCTCTCAAGACAGGGCACCGCGGATCCTGAGACACGCGGCGAGTCCTTCCCCACAGGACTCTGCAGGCAGCACCAGTTCAGAACCAAGTCGCGATTTCACCACACCCTCAGGTACCGGGCACTTCAGGAATCCCAGTCTCGGGTCTGTCAGTTGACACTGGACACAGGAGGAGCGTGCCTGTCCATGTTTCCTCTCCTGAAGAGGGACACCCACGGCTCACCTTTAAATCTGTGAAACAACGGCTTCTTTTCAGATCAAATCTGGAATCTGAATATTGATTCTCCAAAAGAGAACTGCATTAAACTCAGAATTTTCTTCAGTCACTGTCCTCCACGTTCCAAGTCTCAACTGTCACTATTGCTATTATCATTTAAGCTTCTGGCTCCTGCTCTTCACAGACCAGCTGTCTCCTCATCTCTCCCTACTCTTCCACCTGTGGATCCTATAATGAATTCAGAATCAAAAGTATATAAGAGAAAAGCTAACACTCTGCACCGTGGCCTAAGTTTATTAGGAAAAACTAAAATATTTGAAAGTTTCAAATCTTCTGAAAAGAACTTACTATAAGCATTGAAAAAATAAATAAATATTAGAATGAGTGATACGAAAGAAGGGAAATTTGGGGACAATCTGCCACCTTTTTGAATAGTAAATAATTTTATTTTACTCCAACAACACTTGGTCCATTGTGGTCCTTCTTGGAGACTTTTGGGGTATTGTTACAATGTGGATTAGAGTGGACATTTATATTTAAGCATATTCTTCTATGAATGAAAGTATTTTTAAATATCATATGTATACTTAACTGAGATGTTACATTACAAAATATCATCATTTCATAGTGAAATTTCAAAATAAGCAAAACTATGTATTTGCCTCACTTTGTCAGGTCTCATTAGTTCAGGGCTCTGGATGGAAGCTGCTTTGTGTGCTAGCTTTCAGAAGAATACCATCTCAGGACAGAATGTCGGGTACTAGTCTCACTCCAAAACTCAAGTTAGAAGGATTTTTCCCCAGCCAGGTTGCACACTGAGGTCTACACTGTGCCCAGTGTGTACTCTTTATGTATTTCAGTTCTGTCTCTGCCTGTGAGAGAAAGGTTGGGCTTCAACACCCATTGCTATTGCCTGGCCAACAGGGTTGGATCAAGCTCCTGTGGTGTCGCTCAGTTTAGCAACAGTGTAGCACTTATTCACCTTAATCCTAAAGTACTGTGTTTTGGTCATTGACTAGAAAGCAGGCTATGCCTATATACCCAAACCAATCGCTAACTTTAAAGGCGAACTTCAGAGCAGAGAAGCTCCAGGTCAACCTCCAAGATGTAGAACAAATGCATCTGACCCCCAAAAAAGAAAAAAGAAAGTAAAATAGCTAACGATTTGAATTGCATTTATTCATCATATTTTGTAGTGGTTTGCTCCGTGTAAACACATGCCTTTAAAGTCATTCATTAGCATCCAACATCTTCAGGAATATTTTTTTGAGATGACAAACTCTCCTGAAGCTTTGATATCTTCTCTTCTAGAAAATGCCAAATGCAGGAGGTGGTCTTAGAGTTCTTTTTGAAACTGAGAACACACCATATATGTGGACCGTTGGTGGTCCTCAGGTGCCTCCCAAACTTCTTGTAGCAACCAAAGCACAGCCAGATACGGGAAAAGCCCAGACTTTGCTTCTCTGCTGTATTTGGATAATATTTTTCCCCCTAGAAATCTCTTTATTCTGGCAGAAAAGATCAATTTGAATCATGGCTTCAGTGTCAGCTTTTCTTGGAAAAGCTGTAGTACATGAGCACCCCCCCACACACACACACACATACACACACACACACACACACACACACACTTGCTATTTGCTTTCTTCTTTGCCAAAATGTTCACTATCTCACGGGCAAAACCTTTCTCTTCCTTGTTCCTGAAATAAAACTCTTTGTTGTTGCTGTTCATCCTTTCCTTCAAAATATCAATTTGAAAAAATTCCACTACTCTTCTGAAACAATGACTCTCTTTAAACTAAATCATAATATTTACTAAAAAAAGGCACTGCAGTTGACAGATTGGGACACTAAATAAGGGAAGGAACCACTTCAAAGCTGTATGTGCAGAAGGCAATTGGTGAGCATCCTGCCTGAAATTAAAAGCGCCTGTGCCCATAACAGAGTTCAGAGACATCAAGTACCGCAGGCCCCTCTCTACCTGGGGCCTGCAGTCCACAACAACAAAGCAAACCAGCCACGAGAAGGCTGGCAGACTCAAGCCCCTAACAGTGCTGCGGGATTACGGAATCTAGGGGTCTCCTGGTACTGCAACCGAGACAGGTTTCCAACGGTGTGAGAGGAGTCTCACCGTCCTCTTTGGGTCACATCTCTAGATGGGTAAGGAGTCCAAATAGAGATGGTCACCAGGATAAATCGTCAGACTCCGGGTTTGCATCACAGGGTAACAGATGAAAACATTGTCCATTTTTATGAAGCCAGACATGGTTGCCTAAATAGTGCCACATACACTTAACTCTCTCCTCCTCTCTCCCCGCATCTCTGGATATATATGGCACTCGGTTCACCTTGAGTATGTTACACACATATTGCAGATTCTCAGGTGCTGGAGTACTTGAAACTGGTATTTGTCTTCATTTTTTTTGAAATATAATTTTACTTAAAATTATTAAAACATGTAAAGCATATCATGCTAAGAAGGTGCCGTGTAGTTTCTTTAAACAAATCACAGTTTAGCAATACATTTAAGTGCTGAGGTTCAAACTTGGGCAGCATGAAATGAAAAGAGGCTAAAACATATTGTATAACAAAAGATTGATGTGGCAGTGGATTTATTCTACAGCAGGGGGTTCTCAAAATGTGACCAGAGGACCTTCAAGGTCCCCAAGACTCAGGGTCCATGAGACCCGAACGACTGTCACAAATGAACTGGGACGTGAAGTTTCCTTTTTCACTCTCCTTCTGTCACAAATGTCCAGGAGGGTTTTCTAGGCGATTTGTGATGTGGGTGATCATGGCAGACTGAATAAAGAAGCGAATCTAAGAAAGCAACTGTCTTCTATTGAACCAGACAGTGAAGGAATTTGTGAAAATGTTGACAAATGCCAATTCTTATGAAAATGTTATTTTTCATAAAAATATGCTGTGATTGTTAGTGTGTAATGGAATTATTACTTTTAGACGAACTGGTTACATGAGGTAAATTAACATGAGGTTCAGCAAAACAAGATTGGCAGGCATCTCTGTGCTGGTCACCAGGGCACTTCCAGAGCCACACCAACTGGGCTGAACCCTCATCTAATGTGTGCCCTTGTGCCAGAACCGGCTCAAGTTCTTTGACCTCTCTCCAGCTTAATTAGCTCACTCTTAAATTAGGAATGAAAATTGTACCTTCCAAACTTGATATTATGCAGAACAATTAGGCTAACACTTGTAAAAATCTTAGAACTAAACTGAGCATGTAATAAATGCTACATAAAGATCACTGATAAAATATCATCTAATTTCATCTGCTGTACAAAACAGTGCAGGGATAAACACGACTCAACTTTCAGGGAAAACATGCCAGACTGCACTATTGTGCTCTTGAAGTATGTCCAGAATCAAGGCTCTGTAAATTCCCCATGTTATTCCCACAGCTAAAAGTTAAGAGTGGTGGGTTAAACATGAGTGACAATCGCAAACAGGCTGGTCACACGGGGAGCAGAAAGACAGCGAAGCCCAGCTCAGACTACACAGCTCAGGGACACCAGAAAACCACAGAGAAACTCAAGCATCTCGAGCTGACGAACGACCAGACCAGCTCTTAAAACTGTCCAACCAACCTGGCAGAAGATGGAAAGTCGGGCCAGGCCATCCAATTTCTATTTGTTTTTAAATCAGATGAAGGTCGACATCATTTCCCAAATATTACTAGTATCATTTCAGTAGTGTCCTTACAATTCTAGTTATTCTTTAAAAGTGCCCTAAAAGACAAAAGCAAAGAAATCAGACAACTTCTAGAACATTCTCTCATCCATTTTTCTGCAGTTTCACACGGATTGATTTGTCAACTCTTATTTTCCAATAAGATGAATTTCCCATTGTACTCACTATATCCTAAGTCCCCAAGAGGTGGACACCACGGAGAAAGGACAGACAGTGCTTATGGACATTGGAGGGTGCTCAGCACCCTCCAGGACAGTGCTCCTCGTGCGGGGAAGAAGATCCCAGTCCTCGAGCTTTCTCAAAATGAACCACAATGCCTGACTTTCCATGTGCACTCCGTACATAACAGCTCTTTGAAAACAGTAGGGCTTAATATCTGAAAGAAACAGGAAGGAGAAAGTTGACGCACATACATCATACTTAGGAAAAATTCAAACCTTGAGATCCAAAATAACACAATAGTTGAATGATTAAACTCCAGCAGGCACTGTCTCCCTGTGGGTGTTCAGGCAGGTGAACTCCAGGTACAGGAAATCCAGCTGTGAGGATCCTCAAAGGCCATTCAACACTGAATGTTGTTCCAATTGGGTTCTCCTTGTGGTGACCTGTGGTGACCTGTGGTGCTTGGGGACAGCACCCACAGTAACTTGGGAAGGTATCAAGGGGTCTGCACGGAGCAGCTGCTCACCCCAGGATCCTGCCCTGCGGTCGGCACAACTCCTGCCTCAGCCTTAGCCTATTGCCACTCTGAGACTGCTTTCTGATGTAGCTTCATTTCAATGTGAAGCTGGAGAATTGCCAGTCATCTTTCCTGCCCTGTTCATCAGGGACATCAAAGCAGACTGAGCCTGTCGCTCTGACACTGCATGACAAAGTAACATCACAGAACCACAGAACCGAGAGCTTTCCACCCTCCCTCACTTTACGCCTACTCTTAAACCAGGCCAGCTAAACCTGAAGCTCTCTGCATTTCCCTTGGCCTTACCAGTAGTCTGGAAAGCAGGGTGGGTCCCCAAAATGAGCAAAGATGGAAGAAAGCTACCATTTCCCGAGAGGGAAAACTGTTCAAATTACAGGGATAAGCAAATTGAAGGATAATATATTTGGCTAAAGGAGAATTAACCAAAAAATGCATTAAAAACAAAGACCCTGAGAGTGTGTGTGTGTGTGTGTGTGTGTGTGTGTGTGTGTGTGAACTAACCAAGAAAACTATAAAAAGAGCAAGATTGTTCTCTCAATTCAGTTTAGCATGAGTGTGAATTTCCCTCGCTGAATCAAAATCTGCTTTGGGACCCATGAATCCACGACGGAGAAGCAACAGTTGGTAGCCAAACATTTCTAGATTGAGCAAATTATGGGAAAAGAAGGTTCTCCTCAAAGTCAACTTGAAATATCTGCCTACTGGATTGGGGTACCTGCATCTGTGCACATTTAAAATGTCATCTCTGTATCATGAAAAAAAAAAATTAACATCCTAGAAACTAATCTACAGCTCTACAGCATATTTATAGATGACGACCAAAAATCATTCATTGACTAAAAACAAAACAAATAAAGAAAAAAAAATATGCTGAGTACCTGCCACTTAAACCACCCCACGCAGGACAAAGAGAAAAAGGGAAATCATCTGAAAAGGAAAGGGTACTCCTCAAACTATCTCTACTTCCATTTCCTCTGCTCAGTGAAGAGAGTGTCGCTGATTTATTACAGACCAGGGTTCCCAGGTTTTTTAAAGAAATGGAAACTTTCCCAAAGCCCACTAAATGTCTAATAAAATTATAAATAATTTATAAATAGTAAGCATTTTGTTGCAATGGTATTTGTATTGTTGATCACTATTAGTAACCACTATTAGTGAAGTAGTCATGTGGTGACTCCAATTTTGAATATTGTTTTCGTGAGAAGACGTATCCAAATGGATATGGGATGCACAAAGAGCTTAATTAGATGATAAAATTGGTCAAAAAATATTGATCGATAAAACTGCTATTTGCTTTGACTGAGATTATAATATCCAACCTGATATATAAACATAGTATACATTTTGTAATCATGTAAATACCTTCACTTTATGCTTCGTTAACTTTTCTCAACTGCACTGAGATTCAATATGTCCATAATCTCAGCACAGTATATAGATGTTCTTTTCCTTTAGCCAGGCTGGGATCTAGCTCATTGGTGGAGTGCTTGTCTAGCCTGCCTGAGGCCCTGAGTTCAATCCCCAGCTCTGCAAAGCAAGACAGACAAGAAACTAAAGACCCAGAAGACTAGGTCAACTTGCTCAGGAGGGCAGG
This sequence comes from Urocitellus parryii, assembly GCF_045843805.1. Classification (NCBI taxonomy): domain Eukaryota; kingdom Metazoa; phylum Chordata; class Mammalia; order Rodentia; family Sciuridae; genus Urocitellus; species Urocitellus parryii. Next base: position 150,962,462 of record NC_135538.1, on the reverse strand, counting down.
GGACTCCACTGGGGACTAAGAGCCGCCTTCAGGACTCCGGGCTCCTGTGGGAAGCTCTGTGTTCTGGTGTGAATATGGACTGTCCCCAGTGGCTCGAGTGTTAAAGGAGTGGCCATCAGCCTGTGGCACTATTGGGAGGTGCAGGAACCTTTTGGAGCAGGGCCTAGGGAAGGAGGTGAGGTCACTGGAGGCGTGCCTAGGGAAGGGGACATTGGAACTCCAGGTCCTTCCTCTCCCCTTTGCTTCGCGGCTGCCACAAGGGGAACTGGCCCCCACCAGGTGTCCCCACCGTGATGTGGCCACAGGCCCAGATCAATAGGGCCAGCTCAGCATGGACTGAAAGCCCTGATGTTATGAGCTAAACCAAACTGTTCTTCCTAATAGGTGGGTTTTCTCAGATGCTCTGTCATGGTGATGAGGATCCAACTAGCTCTGCTATATTACACCTGTCGATGCTGCTTCTCTAAGTTAAATTTCAAAGACACTTTATTAATCAAATGCCATGAAGAGTTTCTATGGAAACCTAAAATATCATGGCCATTAAGCGTTCTGTTTCCCTTTCCATATATATAGAGAGAGATGTAGATAAAATCTTTATATTATTTTGATATATAATTATGTATTTAGAGATGCATTTGTGTGTTTCTCTTACTGTAGAGAGTCATAGGTGTTTTCCTGATGGTTATCTGCTAGGATAACAGTAAACTTCCACAAAGGAATGATATGAAAACAAGCTGAGCCTTCAAATTCATCACCGCAGTTTCCTTTGGTTTTTGGAGACAGGTGCCACTTAGTCACCCTCCTATCCGGTGTGCTGGTCAGCCCAGGACCATTGGACCCAGGCCCTTGAGCCTTGCCAGAGGCCCTCAGTTCTTCACCCAGACATCCCTTGACAGAGACGGGCCTCGAGGAGGGCATTCTTATGTGATAGCAGGGAGCAGGCAGAAGCTCCTCTGCGAGTGGCACGTAGCAGATCAGTGAGAGGCTGCAGCTGCAGTTGTAATGACCGAGTTCAGTCTTCGCACACTGCAAACCTGTTTGCACTCTGGGTGGAAACACGAAGTCAGGTTTGGTTTCATAAATCAGTAACATTTTGATTTGACAAGATTTTATTGAAAATGTACTTAGTCCCAAATACAAGACCTTCTGATGTCCCTATAGAATGAGACTATTGTATTTTGTTGCTCTTTAGGATGAATAGGTTACCTTCTGTCACCGTCTCTGAAAAATATTTCTTTAATGAAAAACAAAACAGCAACATTCATAGATACGCTTTTCACCAATATTGTTCATGTCAACGTCATCATCCCAACTACTTAGGATACAGTGACCTTAACATCACGCTATGCTACGCCAGTCAAAAGTGGTCCCAAATAATAATAGTAAGAGTAGCCAATCTGTACACCAAGCTCGAAAATTCTCCACTAGACAACAAATTTATGTACCTGTAAACTACCAGGAAGATATTCCTTATGGAATGGAGTTTGAAAAGAGGAATACCACTTGAAGATCAGCCTGTGTTTTGAGTGAGGACAAGCCATCCCTTTCCTCCAAGGAGTCATGTGAGGGTTTAGATATAAGGTGTCCCCAGAAGCCCATGTGTGAGGCAATGGAAATTTTCAGAGGTGAAACAATTGGGTTATAACTGGCAGAACTTAATCAGTGGATTAGTCCACTAGGCAGGTACAGGGTGGCTGGAGGGGTAGGTCAGTGGGGGCATGTCTTGGGTGTATATATCTTGTCCGTGCTGAGCAGAGCTCTCTCTGTTTCCTGGTTACCATATTCTGGGCTACTTCCCCTGCCAAGCCCTTCCTCCATGACGTCCTGCCTCACCTGGAGCCCAGAGCTCCGGAGTCCCTGACGATGGACTGAGCCTCTGAAATCGTGAGAAATGCTTCAGCTAAAACGATCATAATCAAGAACTACGTGAGTAGTGACAGACCGCTGAGACTGGCGCAGAGACCCCCTGGAAACCGCAGCTCTAGGAACCTGAGGACGGTGTCTCATTCCGGAACGTTCCCCCCATGGCTGGCCACACTCCGGGCACTGCTCCTGGTCCACCTTCCTGCCGCCTTTTGCCTTCATGCTATGCGGTGCCCGAGGCTCAAGCTCCTGACAGGTGTGTGCCACAGTCCCCAGGAGTTTTACTGGGTCATTAACTGGGTCACTGACTGGCAAGAACAAGGAGTGCCCCCATGTCATCATCGCTCCTGTTTGTAAGAGGATGGATGATTGCAAAGGAATCTTTTAAAGCAAGAAAGTTGTCAGGGTGTGCAGAGGGAGGCCATGCTCTGCCTCCCTGTTTTTACTTGTGGGGTGAAGCTACGGAGTCACCCAACCTGATTTCAGAGGCAAGATTCCGCAGGCACACTGCATCCAGCAGACCCAGCCTTCCCAGCCCACAGACACCAAGAGATGTCCATAACTCTGTTCTCCCTGGGAATTTCTGTTCCACCTCTGTGGATCCTCAATCCCTTGGTGTTTGGTACTGGTCATCTCTAGGAGATGACGGTGTTGGTGAAATCTGGAGAGATCCCGTAATAATAACAGTAGCCCTCCTAACATGAACACGTGCATTTTTAAAGCTTTCTTCGTGCTTCATGCGCTCTCTGCATATAATCAGAGCTACTTTACTCTCTTTTTAATCCATGAGAAAAGTGGAGGTGGAGGGGCTACAGTAGTCGGGGCAGCATTAGCTACCAGCACAGACATCTTGATGGCTAAAGTAAGAGAAACTCATTTCTTTCTCCTACACCCAAGTCCAGTGAGAGGGCAGCGGGTGGTCTCCCATGTAGTGGTCTCAGGCCCAAGTGCCCCCCTGCTGTAACCACCACCATCTTCCACGCCGACTTGCAGGCTCCGTGCAGTGGGGGCAGGGGGCAGGCAGGGCTGCTCCTTAGTCACATCCACCTAGAAACAACACACCATGGTCCTGTCAACTTCCACTCCCGAGAATGAGTCACACCGCTTCGCAGAAATGCAGAGAAGTGGAAAAGGGAGTCCAAGCCCTGGAAGCCTCCGGAAGTCTCTGCAAGGATCATCTCCACACAATGGAACGAAGCATAGATTTTTGGTAACCCAGCTGCCCGCTTCTGCCAGAGGGGCATGCTAAGAGCGCTCTGTGGTGAGAAATGGAGTTGGAATTTGGACCCACATCCACAGCCACACCTTGGCACCTTGTCCTCCTACCACCATAATTGTGAAAATGTGACTCATGGTTTACTGGCACCTCCAGTGACCTGAAGTCTTTATGACAGTCACTGGACATAGCTTAGCAAAGTCAGAGCAACTTATATTTTAGGGCATTCTGCAAAGAGCCCCATTGCTTCCCGAAAATGTTCCACCAGGATAACCTTGAGAACTTCTAGGGTAGCGAAGAGTTAGGCTCCAAGATTGGAACGCAGGCGACAGAGAGATAAGTTCTCAGTACTCAAAGGACAGCATTTTCAGCACTCTGTCGATGGCATTCCAGTAGAGAAAGAAGTTTAAGTGCACAATTTTAACTCAAACTTTTTAAATTGTGCTTATGTCTGTCTTCACTGTATCAACCTTATTCAGTGGACACAGTGGGACCCGGGCAGAACTGTCCCCTACCACAGGCTTTTCTAGCTCTTCACAAGCTTGCACACTGGAGGCAAGTGCCCTCTGTGAACAGGCTCCTAGACGTCAGAACACACACCCGCCTCCTGCTACCCCCCACACACGGTGGCTCACAGACCCTCCAAGGAGACAGAAAATGTGCAGAAATGGGAGCCATGAAAACATCCTCCTGTTTTGTGTTCTTGAAACAAAACATTCTGATGAGATTCTCTTCCTAAAATGCTAAGCAAGAGCTCCTCTAAAACCATAAACAAAATAAAATCGTCACGTCGCTCTTTGGTTCAACAAATCTCATTCTCTATCTGTGCATTCAACAGTGTAATTGACGTTATAAGCCGACAGGGCCACCTGTCCAACGGTCTGTGCTGATGATCAACTCTAGAACAGTGTTTGCTCTCTCCAGTCTTCCTATCTGTGACAACACAATCAGAATGACTCAGTCGGAGGTATCAACGATGTACACTTACTTCTGATTCACATGGGAAGTCCAAAAACAAGAACTGTAAGTAACTCCAAATGTCATTCCTTTTAGGGTGAAAAGTGGAGATGAAGATTACAAAATAGTAGCAGGAAATTAGCCCTTTTTGACCACTTACAGTAGCATAAGATTTCTTGAGGCTCATGATGGGTGTGGGGGTCCAGCAGACAGTAAGATGTCACTTTTCTCTTCAAGGTGCTGGTGGGGGCTGGAAGCACAGAGTCCCCCAGAAGCATGATATGGGTGACATCTCTGGATCCGGCTCTTCTCACAGAGCACCTGGGGCCCAACCTGCAGGTTCCCATCACCCTCGTAGAATCTGAAAGTGAGTCACTAAATGTGACCCACTGAAAAAATAGATGATAATGAAAATATTAGGAATCAAAGTGACAACAGAAGGAGGGGTCTCTGAGCCAGGGAAGGCTGGAAGAGAGGGGCAGCAGCTCCTCTGGCGTCCCCACGTCCGTGTGTGATGGACAGGCGTCCTTCCTGCCTCAGGACTCATCCCAAGAGGGTGGGGTGAGAGGGTAGGGAAGCTTCCCAGTGTGTTCAACTGCTTTTCCTGTACCCTGGCCCTCCCAGGCCCCATCACGGCCGGACACTTCCAGGGATCCAGGGGGAGTGACAGCCTGTCTGCGCCGCGGAGGAAGAGCACAGCTTCTTCTACAGGAACCCCTGGCCTCGCCCAGGGCTTTGCTCACTGGCCACTGTCCTCACCAGCGCATCTCCAAAAGTCGCTTGATGAGGAAACGGATTGGGCTGCCCAGCATCTGGTCGCTGTTAATGTCCTAACGACGTCCAGGTGTGCAACCTGAAGTGAACCACGAGGCTGATGGCCGTCCCCGTGTGCAGAAGTGTCATTACCATGGGAGCTCCCTGGTGAGTTGCCGCGTGTCCCTGGGCCTTACTAAACTCTCAAGTACGACCAAGGACAGCAGCAGCAGTAAGGGAAGCAACTGACCTCAGGTGGAGGGGCAGGAGTGAGGGAGGAGATGGAACCCCGCCCCGCCCACCCCAACCACTAGTGCCCAGGACCCTGGCCTCCTCCTGGCTCAGCCCCTGGAAGGCGGCATTTCGACTTCTCCAGGGAAGGTGCAGAGTATCCAGCTTTGATAAAGTACCTCGGACATCCACACAGCTCAGGAAATCCTCCCTGTTACTTCTGGGTTCCCCCCAGGATCTGTTTGAAGAGGCTACTTATTTATAAAACAGTAACTTTTTATTTAGTTGGATTCCAAGGCAGGATATCAAACCCTCTTGTTTGCCACAGCAGGAGTGCACCTGGAGGACATTATGTCAAATGCAGCGACTCAGGCACAGAAACCCGAGTGTGACACGCTCTCCCGCCACACAAGTTGAGAGCAGTCCAGGGGTTGTCACAGGCTGGGAAGGGTCCCATGCAGGGGCACTGTGCCTAGTTTCCTCACAGAAAGAACTTGTGGTGTTGAGTGGAGCAGCAGGGTGAATTCACATCAAGGCATGGCCACGGTTCTAGAACCGCCCCCCTTGAATTTGTGCCGTACACAACTTTACAACCACACACAGCAGCCCTAGGGGCACTTGTTGGGAAAACATTTCTCCATTTTCACTTCCGTGGATATTTGAGAGGCATTTTCTATGGAGAAATAGGAATTAGGATAGGAACACAGAATCGAAGTGCTGAAATCAAGGGCTACCTCATTCTACTGGTTTTATGGAATCAGACCAACTGAGCCAAGCTTAAAAAAAATCTCCCATAAATATTTATCCAGCTCTCCTATGAATTTATAGACTCTAGAGTAGCACATGGATAGGAAAGATAAGGTGAAAGAAGTGTTTTCAAGGGATCACATTTCATCTCAAACTTGAGTCGTAGCAAGAAGTCTACAAACTAGCAAGAGACACCCAGGGAAAGAGACAGCAGGTCTACAAGCAGCGGAGCTGGAGTGCAGGGCTGGGGTTGGCACCGTGGGGCAAGGGTTTCCTCGGGGCCCAGAGCAAGATCTTCATTCTGCTGACCAATTTGGGGGAATGGATTTGTTCCGTGACTGAGGAAGCCTCATTATTCATTGGTTCCGGAGTTTCGTATAGCCTGTGAGTTACAGCTCTGAAGATAGAACTTAGAGGGTTATGATCCCGTGGAAAGCCTCATGTAAATTTGAGGGTCCTCTCTGGCCATTCCACCCCAGTGGCACTCCATTTGAAATGCTGGTTGTCTAACCACTTGTGCCCAGATTTCTGTTCAGAAGGGGACCACTTGGGTGTGTTCTGGGGAAAGGGCCAGATGGGATGAGAAGGAGGGAAGGTAGCCAGGATCAGGAAATTAGGTGTCAGGGGAACAAGGGGACAAGTGGAGAAAAGTTCAGAGAAGTTACTGTGCGCTTCCGCCGAGAACCTGCACATGGGGCTTTATCCCAGCCGAGCCTTTGAGACTCCTCTGTCACTGGACAGCACTAAGCACACTGTCTTTAAAGGAGATCTTTGTTCTGATTCTCTCCTGACAGGAAAAAGCTGCTGGGTTCACTCAACCCTATCTTTATCCTTTACAAAAGGAAACTATAGAGAGAGAGGCATCGATTCCCAGGGGCGCCTCCTGCTCCTGGTGTTTAGCCAGGGCGTCCTCTAACCACACAGCTGCCGGAGATTCCCTGTTCCCTGGCTGCGGCCCTCCCCCGACAAAAAAGCTGGCTCCGATGATGCTTTTATGTTCTTCCCTTTGGGGTTCCTCAAAGTCTAGGTGTCCTGGAAAGGAGTGCTTCGTAACTAGGTCACCTGAGCGATGGACCAAGGGGCTGGGACATCCCAAAGATAGAAGGACTGTGGCTTCTTTCCCCACTCCCACAACAGGAGAGAGAACCTGACCCAGATTCAACTCACCAGCAGCTCAGGCTTCCGATGATCCCACATTAAAACACCAGGAGACGGCAGAGATCCTCCCGTCAAACTCAGCCACCAACACCACACGTGATCTCAGGAGATGGCAGGTGGAGCGTGGCCTCAAAGCAGGGTGGCCTACCTTGTTGGAGGAAAATGAGCACCCATTTCTTTTTAAGAAACTCCAGGAAATGTATTCACTCTCAAAATTCATTAGCCTGATCAACTTTTTACAGAACTTTATAGCTGAATTTTCTTAGGATTTATCTCCAACTTTATGTTTATTGCCTGGATCATAATGACACATACATTGCAAGGTTGCAGAAATATCCCCAAGGGTGATTCCAGGCTGCTAATTTAAATGATCACCTCCAATTCTAATGACCATGACATTTCCATCTCACGGGTACCAAGAAGGATCTTTGGCAGCCAGCAACAGAAAGTGGGTCCCGCTGACTGTGATGGAAAAATATCCATTGGAAACACAAAGAACCCGGACTGGGAAATCGACTGAGTAAGGGAGTATGGGTGAGAAAGGAAGGAAGTTCATAACTGCCTTTGATCAGGAGTGTCCCCTGGGAGGGTGCTGCTACAGCCCGAGAGCACGGTCGCTGATGGACACCTGCCCTTAGTGGACACCTGGGAGTTAAGAGTGCATCTTCAATCAATCAATCGATCGATCAATCAATCAATCAATCTGTCCCTCTCTCTCTCCCTCCCTTTCTCTCCCATCTCCCCCCTTCTTTCCCCCCATCTCCCCCCTTCTCTCCCCCCCTTTCCCCCCTTCTCCCCCCCTCCCTCTCTCTCCCCCCTCCCCCCTCTCTTCTCCTTCCCTCCCTCTCTCCACCACTGGCTCCAGATTTAACTTCTCAGCCCGAACTTTCTACTTGGCCATGTCCATACCCCACCCTCATGTCCCAGCTTCTAACTCCCCACACAGACCCCTTTCTCCAAGTCACTGTCACTGCTAGAACATCATGTTTTAAAAGATTTCCAGGACAATAAAAAGCTGAAACTCCAGAAGAGAGGGGAGAAGTGTCCTTTCCTTATTTGGCTGCACAAAATGAAGCAGGAACTCAAAGAGCAATCAAGACAGGAGAGGAGAAAGAACAGGAGTCCTGCACAGGCCAGGCTCTGCCCCTGCGCCTGCTCAGCTGAGGGCCATCCCATTCAGCTGCACCACAGATTCCCCGGGTGTTCACCAGAACCAACACAGAGATCCCTCTCTTCTCTGTGGGTGTCATTTCCTGGATGACAAGGAAGAAGGTGGGCTAGGAGCAGGTGGCTGCCCTCCATCAGCTGAGTTCCTGGGACAGGAGGGGGGAGGGCGGGCTTGCAAGACCTGTCATCGGCTGGCAGAGGCTCAGTCATTTCAAGACTCCTTGTTCCTTTCTGGAAAGAAGGGAAAATTTCAGAAACTACAAAGCTTCTCTCAGCTTTGATTTGGCCCAGGGCTCACAACAGCTGTGAAAGTTGACTCTTGCAGGAAAAAAAAATAAAAAATTACAAAAACAAGGTCGAGTCTGGTTATCATGTGGTTTTGCTAGAGTGTATTGTTTTCAGAGGATGAAAAAAACACCATGTATGAATTTGCAGAGAGTAAAAAATAAGAAAAACATGTTAGTTGCGTTTCAAGCTGAAGAGATGGGGTCCCCAATTCCAATTACTGGGTGTCTCCAGAGCCAGAATGGATAATCACTACTTGTCTCTTAAATGCTTTAGGCTACATTTTCACTTTTATCTCCAAAAACATTCACTGCTTTTAGATTTCTTAGCTCTCTGGGCCTGAATAATCCAGGTGGGGACCCCTACATTTTAACAGGTTAGTTAAACAAAATTATTTTTTTTACATAGGTGATTGATTTGCTTTGTATCCTATTACTTCTGAAGCAAAGTGAAGAATTTTTCTCTCTAGGCTTAATTTCTTTTATTTATTCCCTGCTATAAAGGAGAGTTTTCCCCAATTTAATTTCAACATATTTCTCCCTAGAGATTCAAACTGAAAAAAAAAAAAAAAAATATATATATATATATATATATATATATATATATATATATATATATATATATATAAAGCAGTGTCTCAGGATTAAGAAGTTATATTGGGGTGCTGGGGCTGGGGCTCAGTGGTAGAGTGCTTGCCTAGCGTGTGTGAGGCACTGGGTTCAGTCCTCAGCACCACATAAAAATAAGCAAATAAAATAAAGGCATTCTGTCCATCTACAACTCCAAAAATAAAATTTTAAAAAAAAGAAGTTGTATTGTCACATAGTCGCCAGGTTTCTTGAGTGTCTGTTATGAGTCAGTGGGAAGTGTCCACATGACCTTTGACAGTGAGCTTCAAAAGGAGGGTCTGTGTTCCTTGTGAAGGAGGGTGGCTCTCCGCCCCGGTGCACCCTCAACACCTGCAGAACTGAGGCTTGGGGAAATCTAGGGCTGCTTCCAGAGCTCCGGACACAGAGCCCGTCCTCGGGATTTCATCTTTCGCTCTCAGGTGAATCTGCCGGAAAACTGGGCTGGGAACTCCTTCTCCCAGGCAGCTGCCTCTTCTCTGTGGTTGGAGACCAAAACTTGTACAAAAGCATTTCCATCAGGTCCCGAAGGAAGAACTGGAGCTAGGAAAATCCCAACCGTCCCCTCTGATGGGATGCACCCTGCCACCTTAGCATTCGAGCCCAGATGGAATGTCACCACATCAGCCAGACCACAAAATCTCCTGACCAAGCCCCACATCTGCAGCTCTCCTGCTCCCTAATTAGTCTTTGTGACCCAGAAATAGTCCCTTTCACCGTAACTTCGGTATCTTAGTTTCTCCGAGATGCTGGCTCTCTCTACGTTGCTTGCTATAAATTGTATTATCCGTCAGAGAATGCAGGCATCCCAAGGTCTGTGCCCTCGCCAATGTCTGGAGACATTTTTAAAGTACTTTTGAGACGGTGAGGATGAGTTCCCCACTGACATTCCACTTGAGGGGCATAGAAAACTCTGTTCAAAGGAGCACAGAGAAGGCTGCTGCTGACCCAGCTGGGGCCCAAGTCCAACGGCACAGAACAAGGCCTCTGCATTCTGACATTCTGCTTCAGTACAGGTGAGGTGAGACCTAAAGGTCAGCATTTTTTAATAGGCGACTCGAATATTCTGCAACAGATGGCCTGCAGACCACCCAGTGAAACACAGCCCTAGACTGTTATAGGAAACGCTTTCAGAGAAACCAGGAATGTTTAGGTGGAGAAAGCCAAGCTGTCTTCAAATATTTAAAGCGTTTTCCTGTTTGGGGAAAAAAAAATTAAACAGGCTTACTAAAGCCCTCTTCTTTAAGATCCAAAGAGGTAGAAAAAGGGAAAATGAATTGAAAATGCAGAAACATGATTTGGCCTCAGTGTCAAGGAGAATTTTGTAGCAATCAGACTATGTTGCCTTAGAAAGTAGCATTTCTAGGATTTTTTCAAGAATGACTTCCTCAGCATAGAAACGACCCATGAGGCTCAAGCCTGCATCGGGTAGGTAATTTGGTTTGCTCCATCCCTTAAACCAGACGTACATTCAGAACAAGAAAAATGTCCCTTACAACAAACCTCATCATGGGTCTAAATTTTTTATGTCTACAACCAGAGGAAAAACTACAGATGACCATTTGTGCATCAAATTTGATGAACTTAATTTCCTAAATCATCCTACTGTAATTTTAATATCAACTCTATGAAATCTTGAGACTGACTTTTGAATTCAGAAGCTTTAACCTTAATAGGGCTTCCAAAGTAAAATACTGATCAATAACTTACAGATATATAGTCTATTGTCTATGCTAGTCCCGATAGAGAGATTGACTGATTGTTTTTTGCTAAGGTAAAGTGAAGCACACTCTGCATCCTGTCTCTTGTGGAATGCAGCTATAAAAGCGAACACCTGGAAAGAATGTATATGGCACAGATATTCGAGTTCTCTAAAAAGAAAAATAGTAGCAGGTGGATTGCAATACAAAGGCCAGATTCAGAGTCCCACGAAACCAGCAGTGAATTCACCAAATTTTTTCCTTTTGGAATTCTATTGCCTGATCTCAAGATGGCCTCAGAAGAGATCTTGCACACACAGAGATCCAGAACATTCTACTTTGGGCTTAAGGAATACACAAGGGTCTCAAGTGCTCAGAAAAGGTTGCATGACCATTTTTCTTATTTTTTTTTTTTTTTGTCTCAGCTTCCAAGTAACCCTCAAGCAGCAGAGTTATTTCTTCTATTTTCCTCCCATCTGCCCCCATGACCTTCATGGGGTTATAGTCAAGAAAAGTGGGAAGCAGAGCTGGACATATTAAGCCTCCAATTGAAAAAAAAAGAAAAAAGAAAAGAAGAAGAAGGTGATGCCTAAAGGAACCAGAAAGTACTGAGGAGATTTCAAAGAGGCAAGAGCTTGTGAAAGTAACATTAATCAAACAAGAGCCTCTGCTCACATCCTGAGCTGCCCAAGTAGAGGTCTCAGCCTAAATAGCACACATGGACATTGGGAACTGAACTAAGGGACAGCGCTCTGCCCAAACCCCAGACTGGCTGCACTCAGCACATGTAAGGCAGATGGAACTAGAGAGAAGTATTTGAAAACCAAACTGACCAAAGAAGTCTGGCTGAAACATAGCACCGGACCCAGTCAGGGCCACTGCTGCTAAAGCAAAGTGCCAACATTGTCTGTAAGAATTCAGCAAGACTCAGAAACTCGACACATTGTGCAAAATACCCACCACACACCTCCAGTGGCTCAGCCTACACAGAACCTGGGAAATATCCACTTTGCTAGGAAAAGGTAAGCAATAATTGTCATAACTGAGACGACACTGATATTGGAGTTGGTTGACAGTAGTGAAGTAGTCACAGCTGCCTTCAACAAGGAAAAGTTGATACAGACACCCTTAAAAGAAGTACAAGACAAGGAACGAAATGAAACTTTTGAACTGAAACATAAACTCGTAGGATGGTGTCCTACAACTCGTAGGACGGTGTTAACTCCCACTGGAAGTAGACAGTGACCTTGAAGGTCAATGTGCACCTGGAGACGAAACACATCAAGAAAGGGAATAAAGAATAGCACCAGGAAGGTGCTGCCTAGCACCCAGAGGTCCAACATGGGTACCATCAGAGCAAAGAAAAGAAAAGTGGGAGGCTGAAACACCATTGGAAGGAATCATGCTGCACACTTCTCAAGTCTGGGGAAAGACTGCTGGCAGAAGGTGCTCTCTGCAGCTGGTGAGCAGCCAGAAAACAGAGAAAGGTAACCAGTCTAGGGAAGCACCCAGCTTCTTGGAACTGCACCCTCTGAAAATGGAGGGGGGCTGCTGTCATCTAGTTTGTCTGCTGTGGGTTCCCCTAGTGTGGCCACCCTGTTGCCAGGACAGCCCAGGTGGTGGCACAGGCAGGTGGCAGGTGCTGGACCTCCTTGGCTCTTCAAGCCTGGTTTCTCTTAGAGTTTTCTCCATCTGCAGCCTGGCCTCGTTCAGTCTGGAACAAGGGATATCATTGAGAAATGAGGGAATGCTCATCGTTGATGTGGTAGGTTTTGGAGTCCTGATTTCTGGAATCTGCTCCAATCCTCTTGATATTATTATGTCACCAAGTCCACAAAGAGCCAGTCTCTACATTCTGCTCTGATTTCATGATTGCTTTTCAGTAAACAGACTGGAGTGCGTACTCCATGCTACCAAGAATTAGAGCCCGGCTCTTCTAGAATAATTTCAAGCAAACAAGATTAAGAAAAACAGACATGTTTGGAAATTACTAAATATTAAAACATTACTTCTTGACTCTTCAGGTAATATTATTACAGATGATTGCTAAATCATCACTTTGGATTTTTCTCTCTATAGTTTATTCAAAGAAGCTTGTTTCTTTACTAATATTCCTAGTCATTCTTTCCCATCTCACTACTCACCTTTATTGAAAAATGAGAATTGATTTTCTCCAAGAGGACCATCATTTAGAAAGCTAAAGCATTTGTCTCCAAACATCTGTCCTTTCCAAATTCAATCATGATTTTGGATTATCCATGCCATGGATTACTAATAAATAATGGGAAAGAGACTATATATTGAAAATACATAGACAATATTAGTGTGTATATATTTACGGGCTTACTGTAACAAGCTATTTCATGCATTTTTTTTTTATATTCTTGCAGCAGATATTTATTGAATGTCTGTTTCCCAGAGGCCAACTTTGCCAGTGTGGGGATGATTAAACTGGGTGAGGCCCTGGGTTTATCCAACTTGGATATTGAAAGAATATCTGTCTGCTGACAAGCACAAAGGTCCTGGGTCCCTGTTTTGAATATGCAGATGTTTCTCCTAGAAGTTGGTTTTGTCTCTGGGAGATCTTTACAAGAGGCTGGAGACTGGACCAGGGGAAATTCTAGGCCATTGCAAACTTCATGTTCAACCAAGTGACATTAAACATAGCAATGTGATTTAAATACAAATCAACTCACCTGCTCACTGAGGCGCACCCTCACTGTCAAATCTTGCATAGAAATATTTTGCAAATTTCCTAAATTTGGGCACATGTGTCAGCTTTGCGAAAGGAGGGAAAGCCAGTCTTCTTTTGACTCTGATTTGGGCTCTCCTGGCTGAAGTTAATAATTATACCTTTTATTTTCTTAAAGCAGCTTTTTAACCTTAAGAGATTAAATGGCTTGATTAACACAGTTTAGCTATTCCCAGGTGGTTTTATTTAATGCCACAATTAACATCCTCATGCCTGAAACATGAAGCAAAGGTGCTAAAGAAAAGTTAGTTTTGTTTGTTCATCTATATACCATTTGGGTCTAGCATCAAGGGAAGGGCCCTTGCTACACATTTATTAGTTCATGACCTTGGGCAATTTTGTTATTTTGTACTTCAGCCCAGCGGTAGAAGTCATCCTATTGATAAGTTAAACAGGAGACCTCTTTTGCATTATCCTTCTCTTTCCTCCCTCACCCTCCTTTCCATTTGGCCCTTCCTCCATAGCTTCTGGTCTACTTCACAGCTCTGGTTAATAATGGGTCTGTCAAAACATTCTCAGCAGGTCTGAGAGTCCAAGCATGCCGTCACTTCTCAAGTATACAGGTATGGTTTGCAGAAGACGTGTACCAAGTCTAGGGTATTTCACATCGCCACCGAATGCCCTAGGCGCTTGACAATATGGTCCCAGAATGTGAGTCGCCTTCTCTTGGTGGAAACCGTCCAACTAATTAAAGCTGGTGCAAGCAACAGAAAATACAAGGCAATCCAGAAATCGCACACCCTCTCGGTTTGTTTTGAGGCATTTTTCCCTAGCATTGGTTAAATAGCTATCATTTTTTTAACATTTGCATTCCTACCAACCCCCAAGGGAGGATAGTTCTATTGTAATTATACTACATTCTTCTGAGGTTCCATAACGAGCTATTATTTTGCTAATGGAATATTCAAGTAGTCTGTAGTAATTTATCAAATAGTCCCAAGGCCCATTTTCTCAGTGTGAATCTTTTTGTTCACAGGTAAATTGATGTGTGGGGGGTTATCAAGGCTTTTTTGTAATTCAAATTATCCATTCCACCTCCCTTCAAAAAAAAATATATGCCATTTTAGAACTGAGTTTTTGGAAATGTTTAGAATTAAAATTGTACAGACATCATGCAAGTAGTAATTTCTGCATTTTAATTTATTTTATGATGTTTTTGCATTTTGATGCCTAATTTTGAAAATGCTCCTAAATTGGAGGTGGAGGCCGTTGAAAATGTAATTCCACTTTTCTCATGCTGGTACCTATCTTTGCCAGCTTAAGCCTCTAGCTGGAGACCCCTGGACTCAACTGCAGCCCAGGAGCTGGGGGCCATCTCAACATAACAAGCCCCCTGCCTTCTCCTTCACTGCAGAAGTCTCCACTTTAAAAACTGAGATGGTTCTTATTGGAATAATGCCATTTTCCAGCCCAAAGTTCTTAAAGATACAATGGGTTGTGCATACAGCAATGAATATAAAAGCCCTTGAGCAGAAAACTGAAAATAGGCTCATGTTGGGAGCAGGATTCTGCACTATAGGCTGAGGATCCGATCCTTGGTGACATGCTTGTGACCAGAAGCATTTTGGATTTGGGATTTTCTCAGAGTTGGGAATGGGTGCATACACATAATGAGGCATCCTGGGGATGGGGCCCAGGTTTAAACATGAAATTCATTTATGTTTCATATGCCCCTTACACACAGCCTGAAGGCAATTGTATAAACTGTCTCCGAGTGTACCTGCATTTTGATGGAGCCTTGTCACGTGAGGCCTGGTGTGCAGTTTCCTACTGGTGGAGTCTTGTCAGTACTCAGAAACGATCAGATTTTGGAATACTTTGGATTGTAAATGTTCAGATTAGCCATACTCATCTTGTATTTAGATAAAATAAATCCAGAGCAAATTACACACAAAACTAACCCAATACCTGGCTGAAAATATCCGGTTCTCGGTAGGATGGTAGACATGCAGTGCTGACTCAGTTTCCTCAAGTCAGCCTTAAAGTTTACTCTGTAAACTTGTTAGGCAGGATTCAGGGACACCAAGGCAGGGGACCATCATGCCCCTATTTAGGAGTCTCTGATTAGGATAATTCCCGTGACCACGACAACTCCTGCCACTGAGGACTTATCACCATGTCAACTCCCACTGCAGGTGCAGTAGGTTAAAATGACCAGTGTTCTAATTAGGCTTCCTGAAGTAACCGAGGGGGAGAAAAGTGGACGGTTTCCTAACCAGGGATCCTAAGGTAAGGTCTTCAATCAGGTCTGTGTAGGGGAGCGCAGCCTCAGAGCCCCGCATAGAGCGTCCTGATTTCCAGACATCGGGGCCTCGACTCCTCTCTGGCTTGGCCCCCCTCACTGTACCTGGCGGAGTGGTGCCTTCAGCTTCAAGAGATCTGTGCTTGGCCTGCTACTGTGTGTCTTGCTCAGTTGTTCAGGCCACCGGGGACCTGGACCCTGACTGGACACCCTGAGGATAACAAAATGGTCACTGGAGGAAAATGACACACGCAAGTCCCTGAGAGAGAAGAGGGCCCGGCTCCCCTGTGGAAGTGCTTCCAGGAGGCTGCGCGCGAGGTCCGGTGGAGGAGGATCACTTAGAATGTGCACCTCTCTTTCCTCGGCATTGTCACAGGATCCTCATCTCTTCCCTGTTCACCCCAGACTGCTACAGCTGCTCAGACCACGAGTGTGTCCCTGAGGTGACACGGAGGTGTCAGGAGGCCCTCCTGGGTGAGAAATCACTGGAACCTGGAGTGGACAGACAGCTGTCCTGGGGCATGCCCTTCCAACTCCTCCCCCTCCAGATGCTCACTGCCAGGCTGATGGACAGGGGTGGGCAGCCGGTCCCACTGCTGCCTTACCACTGAAGCAGCAGGAGGCACAGGCCAGAAGGAGCTCTCCAGGGAGACAGTTGACAGCCCAGCCCGCAGGAGGTTCTGCAGTGGCTGGAGCTCCGACTGCCAAGGGGCTTGTCCTCGCCCCTATTTTTAATTCACCAGAGTTCACAGAGGCTGCAGCCTGGCCTGTGGCCCTTCCCCAAATGCCTTTCCAGAACTGCAGGCTGTGTTTTCTATCCAGAGGCCTTGCTGGGACAGAGAAGCTGGTACACCAGGGGAGCACGGGCACACCAAAATCACTAGACGCCCAAGCCTAGAATGACCTAAAGGAGAAAGTACCCCCGGGACGACGCATACCATCTTCAGAAGAAATACCAGGACTGTCAGATTGAGAATTAAAATAGAATGATTAAATATTGTCGTGGAGATACTGGAAAATATCAGCAGTATGAAAGAAGAACAATGAACCACAAGAACATTCCACAGGGGAATATTCGGTTTAAAAATGTAGACTTGCTTCTCAGAATTAAAGGAAGATGAACGATCTGGGATTTAGAAGGACCACTGCCTGTAAAATAGGCTTTATAATTAAAAAAAAATCCCTGCACAGGGTATAATTTAAGGATATCAAAAACAAAGACAATAAGCCGAAGAGTGCTAAAGAGAAAGGAACAAATATCCCCAGTGAATGCAACTTCAGAAGAAATAAAAAGAGAAAGTGGGAAAACCAGATGGTGGAGGAGAAACGACACCCAGAATGATCAGATGTCCTGGGGAGCACTTAACGTCAGCAGAGATGGAGACTGAAGGGGCTGGTGGGAGAATCTGGAGCCCATGGAGAGTCCACTGACAATAATCCAGAAAGGAACTTCAGCACATTCCATCTGATGAGGTAGGGAAATGAGAAGTGAGCAATCGTCCTCCGGGGGAACCCTGTGTTGATTGAATTTTTGGGACCCATATATACAAAATGTGTGAGTGTGTACATATATAAGTTAAAGAACTGATCACAACCATCATGGCTGTGGGTCTCCAGGGAAGGACAGATGCCTGATGATACAAAAACACAACTACATACGGATATTCCACAGCAGGACAGATCACAGTCGATCCAACAGAAAGGACAGATGGAGACAGGGAAAAATATGTGAAGTTTATATGAAAAATAAATCCCAACACAGTGGTCATTAGCTATGAAACAAAGTGGGCTGAACAGTGGATTTAAAAGGTGGGACCCTGATAACAGAATTCGAGATCAAAGATTGAACAATATGTTGTCTGAAAGAAAAAAAAAATTAAGGTTTATCAGGCAAATATACAAAAAACGAGAAGTGAGTGACACAGAATCTCGTTAAATTAAAAAAATAAGATTTGATGCCAAGAAGGATATTAGACTCATGAAGGAAGGGCTAGGAGAAGAGAGTACTCCACACAGGCTGCCCTCCTGGCCCCAGACGGCCACTGAAGAGCTGAACGGAGAGCGGAGAGTGGAGCCCCGCTCCTCGGGTCCTGCAAACCCTGAGTTACATCTGCCCTTTGGCAGAAAACGTTTAGCAACTCCTAGAATTGCTACTGAGCCTTAGGAGGACATAAAGAGAATAGAACAAAAACAGGATTTGAAGAGGAGCAGAAGGACACACAGAAGTCAGGAACACACAACAGAAATCATACCTATAGTCCACAAGTTCAAGAATCTCCAGGAAAGATGGAGCACGTTACAAAAACAGAAGATACAAAAACGTCCTCACCTGAACCTGTACCCATAAAAGCTATGATATCTGAGATTAAAAAAAAAAAATTCCTCAGATGGGACTTGTAGCTGCTTAAACTCTGTAGGAAAAAATACTAGTGAGATTGAGGACATCCGTGGAAACCATCTTTTTAAGAGAAAGCCTAAAAATAATCAATTGGTGCATCAGTATGCTCAGGAACAAATGTAAGTGGATGGGAGTCCAAATTTGTTCAAAACCTAAGATTAAATACTTTTCAAACATAAAAACACTGAAACATTAAAAAAAAACATTGAGAATGATGCTGTGACAAAATTTACAAAGCTCCAGTGCTGTGCCTCTGGGCACAGGGACGTGAGAAGGCACAGGAGGACAGCCTGCACCTTCTGAAATGGGGAGAACACTCTTCTCTGAAGTGTTTTCAGCAGGGTGGGTCAAAAGCTCTGTCTCAAATACTTAGGGGAAGATAACACCCAATAAAACTTTATTTACAAAACAGGAGAGGAGTACTATGGGGCTCAGAACTGTGCATATCAGATTTTCTATGGAACATTAATTTTACTCCTAGTTAGGAAAAAAACCTGCAAATCCAATATTTCTGTTTTCCTAATATACCTTCATTTCAAATTTGACTTAAAATTTATTCACACCTCTCTATGTGATGTATCCTTTATCTGCAACTTAATTTTTTATCATTAATATGATTTAAAGCTCTACATTTTAACATTTTTTTATGTTTTCCACCTTTCTACTTTCTGCATATTTTACCTTTTCTCTTTTTTTCTAATTGTGGAAAATGTCTCCTTTAATGAGAAGTTGAGATCTTGAATTGGATATCATGCATCCTGATTTGACTATTGGTCAATTTTTAAATGCTTTTCATATTTCCAATTTTTAAATTGATATCGATTGATTTCCTATTAAGATCAGATTCATTTTTAATGTATACATGTTTAACATATATATGAATATGTATAACTTACAAGAGTTGTTTTTATATAATTTTACCTTCCTTCTCTCTTGAAGAATCTTTGCTACTCTTTCACCTGCTCTATCATTTGATGCTTCCTTATTTTGAATTTCTTATTGTGATTCATTGCAAGACATAGTATACACTTTTGATTTTTCTTTTCAGTGAAGGACAGATTTATAAGTAGTCTATATACTGAGCTTTAAATCATGAAAATATATTTTCCTTTACATGTGAAAAAAACTTGGCAAGAAATGGGTCTCTTTCATTTGAGCTTTATTTTGTTCTATATAAACTGTTGACCAGGGGTTCCTTTGAGACTATGTTGCCTGCCAATGTGTTTTTGTTGGCCTATAAAGTATTAAGAGAAAATGTGAATTTATTGATGACTTTTTAAATCTGAAAAATTTTACAAAAAATCCTTACTTCTGGCTTTGCTCAAAAGGTTAAGCAGTTGGCAACACTGGAATAGCTTTCTCACATAGCAATTCTGAAGCTGGGTTGAGTCACAACTTCTGCCTATAATCTGGACTAAGATTCCAATTCACCATAGCACGTTCTCGCCATAGCGTCCTTTTGCATTATCAGTCTAACTTCTGATGGCAACTGAGCCCTTATGGTACTCAACAGGTTTCTAGAATTTTGTGAATCCAAGAAAATTGTCAACCAATTCTGACTTCTGATGTTTGATTTGTTGCTGGAAGTTTTAAAACAATTGTTGTTGAGGCTTTTCCTGGAAGGAATTATGGTGTTTTCTTTAAAAGGTGAAACAACAAATGTGAGGAGGGGAAAGAGAAATTGTCTTAAACTAAGTTTAACTTGTTTACTCCATTATTTCACTGGTGCATATTTGTTCTGAAGGCCAAAATATTAATAAGGCGTTAGAGTTTGGATATTAAATGATCTCCAAAAGGTCAGGTGTTGAAGTCATGACAACAGTGGCATGCATCCATGTTTAGAGGTGGGGGCCTTCGAGGTGACTGGATCATGAAAACTCTTCCTTCGTGAATGGATTAGTCTGTTTATCAATTCATAGCTTAATGGGCTCTTGTGAGGTGGTAGAACTTTTAAGAGGTGGGGCCTATTTGGATGACAATAGGCCTTTGGGGTTTTACCCTTTAAGGGTATAATTTGTCCCCATACCATTCTCTCTTAGTTTTCAGGCACCAAAAATGGGTAGCTTTTCTTCACCCTATACCCCCCGTCATAATGTTCTGGCTCACAACAGGCCCAAAAGCAATGGAGCCAGCCAATCACATACTGAAATTTCAGAAACCATGAGCCAAAATAAATCTTTCCTCTTCCTAGTTGTTCATCTTAGGTATTTTTGTCACAGAGATGGAAACCTGACTAACAGAAAAAAAATCAGTACCAAGAAGTAGGGTCCTGGCTGTGACTATACCTGACAGTGTAATTCAGAAGCGTTTGGAATTATTTTGTTGAAGGAGTTTAGATAAGTTTGGAGAAGTGGGCCAGAGAAGTCCTAAAATGCCAATAAAGAAGATTTAGTGGGGAATTCTTATGGGAAACCAAAGGATCAGAAGGCTGATAGGAATGTGGACAATAAAGACTGTGCTCACGAGGTTTCAGATGGAAATGAGAACCCTGTTGTGATCTGGATTAGAAACTGCATGTTACACTGTGGCAGCAAATAAACTTGTCTACATTTTGTCCATGTCTTCAGATTTTAAATGAGGTTGAATTTAAAGGTGATGGTATTTTCTTTAAAAGATGAAACAACAAATATGAGGAGGAGGGAAAAAAAACTGTCTAGAACTAAGTTTAGTAATAATGGTTTACTCCATTATTTCACTGGTGCATATTTGTTCTGAAGGCCAAAATGTTAATAAATTGTTACAGTTTGGATATTAAATGATCTCCAAAAGGTCATGTGTTGAAGTCATGACATCAGTGCCATGCAGTCTATCCTTTAGAGGAAATTTCGATCGATCACATCTTTGAGACAGTGGCATGGATATTACTGGCTGCATTTAACCAGATTTACAGTGAATCTAAGGAGTAAAAAGCAGAGCAAAATTATTTGAAAAATTTGCATTTGGGCCAAAATGGAAGCACATGAAAAAAATTATGACCCAGATAGTATGACTACTTAAGAAATTAGCACCATTTAAAAGAAGCCAAGTATTTTTCACTGAGACAATAGGGAAAATGCCTTTAGTTTGTCATCTCAGTAGTCGGTGAGACTTTAGGCTTCAACCTTTCCTTCAAGGAAGGAGCTCCTGGGTGCCATGATCTTATAAGGCCAGCTGGGAAGTTGTTTCCCCAGAATTTATTTCACTGCATTCAGTCATTCGGGCCCTCACAGGGGGCTATGGCCATGGTCTGAGTGGGCCCCAGCTCCTGTTGGCAGCAGGGCTTGGCACTGTTCACCTGGTGCTTGTTTGGAAGACATGCAAGAGTTGCAGAGTCACTAATATCTCAATGGAAACCCTGTGAGGCCCCTCAGTGTGGGGCAGGATCAGAGTCCGAAACCAGGCCGAGAAGGGGATGCATGATGCTGAGATAGTGAAGTCACAACTGCATGGAGACCCCAGGAACTGGAGATACCAGGCTATGGACGTCGGCCTAGGAAGGCACCAGGCAGCACGCAGAGCCAGCCCGGGAGAGAGACAGAGTGGGCCACCACGGCTCCAGCCGTTTAGAACTCCCTTTTTGTCCCAATGTGTTCCAGATGTTGGACGTGGAGCTACGGAACTTAATGTTTGGCCTGCTGGGTTTTGCTCTTGCTTTGGTCCAATCCTTCCTCTCTATTCCTCTATTTTTCCCTTTTAGATTGGGAATATTTACCCTGGGCCACCAGACCTTAGAAGTACGTGACTTGTCGGTTTGTTGGCTTTTGCAGGAGCTCACAGCTAAGAGTTTGCCTTCCGTCTTAGAGGTGACCTTGGATTTGAACTCTGAGGAATACCAGAACTGTTGAGAATACGTGGACTTTTGTAGATGGACTGAATTCATTTTCCCTTATGAGATGGACATGAGCCTTGGAGGTCCAGTGTCAGAATGGTGAGGTGTGGATTTTAAATATCCCTCAAAAGTTCATATGTTCAAGGTTTGGTCCTCTCTGCCACACTGCTCAGAGGTTGAGCCTTTAGGAAAGGGTTGGATCATAAAAGTTCTGACTTTATCAGTGGATGAGTTCATTTATGTGTTTAGAGCTTAATGGGCTAATGGAAGTTGATAGGGCCTAGGGGAAGAAAGCGGATCACGGACAGCATGACCTTGAGAGGTCACACCTTTCTCTTTCTCTCTCTCTCTGCCACTACCAGGTGGGTAGCTTTGCTTCACCATGAGCTGGCCACCAAGATGTTCTGCCTCACCATAGACTCAAAAGCAATGCACCCAGATGTCCATGAACTGAAGCCTCTGAAACTGTGAGACAAAATAAATCTTTCCTCATTTTAAGTTGATTATCTGAGGTATTTTGTCACAGCAACACAAAGCTAATACATACGGGAAATTTGGCTTCTATTAAAATCTATTTTACTTTAATTTCTTTATTTTTCAACCAATTAAGTATATGTGAAGGTTTTTTCCTCTGTTATTCATATCTATCATCTTTTTTTCTAATTGTTTTTACTTCCATCCTGTATTTAAGAGAATCACTTACGTTTTTATTCATTATTCATATCTCAATTTTCTGTAATGCTGAAGAATTTATTATTTCTAATATTGATTTTAACTTTGTGATCACATTTTAGTTTTTGATGCGTTAGCAATCATTAATATTTATCAAGCACTTAGTTATGACAAGTATCATTTCAATATTTTGAATGCATTATCTCAATGTTTTTTACAGAAATGCTATGAATAATATACTATTGTCTTCTCTAAAGTGAAGACAACAAATTTTTAGGGGATTAAATAACTTTTCCAAAATAAAAGAATTGGAAAATAGTAGAAATAAAATATGTAACTAGGCCTTCCCACCCTCCCTCCCTCCCTCCCTCCCTTCCTCCCTCCCTTCCTTTCTTCCTTCCTTCTGTGGATTGAACCCAAAGGTGCTCCAGCACTGAGCTACATCTCCTGCCCTTTTTTCTTATTTTTTGAGACAGGGTCTTACTAAGCTGCTGAGGCTGGCCTCAAACTTGTTGTGATCCTCCTGCCTCAGCCTCTGAGTCACTGGGAATCCAGGTATGCATCACCAGGCCCAGCATAATTAGGCTTTTTTGTTTTTTAAATCCCAAACCCATGTGCTCTTATTCACCAACCCACAATCTGGCTTTATTTATGTCTGACTTATCTAGCTCACTTTCACCCAATTCATCTTACTTTTTACATTGAATATTATATTTATTTTAAATATGTTTTAATTGGGGTAAAATATGTACGTGCTGTATAATCTTACAGCCTAAAATCATCATCTTAGCTGTTTTGGAGTGTACATGTCAGTGACATTGCACACTGACCTCCAGAACATTTTCATCTTGCCAAACTGCAACTCTGTGTCATCCAATCACAACTCCCAGGCCCTCTTCCTCTCTGACCCTGGAAATCACCTGCCACTTTCTCTTCTGCCAATTCCTTCTTTTTATCACTGTGATATTTAAATCAACACCATATTGAGTTGTAGGGACCTTGCTTTCCTGTGTTCTTTTAGAGAATAAGATAAACCGAGTAATTTGCAAGTTTACTTTAATTAGAAATATTTCCAAAATAAATTCTCCCTTCCTTTCCCAGTGCTGCTGGGCTGTGTCTGGTGTTGTGGAGTCACTACCTATGATGCTTTTAAAAAATGCATCCCCTCATCCTTGAAAAGAATGACTTATTCTGCTGGACGTCGGTCCGTCTTCTCTGAACCCAGTCGTCCGCTCAGATCTCAGGATGCCGCGGTGTGGGTGTGCACAGCCCCAGCCAGAGACCCGATGACCTGTCTTTCTTCCACTGCAGAGAACTTCAGAGGGTGGAGTGAATGGGCCAGTGCCTGGACCTGAAGTGTGCCCACCGCCCCTGCGGCCCCCTTGGTGGTTCGCTGCTGAGGAGGGTGGGGTGGAGACAGGCATTAAGGACTGACATGTGGCTGGGCGAAGGGCTGCAGCAGGTGGGTTTCATCGAGAGGAGCTCCTCAAACCAGAAAGGGCACCTCTGCCTTGGGAGCTGTGTGGTGGAGACCCACCTGGTGGGTCCCACAGCGTCAGTCACCACCCAGCTTCCGGCTCTTGGCCTGACACACTCTGGACCAAGGTCTCCTGTTTCCACTGCTGCTGAAGCTCCATCTCCTCTCCCGTTTCCATGCACACTCTAAGTGGCAGAGGACGAACCAGGCCAGGCCAGCGGCCAACAACGTGGCCAGAATATCGTCTTTCCCATCTGGGCAGGACGAAGCTGCTGATGGTGCTTCCTCTGGGCAGCTGGCTGGCCTGAACCCAGTGTGTGCCACCAGTCCTGCTGAGTCCACACTCAGGGCGACCTGCCTCTGACTCATCTGCAGCTGGGCTTGGAGCCCATGGCTGTGGACACCCAGCGTCTTTTCCACTGTCTTTTCTCAGAGTGTGGTGGCAAGAAAGACCTGGACACCTGGCTCACATGGCCCACATGATAACGAGATGCCATTGGAAAGATTTCTTTGTTTAAAATATTCATTCTTTTCAATATCAAGTTTAATTCTGCTGCAATAACTTTGAATTATCAGATTTCTTTTTTTACAGTCAAGGTCGAATGACTTCCCAAACCTTCCAAATTCCATTTATGTCCACAATACATGTTAGCTTAATGAACAGACTTGCTGGAAGTGACAATAGCTAAATTACAAAAATCTGTCAAAAATCCATTCCACCGTGGTCTGGCTCTTCATTATTTGATGTCGACAGGGGTGAACAGTTAGTACAGAAAGGGGCAGAGCATGAAATTTAGGAAAAAATTATAGGTTAAGGCTTGAAATTAAAATCTCAAGTATAGTTTAGTTTAAGAAACCAAAACAAATTAAACCTTGAATAAAATGGTGGGGGCAGGTGTGTGCACGAGTATGTGTGTGGGTGTGTGCACCATACTGTGGCACATGAACTTCATGAGTTAACTGGTCAGCTACGACTACAGTGTTTCTTACAGGGAGAGTGGCCAGCTTGTTAGCCTTGTCTCAGCAGTCCTCTAGGAGCCGAAATCAAAAGTTCAATACAGTCGTCTCTGATCCTGTATCTCATACGCAGGAAATGCTGAAGATTCCACATACAACAAAATAGAGATGATGAACGAATTCAGCAAAGGAGCAGGATGCAGGGGTGTTGATGCATCCAGGCCATTAACAATGCTAATTCTGAACACAGGAAGTATTTTGGAAAGTCCTGGTCAGCAGCTTAGATTCTATTTCTGGATGCCTGAGATTTTCACTGGGAGGGTTGACTAAGGCTTTAGGATCACCCTTTCTGTATCTGTTGATTGGCATACTGACCGTTTCCATTTTAAGGCCATGTGGATAGTTTATGAATTTTAATAACTCTCTGTAAACCAACCTGCATAAATGCTTTAAAGTCTTTGGAGAAACTCCAGAACATAGGAGGAAGGGTTATTTCTCTGAAGAAAATATGATATTATTCCATAGCAAGTATGGTGTGGTCCTTTTTCTAATGGAAAGACTGGACATTGCCAAGAATATTCTATAACTTTCTCCCCCAAATTGCCACTTGGCAACTTCTGACCAGAAAGTAGCTGTTTCACATGACCTCCTAATTAGACACTTTTTTTGTGTGATAGATTTTGAAATTATTTTTCAAAGGGAAGAAAATCACAGGAATTTAGGAGTCAGTGTGATAGAAAATTGGAGGAAGAGTCACTCTTTACCGTGGTGATGAAGGTAAACACTTACCATTTGGTCCTAGAGGGAACCCTGGGCAGGTAAATAGGTAAATAGGTAGAAGCAGGTGATTACATTGTTTGTCTAATTGCAAGGAAAGAGGAAATTTTAAGTGTTTTAAGTTTAGTCTAGAGAACATAACTGAGCATCTGGGTTTGCAAGAATCTAGAAACCTAATAGATATATCTACCTCTATCAATTAATGAAAACCTTGAATTTACAACACAGCTTACAGTGTAAAATAGCACATTCATGTATGTAGTTTCACAAAAACTGTGACGTAGACAGAGCAATGTGTTGCTTCAAGATCAGAAAGCTAAACATCGGAGTTACTAATTGATTCATCTAAGTTCATACACTAGAGATCAAGTACTCTAACCCTGATATTTTGATTCTCTACTGTATCAATCAATTTTGCATGACTATAAATAAAAACCTGAGGCGGGCTAACTTTATAGAGAACAGAGGCTTATACAGCTCATGGTTCTGGAGACTCAAGGGCATGGGCCAAGCAGCAGCTGAACGTGGCTCTGGGAAGGACCTCTTCTTATCTTGGCAGTCGCTTGTTTGGGAGTGACAGGTTATGTCACCCAACAGAAAGCCAGTCCCTGGATCCCTTCTGAGCCTGCACCTCAACAACCTAAGCACCTCCCAGCCTTGGAGACCGCATCTCCAACAAATTGAGCTTTGTGGAATAGAGCACTTCCAAAAGAGCACCTCCACCTGGTGATTTACAGAATGCACTCCATCTCAGACTGGGGAGGGGAGTCACTTGCACAAGGTCTGTCCTCTCTGTCTGCCTCTCTACGAATTTCACTAGAACTTCCCACCGGATGAGAAGGCAAGCCGTTTAAGTGCCTCTCCCTGCAATGAGCCTGGACAGAAATGAGCCTGCCAAGCGTAGATTATAGCTTCTGGGGTCCACGTTTTTCTTTCCTTTTTATGTAAATGGTGACAGGAGATCATGAGCATGAAAGGCTTATCTTCACTTTCTCAAGTGGGGGCGGGTTTCATATACCCAGATACCGCGACTGGCCCCAGCGCCTGGGAGTGGAGTCTTGGCTGCTGTCACGTCTTGGTCACCGTGCTGGCTGTCCTCCGTTGCCTCTATCTAAAACTCACATTCCCCAGGCACCATTTTCTTCTGCGCTTGTGCCCTAGATTTTCCCTTCACCAATGCACATTCTAACTGGAAACACATGACACTGAGGAGATTAAAACCCCTCCAAAAACAGAACCAAACAAACATTTCATAACTCGACTTTCCCCTGGACCATATTCCAATGAGATTTTTCATGTGGTTGCAGATGTTGAACTTCACATTGGATTTTTTTTCTTTCTTTTTTTTTTTTTTGTGAAAAATCTCATATCAGCCCCAGAGAAAGGAACCGGGAACTGTTTCAAGAGAGATATACCTTAATTTTGTTGCAAATCCTTTTCTGCCTTCCAGCCTTCAATATCAATGTGTCACACTAAATTATTTCATTAAGTACTTCATCTCCTTTGTAACCTGCTTGTCTTTGAGGAAAAACTTCAGATGTGCCGTGTACACGTCTGCAATATTTAGACTCAAAGGACACCTGCTGACTCCTAACTGGAAAGTGGTGTGCACCCTTTTCCTCCCCCCTTCATAAATATATATTGCAATTGCCACTGTTATTAAAAAAAATTATCCTTGGTCCTTAGTGATCCACCATGCTCTCCTTTCCCTTCATTCTTAAACTGACCTTGCTCCCTCAGAAAGACAAGAAGACAACCTTAAGTGACAACGAGACAAATTTCATTTTGTGGGGAACTGCCTTTTCAATTTTCTCTCTCTTCTCGATTTCTCCTTGCTGACCTGGTCCAAGCTGTTACTTTGACAGGGGTCCCTAACCTCTAAATTAAAATATGCAAATTGTTATACTTCCCACACTAGGACCCGTACAGTCTCGGCATTGTAATTGCAAAAGATTGTTCCCTTCCATTTCATACCGAAAGAAGATCGTCACCTACTTCTGCCATTCCCCATTATGAGAAAAAGAATGCCCTGCAGATGGATAGATTTTAAGCAATACATTCGTGCATCAGTATATTTCTATTTTTAAAATGAAAGATGCTTAGTTTTTGTGACCCATATTTTGCCACAGGGAGTATATGGCCAGATAGATCCAAATGCTTTCAAAGGCTTGTGAGATGTTTCAATGGTTTGACATGGAGACCTAGTCTAGTTCAACTTGAAACATAACTCTACCCTAAGTACTTAATTTTTATTAATAGACTTGGAATATGGAGCATTTACTAGTTGGTGAATTTTCTTTCTCTCTCTCTGTCTCCTAGCAATTCTTAGAATCAGGAGGCTTCCTCTGCTGTCACCTGGCCAGTCAGTGCTGTTCCAGGCTGATGAACACGGCATTTTCAAAATGGCTCCAAGAGTTTCTCCTATGTGTGTAGATACAGCATCCCCATTATTCTAGAAAGTTCTGTACCTTGATCTCATAAGAAAATTAGCTTTACAAATACTGACTGTGATGATAAATGAGCTGAAATCTACCAATACTTAGAAATTGCTTAAGGCTTATCTCGGCGATGCTTGCCATGGTCCTCAGAAATTCTTCAGTGATTATGACTTGTCCAAATTCCAAATTCCACTTGGAAACCACAGCATGGGAACCACGGAGCTATGGGAAAAATGGCAATGAGAAATAAAACTACCAGAATATCAAAAGGTTATGGGATAGATTTAAATTGTTGGTTTTTTTTTTTTTTTTTTTTTTTTGGTCAAAATGTGGTTGTACTAGACTGGTTTATACTAGGCTTTTAATCCTCAGACATTTTTGATTGAAATAAACATATCAAACAATGAGAGGAAAAGCCATCATGGGTTTAAAATGTTACATAAACCCCAGGAAGAGAGGAGCACTGACCTCAATGGTGAGAGGCCATACGCCAGGTCTGTGCCTGCTGTCCATGAGCTGGGTGGACACCACAGTGGAGCCTCTCTGGGCCGTAGTTTCCATGCAGATTAAATTGCAGATTTGGATTCCCAAGTGACTGTAGGGCTGAGTCTAGTTACCTGCTGGTTTGACGGGCTAAGAGGATGCCCTGTTGGACAGCGTGATGTCCTAAGGCAGCCTATAACGGGAGTCATTAATTCTCTCATTTAATGAAAACTGTGCTCCCAGGAAGGACTGGGGGGTGGGAGGAACCCTCAAGGCTTCAGAAAGACGGCAGGGAGCAGGTGAGGAAGTGTGTGCTTGCCTGTTACCAAGTCCAAGGCCACTTGAAGGTGTGCAGGGGTCTCGTAGCATTTTCTTGGGAGCCTGGAACCAAGGTCTAGCTCTAGGGTCTTTTCTGCTCTCTTATTTGATTGTTCTTCCTTTCCCGGAGGTTGTAAAAGGTCAACCCTTACTCACCTTGTCTCACAAGACAGCAAATGGTGGTCAGGTCTTTACAAAAAGTAGCAGAAACCAAAAGGGCTTGTCACCTTCCTCTTTGAGAGCCCGTGGCCATTGGACCATGAGAGAGGAAGGCAACCAGAGAAGCCCTCACAAGAGGCAAGATTCCCAGGAGCTGGACGACAAGGAGACCCAAGCCCTTGCCAGTGAATTCTACAGATGCCTAGGCATGTGTGTGTGCACACGCATGTACGTACGTACGTGTGTGCACATGTGTAACTTCTTGAAGCACAGGATTTGTAGACTGGCCTCTAAACTCTATTAAAGATGGTAAAAGGATAAACAGCAGCAAGTACTATACTGAAAGGTTTATAAACCCAACAGAGAAATGAACTCAAAGAAAAAAAAATGCATTTCTTCATTATTTGAGAGAGCTACATGGGAGCAGAAGAGAGCCCAGAAGCTAGGAGGCAACATTTTACATCCAATGAGAACCGAGGAAAGATCCCCAGGTTCACCCATCTTAAGAAATGGAGTCTGTAGGTCTGGGTGTGCCCTGTGTGCATGCCAGAATCTCAAGCCTGTTCCTACCGACCTAAATTGTGAACAAGTTAAACGGAATGTATGCTAAAAATTTGAATCTTTTTTAACCTAGTGTGAGAGGTCTACAGAAAAATGGTAGATCTTTATAGACTAATGTGAAGTGTGGAAAAGAATTTTCTGTGATCTCTGAAATCTTTGAAGAATGCCAGCTCTGTAACTGGAAGGCACTGATTCCGGAACCTATTGTCTAATTATTTCTGTTTGTTGGGGAATTTTTAAAAAAAAAAGGAAGAGATTTATCATTACACCTTCTACAATTCTCAAGGTCTGAGGTTATGAAATAGACTCTTTAAAATGAAAGCATTTCACCCTCTTTATGTTGTCTTTTCTTTTCCACTGCTAAATGCATATTTAGAAATTAATGCAGGTCTAATTTCTTTTTGTGGGAGTCATATTGTAAACACATAATATTATAATCATTAAATGATCACATCATTTCCCTAAAAAAAAAAAAATCGGTTGGTTTATCAGTGTGGAAGGGAGCACGAGTTGATAAAGGAATTTTTAATAGGATAAAAGAACTAGAAAGAAAAACAATTTATACTTGAGGAGTCATCCTAAGGTTGCCATTTTTAGAAGATGTCTCTGATGTCCTAAGAAGAAAAAAATACCACTATCATTGTACAGAAAAAAATTTATCAGGGTTGCAATAAACATCTGAGCTTTTTCGTACACTTTAATGGCCTTCGTTGTTAGATACTTTGGACATCATCATGATTAAATATCAAATTGTAATGACCCTAGAGAATGTGTGAGCTTCTTGGGGATGTTTGTGCAGGAGTCAGGGGCAGTGACCGGAAAGCACAGAGGAACAAGGACTCCTCCAGAGGAGGATGAGGAGGGCACCTAAGCTGAGTGCCGACATGTGGAGGTGCGTTGCTATTGCAAATTTAGGATGGTTGGGTTTTCTTGTCATCCTAAAAATAACTCACCAGTAGGATAGAGGCGTAGCTAGCAGAAATTTATAGGCACTAATATTTTCCCATTAGAATAATGAAAGCTATAGAATTCTTAAAAAATGCCATTTCACTTCTAGTATCATACCTGTCATGAGGGCCTTGTTATTTGATGGGCAGGAGACGTGAACTAAGCGATCCCCATGCCCAGGCTGGGGCGTATTTCTCTGGGGCATGCTGGCTGGGGTGGATGGCTTGGTGTTGGAGGATTCCCCCGACAGGGGACGGGGAGAGGCTCAGTCTTGCAGGAGGCGCCCCCTCAGTCCTGCTCATGGCCAACCCCTACTCACCAGGCAGTCCCAGGTGCAAGAGCATCGAGGTGGAGGATGGGTGCTGTCATGTGGCTGAAACTAAGAAGTCCACTTAAGGGAAGAAGGAAGGTGGAGGGGAGCTACGGATCTTCAGTAGGAGAGAATCGGTCCTGATGCTCTTTTTCCTCATTGAGAAAACATGGCCAACGGGGCACACGGGGAACTTCTACACGGTGAAATATTTCTACATGAGACAAGAAACAAAATAGGCAGAGGAAAGTCAGTCAGAAATTGTCAGGAAACTTGCATCCATACCCGTTCTAGTATACACAGCGTAGAGAGGAAACACGCTTCTGTCGCCTAGTGAGACCACTTAGGACGTGTTTATCTTCCTGGCCGTTTAAGTAGATTGCCAACCTCAGGCCCTGTACCACATTTCTGTCTGCATTTCAGAATATCCAGCCAGGCTGCGGTTGCTTAATTGATTCAGAGCAATGGTAGTAATAATTAAGTAAGATGCACCCTGAATTTTAAGAAGTGTAGCAGCAAGTGGTTATTCTCCTCAGCCAGACCTCGTTTAAATTAGCTATGTTGGTTTTCCAGTTTGTTAGCAGCCTGAATTGAGATTCAGTTCGCCTCTCCCTCGGTCATTACCCACCTCGTGCACTGACCTGCCACAGGCTTTCAAATGTGCTGATTTATATGCGGCCTTTGGGCTCCCAGAACTATTATAGAAGCTGGCTGACCTAGAGATGCCCGTGTTTTCTCCAAGGGACTGAAGTGCCTGCCTCATCTAGGTAATATTAAGGGCAACAATTTATTTAAGTTTTAAAGAGGGAACCTAACAAAATTGCATGCACATAAGATATTCATATCAAAAATTCAAAAAAGAGGCTCTCAGAAAATAATAAAGGTAAAGGCAGGTAATATAAAAGTGAATCAAATTTTAATCTAAAAATAGCATCTATGCCTTCAATTAACTTACATTTCCTACGCTACAAAAAGTCATTTAGAGATGCTGTCGAGTGTTTTAGCAATGTTTTATTTTCTTCACTCATATGTCGAATCCATCCCTCTGAAGTAATTAACATAATCACTAACATTATAAGATCATTTTCCTCACTCCAAATAAATGACCATCGAACCAGCGCTTTCTCTCTATATTCAGAAATGCTTAAATAGTCCATTATTACCCCAATGACTATGGAGACGCCGTGCATGAGATGGAAGGCATAATCATGCCCGCCCCCCACAAGGAAAACCAGACTCTTCCTCCAAGAATTAATTCCCTCTAAAGTATCTGAGTGTCACGAAGATAATTGAAAGCTCTAAAAATAAAATCAAATGCAATAGGTTATCTAAAGGTCATGAGATTTGCCACTAAATAATTAGAGCATTTTTTAAATTGCAGTAGGTTTTATAAATATGACTTTGGCTTATATTCTGAATATAAATTACTTTTAAATAGAGATTTTGCAACTAAATGTACATCTAATGAAAATATTTTATGTGCTATGAGCTTTCACCTACCAAATCGTACTCTTGATGAGATCCTGAAGGTCATGAGACTTCATGAAGATGACAAGGTACCTTCAGTGTTGGCAAAAATAAGTTTTCTAAGTGTGACTACAGCTTCTGTTCTGAATGCAGAAGAATTTTGAAAAGTTTTTTTTAATCCATCTAAATGTTCACCTAATGAAAATATTAACATGTTACAGTTCTCATTTCTTATTTCACTGAATCAAAAAAGAATCTGAAACATCATTTAATGAACACCATTCAATTGTCTCAAAAAACACCTTCTGTTGGTAATAGGTTTTATCAATTTGCAAATCCGAGCCTATATTATCTGAAGCGAATTATGAAAAACATGGAAATATTATTCCTAATTTTAAAGGCAAAAGCAAATTTGCTTAATAAAGAGACATTGATTTTTTGCAGGTTTACACAGTGGATTTGTGGTCTTGGTTAACAAAAGAACTCACGTTTCTCAACACTGAACTTAGAGCCCAGGTGTCAGGGAAACCAGGAAGTGTTGACTCGTAGCCTATTTTCTTTCCCTTTGTGTGTGCCCCTTCCTTCCCAGACCCCCGCAGTCTCCCGGCGGGTCCCCAGCGTCCTGGCACCCAGCACTGATGCATGGGCCTGATCCCCTCGTGGCTGGCCACCGTGCAGGTGATAGGTGCATCCTCTGACAGGACACAGAGACCTGGACACCACCCCGAGGGTGGGTCCTGGACCACGTTCCTCCCCTCTGCAGGAGCGCTCCCACCAGGACTCCGGCCAGGGTTGCTCTCATCAGTAGGGATAGCTGCTCTCCTTTGAATTCTCCTAGTGCTGATCTTAGGGAGGAGCAGGGTCCCTCTTCCCTCTGACCAGCCTGGATTCCTGAGGTGAGTTTTTAACCTGCTCCTCCTCTCTATCGTCCGACTGTCTGTTGGGCTACTCCTTGCCCTAGATGTCAGGTGCCGCATTGGCCTCTCCTGGCGCTGGCCCGCACCTTCGAGGGAATATAGATTCACCAGGGTATCCGGCAGCTGTCACAGCTGATGGCTCTGAAGGATCTTGAGAAATGGAGGCCATTTTCTAATCTGAGGAAGTGGCTAATAAATATAATTTATTGCTAACTTCCAAATGGTTGAAAAGTATGTCAAAAGATGCTCATCCTCATGTGTCCCTAAAGTAAGATAATTAAAGTCAGAAGATGATATTTCTAAATATCCACCAGAATGATATTACTAAACAAGCACAGAAATTAAAAGGATGTCGAGAAAATTAGACTTTTGCATACTGATGGTGGGAATAATACAATGATACAATTATTTTTGATAACAGTATGGTAGTATTTAATAAATCTGAAGACATACGTAGCCAGCAATTCCAGCCATGGGCACATACCCATGCAAAAGATATATATTAACTCTAAGGAACACACATAAAACTTTGATTGCATACTGTTAAGGTCTGTAAATAAGTCAAAAATAACACCTGGTATTTTGCCAGAGAAATGTTAGAGTTTGTAAACAAGTCTGGATGGTGCCTGGCAAAATGTCAGAGGGAGTGGTTTGAGAAGTAACAAAAGTGAGCCATTAAGTGTGGAGATTCCTTATTGGTTGACTAATGTATCTAGTTTATGCTAATTAAGATAAGCTGTGCAAAATGTATAAATAGCTCTGTTGTCCTACAATAAATGGCTCCTATTCCTGCTGTATCAACGTGCACAAGTTATTCGTCACCCCCCGGCTATTCTGCTGCAGCCGGACTGTGGCAGATGGTGGCCCGTAGGGGAGCCCTGGGACACTCCGGGGTAAGTGACGAAAAAAAAAAAAAAAAAAGCTGCCCGTCCATAGATAGGAAGGAGGCAATCCGCTCGTCCCTAGACAGATAGGGCGAGAAAGGAAAGAGAGAGGAAAAATGGCCATTTCGAGAAAATGGAGAAGATTGATACAGTATGTTTGTGTCTTGTTTTGTCTCAGTGTATTGTTTTGTCTTTATGATGAGAATATGGAAGGGGTGAGAAGTAAATTGATAAGGGAAAGAGGCACCCCAGTGGAACCAAGAATAGTTAGGGCATGTGTTGATAAAAGCCCAAGAACTCTAGTCAGAAAGAAAAAGAAAAAGAAAGTTCAGAAGAAGAAGGATTATCAGGAAAAAAGTTACAGCAAAAGGGGATTACTGAATACTTTTCGTTACCGGAGGGTGCGTGAATTGTTGCAGCGGCTGCTACGTGCTCGAGCGGGTCATGGTGCAGCAAATACTTTCCAAGCGGTGGCAGCTGGCTCTTCCACTGCCGGGAGCCCAAATCTAGACCTGACCTGGAGGCACAGTCTCGCAGGTTCTTGCTCCCTGTGCCCGGAAGCAGTTTGAGTCCGGGACACTCCCCAGGGCCATCCGGGGATGCCTGGGACACTACAGCTGGCAGAAGACGCTACCAGCGTCCCTGATGTTTGGTCATTTTCAATGCCAATAACTAAGCTACAATGGTTCTCCCACACCAGGAAGCTAATGAGTAATGAGCACTATTAAGGCTTATTTCAAATGTAAAAAACCTTGAGATAATGTACTAAATTGTTCAAAAAGTTGTTTTCTTAGTGGAATGCTACAGGATTTTCTTTAGCCAGCGTTGCAGAGTTCCTGCCTTTGTCCCAGTGCCAGTGAAAATGAACGTGGAAGAATTTCCAGTGTTGCTGAAAACCGGAGGAGATTTCGGCTGAGAACCGGACAAGACTTCGGATCAAGCTAGCTGCCTGCAGAACTTACCTGGACTGTGATTTAAGCTAGCTGCCTGCAGAACTTACCTGGACTGTGATTTACCTGGACTGTGAGTTATTCTATTGAGATACTGCATTACCTGGACTAAGACAACAAACTGTAAAGTACAACAAATTGTAACTCAATATCTTTGCTAATAGTGTCATTGCTGGTATAATTTTTCCAAGGGCTTCTTGCATGGAGCCATAAGTTGGCTTGGTATTGTTACATTTTGTATCCTCACTTTCTGTTTGTAGCAAGTTATTTATGGTGTTTCTGTAAAAACCACTATGGTCTTTATTTAAATTAAACAAAAGGGGGAATTGTTAAGGTCTGTAAATAAGTCAAAAATAACACCTGGTATTTTGCCAGAGAAATGTTAGAGTTGGTAAACAAGTCTGGATGGTGCCTGGCAAAATGTCAGAGGGAGTGGTTTGAAAAGTAACAAAAGTGAGCCATTAAGTGTGGAGATTCCTTATTGGTTGACTGATGTATCTAGTTTATGCTAATTAAGATAAGCTGTGCAAAATGTATAAATAGCTCTGTTGCCCTACAATAAATGGCTCCTATTCCTGCTGTATCAACGTGCACAAGTTATTCGTCACCCCCCGGCTATTCTGCTGCAGCCGGACTGTGGCAGCATACCATTTATACAACCCCCCAATTTGCAATGAAAGCAGTGTCATCTTTGGTAAAGAGTGATTGTGATAATGTGCCAGGGAATATTAGATATCAAAGAAAGGAATAAAGAATGCTATGTGCAAAAACCATGGATCCATATCAAACAAGGGATAGTCATACAAGGATAACACACTCCACTAATTCCCTTATACGAAGTTAAGGAAAGAAGGCACCTGATCTAAGGCTACCTTTAGGGGCAAAAGCCTGAGGAAGGCTCTTGACCTGAGTGATGACTAGAAGCTCATGCATTTCATGGAAGTCAGCTGGGGTGGGGGGCTACTCCACTCCCTCTTAAGGTGGCCCTAGAACGCAGTGTCAAGAAAAAGTCTCTAAATTTATCCAAAATCAAAACAGTCACTCATCTTTCCATGACTGATCCCTACTACTCAAGCACATGAGAGTCAGAAAGGCAAACTGAAGGCAAAATCATCACAGAAATGCAGCTGTTCAGTGCCCCCAGCAGTGTCCACAGGACTGACACCTTAGCTCCATGAAAACAAGCCCACGTGGAGAGAATCTCATACAAACACGGGGAAAATAAACATGGACTGAGGTCCTTTCACTTCATGCACAGACACATCTCCCCGCTAAGTACAATGGCCACCGTACTCATTCAAGGTGCACTTGATAACATTCAACGACATGGTCAGAGTCTGCCTCTCCGCCACCCAGATATTCAGCACATTCATCTACAGAGAGAACTTTTGCCTATAAAGTAGTCTGCATGTAAGAATTTCAAGCCTCAGATGGAGAGTGTGACTCTCAGAAAGTAAAAAAAAAAAAAAAAAATGCCATTATTTTTAAGTGGCAAGCTAAAGTTTAAATTAAAAGTTAATCCCAGTCACGTTTGTCTTGAAGTTGTAGATAAAACCAGAGAGGAATCCAGGAAGCAGGGCTCCCGTTAAAGGTATTAAATGATTAAATGTTTGTTTTTGTGCTTTTATGTGTTTGTTTTGCTGTGGCCCGGTATTGCTCTGTGTACTAGAAACAAAGCTGTCACCAACATGTTTTCCCTCAAAGTGATCTCGTCCTGAGGGGAGACGGACAGTAGGTATATATTTAAACGAATAAGGGAATCTCAGTAAAGGATACCGCATATCTAAGAAAACATCCCGATCAAGGACCAGGGCTGACTGGGGTGGAGGCTGGATTCACCACCGTCTCCCAGCGTGGCCTCTCTGCACAGGTGACAGGGTGCACTCACCTGAAGGCTCAGGTGACAGGAGGCAAAAGGAGAGATGAAGGAAGAGCTCCCCAGATAGGACAGAAATCTTGAAGACCCCAAGGCCAGGGCAGATGACAGGACCCAGGAGCCATGAGGACATGGCCACGTTGTGCCCAGAGTGCACAGGCCACCTTCCGGGTCTGCTGGTCCACAGACTCTGCAAACCGGGGATTGAAAATATTTGGAAAAAGAATATCGTGTCTGCACTGAACGCATACAGGACTCTTCCCATGGCGGTCCCCGCACGGTGAAGTGTAGGAGCTGGTGACATTGCATTTGCACCACAGGAGGATATGTGAGTCAGTCTGAGATGACTCCGGGTGTCCGGGGAGGGGTGCATGGGCTACGTGCAAATACCCTGCTG
The DNA here is from genome assembly GCF_045843805.1 of Urocitellus parryii. NCBI lineage: Eukaryota > Metazoa > Chordata > Mammalia > Rodentia > Sciuridae > Urocitellus > Urocitellus parryii. Next base: position 150,924,968 of record NC_135538.1, on the reverse strand, counting down.
CTTTTACATTCGACACAAGGACCCGAGGACCCTGGGTACCTGGGAGCTATGGAGGACCCTGGGTACCTGGGAGCCATGGAGGCAGGGGCTGGGGCTGGCGCCAATCCCCAGAGGCACACAGGGTGGCCGTAGGGAGGAAGAGGTAGTGAGTGAGGTGGGAATGCAGGGAACACACAGACCGTCCCAGCCTTGGGGGACATGATGGGTGACAATGTGGGCTTCATTTCAACTGAAGTAATGAAGCAAAGATAAATGACAAAACAAAGAGAATGCATACACCTTAAAAAGACTACACTGGCACGATGAGTAGAAGCAGACTTCCGTTTGAGAATATTTTGAGAGACATACCTTAAACACCACCGTCCTTCCTTCCCAACGGGTCCAAGATGTGTTAGAGTCACGCCCAGCTCCGTGTCCTTTCCTTTGCCGTCTCTGTGCCATTTCTTGGGATCCAAGGAAGAACTAAAATAAAGGACAGTCTTACCTCAAGGTTGTTAGAAGAAAAATGTAGTTACAAAGAAAGGACACACAACGTAGGGTTGTCGATTAGTGATACGGATGATTCCTGGGGTTGCCAGAATGCATTGCATCTGTGAGTGGCTGGCTCCACAGCTCCAGCTCTCCCCGGGTGATGGAGAAGGAGCTCCTTGCTTTTATATCGTAGGATTGGTTGAGATTAGCATCTCCAGACCTCCTCAAACGCAGAAATTGTTTTCTCTGCTCAGCCAGGTTCCTGCCTGTGAAAAGGGCCAACTTCCAGCTCACTCACCACACACTCTGTACTTGCTCTCACTCCCCTGGAAAGTCCCAACAGCTGCTTCCCTCCTGCTGTGGATGTGACCACAGACAGACAGACAGACAGACACACACACACACACACACACACACACACACACACCCCTGACGTGTTGGATAATGTCTTTTCCTCTTTTATATTCACTCTCTGGATGAACAAAGATGGCTTCCTTTGTGCTCAGCTCCTGGGACCCTCTGGCAGGAAGAGCAGGTCGGGGTAGGCTTGTCCCAAGCCCTCTCCCTGCCTGACCATGGCCAGCCATGGCCACTTCTCCCCACGCATGGCCACAGCCCATCCTGCCGCCCACTCCTCCAGCCTTGCTCTCTCCAGCTCCCAGGCTTCCCACACCTTGTGAAAAGGCCCCCAACCCACTTCCTCTTTTCCGAGTGTGCCATCTCCTTCCCGTGTCTCCGGACCCGACCTTGCAGCAATTGGTGACTTTCTGTGGTAAATGTCATTATCAATTCTATTGACCAAGAAGGTCATGCGGTTCAAGGAGTCACAAGCAGTGCTTTGTAGGAGTTAGTGTTTGTTGTAGAAGAACAGTTTTCTAGAACTCCCAAAGGGGTCAACTGGGGGGAATTTGCCTTAGCACGTACCAGCCCAGAAAGGAGCTTAGATTTTAAAGTAAATAGAAGAAGATGAGAGCTAACATTTATTGTAAGTCCTTTGTGAGCCCGAGAATCTACATACTGTACTCTTTAGTCACTAGAGTAACTATATGAATCCGAGCTAGTAAAAATCACAGCAAATATTAAAGAGCCAACCTCACCCGAGGTATCATTCCTACTTCACGCTGGCTGTTGCCATTCTAAGGAATCGATACGTTTTGGTGGATTCTTCCCTTTGGGGACAAACTTCCCAGTCCCCGCCACTTCCTTTGAACTTGGTGTCAGCTGTTTCTCAGCTGAATCTCTCTCAAGGGTCCGAGAGCCTCCACTTGGAGGAGGTTCAGTCCTTCCCATGGAGGGTCATTGTCTCCTTAAGCTGAAGCCATTGGTTCTCTCTCCGTGACAATTATTATCCTTTCTTTTAGAAGCAAATTTCAGGGAACACGGTTTCTCAGTGAAACCACAGGTTCTGAGCAGAACTTCACCTCTGGCCCATTAGCCAAATGCAAAAAAACATCTAGTACAAATGTTGTTCCACTTTTTTTTTTTTTTTAATTGTGCCATTAACAAATGGTTCTTGGAGCTGAAAGATTCTCAGCTCTCCCCTGACACATTAGTGAGAAGCCACTGACCCGCGTCTCCTCTGCCCTGCCACTGTGGGCCACTGAGAATCTCCTGCAGCTCTGGTTCCCACAGCTCCTCCCGAGGCCCCACCCACCCTGGGGGGGGGTCCTTTATCCATCTGCAGGCTTCCTCTGCTCCTCCCAAGCTCCTGTCCTGGGGGAGGCTGGGGACCCCTGTTCCAGGGTGGTCTTTCCTTAGCTCAGCAGCCAAGGAGTGTGAGGATTGTAGAGGCGCAGAGCACCCATCAGCACCCAGAGAGGCTGGAGGGAGTTTCCTCTTCCGCTTTCCTTCTAGGATTCACTTCCCTCTGTCCTGGAGTTGGCTGCCACAGCTCCTCTCTCCAAACCTGTGCATCTATGACTCTCTCCTGGGCCCTCTCCCCTTTGAGTTCTCAATCCCCTCTCCCTTCCGTCTGTTGTCTCTTCTTTGTCCTTCTTCTATTCTGACCTTCACTTTGGCTCCCTTTGGGGCAAAATGGTAGGTAAAGAATGTAAGCAGAGGGTGAACTGTGCTAAGAAGGAGGAGAAACCCACACGTGTGTGGTATTCTAGAGCTGGAAATGTATCTATTGGTCAGGAGAGAACGCAGAGGTTTTGAAAGCTTTTGGTAAACCTCCACTATGTAATTTTCTCTAGAATTAGGCTTATCCATATTTAAAAAATAAATAAATTCTCCAGGAGCTTGTCCACCTGGGCACTGCATCACAGGCAGGGAAAGCAGTGCACACGTGGCCTCCACACCTGACCCCACCTCCAGGCGGCCCTCGCTAAGCAGTGATTACTCTCTCTCACTGGGGCTCAGAAGCAGCCCCTGCCTCTTCCAGAACCGAATTCCAAGCCCCCTGCACCCGTCGACAGAGGATACCTCTGGGGAGCTCCAGTTTCCACCCTGTGAAAGCAGCGTAGGCACCATCCCCAGATGAATGGCCAGGTGAGATGTGGTGCAGACCCAGAGCGAGGTTATTCCACCTGAGGAAAGAGCAGAAGCCCAGCATTGGCAGCAGCATGGGTAGTGAAAGAAGCCAGGCACAAGACAGCCAGGGCCAGGGCTGCGTGTCCTCGCTTACAAGTGGAGGCGGAAAAGGTTGATCTCAGAAAAGTAGAGACCAGCACAGTGGTTACCAGGAGTGGGTGGAAAGACAAGGTGAGGGTCATCAGACCAGGCACCGGAGCGCAGGAGGAACCACCTGATGCTCTAGGCATTGCTGAGTGTCTGTGGTTTACAATCGGGTGCACATCTCAAAATAGCCAGTAGAGAGGATTTTCAATGTCCCCAACAAAGAAATGACAAATGTTTGAAGAGATGGATATGCCAACTGCTTTAATCTGATCATTGCATATTATGTACTTGTTTTGAAATCTCACGATGTACTCCACAAAGATGTAAAATTAATAGATGTCACTTAAAATTTTTAAAACATATTAAAGAAGCATAGAAACCAAATATTAGCTGTTGATTATTACCACCAATGGCATTACGGTGTTTTCACTTTAATAAATCATCACTGATTATGCCTTCCAATGCTTACATTACTTAAATTACTACAATAATTGTGCCTTACATTAATAATCAGGTACAAATGTGGTTTTTAAAGAAATTGACTATCCCGTATAATCTGAAGACAGACTCACCAACACATAGATTTGATTTTGATGATATCAAAGCAGAAATTGATGTACATTAGCTGAGCAATTCTTTTTATCTTACCCAGTTTTTTAAGTGTTATAAGCACCTTGAGGGAATCATATTTAATCATATCATTTTAAAAACATAAAGACCCAGATTTCTTTTTCAAATATAGTTTTAAGTCACTTTTTTATTATTTTCTGGTGACAAAGAAAGAAAGAGGATATTAAAAAATAATAAAAAACTTTACTGTGATGATTATAGAAACTTGTAGGTAACCTAAGGGACTATAGAGGAATAGTAGTCCCTCAGGAATGAACATTCATGTCTGCTTCAATTGATTGAAACATTTAGGTGACTTTCACCATAACACTTGGAAAAATTAGTTAACATCCAGAGGAAATGAGACTAAGACAGTTAAAATGTACGTGGTGCGTTCGTGTTCGTGTGTGCGTGCCTGTGAGTGTGCGAATTCCATCTAAGTCCACGTGGCTTGCATTTACCTTGACATTTACCCAGACTTTCTAATGGCATTTATACTTAACAATTTATTCTTCACACGTATCTTACAAAGTTATTCTCAAAAGAAGCTCTTAGTAAATATTGGTCAAGGATAAGGAATAATGATATGTCAAGGAAGCTAATATTGGCTTTGACTTTTAGCAAATCTACCTCATTTCTATATATAAAATATCAGAAGGCATTAGCATTCACAATCTGAGCTCTAATACCTGTCTCAGGAACAATCCTAGGAATGATTTCAGTGCTGTGGGGGAATTTTAATAACTGTTAAGATAGGTTGTTAGGCAGCACGACTCACTGCAATGGTTTAGCTATCTTCTGCTTACCCAGAGACTCCAAACTAACAGCCTTGAAGTTATAGGACAGAGCCCTGAGATGGCTAGTCACAAAGGTGGTGCACTTCCTCCACAAAAACATTGTCTCCTGGCTAGATTATATGTTTCTTAGAAAGTGAGCAAGATAGACTTGTTTCCTACCTTGAGAGCCCCCCACTTGTGAAGAATACAGCCAGGCTCATGCATAACTGCAGCACAGGGTGTTAGCCTTTTCTAAATGATGATTCATGAATGTGCTGCATCCATTTCACCTGCAGGCTCTTTGAAAATTCCTAGGACTCTGCTCCAGGTGTCCCGAGTCAGGTTTTAGAATGTTAAAGCATGGAAACCAAGAGAGATGGATCACTTCCCAGAGGAAATCAGACTTGAAAACGGACAGGGAGAGGCTTGTGTGGGGCTGCTGTCAGGGTGGGGTGGGCCGGGAGAAGAGTGTTACACCCTGAGGAAGCAGAATGCAGGAGACCTGAGACACGAGCAAGCGTTTGTAGCAAAAGCATCCTAGCACAGGTGTGCACGGAGGCAGACATAAGAGCATCCTAGCACAGGTGTGCAGGGAGGCAGACATGAGAACACAGTTGAGAAAACTGAGACCAGAGAAGTCTGACCTAGCTCATGCAAGAACTTGGAGGGCCCATTAAAGAGTTTACGCTGTTTCCAAAGCAATCAGAAGTTTTAGGCCCTGAAGAAATTCTCTCAGAGTCACCATTATGAGGATGCTGTTCCTGGCTCAGGTGATGATGTGGACGCCATTAAAACTTGCTAAAATTTGGAGCACAGAAGAACAAAGAACAGTCTCTCTTGAAACTCAGCTTTGCTTTCTGAAAGTTCAGTTACCCAAAATTAACCATGATCTGAAAATATTAAATGGAAATTTTCAGAAATAAAACAACTTATGAGTTCTAAATTGCATATTGCTCAAAGCAGCGTGATGAAATCTCAGTGTTGCTTTGTCTTACCTCAGACGTGAGTTGTTGTCTCTACCAGAGTATCCATGCTGTATATGCTACCTTCCCATTAGTGTCCCTAGGTTCTTAGATCAACCATGACAGTATCACTGTGCTTGTGTTCAGGTAACCCTTATGCAGGTCACCAAGCTGACCTCATTCACCTAATTGCCTGTCATTATGTGGGCATTACCTCATATCACCACAAGAAGGGTGAGCACAGTCTAGTAAGACATTTTCAAGAGGGAGAAAAACCACATCCATTTAACTTTTATTAAAATATGTAATTATCATTATTGTGTTTTCTTATTATTGTTAATTTCTTATTGTGTCTGACTTGCAAATTAAACTTTATGATAGGCCTGTAGGAATAGGAAAAAACAGAAAATAAAGACTTGGGTACTCTGCATGGTCAGCATCCACTGGAGGTCTGGGAACATACACATCGTGGACAAAGGTGGGCTTCTGCGGTTGGGGAAAGGTGAGAAATTCTCTCTTTAACGCACTTTGAGTTTCCTGAATTGCCATTCAATTAGTAGGTGTAAAATCCAGGGGGAAATTATGAATTACAGAAATAGATCTTGGAATCTCCACTCATTCATTGGACAGTATTTATTGAGCCCTTCCTCTGTCCTTTGCCACGTGCTAAATCTAGGGATACAATAGCTACTAAGAGGAGGCAGGGTTCACAGCTCCTGGACCCTTGGGGTACAGGAGCTCATTAACTGTGTGCACGACGAAATCACATAAAGGATTCAGACGACGGTCCACACTGGGCAACTGTCGACTATTAGGCAAGGAAGAGTCAAATGATGATCATTGGAAAGCAGAGGCAACGTGGTTGAGTTTTGGCAATGGGGCTAGTATGGAAAGAAGCTTCTAGAAAAAAAGGTCCTTAATGTGGGATCCTTTGTCAGTCTGGTGGTTCCCATCAATCCCCTTCCTCAAATAGTATTTTTAAACATGTAAGATAAAATATATAGAATGAAAAAGAAAGGCAATTATAACAAAAAAATGGCTTAAACTTTCAAAATGTTAAGAAAGCAAATTTGACAATTCATGCAAGTCTTTATTGACACATTAAATAAAATGATGCAGCAGCTGGTCAAGTAATAACCATAATTTTTAAGTGCTGATGATCATAAATGATATTTAGTGCTACCTACAAAAAGTGTTTAAAACATGAGCAGCCTCTGTGATTCTTACAGGCAACAGAATTGCAGGAGCTTCTAGTGATTTTTGTACATTTAAAAGTAAAGGAAATACTTGGGGCTGGGGCTGAGGCTCAGTGGTCTAGCACTTGTCTAGCATGTGTGAACCACTGGGTTTGATCCTTAGCACCACATTAAAAAACTAAATAAAATAAAGTTATTGTATCCATCTACAACTAAAAAAATTCAAAAAAAAAATAAAGGAAATAGTAAATTCTATTAAGAATTAACCAAACTAAAAATGTAATTTTTCCCCATCTAGGGTCATGTACCCCTTATTGGAGTCCCTGTTTTTGAGTTACAGCATTGGAATCCGACAATAGGAGGATCATGAATTACATATGACTTACATATCTATGACCTTTACAGGCTTTAAAGGTAGGACTTCCATTTAATTCCAAAATAAGAATAATCTAGTGATCTGTTGTGAAGTGTCCTGAAGCCATTTAGACAAGAACAACTCTTCAGTTACTTTGGGTGCAGGAAGTGAATCCTCAAGTGATTTAAGGTGAGTGGGAGTTGGCCACTCCTACCCGACCTTGTCTCCAGGGTACAGTGAAAATGAGTTTTAGACCACAGTCTGCCACAAACATTGAATACACTAGACAAACTCTTATCAGCCATCCAGCCCCAAATAGTTACCTGCTCTGCAAAGTGGAGGAAACCTCCCCTTTCTGCCCTAAGTTCCGCCCAGCAGATGGTTTCGCTCTTAGCAGTTGTTAAAACATCCTGAAGATGGGAAATTTGTGACTTTTATAGTCAAGGCCAAGCCACAAAAATCCTTTAATGGATCAGTCCTTAGGTGCCACCACTAAAAAAGCTGGTTTGAGGCCTCTCTGAACGTCTCAGCCGGTTAATGTGGATGTGTGCAATATGGGTATTTAGCCAAGTCACATGCCTGGAAGCATTTCCATTTTGTCTGATCCGCCAGAGGACAGTTCTGCCGGTGATTATGCTGCCTTACAAGTCACTGACTCCACCAAGCAAACCCCAGTCTGGCATTCTTTGTGCCAAGGAGGACACCTGTGTTGGACAGATGTGCTAGTTAAAGGCTTTGGTGGCCACCTTTGGAATGGCCATATGCTAGGTGCTCCCTTGCAATGTGGATGCTCCATGAGAGAAACTGGTCCTCGAGCTGAGGCTCCAACCAACGAGCACATGCATATTACTCTGTGCCCAAGGAGGGAGAGTAAACCATTGCAGATGCGGCCGCCGCATGCTCCCCAGCTCAAATACGGCAATGCAATATCTTAATAAGCTCTCTCCATTTCTGGAGGCCCAACTAATACTTGCATGTCCACAGGGTGGCATGTGGTCATTTGCTACCTCTGTGGACCACTCCTAAACCCTTCTGTGCTTTTCTCAGCATCCCTGGTCATTCTCTGTCTGTCCTTTCTCCACCCAACGGCGAATGCCTTAGGGACACGGGATCAGTCTCAAGATGGAAATGAGGTCTTCCTTTAGCAAAACCTCGTTTCAGTGGAGGATCTCAAACAGCCTTGTTTGGGAGGAACACCCATACAGGAAAGTGTGAGTTATCTATTTATCACTTCAGTTGTGTCTGTTTTGTTCCTTATAAGGAAGGAAATCAAAACATGGATTCCAGTTATTACACAGAATTCTACACCCATTTCCTTCTGTCCACAGGAGCAACAAAACACATCCATTCTACAGGAACCTGGAAATACATGCTGGTAGCACTCACAAGTTATTACAGTGTAATTGTATTTAATTTCATTCTCTGGGACAACTAATCTCTCCATAACATTTACAGCGATTGATTAAAATCCACTCCTTGCTAAAAATCAAGGTCTTTAGGTAATTGATGTGCTAATAGACCTGCAATTATTTGAGGCCTCGCTTCCTCACAGAGAGAAAGTCAAGGAATGGATCAATTCCAAATAAATTCCCTATTTTGCAACAGGAACGATGATAATTGCCGGGAGACAGCCTGCTTATCAGTTGTGAGAGGGCTTCATCCTTCATTAATATGTAGTTCAGTTGGACATCAGAGAAGCCAGCCCCCTGGGAATCTTCTCTGAATCTCCCATTATCTCATTTTCCATACACTTGGCTTGACCCGCATTTTATCTACACTTGCAGCAAGATCTGGCTCTTTACATCTGGACTTTCTAAACAATCAGCTAGCCGTGAACCTGCGTCCCCAAAGCTCTGCTCAGCGTCGGCTGCAGTAAATTTGGACAAGTGTGTACACCCATAAAGTATCAGTGTAAATCTCCCAGACTAAATATTTTAGAAGCAGACAAAATAAATATTGCAAAGTGCTAACCTGCGAATTTTCCATTCTGCGCCTGTGTGTCCATGTGCTCATTGCACTGTGCTCTGCACCGGGGCTTGGCATCTTTAAGGTCTTCATGTATCTCTGAAAGCAGCCCGGCTGCTGGCTAACTCCGGATTCACTGTGCATCAGGCTGAGTGAGCTCTCTGCTGAGTCTAGACTTATTCACAGTAAGGTTGAAAGAAATGCTTCCAAAACTCGGGTAGTGAGTCTGGTGAGATGGCAATGCCTATGATCCCAGGGACTGGGGAGGCTGAAGCAGAGGATTGCCAAGTTCAAGGCCAGCCTGGGCAACTTAGCAAGACTCTATATCAAAATAAAAAATAAAAAAGGACCGGGATATGGCTCAGTGGTAAAGTGTCCCTGGGTTCAATCCAGCACCACACACACACACACACACACACACACACACATATACACACATATTTATATACATATATATATATTTATATGCATATATATGTGTGTGTGTATATATATATATTTTAATGATACAAGAACCACGGACCATTTTCTTCTCTTGTGGCCATGCATGATCTAGATGGCTAAAAAGGTAGAGTTGTCACATGAGACCAGTCAATTTTATTTTGTCTTGGGGCTTCAGAATGTCTAAGTGAGGCATGAGTCCTTGTGACCTCCATTTCTTTATATTTGCCCGCATAAAGAATATTTTTACTCCTGACTTTGCAACTTCAGAGCACTAAGATGACCATGTACAATTGCAAGAAGGGCAATGGGTTATCTTTTTTACTCTATCCTCATCATGATGGCTAAAAACAAATATCCACTGTGGTCAATATTGTGGATAAGTAGCCGAAAATACAGCTGCCTGACTGATAAGTTAGTAAAGTACCATTTTCAGGTGCTAGAATAATGACAAATATATACTCTGAGCACTCTGCATGTGCCAGTAGGTGCTTCACCCAGACCCTGCCGCTTAATCCTTATGTCACGCAAAAGTTCTGGCTCTTGCATAATCCCAACAGGTGCTATTTTACACTTTATACATGGGTTCACTGAGGAAGGGAAAAGGTGACCTGACTAAGGTCCCACATGTATCAAGCAGCAGATCCTAGGCCCGAACCAGAACCACAGCAACTCTTTGACGAGAACACATGTGGGTCTGAGCTGTGCTCTTCTGAATGCAATGTGTCACTGGAGAACTGACCAACAGTCATGTCAACCATGGCCAACTTTTCTTTTATTCTAATTTGTTATAAATGACAGTAGAATGCAATTCAATTCATATTACACAAATAGAGCACAGTTTTTCATGTCTCTGGTTGTACATAAAGTAGAGTCACACCATTTGTGTTTTCATACATACAATTTCATACATGTTCTTAGGTGTAATGATGTCCCTTTCATTCCACCAACTTTCCTACCCCTATGTCCCCTCCTTTCTTCTCCCTCCCCTTAGCCCTATCTAAAGTTCCTCCATTCCTCCCATGCTCAATACTTCCCATCCCCATTATGGATCAACATCCTCATATCAGAGAAAACATTCGGCCTTTGGTTTTTTTGGGATTGGCTTACTTCACTTAGCATTATATTCTCCAACTCCATCCATTTAACCTGCAAATGCCAAGATTTTATTCTCTTTTAATGCTGAATAATATTCCATTGTGCATACATACCATGATTTTTTTTTATCCATTCATCTACTGAAGGGCATCTAGATTGGTTCCATAATTTAGCTATTGTGAATTGTGCTGCTGTAAACATTGATGTGGCTGTGTCCCTGTAGTATGCTGTTTTTAAGTCCTTTGGATATAGACCAAGGAGAGGAACAGCTGGGTCAAATGGTGGTTCCATTCCCAGTTTTCCAAGGAATCTCCATACTGCTTTCCATATTGGCTGCACCAGTTTGCAGTCCCACCAGCAATGCATGGCCAATTTTTGTTGTTGCTGTTAAGTGTGATTTTGTTCCAGGAAATTTACAGAGCGTGATCTCCATTGCTTTCCTCATCCATGCGTCTCTGCCTCCCTTGCTTAGAATGTGGATACTATTCAAAGCCCTCTTTGGAGCTGGAGTTGAAGATGTTGCCCCTTCCAGCTGCTGTTCAGGAGGCCATGCATAAAACAGAACAAAATGTATTCCAGCAGAATAGAACTGCTACTAGCAGCCGTCACCAGAATAGATTTCAGAATCATCTTAGATCTAGTCTTAATTATATAAATCTATTTCAGCACTCCTACTGCCATGATGAGAAATTCATAAATTTTGTTCTAATCGAGAACAGAAATTACACAGTGTATTAAAATGCTACTTTCTCTATGGCGCCATATATGTAAATTTATGCATATATACATAAATTATACATTAATACATATAGACTTGAATTTATCAGAACTACTCAATTTCATCTCCTGGTTAATAATTTAGTACTTACTAACCTTCAATGTTGCCATCAAGATATGGCCTCCTGTCAAATAGAATAAAACATAAAAGCATTGTACGATTACAACGGGTGTATTTTCAAAGCAAAATTTGTTCACAATTTTGGAAATTTGACGTCACCAAGGCACCACCATCTAATTTAACTTGGCTATTTTTTCTTCACAATAAAAATAGAGAAGAAAGCTTTCTAAGTGTGTCAGTCCAAGAAAAACTTTAATTAGAATCCCTGGCTGTGACTTAGAATGCATTCTACATCTTATTTCAGCTTGACAGTAGGCAAGAGGCATCCCCTCCAATTTTAGGTCAAAGCCAGAATAAAATAAGCTTTGGGGAAAAAAAAAAAGTAACCGTGCTTTCTATTCTCATAGTTCCCTTCTGCCCATAAAATGAACCTATGGAGAACATTTGAAGTAGCATCTCCAACACACCTGGAGGTTCCATATTTCTCACGGAGGACATCAGCTGGTGACTCTCCAGGAGGCCACAGTGGACCAGAGACGAAGGCTGCAGCCTTCGATGCACAGCAAGCTAAAGTATTGGATTAGTGGTCAGCTGCAGGACTCAGGACTAGAGTCTCACTTATTTTGATATGTAAATTGGGGGTTTCCCCACTGAGGCGTGTGTTATGGGCTTAAAATATTTTTTTTTTTTTTTTTTTTTGCCTGAACAGTCCCCGTGGCTAATGGCTGGTGTTAGATTTTTCATGAGACTTGAGTTTTGAGACTCCTTGCAGCCTCCTGTGGGTCCTCTGTTTTCCTTTTAGCTTGAGGCAGAAGGCTGTCAGTCCATCCAGCCCTGGAGCTGAGCTGTCAAAAGTGCCTGGTCTAAAAACGGATTGGCCCATGGCTAGGAACTGACTGGCCAGAAAACCTGGAGTTGAAGAGCTTGAATGTTCTCCTAGGACATGATAGGGGAAGAAGTGAGGGGTTGATTCAGAAGTTCAGGCCAAGTTGGACATACCACTCAGGAGGAGAAGGCCAGCCTCCTGAGATGCTCCTGTCTCCTTTAGAGGAATCTTTCTCAAATGCTCCATAGAGCATGCTTCTCCCTTGAAGCCTTTCGGTAGCCAGGCCTGTCCTTCCTGAACACTTCCCAGGGCCCGAGACAGAGGGCAAACAGACACCCATAGCTAAATACTTAAGAGTTATAAAACCAATTTAACAAACAATAAATATAATGTGTCTGCCTTCTGTGGAAAAAAAAATATGTGTTCATATTGATGAAGTCTCAACATACATGCAAAGATGTTTTTTTGTTTTTTTTTTTTAAACGAGTGAAGTCTGGGGACGTACTCAAGTTGATTAAAGTGCATGATAATTGTGCATTCCTGAGTATTCTTTTAGAGCCCAGGGATATTACAATAAGGAATGTGAGTGTTATTATTTATTTTATAACACTCATTTTAGTAAAATTATTAATACTTAGTCAAGATTGTAAAATATAATTTATGTTCTAGAGATGGTAATCATCTAAAGGATTAAAAATACAAAAGTACACAAAAGTAAAATATATTTTCATTGAAGATGTAAGTTAAATGTAAAAATGAGAGTTATTTTTCAGATATTTCATGTTTTTTCTTCTAAAATATTCAAAATTATGTATAAAATTTGAAAAGATAAATTATAATAAAAGGCTACCAAAATATAAAATAATTTCTTTATAAAGGTGAAGAATTTTGAATTTTTAAGAGTTTGATATTTCCCACACCTGTAATCCCAGGGGCTCAGGAGGCTGAGGCAGGAGGATCTTCAGATCAAAGCCTCATCAAAAATGATGCACTAAGCAACTCAGACCCTGTCACTAAATAAAATACAAAATAAGGCTGGGGATATGGCCCAATGGCCCAGTGCCCCTGAGTTCAATCCCCGGTACTCCCCCCAAAAAAGAATTTGATATTTCCATACAAGAAAGCTATTTTATCATTCAACATCAAATTATCATGCTTTGTGTGTGTTTTATGTATACATGTTCTTTTGAATATATTGTGTGTATTTGTTCCTTTGTATCAGATGGGATTGTTTCTAGGAATCTACCCCCTACCAAAATTTGGAAGATGCTCAAAATCTCTCTCTAAAATGCCATTGTATATATAACATCACACATTTTCCCATAAAGTTTACAATGTTTTTAGAGTCTTTATAATGCCTCACACAAAGTAAATGCTATGTAGTTGTTATACTTAAGTATTAGGGAGTACTGAGAAAAAAGTCAGACATGACTTTTTTTCAAATAGGTTTGGCTTGCAAGCGGTTGTATTCTCAGATGGCAGAGCCCAGGACATGGAAGGCTGACGATATATGTGTGCAGAAAGAACATGTTTAAATATCTAACTGGGTGAAATACCCCTTGTCTTCCTGTGCAAACACCACCCTGACTCCTGCACACATCTTTGTCCACCTGCGGGAATGCAAAGACAGGTGAATGGACGGTCCTTTGGTTCTGTTGGGAAGCTGTCCTTTTGTATGCAGAAATGAACTGCATGCATGTTAACTGAGCTTTTTTAAAATAAATCAATATACATGTATTTTTTAAAGAGACAATTACTTCCAGTTGCCACCTCTGAAACTCTTCCCATGCCTGAAGCATCGTCGGTTTCCAGTGCTGGCAGAGGCATGTCCAGGCCTCTGTCCAGCATGTGGAGCCCCTTGCTTCTAGACATGGTGCCAGAGACGTGGAGGAGTGTCTGCCTGGCCGGAATGCTGGTCAGGAGAGCTGATGTTTTGCATTACGTGTTGAGCTGGAGCAGGCGGGCGTGCTGGGCCTCGTGGGGAGGTGGCCTGGTATTCCCTAATAACTCTTCTCTTTGTGTGACCGTGAAAAGCAGGCCTTCTAAAGCCTGGCTCCCAGAGACAGCGCCCCAAGAGCCCAGCCTCGAGTAATCACATCAATCACCACCCTGCCTGGGCGACAGAATCTGGGTATGTTGAACCACACAAAAGACCAGACTCTAAGGACACAGCTCCATTTTCACATTCGCTCTGGCCAAAGAAAAGTGCCTTTCTCCCCGGTTTCCTTGCTTTCCCTCACACTTGGCGCTTTGAAAACCCTAGTCCCTTTGCTTTGACTCCCTTTCACCTGCCTGCTTCCTGCTCAGTTGATCTTTGATAACAAACAGACATGAGATGGCACGTCTCTGGGCAGGGTCCCCTTGGGCACTCCCACAAAACCTGGGCCTCTGTCCACCAGAGCGTTGGCCACACTGTGTTGTAGTTTTGTGCCTGATAGAAGGAGACCCCTCCTACTCCTGAGCACCTTGAGGGCAGGAACTGGTCTTACAGTGCTTCTACTGGTACCGTGCCCGCTCAAACCTCGGTGATGCTTAGTGAACATCGGGTAGTGGGATAAGCTATTCAACAACCAAAGGCACTTAACTCTGTCAAGACATCAACAATATTCAGCTCTTATCAATCTTGGGTATATTCATTTGTTGCCAGAAAGTATGAGGCACTTGCTATTTTAGTCACCTATGACCCATGACATCCAAGCCACAGAAGTCCTCTGACAGGTCTGGTGCCAAGCCCTCCGGGGCTCACCGGCAATACGTGCCCCTCCGTACCCACAAACTTCTCTTCAGACCCCAGGCGAGCTGGATGGCATCACGTCCTGCATGGATCCAGTGGCTGTTCCTTCCAAGCCTCCACTGCTGCCTTTTGTCGCCGAGTGTGTGAAGAGACAGCTGACGCCAGTGTTTCGTGCAGTTTTCAAAAAGGTCAACCGGCATTCAGATTTCTGTTGGTAAAATTCATTCCTTCTCTTTCAGAAATTTAATGAGAAAGGACAGCTTTGTGAAATGGAGGAGCAAGAACAATATTGCCTAAATAAATTGGAATTTGCACTTTGATTACCCTGCAGTTTCTGCCATACTTTATGGGAAATGTTCCCTGCGGTGCAGGTCCTCTCTGGAGTGACATCATCCTATGAAACCATCCTCACTATAATTATTTCCATCCATATTTGCAGAGGACATAGCAAGAACGTTCGGTAAGGAATACTTGATGCACACAGGACAATTTAAAACTGTAGAGTCAAGCCACCAGAAAGTCCTGTTAAAAGGCAAATGATCTATCTTTATGCATGCCTCTGACCCCAAAGGAGGTATTTCATATTCACATTAGGACAAAAAGTCTTTTGCAAACAGTGAGACTCTTATAACAGCAAATATCCTATGCATGAAATAACAAACAACACCTAGCTTCAGTTGCTTTTCTTGAAATGATCTATCTTAAAGGTGTAACGCAGGAAGAACAGCAATATTTTAGTTCATATCACCAAGCTTAGATCATTTTGAAGCTTAGCCTCTGTCTGTACCAGCACCAAGTACAAGGATTTTAAAATTTCTACCCCTGGTTTCCCTTTTGACAAAGTTGACTGTTCTTTTTAGACTCTGTATTTTTTTTTAATTTTGAGGAAAATAAAAATGCCAATATAAAAGTATTAATGCTCTCAAAAAAAAAAAACCACTGAAAACAGATTTTTTTTTTTTTTTTTTTTACAATTTAGGTATTATGAAAACTGGGAAGCTGTCATTGGCCTCCCTGACGACCTGATTCACGCAGGCTGGCTGTACCCAGGGGGGAGACTGCAGCCTCCCAGGGCTGTGGGCTAAAGGGCACGGGCAGGCTCTTTGTCTGCTGGAAAATGAAAGCTCCCACCATCTGCTCTCTGAGGCTTGGATTCCGTGTAAATGTGGAAAGACCTGCATTTGCCTCTGCAGTTAGTGAAAAGGCCCAGATTCATTCATTCCTTCATGCATTCATTCATTCAGAATAATAACTACGGAAAAGAAAAATCTGTAGAATAGAAGACCAATTTGTTTACTTCATACAATTGAAATATTTTTTTTCTCCGTCTAACCACTATTTCTGAACTCACTCTGTAAAATATCCCTTTCATGTTCTTTGGTGTATCTCAATCTAATTCCTCCCCCCACCCACCGTCATGAGTTGTCAGACATCTGAGCTGACTTCACCCAGCCCACCGCTGCAGGCCACAGTCCATGCAATGTTCCCTGTGTCCCCTAGTCCAGCACGACCCTCAGCCGTGGTGACCACAGCATGGTTCTCTCTCCCACGGCTCCTGTCTTGTGGGCTCTGCTCTGTGTTGTAGCCAGGACGACATTTGGGTCACAAATGGACACAGGGGTCTTCTTATGGGGCCACTACTGGACATCTTTGAGCCCTTGGCAGAGCCCTGATGACAGGTGAGTAGATGCCCTGGATCTTGGGGACAGTGCCGGGCTCTTCCTGGGTCCCTGTGGAGGTCTGGTTTGGGGCAGGGGCTGTGGGCCTCAGTGTGCCCTCCATTCACCACCTTTCTTTGGCTCTGGGTCTGCCGTGATCCACTCTCAGCATCTTAATGTTGGGGTCTATTAAGGGGCAGAGTGACTACTGGCCTTCACAGATCCCCAGGATGTCCCCAAGTGTTCATCAGATCCTCTCCAGCATAAGATTTAATGTCATAGAATTTGGCTGTGTGAAATCTTATTCATACATTTCTATATAGTCTTGGCTTGATAATTTTACTCTAAATAAATACATATTTAATTAAATTTAAATGGGAAACAGGGTTGAAATGTCACATCCATAAGCAACAATGTCCCCACACATCTCCCTAAGGCAGGGGGCAAACCCCCACCAGGTCCCCTGTGCCCCAGACAGCTGGTCTGGATGTCCCCAGCTCCTGTGGCTGATCTCCCGTGGGCTTTGGTGGGCACTCATTTTCACATGGCCCAGAAGCCATCTGTCTCGTTGACCCTCTGTGATGATGCCGTCAAGAGCTGTCAGAAACACACATTTTCACAATTCTCACATCCCTGTTTCCTTGATGAGAATTTGTCATGGTGAGTGGTAGCCAGTGGGTCCCGTTCTCACTTGGGAACCGAGTTCAGACCTCACTTACGGGAGAACACCAGGCCTCTTTTAAGACGTGATGTGTTTTCTGTCGTTCTTGAGGGTGACTTGCCCGGCTCTGTAGGAGAAGCAAAGTCACCTTGCCCTGGCGGGCAGGCCTCTCACTGGCATTAAGCACACGAGGATCTCATTTGGAGTTCACTATCAGAAACCAGAAACGCTGACTCTCACGGAAAACTGCATTTCTGGGATTTGGGTAATGAGTTATCCCAGTCACTAAATAATGCTCTGTTTGCCATAAAAGAAGCAGTTACATTAAACAAGCCGGCCTCACTTAATGCTTTAAGTACAGAGGGAGCATTAGGCTATTCAGGTGAAGGACCTGTTTTATACCACGGCAACTTATGGCCCTGTTTGAAGAGGAAGGCTTTTCAGTAAGTCACCCACACCTTCCGCCTGCATGAATCTTGGCCTTCTTCTGCACATGTTTAAAGAAACTTAACACCTCTTTAATTATACATTGTAAATAATGTTGGCCAGGGGGCAAGTAAGTGATGGATTGTAGGGGAATGTTTTTCAAATTTGGCTTAAATCACTTTGCTTTCTAATTTTTTTGGGGGGTGGGACTGACTGTCCAGGGATTGAACCCAGCAGCATTTAACCACGGAGCCACATCCCTACCCCTTTTTTAATTTTTAATTTTGATACAGAGTCTCGTTAATTTTTTTAGGACCTTGCTAATGTTTTCTGAATATTTTGAAGGACATTAGAGCAATGCTCAAAATCCATTTTTATATTTCACAAAATAGACCTCCCTCTTCCTATTATAATGCAAAAATACCCAAATGTCGAGCTTTTAAAAAAAATTCTGTGCAGTTATAAATGCGAGTATACAGCTTTCAGATACTCTTAATTTTTCGATGTAGATTTATAATTTGTAACCACAAGAAAACAAGAACGTATAACTATTGCCATCTTAGAAATGAAGATGGAAGAATTGATCATAAACCTGAGGCTCTTATGTTATTTAAAAAAATTTTTTCTGAACATGTGCTTTTATCCACATGTGGAGAAATACGTTGTTCCTTTGTAAGATGATATCATTTTACTTGAGAGGAGCTGTATAGATGATTCACAAAAATGTCTCGATGAGTGGCCCAGCAACTCTGCCTGGATCATGCAGGAGGCCCAGTTGGGACAAAGCGGTGGGGTCATAGTCACTTCCTAGCTGGACTATCTGATCCTTTGCATGACTCCAACAAACCTTCCCCAGATCTCCTTTTCTGCTTTTCTTTAAGATAATCCCACTTTCATTCTCTTTATCTTTAGCTCCAACTTTTGCTTATGATCACAATTGTTGTTAATCAAATGAAGAAAAAAAAACAAAAAAGTTTCACAAGGTTGGTAATATGTTTTATATATTAGGAAAAACCAAAGGTATACTTATGGTTATGGTGGTAAAGGCTAATTAAAAAATCTATTGATTATCCTTTCTGTGCATATTTACATTAAAATGCAGTTTGATTCTGCCATACCTAAATTTCTAATGCATTATGCTGGTGTATAGGAGAGTGGATCAAGAAAGGTAGACGAAGTTTTACTTTCAATAGAAGAGCTACAAGGTACACGCATATTGTCCACATGATTCTGCTTTGTCAACATTAACCTTAAACTCTGGAATTTATGGATTGAAGTTACTAATTGGGTTGGTCAAAAATTATCTTATTGTGCTCTTCAACATGGAGCATCCATTAGTTTGCGATGGAACTGGTGTTCTGTGGTTACACTGTTAAATGAGGTTTTTCCCTTTGAAAGAGCACCCCTGTTCATTTTTGGAAAGCCAGCTTTAAAAGGAGAGTCACAGTGGGAGCCAAAACATTTATAGAGACAGTGCAACAACCACTGACCTGAGACCACAGCGAAGGGAAGGCATTTCAAAGGTCTCGGTCCTGCTTCCTTGCTAGCATAGACAGGCACTAGTGTCCCAGCACAGCCAATGCGGACAGAGGCTGCAGATTCTGGCCTCCCTGAAAAGGTTATTTGTGTGTGCCACATTAGGGAGTCTCTATCAATTAATTTCTTCAGTAGAATCAAGCTGCAGACTTTGAAATACCATAAGCAATAGCCTTTTCATTTACTCATTTATTTATTACCTCTTCAGGCATTTATTCCGTGCCCACCACACCCTAACCCGTATATTAAGCAGTAGGAATTTATTTCCATCTGTGGCTGCACCAATGTAGCTGGAATCTTGCAGACGGTTGCCAGCAGAGAGGAAGACCAGAAGATTCATCTCATATTTGATGCATTTTATCAGGCTTTGGGAGCACAGCAGGAAACCAGGGTCTTTGGTGACTGACTGCATGCATAATGAGCAGGGTAGCAAGGTTAAAAAGACAGCCACACGACAATGAATTCAGCAAACTGCATCTCACTAACACATTTGGTTCTTTAAAAAAAAGAGAAAATGATGAATTCTGAGCCACCTTGAATCTACAGGCTCCTTCTAATTACTAACAATGAGAAGCCTGCCCTCTCAGTAGCGGCTGGATGCCCCAGGCATCTTTACAGCAAAACCAACAAATGATGGGAATACTATGATTTAAACTCAAAACCAAAGCACAGTTGGAGCTTTTTACAAGGCTGCTTGCAAGTTTTATGTCTAGGGTTTGCAAGATCATAGAAGATACAGAAGGACAAGGCAAGGTCAAATCTGCATCGCCTATACAAAGAATAAACTGGCTCCCTAATCTGTGAGCTGTTGCTCACGAGTCCAGGGAAGAATTCGGGATGAATGGTAGGTTCCTTCTCACAAGTCCATGCTAGTGACCCCTGGTGCCCTGCTATGAATAATGGCCATTATTAGAGGAGGTGGCGGTAGCAGCAGCAATATACCACTGTCTATCCTTGTGAGCCAGAGCAGGGAGTGCAGAGAGCAGCCCGGCCTGATAGATGCTATGCTACTTATTTTTGTGATATAACTCTTGGGGGCATCTGTTTATTTTAAGAGCTTAAACAGCCTTCCAAGTACAGTGAGAGGCTCTATCTTGTCATCAGCCTTCTGGGGCTGGGCACTTTCCCACCCTCCTTCAAAACTGATAGATCTGTGGCATCCATCCTGGTCCTAGGGACTCAGAAACAAAGACTCACCCACAGGAGGCTTCTCTGACCTGGGTGATCACAGGCCCAGCGGGCTCTGACTCGGGTGTTCGGCTTCTGGGGTCACTGCCTCCCATCATTATTCTTTAGATTCAGCCTTGAGGGGCTCTCTTTAACAAGTTCATGGGGTGGCCACAATCAAAGGCCAGAGTTTGTTCTCTTTCATGGTGTGATATTTGTTTCTGGGAGCAGAGGTAGTGGGTGATTTCCTGAGGAGATTAGAGGCGACTCAAGAGAAGTGGAATTTTGTTTTGTTTTTTGTTTTTGCATTCCACACTGAATGCTAAGGATGTAAAATACCATTTTCATCATTTTTTTTTTAATTTCATGTCAGAAATACTTCAGAATACCTGCACTGAATTACCTCTGCATCACAGTCAGACATTTGTCCCAGTGTGACTAAATATGGCTGGGGTGTTCATGGCCCTCAGTAGCCATGATGACCATGAGGAAGGAAGGGTGCTGCACACACCCAGCCACCTCGTTAACTGATGTGGCCCCAATGGCTCAGACATACGTTGGCTCCTTGTTGTGCCTCTCCCAGGGACCTGAGGTGGTTTTTTCCCCCAAGGCTGTGACATTCAGGCCTCAGGGTAATTCCTGCTAACAGGTGAGCCGTGGTTAGGAATGCCAACCAAGTGCAAACAGCAGAAGTCTGTGTTTTTCTCTGCACTGTGGGAAGAAGCTTATTAATTTATTCTACATCCACCTCCCTGCATAGTCTATATCATCATCCAAACCAGGTTTGTATCAATCATCTAAAATACTGCATTTTAGATTAAATTTTACAAAGATCCTGAAAATGTTTGATTTGTGCCTATAATGTCAGCAGCAAACTCTGTTTCAGCCATGAAGTAACCATTTGGAGAAAATAAAAAATGTTAAGATGATTCAAAATGATAAGAAATTTAATCTAAATGTATCTCTCCATAATCTGAGCAAAAATTTGACCTAGATATGATAAAATAGAAATTTGCACTCAGAATACCCTCTTCTTGCACACACACACTTCCATCCCTGTGCGTGTTGCAGCGTGAACCACCCAGTTTGCATTCCATGACATCCCTGGAGACCTGGTGCAAAGGGACTAGGCAGACGCACCACCCGCAAGCCTTCTGCTGGCGGCCTGCAGTAACGAAGGGCCTCATGAGCATCCTCCTGCCGCTCTGCCGTCCGTCACCCTACCATGCTTCTGTCTTGCAGGAAGTTCTCGTTCCCTGCACTCAGGCTCCCTGGCTGCTGGGTGTGCCAGCCTCTACCTGCACTGGGACCTCATTAAGTGAGGTTGGTAGTAGCAATGACAATCCCTCCTGGAATGTTTAGGTAGGTATCTTGGAGCTACAGAAAAGAAAGCCCGAGGGTCCCCAGGGGTCATTAAACTGTAAATATTTTCTATTGGGGCGGGGGGAACGCATACATAGTGCTAAATGAAATAAAGTGGTAGGAGTGTATTTCCATCTAATGCTGCTCTAATATAGCTGGACCCTTTTGCAGACAGTTACCAGCAGAGAGGAAGACCAGAGGATTCATCTCACATTGATGCAGATGTTGGAGCACAGCAGGGAACCAGGATCTTTGGTGACTGACTGCACCACAGTTCCAAATCCATCATAAGGATGCAGATGATAAATTGCCAAATAAAGGGTAACAAACAACAGTTTTCATTTCCAGTATTCTAAGGTCTGAGTGTTTCAGGGACTGCATTGGCTCGGGTCCTCTATATGAGGAGGCCTCCCTGTTCTGTGGCATTCTGATGTGATGGCTTGAGGGGAAGAGGGAGGATCCCCAGGTGCTCACAGGACCTTGGCTACTACCCCACTCCCTGGTCCCAAAGGACACAACCCCGGCCAGTGGCTCTCCAACCATCCTTATCTGGCTGTGTTCCGCCCAGTAGCATTCATAACTTTGTAAGATACAAAACAGAATTTCTTTGTTTTTGTTTTTATTCTTAATTGCCTTTTTAAGCTGCTAAAATGGAAGCACCAGAAATCCAAGGACTTGTTTACATCCTTCGCCAGCGTATCTCCAGCCGCAGGAGAGTGCCTGGCACACCAGCTCTCAACAGCTGCCACTGTGGCTGCACCCACACAGGCTTGCTGACTGGCACTGTACCTCTGGGAACCTTCACTGTGCATGACAAAGACCAGGAATCACTGGTATGGGCAACAGTGCCTTGAGCTTATAGTACCCCAGAAATATTTTGTTCTATTAAAATGATTGAATTTGAAATCCACCTCTTAAGACTCCTCTAATATGCAAAGTTTGATTTTAACACAACTGAAAACATATTCCTCACCTAGCCACCCTCTGTCACTTTCTGATCACATTCTGGAATGATCCAGCTTAGTCCTTGTCTCTTTGTGTCCTTCCCACGGAACACAAGCTCCAGGAGGGTGGTCAGTGTGTCCATCTTACTGCTGTGTCCAGTGCTTCTGACCAGCCCTGGTACCCTACAGGCACACCTTTTGCTCATAACCAGAATGACTTCTCCTCTAGTCCTAGCCCCCTAATAAGCCAAGAAATGTGAAAAGAAAGTTGTTTTTAGGTCACAAATAATATAGTATGGCCAGGTACAGTGGAGCACACACACCTGTAATCGGAGCAGGTCCAAGTCCAGCCTCAGCAACTTAGTGGCACCCTGTCTCAAAATAAAAAATAAAAAGTGCTGGAATATGGTTCAGTTGTTGAGTGCTCCTGGGTTCAATCCCTAGTACAAGTATTATTATTATTATTATTCAGTATTTAAAAAAAAGAAACTAGACTCATGATGAAAAACATCTGTATTTTTTCCTATTTTTGCTTTTCTTTTTTCTGTAACAGGGATTGAACCCAGGGGTACTTAACCACTGAGCCACCTTTTCAGCCTTCTTTTTCATTTCTTAGGTTACAAATAGTACTGAGTTGCTTATGGCCTCACCAGGTTGCTGAGGCTGGCTTGGGACCTGTGTGTGATCCTCCTCTCCGCGCCCGAGAGCTGCTGGGATCACATACGTGCACCACCCTGCCCGGCTAGAGACTTCTTCAGGTACAGCATCGAAGTAGCCGCTGAATAACAGCAGTGCCGTGGCCCAACATCTGGGGGTAAAAGGTGGGAGAGAAAGGGGGAGGGAAGGAGAGCCCTCTGGTCACGAGGCACAGACTCCGCCATCGGAGCCACGTGCAGAGGCTTCACGGAGGGGTGGGCTCACGATTGACGAATGTGGGGCCCCAGAAGAATCGGGGCGAGAGGGGCGAGTGGTTCTTGTGACAGGTGACAGGCCGGGAGGGAGGAGCCGCGCTGAAGGGCCTTTTTAATGAAGTGTTAAGTAGATCACCAGGAGAGGTGCATAAGGACTGTGATGAAGGCTTGGGCAAGGTGCGAAAAAAAGAAAAAAATGGAAAAGCAAGAAGAAGTGACACTTGGTAAATCACAGGGGGACCTGAAACCTGAGAGAGCATCTGGAAAGAAGGGTCAGTCCCCGCGACACTCCAGCGCCTTTGAGTAATCGAGGTGGGCAGCTCATTAAGATGAGGTGTGAAGAGATGGGCGCATGGGAGAAAAGGCCAGAAGATGAGAGCAATACAATTACCATTTCCACAGTGGAAAAGAGGAGGGCAGGACCACAGAGGACCGACGAGAGGCGTGGAAGAAATGCCCACTGGAAATCTGAGAGTGCATCCTAGGGAAATAACAAGAGCAATAAAACCGGCCACGGGAGGGACGAGGCATGCCAAAAAGAGGAGTATTTAAAATTGGATATGTCTGTATGAAATAACTCAGCTGCCAGGGAGGAATTCAAAGGAGCTATTGAACAGCAATATCAGGGAAATGGAAGAAGGCAATTCCGGTGTGCCTCTGTGTTCGGGCAGCCTAAATATAGAATTATCACTGGGAGCTGCTGGCCTCGGGTAAAGGCCTCCAGGGCTTTCCTGAGTAAAGGTGACACGCTGGGCTCCAATCATTCCACGTGGTGAGGTTCTCTGGATTCCACGGACAGATGTGGATGAACGTAGACTCAGTGCCTGCTTGTGAGCTGGGTTCTGTGCCTGACATTTTAACATATATGAGCGCATGTTCTTCTCACAGCAAACCTGCCACGTGAAAGTCATTCTCACAACTTTTAGAGGAAGGAATCTGAGATCACACAGCTCTACAACGGTGGAGCCAGGATTCAAATCTCAGTTTGGGCAGATTCAGAGCCAAGCTCAAAAGCAGGCACTGAATTCACGTCCCCACAGGGAAGCAAGTTGAAAATGAAGCATAAAGAGAAAGCCGACTTCCAGAGATGGATGCTGTGCTTGGCACACTTATTCACACTCAGATTCAGACAGCAACTTGTGCAATTTGATTTGTCCTTGCTGAGCTTCAGGATTGCTAAGGTCTGTTATTTTTGTGAGGTGAACACATATAATAACAAAATAACCCTTTTGAATAAATGGCATACGTTCATTTTAAAAATCCGCTCAGGTTCCCTTGCTGTGTTTCATTAAGGATGACAAAGTTCCCCCAAAAGGGCCCCCAAAGCTGGGCCAGCAATGCAGGAGCAGCAGGTTCTGCTCTGCATACATTCCTTTGTCAACTCCCTTTACTGAGTGCTTCACAGGAACAAGGCACTTTGCTAGGGTCTTGGGATGAGCAAAATGATCATCGTCCCTGCCCTTGGAACACATGACCTATTAGTTGGTAAAAACCAATAAAAAGCTAATTACGGGAGAGTGGAACAGACACTATTTGGGGAGAAGAAGGGTCTCATGGAAACGGAACTGGAGCCCTGGGTGACTCTGGTGGAGCAATTCAGTAAACACTGCGTCAGGAGAAGAAAGGAATGAAGCCAAGCAGCGATTCCAAACCAGAGAGAAGTGGGCACTCGCCAAGGACCCCTAGGCGCTGTCCGTACCCAGGAAAAGGAAACAAGTGGCATTTGTTCCTCACAGGTCCCCGGCCAGAGCCTTGCCCATTTCACCACCAGGACTTCCCCGGACACCGTGACCCACCCTCACTGCCTGCAGCCCCCAGGACCTTGCCCCGGTCCTTTCTAGGTATCCTCTGGCTTTCTCAACACAGCACGTCTTTACAGCAAGCCACGTGTCTACACCACAAGAATTGGGGCAAGAACTGATGTGAGTTGTCTGGCATTCTGGACCTTTATTGTTGTGGATTTTGGGCAGAATGGTCCGCAGGTGGCTCCTGTCTGAAAGGGGCAGGAGGCCGAACACCCTTTGCCTGCTGGGGAGCCACGCCGTGCACTGTGGAAAGCAAGGCCTGTGTGGGTTGCCTGGGAAGGGGGTTCAAACAGTGAGACAGCCCAGAAAGTTCTGCCTCATGAAGAGGGGCATCTCTCTGGGCCCCTGAGAGCCCGAGAACCATCAGCCCTTGAAGTCACTGACACAGGCTGCTCCCCGCAGGGGCACGGTCGCCCCAGCCAGCACTGTCATTAGCCCGCAGGCCAGTTTGCCCTGCGCTCTGCTCCCAGAGTCAGAGCGTGATCAACCTACGTCACAGGGCCACCTTGGCTCCAGCACCCGGCACTAGGAGAGTCTGATGAGGAACCCTGGAGGATTGGAAAGGACCAGCCCGGTGATTCTTGTGGCGTGCCTTCTAAGGTGGGATGAAATATTAATGAAACACGTTTTCTTTCACTGGTGCAAGCACAAACAATACCCAAGAAATTAGAATATGCTCAGAGTGGGCACAGACTGGGACAGGAACACACAGGTGGGACTGACGCTGAGCGCTGGCCTGGCTCACCAGAGGAGGCCCTTCCTCCTAGGTACCGGGGTCCTGCGCCATGGCGTGTGGCAGTTTCCCTTCATCAGGAGTGTGGACAGTGGGGGGAGCAGAAGACACCCTGTCCCTTGACCACCCGCTGCATCCTGGGGACAGGTAAAATGAGGCCTGAAACACAAAGAAGAGTCTAGGAAGCTTTACACGGCGGCGGGTGAAAGCCGAGTCCCTGCTGAGAGACAGCCACAAAATCTGCAGTCTCAGTGCCACCTCAGTGCTGTGCGCAGCTGAGGCTTGTGTGGGATGTCAAATATTTACAACAGCAAAGCCTTCCAGAAAGGAGCTAATGTGGAGCGTGTCTGTCACGCGTGACAATGTGATAAGCATGTGTTGGTGAGACATGCTTGGATGTCATCTCAGAACATCTGTGAGGACAGCGCGGCCGAAGGTGCAGGGGCACTGTCTTCAGGAAGGTAGCTGACCCCTGGCCTGCAGTCTTGCCCCTGAGGCACACATTGTTCAGAGGAAAGAGAAACTGTACCGGCTTCGCTAGGAATTGTCAACTCCTTCCTTTTCAGTCCACAAAACATCTCTTGGCCACTAACACACACAAATGGGACCCACTGCCCGGAAGAGAGGGCTGCGGACACAGGCGTGTTTGCACGCCCCCTTCTTTACGGGCTGCTATTGTGCGTGGGGCCGCGTGCAGCGCTCTGTAGATGTGCTATTAGTCGGATGGATTACCGCTTCACCATGTCATGGTCACCCAGACGGCTAATGTGTGTGCCACTTCTACATAGCAGTTTTTTTTTTTCCTATTCCCAGCATTTGAAACACAAGAGGAGGAAGGAAACAACACAGAGAGAGCAACTGAGTTGGTGGCAATTTCATTTTTTCTCCTTCAAGTTATTGGATCATTTCAGAAGATGTGAAAACATCCATGTGAAAACCTCATGGGCACCACATCCCTGCCTGTGGCAATTAGGCTGAGCCCTATTCAACCCCCAGAGCCAGGCTCGTCTTGAGAAATACTGAATGCACAACTGTCCTCATCACTTCACCAAGTCATTTAAAGACAAAACAATCGTCAAGTGCTCAAGAGACCTTTTACATACTCACAAGCAATGCTTGTTCATGTGTTCTTTACCTTACAAACTTCTAAATGTCCACTTCAACGTGGGAGAGGGCGATAAATACTTCCATTTTATTTGATAGGAGTTTTTTTTTCCAGTGGGAAATAATAAAATACAATGAAACAAAGCAACAATGATTTAGAATGAGCAAGATCTGCCTCTGATCTTGGCTTGTCATGTACCAATTATATGACCTTGGGGAAAATGCCTGAACAGTTTCAACCTCAACTCCCTCAGCACTGAAACAGAGATGACAGTTGCCACCTAATTGGGTAATTGTACTAATAAAGACATTAGGTGTAAAAAGTAGTGTACCCCTGACTTGTGTTAGAGACTGAATATTAGTTATTGTTTGACTTCTTATTAATACTAACATGGCTATTTTATTAACTTCTGGATTTAGGGCTAGTGTCTTGTGAATGTGCAATTCTGGACAAAGAGCCTAGACCAGAAAATTTTGTGTCTGAATTCTGATTATTCTGTGGAATGTGGGAAAAGCCACTTTGTCCCTCTGAACCAAAGTCTTATTCAATGGAAAATTTGCACACCAATACCTACCTTGCCGGATTGCTATATAAACTGAATGTGGTTCTTCTTCAGGGCACACACTAGACATTCAACTATGGTAACTTCTACTATTACTATTATTGCAATAGCAGTAGTTAGAGAACAGGGAACCATTTGATTTAATACCATGGAGTCAAACAGTATTTTTTTTTTAATCTTTTGGCACTGGGATTGAACCTGGGGGTGCTTAGCCACTAAGCCACATCCCCAGCCTCATTTTACATTTTATTTAGATACAGGGTCTCACCAAGTTGCTTAGTGGGTATTGCTAAGTTGTTGAGGCTGGCTTTGAAATTGTGATCTTCCTGTCTCAGCCTCCCAAACTGCTGGAATTAAAGACGTCTGCCACTGTGCCTGGCTCAAATAGTATTTTTTACAAGAATGGAAAACAGAGTTGTGTTCACTTGCCTTCCTACTGGTTAATGATGTTCATCATGTTAGAACTCCAGTATTATGGAAGCCTCTGTGCTGCAATGTTGATCAGCAGAGAACCAGAATTCCAACATGTGCTGATAATTAATACCATTTAAAAATCCCCAGATATTTGCACAAAGCCACCAAAAAGATGCAGATATTCTACAGATACTATGACTACCAAAAACTTAGCGTTCCAGATTGTCATCATCCAAACATTTTAAATAATGTTGTGTCCATCATTTCAATCAGTGACAGAGACTACTTTGGATGGAGTGAGAGATGGAGACCTTAGGATCACAAAGGCTTCTCATGGAGATTATAACATCCCCCCGAATGTAAATCACGTTTAACAGGGATATACAGAAAACAAAAGGAGCATCAAATTTATGAACCAATCTTTGTTGAATGCAGTGACACCTGTAATCCCAACAACTCAGGAGGCTGAGGCAGGGGGTTGCAAGTTTGAGGCCAAACTCTGCAACTTAGTGAGGCTCTGTCTCAAAATAATAATAATAATAATAATAATAATAATAATAATAAGAAGAAGAAGAAGAAGAAGAAGAAGCAGCAGCAGCAGCACTGGGAAGATAGCTTGGTGGTAAAGCACCCCTGGGTTTAGTTCCCAGTACCAAAACACAACTAAACAACAACAACAACAATCACTATGAACCAATTCTTCGGAAACCAAAGAACAGGACTGAAAATATTTGTTTTAAAGTCATCAACGGGTTTTATTTGCTAGAATTGAAATAGTCTACGGTTCTCAGATTTAAACTTCCAAAGCTACAGCCAACAATTTTTCATCAGAGCCCAGTGGAGTAAATAAAAGAGACAAGAGGTAAGAGGGGCACAGAAAGATCACTAGGGAAGAGGTTGGGAGGGGACACTCATTTGTCTTCTCAGTAGATTACATATTGAATCAGGTGACAATGGTCAAGGGACCCGGCAGGGGCATGTTGGTGGAAAATAACAGTGCAAGGAACGCCAAAGCCCTACAACAAAGAGAAAGTCAGTGAACCCCCCCCCCCCACCACACACCCCAAAAAAAGGGAGCCTCCAGTTCTATCGGAAATCGATGACATCGGGACATCCAGGAGCAGAAAGGAGGCACACCCAGGGAGAGTTCTTAATGGTTTAGGAAATTACTTTCATTTAAAAAGCTTCCTAAAACGTGTCCCTTTTCTTCTATGTCCGAGTGATATATACAACTCTAGGGTGGCCTTGAGGCCGTGGGGAGGTGGAAAAGGAAGCCAGAGGTCTCCCCACGTCCTTCCATCAGTGACCCCAGAGATCCAAGGAGGAGGACAGCTATTTTGCACCACTCCCACCCAAGAGCACAGCAAAGTGGCTCCTTCAGACCTCCGAAACAGCTCTGGGGCCCCAATGTCTTGATGGACAAAAGGCCAACTCCCCGGAACTCACTAGGTCAGCCAAAGGATCTGCGCCAGGGACGCCCTCCGCGCGAACTGCAGTCCCCCTTCCCCTGAGTCTGCACAACTGGGGTAACAGGTGTGGAGGGGAGGGGAGCTCAGGGGCTCCACTAGATGGCACCTCCTTGCCCTCCAGCAGGTCCCTGGGGTCGCCCGGGCCACTCCTACCCCCATTCCAAGGCAGAGGTCCAGAGTGCCTGGGGGTCGAAGCGATGTCCACAGGTGGAAGCGTTGGTCCTGTAGAGGCCGAGGCCCTGGAGGCAGTTCTGGGCCGCAGGGGCGTGGTGGCCGGTCGCGTCCTGGGAGCAGGGCCCTGAGTCACATCGCGGCGTGGCCCAGGCGGTGCTGGCTGGTGGCCTGCCGCCTCCAGGAGGCCTGTCCCTCTCCCTGGGCCGGACGTGGGGCGGGGCGGGCGGGGCGGGAAGGGGTCGTTCGTGGGCCCTGGTGGCTCCTGCAGGGCTCTCCTGGGCGCGGTGCCTACGGGCCATCGCCAGCCCCGGCGCCCAGGGCCGCGGCCCGCTGCTCAGCCGCCTGCTCCCGCGGCTCGGGCTCGGGCGGGCCCCGCTGGGCCTCGGCCTCGGCCTCGCGCTCGCGGGCGGCCTCCGCGCCATCGGGGGCGGCCTCCCGGGGCCGTTTGGCGGCGTCCTCGGGCGCGCAGGCCGCGCTCCTCTTGGGCGGCCCAGGCTGCGGGCCCTGCGGCTCCTCGGCGGGCGGCTCGGCGGCCTCGGCGTCGCCGTCGGCGGGCTCGGGCGGCTCGGCCTGCGGCGCGGCGGCCTTGACCATCGGGTCGTGCTCGATCTCCCAGAGCCCCTCGCTGAAGCCGCGCCGCTTGTTGGGCTTGCCGAACTTCTCCTTGGACTCCTCGTACGGGAACAGGTGCTTGGGGCCCAGGAAGGCCGTCTCGTGGGTCCCGAAGAAGAACACCTGGTACCGGTTGGGTTCGGCCATCTGCTCCACGCGGGCCGGCCAGTGGGCGTAGCCCTTCAGCTTGGCGAACACCAGGTCCCCGGTCTTGAACTTGCGCCCGCTGTAGCTCGACATGGCGGGCGCGGCGGCACCGGCTGGGCCTGGGCGACGCGGCAGGTGCGCTGCGGGGCGGCCTCTGAGCCCGCGCGACAGCTCGAGGGCGCCGCAACGCCCGGGCTCAGGGTTCCGCCGCCGAGGGGGCTTTGTCTCCGAGATCCGGGGACAGTTGGCCCAGCTGGGACGCCGTGGTCGCCAGCACCGGAGCGCCCCGACGGCCTGGTGGCGGTTGTGCGCAGGCCCCTGCACTGTGACCGCTGTGACCGCCGCCGAGACCGCTGTGCGCCCGAGGGGCCTGCAAAGCCACCGCGGGAGCCACGTGGAGAGACAGCAGTGACACATGAGCACATATTTCCACGAATCTTGCAACTGCGTAGGGGAATCTTGCGGGGTCCCGGTGGGAACCTCTCTGTGTCCCACAGAGAACAGGAGCTGCGACGCGATGTCCCTCTGGGTCAGTGGTTTCAACCGTCTTGCGATTTCCTTGCGGACCAGTGCGGGGCGCCTGCAGTGGGGCTCAAGAACAGGGTGGAAGTCTGACCAAGGGATGGACCCACAGTGCCATTAGGGAGTCTGGGGGGGAGGAGCAAAATTTGGTGACCAAACTGTAAACATTGTCATATTTTCAGGGTCACCAAATGTATACAGCAAAGCCTTGATGGTGGCAACCCGGAGTTACCAAGATTTCCTACATTACCTGGAAATGTCCTGTCTTCCGCAAATGTCAGCACGTGGCTGTGTGGCTGGAACAGGGCCTGGCAAACTGCCTGCCACCGAGGGACACTGGGCTCCCGGTGCCAGCCTTAGGCAGAGGTCTGCTCCTAGCAAACCTGCTGGTAGCCAGGGCTTCCTCCCAGCTGCTACTGAAAAGGCACCATCTCAGTTGAGAAGCCATTTTAAGAAAATTTTCTCAAGATTCAGGTTTATTATAACTGATGTGAATGAGAGTTTTGATGCCACTGAAGTTCTGGTACACCTTTCCACTTTTTTTTT
This sequence comes from Urocitellus parryii, assembly GCF_045843805.1. Classification (NCBI taxonomy): domain Eukaryota; kingdom Metazoa; phylum Chordata; class Mammalia; order Rodentia; family Sciuridae; genus Urocitellus; species Urocitellus parryii. The sequence goes on along the minus strand of NC_135538.1, from coordinate 150,893,324 downwards.
TTCTTTTTAGTTTTGAGTTTTGTTCTACCTACTGTGAGCATGCTTTCTGACAACTAGTCAAATGTTTCCTAACAGTGCTCTTGGCTCTTGTGCTGGCTTTCTAAGAAAGACCTTTGGATGGATACTAATCCTGTGTTTAACTGGACAGATGTCTTTTTTCTAGTGTCACTAGTGGAGTGTTAGAATCATTCACCCATTTGGTGCAACTCAAAATTGGTTTTGGTTTGCTGGGTTGGATCAGCCACTTATTCCACCTTTGGATAGGAGAGACCTGCTGTGGGCAAAGGGAGATAAGTTGTCCTCACAGGTGGGACAAATGGGACCTCCTTTGCTGATTCCAAACAATTTGTTTTAGCTTTTCTGCTAAGTCATCTTCTTAGAATGTCTTATCTGCCCCACAAGGGTTTATAGCTCTAGTAAATAAGTAACATTCACAATGAACCAACAACTTCTTCTCGGATCCACAGTCCCCTACAAATTAGGACACATGTCCTCCTCTGAATTTCATTTGGAAAGTGCTAGAAAACTATACATGCTTAGTGGCTGTAGAAGATGGGTGATCTTGGGCAGCTAAGGAGCCCACAGAAGGAAGGAATTTGTAACTTGTGTAAGTGGAAATGTTGCTAAGTGGTGTTTTGTTTGTTGGTTCTCAGGTTCTGAAGGTGCTGCGCCATTGCACAGAGCATTGCGTGAAGGTCATGTAGGTGGGAAGGAGTCCGGCAAGACACTCTGTCCAGGAGTGGCATATAGTTATGTCATCAGCTCAGTCTGAGGAAGGACCAGACCTGAGACCCACTGCTGCAGATGAATGTGATGCCGGGCAAACCAACAGCAGCACCAGAACAAGCCACACGTCCAGGTGGGTGGACGGACCACAGGGGTGAGCAGCCAGGAGGGTTTTAACTGCGCTGCAGCTCTGAGGGCTAGAACAATTACTGTAGGAGACAAAGGCAGGAAGGTCTTGTCAGGAATGGTCTAGATCTACAGAGCACCATGTGATTCTCTTAGTCCAGGAGTGTCATTCCCTAGGTAGATCTTGCACCTCGTATCTAAAAGGCTGGCAAGAAAGATGTTTACCTTTGCAGCATTTAAAATCTAATTCAGAAGCTGAAGCACCAGAAAGTTCATTACAGGGCAATGCAAACTAGTCTTCAAATGCTAAATGATACGTCCTTTATCAACACCGGGGGAATTCCAGGAGAAAGCAGCAGGGGAGTGGCTCTTAGGGCAGACTTAAGGAAGCTGTGGTAGAAGACACTGTGGAGAGAACTCTGGCAACCTTCACTTATTTACCTGCCTTTTAAAGCTGAGAGTAAATATAATCTTTCAGAGCTCTGCTGCATGATGTTGAGATGCTTAAAGTAATACTTAGGTCTCTTTTGGGATGGTTACACATATTAATGGCATCATGGGCAGGAAAGTTCAGACAGTGGGCAGGATGGTTTATGATGCACTAATGACTGTTAAGTAGAATTTTATTAAAGATAGGACTAGCCTATTATTATCTTTTGGCTAAATGAGAGAAAAGCTATATCGAAAGGAGTAGAATCATGAGTAAGGGCATTGAAAAATGAAGAAGTGACCCTGACCGGACAGATTACATATGACACACAAAGGTACACACCCAGCCCTTCTTCTGGATGATACAGACCTAAAAGTTCTTGTTACTTGGAATGTGATTTAGAAAAGCATGTTCTTCAGTTTAACTTCTCGGCTCATGGTAACTTATTTCAGGAAGGGGGGAAACAGGAGGAAGGTTGAGCCAGGAGAATAGGAAAGCAGTTATTGGGTGGGCTCTGGAATGTTCTCAGAAAGCTCATGGTTGGAATGCCTGGCTCTCCATGCGGCAGGGTTCAGAGGTGGGATTTTTAGGCAACAATTGGTTGACGAGGACTCTGAGTCATCAGTGGATTAGTCCACTGATAGCTGGATGGACCACTGGGGGGGGACCAAGTTGGAGTAAGCACATCTCTGGGGGCCACCTGGGAGTGTCCATGTTCTCCCTGGCCAGTTCCCCACCATGAGCAGAGCAGCCTTCCTCTGCCACCTTCCCCATAATGTTCTTCCTCACTCAGGCCCAGAGCAGTGGAGCCACTTATCATGGACTGAGGACTCTGGAACTGTGAGCCAAAATGAGACTCTCCTCCTCTAAGTTGTTCTTGTCAGTGTTTTGATTACAGTGACCAAAAGCCAACTAACATGTGCATGGTTAGTTCAAAACAAAGTCCCCATGAACAATTGCAGTGACTGTCTTTTAAGAACCAGATCTCCATGAGCCCACATGCTTTTAATAGGTCAGGGTGTTTCAGAAACCCAGTGTACCGAGTGCACCTGTTTGCAAAGACGACAGTTTGAGCAGCCTCCTACCTATCAAAACAACACCTGGGAGACCAAAACACAACACTTCCCAGTTTCTTTTCTGGAAAACTAATGATGGGATTTAAAAGCTGCTTGGCAACAATTGTGAAACATGGGCAGTAAAACAATATAATTACACAAGAGAGTAAATACATATCTAATTGATATTTTCTTGTTTACTGTTTAAATTCAATTAGTTTGCTTTAAACTATGATTTAAAAGAAATGTAATTATTTTCTATGTGCTTTTGTCTTCATTAAAAATATTAACTGCCTCTGGGTTACAGTAGAAGTGTTTTCACATTGGGTGATATTTGAAATCAAGGCTTTACTCTTTCAGAATATTCTAGGAGATATAATTATGCAGAAAACAAGCTCGGCTCCCATCATGGGCAGAAAATCCACCTTTTTCTTTTCTTTTCTTTCTTTTTCTATTTTGGTTTTGGAGATTGAACCCAGGGTATTTTACCACTGAGTTACATCCCCAGCCATTTTTCATTTTGTATTTTGAAAAGGGTTTTGATAATTTGCTGAAGCTGGCCTCGGACGTCTGATCCTCAGCCTCCTGAGTCACTGAGATTACAGTGGTGTGAGCCACCAGACTGGCCCCAATTTTCTGTTTTTGAAAATTCACAGAAAGATGGGCACAGTGGCACATGCCTGTGATACCAGAGGCTTGGGAGGCTGAGGTAGGAGGATCTTGAGTTCAAAGCCAGCCTCAGCAAAAGGGAGGCGCTAAGCAACTCAGTGAGACCCTGTCTCTAAATAAAATGCAGAATAGGTCTGGGGAATCTGGCTTAGTGGTTGAGTGCCCTGAGTTTAATCCTGTGTAACAAAACAACAAACAAACAAAAAAATTCACAGCAAGTCTACTACCCCTATATTTTGTCAAATCTACATGTTATCAGTGTCCACTTAGGCTGATTTTTAAAGCCGCAGGGATTTCTGTAATCCAAGGGAGCTACTAGAGAGAAGTTTGGTATCAGTGGGGATGTCCTGAAGCTCTGGGGTAATTTAAAGATATTCCCTAGGAGGTACACCATCATCCATTTGAATAGTGGGTCAGATCTGTAGCTGACCTGATAATGGAGTCCGGGGAGGGAGAGACGAGGGTGCAGTTTTTCTAAGTATCTATGTGTGCTAGCAACTTGGTCTCATTGGCTTGCTATAAATGCTATGAATGGTGTACAAGAGGGAAAATTATAGGGATCAATATTGTTTGCCATACCGCTGATTCAGTGGCCAAGGAAGGAAATTGTTTAACTCTGAAATGAATGACAACAAATTTATTGTGGCTGGCAACAAAAAATTATATTTTATTATACTGACTTGGGCATTAAAAGATTTAAAATTTACTTACTCTTCAGGGAAAAGTTTATAAATAAAATGTTTCAATAATGTGGATAGTTTTCCTAAACTTGCATGACAATGTATATACAGGCTCCGCCACAGGAAAATGTGAGTTATTATATATATAATTAGCGACATTTAAACAAATAGAAATTACTAATGCTGGTGAGTAATCACCAGGGATTAGGTGCATATAACAAGGTGGATTTACATAGTAATTACACAGTTAGATGGCCTCGCCCAAGGTCTGCAAAATTTTTAAAGTACAATTCAGTGACTTGAATATGCTCACAATTGTAAGTTGAATAAAAGTATTAGACAAAATATATAGCACTGGTGACTTGTAAGCCTGCATTCAACCTGGTTCTTGACCTCCAATTTGGATAGTTCTGGACCTGTTTAACAGAAGGCTGTTGCAAGGAAACTGGGCAGCCATGTCTGCATTGGCACTAGGGACCTGTGTGGTATCCAGTTGCCATTGGCCATTAGCTCTATTTAGTTAAAGGGCAAATCTCTTTTCTTTTCTCCTTCTTCCTTTCTTTCTTTTTCTTTTTTTTTTTTTCATTTTGTGATCCATATTTTCTCTTGTTACTATTTTTTATGTTTTTTCACAAATTGTTTCTTCTGGCTCTGAATTTTATTATAAGCATAATATTGTAAACATGATAAAAACAGTCTGGGAAGACATGATAACAGCAAGGCCATGTGTGAGAGCAAATCTGGAAGCCAGACCTACAATTTCCATCTCGTGTTTCTTACCATTACATTAAGGAGTCATATATAAGTGCTTAAAATGACCAAAGTTTTCAGCGGCTCACACTAAGGTTTTGATGATATAACCTCATCAGCCTCTTACTGATTTTCTTACATAGTTTGGAGCTTTCAAAATAATTACCAAATTATTAAGCTTCAGAAATAGGTAATCTGTACTGTTCCCACTTAAAGAAGCCATCATCAATGTGCATGCTAATGAACAGGATGGGATTTTTAATGAAAAGGTCTAACTTTGAATTAATGAAAATGGCATTTTGAGGGTGGACAGTAATTTTGATTAATCAAGCTTTTCCTGTTTCATTTTTGGAATATGCCTTCAACTCTTCAGGTAATTTTCATTCAAGGGTCTCTGTACCTGTTGGTAGTCATCTTTCAGTCCTCACCTCAGAATCAATGAGGTGACAGCTTGCTCTTTTTAAACATGGTGAATGAAATATTTACCCTCCAAAACAGTTGTGGCTCTTCTGTGCTAGGAGACGTATTTTTTTGTTAAAGTAAATAAAGGCTCTAAGGAGGCTAGTGCTTTTGTATATCTCAAAAACTCACGAGGCATGGACCAGAGATCACGTACAAGAAGACGCGATTGGTGGAAATTCAGGGACTTTGCTGAGCCAGCCTGAGCTGGCTGTGGGTCCCCCCACCCATGCCTCTCAGGGGCAGAGTGTCCTCTTTCCAAGGATGGAGGTAGGACATACTCAGTGCCTGGGTGAGGTGTCCCAGGGAACCCACAGGGCAGCTTTTCCAACAGCGTCCTTACCACTTGCTCCTTTGGTCATTTTTCATGATGAAAAACCTTCTTGGAAAAAGAACATTTTTTTTTTTACTTACCAAATTTAAATATAGAAGTAAATTATTTAAGATTGAGTCTTATAGTCTTTGCTTTACAAAATCAGAGAGAAGTCCCATCCTCTATTGCTTGTCAGTGTCTAACCCTAATGAGAATATGTCATACAAATAAAACTGTAACAGAGCTGCTAATTTTAACTGCCCTTTTAAAGCACATATTATATCCTGTATACTTGCATAAAATTTTATATCTACTTTCTCAATTGGTTTCTAAGACACTTTGCTACACTACCTCGCCCTTCCCCCCTTGACAGCCCATTTATTGACTCTTAAGCATGATCACTGGTGAAGTAAGACCTGTAGCCAACCTCAGGAGCTGGTTCAGAGAAGAATGAAGCAGATGCAGAAAACTCAGTCTGCAGGACAGGGTCACTGTGAGGCCCATGCAGGTGACATGGGGAAAGCCACCATCCCCCTAGACCAGCCTGAGTTCCCCGAGTTGTTCCAGTGACAGCATAAGTTTAGCTCAATGCAAGGCCTGCTTACATTGAAAACCCATGGTCTGAAGGTGTCTAGTGAGCCCGGTGCCTTGGAATGGTGCAGGGAAGAACTATGGTCATCACACTGATGATCCGTGACTGGCATGTGATTTATAGAGGTAAAATAATGCCGAACACACATGGAACAATATGGCCTAGGTGAATCCCTCCAAAGTAAAGAGTATAGATAAAGGGCTGGGGATGTGGCTCAAGCGGTAGCGCGCTCGCCTGGCATGTGTGCGGCCCGGGTTCGATCCTCAGCACCACATACAAAGATGTTGTGTCCGCCAATAACTAAAAAATAAATATTAAAATTCTCTCTCTCTCTTTAAAAAAAAAAGAGTATAGATAAAGTATCTAATTTAAAAATAATTAGCTTTTTTTCGTTTGGGGCTCTTTATAACTGTGAAAATTTGAGTGGCATGTATTCCAAGCTCTTCACCAGTTACATCTTCTCCCATGATGACCAACCACCCAGTATCCCCGTTGAGTAACTGAAACTGATGGAAATTTCCACTGAACAGACGCATACAAAATGCCTAAGTAATAAATCCAACCACTTAATGTTAATAATCAATGAGAATTAATAAGGCTGACATTAGTTGTGATTTTCAGGCAGTTGACTGATTTTGTTTTACTAATTCTAACTGCTTCCCACATTTTCAATATAATGGAAAAATATAATAATGAAATAATCTAGTTTTTATTTACATTGTGAAAAATAAACTTGGTTTCCTTCAGTTTCTCATGCTCTTTTCTTCTGTCTGCCTCATGGGCCTGCTGTGAATTGACAGGGAGATTCAGGCTGAGAACTGTAAGAAGTAAGATCTGGGATGCAGTGTACCTTAGAGCACCGTTTCAGGCCACTCACTGGTATCCGTGTGCTTACAGCGCACACAGCAGAGAGTGCGGTATTTGGGGAAGACAGCGTCGGCACAGAATGTTCTGACCAATAGTTTCACCAGATGGTCTGTGTTATGTTTATTCTTTGATTTTTGGGGGGAGGGGGCATCATTTGTGTTCTGCTATGTGATCTATTTTCCAAGTGATTTATACATTGTTTTTGTATTTGCGAAACATTTCCATATACTTGTTGATTTTGTATCAGCTTTGTCTATTTCTGATAGAAATATGTTCAGATTTTACCAAAATCCATGGTACTTTCGGAGTTGCCAATTCTTTTTAAATCAGGTGCATTTCTGTTGTGTGCATTTTAGGGCTATATTGCTAAGGACATAGATATTCTTTATTTTTATAAGGTTCTGCTTCCATAGCAACCTTTATTTTATTAGAATGAAATAATTGCCTTTACAAATGCTTTTGCCCTAAATTCTATGCCACAGAGTCTTTGCAGCTAGTGTTTGAGTGTTAACAGTTCTCAGTTTAACTTTTCTATGCGTTTTGTTTAATCCTGCCTCCTAAACCAGTCTACAGGTAGACTCCTTTCCGCCTAACCTCTGAAGGGAGAGTTACTCTGATGTCCTGTGGTCAGTGTGGTACCTCCCTTTTTCTTGTGAGTTTGGTTTATCATGCTTTTTAGGAACTTTCCCTCCCTGCTCTCCTAGGTACTTGTGGGTTGGCCAAGTTAGTCTCATCGTCATTATCGTCACTGAAGTATGATCATTTGTTTGTCCCCTTTGGTGATCTGGAGGCTGTAATTCCCTTCATTCAGCAATTATTCTTAGCAAACGTACCTACATAGAAATTTGTCTAGCCCAAATCTAAAGGTTTAAGCTTGTTCAAAATCGCCCCAACACTTCACCCTTTAAAGGTTGTCTAAATTTCATTTTTCTCTTTTCAATCACATGTAGTTTTTACCAATTAGCTTATTTAATTTGTTCATGTATTTTACCATTAATCATTGTTTCTCACAACTTTACTTTTGATAAAAGAAATAGGTCATTTAGAAAATTGTTTGAACAAGGTTGTGGAGTGGTAGATAAATTTCTGAGCACCTGATAGCTAAAAAGGTATTGTCACTTCACTCAGAAACATTGCATCACCAGACACGTGACTCATGTCTTAAGTCACATTCCTTAGGAATGGACAGGGATGCTCCATGGCCTTCTGGTGTCTACCATTGCCTCCCAGATGTCTGCCAATGGTGCCGTGGCCCTGCCCTTTGAAGTAGCACACATTCTTTTTTCTTTATCGTTTGATATCCTCTAGTTTCACTAAGGTGTGTGTGACTGTGGAGTTATTTTCATTTACCGTGATTGCTCGTTGTGGAGATCGATTCAGAAGGTATGCCTGTCCCAATTCTGTGATACCTTTGTTTTCAAATATGGCGTCTCAGACGTTTGCTCGTGACCTTCCTTCAGAACCCCGCACAAGGATGTGGAACCATCTCTATCTGTGGCCATGTCCTCAGCCTCTGACTCCTGTGTCACTTTCTGCATTATTTCTCAAAACTGTAGTCCTACTTATTTATTTATTCTTTGGCTGAGACTGACTTTAAGATTACCCCAGTGATTATTTTAATATCATAGCTTTCACCTTCAGAATTTCTATATTTTTGTAGACACCTTTCATCATTTCTTCTATATCTGTTTTGGTTCATAAATTCTTGTCCTGGTTTGGATTTATTCATTTCACTATCTCTTCAGACATTCTAAACATACTCATTTTAAAACTATTATGGATTTTTTTCTTATTTTACTCTAATCTGTCATGATTTCATTCCTGCTGCCCCGTGGTGGCTTGGCCCCAGGTTCCCTGGCCATTCCTCGGATCCTCTGGGAGAGGCCGTGTTGTGCATGTTGAACCACCTGGGTGGTGGAGATGGGCATGTTCCAGCCTCCTTTCAGTGTCAGGAAACTCCACTGTGGCCTACTGTCTGGGCACTGGGAGACCAACGCCAGTTCCTCTGCATGTGAGTGATCTTGTTCCCTTCAGCCCCGTGGAATGCCACCGCTGCTTGTGTCCAAGCTCATATGTTGACTGACCTAAAATGCTAGTTTCTTTTAATATTATTTACTTCATTTTGTTATGGTTCAATCAATTCATTTAGGACTTCTAAATTATAGAATTGTGTCTCATATATTTTATATACTATTTGTTGTATGTTGGATCAGAAAGGGAATGTAGCAAAGCATGGATTTATAATGCTTTATGTAGGCGTTAGGAAATTAGAAAAAACCTTCAATACTCCTCTACTTAACAGTTCACACATTAATTAGGACAGGAGTTTATGCGTGACATAATTGGAAAATGCAAAGCAGATTCTGGTAAGAATCAAAACATGCACTCATTTACACAAGAATTCTAGGGGAGATTTTTGGGATGTGGCAGCATTTGGGATTTTTCTTAAGGAAAAAAAAATATTTGAATGGACAGGAAATACATGAGTTTTGTTGACTTCCCTACAGACTCACTTCAACCTGTGCCTTGAAGATGTAATCTGTGTCCCTTCTGTCAGTGGTTCTCAGGACTGGACATGTCATCTTAACCTTGTGCAGCTGCTTCAACAAAACACCAAGCTGGACCACTCATCGATATCAGAAGCTTATTTCTCATAGCTCTGGAAACTGATCAGTCTAAGAGTGAGGCACCACAGATTAGGAACCTGGAGAGGCCAGCTTCCTGTTCACAGTCTTCACATGTTGTCCAAGGCCGTGAGCTCTCTGGTCTGTCTCTCCTTTTTTAAATATATATTTACTTGTCTGTGAACCTATATTTAATTTATTTATTTATATGTGGTTCTGAGAATCGAACCGAGTGCCTCACATGTGCCAGGCAAGCCTTTTACCACTGAGCCACAACCTCAGTCCTCTGGTCTCCTTTGTAAGTGTCTTTTTAAATCCCATTCACTTCCCAAAGGACCCATCTTCATATCCTGTCCCATTGGAGATTAGAATTCAATGTCTGAATTTGGAAGGAATACAAACACTCAGTCTATTGTAGACCCCTATGCTAAATTATAAACTTTGAGTACATGATCAAGTGGAAATATTGAAAGAAAATAATACCATACAGGTCCTAGAAGTCTCCTGTAAAAGTTTGTCCTAGGAGTTTATTTTGTGGTTATGCAAGAGGTAAAATGTGTGCATGTATCTACTTATGTCTCCTAAGACATTTTAAGAAGGCAACTTGTATACCATTGCATTTAAGTGAATAGTCTTCCAGGAAGGTATTAGCAGCGACTGATTGAATCGGTGTTGATGCTACACAGAAATCAAGTATCTACAGCCAAGCGTATCTCATTGTCCCTCTGTGCCTGAGTTTCCAACTTTAAACTGCTTCATAAACTTTTCATAGCTTTAGAAAACTCTAAAAATACTTGCTCTGCATAATTCTCTGATGCATCTCTGAGGCCTGCTATTCAGGGCATTTCCTAGGGGTTCCTCACACAGGCCAAGAGCCAGAAAGGGGAAAAGGACAGGCTATTTCCCTGGCAGGCCTAGGGTTTTCTTAGTGCCTCTGTTAGGTTCTCTGATTCCTGTTGCCATTTGTCCATCTACATGCAGTGGTGGAGATGACTGGCCCTGTGCCTTGGTAGTACAGATGGTTAGCTTGATTCAGACGAGTAAGATCCCAAAGTGAAGTAAAAATGGTGGCCCTTGTGTTGCACAGACAAGAGCAACTGCCCTGCCGGCATGTGCCCAGGCCTTGGCAAGGTCTGCATGCAGATGACTGGACAGCTTCAGAGGAGGTGATGGAAATCAGGAGGCAGGAACGTTAACCTGGGAGACATGTCTGTTTTCAGTCTGCTTGACTTTCATTTATTGCAACCCTGACATTGGAATAAACCTGTTAAATATATTTTAAAAATGCGACCTCGTGGTAAAACATGATACCTCTCTTTAAAGCTCTTTTAATTGAATGCACCTGGTGCTTCTCTCTATCAATTTATGTTAATGCCACACACAGACAAGCAGGACCTAATTGCAAATTAAGCAATAAAGCTGTTTATAAGAGCAAATGTCCTCCAGGTTAAGTTCATGAATTTTATATTTGTATATGTGTGTGTACATAAATGTAAATATGTGTACACCCTCTCTATGTCTTAACCTTTCTGATAATTGGCAACTTTTGTCACTCAATGCCTGTTTTACAGAGATGCTTCCTGGGCAATGACTTGATTTTCCTAAACAATCACTGGTATTCCCTAATTATCTAAAGTTCTGGATCATTCTAGGTGTAAGATTAACATTCTTTAAAATGCATGAAGTATAACAGTAAGGGACAAGGCTGTCACTGCAGCTAGGGCTGCCTCAGATCTTGCATGGGGCTGGGAGACAGCGTTCCCGGCACAGCCCTCCCGGCACTCGGAGTGAGCCTTCCTTGGGAAAGCAGGTGCAGAAGCTGCAGGCCAGGGAGCACACTGGAGGCCCACTTCCTGTCCCCCCCTGACAGCCATGGAGACCCCGCTCCTCACTGCTCACTGTGTCTCTTTGATACAGCGGCACTGAAAAGGGAGAACTGAGGATTTTTAGGAATGATGTCAAGTTAGGGAAGTTTTCTCCTGGAACCCGCACTCTGTGGTTGCTTTAGGTAGATTTTAATTCAGTTCTGTTACATAAAAATTTATAGATCACCTACAGACACGGGACTGTAATGAATAATTAAACAAAATGTCTATCAGGAGCTCTCAGTCAACACACTGTCCTCTGCTCCGTGCTCCTCATGGTGCTGCCACAGCACTCCATGGTCAGTGCTCGGCCTGGACCTGACCCTCAGTAGACATCATGGGTGACCCCACCTGCCTCACAGCATGTTCTGATGAACCACCGCATGTTAAAAGTGTCACACACTGAAAATGCACGAAGCACACTACACCACCGAGCATCGTAGTGTAGCAGCACAGCTCACCATGGAGTGCCAGCTGTTTACACTCTGCGTCACCTGGCTGCCCAGGACCAGTGGCCTGATAGCCAGCATCATGAGAGCATGGTGTGCTGCTCCTGCTGTCCCAGGAAAGATCCGGACTCAAAACCATAAGTATGGTGTCTGCTGCAGCATCCCAAAGCCAGAGGATCTCAGGTGGGATCAGGGGGTCATCTCAGCCTCCGGGCACTCACGCTGCTTATCTTCTGGTCTTCATCCCCGCCCCAGCCTAACCCTGTCTCCTCTCCCAGGCATACACACTCCAGTGATGAGCTCTAGGTCTCTTGTGAAATGTGCCGTGTGGTTTCGCCTGTGTTTGTGTTTTCATTTACATAAATGCAGTGTGCCGTCAGTGTCGCCCGGTCTCGTTCCCACTAACCCGCTAAGGCCAGGTCTGGGCGATCTAGCCCGGTATTCATATAGGTGCAGTTTGTACTTCTGGCTGATGGTGCCCCCGTGCACTGCCGTATCCAGGATGTTTGACTTCAGAATTCCTCAAACCTTGGATATCTCCAGCCCCTCCCTGACACACAGCACACGCACATGCACGCTCCAGTGAAGGTGCTCATTCCTGTTTACCTCCCAGGTGAGAGCTGAGGGACACGGAAAGTGCTGTAGGCACTATGAACAGAGACTGACCAGTCAGTACAGGGACCAGGTGGGCTCTCGCCCGCCAGCACCGAGCAGGTGGTTCCCGTGAGACATCCAGAGGCCCCTGTCAAGTCTCAGCCAAACCCAGCCACTGTGTGCAGTAATGGTCTCCCAGCCACTGAGATAGGGAGGTCTCTCATTGCTGAACCTGACCCAGACCTGGGCTGGCTAGGACCCTGTGAAAGTGGCCCACGGTTCAGCCCTCCCTAGACAAGAAAGGACGTGGAGGAGGAAGCGCGTTTGTACCCCTGGGTCAGGTCATGACCCCGTCTGTCTGTCTGGTGGTGATGTGTGTCCATCCCTGTTTTAGAAGAGCATGGAAACCATGCTTGGAAGGCCCCTGGGGAGGAGTGAGCTCTTCCTATGGCTGTCCTCATTCGGGACCCTCTAGGTCTAGGGCATTTATTGGGGGATTTCCAAGTGGCGTCACTTGTCTGCGTCTTTTCTTGTGCTCGTGGGTTTCCTTCCTGGAGAGGAAGTCTTCCACATGGACCCTACAGGAGTGCTGGAGGGTGGACCCTAGGCCTGGGTGTAACTGGACTTAGCCGAGACTCTGCACAGAAGAAGGGAGTTGGGGGTCAGCTCCTAGATGGTCGTTTAGTCCTCTGTGAGAAAGACGACTGTCCTCTGCTTGAGTCTGATGTCCCCATACCTAGAGCCCACCTGGGCCACCTTGTCCTAGGTGGGTCATCTCTGGAGCAGAGGAAGGGTGTGCATGGCCTCAGGAGTCTGGACTGACCGTCTGGAGGTGTAGATGCTGTTCAGTTCCATCTTCCACCTTTCCCCCTGGTTACAGCGCCCTCTGACCCCTGTCCTGGGGCGTGCCGACTTCTTTCTTCTGGTCTTTCTCCCAGTCCACCTGTCTCCCTTCCAAAAAATGAGCTAGTTTTCTCCTCCTCCTCCTCTTCTGTGATGCTGGGAAGGAAACAAGGGCTGCACTCCAAGCTCAGAGTGTTCTCCTTTCTTTAAATCAGCTGACGCGTCTGTTCCTGTATTTCTGGTTTCTGTTTACTCTCCTGCCCAGTCCCTTTGTCACTGTGCCTGTTTACCTCCTTTATCCAAGAGAGAAAGAAGAGGAAGCTCCACTTTGACCCGTTGGTAGGTAATGGGTAAGCAGGCCAAGCGAGGGCCTCTGAAAGGGACGACTCACTTTTGAGAAGAGTAAACCTGGGTCAAAAGCACTCAGGTACCTGAGTCTGTCTGCACATCTACCCACTCAGCTGCTTTCTGTTGTTTGAGTTTGGTGGTTGCATCTCAGTTTTTGATGATCCTTGCCCTTAAGGATGATGGAATGTCTGTGAGTGGACGACACTGAGGCTTGTCCAGCATCTGGGAACACACATCTCTGAATCACACACTCCATGAAGGCAAATGCTGGGGTGAGCTCCCCGTTTCTCCGGGTCACGTCTTCTAAGCAAGTTGACTTGGCGGGCGCTGGACGAGGCGGGCTCTTGAGGGCTGTGCCGGTTCCAACCTCTGCAGACACTGTGGACTGATGGCTGTTCCCCCTCCCTGTGTGAGTTCCAGTGCTTCGGGTGTGCACTGGAATGGGTGTGCCCCCATGTGCTTTTTCAATTAGTTCTGTTGGGAGACCTAAACATTTTTCTTCTGTATCAGGAGGTGACATTCTCCTACAAATTCTTTATTGGTCACAGGCTGATGCGACCTATAAGGAAGTGAAAGATCTGGATCTTACTCTGTTCCCTGTTCTCTAGACTAATTTGAGCCTCAACTTTCCTCATCTGCACAAGGGAGGAGCCAATCCACTTGTTCCCTACAGGGGATGGACATAGGAAAGGTACCCCCGGGACAGAGTGGCCTGTCCACAGTAGTGGTTGTGAGCGAGACCCCATGCCAGACATAGCTGGTTCAAATTCCAACTAAGGCAAAGGTCTCTGACCTATTATTTAAGTTTGCTAGCAAGACATGCCATCTCACTCATATTCCTTTATGTCAGCATATGAAAATTAAGTGCAAAGAAGTTTGCAAGACATTTAATTGTGGATCAAATGCAATGCCTCCAGTGAGCACCAGCAACAAGTAGAAAACAATATTGCTATGGCATCAAAGTGGTGAGCAGAGCCACGGAGGGAAAACCGATTACACCATGTGTTCACATATTTGACATTTATTGAGTGCCCGCTAGGACCAGATGCTATTCTAAGCACCAATGGTATAAAAGTCCCCGTCCAGAGTTTATTTACATTGCAGTGGGAAACACAGTAAGACATGATATAATGTAAATGAGAAAATAATAAAACATGATGTGAGAAAGGCCTCAAAAGGAGTGGCCCCGGGACGGGGTGTGTCCCTGCACATAGGACAGCGGGAGACTTGCAGGGAGATGGGGAGGCGCAGGTTCCTGGGGAGGAGCCTCCCAGGGGGCTGGACCGGGCCAGGCAGAGATGCTGTGTGAGAGCCAGTGGCTGTGCTCCCAGAACAGCGGGAGCCCCGAGGCCACAGGTGGAGAGCAGGGCCAGGCCAGGTCAAGTCCCTGCAGGGCACTCCAGGGGTGATTAGAGACTGCGGGAGTTTCATGAGCCCGGGAATGATTTCAGGTTCTAGCAGAGTTGGGCTCCATTTCCTGTGGGAGAGTCACTGCCCCTGCTGACTCGTTTCCCCACGTGTGACCTGTTTGGGAAGGGTTAAAGGAGAGACTGTGCCTGAAAGCCACAGCAAGGTGCTTGGTGCAAAGTACATGCTGGACATGGTTAAAACTGGAAATTCATGACCCCTTTCCCACAGGCTGGTCTCTGCCGCAGCCATCACCCCCTGTGGCCTGCAGAGGTCCTGCAGTAATACTGGCATTGCCCAGGAGGAACTGGCCACCTGCCACTCTGCCATGGACTAGCAGGGTCATCTGTAGGTACTAGTCAGTAATACTTAGAGCAAATGGGAACAAGATCTGCCTCGTGATCAAAAATGAGGGTAGCGGCAAGTGTACCTTGGCTGGGACGCTTCGTGGAGAAAACTCAACAGGGCCCTGGGGCTGGCAAAGGAAGTCAGGTTATGGTGACCTGGGAGGACTGTGCAAACCACTGTCTTCAGGGCCCTGTGTCCCATGGAGCCACCCAGAGAGTCACAGACACACCCTGGAGCCAAGTCGTGCGAGCCAAGCTCCTCTCAGGTTTGGGTTGACACCCCAGGCTTTCCTGCAGCAAGTGTTTCATTTTGGAAAGAACATTTTCCATTTGGACTTGGCTTCTCAGTTGCTCCTTCTTAGTTTCATCTTTTACTATAATGTTTGTGTTGGGCCGTTGCCTTTCAATGACTCAGTAGGTGGATATTCGGGGCTAGGGATTTATTTTCTATCTAAACTAATCAATTGAGGAACTCTAAGGGTAGAAAAGGTCCTCTGCAAAACTGACACTAGCCTGTCAATAAGTGCAATAATGCCTTGAACATTATGGAACTTGAATATTAGATGAAATATTAAGTGCTAGTGAAAAATATGTTCAAATTTCAATTATACCTGAAATCTCAGTAAAGTCAGTAGCAAATTCTAATTATAAAAGTGTCCTTTGGGTCTGATCCATCTGGGAACTCATGGTACATTCTGCATGGCGTGACTTATCCTCGTGATAGCAGATGTGGTGCCATGAGTTTCCCTGTCGCCTGAAGCTCCCTGGGACTCCAGAACTGAGTCCCACCCAGGACTCTAAAATCCCTCTGAACAGGGTCCCCACTCGTGGGAAGGACAGGGTGCTTCTGCTAGCTGAGGAGAGAATGACAGACTCCCCCTGTAGAGCCATCACAGCTCTGAGCAAACCTGTGGTCACCTGGTGTTGTGGTCACGGCGAGATCACAGAATACGAAGGCTCTCAACCGGAAGCCAAGTGAAGATACGCAGGCGTGCGGAGGACGCTTTCCTGGGAATCTGCAGGCGTGTGGAGGACGCTTTCCTGGGAATCTGCAGGCCTGTTCCCCAAATCTTCTCTCTTTGTCATTGTTTCCTAAGTGAGTCCACATTGGCTATCTATCTATTGCTATAGACTCTCATGTAGCTCTTCCAATCAGGTTATTCGGGATGCAGCTTCTTCCCTTTACCAACATTCCAGCTGCTTCTGATCCTTTTTTATGTGGTCCTTGGGAAACACATTAGTACATGAGAGTTTCCATGAGGTAAGGTAAAACCTCCTCAGCCCTGCTCTAGCTCTGGCTGAATGGCATTTCCATGCCTTCTCCCTCTCCCTTCCCTTTCCAAGCCAAGGATTCTAAAGGCTGCACTCTCCTCCCCAGGTCTGCCTCCCTGAACTTCTTCCATCCATTACTCATTCTTCCTCTGCTTTGGTTTCTTGTTCTCCATCAGCTCTTTCAACAGCTCTGATGAAAGACCTACCGTGTTAAGAAGGTGGTCTTCCCCACCCAGCCCCTGCCCTCCGCCTCCCCCTCCCCATCTTCCCAGGGCTCCGGACTCCAGTTTACCATCTGGCCAACCCTCCTGTCCTCCCCTTTCTCCGTACCCGTGCCCTCTCAGCCTCACATCAACTGCTCTTTCGAATCCACCTGCTGGTTCTGTGCCCGTGACCTCTCCAGTTGTGCATTCCATCTCCTCTGAAGTCCAAAGGCTCTTCCCTCCTTCCACCTGGCTTCCCTTTGCAGACTCCTCAAGCTCCAGGGCAGGTGGGGAGGAAGCTGAGTCACGAGCACTGGTGTCTGCTCCAGGTGAGGCGACCCGCTGCGTCCAGGGGATCTAAAATAACTGAAGAGAGTCCCAAACTAGGTACCGGTCACAGTCTAACAGGGCAGACAAATATGTGCACAGATAGAACCCACAAATCCTTCCCATCGTGCCTCCTCTCTAATAAGGCAGGTCAGATTTCCAGAAACTTTGTCTTGATTAAAACAAACAAAAAACCCAAGATCAAATTGACCCAAAACTATTTTGTTTAAACATCTCTTCAAGTGTCCTGTTTTGCTGCTAAGACAACAACAAAGACCATTTTCAAGGCCCAGGAAAGGTGACTGTGTGACTCAGGGACGGTCAGCAGGCTGGAGCCTTCCTTGAGAGCTGCCAGGTCCCGCCCTGTAGCAGCAGATCTGAACCCAGGGGAGACGTGAGCCCAGTCAGTATACGCTCTCCACTCTGCAGATCGCCTCCTGGGCCAGAGGAAGACCCAGGATGTCCAGATTCGGAAAGCCCCACAGGATAGTTTTAATAGTTACAAACCCCGTGAAATTATCTTTCAAAAGTGATGACAAGGTAAGGACATTTACAGGACTTTATACAAAACAAAAATCAAAAAGACCCCTCACACTCGTCCTAAAAGCCACTTAAAGAAGAAGAAAAAACTGTGCCAGAAGAAATAATAAAGAATAAAAATGCCAAGCTGGGTGTGTGACACACACCTGTACTCCCAGGAGCTCAGGAGGAGGAGATAGGAGGATGGTGAGTTTGAGGCCTGTGTCAGCAACTTATGAGACCCTGTCTCAAAATAACATATAAAAATGTGGGTGGGGTGGGGTGGGAATGTGGCTCCGTGGTTAAGTGGCCCTGGGTTCAAACCTTAGTGTTGAGAGCCACAGCCAAAGGGGCCCCAGCAAACTTCCAGCTGCCAGCAAACTTCCAGCTGCCGGTTGATGCTCACAGTGGCCCCAGCAACATCTAGCTGATTGGCTCCTCTGCGGTGATGTTCATTGGGCTGTTTCCCTGCCCTTCAGACTGCCAGCTGATGATTGGCTCACAGCGGCCCCAGCAACATCTAGCTGATTGGCTCCTCTGCGGTGATGTTCATTGGGCTGTTTCCCTGCCCTTCAGACTACGGAACTGCTCATTGGGGGACTTCTTTGGCTCCGCCCACGCGACCCAGCCAATCGGCCTCAAGAGCAGGAGGATTGTGGGAGGTGGAGTGGTTTGTGTGGTGAGAGGCTTGTGGAAGCCGGTGGTGGCAGTTGGGCTCTGAGGGTTTTTCCTGAGGAGCTGTTTTGTTTGGCGTTTGTAGTTTTAAAGATAAAGTTTGTTTCTTTTGACAAGTGGCTCCTGAATTGTGCCCAGCCAGACTGCGGCACCTTAGTATCAAAATATATTTTTTAAAAATGTTAAATATATGGGGTAAGCATAAACAAACATTTATTGCATAAACAATAACTACTTGTGAGGGATAAAAAATAGGACTTAATTAAATATGTGACATAATATAGCAAATAAATCAGAAAAGAATGATTGGTGTTAAAGTATCTTAGCTTTATTTTTCTTCAGAATAGTAAATACTTTTTATTAATCTATGTACCTAAAAGTCTCTAGAGTGGAGCAGCCATTTAGATGGTAGAAATAGATCCCATAACCAAAACACCGCTGTGGAAGAGCCTTACTCGGGGATTCAGGACGGAGAAGTGGTGGCAGTCAGGTGGCCCTCCCACTGAAAAACACGCACAACCTGACAAATGCCCGAAGCAGAGGTTCTCAGAACATTGTACCGTGACCTCAGACCCAGGGAAGGAGGTGACCCTGACAAAGCCCCTGCCCGGGGAGCCTTTCAGACTTCAACACAGAGAGAAGCAGCACAGAGGGGACCTGAGAGCCCCATGAACTGAGAACGGGGAGCTGAGTGAGTCCGCAGAGAACTGGGGCGTCTCTGCAGATTACCCTGGAGAGTGAATCGGAGCAGAGTTCATCCAGGGCCAGAAGCAGGGCCTGCCCCACCTGCCAGGCTAGGTGGTCGCACGATCTGCAGTGCACTTGGTGCGTCCTCATTAGGGTCTTGCCTTGGCCGTGGGGACAGTTGGCCCAAGGTGGAGCACTGTTCTGGTCCTGCCCAACACGTCTTAAAGCAAGATTTCAAAGGATCAAATGGACTTAAAAATAACTTAATTGCATTTCAGATCAAAGCTCAAGAATATGTATAGACATAAAAAATACTCATCACCTTATGAAATAAAATACACACTGCCTAGCAGCCGATTAAAAATTCATAGGCATGCAAAGAGCTAGAATTTTTTTTTATAATGTGTAGAAAAAAATCTCAATTGAAATCAACTTAGAACTAATACAGATGTTATTATCACACAATGACATTACAGCAATTATTAAAACTGTGTTCCATGTGTTCAAGAAATTAAGGAGAAACATGGACTGCATATTTAATTTTTTAAAAATATTTTAATTAAATTCATAGAGATTAAAATAATATCTGTGATAGGAATGTACAGGTTGGAAATAATGGCCAAGGATACATTTAAAAATGATACAGTAGTCTCTGCAAAATGAAACACATGGAGTAAAATATTATTAAAAAAAAGAAATAATATATATAAATGTAATTGAATATATAAATATATGAATATATAATGTAATTTAATATATAAATGTAATTGAAGTCCCAAAGGAGAGAGAAAAAAAAATACAAGAATAGAAAAAAAGAGTAAACAGAAAAAAATTTGAAGAAATAATGGCAAAAAAATTCTATCATAAATCCATAAGCTCATAGATCTAATAATCTCAGCAAAAACCAAGTACAAAGAAAAAAATATAATCAAATTTTCAAGAATACTAATAAAGA
The DNA here is from genome assembly GCF_045843805.1 of Urocitellus parryii. Classification (NCBI taxonomy): domain Eukaryota; kingdom Metazoa; phylum Chordata; class Mammalia; order Rodentia; family Sciuridae; genus Urocitellus; species Urocitellus parryii. The sequence continues at coordinate 150,873,542 of NC_135538.1, read as the reverse complement.
CAATATCTTCCTCTACATAATAAAGTGCTAGTACAGAAAACCATGGTTGGCATCATACTTAATGGAAAAATACCAAATGCTTTCTTCTTAATATCAGTAAAAACACAAGAATGTTCGCTTTTGTCATTTCTTATCAACATTTTACTTAAGGTTTTGGCCAGTGCAATACAGTAAGAATAAGAAATAAAAGGTATCCAGATGAGACAAGAAATAAAACTGTCTTTATTCATAGACAACATGATCCTTTGATAGAAAAGCCAATAAAATTTTTAGAAAGATTCCTATAAATAGTATGAGCTTAGCAAGTTTGCATAGCTAAAAGGATCAATAAACAACAAATCAATTGTTGTACAATTTCTGTATACTAGAATTGGACAATGAGCATTATTCACATATTTACAATAATATTAAAAATATATTTAAAAATGAGTCTGATAAACATCATTCAGCTGAATACTATAAAATATTTTAGAGAAATTGTTACTAAATGGGAAGATATACTTTGCTTATTGGAGACTGTCTTGTTTACATATCATTTTGACCATTTGGTTCATAGAGTCAAGAAAATCTCAATAAAAATTCCAGCATTTTTTTTTTGCATAGAAATTGACTAGGAATTTCTGAAATTCATACAGAAATACAAAAGAACTTAAATCACAGAAATAATTTTTTAAATGAACGATTAATAGTACCTATTTGTGAGTTTAAATCTGTCACATAAATGCAGTTTAGGATTCAGGTCTGTATGGACAGTGCAAAGAAACTGGCCCACCTTATAGAAGGACTGATATAAACCTAGAGATCGCTGATTAGTGACAGAGGCAAAAGATAACAACGTCAGGAGAAGAAAGAAGGTTTTCCAACACACTATGGTAGAATAACTGGAATGACATCTATTTTTTAAAAGGAAGGAGGGAGGAACAGAATGAAATTTTTTTAACTCCTTTTTCTGAAGCACGTACAAAATTCAACACGGGTCATAGGCCCAAGTCACAGACTGCAACATTTCCACAGGAAACAGGAGAAAGTCCTTGATCTTGGCTTCAGCCGTGCTTCCACACTGTGACTCTAGACCAGCAACCCGCAAAGGACAGAGAAGACGTGAACTAGACTGTTGTCAGAACGAGCAGCCCCGACCTCAGAGGTGCTTTCGAGAGCGAGTGGTGACAGCCAGCGGTGACAAGCAACCTGTGCCTCACACATGGGATAAGGCCCTGCGTCCGGACCATGCCCAGCGCACTCACAGCTCCTAACTGCACACGACGTGGGTCCCAGGAAAGAGTGGAAGGCCAGGAGAACAGACGCTTTAACAAGGAAGACTTAAAAATGAGCCCGTGAGCCCATGAGAAGGAGTTCAGGTCGGTCCTCGGTGGGAAGCAAATCAGAACAGACAAGGAGGCATTTCAGAGATATGAGTTTTGTTCACCTCAAAACACAGGACTCCACATTGGTTACCCCTGAGTCTTGGAAGTGGTCCACTTTATACTGTCAGCTAGATGTGAATTAGCAGGCAGGGGCCAGCGTCCCCACACTGTCCACAGAAGTGACATTTGATGTGGTCGTAAGGACGAGGCTTTAAAGTGGAAGGAAACACTGGAAGAAGCATGAGATAGAGCAACCCCAACAAAATTAGAAAAATAACTTCTATTTCACGGAAAAAGACTTTTTAAAACAATTTAAAAGGAAAACAATAAAATTTCCTCCCCTGTATTTAAAGCTCTTCACGATTTCATTCATGATGCTGCATGAATCACCTCCTTTTATCCAACCAACTTTAATGAGCTGAGATGCCTTGGGTTTCTTTTTCTCCTTTGTTTATCAACAACACAGATTTCTCCTGTCACTTTATGGAGCTAAAAAATAACCGCATCATATTTCTTACCAAAAAGAAGTTGCTACTGGCGTCTCCTTGGGAAGTGGGGGCTGAGGCATTTCACCTGCAGCCCCCAGCCTGCCACAGCACGTTGCTCTGTGACAGCGACGCTACGCCGGTGCGGTGCATGCTGGGTAGCCCTGGCTGCAAGCATTCACACTGTATTAATTAATTCATCACCTAAAAGCTAAGTATTGATTTTTTAATGGTTTTACACATCTATTTAAGCTTCTGTGATGTGATTAAGAGGATGTGTGTTTACTGTAAATTATCTAACAAGTACAATGGTACTTCTCTCAGACATAGCACACAATTTAGCTTGTGAGCGAAGAGGGGAAGCTTCATCAAGGTATTTTCTCCGATGCTTATCATTTGTTTAATAGCCATTAAAATATGGCCTTAAAATTCCTTATTTACAATGACAGGTTCTGTCTCTTGATTTATGTTAAAAAGTAATGATGACATCAATGATTTTTTCCTCTAATCCTAGGACAAATCCTATAGTAGGATAAAAACATTTTGAGTTGCTCAAATCGGTCATATGCAAGTCACTTTAGTACTGATTGAGGAAGATGTAAAAATATTTTACACTTTCTTTTTGATTTCTAAAATGTAACTCACAACACATTTAGGAATATGTCCATGTGTATTGATAGCATTTCCTTTCTCTTTTATAATACAGGAAACAAAGCAACACAATCTAGTATTCATTCATAAAACAAAAGTGGCTTAGCTCCTGTGTCCACCAAACTAGAGGTCATGCCATTTATAGGATAAACTGATTTTTCAGTGTCAACTCATAAAACGGAAGCACTTTGATGGTAATTGCTTTCAGAACACATGATTTTGTAAATACGTGGGGGAGGACAAGAGGCCAGTTCCCTGTGTCCTCTGATGACCTTCAGCATGAGGGCCACACCATATGTGACATGGCAGGAGCGCTGAGGCTTGTCCTCTTACAGGACTTTCACTACACAGCCCTATCATCTCTCAGTTGTTTTTTCAGTTCCTTCTAAAACCATCATAAACCCAAATTTGGGGTTTGGAAGGGAAGTGCTGTGCGATGCAGTTCCACCTAAAATCCAGTTCACCTTGAAACATTTCAGACAAGGCTGATCTTCATGGCCGAGGCATGCAGAGCCTGCAAGAATTACTGTGACTGTGTGTGTGGAAACAAACAACAGGCCGTGACTTAAATGGGGGGCATTTAGGTAAAGAAGTCTCGTGCTCTCTGTCAAGGTGGGAAAAGACTCCCTTGCTCCTCTCCCACTAACCCACTTCACGACAGCTTTGGAGAACCTGATGGTGGATGATCACATGGCTGCTTGTCTTCTTGGGCTCTGCTCTAGAGGAGGAGGTGGCTGTGTTTTTCTGGGAGCAGTTGCTGCGGTTACTCAGTTTACAGATGACATCCAACTGGCAGTGGGAGACAGGAGGCTATTTGAAGCTACTCAGCGTGTAGAGATGAAAGGTGCAGAATCAGCCTGCTAGGCCTTCTGATAGCATTAATTAGCAGCAGAGTTAAGGTTGCTATACATCCCTGACTCTCTTAAGTCAAAGTTGGATTTTTATTCTTAGTGTCAAAAAAAAGGAAGAAAAAACCAACAACAGGATGCCTCATATTTTATGGATAAGAAGAAAGTGCCCCCCCCCTTTTTGTAATTAAAACTAAATAGGTGCATGTGCAGTCAGTTTTGACTTAGGGAAAGATATGCCCTTTTCTGAGGTTTGGTTCCTTCCTAGTTCCCTTCAAATAATCACCATTTGGCACTTCTTTAAAAGTGTGCATAATTGGGATTTTAAAAAGGCTTTTTTTGATGATGAAGAAATCTTCTCATTTGTGGTCAACTTCAAATAAGTGTTTGGATCCTCAAAATGAAATTAAACATTTCCTATTTACATCTGTGCACAAGCCCGTGCTTCCTGCCCCTGTGTGCTCCACATGAATGCAAACCCACGGGAACTTAACTATGCCACCAACAGGGCACAGGCGGAGAGCTGGCCATCAGAGCCCACTTCAGGAAGCGGCCTCCCCACTCAGCTCCTGTGTCTCAAGGGGAGGGTGTCCCGGTCAGCTGGATGGGCTGTGATCAGCCCAGAACATTGCAGGAAGGAGGGATCTTGGGAAATAGAAGATGATAAAATGTGACTTCCAATATCAGAATGGGAAAAAGACTGATCCACAGGAATTCCTAGGATTCCTTATTGTTGTTCATGACATTGATTTAATAGACCTCAGGCTACTTCCTACTGAATACAAGTAGAAGGGAGAAATCATGGATCAGCGTATAAGCAGCCAGAGAAAGCTCTCTCTGGCATTCCTAAGTGTGGGAAGATTTGGGAAGAATGACTTGAGTTGTCGTTCATTCATTCAACAAACATTTACTGAACATTTGTGACACGTCAGTCACTGTTTCAAGCAACCAGGGTGCAGCGGCGAATGGAATGGGAGGCACACAGCCTCTGCCTTTGTGGAGCTTCCGGTGCAGAAAGGAGGAAGACAGTCCTCGGTGGGAAAGGGGGTGGGGAGAGGCGGGAGGGGAGAGGGTGAAGGAGGCCATGCCGGAGGGGACCATACAGGCTACGGTAGGGTGGCAGGGGACCTCAGGCAGCTCATCGGGCATGGAGTGTCCCCATCATTCCCACAGGTGGCCACTGCTCATCCCAGGTCGAGAGGGAGGCATGGCCCCAGATGCTGTCACCTCTGACCCTGTGTCATGCACATCCCAGGACAGCCATTTACAGGTAGCCAAGCTAGTCACAGGGCCTGGGGGCGTGGGGGAAGCTGCTGGTTCACAGAGCCTCACCTTTGTCGTAGGAATCAGGAGCGTGGATCCGAGCACTTGGTGGGCACCAGTACACAGAACCGTGGGCTTCGCGATCTCAGTGCGGGAGAGGTCAAGTGTCCAACGAACAGTGTACACCTGATGAGAACCGCAGCCTCTGACGGACAGGCCTGGGCCAAGTGCTGGGACTGAGACGTGATCAGGGGCTGCGGTTCACCTGCTCCAGAGCAAGGCATTTCGCCAGCCCCTCGAAAGTCCATGTGGTAATGAATCATGTAGTAAAAACTGCACGCCCAACACGTCGAGGAACTGATTAGAAATGGACCAACCCCTGGCTTATTGAGGGGGTCGGAGCTGGATGTCACGCTATGTAGAAGGTCCTGGAAAATACCCCCAGGTCAGGCAGAAAGAGCATTTAGACAAAGAGAAACCTTCCCACAAAGAACTCAGCAATCTGCAAATGGGACGTGTCCTGGTGTCAGCCACGGGGCAGTGGGTCACACGCGGAGTGGCTGTTTGCTGCTCAGTCGTTCCAGGCGCTCTGTGCTCTGTGCCTCTCTGGGTCCTCTCCCAGTTGGCTTCTGACAGTTGGAAGAGCTGACTGAGAGACCAGAGGTGGGAGGAGGGCGCACGGTGCCTGATCCTGGCCTCTTCCTGGCTCTGCGACACGGGGGCAGTCGCTGCACTTCCCAGAGGCTAGGCCTCTCCTCAGGAGGCCCAGCCTTCACCAGCTCTGTGAGGCCAGCCTCTTCTCCTTTGTCTTCTAGTGATGGCAGCATTGATGGTCCCTGGGTGCCACACCACATAACCTCTGGAACCCCTGATCACCCCTGTGACTCCTTCAGTGAATTTATTTTCAGTGAAATCCTTTGGAGGATGGCATCTGTTTCCTGCTCTAACACCCAACTGCTCCAACCCCTTTGTTCTGCATGGCACAAGATCAGAGTAAGAACTGTGTGTGTGACCTTGGACACGGTGTGTTCTCCTGTCCTAGGAGCCACACCAGCTGCGCCTTCACAAAGATCTTGGTATACGACAGAGTACTTGAGGGCTGGCTCACAGGCCTCCGGCCTGGGCACACTGCAAGCCTCTGGTGGTTCTGTGGCTAGAGCCAGTGTGACAGTGAGTGAGGAGCCCTGCCCAAACCAGAGGGTCATGGGACACAAGGCCCGCAGCCTGGAGGCTGTGCACCTGACTCTTTCCTGCTCTGGAGTCTTGGTTGAGTAGCGAGGGTCTTGGAAACCAGCAGGAAGAAGCTGAGAGAGCCCTGTGTGGTCTGAGGAGTCTCCAGGACGCTGCCACAGCTGGGCCAGGTCCCAGGGTCCGTGAAGAAGGCAGCTTTTCTTGGAGCCTTCAATTTCAGGCCATTTTCTCATTTAGAAGAGAAGAAAAGGATCTAATTCAAGCCACCCACCATCAAGTCGATCATGGAGACCAAGGTGACAACTAAGAGCTCTAAATGCTTGGTCCAGGAAGACACTCGGACGGAGTGGCTCGCTTCTGCCTTGCTCTGAGAGAGGCAGCACTTGCTGTGCCTCTCGGGTAGTTCTGGCAGCTGGGGTTGAGCCCAGACCCTCCCCATCCCTGGAAGACCACTCAGCAACCCGTCAGACACCAGCTGATGCCCACATGGTGTTCAGAGCCAGTGCGGGGAGAGTGCCCACTGGGATCAGGCACCTGCTGTCACCAGCTGGACGTGCTCAGTGCTGGGGATGCGCTCTGTGTTCCCTGGAGACTTCTGACCATGTTCCTCAGTACTTCAGTCATGAAGGATCGGCTCTTCATGGAGTGGTGATGAAATCCAATCTGGTGACAATGAAGAAATTCAGAAGATGAGTCAACTCTTCATAGACGCCTTGAATAGTCTTGGGCTTAAAACCATGACACTGTGGTTCTCAAGTACTAAGTCATGTTACTAAGAATTTTAAGTGTCTCCTTGGAATCATCAGTTACCTAAAGAAATGGCTTTTAAAATGCGTCTTCTTTCCTCCTCGCAGATGCCGTGAGTCCTGCCCTCAATGGCATGATCTGCCCGTGTTGCTGGAAAAGCTCGACTTGGGAGGCAAGGTGTGCTTGTGTCCTCACTTACTACTTCCTTCGTCACTGATGAGGAGTGGGAGACGTGCTCTAGTCGACATGGTGAGCCCATTGTGACGTCTGCCCAGCCTCCTCCTTGTCCACCAGGTAGAGAGCTGAGACCACGTCGGTCATGGGCCAGAGGCTGTTTCCAGTTTGCACTGTGCTGCTCAGAGTCATTGTTATTTCAGTGAAAACTCAGGTTTTGCCCACCTCAATGTGAACTATCTGTTAGCAGAGAGACCATAGTGGACCTCCAGGTCAGGCGCCACCACCTGCTCCAAGAGCTGGCTTCAAATCAGAGCCACTTGGCCACACGTCCCCTCTGGAGCTGTCTCCAGGAGGTGTGCAGGGCTCACGGCTGCTGGGCAGTGTAGAGACCTCACCTGGTCTCGGGCCTGGAAAGATGCCGTCCTTCTCCCCTGGTCTGGACATGCTGGCTGAAACATAGGAAATGCATGTATTTTAAAAATGAGAAGAAATCTTGGATGAATTCACTCCTCTTGTTGACAAAGCTTCAGAGTACACATGCTAACTAGGTCCAGTTTCCAAAAAGAGCTTATTTTTAAATTTTTATCATAGATTCCTTTATGTTTTAATAGATATCTTTTAAAAATTGGCTTTTTAACCATTTTTATATAATCCAATAAAATATTTTTGAAAGATCAAAAATCTGAAGAATGACTCTGGATTTAAAAGAAAATAAAAAACTGGTGAGGCAAATGCTACCTTGACCACACGTTAGTGGGATGTACTGACCAGGTCAGTCCTTATCACTTATGCTAAAGTTTTAAAAATGTAACATCAGAGAGTATCTATGAAAATCAAAATCCATCTCACATTCCCTCTGGCTGAATGTGTGGAGAGTATTCTCATGTGTTTCCAGCAACACCGTGGACCTGCCACCCCTCAGGACTGCACAGGGCCAGCGCAGGTCGGAAGCACACGGGGACTCTGGGAAGAACAGCGGTCTTGTTCTTCAGGGTGTCCTCCGTGCTGAGCTCAAAGCCTCCCCCCGGGTGGTCAGTCCTGGTATGTGAATGACAAGCGGTCAGCAGATGTGCAGTGCAGGCCCCGGAGAACACAGTTCATGGACGTGGAAAGCAGAGCTCCGGCGGCTCTCCTGTCCTGAGGAGCTGGTCAGGCAGAGCGCGCCCCACGCCCTCCCTGGGGTTGCTCACTTGGCCCGTCCTGGAGTTCTCCCGTGGGGCGCAGAATCTGGGCCTCAGGCAGGTGACCAAGTGGCAAGAGCACCTGCAGGCGTTGAAAGGGTGGAGAGGAACATGCCTGCAAGGAGGACGAGCTGGGGACACGGATTCCACGTTACTGAACAGGGCTGAGCCGTGTCGGAGTCACAGGGCAGGGCGGTGTGCGCGCTCAGTGGAAACCTCGCCGGAGCGCACAGACACGAGTCAGTAAGGACACTCACGTGGCGGGTGGGAAAGTGCGTGTCTCGTTTGTAACACTCCCTAAGAGCAAAGGAGAAGTCAGACTGTGGGACTGCAAGGGCTGCCCCTGCACCTCGCAGCACGGCCCACTGGGTCCTGGTGGGGACGGCTCTGGCGAAGGCTCTGCTTCCTACTGTCCCTAAGGAGTCAGGCTCTCCTGCAACATCTGTACCACAGTGCTTCCCAGGGAAGGGGGAGTAGGGAGGACAGGGCAGCAAGAGCCATGGCTGTGGCCAACTGATCATAAGAGCCCCTGGGAAAGGTCCTCTGGGCTCTGGTGGGCAGGGAAGTAGGCCTGGCAAGCAGAGCATCTTGACCTCTGGTCATCAAACACCTCCCAGTCTCCTCCCTTGCCTCACAGGGAGGCAACCCAGAGTACCTCTCAGTCACTGTGTTGACTGTCTGCAGGGGGGCCACGCCCCGTCACTTCTAGATGTGACTTCCTGGGTCCAGGGACAGGCAGGCCTAAGAGACAGGTTCCTTGCCACTCCTCGCCATGCACGTACCAGCGTTCCACGGCTGAGGAGGGACATAGCCACAATAGAACTAGAGCTTGGAGAGAGGGAAGGGACTGCTCCTCAGGAACTCAGCCTGTTGGGCTCCCTGCACTCCATTTGTCTATAAAATGCTCCTTTCTCTTGTAATCTTCTTTTTCCTGTGACATTTTGCCAAAGGCATTGAATAATATTCCCAAATTCCCAGGAGATTGAATCTTTCCAATTACTTTTACTAGCTACCTATAAAGTGTAGCATGTGCTGGTTTTAGTGAGTTTAGGATCCAATTGGACAAACAGGGCATATACAAAAATAATTTTGATAAAAATATTAATTTCAATATATTCTGAATGGCTAGTGATTAACTTTACAATTTAACCTTTGTGCAGTTCAAAGAAAGGAAAAGTCCCCATCATAACTCAAATAATGGGAACCATTACAGATTCTATGTTGAGGAGCAGCAAATCAGAAGAGTTTCTGAAAGTTGCTGTGTAACGAAGCTTATGTGTGTGGGATGTAGCAATGGGGCCTTTCTAGCCCATGGGGCCTGCATCCCTCTGGGGCCTTTGTGTTGTTCCAAGATTGTGCTGGAGTTGAGAATGTCCACAGTTCTTTCTGGGCAGAGATGACCTGCAGTGCTCAGATTCTCCTTTAATCTTTCATTAGCTAAAGAATCCCAGTCTTCTGAGAAAAAAAAAAAATGATACTCTTACTCTCCATGTGTTTATCTGCTGATACTTTAAGTTGAGCATTGAAAATAATTCATTAAATGATAGCTGTAATGAAGTGTGAAATAAATTATGTTTTTGTTGGTGATAAAGATTATTGTGTTAGGCGAAAACATATTTATCACATCACCCTGACAGTACAGACCCACCATATAGAAGAACAGAAAAACAAACAGGACACCAACACACGAAGTTCAATTGCTCCTTTCCCCAGCGCGGCAGTCATGACACCTGCAGCTGGGGTCAGAGCTGCCTCCAGGCACCTCGAATCCCCACACAGTGGCTTGGGACTCAGTCCTACAAACTGACTTTCAGTGGCTTCCCAGGGCCCGAGGAGGAAGTTTTATAAAGGATCGGCTTCCCTAAGACTGGTGTCCCCTCTGTGCCACCAAGGTGATTTAGCCAGACCATTCAACCCACCTAAGAAGTACAGCGTTTTAGGTCCTTATCAGAATTCAATTATTTGGAGGTGAGACATTTTCACACTATCTTCAGACAGTTTCCTATGTAATATTTCAATATTATGAAATAGTGCATTTGCTCTAGTGTTAACTAAAAACACACAAAGTAGCATGTACAGCTATATATCTGGAATTATCAAGTACATTTTAAGTATGAGTATAGTTTACCTGTGTTTATAGTGATCACCTTAATGGAAAGATCAGTTGATTGTTCTTTTCCCACTTTTACTTTTTGTGCATTTTCTGTGTTTTTCATAATAGGCATTATTTTTAAATCTTTCACAATAAAATATTAACTTCAATAAGCTGGACAAAATACAATGTGTTGGATATGTATAGGTGTGTACTCTGTATAGGTCGCTCCCTGGATTTTGTGGTTTGTTCTTTTAGTACTGGGGATTGAACTCAGGGATGCTTTAACCTGAGCTACATCCTCAGCCCTCTTTATTTTTTATTTTGAGACAGGTCTCTCTATGTTGCCCAGGCTGCCCTGTAACTTGCAATCTTCCTCCCTTGGTCTCCTGCGATGCTGGGATTATAGGAGTATACTACTGTGCCCATACAGGTCTGTGTGTACGTGGGGTGGGGGGCACCTTTCCCAAATTAACTACATACTAATAAAAGACTTACTTACATTCTCTGTTCCTCAGTTTTCTTCTTCATAAAAGTGGGAATAACACAGATGGATGCATCCTGCAGGCCTATAATCCTAGGAACTAGGGAGGGTGAGGCAGGAGAATGGTGAGTTCAACGCCAGCCTCAGCAAAAGCGAGGCCCTAAGCAACTCAGTGAGACCCTGTCTCTAAATAAAATACAAAATAGTGCTGGGGATGTGGCTCAGTGGTCGAGTGCCCCTGAGTTCAATTCCTGCCCCCCCCCAAAAAAATGGGGATAACACTATTTAAGAGAAATATTGTAAAGATCAAGTTAATATGTAAAAAGTATGAATAATGGTGCTAAGGAAATAATAAATGCTCAATAAATATCATATTTTCTTCTTATGATTGTCATTATTTATTAACAATTTATAGAAAGATATATAAACTCAAAGTAAATAGAATTGAATGCCAATAGTAGTTAACACCAGTGAGATTCTGGGAGTTGATTTTTCTCTCTTAATTAACTTTTGTTATTTGTACAATAGGCATCCACAGTTAGAAAGAAATACATTATCTCAAAATGTAAGAAATTCCTTATCTTTGAAGTGAATTTTGTTTGCCTAAAATATCCCCCAGTGTGTTTTAGGGACAGTTTTTAGGAGCTGGATGTAGAGCAATCCGGGGAAGCTGAACACATGGGGGATTTCCTTTGTGCTTTCTGCACCTGTGTTCCCAGGAGATAGACTTGGCTTTTAGGTGACATTTTGCCTCCCTGATTTATTAGGTCTGTAGGTACAACCCACCCACTCTTCCCAACACTTTCTAAGATGCCCTGAAGTCAAGAGTCCCACATTCAGTACAACACACTTAGGGTAAATCCACCAATTTGGTTTCATTTCCAAATTACAGGGATGCTTCAAATAGTCACAGAACCCAGAGACTCAGAAGCTGCTGCTAGAGTGCTACTGCTTTGGTCCTAAAAGAACTATTGTCTCTGATATTCCATGGAACTGAGTCCAAAAGGAGCTGCCTGCTGGCCTTGTTGAAGGAAGGCGGGATCCCAGGGGGACTGGCTCCGTCCAGAATCTCCTCCGTCCTTTCAGGAGGCTGCTGCTTGCACTCACCGGGCCTGAAGGGCGAGATGCTGGACAGCCAGGGAGCTCTTTCTGCTTCCTGCCAGCACCAGAGAAACCGTCTCCAAGGTGCTTATCATCTCACGAGGTGCTGGGACACTTACTAGATGCTCAGATGGACATGGGTGAGATTCAGAGATCACATCCCTCGTGGGAGACAGAAAGCAGAGTGGAGACGTGAAATTTCCCTCACCTGGAGAAAGGCTCCACAGACCTTGAAACACAGCGTGTGTTCTGCTGGGCTCGTGAGGTTACTGGGTTTCGCTGATGGACTTCCAGAGAAGGGCTACCCCCTGTTCACCTGGTCACTCTTGAGCAACAATGACAATACAGTGTGTGTTCAGCTCATTGAACACTTGGGACGGCATCGACGTGGAGTCACTTGAGTGTCACCCTGTCCTCGGCAGTTCAGAGGAGGCCTTGGAAGCCCACACCATAACTTGCATCAGAATCGTTTTCCTCTTCCCTGGGAGGATTCCTGTCTGGGACAGTGACAGATGAGGGGTTCGGGCCTCACCTCAACAGTGTCCTCTGGTCCAACACAGACAGGTTCAGGCCCACTAATGGGAACCCACGCTAAGGCTGTAGCAAAAGAGAGGAGCTTTCTCTGGAGAGGAGAGCTGAGTCTGAGGAAAGGTACCATGAGCAGATTCTCCAGCCAGGCGGAAAATGCCCACAGGGAAGGGGCTTCATTAAAAAAATTAATCCTTATGGAAATGTGTAATGCCACACTGTTCAAAAGGGTTTCCTATCCCCCACCCAGGATAGAACCTGCCTTCAGCTCTTCGTGATTCCCGAGAACTGAGTGATGTGTCTGTTGGCAGCCGGGGCACTGGTGGGTCCTGGAGCCCAGCAGAGGAGCCCGGGCACCCCATGCAACAACCCAGCAACAGGGGGGCGGTTCCTGGTATGTCTGAGACATCCCCCTGTGAGATTTGAGGTCACAAGTGCTGGGAAGTGTCCTGGGTGCATATGTGGGGTATATATATGTGCTGGCAGAGGTGGGGTACAGCACACAATGTGCCAAATATAGTAAAAAAAAAATACTAGAGTTTGATGTAGTGGCTAGAAGAACTTATCCGGTCTCCAGAACTTTCAGAGATTGTCAACTTCACATTCTATCAACTATAAAACATAAATTCCTTTGCGAACTTCAGTTTTATCTATTTGATTTAGAAATTAAAGAAAGTTATCAGTGGGCATAAAGTCTCAATTATGGAAGATGAATATAAATTCTAGAGACTGGCTGGATGATCATGTCCCTTTAATTAACAACACTGCATTTTACATTTAAACCTTTAAAATGGTAGATTTAATCCTGGGCTCTTATTACAATACAGTAAAAAAAGTATGAGAAGAAATTCTACCATTACCATTTGGTAGAAGATTCACTTGGTTCTGTGGAAATTAAACCAACATCACTAAATTAACATGTATACCAAGGAATTCAGTATTAAAGGGCCTAACCATTTTCTTTGATAAAATCATGAAAAATAATTTTTAAAACAGGACAAAACATCCCAACTTTTATTAAATCAAGATGGCATACTAACCATTAATTGAAATTAAGGTACATCTTGAACCTTCTGCTCAATTCAGGCAAAATGGTTCGGCTTTCTCAGAAGTCATCCTGAATAGACAGAGAGATAAAAGCTGCACACTTCCGGGCCTAGTTCAAGCAGGGACTCAGTGCCTAATTCTCCACGGCTGCTTGGTTTGAAGAGGTCATTTTTTCCAATAACAATTTGATCTCCAGACACATTAACCTGCCCCATCTTGTGTTCTTTTAAGGACAGTTCTCCCCGATATAATAATTCACTAAAAGCTATACATTTTAAAACGATTCCATCATTTACGCTTAAAATTGATCAAAATTGACAGAGGTCCAACCTGGCACCCTGGGTGGTGGGACCTGCAGTCTCTGACACTTCACGAGTGTTTTTGTCAGCTTTTTCATCACTGTGACCAAAAGACCTCACAGGAACAACGTGGAGGAGAGAAAGTTCATTGGGGGTTATGATTTCTAAGGCTCAGTCCAGACGTGGCGGGCCTCACGGCTCTGGGGAGGAGGTGAGGCGGGGCATCATGGTGGAAGGGCGTGGCGGAGGACAGCAGCTCAGGACATGACACCGAGGAAGCCCAGAGAGCTCAGCTCACCAGGGACAAAACATGAACCCCAAAGGCTGACTGCCTGCCCGTGATGCCCCTTCTCCAGCCACACCCCGCCTGCCTGCAGTCACCACCCAATTCACCCGTACAAGTGGGTTAACCCACCCATTAGCTTACAACTCTCCTCATCCTTTCACTTTTGAAATTCTTGCATAGTCTCACATGAGTCTGGGGGGAACAGTACATATCCAAACCAGCAGCATGTCAGTAGTTGGTCAGCGGAGTCTCAAGAACTTTCTCTGGTCCAACTACTATATATTACATTCTGCATCAGACTCCTGCAAACACTTTAATAAGTCGCTTCTCCTTCTGCTGGAGATCCTCCTCAGCTCCTGCTTGGCTTTGCTTCTGTATTGCAAAGTCTTGGACGTCATTGTCCCAAGCTTTTCAGCTCCTGTATTAGCATATGCAATGTCTCCTGCACACAGCTCATTTCACATTTTCAGAAGTGTAACATGTTTCCCCCCAAAATTTATATATATATATATATATATATATATATATACCATTTCTTTGAGATGATACAAACTCCATCTAATGTGCTACTAATGCAACACCATTAAAAGCATCAACTTGAATCATCCTTTTGGATCATGATTTCACATAAAACCCCACCTGCCTGAGAAGCCCCACCCATACTCATTCAGTTCTGTGACCTGAACACTTGGTGCTGGGCTGTAATTCTTTTCAAAATCAGAAATAGGTTTACATTGAAGTTTATTGTCAAAAAAGAAATACCATTGGGGTTTTGTGATGTGGACTTTTTCTTTTTTTATTTATTTTCAATAGAAACTCCAATATCAAAGATTCATTTTGGATGTTCCGGAAGAAAAACAAATATGTAATATTTGAGCATATAAGACGATCATTTGTTGAGTTTTGTGACCTTGAAAGCAGACTAGGCCTCGTAGGAAATAGAAGGGTAACTGAGAGACAGCATTTGGTCATTCATCTGTGGCCAGGTTTCTGTTCTCATTGAGTTGGACTCTCCCTTTAGTAGGAAATGCAGCCGGGAATGTGGACTGCCTCACTCAGGAGTCAAACTGTCCTCTGAACAGCCTCCTGCCGTGGCGCGGATTCCACTCTGAGGAGGACAGGGGAGCACTGGGTGTTTCTAGAGCAGAGCTGTTTGGGCTTCAAGTCTTCAAGAAAAGGAAGGTGTTGGGGACATGGGGCATCTTCTCCAGATTCTTTATCTGTATGCGGTTTCCTTTGATACAGCATAAAATTTATTCATTCACCTGGGCCCAGTGGCACATGCCTGTAATCCCAGTGGCTTGGGAGACTGAGGCAGAAGGATTGCAAGTTCAAAGCCAGCCTCAGCAACATCGAGGTGCTAAGCAACTCAGTGAGACCCTGTCTCTAAATAAAACACAAAATAGGGCTGGGGATGTGGCTCCATGGCCCAGAGCCCCTGAGTTCAATCCCCAGTGACCCCCCCACCCCCCAAATTACTCATACAGGTTAGTAACAACAGAAATAGGTTGTCTTTTATATCCCAGCCACTCTGGGAAAAGGAAGAGGGAAGAGAATGGTACTTCAACTAGCAAATCCAAATCTCTAAATCAGCTCTCCCTGCCAAATGCCACTGGCCTGGACTTGGTTCAACCCAAGTTCCCCCCTAACCCTGTTTGTGTGGATGCATGCTGAGAGCCATAGCTGAGTCTATATGGCCCCTGGCATTTTGCCAACAGTATTGGTTGACAGGTGAGGGATTACTATCCGCCTCCACCGCTGCGACTTTTGAGTTCTCGCGCTACTTTGGAGTTCTCGTGGGGATTCCCCGGGATTCCCAGAGAGTTCCCATTGGTTGGGGAAGTGCAGGAGGAGGGATTTCCGGAGGAGATATTTCTGGTGGCTGGTTCCTGGAGGAACCCCGTGGTGGTCGGCAGATTTCCCAGGAGTGTGTGTGAAGTGTGCTGGTGGAGTTTAAAAATAAAGTTTGTTCCTGCTTCAATGGCTTGTGAATTGTGCCCAGCCAGACTGCAGCAGATGCAGATTGTTTATGTTATGGAAAATAACTGATTGAAAATGCACAGTAAGGATAACCCCCACCTCCATAACCACCTGGAAGATACGAGTTGAGATCCTGAGAACATCTGGACACATGGGACACAGGGGTTGGGTCGCTGAAGATGCCCTTTCCTATTGCAGAACACTGCGTTCCACTACCCTCTCCTAACTTCACGTTATTGTATGTATATTTTGTCTCAGTGGAAACTGCAGAGCTGGGTTGTGTGATAGAATCCCAGACTCTCGCTTCCACTTGTTTAATTTACCTCTTAGAATTAATAGCAAGTTAATTAAAATTAATAGCAAATTAATTAAAATTAATACTGAACTCTAAAGCAACCGTCGGTCGAGGGTTGCCAGTGCACATTGAGACATTATTTCCCAACTTAGTCCTGTGCTGGGCACATTTCCTGTGCCTGCCCCACATGAGCACCCTTGGTCATTTGTCATCAGACTCCAAATTTAACCAAGTTAACATATTTTATTTAATATTCCCCCAAGGAAATATATTGAACCCTACTAAAATAGCAGGGCTTATTTGGGTAAAGAGGTTTCCCAATAAATCACACACATGCAGCCAACTCTTTAATATCCTGCATATATGTAAAGAAACAGCTGCCTGAGCTGTGGAAGGTATCATGAAACCTAACCTCCCTCCCACGGAGAGGGCTAGCTTTTCGGTCCTCTCACTTTGCCTGTTGGAAGGCAAGGAAAAACGCCTCCTTTAACTTAAAGCACCACTTTTAATCTTTATTAAAATGTGACATAATGCACTTTTGCTCTTTCAGTGTGTGTTGGGCAAGATGTGTCTTATCTCAAGAAGGGCCACATGCCTAGAGCGCAGTAGGGTGCAGGAAGAGCCTGGAAAACTTGTGACTGAGCACAAGGAGGAAGGGCCACAGGGAAGGCCCCCTGGGTGGGGGGGAACAGCCCTCAGGTTGATCCTGCTGAAGGAGCAGCAGCGGGCGGGGGCTTCACGAGGGAGTCAGTGGGGACGAGGTTGGCCCCAGCTGCCGTCTTAACAGTCTCTGATAGTGTTATTTAACAGGCTCAGTCGGTTCTGAGTCGTGGAGCAGCCTCATTTCAGGAGAAGAAGGACATGGTGACAGGAACCCTGGAATGCCAGACAAGGCTTGTTCTGGGACAAGAGTGACTGAGGGTGGCAGGTGACTCCACTGTCCTCTCCTCACTCAGCTACCAGCTGGGACTCCCGCATAGAGCATGGCTCTGGTGAGAATTGAAGAAGCTTATTTCTAAATAAAATAACTTGTCGTTTTTCAGGATGCGCCACATTGAAGCAGTGCTTCCCGCGTGACTCGACTTATTCTTTTTTTTTTTTTAATTTGGTATATGGCTGCTCATTGACTATTATCACCTCTTAGTCACTTTCTCTAAACTTTAGACATCAAATTTTCATAAACATTGAGGCTACGTTGTCAGCTGAGTAAAAAATAGTTGAGATCACTATTAATATTTCAAGTGAGAGGTTTCTATATTTGAATTTTATGATGTGACCTCTTTTCCACAGTCATGTTTTATTGAAGTTGTATAATGCCAAGTTTTTATCATACACACACTTGACAGCGTTCTTCATTCAGACGGTATTCATGAGGCCTCCAATAATTGCAAGGTGCTTACTTTATCAGGCAACAGCAGGGGAAGCAAGACATGACTCTGTCCTCAACGGTCTTACATTAAAATAACACAAACAGAAAATACACGCTGTAAAATCAATTCACATGGAGACCCAAGGTCTCCTCCAGTGGAGGCGGCTGCAGTGGTGTTGCAGTGCAGAGCGCTGGCCTCAAGGCCCGATGGCCACGGTTTGAACCCTGACCCTGGCCCCCTCAAGCCCTGGTTTTCCGCATATGCAGTCCTGGAAATGTGAACAGTATCTGGATCACAGAGTTACAGTCAGGATGGAAGAGAGCGCATACAGTGCTCCAGGCACACGGGGAGAGTTAAAGACACTTTTCCACTCTTCCCTGGTGTTTCTGCATTGTTTGACCATCTGAGAGAATAGCCAGCGTTGTGTCAGGAGATATTCAAGGACAGTGTAAACTTCTCCCTCCCTGGAGACATCACGGGGTAGTAAGGCAACGACCTTCCGTCCGCTCCCTGGAGGGGATCTGTTTACCTTCCAAGGTCATTAGCCTAGCGATGGCTTCCCTCTCTCCCTCCAGGGATGTCGGCTTACATATTAAGAGTGGAAGGACAGTCCAGTCACCTGCCGCCCAGAGATTCCGAACATTCAGAGATTCCTAACATGGGGGTTGTTTTCTTCAGATGCACAGGTGACATATGCCACTGGCCACATCTCTCTGTGGGAACTGGGCACTGAGGATCCCACACAAGGCTATTACTCCTGCTGATGCTGCAGTTGGAAGTGTTTGTTTCTAACCCAAGTAGATGCAACTGATAGACAGATGACAGAGACTCAGACTGACCGAGGCACACTACATTTTTAGCTTGCAGGTACAGCAAAATTTCAGACTGTTTAGTTTTTGACCTGGTGGTAGTTAACCTAAGACTTAGTCATCATTTCCACTGGGAACATTGGTGTCGCTGTTATCAAAGAAGATATGAAGGACAAAGTAGCCTTTGAGATAGATCCCTTAAGAATGGGTGGAATGGGACCGCTTTCAGATGGGGTGGAAAAGCATTTTGAAAATCAAGAATAAAGTAGAGCAGACTGTGTGCCAGAGGTGAGTCTTTGTTGGGCTCACACTAGAAACTAGATTGTTCGTTGTGCTAAAGCACAGTTTACCCAAGGAAGAGCAGACAGTAGCAGAACTAGAAGAGGTTGATTCAAGAGCATGTGTTGCCTTCTCGGGGAAATAGCTTGAACCACATCAGATAACAATTCAAAAACCTTGCACCCTTAGCCAGCAGCAGGGCATTCATAAGCTGCATTTGGGAAAGATGACTCCATAGTGAGATGTGTTCAGAAAAACAGAACAGACTAGAAAACACACTGTACTATGTGGCCTGAGGTTCCAGTGGAAACAGGAGCATAGGGAACCAAGGTGGAGCAGGCATGGGGCTGCTCCGAGCTCACTGCTCTTCTGACCTTTGTTCATAAGAGTCTGACCCATTTGCGATCTTCTCAGAATGCACCCTGTTCTCAGAATGAACTCCATCCACAGCGCCTCTGACAGAGGTCAACCAAGGATTAGAGACCTCGTCAATTATAGTGAAGTTCAGCTGCATGTTGCCAAACCTAACAGTGTTCGAGCTTAGTGACTGCCATTCGCCAGGCTCCTGGACCTGTCCTCAAGAGGCCCAGAGATGAACATGTCAATGACGTGCTCTTGGTGGTCTGAACTGCTCCCTTACAGGGTGCTTCCTCCTCATGCTCCAAGATGCTTGCTTGAAGTCCAGTCTCCACACTCGTATGCCAAATTGGAGGATGATGGAAGATGGACCAGAAAACAATTTCTACTTATGTCCCTTGAACAAAAGGCAGTCACGGGCCTGCACAGAGCCTCAAGTGAGAAAGAGAGATGTCGTGTTTTCACTGGGTGGAATGTGCCCCACTCCAAAATTTGGGAAAAGAAAGGGAAAGATGGGCACCCAATAAGCAACAACACACAGGGGCACGTCACTCTTCCTGAAAAGCTTCATAATGAAATTTGGGATTGTCCCAGGGGAAAGTGAGGCTGCTCAAACCAGACTCCCCATGTGACGTCAGAGTGCCATGTAGGACCCGTATCAGAAAATGCATCATGGCTGCCTGGTACTGCCCAGTCAGATGCAAGACCCTGTTGGCCTGTGCAGTGTCCACAGTCAAATGCAGCCCAGAGGGCAAGCCTGGAGGAGGAGCTGTCTCCCTATACGTTTACCAAGGTTGGTTGGTTTCTCAGAATCCACATTAGAAAGGAGACATCTCCAAAGATAAGCCATGAGACTAAGCACATGGCCCAGTGCTGTCAAAGATATTCCACGGATGTTGACAGTGGAAAAGACCAGGGGATGAGAAAACTTCCAGGAGCAATGAGGTTGGGCTGCCCTTGAAAACCAGCAGGATTTGGATTAGCTAGGGACTGGATGGGGGAAGGAGACTATTTAAGGTGAAGGGACCAGAGATCTGAAAGCGTAGGGTGGGCATGTGCCCTGGGACTCCAGAAACACGGGGTGTGTGAAGGGAAACAGGAAAAGATGGGACCCCGGCGGCTCTGGATTCTTGACTCCAGAATCTCTTACTCCTAAGGCGTAGGCCGCCATGTGCACTCTAGGCTAACTCACTGCTTGCTCTCTGCTCAGAGTGGAGGCAGAGCTGGCACACGGCCGGGCACACAGGCAGAGCAAGAGGAAACGGGTGGACACCAAGGCGGGCAGAGCCGAGCTGCAATGGGAATAACCCACCAACATCTGACTGCCCCTGGCATGGGCAAAAGTGCACACCCCCTCCCAGGAGTGGCTGGGGACCAGGCAGAGGCCACCCCTAGGCTACTTTGTCTCAGCCTCAAGCAGACTTTCTCCCAGCTCCCAATCAATCAATTCCTACCCTTCACAGGCCCCCCAAAATCAAAGTCTGATGAATGTTTGGCTGTTAAAATAGCTGTCTGGCCTTGGACATTGTCAAGGTGCCATTAAAATGCTCATTGGGCACATACTGAGATCTAATTACGTTTAAAGCCTAACAACTGTATACAGAAGACCACCACATGTCCCTCAGACCAAGTTAGACCTTGGTCAAACTTTAAAGTCTATTCACTCTTCTTTAGCAAGCCTGAAATGTGATTAATGGTGCTATTTTTACCAAAAAAATGACCTATAAAATATAGCTTCAAACATATAAAAATCCTAGAGAAGTAGATGGGGATCGAGTCTAACTTGACATTTTTTAAAATTCGTGTAACCCGAACAGAAGGCTGGACTATATTCCAAGGCTTGATTAAGCCAAACCACATCGTTGGAAAACAGATTTTGTCTGTTTGATTTCATTTTATTTGCCTTTGCATTCCCGAGAAGAAAATAGCCAAGAGTGGATCGTGAAGAGACTTTAAAAGCCTGCGGGGGCAATGTTTTCTGTTCTGTACTTTCTGTCCAGAATTTTTTTTTTTTTTTTTGGTTGGAGCTAAAACTAGAGACACAAGCAAACCTGGCCCAGCCTGACTGCCCTCGGGTCCCCCGCACGCTCCTGGGGAGCACAGAGCTCTCTCCTCCCTGGGGCTCAACAGCTGGGTCGCCAATAGAGGAACCTCGGGTGTCCCGTCCACTGCCACACCCCCTGGTGGCCTCTGCCCCACGCCTCCGCGTAGACATGAAAGATGCCACTGGACGCTTGGTGGGCCCCAGTCCCTCGAGCCTCCCTGTTGGACGCAAGCCTCCTTGGGTCCCCGCAGCCCTGGGATCCCAGCCCGGCCTCCGCCAGCTGAGGTCTGCCCTCGGGTCTCCACTGCCGACTGGCGGCTTTGTTCTCTTGTTCCCCGTGGTCCAGGGACACCAGCAGACCCAGGGCCCTGCGACAGCTGGACGAAGGCCCTCTTTCCCGCAGCTGACCGCTGGGCGTCGCAGAAGAGGAGGCGTGGGAGCTATGCGTTTTCACACATTTGTATATGAAATGTGCAATTACAGAATATTAAACGTGAATATGTAAATGTACAAAATAGATAAGAATAGGCCCTCCTCTGTGGTCTAATTGTCCTGTGCCTCATCTGATGCCTTCCTCCCTCCCTCTTTTTCTGAATATTCAATGTCAACAGCACTTTTTTTTATTCTAGATATTAATCCTTTGTCATATAGCATATAAATATTTTTCTACTCTCCGGATCGTGTCTTATTTAGCTATGTCTGTGAAGCTACTGATTTAGGATTTTATTATTATTTTCAACAAGTTTTCCTAGGCAGCATTTGAATTTTGTTTGTTTTGTTTTGTTTTTTGAGGGGGTGTTTGCCAGGGATTGAACTCAGGGGCACTCAACCACTGAGCCACACCCCCAGCCCTGTTTTATATTTTGTTTAGAGACAGGGTCTCACTGAGTTGCTGAGAATCTCGCTTTTGCTGAGGCTGGCTTTGAATTTGTGATCTTCCTGCCTCAGCCTCTTGAGCTGCTGGGATTACCTGCGTGTGCCACTGCGCCCAGAGGCTACATTTATATCTTGATAAACAAAGTTTGTGAGCCTATCCAGAGATATTTTATTCTGCAATTTTTATAGTTTTCTTGTTTGCCATTTCTGTGAATATAATTTAGGGTTCTGTTTTTTAAGACAGCAAATTATCATAATGCTGTGAAATACTTCATGTTTTTTTCATGGATTTAATATTCTAAATTAGCAAACTAAATAGATCCTCCATTCAGGACTAATGGTTTTTGCCACATGATATTTACGCCAACATCACAGCTTTCCCATGTCCCTTCTTCAGAGTGTTCTGTTGTCACGGAGAGCATACCTGTCCCCATCTCCCACCACCACTTTTTTGCCACTATTCTTTTTCAAAATTGCCTCACCTGTTATTGCCCATTTTCTTGCCTGAATAAATTGTAGTATCAACCTATAAGATAACACAAAGAAACCAACAGTGATGCTGACTGCTTTTGTGAGAAGAGTAACTTGGAGAGAATTCCTCTAGCAGATCTCCTACATATAATCCAATTTCCCTGATGGACATATGAACCCCACACTCCAAACCCCAAAGCTGCTGCACAGTCCCTGGGCTTCTGCGAGTTAAACCATGACATGCGATTGAACTTGCACAGAGCACAAATCACTCACATTTACATCGTATTTCATGGTCCTATTGTGTTACGTGAGCAGAGTCCTTTCATATATATGACTGCATCTTGATCCGGCAACAGGAAGGATACGTAATCCCGAGTTACCAATGTGGAAATCGTTGTCAACAACAGTTGATGGAACTTCCAGACACAGACCTAAGTTTTATGTTTCCTAGTCCAGCAGTTTCCCACTCCACTGACCAGTCACTATTGAGAGAGAATATATACAACCCACAAAATACTCTCTGCAAAAGGCAGATAATATGTGAGCTGAAAGGTCTCTTAGAGTTTATTGAGGAGCATTTGTTTGTGATTGAAGAAGTTGAGGCTAAGACAGCAGAGCCTTTTTCAAGAAGGCCCAGTGCCTTGGTGATCGCCTCGCACAGTGCCTCTTCCAGCCACGTCCTGCCTTCCATCTACTGGCAGCTCTCCCTGCTTAAAGCTAGCATGCTAGATAAAATAGAATAATGTAAAATAAGTTGAAATACACCTGCTGATGTCCATACCAGAAACTCTGAGCCAGAGCAACGGTTACCCTGAGACCTGAGGACCAGAGGAGGTCTACACCTGTGCTTCCAAGGTCTGATTAGCCTTTGAGAAGATACCCATTAACATTAGTAGGTGCCTACTCTCCACTGCCACCAGACCTGTTGTCTTGCCCAATTCTCATGCTTTAATTTTAATTTGGAGGAATACAAATCATAGCATGTTTCCTGCTAACCAGGTAAAAGCAAAAGGTCAAAACGTGGGAACTAGGCATTATTTCTGTAGCGGTCTTTGACCATGGAATGCTCTCTGAGGGGAGCTGATGGGCTGGACCGTTAGCCAGGGGTGACGTGAGCTCCTTTGCCTCTGGCCCTTCAGTGATGAGGCGAGTTCATGAGGTGGTGCCAGCATCACCCCCAATCTAGACTTCTCTTTATTGCAGGCAATTTGTCACTAAAATGGCCAAAATTTGTCCAGTGTCTGCTTCCCAAAGTAACTAATGTTTTAGCTCTTTTAAATATTCCTGTAGACTGAAACAAACAAAAAGCATCTATTTGAGGTATTTATCTTGCACAAAATTTTCTTGTAATTTTTCCTAATGAGGCTATTTTTAAAAAGCAAAACTGATACCTTTCCACTTGTGGACAATCGCTGCAGTCACCGTTACAGAGATTTTCAGTCTCGGAGATACCATCCCTGACCAGTAGGACAGATGTAACAGAAGGTATCAATACAGAGTCAGAACTTGATTTTCCTACAATCCACTCAAGTCTTTTGCAGGAATCCCCGGCTCTTCCTCCAGCACCTTTCTTTCAGTTCCACCCAGCAACCTCAATCTTGGTAGATCCAATCCGGATGGTTGCGAATGGCGGAAAACCCTCCCTGTTGGTTCGCATTGCCGACCCCACCTGGCTCTCATGGTTCTGACCCCACCGTGGATCCACACGTCTCTCTTCCTGTGTCCTTCGCTGTATCCAACCGTCTCCTCAGAACTTGAGCTTTTGTGCCACGCTCTCACTCCTAGTGGACAGCCTGCCAGTTTCTATCTAGGAAGAACCAGGGGATACTGCTGCTTCTCCCCGACACCATCCTTTGTTCTTTCTTGTAGTTCAGAGTGGAAGACCCCCATCCCCGAGCAGGGCCAGGTGACCCTTCACCTATCTCTGGGTGTAGCCTACCTGAAACTGGGCCCATACGTCTGTGTAGTAAATAGGGGGCTTTCTTCTTGGCAGGCCCCTGCCCATCTAGCCCCTGTGGGCAGTGACCTTGTCTGACCTGCTCACAGACTTCTTTCTATTATCTTGGAAGAGCGCACGCCACAAATCAGGGGCTTACCAACGTGGAAGGTGGGAAGAACCACAGAACTATTTAAGAACCTCATAACTGAATCCATGGAGCAGCTGCACTCTGCAAAGAATCAACACTCACCTTCCACACCATAAACCTGGGGGAAACTCACGAGGACAGCCCCAGCTGCTGGGGACTGTTCTGTTGACGTGATTCCTCTTGTCCTTCCTGCTGATTTGCATCGTTCCTTCTGGTGGCTTGGCTTTGAGTCCATCCCGTTGCCTTGCCTTGCAGCTGTGACTGGGTTTACATTTCCCATCTACTGAGTTCTTGTTGTGTGATGAATTTTATAGCTTTCCAGCATCAGGAAATGTAACTGCCAAGTCCCTAGTGCCCAAGCAGGGACTGATGCAGGTTCTCCATCTCACTAAACTGGGTTTCCCCCAGAAATGTATTTTATAAGTATACAAAAAATAATACATATGGAAGCATGCAATGCAGAACACAACTGTGGCAACATTGCCAGACAAGAAGGCCTTGGGGTGGCTGAGGGCTACTCCGGGTAGGCAGGCTGTTGGTGTCCTCTGAGCAGACGAAGACCAAAACACATAGCTTGAAGTCTGCCCTTCCCTCAAACTTGGCCTTCCCTATACCACTGCCTCAGGGCTTTGCTGAAGGCCCACACTGAGGAGTGCTTGGGAGCACTTTGGTTAATCCCAACCTCTCTGCAGGTACCTACAAGGCCTCCCATGGGGACTTGTAATCTTGGGTCCTTCCCAGCCCTGTACGTATTGGGCTTTATCCTGTGAACCCTGAGATCCTTCCACAAGTCAGGTCCTGCTATCTCCTTCACATCACCACTCCTGCACTTTGGAGCCATTATGAAGTAAATCAAAGGTCTCTTGGACATCAGCATTGGGATATCTTGACAGGCCATCTGATAACAGGATGGCTGCTAGGCCACTACAGTGCTGGCAGTGCATACAGCACCAACCCGTTGGACGAGGGATGACGCACATCTTCAGCAGCAGAAGGAAGGACAACAGAAGATGGTGTCCTGTGACACAGAATGGCATGCCATTTAACACTTACGACTGGCTTATTTCTGGAATTTCCCACTTACTATTGACAGACTGTTGTTCACAAGTAACAGAAACTATAGAAAGCAAAACCAGAGAAGGAGGGGCTGCCTACAAACAAACAAGGTCCTGCTGGAGCAAGGAACCGAGAGAAGCAGGTGGCAACTGACTAGCATCCAGTCTCCACTCCCCTGCCTGCTGTTCTGAACCCTGAGAGTCGGGGGAATCACAATCCTGATCCCCACGCTGCTCACCCCTCAGGGTTTAATGGTGAAACTGAAGGAGGAGAGAGATGAGATGCAACAGGGGTGGTCAGTGTGTGTTTCCTCTGTCCTGCAGATTTCACCCTAGAGCCCAGCCCTGACCCTGACCTTCAACCACCAGATCCCCCAGGCCTGGGAATGAACTTAGGTCCTTTCTCAGCATTTACTGCTAATCAGAATGCATGTTTAAGAAATCCCCCAAATCTCCCAAGGTTAGCTATGAACTACAAGTTTGTCTAGGGTCCAAAAAGTTATTCTAGAGTATAACAATTCTCTCTGATTTTCTAGGGTCCCCCAGAAAGCTGCTCCAGAGTAGCCCCGTCTTCTTATCTTTCCGGGGTGTTCAAGGTGAAGTACAGGGTGTGCTTGTAGATCCTCAGGTCCTGCACAGTTCCCAAGCAAGAAGGCCTACTTTTACCCCAGGGATGTGGAGCCAATGTGGAAAGCACCGTCGGGGAGAGATGTCAACACATATGGGCAACCGACCAGGGACAGGGACCAGGAGCTTATTTTCTTATCCAATCCCACACCCCCAAAGAGAGAGAGTTCTTCCCCCAGTGGGCATGTTTCTTTTGTGAACACAATAGACCAAAATAATCATTTTTTAATTCTGACTTGAGAAACCAGACATTAAGCCAAGGACTCTGGAAGAGAGACATGGGGTTAAAAATTGGAAAAAAAAAATACCAGAATAGATTTTTAAAAGACCAAATAGTTTCTCATGTAATACATGAACTTCTCTCTTGGGAAATTTAATGGAAATAGGCACAGACAACTGAAAACATTGCTTTTTAAAGATGCATTCTTGTTGTGAAAAACAACACATACAAGGAAAAGTACATAAAATATACATGTCCAGGTCAGCACCACCCAGGTCAAAAATGCACCACTACCCACCCCACGTCTTCCCTCCTCAATCCAGCCCCTCCACCTCCTCACGGACAACCATGACTGGACTCCACACCAACACCTCATGGCTTTGCTGCCTAAGCACCTCTCCATGTACAAGGCAGCCAGGGGCTTTTTAGGATGACTCTGGACACCAGACTTCTTCCTTTATGTCCGGCTCCTTTGGCTCAATCAAAGCTTATGTTGGTAAGAATTCACTGATGCCATTGTTTAGAACCATAGTTCAATCATTTTCATTAATAACTAATTCAGTTTGTCCACTGGCCATAGTGAGGTCAGGTGATGAAAGAGCATCTATAGATGTTTTTTTATCCCTACCCTCTAGAGCGCATGTGCACGCACTCCTCTGGGACCCCACCTAAAACTGGAACTGGTTGAACATGGGAATACACCTTCACACCACTGGATACACACTGGAAAGCCCTTTCCCAAAGTGGATTTCCAGAAAGCTCTGTTTCTCCCTGATGGCATGGGCCATTTCAATAGCTTTTTTTTTTTTTTTTTTGTAAAGTGCCTACTCAAAACATCTGCCCATTTAGTCTATATAATCCCTCTTTTTATCATCTTGTAGTTAAGTGATTTGACCAAGATCACACTGATAATAAGTGGTAGAAATATATCTAAAACCTTGATTTGTCTGATTCAAGTATTCTTAATAGCTATTGCTTTCCAAATCAGCTATAAAATGGCCTGTGGTAAAAGACAAGAGCATTCATCAACGATTCCAATCATTGTAAGTTCTTAAGTAAAACACTAGTTTGTATCTATATATACATATATATATGTACATATGTGGAAATCTGACTTTTATTTTTATTCATGGATCACGGGAGCCATCTCACTTATTTAGAGTAAATGAGTGGTTCTGGGATGTTCACTGCGTGCCGAGCACAGCTGTTTTATATGGGGACCCTAAGTATGTATAGGTGTGTACTTATAAAGGACGTTAAAGGTAAACTCCTGTGGCTCTTTTGAACTCATTTGAAAATCGTTTGGGTTTAACCGAGACATACAGATAGCTGAGAATCGCTGGTGTGAGGGAGTTTGGTGTCACACAGTCATACATATGGGCATGATGTTGACATAAAGCTATTGCTTTTTAGCAGCTGGTTAAACCACAAGGCAGCGGTACGTGAGCAGACAAATGAGCTGCAGACACAATATAAAAACTCCGAGGTTTCATGTAAATGAGCTCAGATATTTGTTCTCTTGGTCTCCTCCCCCCATCATATTCTTCCTTTTCCTCTATTTATTTTCCTCTGCACCCATCCCCCAATCTCTTGTTCATATTACGAGGGATCTGCAAGCTTGGAAAAGTTTTGGTGCATACGGGTAAGGTGCAGGAGAGGGACAGGGAAGCCAGGAACAGAGGAGAGAGGGCTTTCCTCTGGACCTGGCTTGCCCGTCGGCTGCCTTCTCCCAAGGTCCCCTCTGTGGGAATGATCGTTGCCTCTCACAACACCAGGCCTGGGGACTGGGGCTAGAGCCAGTCAGGAAGCCACTGCTGTCGGGCTGCAGGTAGGAGCCCTCCGTGAGGACGTGCGTCCATCTCTGCCAACAGTAATGACATTCAGAAGCCTCAAGTGACAGGAACAGCAACTGGCTTGGGAGTCTGAAATCAATGCCTTCAAGTTTCATTCCCATCCCTCCCACCCTCACCCCTCCACCGGGAAGGTGACCGAGGACTGCCACCCGCCAGCACACGTGTGCCCAGCGGTCAAGCCCCAGCCCGAGCAGCACCGCAGAGTTTCTCCAGGGCAGGCGAAGGCCGGGCGTAGGGCTGAAGTGTGGGGCCCTAGGAACTCTGACCAGGCAAGTGGACCTTCCAGGTCTCAACATTCCAGACCACAACTGGCAGAAGTGTGATGGCAAGTGCCATCAGCATCCAGCAAGAACAAGGACAAATGAAGACTGAGGTGCAGCCACAGACTTCATGCGGAGCAGGCTTGGATACAAGGCAATCACGATGGTAAGGAGCCTGATTTCTGAAAATGATTATGAAGCCTCTACAAGATTTTATGTAGTGGAGCTGCATATTTTTCCAAGGTGAAATGAATCATTCCTGTAAATTATATTCCAAATAAGAGAAACTGTGGACTAACCCTAACCCTTCCTCCTTCTGAGGAAGCTGCAGCCAGCGCAGGCCCTGGGTGCCTCCTTCCCTGGAAGCCGCCCTGTGGTTTGCTGTCGTCACCTACAGGCCTCCGCCTTCAGCTCCTGCCCTCGCGGTGCCCGTTGCAAAATCACGCGCCCCGCTGCCCGCACAGGTGACTGCACCTTGCCAGGGACGGCTCTCTGAAGCCATCTCGAGCAGAGAGCTTCCCCAGCAAGTCAGAAAGCTCAGCTCTTCAAATAAAAAAATACCCCTGGGTTCTTATAGTGGGAGTACTAAATGACGCACGATTGAAATATTCAGTGTTTCCTTTCAATTTCTATTAGGGAGAGAGCATTTTCACAAGAGGCAATGTCGGTGACGGTGTATCATTGAAACAGGGGCACCCTTGAGAGCCAAAGGGGGCAGCGCTGGTTGAGGGCTCCAGCCCGGCAGATGCACAGCGGAGCTGTCCTGGGCTGAGGGGATGCTGTCACCCGAAGCCAGGTGCTCAAATGGCTCCTGCCAGGAGACAATCCTGCGTGGTGCTGGAGGGATCAATCTGCTGACCTCAGGGGCACTAGGCCACCCCTTTTGACCTAGAAATGTCCAGAGTGGTATTTGTTTTCCAAAAGCTAAGAATTGAACATGGCATGTTTTGGGAAGTTTGGAAAAGAAGAAAATGAAAAATTGAGTCTTGGGAAAGGAAATCTACAGAGGAAGGAGATTTAATTGTAGGAGCGATTTCTGGTCAGAAAATCAGCTAACAGGCTCGACTAAGCACCTACCATAGGAACAAGCACGCTCCCAGGCACCCAAGGTACCGGAAGTACCAGGCTTCATTTCATGGACGCACAACCCAAGAGTGTGGCCTGGGACGACCAGGAAAGGCTCTAGGAAGCCACCAGGGTAAAGGTGAAGCGCTTAATCAGCCAGAGACGAGGTGGCAGGGGAGGAAAGAGCACCGGTGAGGCCCTGGGCAGTGTGGTGCCATTTATGTCTAGTTTATAAACGAGCAGAATAGCCATGCAGGGAAGAGGCTCCTGGGGTGGGGCTCACAAAGCCACAGAGGGCGGCAGAGGGCATGGGATCCAGGGGAGGGTAGGTGTGTGACAGCGTGAGAAGCCACTGAAGGTGATGAGACCTGGGCTAAGAGTCCAGCGTAACTGTGCCTGATGAGCTACTGCCTGGGAAGTTCTGCAGACAGGCCAGCTGCAATGGTCCTGCCAATGCTGCACAGAGGAGGAGAGAAAGACCTAAGTAAGGTAATGGCTAAATATATATACATACACACATACATACACACAGGTACATATATGTATGGGTATATATATGTGTGTGTATATATATGTGTGTGTGCATGTATATATATATATATATATATATATATATATATATATATGTGTGTGTGTGTGTCTGTGTGTGTGTGTGTGTGTGTGTAGAGAGGCACACACACACACACATATGACCTATGAAGACAAAGCTCCAGATCACTGTTGGTGACTGGTGAGTTGATAGGTCTGGAGTGGCCGGTGCATACAGAAGCAATCTTCTCAGTCCCCTGGAGGTAGGAACAGCACCACACTTAGAGAGCAGAGTGAGGACTTGGCCTCCAGCTCTGTGAGTGTACAAGTGTCAGGGTGACATCCAGGTGGCGAAGTACAAAAGCAGACTGGTGTTCTGCGGGCAGGAGAAAGTCGGTTTCAAGTTTGGACCCTGGGGAGTAGAGAAAACGCTTATAAAAGCTTGAGAAAGTGGGTGAGAACCCTGGAGTGGAGTAGGTATTGAACCAGGCAGTTTAGGTGTCTTGGGTGGAGAGAGCTGGGAGGCAGGGAGGAACCAGGAAACCAGGCTTTGAAGGGGCAGAGGAGAGGTCTGAGCAGAGACCCGGGATTCTGGGTTTCATAAAACCTAGATGAAGGCCGCTTCAGAAGGGTACTATTACAAGACAAAGAGAAGACAGGAAGGCTTCTCAATGCCATTGAGTTTGTTGCCTGGATTACTATTTTTCGGCAGTTCGAATGCTGTAATTTGGAAGTAACCCGATACAGGGGACGTGGAAGCGCAGACATCCTGAGCTCCAGGAAGACATCTTATGGTAGAGGAGAGCGGAGTGCAGTCCAGAGGCAGCTGCTGGGAGACCCGGGGATGTTAGGGAAGCCTCTCTGGAGTGATTCACACATGGAAGGAAGGTGAGTGATTCAAGGAAGCCACTGACGGGGGTCTCCTGGAAACAGAGAAGGGACATCATGCCCTGTCAGCTAGAGAGGATGGAGGTGGGTGCATAGTGGTGGGACTCAGTGGCAAAGGAAGTACGTTCTGGACTCAGCATGGCCTCCCTAGAAGCCTGCTCCAGTGGCTCTGCCTCCCGCTTTGGGAGGGTCCGGAGCTCCCCTCTGCTGGCGCCTGTTTCCTCGCATCTTCCCACCAGTCCTTCCTCTGGGTCTTGTCTGTGATTGGATCTGATGACTTGCTCCCGGTCTTCTTTCAGGGTCCTTCGTAACCGGCCTCGGGTAACTTCAGAACATAGGGTTGTGCTCTGTCTTCATTGCATTTTTTCATGTATTTTGTGTGGTCTACTTTGTGTCCTCTTCTCCTCCTGATTTCCAATTAAGATCGTTTTTTTATGATCCCTGTTCTAGCTCATGCACAAGTCAAATTGAAATGATAGAGAGTTGCTTCAATGAAAGAAGATCTTAAAATATCAAAACACCTCATTCTTCCCTTCTAATTTAAAAAGTGACTAATGTTAAAAAGTGTAAGTTTATATCGTGGGTACTTAAAGCAGAAAATAACCCAGAGATGGGACTTCTGATGAGGCTCTATTTTATTAGTAGTGGAATGAATTACAGTTTAGCTGAAGTTATATCGGATTCAGGGAAAAGTACATTTGCCAAGGATAAAGGGACCCAAGGCTGAATTTGTGTACGAAGTACCAATTGAAAATGCCAAAACACTAAGTAAATTCTTAGATGGATTTAAATTTTTAGATGCACTATCTTTAATTTTATGTGTTGTAAAAAAATTCTTTAACTGTGGTTTAAATTGCACTTATGTTACTGCCAGGTCTTTGTAGGCTGTGGACTGTATTGACATGACTCCCAACCTATGGGTATAATAACTGAAAAAACTTGGTTTATTGTTTAGATATTCATAAACACATAGTTGTTTGGTACTATGTATAAAACCTATTTATATTGAATTTTCATTCAGGTACCTTATTCAAATACTGTATTCTTGCAGCTCCTGAAATTGTCTTTTGATTTTCTGGGCCTCGAAAGCAGAGTCACCAAGCAACTTTCAATCTGTTGTCCACATAGAAGCATCATGCACATGCCCCTGACTTTAACTTGTGTGGCCAGTCACACACTGGGTGAGCAGTGATCATGTGCCCAGGACTGCGAAGGTGTTCACATACACGTCCTCATCCCATGCACAAGGTCAACGAGGCTCAGAGAGGTTGAGTGAGTTACGGATGACAACGCTGGTGTGTGCAGCCAGAGCACAGACCTCCTGACTTCCCTTATCCCACCAAACTGGATATAAATCCTTTTTGGCTGGAACTGGATTAATCCAGTGGCTTCCTAAAAATGCCTCCCTACCTCCAGTCCCACCAGGCTCAACCCACTGTAGTATTGCTATCTTCTGCTCTGTCCATCTCACAACTTTTGGTGGTCCTCAGACACAAGGAACAGGAGCCTTGAGAGAGCTTCCTCAGGGAGAGAAAGCAGAAGAATGAGGAAACCTTCACTGTGAAACCAACAGAAGTAGATGGCGGAGATTTACTCAGTCTCATGGCGATTTGGAGAGGCGCTGTGAGTTAGTGTGTGGCCACTGTTTGCAGATGTTCTATGCATGCTCCAAAAGCACATGTAGTTTTTATGGGGAGGGAATGCTGTGGGTTCTACATATCTAAAGGACCCAGCCTCTGAGCTCAAAAAGTCCCATGCCAGTGTCCCTGTCCTCTAGGTCCTTAACCTGGTTTCTCTTCTCTTCTTTGTAAACTCCTAGAGATTAGTTACTGCTTCTCTTGTTTTTCCAAAATTCTCTCTGTCTGTCCCCATCTCTTGACCCCATTCTAGAAGCAGTTTTATAACATCAGGTGAAAGCCCCTGCCTAATAGCAGAGTAAGAATACCATAAACACGTGTCCACTCAGCTGTTGACCTGTTCTTGCTCCTGCTCATCCAGGCTGGCTCTGTTTCTATAGCTGAAGGCAGGCATATGGCAGCAGTTTATTTCAGCCTCTGACATAAACTGAGGAGGAGGAAGAGGTGCCCACTGAGGTCCAGCACACTTGGGTTGTAATTCACCCACCTAAGCATGTCAGCAAAGGGACCTCCCGGAACCTCTCCTGTCCTGGAGAACTGAAGAGGAAGATGCATCCTTACAGAGATGCACCTGAGCCCCGGGTAGAGATGTGACCTGCACGATCCAGCAGGATCCATTCCCTGAGCACCCTCTGCAGCCTCCTGGGTTGAAGGGCCTTCCCCAGCTGGGCAAAGCACATTCGAACAGCTCTGTCTCTTCCCAGAGCAGGGAAAGGGTGGGACGGGGACGTCTCAGTGATCACCCACACGCGACTTCTTCCTGCACCACGATTTTATGGGCCTTCCTTAAGGAACAGAACCCAGGGGGTAAGCATGGTGTCTCCACGCCTCACAGGACTGGACCCTGGAGCAAGAAGAAGAATGTGCTCTTGAAAATGTGAAATCTGCAAATGCTGTCAGAGATGAGAACGGCGTGTTAAGATCACAATCGACTCCATAAAACCCAGAGCTGCTGCCAGGGGCTTGGACAGTGGGTCAAGCTGGGTTCAACCTGGTAAAAATAAATATGTCAACTCAATGAATTAAGGTGCAGATGGTTTCTTCATGATTTTTAAGTCTGTATTTCAATCCCATAATACCACTGTCACTCAAATTAACCTGTTTTCCAGAGTGAAATGAAGGTCAATAATTTCGAAAATGCTAAAACATCTTTTTCCCAAAGTATGTAAGTATTCAGTGCAAGAACAAGTGAGAAAAAGAATTCCATAATTAAGCAACCCATATTTTACCAATACCCTACAAACATCAACTGAATAACATCTTAAGCAGTAAAAATAAAACATTTTCTGTACCATTAATGTTTCAGTATGATTTGAAAAAATGGTCTTATAAGTGGGAGTTTGGAAAGAAACAACGAGGAGAAATGTAAGAAAAAAAAAAACCAAAGGAAATAAAGTTTCAGTGACATTTGACAGGTGTTTGTGACTTTATATTTTCTGGAACAATAAAAACATGGATAAAAGTTTCCCATTTCTCCCCATTTCCAACATGTAGATCAATTAGGGAAAAGCTGGCCACAGAAATTCCAAATTACTTTAACATAGTTTTTATTTTAATAATATAGGATTAATTTTTGAGCAGATTGTAGCTAATTCTGTACAGAGTACACTAGATGTTCACCTTGACGTGCACATTAGACGTCCCATTTCTGTTTTACTGGAAGAATCCTCCAACTCTTCTTGTCTCTGGAGAGTAATTTCATTTAACTGAAGAGCACCAACGGTTGCCTGCCGTGTTACCTCTTCCTGACCTGTGGTCCCCCACGCCTCAGCCTTGGGTTCGTGGCTGTTCTCTTTGTTTAAACCTTTGCTCCCCTGGGACTGTGGCTCCAGGCCGATCCACCCACAGGGGCCCCTTCTGAAGCTTGCCCAGTGTGGGCAGGGTCAGGGAGAAGGCAGGTCAGTGCTCATCCGTCCCCCATGAGCCTGACTTCCCATAGACGCCCAGCCGCACTCCTCCCAACAGGACTGCTGCCATTGGGGGGCTGAGAGTGGATTCTCTCCAGTAAGGAGGCCCACACACGACCCATCTTGCTGCCAACTGATCATCCTCTCCCTTTAGAAGAGTTTCGTTGACCATTCCTTCAGATTAGTTGTATGCGGTTCTCCTATCTGAGCAAACATGTCGACGAGCCTTATGCCAGGTACAAGCCAAACACATCTTGGTGTGCTTCTTCCAGAAATCATGCCAATTTTACCTTTGATTAAACATGAATTTTAAAAGGCATCCAATAAAGATACTTGTCATAAAGAAGAACCAAAAGATGTCTTGGCTTCAAAGAGCCGCGTGGTAAAGACATTATCTGGGACCAAGTCGCTTCTCCATAGGTGTCTTTGGAATTCATAGAAGAATAGCCACGTGGATGAGTCAGGGCTCTCTAGAGGAACAGAACCGCAGGATGTGTCGGTGTGTACTTCCAAGAGGGGATTCATTCGTTCATCCTCACGGGATCTGAGGCTGGACAGTCCCACAGTGGCCGTCTGCAGGCTGGAGAGTGGAGGAACCCGGAGCTGCCTAGTCCAAGAAGCTGGAGCCCCAGCCCAGACTGAAGGCCTGGAGACCCCCTGGAGAGGCCCTGGTGAGGGTCCACGTTGGGAGATCAGAGGAGCTGCCGTCTGGTGAGGATGACAAATGGCAGCAGGGGCACACACCAGCTCCTCCACCATGGAGCTGGCACCCACGGCCCCCTCCTCCTCTGTCAGGGTCTTGTTCCACTGGGCCCCCAGAATGTCCAGTGGTCCTGCCCACATTCAGAGTGGGCTTCTCCCCTCGACTTGCTGTGTGACGTGCCAGCCACCTCTGGAAACACCCTGCACAGTCACACCAGGAGTCTCTCAATCCTAAGCAATAGTCTCCAGTTCAATGTCAGAGAAATAAAGCAACAAAAGATCATCCAGAAGGTTGAAGCAATGGATGTGCACCCTTTGTAAACTAGGAAAACAAGGATTTATTGTATACACCAGAAGAACAAGAACAATAGTGAATGTCAAGTGAAGAAAATAGGAATGTTAAACAGGTCAAAGTTATTGACAGAAGTTTTAAGCAAGAAATGACATGATGAAACCAGAATTTTAGAGCCATTAAGTTGTAACCGTGTGAAGGCCTTGTGGGAACAGAGAGCAGTGGTCAGGAGCTTCCTTCCCTTGTGTCTGTAAGATTGCTATTGCCTTCATTTTCTCTCTTCTTTCCTAAAGAGGACCTGTAGGACCAGACCCTGAATGTCTCATGCCTCAATGTCCAGGGAGATCAGGAGTGAAGGTGGGTGCTGGTGACCCTTTAACCTGCACCTCCGTACAGAGGTTGTCCCTGCAGACCAGTTGGAGGGACAACTATCCTTGAGGGCCACGATCCTTTGTTATGGGAGCTGCAGATCTCCGTGCCGATGTGAAAACCTCACTCTCCCTCTTGTCAAATGCCCACGCTTCCACACCATCACCGCCTGGCCTTCCTGCCTGCCCGTGTCAATCACACGGGCCCAGGTCTCCTAGGCCGCTGCTGCTTTCTCTCCCAATATTAGCTGCCACGTGGCTTTTTACAAATCTTTTCTGACTCCATCCCCTGCCCCTGCTGACTCTTGAAACTCTTCCTCTGTGTCCTGGGGACATGGGACACTTCACCAGCAAAAAGCCATGTCACTTCACTTGCTTCTTTTTTCTTCCTCTACCCAAATCTAAGCCCCCAAAGCCGTCTCTGTCTAAAACAGCCTCCTGCAGCACTCTCAAGAGGTGGCTGTTTTTCCATCATGGTTCTTTTGTCCCTTGGGTGAAATGCATGCACAGCCACAGAGAGACCATCCCTTCCCAAGTCCCAGCTGAGAGCCACACTTCCCAATCCAGTGAATGCTGGTGGCCGGCCCACTGTCCTCCTCTCCACCACTACTCCTGTGCACATTCTTGTTGACTTCAGGACATAGCCACACGATCTTTCCAATTCCCCATCGTCATCTTTGTCTTCTCCAAAAGATCTGCCCCTCCACCCAACAGCCACTCGCTCCCCAAACCAAACCCTTAGTTATTTATGCATTTAAACGTGATAGCCTGTTTACATTCTAAACACCCCTAACCACAACTTCATGTACCACACTTAGTGACCACCATCTCCTAACTTTGCAACTCACATCTCACAAAGTCCCGATTCTAACGTTCTTTGACATCACCAAGTCCTTCAACCCATCAATCCTATAAACTCTCATCTGTCCCCATTTGTTACAGCTGCACCTTTAGTGGCTCAGCCCAGGAACATCAGAATCCTCTTCAAACATTTCTTCTCTCATATCTCATACATAATTAGAAAAGTCTACAGATCCAGAATCAAAGTAGGTCAGACTCCTTCCCCTTAGTACTGCCACCATGCCAGCATGAGACCACATCCCAGGCCCACTGAATCCCTCTGACAGCCTCCGGCCTGCTTCTGTGTGTCAGTAATTACACCTGTCACCAGCACAGCAGCAGGAGGGATTATTTTGGAATGTAAATCAGAGCATGTTACTTTTTGTGCTAAAAACTCTCAACTTCTTCTTTTAGTCCCAGAAGAGCCAAAGTCATAACAAAGGCCATCAAGGTCATATGAGATAGGTGCTTCTCACTAACTGGCCTTGTCTCCCCATGCACCCCCACCCCACACTCTGCCCTTCCTGGCCACAATGCATCCTGGCTGCTCCCAGAATATGCCCAGAATATCACTGCATCAAGAATGTCACGCTTGCCGTGTCCTCTACCTGGAACATTCTTCTCTCCAAATCTTCATGACTTATTCCTTCACTGTTCAGGTATAGGCAGCTTTTGATGGATGCATGGATGGACAAATGGGTGGATGGATGGATGGATTTAAAACTGTGTGCTTAAGCCTAGCAGGGCATGAGCAATCCAGGGCTGAGAAATTTGCTATGTTATACTCCCAGAAACCAGTGTAGAGCCTGGTACAGTTTAGGTGTTTACTAAATATTTTGTTAAAAGACCAATGTTGTTCAAAAGAATGTGAAAGTTAAAAAAAAAAAAAAGAACATAACTCAACCAAAAATTCTAGAAATCACAAGTGTCAAAATCATGCTGATCACCACTGTTATATTCTCAAAAGATCAAACTCATATAAGGAAGCTCAGAAAATATCTGGTCGTTTGTGAAACCCCCTGGTTCATAACAATCTCTCCTCTAAAAGTTTTTGCCTACGCCTTGCTGTTCACATTATTGTAGGGCCATCCATTTGCTCTATTCAAACAATAGTGAGATTCTAATCACTTCCAAGCTATTTCCTGGAGTGTGATTTGGAAAGCACGTTTTTTCTTCCAGGTGAAAACATGGGGTGCTCAGGACCCTGATGAAGATTTCAGGACCCTCTGTGTCAGGGGAGCTGGGGCCGAGTGATCCAGGGCAAGCCAGAGGACGAACCCCTACACCGTGATCCCCTCTGCAAAGAGGGGGGTACCGTGCAGAGAAGGCCTCTCTGGGTGTCGGAAGCCTCCAGTGACATAGTTGGGAATATCACTCCCAATACTGAGGGCCATGAAGGCTGCCAGCCCGGTCAGGAAACAGCCAAAGGAGCACCAGCAGGAGGACCAGCATCCCTGGTCACAGGAGCTGGGTCATAGAGTGGGCAGGCCTCCTGTCATTGGAGAGGTGTGCTAAGGGACAACCTCGATGGTGTTCTGGGAGTGTCATGACTGTAGGTCACTTCACAGAGCCCCGGGTTCTGGTGCAGGGCCATCCACGTGATGCAGGAGTGCCAGGGCCTTCCCATAATCTTCCTAAGTGGCATGAATCCCCAGAAGACTGGAGGAGCTCTGTCCAAGCGGTAAGGATGCACCTGGACAGGAAGTGGGTGGGAAGGGCGGCTGACTGGTTATTCTTTGAGGGCCACAGCTGCCAGTGTTCCAGCCTGAGGGTTCACAGTGGAGTCTCCACCTGGGGGCCACCCAAGACCACCCCACCCAGGGCAGCCTGTGACCAAGCTGTCTGATGGACACTGAGGGACCAGCCTTCTTGCCCCCAAATGGGACAACTCTGAAAGGACCCCCAGCTCCCAAGCCTCCTAGAGGGTCAGCTGAGGCCCCTATCTGTACCACGCCAAAGGCTCTCCTTGCCCATGGCCGCTCCCGTCTCTTCAAGGGTGTAGAGAACAAGACAATCACACCCTGCAGACCTCCTGACATGTTAGGCTTTGCTGGGGAAGCCGACCTAAGGGCCACTTACTCACACATGCATGCGTACAGGTGAAGATGCAGGTACAGCAGCAGCCGAATGTCAGGCAGCACCGAGGGTGAAAGGTAAGCAAGCTTCATAAAGAATTTCTGGTGAAGAAATGACATTAGAATAAATTTTTTATGAGGTTTTTTTAAAATCAGTTTACACCAACCATGGATAAAGCAACCATGGATAAACCATGGGAAACACCCCAATCTCTTAATAGTTCTACTCCTTTCTAATATTGTGTATTCACAGAATTAACTTACATTCTAAACAGGACAACCTGGTTCTTATCTCCTCCAACAACAGAGCATTTTTCAAGTGTCCAGGTCTTGGTGTCATATCATGGGTCTAAGAATAACGTCTACTTCCAAATTTTTCATTCTTTGGACATTTATGGAGGGTTCTTTGTCAGAAGGTCATTCTAAAACATCATTAAACTGCAAGAGATCCACATGTAGAGATTCAACAGAAATTTTATAAATGCTACAAAAATTATAAAGTTTGGGTCTCATGAAGATTCAACTTGGGTCTCAATTCGGTTGGGCTGTCTGTCCAGCCGTGAGCTCCACTAGAGCTTCTTCTGTTCAGGAATGTTCCAGGGGCTCGCCGTTTCCCTTAGTGCCCGCTGTTCCCGGGGGGTGAGTCCTGCTGACTGGACTTCATGCTTTCTTCAGGCTCTTTAGGGAAAGTTCCTTCCTTGACCCACAATCCAACGGGTTTCAAAGCCAGGTTGTCTGTTGTCATTCTTATTCTTAGTATAAAATCAACAATCCCAATGATCTTTCTAACTCCTAAATTTTGTGAAAAAAAATTCACTTAGGCTAATAATAGCTGAAATGCCTGAGAGCTAATTATGTATTTATATTGATCCTAATGTATTATTGTACTTCATTAGCCTGGAGCTCAAAAGCTTAGTGACAAAAGTCTTTACCAGAAAATCAGAAACAAAGTGGAGTGGATAAGGTTTCAGCCCAGAGATTGAAACTGTGGATTCCTAAAGAAATGGGTCAGATGGAACCCAAGAAGACAGTTCTAATTATTCTAATTATTTTCTTCTGACCCCTTCTTTGGAGAAAAGGGGGTGTGGCAGTGACCTCTAGAAAATGAGCAGAATAACAAAGTTCTTCACAGTGGCCTGATCTGGAGATTTTCCTCTGTGTTTGCACAGAATCGAAACCAAATCCATAAAATGGGACTTACTCAGTCCATGCTGGATGCGGCTCCATCATCAGAGGGTGGCTGCCCAAGCAGGATGAAAGGTCATGGCCTGCCGGACACAGAGAGACCATTTCTGTCCTCATCTGGTCTCTGAACAAAAGTAGCAGACGAGGCCACAGTTAGCGTGGCTTTCACTGAGTCGAAATGAGAGAGCTCTGTGCTCAAAGAGGAAGAGTAAGGTCGAAACTGTAGGAACATGAAAACTCAGACTTCCGGATCTGTGATAATTGGCCTAGAGTTCAGAAGGCATCACGACAAAGATCTGGAATAGGAACGTAAACTGCAGGTGCTAGGGTTCAGCCCAGGGCATCAACGCTGCAGATCCCTCCAGGACCTGGCTGGCCACATCTTGAGCAAAGGCCACCTGTTTTCCTACTGAGAATCAAAAGACAAACGGCAAGTGCTGCCTGGTAATGTGGGCTTCAGTCTGGCTCCAAGTCAGTGGAGCCTCTTAGACGGAATCTCTGAGTTTAGTCTTCGACGTATGAAGCGCAGTCATTGGGTTTGCCAAAGCCATGTGTTCTTAATTCAGTGAGGGCATTTGGGCGTTTCAGAAATAAAGATGAATGGGTATGAAATGAAAAACAAGAATTTCGAGTTGATGTAAAGTTAGGCTGCAGAGTCTCCTGAAAGATTCCAGGATCTATTAAAAAAGCAACTCTTTGCTGTCACACATTAATTATAACCAAGCGTCATTTATACAGCCATCTAATCCATCATTAAGGCTACAGGGAATAATCAGCACGGGGAGGAAGACATGCGAGCAACTCGGGAACACTTTTAACATGCAAAAAATAAAAATGCCTTTATTATTATTTCAGTGTAAACTATTTAAATAATTCATTTTAAAGGAAATTTTTCATCGTAAATTCAGTAATAATTTTTTCAATTGGGCGCTGAGAATAATGAATCAATCAACAAAACAGTTTGCTATTGCTAATCTCTGACAGAATGACATATTGGGCTGTATTTAAAGCACAGCATACCATTTATAAAACAGGATTTATGTATGATTCGTTATGTTCTGACAAAACAGATGCCAGCAGAATACATAAGGAAATAATTCCTGCCATCCTTTGGGATCAGTTATCTCAAGAAAGAAACTATTCGTGTTGGCATGAATGCTGCTGTCTTACTGTAATTATGTCTTTCGAATGTCACTGAATCAGAGACGTGACCAACGGCCTTGACCTACAGTCTAGTTAATCTGCACTCCCGTTGGCAAACCTCTGCTTTAAAGTCCTTCATTTTGCTGGTTTCGTGTCTCTTTGTTCCTTTATATTGACTAAAAAGTGGCATTGCCTATAGCATTCTGATTAAAAATCAGAAGAATGAAAATGTCCAGCCGTCATTTGTGGGTAGGGTCTGTAAAAGGGTGGGTCATCTCTCATGGCAACCCGAAGAACGAAAGAGGTAAAAGAGGCATAAGAAACTGGCAGGAAACCTCCCCTGTAGCCTAAAATAGAGGCACGTTTGTCCACGTCCAAGACAAAGCAGCCCCGAGTGGGGAGTGACTGACCTCAACAGGAACGAGTTCTGTGCGACAGGCACGGTCTCCAGCCAACCAGAATGCTTGGTGGCTGTGGCAGAGCATGCTCGAAGGTGCCACCTGCTAAGCCAAAGGATCTCTCCTGGGCCCCAATGATGTGCGTGTGTGGCGGTCCTGCCCGAGGAGCCGTGGTGGCTGGGGGAGTGAGAGCCCAGGCATGAGATGCGCATGAGCTCAGTGGCCATGCACCAATTAGCAGGATGTGTTCAGGTCTAGCACCTGGCGTCCTGCACAGGGTCACTCCATCCCAGTGTCAGTCCGGGTACCAGGTGTGGTTCTCTGATTCTCAGACCAGGGTTTCCAGGGCAAAAGGCAGAAGCTCCACGGAGCTGAGAGAAGCAATGCACCTGTGGTGCGTGGGACCTACAGAACCCGGCACCAGAGGTTGACACCATTGGGTCTGTTCACAGCACCCCAGCGCCTCGTCTGTGGGATGCCATTTATGAGTCCTGTCCCCAGCAAGGACCCGAGGAGCCCCAACAGGTGGCCAGGCCTGGGAAATGGGGAGCATTGGGTTTGAGAACATGACTGGCTGTTGGACACCCAAATTCCAGATCTCAAAGCACGATTCATCCAAAGTCCCAGGAGATAAGCGGCCTGCAGGGAAGTAAGTGTGCCCTGTCTGATGGTTCAAGAATCCAGAGTAAGGCCGGGGGCCCCACCTGTGACAGCCACATGCCCGGCCACAGGAAGGTGATGATGAAGGAGCTGAGATACGAATTAGTGATTTTTCTCAATCTGTAGAGGTTCTCAACTGTTTTTCAACCACACATCTGCTGAACCCCAAAGATTTATAACATCTGTTTCATGCCATAAATTATCCAAAAGAATAATTACAATTGTACATATGCTAAAGGCTTTTTTTTTTTGAGTCTCAAACGAGATTATTATAAAATTCTTACCCTGACACAACAGCAAATATTTCAAAAAATGTTATATAGGATAGAAAATGAATACCTATTTTATCTAAACATCTAGTAAAGAGATTACGTGTATGTGTACATTTTTCAGAATGGTCACTTTGAGTATAGAGTAATTCTACAAATATGTTGTTCATGGAGCTTTAAAAACTTCCATGAGAAGAGATGATAACATACTGGATGAAACAGGCAGATCTCTGGGGTGCGGCAGGCCCTCACTGAGTGATTCCTAGGCTCCACACTTTGGCATTAAGCTGCCTACATACATTAACCATGGCACAACTGTCGGTATCACTAATTCTGGAGATAATGTGTGCAGTGTTGCATGTCATTCAACTGACAAACAATTGGCAGGTAGCTTTTATAATAGCAAGATGGATTCTTGTATGGAATGTGTTGATTGCTTATGTCAGTCCCTTTGAAATCTAACAGCAGCCGTAATTAAAGCTGTAAATCTCTTCCAACTATAATTAGATTACTATTTATACCCATTGTCACTTTTTTAAACAGCCTGAGACACTGCAGTGGAGCAAGAAAGGTGGGGGCCGCGGGGAGGGTAATATGGTTGCCTTAAAACAATAATCATTTAGAAATCCTGTGCATGCACTTTGTGAATCTGAAGACTGAGATACAAGGAAGCTATTTGAGTGATAAGGCTCCATGAATCTTTCCTTTGTGTGAAGGATGCACATTCCCCAGGGCAGCAGCCCTGGTCTTGACAGGCCTCATCAAGACGGGTAGGAGTGACCACACTCTGTGTGGACTACGTGCGTGAGGACAGAGACCAGAGAAGCTCTGCTCCACAGAGAACCAAGTCTGCATTTTGCATCTTACAGAATCTCAGTTCCCCTTGGCCATGGTTTGGATGTGAGTGTCCCCCACCAGCTCATGTGTGAGACGATGCAAGGTTTGGAGGAGAAATGAGTGGATTGGGAGAGCCTTAACCAGTCAGTGAATTAATCCCCTGGCCAGATGAACTGGGTGGGACCTGAAGGCAGGTCGGGTGTGGCTGGAGGAGGGGGTCACTGGCACGTGTCTCTGGGGGATATATCTGGTGAGCTGAGCTTAGTCTCTCTCCCTGCTTCCTGATCATCCTGTGAGCTTCCGCCTTCTGCTACACTCTTCTGCCATGATGCTCGGCCTCCCCTCCAGCCCTGAGGAATGGAGCTGATGTCTATGGACCGAGACCTCTGAAACCGTGAGCCCTCAGACAAACTGTTCCTCCTCTAAAATTGTTCTGGCAAGTCTTTTAGTCCCAGCAGCAAAAAGCTGACAGAAGCCCTCTTGCGGCCCCTCTGCTGGCCCTGGAGCCCCGCACGACTGGAAGAGCAATGGAAGAAACCTGCTCAGGCAGGACGCACGGAGGCTGCTGGAGGCTCCTCACCCTTTACCTTCCTCCCCCAACCTTCTAGCAAGGCCTCAACAAGCACACAGAGCCAGCCTGGGGCTTTCCAACGCCCAGTGGCGATGTTCTGAAATAACACCTATGCACCCCCACACCTGGTATATACAGCGCCCAGCGCGCCCCACTGCCCTGCCCCCCTCTCCCCTGGACCCTTCACCACCTGCAGTCCATTCAGTAAACGGGGGTGGGGTGGGGGTCTACAGCCGTGGGAGGACCAGGTCAAGTGTTGCGTGGGGAAATGGGAAGAGGGCTGGTCCTCACACTGATGACCTGGGGCCCTGGACGGGGACTCGCTGCTCTGCCTTCCTTGCCTTCACTCCCATTCCCACTCCTGGATCTCGGGAGCACTGTGCTAGAGGGCCTTCAAAGCATACTCCAGCTCTAAGACCTACTATCATCTCTAGCGTCTGCCGATTATTTCCACATTTAATATGAAGCAAAAGTCTCCCAGCTGGCCATTTTAAAAAGTGTGCTAGCTAGTGACAGGATTTCTTCATGACTCAGTAGAGCAGAGGTTCCAAATACAGACACTTAAAAAAAGTAAACCGTAGCATTATTAGAAGAAAACAAGTTCATTCCAAAACCGCGACCTCGGAAAATGAAAGTC
This sequence comes from Urocitellus parryii, assembly GCF_045843805.1. NCBI lineage: Eukaryota > Metazoa > Chordata > Mammalia > Rodentia > Sciuridae > Urocitellus > Urocitellus parryii. The sequence continues at coordinate 150,829,210 of NC_135538.1, read as the reverse complement.
ATTTCTATGTAGAGCACACAGGACCCCAAAGATAGAAAGAAAAAACTGCCACGGTTGGCAATATGGTGAGAAGCACTACGGATGTGTGTCTCTACAAACACACTCACGCAATGCACACACACACACGTATGACATTCTAGGACCAGGATAAAACCACAATGCATACTGCGAAAACACCAATTATGTTCAGACACGGAGTTCTTACAAAGGAACAGAAATCAGCAACCAAAATTGATGGAAATCAAGGCAGTTTATAGCAAAAGAAATACAAAGATCCAGTGAGCAGTAAAAAATGTACTAAGACTCACTTATGGTTAAAGTAATGGAGAGCTAAATGGCTACAAGATTTCCATTGCAATCTATCATATTTCAAATATTTTAAAAGCTTAATTATTCTTAGTAATTGAGTAATATGTTCACGCTTTTTCAAAAACAGATTCTGGTAAAATTTCTTAGGAGAAAAATTGAATCACCGTTACCAAAATTAAAAATAAACTTACTTTTGATACAGAAATTTCCAACTTAAAAAATGTTTTCTACAGATATAGTAGCATAAGATCACAAAGATATTTTTAGGTACAGGAATGTTATTTAAAGCATTGAATATGACTCTCTCAGCCACCCCCAACCTCCTCCTGCCAGTAAAAATTATGTAAACACTTGAGCACTGGCAAAATAATTATGGACCTCTATGTAGTGAAATACTCAGCTGTTGTTAAAAACATTGAGCTGGATGGAAATGTGTTATGTGATAATGTACTTGACATAATATACTGTTTAATGAAAAACCATATTACATAGCATTATGAATCTTAACCTCCCCCACTGTTAGAAAAAAAAATATGCATATTGTCATATACATACAGGCCTATTTAATAGAAAAAAATACATAAGTGGTTATATAGAGAGAACAAAATTGGAGGAGAGACAAGTTTTTACTTAAAAAAGCTGTTTTATACTTTTTCTGTGCTGTTTTATATTTTTAATTTATATAAATCATCATAAATTAATAAAAACTGATTTGGATTAAATGCATAACAAACACAAAGTTTAAAAGTTCCATGGTGTGAAAAAGAAACTTTGATGTAGACGTTGGTTGTCAGCAATCAGAAAGAGCAAATCTATTTGCGTCTCAGTAGCCTCTTCTCCCTCTGGCCAAGGTCTGACCTCCAGGTCCCCAGGCCAAGCGTTCACAGGAAAAACTGCTCCAGGCGAAGTGGGTGTGAGCCTCCCTCCCAGGGCGGATGCCCCTAAAGATTCCGAAGGACTTGTTTTCCTTTTCTTTGGAGATAAAAGATGCAAGCAGTCATTTCAGAATTAAATTTTTTATGGCTAAAATTCCTTTGGATAAAATAGATGATCAATCAGTAAAATCCCCCCTCTCTGATCCGTGCCAGGGAGTGAGCCGCTGGTGGTGGACTGTTCATGAAGGTGTGCCCTCGAGGGGCACTCGGCTTGATGGAAGAGAAGAATCCTAGCTTCCTGGGGACCAGAAGCCCAGGGATCTGTCTGTGTGTCTTGTTCCAGCCACCTGGCCTCTCGCAGCCTCAGTTCTCAGTTAAATATTTGGGGAATAATAATATTTCCCTAACTGAGGACTTCTACATCTCAAAGCACAAATATATGAAAACATTGCTTTAGATACTCAAGGACTGCTGTCCTCTCCTTTATCTACCAGTGCTCTCAAAATCAAAATATGAATGCAAGGAAGAAGAGTCAACTGTAACATGGGTATAAGATACTATACATATATATATTTAAATCACTAACGATCATGTCACTTAGTTAAATCTTCCTACTGAATAGGGAACCAGCTGTTGTATTTATTAGGCATCTACTTTTCAAGTTGAGTTTTGAGTCAGGTTGAAGTAGGACAAATCTGTAATAAATTTGAAAAGCCAGGTTGAGGCACAGGTATAGACAAAAAGAAGAACTATATTAGAAAATCTGACCTTAAATACAAAGCTGCTTAGCCTGGCCTGTAATCCAAGCAATTTGGGAGGCTAAGGCAGGAGGATCACCAGTTCAAAATCACCCTCCATAACTTAAGAGAGGCCCTGAAGCAACTTAGCAAGACCCTGTCTCAAAATAAAGATACAAAGAGCTGGGAATCTGGCTCAGTGGTTAAGCTCCCCTGGTTTCGATCCTCGGTAACAATAAATAAGTAAATAAAATACAAAGTATAAAGGCTTTTTATATATTCCACATTTAGTTTCTAAGAAACGGAAAATTTGGCTAACAAAATACCTGGATTCAACACTCAACTCTGAATCTAATAGTAAGTAACTCAAATTTGTCTAAGTAAATTGCAGCTCCATCCCCCAGGTGAAAGCATCTGCCTACCTCCTGGGTCGGCTTCCCACATGACTGAAACCCCGGGTCTCGACCACATTGATTCTGAGTAGAGATGTCACACATGGATGGCTAATGTGTTCCGACTGGCTGTAGTTAGATTCTCAGAACCACTCATCAATACGGCCATTAGCTGCAAGATGTGCTCAGTGAGATTAATTATTAAAACCAAGAATCAAGCTTTGTGAATGATCTGCAGGTTGTAACATGAATTATGGCCTTGAAAAGAATAACCGTATAGTATCTTTACGATCTAGGCACTGGCTTTCTCACAGACTTAACTTTTTCTTGAGTAGAAAATGTGAGAGAATTTCAGCTGAGACATTTTTGGAATTTCCCCTTAAAGCCTTGCGTAAGTAAATGTGATTCACACTGTGAAAAAAAAAAAATTCATGTTGAGTGCTGCTGCTTCAACACATTAACTTGCTTGAATAAGTCCAACATGTGGCAGCTGGACTTCAAAGACTTGTTTCAGATGGATTCTATGAGAATACTTGCCAGTCTGCTTACTCTTGATTCATCTGCTGTCCACTCAGTTCAAAAGGTATGCACAGAAATACGCACCCCATTTTGCAGGAGGAGTATATGCTTGGAAAGGATATCACTGTCTTTGTCCTTTTAGGCTGCTATAACAAAATACCATAAGCCAGGTGGCTTATAAACAGAAGAAAATATCTCACAGCTCACGAGGCTGGAAAGGCTAAGGGCATATTCGGTCTGGTACATGTCTCAGCTCTGGTTGGTAGCTCACGAGGCAGACAGAGGGAAAGGCTCACTCTGAGAGCCTTATCTAACTCAGGAGGACTCCACTTTTATCAATCTCCTCCCAAAGGCCCATCTCTGATCCTGTCAGGCCCGTGATTAGGTTTTCAACATGTGAATTTGGGGAGGACATGAACGTTCAGATCCAGCACGTGGTGATCACCTTTCACCCAGCAGTAGACTCTACCAGCTGTGGTTCATATAATGGTTGGCACAACCTTCCATTTGTAGGAATGAAGCACTCTGGGAGGTAAGAGAACTTCCATCTGTCCCGTGCTGCCCCCTAGTCCTTCCCACTGTACAACCAGCCACCTCTCGATGGCTTCTCAAGTTACCTGGAGACTTGCATCTTAACAGATAACACGCCAATCTTAGTGGGAGTTCTAACACTGTCACTTTTTATAAAGTTGTTTGGGTCAAAGCTGTTTGCCAGAATACAAATAAATGGCAGAAAGAGAGCCCCAGAAAAATTAACAATCTCGTTTAGAAAGAAATGGAAAGTGTGGATTGACTGAGACTATCAACAGAAATTAAGGATAGTTGGGAGGAATCAGGATGTAAGGGCTATCTAGCTATCAATATGTATATATTAATATATACTAGGTATTACATAATGTCCTCTATCTATACATACATGTACTTTTTCAAAAACAGTTTTGATAATTCCATTTTTGTGTGGCAGTGTTCAAGGTCACTTACCTTTAGTGATACATAAAGACTTTCATGACATTAATAAAGGAGCAGAGTATTGCATCTTGGAATGAATTAAATAAAAACAGCAAATAGTCAATTAAAGCATAAAATAATTAACCACCCACCAGAAACGATGAACAGCAGGTAGATGTACTTCCTTTCCTAGATTTGGCGCGATCCTTAAGTAGCTATGCCTCAAAGAACTACTAAAACAATATTATGCACGTCTTCTGTTTGGACTCTCCTGTTTGTTTGTTTGTTTGTTTTTATTTAAACCATCTAAGAAAACAATGTAGGAAGTTCATGTAGAATGATTTTAACAGCAACCACATTCATCAATATTGCCTATACACATGGTGGCCTTCTACACCTTGCTGGACATTTACACATAGGTATCTAGTGGCACCTTAGTGAGTCACATGAAAACTTGGGAAAAACTGAAACAAACATGTTGACTTCATGGCTGCGCCTCTCAGTCCTATTATACCAAGCCACCATACCCCCAGTTGCTGAAATCAGCCAAGAAGCCACACCTAACTTTACCACAACATGTGTACAAATCCTGGGGATTCTGTCTTCAAAATATCCTATGAATCTGTTTGTTTTTCTCTCCCACCTCTTTCCTGGACTACATCAGCACCTCCTCGGTCTATCATTGCCGTCCTTTGATCCGTTCTCCATGCAGTAGACCAGTGATCTGCGAAGCATGAATTAAATTATGTCACCTTCCTACTTAAAATCCAAAAAAATAGTTTTTCACCAGTGGAAAGAAATGGAAAACACTGATGGGCTGGCCACGGCCCTCCTGACCACGGCCCAGGAAGCAGTCGGAGGTGGGACTGTGGCCTGTGACATCACGGTGAGGTGTTCCCTTCACTCCTTTCAGTATCAACACTAAATTGGGATCCGGGACCCACAAAAGTCCCCACCCCATCAGAAAAGGTAGAATCCCTCTGCCTATACACAAGTTTCCAAGTTTACAAAACAGTAGGTGGGAATTACCCAGGAATCAAAGAACTGCATACATTCATACCTCCCCTTGGATTCTGATCTTTTAAAAACACTTGTATTTTCCAGAGATTCCTCCACAGTTAGAATAAACTTTAGTGTCCTGTGACTTTTGCCTGCTCTGAGTTGAACAGTGGTGTCTCTGTTGCCTTACCAACCCTCTTTGCAAAATGGTCTTGTTTTTTAAATATGCTCTGACAGCTTCTTTAAAAAGGTGTTTGTTGAAACAAAGGCAATCTTCCTTCTAATGTCAAAGTGCTGCCTCTATGTTTTTGAACCCCTGCCACCCACCATATCAAGTTTTAGTCCTTCTGTTATAACCTAATTGTTTTAGCAAGACTAGAAAGTTGACTTCTTAGTAGCTAATGATTTCTCTTATAATCCTGGCCTTGGGAAAGTAATTATAGGATAACAAACAGCAGGTGTTTTACCACCTTAACTACACTGAATCTTTTAGGTTCCCAAGTATGGGGAAATTAACCAAATCAAAAACCTTAAAAAATCCATATAGATCCAGAATCTGGTTAAACAGATACCCAATAGCTCTTAGCAAATGTTAGTTTGATGAGTTATGTAGAAACAAATTATAAACACATGAACTAAATTCTTGTCAAAAGACACGGAAGTTTAAAAAGGAAGGAGCAATGTATTTGGAAAATGTATCATGGTTTCTACCCACGCCAAGCATTCATGTGAAAGCCTGTGCAGCTTCGCATTCTGCAAGTGTGTCTGGATTCATTCGATCTCATCAACAGTTCTTCCCAAGAAATAAAGGCCTCAGACTCACTTAGAATAACTCAATATGAAAAACCTTGTTTTCTCATTGGAAGGAATTTTCAGGTTCCCGCTGATATTTCTAACATACACACTACTAAACATGATTTTAAAAAGATGATAGTGAATGGCTGGACATTAATTCTAAAAGGAAAACAAAGGCACACATTGGCCTCGACAGGCCAGAAGCAGAGGTCACCTGTGCAGCAGAGAAGCAAATGTGCTCTCAACCACGGCTCTGGACAGCGGGAAACCGTTCTGAGGGGAAACGAGGGCGATTTGATAACTACTGGATTTCTGAGTCTGGGTGATCATGTTTGAAGCTGAAATAAGTGTTTACTATGTGTATGAGCTTAGAAGAAAAAGTAAAGTTTTGGTGCATTTGGATCCTAAAATGAAAAGCACGGTCATAAAAAATAAGTCGAGCCCAGTTCTTCTATACAACTGGAGCCCTCTCTTCAGGCCAAGCGTCGGGAGCTCTCCAGAAGACGGGTCACTTCAGGAGCTGGTCACCATGCAGCTCTGTCTGTTGAAACCCCTCGGGGAGAGCTGGTGCTCCAGGGACTCTGACTTCCTTGGGGATGAGGGTGAGATCAGAGAGACAGGACCCTGCCCTCACCAGGTCACTCTGTCTGGTTTCTTCTCTTTACGTCCAAAACACTTCTTGACCCAGCTGTTGTCGGCTTCAAGAGACGCTGTACCATGAAATGTGGGAACGGTGGATGTAATGGTCCATGGGCATGCGGAGCACCCTCTTTACTGAAATCCCAGGAAGCCATCTCTACTGTCTCAGGACCCACTCTACTGGACCTGTAGCCATAGACAGCAAGCGACACAAGGAGAATGTTTTTATCATGAAAAGAGTTATGTATGGAAGGGAACAAATGCACCGTCTCCTTCTCATACCTCCTGATTTCCTTTTGCCCTCCAATATCAAAGGTAGAAATTGGTCATTGTACCTTTCTGTAAGTCCTTCAACTTCATAGAGAGATGCATTCACATATCGAGTAAGAGCTTCACTCTCACGTGTCAGACAGGGACTTTGAAATATCTTTTTTAAATTATTTTTTTAATTTATGTATGATAGTAGAATGCATTACAATTCTCATTAAAACATATAGAGCACAATTTTTCATATCTCTGGTTGTATACAAAATATATTCACACCGATTTGTGTCTTTTAAAATGAATTCTTGTCTCATATTCACTCTAGAGAAAATAGTCAATTCTATTTAAGAACTGTCTACTAGGGTTTTATTCCAAGTTTCCACATATTTTTCAAACTAAAGACTATGTCTTAGATCACTTTTTAACATTTAGATGTTAGCTCGCAACCTAGAAGCAAATCTCATTCTAGTATGGAAGAAAGTAGATTTCATTCCATAACGGAAAACCTATTTGCCCAGCAATTCCAATGCTGTTAGGCTTCAAACCCTAAGTATCAGGGTTTTTTTTAAAACTGACATTTCAATCCTGCTTAAAAAGACAAATATAAAAAACTCTGAATTTCAGAAACTGTACAGTGGAGGGGAGACAAGGATCATCAAGGTAGCCTAGGCCTTTGGCAGTTTCATGATGAAAACTCAGCAATTGCCAAAGGACATTAATCCCTGTATGCACACCATGCAAAGCCTCCAGTGCAAATGTCGTTATTAGTTGACTGTGGTCATTATTTGGTCATAACTTGGCTCACGTATACCATGCAAATTTTGGTACATATGTAAGGGAAAACTGGATCACAAATAGTAGATACCACCTCTGAACAGTTTATCAGGCAATGCAAAGTTTAGCCCTTGACCCTAACCAATAAAATTACTTCATTAGCATGTTTTAATGGAAAAAAAAACATTTTGAAATGGAAAAAGTTTAATTAGTTAATTAGGAAATTTACCAGGGAGGATCTCAAGAAAAAAAGAGGCAAATGTAGGTTAAAATAAATGATCATTTTAAGGCCTAAATTCTAATGAACTTGCTGGTATTAATTCTGCATTCATCTTTTTAAATTATCTGTTAGAATTTAAACTAGGAACCTGAATAGTTATATGTAGATATTGGTATAAAACAAAATGAAACATAGAGAGGTGTAAATTAAAATATACTTCAAATAAAAAAATTTAGACATTTAATTTTGTCTGATTGCCAATAGAGTGTTTAATTAAGGTATGCTAAATTAAATAGACCTTATTGTGTGGACATAAACTTTTAATCCCCCTAGGTAAATACCAAGTAGCATAATAGCTGGGTTGTATGGGGAGAGTGTGCTCAGTTGTGTAAGAGACCATCACACTGTCTTTGAACATAGTTGTCTCATCTTATATTCCCACCATAATGAGTAGAGTTCTGGTTGATCCACACCCTCACCAGCACTTGGTGCTGTCCATGTTCCAATCTGGGCCTTTCTACGGGATGTAGAGGATATCACTGTTGTTTAGTTTGCATTTCTTTAATGACTGTGATGTGAAAGATCTTTTTGTATACTGTATGCCATCTGTATGTCTTCTTTAGTCTGGTGTCTAATAAAGTCTTTGGCCCAGTTTTTTTTTCCTTATTATTGATTTTGAAAGTTTCTTACACATTTTTAAAAATAGTCTTTTATCACCTGTGACTTTTCCAAATATTCTCTCCCCATCTGTGCCGTCTCTGAACTAGTTTAATAATCATTTCTTTCATGTCGTGCCTTTAGTGTCATAATGAAAATATTGTTGCTAAGTCTTGGGTCATCTCAGTTTTCTCCAGTGTTACCTTCTGAGAGTTCTACAATTTTCCTTCCTACATATTTGTCTGTAACCCATTTAGAGATAGTTTTTGTGAAGAAGGTACAGTCTCTGTCTAGGTTCAGTACTTTGGAAATGGCTGTCCAGTTGTTCCAGAACAACTTGTTGAAATTACTACAATTCCCTCTGTTGTACTGCCCCCAACCCTTTGTCAAAGACCACCTGACTGTATGCATTATCTCTTTTTGAGCTCTCTCGTATTCTATTGACCTATTATTTTGACTGTGCCACACTGTCTTGTTCCCTGTAGCTTTACAGCAAGTGTTTAAGTCAGATAGCATCTCTCCCCCAACTTTGCTCTGCTCTTTCAATATTCTATTGTCTATTTTGTGCATTTAGTATCTGTATATAAATTTTAGAATCTCTTTGTCAATATCCACAAAATAACTTATCAGAAATTTCTGGGATTATACTGAATCTATAGATTAAAAATCAGAAAGAACTGACATCTTGCCAATATTGAGTCTTTCTATCCATGAACATAGAATGTGTCTCTGTTTAGCTCATTTGATTTGCTTCATCAGAGTTCAACACCTTTCCTCACATGGATTTTATATGTATTTGGTATATTTTACTTTTCTCATTTTGAGGGATGCCAACTTAAATAGTAATGTAGTTTTCATTTTAAAATGTACCTGTATATTACTGGTATATAGGAAAGAAATTGACTTTTGTATATTAATCTTGAATGCTAAGACTTTGATATAATTGCTTTGTAGTTCAGGAGGGTTTGGGGGGTCTTTTGGGAGGAGTAGGGAACAGCTCTTCACTGGTGATCATGTCATCTATGCACAAAGAGAGTTTTATTCTTCCTTTACAGTCAATATACCTTTCATCCCCTGCCATTACATTAGCTATTGTTTCCAGTAAGGTGTAGAAAAAGAGTAGTGAAAGAGGATATCCTTGTCTTGTTCTCAATCTTAAAGAGAAAACTTCTAGTTCTTCTCCATTTGTGTTTATATTAGTTTCAGGGTTTTATAGACTTTAAAAAAACAAGTTGAGGAAAATTGTCCTCTATTCTTACTTTACTGAGAGCTTTTTCATGAATGTCTGTTGGGTTTTGTCAAATGCTTTTTCTGCATTTATTGATATTTCATTTTATTTTTTATTAGCCTATGGATGTGGTGGATTATATTAACGGATTTTCAAATCATGTACTAGTCTTAATATTGTGATTAATTCTATTTGTTTCTGAAATATACTTTTTGTAAATTGTTGGATTGGATTTGCTTGGGTTTTTTTAAAGGATTTTTTATATCTTGTTCATGGGACTTATTGCCCTGTAATTTCCTTATAATGTCTCTGATTTGGGTATTAGGGTAATGCTGATCTCATAGAACGACAGAGAAAGTGTTGGAAAGTGTTGTCTCTACTTCTACCAAAAACGATTACAAAGAATTGGTATAATATTTTTTCTCGAGTGGTAAAATTCATTAGTGAATCCCCCTGGGACTTTTTCTGTTTGAAAAATTTATTAATAAAATATTCGATTTCTTGAATAGAAATAAGTCTATTCAGATTGTCTATTTTCTTGAGTGGGTTTTGGCAAATTGTATTTCTTAAGAAAATGGTTTGTTTCTGTGGGTATAGTATATTCAAAGTGGTCCTGGTTATTTTTTTTAATGTCCGTAGGACCTGTAGTGATGTCTCATCTATCATTTTTGGTATTAGAAATTTATGTACTCTCTATTTTTTAAATTAATCTGGCTAGAGGCATATGAATTTTGTCGAGATTTTCAAGTAACCAGCTTTTAGTCTTCTAGATTTTCTCTATTGATTACCTTTTTACAATTATATTGATTTCTGCTCTCCATTTCTGCTCTCCATTACTTCTTTTTTCCTACATACTTTGGATTTAATTTGCTCATCTTTTCCTAGTTTCCTATGGTAGAAAATCAGATGATTTCATATCTTTCTTCTTTTCTAATATATGTGTTCAGTGCTATAAATTTTCCTTTAAGCCCTGTTGTAACACATCCCACAAATTTTGATAACTTGTGTTTTCATTTTTATTTGCTTCAAAATATCATTACATTTCTCTTGAGATTTCTTCTTTGACCTACAAATTACTTAGAAAGGTGTTCTTAAATTGTCAAGTATCAGGGGATTTTTTCAGCTACTCTTTCTAATATTGATTCCTATTTTAATTTCATTGTGGTCTGAGAGCAGACATTTTATATGACTTCTTTCCTTCTGAGCTAGGTAAAGTGTGTTTCATAGCCAGAATGTAGTGTGTCTTGGTGACTGTTCTACATCAGCTTGAGAAGAATGTGTATACTGTTGTTACTGTGTGAAAAAAAAAATCTACAAATATAAATCATGTCCAATTGATGGATAGAGTTGTTGAGTTCAACTAGACCCTTTCTGATTTTCTGCCTGCTTGCTCTGTCAATTTCTGATGGAGTGGAGTGTTTAGTTATAGTGGTAGATTTATGCATTTTTTTTCTTTGCAATTTCATCAGTTTTTGCCTAATATATTTCAATCTTGTGTTATTAGATAAGGACACAAAAGATAACTACGTCATCTTGGAAAATGACCCTCTTATCATTAAGTAATGCCCTTTTTATCCTGATAATGTTCTTTGCTCTGAAGTTCGCTCTGCATGAAATTAATGTAGCTAATCCCTTTATTTTAAATAAGGTTTGCATCATATATCTGTCTCCATCCAACTACTTTTAATCTATATGTATTTTTATATTTAAAATAAATTTCTTGTGGACAATATATAGTAGTGTCTTATTTTTGAGCCACTCTTAGAATCTCTGCCTTTTAATTGATGCATGAAAGCCATTGCTGTTCAGTGATAGCAACTGTTAATATGTTGTTATTTGTTGCTCTTATTCTTTGCTTATTTTTGTTTTCTACTCTTATTCTGCTTGCCCACTTTTTTTAATTGAGCATGTTCTAAGATTTTTTTTTTCTCTACTTTTTTAGCAAACTAGTAATACTTCCTTTTTCACTTTTTGAAGTAGTTGCCCTAGGGTTCGCAATATGCCTTACAAATGGTCCAAGTCTATTTTCAAATAACACGATGCCACTCCACAAGGTGGTGTGAGAACCTGATACTCTTAACTCCTCCCTCCTGTCTCTGGTACAGTTGCTGTCGTGCCTTTCACTCATACATACATTCACAGGCATCCGTACGTATGTGCACGCATCCACACAACAGAGTTGCTATGGTCTATTTTGAAATAATCTGTGTCTGTTAGATCAATTAACATGAGATAAATAAATGTTTTATCTTCCAGCTCTTCCTTTCTTTATGTAGAGGCAGTCTTATGACCCATCTCATTTTCCTTTTCACTAAACAACGTCTAGCCTTCCTACTAGGATGAGTCTTCAGGCTCATTTTCTGTTTCTCCCTCACCTTTTAAGAAAAATCATGTATGATGAAATAATCTTGGTCGGTGTTATTTTGTGTTATTGTTTGCTTTGCCTAACAAATATCCTACTGCACTGTTATTGTTTTCCAGGTTTCTGAGGAGAAGCTGGATGTGATTCTCGTCTTTGCTACATCATAGGTGATGACCCCCACCCCCAGTTTCTAACAGGGTATTTTCTTTAAGTTTTCTATAGTTTGAATATGATGCCTACATGTCATTCTTTTTCTCCTCCTTTTTCACTTAACCTGCTTGGTGTTCCCTGAGCTTCATGGATCTGTCTTTGTTCTCCTTCTGATATTTATATTGCATGTATGTTAAATCTTTTACAGTTTTCCCACAGATTTAGGGTATTCGGTTATTCAATCTTTAATCTTTTTTCAATCTTGAAGATTTCTGTGAGATATCTTCACACTAAGAAAGTCTTTCCTCAGCTGTGCCCAGTCTATGAATAAGCCCATCGAGTGTTCTTCATTTCTGTTATGTTTTGAACCCTAGAATTTCATATTATTTCTTAGCATTGCCATCTCTCTCTTGCAATGTCCCTGTGGTTTTGCAGGCTTTCTACTTTATCCATTATATCTCTCAGCATCTTAATAATAACAGTTGCTTAAATTCACCTAAGAATTCCAACATCCCGTGGTGTACCACTCTAGTTCTGATGCTTGCTCCGTCTCTCCAATTTGTGATCTCTGTCCTTTAGTATGTCTTTTCATTCTTTCCTGATGGCAGAGCACAGCACCTGGGTGGGAGAAACTGCTAGAAACAAGCCTAGCCACACCGTATGACAATCCTACACTAGGCCCCAGCCTTCGGTGACCTGTGCCTCTCTGGACCTGGAGCCTCTCCACACCTTGTTCTCTCCTGCTTTCCCTGACTCCCATGGGACCCGATGCTGAGCGTGGGCTGCCAGTTTCCTGTCCTGGGCTAGTCAGGCTCCTGGGTCCCTTGGAGGACAGGCCTCTCTAGGAATGCTGGCACACCTGTCAGACAGCTCCCCTCCCGCCCCCATGCTCCCCAGGAGAGTCAGGCCTCCTCCCAGAGGTCATCCTCCCCCCAGAGGTCATCCTCCCCCCAGAGGTCATCCTCCCAGAGGTACAGGCCCTGCTGGGAGGAACCCAGCCTCCACCTCTACTAGAGCCTGCAGCTCACCACGAGGGTCCAGTCCTACCTGCCCAGCGCCTCCCCAGGGCCTTCTGCTGGGTTCCCTGGTGAATCAGGACTCTCCGAGTCCACCTCTGGCTCTCCAAGCCTCGGCCCTTCACTTCCTGTCATTGAAAAGCAGTCACCAATGTTTCAGTCCCTTCTAGTTTTTACCTATGGCTAGGATGGAGGGCTCACTTCCAGGCTCCCTTTCCAAGGATTTAAAAATTTTGAGAGCTACGTACCCTGCTGATTTCTCCTGGAATACATGAATTCCATGCAGGCATCTGAGAGCTGAGCCAAGCCAGGTAGAAGAGAGCAAATTCTCACCCCCATAACTTAGGCTTTCTTTCTTTATCTCTAAATATAACACATTTTGTGACTGGATAAAGCAACACATTATTGTATACCTTCACGTATTTTGAACTTCCTTTCTGATATTATACAAATGGGCATCAAGGTGAACTATGTTTTACATTACTAAATGAGCAAGTGAGAAATTCCGTTGTTACATTGGGGACCAGTAATTGGGAATGTCACCGTATGTTTGTACCCAAGCTACTTAGGAACCTGTTTGGTTGAAGGTCAGCTGCCGATTGACTATGAAGTTACCTTGCAGGAGCCTGACCATTTCTGTTTCTGCCTCTCATGCTTGTGGGAGAAACCCCCGCTTCCAAGTAAGCACCCCGATCTGTCACCCAACTATCCTGCCGGTGAGGTGTGAGAAGCAACTCCCCACGTGACCCGTCCGTGATACTCCGAAGCTCTGCAGGATCTGGGCTCCTCTAGGAGTTCTTTTCAAAGTCATATGTGTATTATTTCTTTGAAAGAATTTCTGACACTGGACTTCGGTTTCCATGTGGCCTCTAGATGATGCTAAGATGCTTTAAACCAGGTGGAAGTTAACGGTCTATTAAGTAAAAAAGCCAAGGCATCAGAACTCCCAGTTAGCTGTAAGAAGCCAGTCATAAGCCGGTAGTGGAAAAGAGAAAGACCTTGGCATGAAACAACTTCTTTATTGGAAAAAAAAAGATCTACTGGACAGGAAAAGTTTAAGTAGAGTTGTGGTGTTTTCTTCTTTTTTTATTTTTCCATCCTGATAATGATTGTGTAGATAGGACCCTCCACTAAAACATTCTTATTCAGACTAAAATACCTGATCTGATCGTTGTTCTCAAATAAAAATTATAAACAGTCCCTACTTAAAATGATTCAACTTAAGAGTTTTTGACTTTACAATGGTATGAAAGTGATAGGCATTTAGTCAAAATTGCAGGTAGAGTTCTGAGTTTTGATCTTCCCCCCTAGCTAGCGGGCTCCAGTGTGACGCCCTCTGGTGACGGTGGGCGGTGGTAGCAAGCCACAGCTCCCTGCCAGCCACCGGAGCTCGCAGAGAGACAGCCCACAGGTTGTGGTGTGCTGCGTCCCTGGGCTGAGACTGCCAGCGCATTAGGCGCATTTTCCATGAGACCATATTTTCAGTTTGCTGTGGGTTTATTAGAATGTAAACCACCGTAGTTAGGTTTAATTTCCTGGCTTGGTTCTCAAAAGGTACAATTAGGATTCTGACCTAGTAAGTGGCCATCTAATAAAAATAGTTGAAGGTGATAAGAACCCGTGAATGGGTGCTTCCCCGTGACCAGAATCAGCTGAGAGGAGGCATCCCACGTGGGTGCCAGCACATACCACGTGCCCCCTCTGGATGCACACGGAGGTGTGTGAGATCATGCTAATCGTCCACAGGCTCAGGCCATTCATACTGAACACCACACATTTGCAGTGTTTTTAATTATTGTGCTCAAGTAAACATTAGTTAAGGGTTTCTTTTTTCCTTTTGCTTAAGTGTGCCATGTTTGTAACCAACGAACAAATGTAGAGAATGACAATATAACAAACTATCACTTCAAATCAAAAGGCATATTAATATTAAGTCCAATCTTAACATTATAACTTTTAGCAAATAGTAGTTATGGGCAAGTCACCACAGAAAAAAGGAAGCAGCATAAGATGGTCTCTCCCCGCCAAGACCTAGGCACACCAAGAGTGAGACTCTGAGTGTTGGGCTCTCTCTCTTTGGCAGAGACCAGGGCAAAGTTAACAGTTGGGTATTCTGTTACACAAGCACAGATAGGAAGAGTAGATTTGCCTCTACCCTCCAATAGCACTCACAGTTGGTGTTCTGCAGACAAATTCAGACTGAAGTTAGTGGCATATCTGTATCTGTTCAAAAAACATATACATATAATTCCAAAGTCAAGTGTATTTGAGAAGATTGAGTTAATACACATAAAGCACTTGGAAGAAAGCTTGGGCTTTGTACACAGTGAGAGCTGAATGGCTGATAAGTATTCATATCAAGAAAAAGACTGCAAAACTGTTTCAGCTAGAGCAATTCAGGTTGGCAATAAAGGCCAGAAGAGCACCAGAGAAAACCGTAGAAGAAACATCCAAGAGCATTGGAGGAACATTTTTAATGCACATCTCTCCCTCAGGAGCTTAACTTAATAAATAAGGGGACAAAAGTCTGGCTCTTGACTCTGTCAAAGTCTATCATAAGACATTACTTTCATATCACACATGACAGTTCACCAGTGTATAAAGACTCTTGTCCCCGAAGGACAGCAATGTGGCGGAGCAGTGGGGAGGAATGTGTACCCTGCTGACCTTCCTCTATGAAACAATTCAGCCGGGTCAGAGAGAAGCAATGAGAATGTTCATGCAGACTTTATGAAGTGAACTTATCTTGAACCCATGGAAATTTCTGAATTTCATTTCAAGAGTCACAGCGCAACGGTGGCAGTTTAAGAGTTTTCATTAACCAGCGAGCCCGTCACCTCCTGTAAAGTGCTTATTGGTGTACTGGTTATGACAATCAGCTGGCATCAAAAGATGCCCTCCAGTGGAGCTAGTTGACCTTAATTTAAGAAACAAAAACCAAAATGCTGGAGAGAGAGAGAGTTCCCTGAGCTCAGTTCTGCCTTACAATTGCTTTGACTTTAAGTTCAGAGATGTGGCCAAAGCAAAGACAGTTATGTGAGCACTTTTAAATCGAGGATCCCTATTTGACTCTGACCCTACATGTCACCCCGGAGATGGCTCAAAATATCTTTGCTTACTATAATTTTCAATTTAATAGATAATATTCCATACTTTAGGAGTAAAACACAACCAGCCAACATCCTAGTCCTGTCTAAAATCATAAAAGAAAGCCCATGAGACAATTGGAAAGGAAAGAAAGCACTATTTTTTAAAGTATCTATTATCTCTAGATATAAGATTTTGCTAACCTTGTCTTAGCGATTAGAAAAAAACGAGGTTCAGAAAAATCAGGTAATATGGATCAATTCATAGGACTAGTTTGTGGCTTAAGTCCTGGGTTGACCTCAATATGTGAAGAGTCTCTGAATTCTTTTACCAGGGTGCTATCTCTTTGGAGAGCCAAGTCATTCTTCTGGCCAATTGCCTCACCTTTAAAATGAAAAAGTCTTGCAAACAGACTAGAAGCGATCCTCGTGGGACCCTCTCCCCCGGCCTATGGGCAGGGTCTGGACCAACAGAACACAGTGCCCGTGACAATGCTCATGGCCACTCTGCACAGGACGGCGTCGCCCACCATGCAAGGAGACTCTGTGGACAGTTCTGAAGAGACAAAGTGCGATGTCAGCAGCCACAGGGGAAAGGCCATCGAGGAAGGGCTGAGAACAGCCTCTAGTCAACACCTCGCAAAGCCCTGGTGGCTCACAGGAAACCCAGTGCTACAGCCACCACACGAGCTTCGAACCAGATCACTCCTCGGCGGGCTCAGGTGAGGACCTGGAAGTGGCCCGGGCCTTGGTCACAGCTCTGCGAGGACTGGATGAAGCTGTGCCCAGAAGTCAGCCTGTGACAGTCCTGGTTCTGCTTGATCTTAAAATAAGAAAACTTCGTGTCTGCAGAGCAAAGCGGGCAGGTATCATCCCGGGCAGATTTCAGAGTCAGGGGCTCAACATTAACATTCTGTACCTTCTCATTCTCTCTCCTCTGCTCAGTGCCCCCAGAGTTCCCAAGATGGCCATCCTCCCCAGACAGGGCACCCACCCACAGGAGTACCTAGAAGCAGAACACAGACGGCCTCTTCCTTACATTCCTTTATGAATGAACCTCTCTGAAGAGCACTCCCAGAAGCAGGCCTCACCTTGCTGCTCAGAGGTGATCCCTGGCCCCGGTCAGACCCATTACTGCCAAGCAGCCGTGGCTTCTGCTGCAGCTGGGAGCTAGGGCCAACTCCACGGAGGCCGAGAGGGGAGGTCTGGACACAGCAGACCATTAGGCTCTGCCAGCTGGAAGGAAAAGTGATTGGGATCAGGAGGCCGAGGCAGGAGGAGGGCGAGTTCAGAGCCAGCCTCAGCAACAGTGAGGCGCTAAGCAACTCAGTGAGACGCTGTCTCTAAATAGAACACAAAAGAGGGCTGGGGATGTGGCTCAGTGGTCGATGCCTCTGAGTTCAATGCCTGGTAACCCACCCCCTACCCCCCAAAAAGAAAAAAAGAAAAGTGATGGGGAGGTGACAGCCGAGCCACTGAAATATCTCAGTCCCTTTGCCTTTGGCACTCTGTGATCCTAGGACCGACCAATCCAGGTGGAAAGGTGTGCAACTGGTGTTTTTCAAGCATTTCTGGGAGGGGCTGCAGTATCCAAGGGTGAGTGAGGTAGAAATGGCTTCTCTCTTCAGAGCACACAGCCAGCAGGAAAGGGTGGGGACATGCCTAAGGCTTCTTCTCCATGGCTCTAGGAAGATGCTGTGGACAAGAATGCAATCTACAAACCTACGTCTTCCTGTCTTCCAGGAAATGAGACGGGGACAGGGTCTACAGGAGTGTGTGCACCTGCCTCCCACCCTGGAACTGCACTGTCCTCCGCACCAGCCTGTGGCTACTTCAAGTCAAGTGGAAATTCAGCGGAATTAAATTGGAGTAAGATTCAGTTCCTCAGCGGCACTCCCCATATTGCAAGCTCTCGGTCCGCTCCTGTGGCTGGTGGAAGCTGCAGAGCAGTGCAGACGTGGAGCATTTCCATCACAGCAGAAACCTCTCCTGGAAACTTCCAGAATGCTTGAAACAGCTTTAACAGAATTTCAAGCACAGCATCTCCCAGGCACACTCCTGCTCTAGGACTTACTACCTTTGCTGTCATCGCCAATGTTTTTCAGTCTCCCCCAAAGAATTGTCAGTCCCATTTACTGTATTCACTACTGACTTATGTCCTTACAGGCCAGGCCTCAGTCGCTACCAAGACTGTGTTTTTAGAAAGTGGAAGGAAAAAATGTGTCTGTGAACAGTCGGAGGGCCAACGGGCAGTCGTGCCCTCACTGTGCAGGCCACTCAGGAGGACCGGGAAGGCACCACCCTGGGTTCTTTGGCCGATTCCTCTGGTGGATGCTCCTCGGATGGCTTCCCAGGCTACGCAGAGGCGCACCTCCAGCGGAGAGCCCTGGCTGGCTCAGGAAGGGCATCTGCAGGCGGCTCTGCTACTCCCTCCTGACTCAGAGGCCGCTGTTCTGGACTGAGCTTGTGCACTGGGACCCAGAAGACCAGACAAAACCAGCATGGTGTCACTCATGCTCCATCCCATGGAACCAAACCAAGTGGAGAAACAGACCTGTTCTCCCAAATAAATAGACCCAGGCAATTGAGCCACCAATAAGAAGCAGCGTAGTGTGGCTGGGCCGGCAGAATAAGAAAGTCCCTTGCTTGATTCTCCATGGAAAGTGACTTTGAAGCGACCGCTGCCACTGTCCATCCCTCCTGGTCTGCTTTCTTCAGCCCTCTTCCACATACCAAGCCAGACTCACCTGCTCAGCTCCTCAGGACACAATTCTACCCTACAGAATGGCATGCGGCTTGATTTTAGAATCGCAGATGAAAGCAAACTGGTTCTTTCGGTGGAATTCATTGCATATGGTCATTTTGTCTTTTGATAGAAAGAAGTAACTTACGTTTATCCAGCAAGGTTGACAGATGTCCTGGGTTACGTGGGCGGTGATGTAACTTCATGGTGGCATCTTACTGAAGTTAGACAGTTCGGCCAAGACGTAGAAGAGACCGGCTCAAGGCTTGGGTCTTAGGGGACTAGCTGGCTCCGCGTACTGCAAGGCTTTCCAGGAGGTGCTGCGAGCTTGGTTACTCCTCTTAGTGCTAGGACGATGGTGGAGAGGTGCCACCGCCTTGTCTCAGCCTTGCTTTTCAGTTAACTTCACCTCCTCCTTAGCTCAAAACAACGCCGCCGGTCCAGATGAAGAGGAGGGTGGGGGAGATGTTCAGAGGAGCCAGCCTCCCCACCACCCCAGGCCAGTGACAAGTGTCATGTGAAGTCAATAAAAGTATGTGCAGGAAGTGGGCAAAGGAAGTGTGCGTGGAAAGCAGGGCAGTGGACGAGCTCGTCTGGCCTGCAGGAGTCTGGAGACAGCAAGGGACTCCCTAGGACTGGAGGAAGAGAACTGGGTGAGAGGCAGGCTGCAGACCTGCGTCCATCCAACTTGCCCCACGTGCCGAGGTTCACGGTCATGACCAAGGTGTGGAGAGGACAAAACAAGATACAAAAGAGGAAATTACAGACACCTACAAAATGAACCTGAAGGCCCTATTTATGACATTACTTTAATTTACTTTTGGGTGGCCATAATTAAAATCAGATGGGGAAAAATCCCGCTAGATGCTGGATCACATCCGTTTATTCATTGGAAAGACAACTTAGGCAATAGGACCTCGCAAAGGTGACCACCAGGTAAGGAATTCCCAGGCTGCAAAGAGCCCTGCCCCAGGAGGCTTCACACCTCTCTTTGCATTGACCCCTGTCCTGTCCTGGAGTATACATCTTTACTAGGGTCATTTCTTTTAAAGTTTAACAATAAATTGAAATAATAACAATGATGGCCACGCAGGCTGTTGGGGCACATATTCAAAAACTACAATCATCCCAAGCTAGGAGGAACCAAAGGGCATGTTTGTTTTGGCTCCCGGTCCAGCTGCAGGCTGTCTGAGGTCGCCAGCTACATTTCTGTCAACAGACAGAAACTATTATAACAAAACCCATGTTGATCAGGAAGTGTGACCCAAGTGAGAGACGCTGAGGAAGGACTGTTTTCATAATGCATTCCGAAAATGCGTCCTGAGCCTTTCAGTGGTGATAGGAAAATCCCCACTCGGCCCACGCACTCACCTGAGATGCCCCCGGGGCAGCAGGAGGCAGGGCACCCTAGAGAACCCCGTCCCCGTGTAACCAGAGCTCACAGAGCTCTGCAGAGTTGGGGCTTTTATTTTATCTGCTTAGTTCTCTCTCTCGAGTCCTTCACAGCTCACTGTTTTCCCTTTCATCCTTTCCTAGGCCACGTCCCTGTTTGGGGACAGGCTAGCTGAAGACCCACTGCACTGATGAAGCTCAAGGGTGCCTGTCTCTCTGCACCCAGCCACCTCCCTCCTGGTCCCAGACACTCCTGGGCATCAGAGCTTGCGGGCCATGGCCACCGCCAATGCTTGGCCACTCCACCTACCACTGCCACTGCTGCCCACACACCCTGCCCCGGAGCTCTCCTTACCTTCAGGCACACCCTGACAGAGTGTCACATCCAGACGGGGGGCTCAGCCTGATTTATGAGCGCAGCAGAGACCCTGGACCATACATCCCCACGCCAAGGTCTGCACTTGTACCGCCATTTTCATCCTTCAACAATCCTAGGTTCTGTCCTTTACAGAAGTGGGAACTGAGGCTCTGGGTGACCTGCCCACGTTTAGATCACCAGTATTTGACAGAGGTGGGATTGGGTCCTTGGTCACATTCTGGCAGTGTAGTACTCCTGTTCTGTCAAGCAGAGCTTCTCACGGTCTACAGAAGGATCTGTAAGGATGGGTCAGATTTTCACTCAGTAGGTCTGAGTGGGCCCAGGAATTTGCATCTATAACAGGCTCCCAAGAGGTGGCTGTGTAGCCAAAGCTCTGGAGAAACTTTACAAATAAGGTCTGAGTGGGTCGGGAGAAATGCTGGGTAATGATCTGGAAACTTCAGGGCAAGTGCCCAGACAGAAAGGGCATCTCAGGTCTGGGAAGCCGTTCCTCCCAGGAGCTTCCCCACATGGGACCAGGGAGGAAGGAGTCTACTTTCTGGTGGGGGGAGGGTATTAGAGGGGATTGAACTCAGGGCCACTGGACCACTGAGTCACATCCCAGCCCTATTTTGTATTTAGTTAGAGACAGGGTCTCACTGAGTTGCTTAGCACCTCGCTGTTGCTGAGGCTGGCTCTGAACTTGTGATCCTCCTGTCTCAGCCTCCTGAGCTGCTGGGATTACAGGCATGTGCCACTGCGCCCAGTTTTCTGGTTATCTTGACATTCAAACTTAGCCCTCAAGTAAGGACTGGGCAAGAATCGAGCAACTGTCATCCTCCCCAAAAGAGGCCCTTATTCATTAGCAATCAGTCCCTCTGACTCTCGCCCTCAGCCCCTGCCAACCACTGCTCCCCGTCTCGGTAGATTCAAGTATTCTGCACACTTCATGTACATGGAAGTATGCAGTACGTCACCTTTTGGGACTTGCTTCACTTTGCGTCCTATTTTCATTTTCATTGACACACGCTGTAGCTGAAGTAGGCACCAATGTTGCACCCCTTTTTATTGTTCAGGAATGTTCCATTGTGTAGGTAGGAGACCTTTTGTTCACCCATTCATCCATCCTACCACCCAGAGGAGAATCCACAGGGACACGTACAAAAGGTTAAACTGTGCAGTTGGTTGTCATATCGAGCTCACTGCTCTGATCTATGTGCAAAGAAGGTGGAGAGCCTGAGGTGAGGCAGAACTCATAAATTTCCAAAAGGAAAATAAAAAAAGGATCCATTCTGCTCCCATTATTTTAACTATAAACTTTAACATACGTTATTGTTATTATTATGACGAGGTTTATTTACTTCATATTGAATGAATTTTTCACCTTGGTCAAAGATGTTAGAACCAATGTCCATTCATATGAGGATACTCCAATCTGGTGCTTAATGGTGTTTTTACTGTTTCTGGAAAACAAAAAGCTAACATTTCTCTCCTAGTCCAAAAAAAACAGGGAACAAAGCAAAATCCCTCTTGTATAAGCGAGACTGACTCCATAACTCTGGCAAAGCCTAAGAGCACCTATAAGTCACCAAGACTAAAAGCTTTTAGCTGCTGGAAGCTTGTCCACCTGGGTCTGTCTTCTTCTCCCAGCATGCTTTCCCCCTTACTTCCTAAATCTAGCACGTATTTAGGTCCTCTTAAGAAGACTGCTATAAAGATAGTATGTGTTTGTGATAAAAGCAAATGTTTAGAACCAAGAAAAACCATAAAAATGTGAGCATTTATTTTCTTCATCGAAATCTAAAATACCAAATAGATGAAAAAAACCTATCCATTTACCCAATTTTCTTTTTTTATTTTCCCCAGGAAAAGAAACACTAAGAAAAATGTATGTGGTATCTACAGAAAAATGTTTGCTACAAGGGAAATCTCTGAGCTCAAAACACAGACAAGATAAAAGCAATTTATGGTCGGGCTGGCCAACATGACTCTACGAGATTCCCACCGTGATGAAAGATGTTGTCATAACGCACGCAGCCAACTGCGTGGAGTCCGAGCGTTGTTGCAAGTTCTCCATTCTTTCTCTTTAAACAGTCTTGTCAGTCTTGAAGCCCCAAGGGATGTACAAAATGTAATCACCAAGGCTTATGATAAGGAGCAAACCAAAGCAATAGGCAGAGATGGATTTTAAAATGTCAGCCAGTCTTGAGCATCTTTCTCTAAAACACTCCTTCTGCACCCCAGTCTTGGTTGACAATAATAAAAAAAAATGTTGCCAGTTTTATGCTTTAACATAGAGCTGGAATTTTCTATGGGGTTCAATGTTGTTATGTGAGAACACCATTAACGGGAACCAAATGATGGCAAAGGGTCGACAGGTAGACCTACTTAATTCCACGGGAGTTTTTAAACAAGCGCCTTTCTTATGCGTGTCCCTGGGTTTGTCAAAGGCCTGCAGTGCTCTGGACTGGCCCCGTCCTGAGCTGAGCATGGGGTGGGTCTGGCAGGAAAAATGGAGAGCCATGTTCCTCCGTCTCTACTGGCTCCCTGGCTTGGTGGCCAATGCTGCCAGCTGGCCCAGGGCCATGGCTGTCAGCAGCAAGTGTGCATCTGGGTGTTGGCCAGTTGGAACCAAAGCCATGTGGCAGGGTATTTCCTTGAAACTAGGTCGGCCACGCGCTCGCTCCCAGGAACAGCATTGGTTCAGTTGGAATCGCTATGTCAATTAGCAGAGATTTCAGATTTTAAGAATTCAGTCCTTCCCCGTGTTTAGTTTTATATATTCACGATTTGTATCTTCTAGCTCTGAAGGCAAAGAGAAAGAAAAGTGCGAGGTTCCACGGGGTGAGACCGCCCCGATTCCTCTTCTCACTTGGCTCTCAGGGGAGCGCCAGGGGTTTTCAGTTTCAAGCTCGATTTAACCGAGCCTCTGGGCTCTGAGTTTCATTTACTGCAGGCCAAACAAAGCTTCCTCAAGGCAAAAGAAAAAAAAAAAGAAAGACGGAAGGAAGGAAGGAAAAAGTAAGAAATGTCAGATTGAAAGACGAAAGTCCACAGAGAGTCCTGGGCTATATGCTCCTTTAGGGAAACGTGTGAAAATAACACCCCTTGGATGGGTTAGGATTGAAAGGGGATTTCTAAAGCCATTTGGCCACGACTCCTTCTACCCAGCCCACAGTAGGACCCGCTTTGCAGTTACTCGCTCTTCTCCCGGCTCATTTCCCACTGATTCTCTTCCATTCCTAATCTCTAAGCATCAGCTGGGCCCTACAGAATGCCAGTCTCAGGCATCTCTGCTCAGTCTGTCATGCTTTATCTGGGAGCAAGGGCATTCACCAATTTGAAGTCTCAAAATAACAGTGACTAAGGTGTCCCAAAGAAGAGGAATGGTCAGAGTATGAACAAGCCATCAGGACTCACAAAGATGGTGCAGGGGATTGGAATCCAAAGGAAGGTGGCTGGAGGCAGAGAAGCCAGTCCAGGGGCCGCGGTCCCTGTTAACACAGAGCTCCCACCCCCCCCCCCGGGGGCTCTCAGGAGGCCGGAGGGTGGTGTGTTTGCAGGAATGGCTGTGCGCTCTGAGCACCCTTGCCTAAGCACACAGCCACACATGTTCAAGTGCTGCGACATGGCTCTCTTCATCGCTCTTCTGAATGTGAGAGGAACGCGGGAGCTCAAAGCAGTTTGAGAACCGAGAACAAACCCGGAGTGGGTTTGCTCCGTCACAGTCAGCAAGGCATCCAGAAGGTTCTGGATGAGCAGGCCCTTCCTGCAGAGGCCCCTCCCCTCCCTGAGCCCCTTCCCATTCATGGCCCCACGCAGCTCCACATGGACCGACGGTGGGTGAGAAGCAGAGACGTGTCCTGAGGTTCACACGGCAGGAGCCACACACCCGTGGCCGACAGTCCTCGAGCTCGGGCGTCAGTCCACACCTTGCCAGGTTCAGTCACCAACAGGGGCTCCGTGGTCTCCTCCTATCTGTGCATCCACAAGCCACATGAAGCTCCCTCCAGGTACCAGAGTGAAACGCTGCAGGAGTAAAGGTGACCTGGAACCCTAGGTGGGTTTCGACAAGGAGAGTGTCCCCAGGAGCTCTCATTGAGACCGTGCAAGGTTCAGAGGTGGGATGACTGGTTCCGAGACCTTGGCCGAGCCGGTGCATGAGTCTCCTGGCAGGGCTTCCCTGGGTGGTGGCTGCAGGCAGACGAGCTGTGGCTGGGGGAGGTGGGTCACCAGGGCCAGGCCTCTGGGGTTCTCTCTCTGCTTCCTGGTGGCCATGTCCTGAGGGGCTTTCCTCTGCCACACTCTTCCACCACCACGTTCTGCCTCACCTCAGGCCTAGAGCCATGGAGTCAGCCGTCTGCGGACTGAGACCTGGAAACCGTGAGCCCCCAATAAACTTTTCCTTCTTCAAAATTATTTTTGTCAGGTCTTTGACTCACCGCAACAAAGCAGCTGAGTGAAACAGAGAGAAACTAACTTTACTGTGGAGGACAAACAACTAGGAATAGGGAAAAGTCCGGGTGGCAGATCTACCAACAGTGAGATTCAGGAAATCAAGTGAAGAAAGAGCAAAAGAGCAGATGAAGACACCGGAATAAAAGTGACTTGTTTTCTGGGGCCTAAAGGAGATTCTAAGTCACCTCGGGTTTGAGCAAAGCAGATGGAGACGATCCAGCTACACACCTGCAGGTGAAGAGGTGCTGTCCGCATTCCCGAAGGACAGTCCAGGGCCGGGGGTCCCCTGAGAACTCCTCCCAACACACGTCCTTAGGCCCCTTCCCTCAGCCCCACCGCGTCACAGAAGTCTGGGGTCCCCCGGCCCCCCAGCTGGTCCTCTCAGCCACCAGAGAGAGCCTTCCATTGAAGGAAGCCCAGGAGAACACCACCGTCTAAGGAGCAGGAAACCAAAAGACTGAGAAAAACGAAATGAGACAACTAGGAAATAAAGGACAACGTGAAAGGGGACAGAAAGAGACTGACACTATGTGGGGAAGAAGAAGACCCCAACCTTGTTTCCGTCTGGCAAAGACAGACCCTCCCAGCTCAGGACCACTTACTGCAACTGATCCCTTTCACACAGTCAGAGTAACACTGAGCATCCAGATCATAGGACCAGAGACTTCATTTCTAAACTAATCAATAATGAGAACACTTCTGTTACATGATGAGATTTATTAACTAAGTTATTTAAAATGATATACAGCCAGGCACAGAGGCACAGGCCTGCGATCCTAGTAGCTCTGGAGGCTGAGACAGGAGGATGGCGAGTTCAAAGTCAGCCTCCTGTGCTCTTTGCAGATACATATTTCAAGGAATCATCAATCTGGTTGGTAAAATAAATCAAGAATCATCTCTGCATAGGAGTCCGGCCAAGCACTCCTTGTCCTTCTGGGCCCGACTCCTTCACCTAACAGGATGCTCTCCGGTTCCCTCCATGTCGTCACAGATAGCAGGTTTTCATTCTCTTATGGCTGAACAGTTTCCCAGTGTTGTACATGTACCACGCACACCCGTGTCTTCATCTTCTCTTTTTCCGCAAAGGATAAAAAAAATAATTCAAGTTATTTTAAAGGAAAGGCACAATTCTTATGAGACGGTAAAATTATCTGCCCAAGTCTGAGTAGCACGTAGCCAGGCCTCAGGAAATAGACCTCTATAAACTAGAATTCTTTCGCTCGTTGGTTTATTTGTTTGTTTGTTTGTTTTGCAGTCCTGAGGATTGAACCCCGGGGTGCTCTACCACTGAGCCTTACCCCAGCCCTTTTCTTTTTTCCTAATTTTTTTATTGAGGCCTCATACCTGCACATAGGGATGGGATCTGCCGTGACAAGGGCACTGTACTCCACCCTTTCCCCCTCCCTTCCGCTGGTCCCTCTCCTCGACTGATCCCCCTGGATTTTCATGAGGCCCACCCCCGCCTTTCTTTCCCTTTTCCTCTCTAGCTTCCACATCTGAGAGAGAACACACTTAACATGATGGTCGTCAGTTCTCTCCATTTTCCTACAAATGACACGATTTCACTTTTTATATATGACTGAGTAAACTCCATTGTGTCTCTATACACCACCTTCCCTTTAGCCATCCACCTGTTGAGGGCACCCCGGCCGGTTGCACAGCTTGGCTGTTGTGAATTGTGCTGCTACAAACAGAGCATGATCCACTGCAGCCTGCTGACACCCAGGAGTCCCACGGTGGGTCACGTGGTGCTTCACGCCTCGCCTTCTGAGGATCCCCGTGCTGATCTCCACAGTGTGCACCTCACTTCCTTGATCCACTAGTCAGTTGACGGACACCCAGGCTGTTCCACTTCTCAGCTCTGGGGAGCAGCACTGCGTGAACACGGGAGCCCGGATCTCCTCCACACCCTGATTGCATTCCTCTGGATATCGGCCCCTGAGTGGGATTGCTGGTCATAGGGTAGGTCCACTTTTAGCTTTCTGAGGAATCTGCACCTTGTTTTCCATCCTGATGGTGCAGATTTACATTCTCACCAACAGTATCCTCACCAGGATGGGCCCACAGTGGTCACAGTGTGTGATCCTTCTGCATATTGCTCAGACCGATCTGCTCTTCTGAAGGGCTTCTGTAGCTCTGCCAGTGAGATTGTCCTTTTCTGAAGAAAGGAATAAATACGTAAGTAGAGGGTGCTTCCATCGAGGTCATTCTGGCTCAACAAAATGAGTGAGAAAGTATTTTCTGCCAACTGTCCAGAGGAGTTGGTGTGGGGTTGGTATTGTGTCTGTCTTCACTGTTTGAATGGCTTGACCGGCAAACCAACCGTGCCTGGGTTTCCTTTGTGAGGAGAACGTTAACCATAAATCCAACATACAAAGCTATTTACGCCATCTATTTTTTTTTGTGTATACACCTTATGTCTGTCTGTCTGTCTCTCTCTCTCTTTCTCTCTCGCTGTATTTCAAGCAGTTTGTATGTTTGTCCATCATTTTTAGGTCACATGGTTATGCTTTCTTCTTCACTTTTGGTTTTGATAATTTGTGTTTTTCTTTTTTCTAGATTATCTGGGTAGAAGTCTAATAAGTTTTATTAATTTTTTTCAAAAGATCAAATTTTGGTTTTTTGACTTTGTTTTTCCATTGTCTATTAAATTAACTGATTTTAATATCCTCTGTTTACTTTCAACTTAATTTATTGTTTTAACCTTTTTAATGCATTGAATATATTTAACACTCTGTATATGGTCGATTTGGTGAATGCTCTACATGTGCCTTGAAAGTGTCAGAACTCTGCTGTTCATGGTGAAATGATCTTCCAGCCAGTTGGGTCACACTGGGTGATGGTGGTGACACACTGGTGTATAGCCTTACTAATTCTCTATGTACTTTTCTTATCAGTTCTTACTAATTCTGTGTACTTTCTTATCAGTTACTTAAAGCAGAGCATTGACTCTATTTCATCTTTTAGAAATCTTCACCGTATCATGTACTTCGAAAGTGTATGCACACTTAGGATTCTTTCATCTTCTAGAATTGATTACTGTATAATTAAGGAATGGCCCCTCTCTATTACTGGTAATTTTTCTTGTTCTAAAATGTATTTCATATGATGTTAAAATACTCACTCTGTATTAAATTTGATTCGTGTTTAGATGGGCTATGTTTGTACACCCTTTTACCTTTAACCCTTCTGTGTTTATATTTAAGGTGAGTGTTATTAGACTGCATACAAAAGGGACTTGCTTGCTTTTATTTTCCCCAGTTGGACAATCTCTGCCATTTAACTGACATGTTTCAACCATTTGTATGTAGTGGAATTACGAATAATGGCTGAGTATAATCTAGCACCTCGCTCTTTGTTTTCAACTTCTCCCATATGTTTTTTTTTTTTTTCCACTTTCCCTGTCTCCTTTTGGGATAGTGGAGGTTGTTTTGTTAATTCTTATCCCATATTATCTCCTCTGCTATTCATTAAATCTATTGTGTTTAATTTTGATGGATTGCTTTAGTATTTGCAATATATTTTAGTATTTGAATATATTTATCTTATACTCTATCTTCAAATATGACATTACTCACATATAAGAACCTTATGACAATATGTTCTATTTTCAACCTCTTAGTCTTTGTTATAGAACTTCTTGTAGATTATATATTTTCCTCTAGAAAATCATTATTAAAGAAAATTTACCTGTAGATCAATGTCTGTAGTACTTCCCTACACATCAACCATCCCAATTCTCCTCATATCTGTGTAATCATAAATTTCTAATTATTGTGATTTTCCTTCTATGTATGGAACTTCCTGCAGCATCTCTTGTAAGCAGGTATGAAAAAATCATCTAAAAATATTTTTACTGTATTTTGAGTATCAATTTGACACTTTATATTTTGTTTTCTTTCAATAACTTAAAGATGTCACATTATTTTTTCTGGACTTGCATAGTTTATGATAGAGGCCTGCTATGATCTCATAGTTTTCTCTCCATATGTAATGTAATTTATTTCGGCTAGATTTAAGGTTTTACACTTATTGCTCTTCTGTACAAGTTGGTTGTAATGTATATTTGTCTGTGTTTTTAAAAAAATATTTGCTCTATATTTCTCAAGTTTCTGGAATGGGAGACCTTATCGTTTTCATTAACTTGGAAAATTCGTGTAATTTCTTCAAATACTGTTTAACTCTCCACACATATCATCTGCTTTTATTTGCACCCAGTGTATATTTCAACTCAGATATGGTATTTCTCATCTCTAGAAGTTACATTTGCATTAGTTTTATCATCTTCCATTTCCACCTCATGTGTTCCTATTTTCCTTATATATCATGTGCTTTTGAAACGTTTTTTATGATAGATGTTTTAATGTCCTTTTCTATTGTGTTTTTCATTTCTTTAATTCCTGACCTATGTTCCTTGACTTGTCATCTTTCGGTGGTGAGGTACATGGTCTGCTCCTTCAAATGTCTGGTGATTTCTTTTTTTTATTAGTTTATTAAAACATTACAATGATCTTGAAATATCATATATCATACATTTGATTCAAATGGGGTATGAATTCTTATTTTTCCCACATGTACAAATTGCAGGATCACATTGGTGATACAGCCACATTTATACATACTGCCATACTATGTCTGTTGTATTCTGCTGCCCTCTCTATCCCCTCCCTATCCCCCTTCCCCTTCTCTCCCCTCCCATCACTTAACTGGAAGTCATTAATTGAGAATATGTTGTGTTTTGAGTGATGGATTTTGTTTTATTTCTTTAAAGAGTGTTGGTCTTTTTCTTACATGGACTTAAGCTAATTCTGAGCTAATTTGATCCATTGTGAGGTTTTGAACTTTTGAGGAAATACCTGTATTAGTTTTATTGTAGTCTAATTTAGCTCCAACTGGAAATTGGAGTTTTTCTAGGATCTACTGAACGTCCAAGGTTTCAATAAGGTGTCAACATCCTGACTTGAGTTAGAGGAAACACAGAACACTCTCAGCCCTGTGCAAGCTTGGGAATGTTGCCTTACATCTCCAAAGTAAAGGTGATTTGTTTGAAGGTTGTTCTAATTAGTCCTGTTTAGCTTCACCTTGGGCAGGTGCAAACCAGTATTCAACCAAAGACTCCAGAGGACCCCGATGCAATTTCTGGAACTTCTCAGCACTGAGCCACACAAGTTCTAGACCCTGGAATTTCTGAACTTCAGCGCTCCGACACTCTGCAGGGCCACCCAGCCACGTCTGGGTGGCCTCTGCCACACCCCAGGGCATTTCCCCAGGTCAGAAAGAGGCATTCAGAAACCTTCCATAAAGATTTATACCCATAGGCCAAGAGAAATTGTCTTTTTCACCACAATAAATACATGCATGAAAATCAGTGGTATCCAAGGTGCTTTGTGGGGGGAACATGGAGACAGGATTCCCATGAACAATCTCTTGTAACATTAGAAACTCTCATTAGAAACCTTTGAAAATTCAGTTTCTCGGTTTTGCAATATATTAAATTCACAAATAAGCTTTACCTCGATTAATTCACTAGGGCAGTGTGTGAAAACAACACATTACTAAGGGATTTTTCCCAAAGTTTGAAGACTAGTATTAACCTTATTCCACTCATGGGGAAACTGGGGCGCAGAGAGCTGAAGATCTGCCAAAAGTCACCGTCAACAAGCAGAGTCAGAAGCGAGGCTGGTCATTAATTTTTTATCTAAAAGTTGAAAATGCTCACTGGCCATAATCCATATGTGAAAAGTTTCTCAGAATATGTCATTTTACTGAAAGGCTTCCTGTAAACATCCTTTCTCATTTAAAAAAAAAAAATGGATGATTGTACCTTCCTGATGCCAGGGGTCCTCTACACTCTCATAGTATGACACTCAGAGTTTTGCGTTCTGTGTGTTATGTGCCCATTATCTAAGTTTTCAGTTTAAACTTAGGAAAATGCTGTTGCTAAAGTCTTCTTAGGTCCCACAGGTTTGTGAGAAAATGAAATGTTCACCCGAACACCCAGATTTCCCAGGTGTGCCCTGAGACCCGAGTGCTGCAGGTTCCTGGCCACACCGAGGAGTCCCCACAAGCACCTGAGTGCACTCAGCAGAGACTCACAGGTGAGCGTGAGGGTCACCACTGTCTCTGAACAGAGGAGGGGACACAGACTCCGTACTGCTCTCATTCCCATTTCCCCTGTGTCCCCTCTGGAATGGAACCATCCTATTCCCAGATTTCACACACACACACACACACACACACACACACACACACACACACACTCCTCCTCGCACATCAACTCAGAAGCAGATCACCTGGGAGGAGAAAGAGATCCTCGCACCCTCCTAAGTGGACTGTCCACGAGAAATGCTTTAAGTCAAAGGCTTCCAGTCCATCACTATCATCCAGGGACGATTGTTCCTCTGAAATTGATCCTCAAGGAGGAAGCATATTTTTTGAAATCCAACCTGAAGTTCCAACCCATCCCAGAGACTGTGCTGGGCGGTGTCAGCCTCACTGCCCACCCCCAGCAGGAGAACGGCTCCCCTAAAAGCCACAGCTGAAGACCAAACAGAAGCCACCGTCTACGGCAGGGGCAGGTGATTGGAAGCTATCTCCTGTTCATCGTAATCCCGTATATCCTCCTATTTACAAGAATATAAATTATAGAGGGATTCCATTACTGTGTGGGGCTGAAAAGTGTGTTTCAATTCCAACTTTTGCTTCAATGTTCCAAAATCTATTCTCTTAGTCAAATTTATGAGACCAGACAAATAAAGCCTAGGTGATGTTGATGTTAGGCAAAAGTGTTAAGGCAGAGAAAGTTGCTTTAAAAATTTTTCGGAGACAAAGTTTTAAGAAAAAAATAGAATACAAAACATTGGGGGGGTTTTGTTTTGTTTAATTTTTTTTTTGGTTGTAGGTGGACACCATATCTTTATTTATTTATTTTTATTGGTACTGAGGATTGAACTCAGTGCTCATACATGCAAGGCCTACAAAACATTGTTTAAGGAACAAGCTTAGTTATTAATTAAAGAGGAGATCATGTAAACTGTAAAAGAATGAACCCAAATCTATCACAATTTCAATATGAAGAAGGCATAAAAATACACAAGACTTCAGTCTACCCCTCCGTCCACAATGATGTAAACAATCATCAGAAGCAAAACCCACATTTAGATTCACAAAGTCGTTTGACTACTAGCGAGGGCCAGAATTATGTATGGGCCCTGAAAGTTCTAGCCAGACCTAACAACTCTGCAGGCATTAGATTGGGCAGATGATTTTTTAAAATAGTCCAATAATGGATTATTTTGCAATGAGGCAATATCGATTATATGATTTACTACATGATTAAAAGGGATTTGTTTTGGAAACATAATGACCTTCCTTGTGAGGGACATGCCTAGAAATCTCTGGCTACCCATCATTATTAACAGTGTCAAAAATCAGCAATACATTTCAATGCCCGTACGTTTTCCAAACACCCATCTGTGGTCACAGACATGTTTAAATTTTCATTATGTCTGAATTTCACACATGCCTTCCTCTTAGGCAGATTCAGTGAACGTCTTCAGCTGCCACTGTCTGAGATCAACTTCAAGTCTGAGAATACTTGATTATGATAAAAAACAATGAACTGCATACTAATCCTAATTTTCAAATTTGCAAATAAGCAGGCATTTTTAATGAATTCCTAATTCTGCTTGGAATATATGAAAATATATTAATGTGTTCTTACATGTCCTTTCTTTCTAAACCCTTTAAATATAATTTTACTGAAGTTCCAAAGGTAGACCAGATCTTTCTAGTCCACTGTAACATTTCATTCTCCCCATTTTATTATTTATTCAAATAAAGGCAGAGCTGAGAATTCATAATGGCCAGAAATAGACATATCCTATACGTAATTTTTTAATGTGAAGGAATGATGCTTTGCATTTATCATGCATAACAATCTTAATTCTACTTAAAAGAAGAACTACAGAATTACTGATTTCAGGCGATCAGCACTAATTAAGGAAGCTCTGTTCTCGGAGACTTCAGGTCACTTGAAATAGCCCCCTTTCTTTTGACCATTCAGATCTTGGAATGACGCAGTGTGCTCCCCAGTGCCCCAAGACTGCCGCTCAAAGCTAGGTTTTATAGAAGAATGTGCAGCATGTCAAGTGATTCCAAGTGTCAACAGACTTAGGAAGGGCAAATACACAGAATCTAGAGGCAAAACAATAGCCTGACCTTCTCGTCCACCTCTCCCCCTCCCCTTTCCTCAGCCACGTATGGTCAGGAAAAGTCAGAGCGCCAGAAGAACAATAAATGAGAAATGACCCTCACCCACTGAGGATTTTCAGGGCCTGATTTCCCAGCCATCCCATCTTATGCATCAAAGAGCAAAGGGTAAAGGAGACAGGGTAGAGCAAGCAGGAAGAAAGGAAGAGGGAGATTATTCACTGGCCGTTTTGAGATCTGGTTACCAGCCCGAAAAACAAGAACAGATGTATTTGCATGATTATAAAATAAAATGCCTTTCAAATTACTTAATCTTCAGGAATATTCTAGTATATACATTTGTTTTTAATTCCCGAGGGAGAGGCAACAG
This sequence comes from Urocitellus parryii, assembly GCF_045843805.1. Taxonomy (NCBI): domain Eukaryota; kingdom Metazoa; phylum Chordata; class Mammalia; order Rodentia; family Sciuridae; genus Urocitellus; species Urocitellus parryii. The sequence continues at coordinate 150,795,708 of NC_135538.1, read as the reverse complement.
ACTGTGGGATCCTTTGTCCACCCCCGGGTCGAAGGACAGAAGATTCTTTCCCAGGTCTCTGGATGCATGCGAGTGAGGCACACGTGCCGGGCCAAGAGGATTACGGTATTATCCTGCTATTGTTTTCTGCACTGTATCCACTTCAATCTACAGGAAAATGAAAACAGAAACAGGCCCCAGAGATTATAAACAGGCGGTTGCCACTGGAGTCTGTTCTTCCAGGGTTGATAGAGCCCCGGAAGCAGGCTTATTCCATCAGGTTCTCCCCAAAACCCCAAATGAATGCAAAAAGAAATGGTGGAGGTAAATTCACCCAAAAGGCAATTACTGTTTTCTCTCTCAGAGGAGAAGGTTGCAGCCAAGCAGACGTAAAAGTGTAAAATTTCCATCATAGCTGAAGGGTTCAAAGCCAAGAGGCAAAGAACATGGGCTTTGGAAATGCCCGTGCTTAGTGGTAGGTCATAAAGCCCACAGATGCAGCAGCTCAGAGGAAATGAGAATTTAGGGAGAAAGAACAGAGCTCCCACTCCCCCACCCTGGGCTTCCCTGGGACGGACACAGACTTCATTTTCCATTTGGCACAAAAACAACCTGGCCCCGCCCCAGCTGGATCATTCAGAGAGCCCTCAAAGTGTGGTGTCCACAGGGCCCACTTTTGCACTGAACTCAGTGACCCTGGGCCAGCTGTCAAAAGGCTGAGCTTCATCGGGTAGCAGGAGGCCATCGGGGTCGGATATAAAAGCAAGCTGACTGGCTCAGAGGGTGACAGTGACGTCAGGCAAGGTCGGCTCACTTTTTCCATTCCAAGCCAGGGCTGGCGGGTAACGGTGATACGGTCACATTAATAACAACTGGGACAACCCACACCTTTCGGGGCAAGGTTTCAGAATGCTTTCCAAGGAAAGCCACAGTCATTATTCCCCAAATGACAGATGAGAGAACTCAGGCAGAGAGGAGAATGATCAGCCCCAGAGCAGGCCCATGAGGGGGTGATGCTGAACCCAAGAACCGGAGCCCCCTCCCCAGGTTGCGTTCTGGTCTTCAGAGTGTTATGGGACTCCTTATTGGGCTCCTCGGGGGTCACTTGCCAAGACTGACTGATGCTGCTCAGGAGCAGCAGAGACTGGGCGAGGTACTCTGCTCCGAGTGTTGATTTAAAGCCCTCCTAAGCCGTTAACTTAGCTTCTCAGGTGAACAGGCAGAGGCTGCTTTTACTGTTGATGTTGGGTTTTGTTTTTTGTTGTTGTTGTTGTTGTTGTTGTTTTACCAGCATTAAAATCTGCTGCAGATACAGAAGTAAGAACAGTGAGCAGAAGTGATTTCTCTTCCCTCGTGTAAAAGTCTCCTCACTGACACACTCACCTCAAAGTTAAGGCTTCTCATATTCCCTCGAATAAATTCAAACAATAACTAAAATGTCATGATTGGGGTTTTTTAAGGGTGGGGTTAACCTTTAGAACTTCCCTATCAAGCTATCAAGCCTGTCTATGATTTGTCTCCATCCTGGTCTAAGATGATTCTGGAATCCCAGGATGATGTGGGCCTTCTTGGAGGCCTCGGGGGAGTGCATCCCCACATGGCCCCTGAGGCCGAGGGAAGCTGTGGTTCGGAGCAGGAACTCGGAAGGAAGCAGAGCTCCACTCTTCAGGAGCTTTCTGACCGTGGCAAGGTCTCGCTCCCTGCCCAGCTTTCTCCTCTGAAATGTGGGAATGAGAAGAGCCACCTCTCCTGTGGCTTCTGGGAAAATGACTGGAGGACTTCAAAGACGGGCCTGGCAGAGTGGGCTGCACACCTGTTAGTCCACCTCGGAGCTGTCCCTGCAGCAGGAAGCCCTAGGCTGGGGCTCCTGCCCGTGAGAGCCGCGCCAGTGGGTGAGTAGAAAGGGTCCGCCATGGTGCTGGGGACAATGTGGGGAGGCGTTCCTCAACAGAAGAAGGACTGCAGCAGCCCGGGGAGACGTCCTGGAGGAAAGGAACAGGATTCTCTTCCACACAGGAATGAACCCTTCCTTTATTTTCATGTCATCCCAAGGCTCTCCTGTAAGGGACAGTCACTACAGTGACCCCACTCCTGGGGAGCGCTCTGGGTTCAGAAATGACCGTACTTCTTTAATGTCACGGAAAAGAAGAAAACAGAGTCAAGAGACAACCCCACAGTTGATAGGGGTCTGAGGAAAAAGAGTTCCTGGCCTCAGGTGCCCCCTCCTTATTCCAGAAAAGAAGGGCAACAGCTACTAATGCTCTCTTGGCATTGCACCTGAGCTCTGCCTCTGACCTGGGCCCTGTTCAGTCCACTGAAGGTCCCCTTTTCATTCATCAAGTATGGTTTAAAAAAAAGTTTTCCTAACAAATCTCTAAGCACTCATTATTGAAGTATTAGGATTTAGAAATAAATAAGATGCATCCCTTAATCCCAAAGTCCTCCTAAACCAGGACATTTTAAGTAGTATGTTAATTTTTCCCAATTATAAATCCCAATATAATCACTGTGTTAAACTGGGGAACCTAAAACATATGAAAGAGATTAAAAGGAACTCATAAATCCACCACATGCAAAGTAACTCCTTTAGCCACTTCCTTCTGGTCACCCTAGGACAAATAAAGAAACTCCCATGTAACATAATCAAGACTAAAGTACATGCACACTTTTAAAGTCGACCTTTTCCATCTTTATGGTAAAGCATTTCCGAGCCATTACAACTTCTTTGAAGGCATCATTCTGTTGCATAATATGCCTTCCTATGGGTATAGCCAGTGACTATAATGTTGACATTATATAAAGGTGGAAGAGAACCTGAATTGTTTTTCTTTTAATTTTTTATTTGCTCTTCTTAGTTATGCATGACAATAGAGTGCGTTTTGATGTATCAGACACACAGGGAGCATCCCTTCCCATTCTCGTGGTTGTCCATGATGTGGAGTTACACTGGTCCTTTATTCATATGTGGACACAGGATTCATTTTCCTGTCTTTCCCTTTCCCATTCTCCCTCTCTTCCCTTCATTTCTTTCTATCTATCTGATCCAGTGGACAAAGAAAATCCTGAGATGCCGACAGCGATCCATCCACAGGGAAGTAGATGCAGGCTTACGCCCCAGGCAGGACCTCTGGCGGGCGCTGCCTCTCCCCTCTCCTCTGTCTGTCCCTCTACTTTCCTCCTTGGTGAGGGCACTTTGCTGCTGAGACAGCTTCCCACCTTCTGAACATCTGCAGGGAGAAGTCCACAGGTAGGTGGCAGCTGGGAAATGCAGTCGGAATCAAGCGTCAGCTTCTCCTATCAGCCTCACAACTTTCTTCAATGGGAACGAGGGGGAGAGGGGAGCCCTGCATGGCATGGCCCTGCTGGTGTGCATGACACCCCAGCTTACATGGCTCAGGTGTGGCCACGAGTTTGCTTTTAGAGTCATTCCTTCCCAGATGTGGAATTAAGTGGTCCTACGGAATCAGCTGTCAAACTTGGCCCTGGAGTCACACTCCCGTGCCCAGGAAGGCAGGCCCATGCCCCAGGAGTAGGACGGAGAAACTTTCCCCACCACCAAGAAGAGAGGGTGGTGCCCCCTACCCTGACCTGCCAGCAGTGCTCCTCTCCAAGAACCAAGCGTCCCTCGGTCTTCCATGGCACTTGATTTCTAGACACAACCATGTGACAATCTGAGTTTCTTTATAGACAAAGGAAAACTTCATTGACACCCACTGGCCACCTATTTTCTTATAGAAAACAAGGGGGGACTCCTTTCCCCATAAATTTGCAGCTACCTAGGTACACTATATTTCACAGGATATGAAACCTTCTGAAAAGCTACTGATAGTCAAATCTGTCCTACAATTTCACACTGGTTTCCATGGAAAGTCAAATGTGGATGATTGCAGAAAATGATGTAGAAATGATAAAGTTACATATAGGAATTTACCCTTGATGGGTTTTCTATGGCCATAACAGAGCTGCATAACAAACACCCAAGGCCCCGTGGCTTTGAGGCTGTGGTACAGGTTTTGCTGGTGAGTCTCCAGGTTGGTGGTTTGGGTGAGCTCAGCTGGACTCACCTGGATTTAGCTGGGTAACCTCTGGGACTGAATAGGATGGCCTCAGCCAGGACTCTGGGACCATCTGGCCCTCCTCCCTGCACTCTCCTCCCAGCAGGCAAGCCTGGGCATGCTCTCTCGGCATTTCCAGAGGAAGAAGAGACCACCAGAAACACACAAAGGTTATTTTTCCCCCCAGCTCTGCTTGTGCTCTTCCGCTAACATCTCATTTTCCAAAGCAAGTCTCAGGTTCAGCAGATTGGAGGGTTGGAGAAGCAGGCTCAGTCAGTACAGCGGCAATGTCAGAGGCTGCGTGACTGCAGGGAGGGGAAGGGGTGACCTATACCATGCCTCTACCACAACCTTAGGGTTCTAACAACAACCGCAAATTCGAAATAAACCACGTGACTCAGGTGTTTGAGAGGCCATTGCATTTAATACTCTAAAGCACTGAAGGAGGGGCAAAGGTTCCTTTCTATACCCAGCACAGGGTTCACGGCCAAGACCCCTCGAACACAAGACAGAACAATAAGAGAAAAACATGCCAATTTACGTAATCCAAGCTTTGCATGATCTGGGAACCTTCATAAGGAAATAAAGATCCAAAGATACAGAAAAACCTGTGTGTTTTTTATGTTAGGTGTTTTGAAGCAGTACAAGTGGATGAAGGGTAAGGTCCTACGGTAGTGAACTGGGGGGGGGGGGAATAGCAAGACCTGTTTGTTCAGAATCTCCCCTGTGTCTGTGCCTCTAGGGACCAGATGTTCCTGTCTTCCAGCACAGGGAAGGCACCTCTCTCATGAAGAAAGGCAAGGGAGTGGGTTTTCTAGTTTCTGATGTTTTCTCACATGCCAAGGAGCCATATTTGGGGAAAACCTATCGAGAGCCCCATCAGTACTGACAAAAGAAAAAGATGACGGCAAGTGAACAGGACAAAGCAGATTGGAGAAATCAAGAAGCTTCTCCCGTAGCCTGAGCAGGACGGTGTTCTCCTTGACTCCTTAGACCTTCGTTCTTAGGAGCTAAGGGGAGAGGTTGTGTTTAGGAAAATTAACCTGAAGGAGTTAGAAAAGAAGACAAAGAAGAAAAGCAGGATTAGTCGTGTGACTTGTACACAATCCTTAAAGAAAGCCCCAGCATCACCTTTGGCCTGTGGGTGAGAGGTGGAAACCTCCCCAGGTTCACTCAGCCAGTAGCTGAACCTGAGGTTACAAACAAGTACTTGAAACCAAATGTCCCTTCTGCCTAAAATAGTTTCCAGTGTCTCACTACCTCACTAAATCCTAACCCTGGTGAATCTCTTTAGTTTGAGATTCACTTATTTGGAGATGCCATCCCGAATTTACTAGGTAAGGACCACTCTTCTCCCCATGCCCCGAAACTCCTTCAATACCAGTCACAAGGCTCCCTTGGCTCATGAACTATTTGGTGGCTTATTGCTCCTACTGGACTTCTGCTCCATAAGGAAGAGACCGTGTCCAGTTTTGTTCTGTTTCACCTTTAGACCCAGCCAAGCTGACTGGCTTTCAATACACACACAACGAATGAAGGAATAAATAAACAGCCACTAATTAGGAAAGCGTATTTATGGGGAAGATGTGATCGTATTAAGGATAATAAAACACACAGATGACCGAGACTGAGAAAATTCCTCATCATCAAGTTTTAGGTAATCTATATTTAAATGAAGAACCAATCTACAGTACATGTTTTAGTATTCCTGTGTTGCGTATTCAACACATGAATGTTTGAGAACACAGATACAACTCCGTTTCATGTTTTTATTAGTAAGAACCAGAGGAAATCAATGCAGAGACTTATCAAACAAATGCAGGTCCTCCCATAGGATAAGCCGCTTTTCTCCAGAATTTTCAATTAGAGGGGGATGAAAGGGAAGACGGAGGTAACACGCCGTTTCACAGTCAGCTGACGCAGAAGCAAAGGCTTCACCGGGCACTCGGTGAGTGTCTAATATTTTCTGGACACAATTTAGAAGCACCTGCATCGTTCTGACCACTGCTGTGCTGGAGTTGTGGCACTTTCTGCATAAGACAGGACTCACGTAGGGCCACCGTGCCTGCTAAGGAATGTATTTTCTTGTTGCAAGACAGAAACGTGAGGGGCCTTCTTTTCCTTATCCTGAAGGAATGCAGGATGGGTGTTTTCCACTTAAATTCATCACGTGATGGGTAGTTGCTTCAGGAAGGAAATTTTAATGTCCAGCTGTGTGGGTACACACAATGACAGCTGTCCCGTGGCCCCCGATAAGGCCTTAGCTACAGGACCACATCATCACCCAGGGGCCATGTTCAGCCTGGGGAAGTTCTTAGTCGTCACCTCCTTTAATCTCATTGACCCGAGGGCTGGTTAAAGGCCAGTGCCATGGAACCAATACGGTGATGGAGCAGGCAAAGAAAGGATCCCACTGTTTGGGAAGGAGAACGGAGCAAAGCTGGCTGGGACACTCCACAGGCAAGGAGGCTGTGCGAGGCGGGCTCTAAAGAATCCCCAGATTCCCCTGCGGACCGTGGAGAAGGACCTCGGAAGCAGGCCTCGTAGACAAAGGGCGAGAAGCAGAGCGCCAGAGCCTGAAGCCGCAGGTGCAGAGCCGCAATGCGCAGGTGCAGGAGGAAGGCGGGGAAGGTGGAGGGGAGCGGTGCCCAGGGAGGAGAGGGAGGCCAAATCCCCGAAGGCGCTGGCCGGGGGCCTCCGTGAGGCTGATGTGCTTGGTAGCCAGTAAAATTTGAACCAGGGCATAAAATTAGATAGTTTCCACTAACAGCAAAAGCCATTTACTACCAATAATGTGGAAGGCAGACTTGGAGAAGCTGCAAGGAGAAAGGTCAACGAGGACATCTTAAAATAGTCCAAAAGAGAGATGGTGAAGACCCGAGGAGAGGCAGGGGTGCTAGGGTTGTTTGACAGTAGGGGGTTTTAAGTAAGAAGGACCCGTAATATCCAGTGACCAGATGGAAATGAGAGCTAGGTAGGTCATGGGCAGAAGGGGAGGAGTTGGTGATCATGTTCATACTTTTGGTATGGCACAGTATAAAAGCCAGAGCAAGTCTAGGAATAAATAATAATTTGGGTTTGAAGTGCATTTTCCTCTGGGCTGTCCTGTTAGTAATTAATACCAGGGAGTAAAAGAAAATATGCTGACACAGCTAAGGATGTGGGTCTGGATGAAGAATGAAAATGCCGATAGGCAGCCCTCAGATCCAGGTAGGGCTGGTGCAGACAGCATGGAAGGATGGCCCCACTGGATTGACGAGGAGGGAACCCACCCAGGACCAGCACCTAATGGTAAATAAAGGAAGAAGGGATCATGAAAGAACTGCAAAGTAGAGCTGAGCTCTAAAAGGGACCAGGGAGAGGATGATGGAGGGAATCTTATTGGAACAGGTGGTACTCACCAGCGATGCCCCAGAAATTCAAAAGCTAGAAGACTTAGAAACTAGAAGGTCACGTTGCTACGCTGTTAGCTTTGGATCATCATTGGCAAAATGAAATTAGAGATGGCCTTAGGAATTAGAAGTCTGCCCTTCATATGGCCAATCCCTTTTGGATACATTGAGTTAAGCATTCTGGGGGACTGGACCCCTTTCTTATCCATGCTTCTCGACCTAGCTGTACCTATCACACAACAAAAACCATTGAAAAGTACTGTATGACATTTTAAAAAGAAAATTGGTTGATAAATTAATGAATAGACTCCCAGGTGTTAGTAAACTTGATCTTTATTCTGATAATAATGTGCTTTTTTAATTATCTAAAGTCAGTATGTAGATGACTGGGTGGGGTGTGCACACCTCTGAGAGAGAGGGTGAAAGGTTTCAGGTTTAGATCACCAATTCCTTCATTCTGAGTGAACTGCACCTGTATCTAGCAGGAGACCATACTTGTGCAGGTCTGAGCAAGTTGAATTTCCTTAGCTTCCTCTTTTAATAACTGCTCCAACCAATCTGTATTTTGCCATTCCAGGTATACCTCTGTCCTTCATCAGCTTTAGGTGCATTTCCCGTTCTCCAGGTGCTGCTCTGGCAGAGTGTAAAAGAATCTGAACTTGGTATTGATGCACTTTTTTATTCACCCAAAATAATAACAATTTTTCTTTCCATTCCCGTTATGTGGGATTTTTTTAAAAATACCTGTTTACATGATCATCCATCTTCTCAAGCTAGACAGAGACGAGGGTCAGCGTTTCTAGATGGGGTCAAGAAGTCTGAGCATTTCCCTCAACTTGTGGAAAGTTCGGATTTACTGAAGTTACCAAGGACCCAGCCCAGGACTGTACAAAAATGTACGTTGAGTATTTGGGGTGTCTGTGCCTGAGCTGTTAGCAGACACCCAGACACCAGAGCTCAGCATGAGGGCGTAGCCATCCACGCAGCCAGCCTAGAGGCCGTCAGGGCAGAAGGGCTGACTTGCAAATGAGGTGTCGGTAATGAGAAGAAGACAGTAGCAATCCCTGAGAAGTGGGCAGGGTATTTCCTTACTTCCTTTTTGAGATGGGATCTCCTTCTGTTGCCCAGGTTGGTCTTCAGCACCAGGTTCAATCCTCCTGCCTCAGCCTCTGGGTAGCAAAGGCTACAGGTGTGCATCACCAGGCCTAGCTATTCCATCACAGCTTTTTCAGAAAGGAAGCAAGAATAATCTCTAGTCTAAAATAATTTTGAATGCCTGACATCTTAGCAGCATCTATACATTCCTGTTACGGAGTATTGTTCCTGTTACTCATTCATTGTAAAACCATGGACTAAGGTAATTATTGTATTAAATTTGTTAATAAGATCCCCAATTAGCTAGGGATAGGACTCAAAAAATAAAATTAGACATAGTAGAGATTAACCTTGACTATTTCATAAATTTAGTAACTTTCTTTTAAAACAAAAACAAATGTTATCTTTAGAATTAGAATTGTATTAAATCCTAGCTCCCATCTTTACTAACCTTTCTCATGTAGGCAAATTAATGAACTTCTATATGCCTCAATCTAATCATTTGGGAGAAAAGAACAGCAGTCATAACTGCTGGGACCAAAGAAGTGGGAAAAAGGGACAGACATTTTTTTTTTCCGGCGGCTCCCCCATAACACCAAGCATAGGCTGAAGTCTTACAAAAGCTCAACGGCACCGTGAGTTTAAGAACTGGTCTTTGGGACTTGGCTGTGTGAATCAGAATCTCCTGGCTCAGGGGTTTCTTTGTTCTGTGACATTTTGCTAGTTACTTAACCTTCTCAGGATCCATTTACTCATCTAAAAAGACATGAAGGTGATACCTATCTCGCTGAGTTGTGCAGATATTAGATGAGACAATATCTGCAGAGGTAGATGGCCCCAGCCAGACAGCTCGGCTTCAGAGCTGGCTACATTTCTGCAGTTGAATGAGACAACTCCCCACGTACCCTTTCAAACTTATTTCCTTGCTCTTTATGTTTCTAATTAGAACCGTGAATGGGTTATAATATCATTATACACACGACTCTGCTTCTGCAACCAGAATCTCTGGGGCAAAGCTCTTCAATAAATGTCTCCTGCTTTGAATAGAGGCCACCTTTGCAGATGGTGAAGGACGCGTATGGGGTACAGGTCACGCCACTGTCTCTCCAATGCTGCTTGGATGCAATGATATCTTCACAGGTGCAAATGTTCATTTCAGTGAATGAAAGAATATCTCTTAGGTTAATTTAAAACAAAAAACAGTGCCCCCATTGTTAGCTTTGGGATCTGCTTAGTGTACGTCAGTGACAAACACAGCTGACCCCATCAGGTACTAGGAATAATGGGCCTTCCCAGTCTGAAATGCCTCCATATTACTTCACAGAAAGCACATAGGAGTGACAAGATATACTCTAATTTAGATACCTACACCACAGAAGTGATATATGTAACAACGATGTAATTGCAATGTAGTAATCTAAAATGGATTAGAAAATTTTCATGGATGTTTAAATGCATATTAGGCCAAGATGGTATCTAAGAAAATGACACATAAATTTCTTTGGAAGACTTGTGAAAAGCAAACTAACACCCGGTCAGTGGAAGCCCTACTTGCTTGCCAAGAGGTTGTTTAAAAATGATGTGTAAATCTCCTGACCTTCAGTGAATAGGACATCTAGCACATCCCTTCTGGGTGGACCAGGGAAAGCATCCTGCAATGTCCCTGAGCAAGGCACTCTCCTATCTCTTAAGGATCTTCACAGAAGCATCAGTTGACAGGCAATTTTCGATGGAGTTCATTTTAGAGATTTCGAGATGCCCAGTCACCAACAGCTGAGTATTCAGTGTTATCTTTAATACTTTGATAACTGTTTACAACATGTCAGATACTACTCTAAGCCCTTTACAGATATCAACTAATTTAATCCTCATATAATTATCCTGTGGGGTAGCTACTATCATGATCTGCCTTTAATTCGAAGTAAGCTGGGCACAGGGAGATTAAATAACTTTTCTTAGGTTACATAGCTAATTAGCAGCAGAGCCCATATCAAAGCCAGAGTGTGCAGCTCCTGGCTCACACCCTTAACTGTTGGCAAACTTCACCCTCATCACACAATGTCACTGGATGGGAACAGAACAGAACTAACCCAGATTCTCAACCTCATCACTAAGTAGCTATATTTAAGCTTCATTATTTCTTCCTTTATACTTTAAGAATAATAATGACTATGTTATTAGGTGGGGTACATTACATAGATATACCTAAAGTCTCCTTCGCATAATAATACATAAGGATTATAAGAAATGTTAGATTATAATAGATATTCAACAAATATTATTTGAATTCAAATTTGCTTCCTTCAGATTTTTTATGAGGGTTTCTTATTAAGCTACAAATAAGTCACATGGATCTGTGATGCTTCTCTCAGTAATCCCACGAATATCTGAGCACAGTTTAGCTGAGCAGGTAATGCTAACCAGGAACGAGGTCTCGGAGAGAAACTGAAAACAAAGACAAGTCTACTTGGGTGGACCTGTGTGCAAGGTCAACTTGAGGGCCCTGGGCCCTGGTGTAGAAGGCTGGTGACTGGGGGTTCTTTGGGCAGCCAGAGGTCACTGTGAGTTAAATCTTGGAAGACAAAGGAGATGCCAAAGAGGGCGTGCAAAGGCCTGAACCCACCTGGCAGGCAGGAGCGTCTTCAGTATCTGTGGCTTAGACCACGGCTCAGGGCCACTCTTTGACCAGGAAATGCACAGACAAGATCACACCAGCGGCTGGAAAGCCACAGAGACAGCCCTGGGGGCGCACAGCGCTCCAGCTCAGCCCCCTGCACACTGCAGTGAAGACAGGTGTCCTCCCGGGACCTCAGCTCACACACTTTCCTTGTGAGACTCCACTGGAAAGGGACAACCACAGGGCAGGTGCTGGCTTACCCATGGTGTTGAACCCAAAGAGAAAGAGTCCTTCCTTATGGCCATTCCACAGCAAGAAAGCAAAAGCCCTCCAGACATCCCCCACTCTTCCATCCAAGGGCAGGACGTGCTACGTGAACCCCAGGCCCCAGCTGCAAGGGAGGCAGGAAGAGTGAGAGTTGGCGTTGGTCATGGCCATGGTGGGAACAGGAATGAGCAGGAGAAGAGGGGACAGGAGGCCTGGGGCTGTGTGAGCTGAGCCAGCCGAGAAGTCCAGGTGGACAGGAGATCATTCCCCTCCCAGAACTAGGAACGTGGGGTCTGGAGTCACCAGGGAACTTGCACAAGTCCCCACAACTAGTAAGTGGCGGGGTCAGAACTGGCACTGAAGCTCGCTGCCTGGGTCCAGGTGCTTAGCTCTAGGCTGGCTCTTTCTCTAAATTAGTCCTTCTAGCTGTTCTCTCTCGAGCATCCTGCAAATTTCTCTGATGGACATGATCATCATTTACCATTACACGTTTATGTTGTGTCCTCACTTACTTAAGGTCTGCCTGCCCGATTGCCTAGTAATCTCTTTGAGAGTTGAAAGATTGTTTGAGTTTGTGGAATGCTGGATATGCATATTTTTAAAATCAGGTTTCCAACAAGAAAGCAAAGCACCGAATATATATATATATATATATATATATATATATATATATATATATATATATCTTAGGATAAAATGTGATTGGAGAATTGTGATTCGGGGGAGGTTAGCTATCCACTAGTACCATGATTAGCTGCTCTTCCTTGTGCATGGCCTGTTTTTTTACCTGTTTCATTAATTCTACAAGATTCAAGTGTTTCCTGTATGCAGGAAAGCTGCTGGAAACCAGAGGCTCTCTGGTCTGTTGGAGCTTAGAGTCTAGAAGCTGATGAATAGACATGAACTGATGGATGGATGGATTATAATAATCTACTCACGGGTCTATTTTCTGCACCAAACTGAAATATGTTTTAGGTGAAAACTGTGCCTTACTTGTCTTGGCATTTCCAGAAACCAGAGGTGACGGTGCACAGTGGGGACACAAGCTGTTTGGCCATCGGTGGACGAAGGGAGGAGGGAAGGAAGGAAGCAGGTGGGAAGGGGAGAGACGCAGGATGAAGTTTAAAAGTTTAAAAATGGTGCTTTCAAAGAAAATGCTGCCAATTCGTCCACTAAAGTCAGACTTTCAGAAATCAAAGCTTCAGAAAAAGTGATCTATTTCCATCAAGTTAGCAGAGAAATGACCTCCTTCCACCAGAGAGCAAACATGTATGGTGTACACTTTCAGCTTAGTGTCAGGAAACCAGTGTTTCGTTCCCGGCTTTACTCTGGAATGATCTCACACGGAGGAGTCACACCACATTCACATGCTTGGCTTTTTTCCTCTGATAAATAGTGTTCATCCTTCCTAGTCGTGGATGCACAGAATTAACTGAAACATGCAGCTTTAGATGAAAATGCTCATTTCTCTAAAAGCCCAACTATCATATTCATCTTCCCATAAGGGACATGGTCCCGTATTTATGCAGGGCCAACACAGAAGGGAGTGTGACAGAGTGACTCTTGTGAAGAAGCAGAATTTCAAGTCCTCCCCAACAACCGGGGGATATGGCTTCAGAGGAATCTGCGACCCCGTGACCTAAGGAAGAGAGAGCCCTCCGTCATTTCCCAGACTCAACCTCCTACCTCAGGAAAAGTGGGACCCTGGCCAAGCCACCCACACCAGCCACAAAGTGGTTGTTTGGTCCAATCCACTGAAACATAATTATAAACTCAACCATAACATTTTCTCAACTTTGCCCTTAAACATCAACGTGGTATTTTTAAAATTACTCTGCACTCTGTATTCACGACATTTCTAATAACATCTTCTTCCATACTGAAAGTGCAGTGCTAATTTAGAACCACTTCCTCATCCTGTGCAGGAATCCCAAGCGCTGGCTGCCACGGAGGGACCAACAGCTCAAGCAAGTCGTACAGGAAGTCACAAAAGGTCCCCGGGTCCACTCACTCACCTACCCAGGGACATAGCCAGTCCATCCAAGGCAAAAGGTCTTGGCAGAATCTGATTGACATCAGCTACATTGACACATTCAAATAGCCGACATTTGTGAAGTATCTGCAAGGCCCCCACGAAGCGTTTTTCAGATCACCTCATTTAATCCAGAACAATCTTATAAATCGGGTCCAACCTGTGTTCTCCATTTTATTAATGAAGGATAGGCAGTATTGTGGAATTAACCTGGACTCGGGCTAACTTAACCAGAAGTTGGAGGACTCAAAGAATCTCTAGTGAAATTTAAATAATTAGGCTATAATTAGGCTAGAGGTGGGTGAAGCAGAGCCCAGAAGCCTCCACAGGTAGGGTGCTGACACCAGTTCCAGAAGCCTCTGCCAGCCTGTGCCCAGCGCCAACGCGGTGTCAGGAAGATCCTCGACACCGTACCTCATGTCCCTCATGTCATTCTTCAAACATCAGAGTCTGGGCAGGAGCTGTGCTCACGTGAAGCATCTCTACAGCGTTGCCAGGAGCGGGGAGAAGGGCCCATCTGTTCCACCCCTCGCACCCCGACTTGGCATCTGCCCTGGGAAGCAGAGCCGTCCCCCTGTCTGGCAGGGATACACTCCAAGACCTGAACCACAGACACCACCACGGATCCTCTGCACACCACGCCATGTTTCCTACGTCTGCAGACCCGGCGCAAACTGCAGTGGATAAATTTAGGCACAGTAAGCCATGAACCACGATAACTTATAACAGAATAGAACAATTACAACAACATACAGGAATAAAAGTCATTCAAAACATGAATTGTTTACTTCTGGAATTTTCGGTGCAACATTTCCAGACCACAGCAGTCTACCATCACTGAAGCAGTAGGAAGCAAAACCCGCCATAAGCAAGGGTCACTCTGCAGCCTCCTGTCCTAGAAATAATCCTCCTATCTCCTCCCGTTAGAAGACAACTGGAGCATCTAAAAAGCCACCTCACGGCCCCAGGTATTCACAGGTGATCCCAGGGTCGTGCTCTGCTTCTTGGCTCCACAGACAGGAGCTTCTCCCCCACCCTTCCTGCGTCCCTCCCCGCCCACTGCTGGATTCACGGGACAGAATGTCTCCCTCCAAGACTGTGGGAGTGTGGCTGATGCCAGAAGTGACACTGCAGCCACCAGACACTTGTTTGTACTCCACGTTGCTCTCCCAGCAGATTAGCTGAGGTTTAGAACTCTGCCCCCACTCTTTCTAGATCTTTCCTACTCTTCAAACGGGAACTTCTGAGGAATAAATTACAATATTGCTTCCCCCTGCTCGGTCCCAGATTGGTGAATTACTTGTGACCCAAATGAATGATCCTCTAGCAAACCCATCACTCATTTTTTAAATATTTTATGATCCACACGGTAAAGATTTATTATTTACTGCTGGAACGTATAAATGTCAACATGAGATGATGCTGTCGTGCAGGATCATCAATAATGGATTCATTTTCTTTAGTGATATTTTTGTGCTATTGATTGTAAAAGGGTTTGATCTGAAGGGTCTTAAGGTTTTTGTTTTTTTTTCCTCCCATGAAAAATGAAAGTAAGCAAAGGTTTGACGTGAAAAAAAAAAATACTTTTAAAATATATTCATGCTGGAGTGTACCCTGAGATCTTAATGAAATGAAGTGGGTGTTAGCAGCAAAAAATAGTCCGAAGGATGAATCTGCAGCTCGTACCTGAAGACTCCTTCCAGATAATTCCTACAGTGAGCAATCAGCAATGAAATGAAAAACGAAAACCACCAAGGCCCACAGGCATCCTCACCTCTCTCTCCCAGCATGACTCAGCAAAGTGAATCCACATGGAAAGTCAGGCCCTAACAGGAAAGGGCATCCTATAATAAGAAAGAGGCCTTCTACGTTCAGGGCTTTGAAATAAAGGGGCATCATAAAAGTCAGACATTTTGACCAGGGGAGAGAACAAAACATTTCAGAGCTATGAATACCAAAATCAATTCCTGCCAGAGTTTGGATCTTAAATGTCTCCCAAAGGCCCACAGGTTAAAGGCTTGGTCCCCATCCGACCCCACAACAATATTGGGAAGAGGAGGAGCCTACAAGGGAGGTCTGATCACTAGGGAGGTTCCCTTGAAGCAGGTCTGGGGACCCCCAATCACTTTTTCTTCCTGTCTTTTTGTTCCTGGCCATGGGTAAATAGTTTTTCTCTGCCATGCACTCCTACCATGATGGGCTGTCTGGCCACAGGCCCAAAGTAACAGAGCCAGTCAGCCATAGACTGAAACCTCCAAAATTATAAGCCAAAATAAACCTTTTCTCATTTTAAGTTGATTTATCTCAGGTATTTGTTACAGTAACAGAAAGTTGGCTAACATAGTCGCATTTATGATTAGATATTTCACTGTGGCAAAAGGCTGATTTCAATCAGCCAGCATTTACCTATGGTGTAGGTCTTACCTCATTTTAACTTTATTATCTTTTTTTTTTTTTAAACAGAGAGCAAGTAGTAAATTTAAATTTAACAAGCAGAAGTTCTTTTCACTTATTCAGTAAAGTGGTAAACGTTATGGAGCAAAAACACCTAGGTGAAAGCCCCAGGCTAATCCACGGGAGGTGTCAATCTAACAGTTTCCGCTCTCAGAGCACAGATAGGTGATTAATGGCAATATGTGAATGATTATTTAAGGAGTCAACCTACAATGGCAGAAGGAAGGTTCAGATGAAGTCCTAAGGAAGTCAGAGGAGCACAAGATTCTGAGCAGGGTTTTCATTTCAATTTTTAAATTAAAGCCAAACTCCATCCTGCCTCGTGAACTGATACTTGCTCTCCTCCGGAAACAGTCTGGATCTGGGTTATGCATTAACTTGCAACTGTAAAGCGTCAGCAATGATCAATCTGGGAAGATGGAAAATCACATAAATTCTAAGAGTCTTAAAAACAACTCTCAGGGGTGACATCTTCTCCTACAAACCCTCTATTATAACTTCACACCACCACTTTATGGCATGTAAATCTTAGGAACTAGAAGAGAAAGTTGTAAATTGCGCTATCTCATAAGATCCCCAGGTGTCCTTGGGCAGACCTTTCTATGTCTCAGTTTCTCCTCTGAAACAGAAGGGGGTTAAGCTTAGAATCTCAGCCATCATTCCCCGGTCTAATATCCTGAGATCCTAAGACTTTTCACATGGGCCGTTTTTCATGTGACCAATTTTCATTCCCCGAATAAACGTCAGGTTTCCTGTTCCACAGAGAAGGGCTCCACACAAGTAATTGGATCCCCACGGAACAGCAATGCCTTATGTACGTCCCACCCCTCATAAGTAGTCTGCTGCGAGCCTTTGTGGATCCTATGCAAAGTAATGAAAGAACTGAAATCTCCTTATTTGCCCCAAACAATATTTTTCTCTTATTAAAGATACAGAGATTATGCTCATTCGCAAGCTGTTGACACAGGATACAGAACCTAACTTTAAAAACACGCCAAGTCTTGATGAAAACAATATTTGTATAAGAGGACTGCATGGGTATCAGGATAGCAGGTCAGCCAAATGCATTTTAATAACAGAAATTCTAAAGTGAACTGAAGTCATGCATCCTCCATCTCCAACCGACCTCCACACCAACTGCAAAGTCTGCATGAGTATTTTTTGCAATCTTTGCTATTGATGGCACATTTGATGTGGAAATCACAGAAAGGGCCAACACCCGTGTTGAGTGGGTGATGTGCCACAAAGCCGGGAGTGGCCCAGGCTCTGCAAGTGGCCATCTGAGTGGACACTCCCTTCTTCTCGGGGTCATTTATTATGTGGCATCGCTGCTCTCTCACACGGTACGTGACTCGAGGAGGGATCCAGGCCCGGTTTGCTCCTCCTCAAACAGCTGTTGTCTGATAGATAAATATTCCCTGAAGGGTTCACTGGACATGGAACCATCTAGGTGAAGGAGAAGGTATGAATGCCCCTGGGACAGCCCAGCTGTGTCACAATTCTCATGAACCTGACCCAGAGGTCTTGAGGACTTGACTCTTTTGGTTGTCTTTGAGATATTTTGTTGTCTTCAAAATGAGTATTCTATGTTCTGTCACAGGTTCAGCAGCTCTGAAGACCCACAGGTGTGGGTCACTCCTTCTCGTTAGCTCCAAGTGGGAGACTGACATGAGCAAGGAGAGCTCTGGATGCTAGCAATCCCAGAGAACCCCACTGCAGATGCTGCCTTTCTAAACAAGCAACTTAAAGGATGGAATGCCCTGTTTCCTCTGTTCTCCTTCTAATGACACAGAAAACATTCCTTCACGTGAAAGAAGTATGAAACAAATTTACCTTTAATTTATAGCTTAATGAAAAAAATCAAAACTGAGTCAATACCTAGCAAAAGCATTGCTTGATGATTTGGCATGACAGCAATGACATTTTTGAATCACATTTTGAACTTTTGTGTAATTTAGAAAGAAAGAAAAACATGGCAAAACCGCAAATGTTCCTCCCAATTCAGTTTATGTATCAGCAAGAACACATCTGAAAATCTTGTCATTTCCACCAAGAACATAAGCACCACGTATTCACTCTGTGATTCCTGTGCATCATCATGAAGTTTCCCTTCTTCCTCTGAATCAGTCAGCTCATCCACTGTCCCAGGGTTTCCAGCCGATAGTTTCATGTAGAACTGCTTTTCCATTTCTCTCAGGTCTTGAGATGATCAGATCACGGGTTGAGAAGGTCATTAGCAGTGAAGCTGGAGAGTCAGACTCCATAATCAACTGAGTAAAGAATCCTCCTCGCTCTATCTGTGTAATGAGAAAAGAAGAGACATACCCCTGGGAGCATTTAAACAATCCAAGAAGAATAAGATAATAAGTTTTTCTCTTTCCCACATATGGGTCCCAAAAGTAACTTGAGAGATGGAAACCTGCCGAAGAACTTGATCCGAAGAAGGTAAAGAAGAACCACATTGTTAAGTGCCTGACAATCCAAACAGGTGAAGGGTGCAGATCTAGGAAGACGGCTCTTCTCTTGGGCACGATGCTGTCTCAGACCGGAAAAGAGGGCATTTAAACTATTTTCAAAATAAAATGGATATTTTCCCATTTTACGGGGACACCTCTTTAACATCTCTGGTTTCTTCTGTACCACTTTTGATTAAGCTAACCTTGCTCAAGTCTTAAAACTGTATATATATAAAATAGATATGACAAAGGACTCTTCACTGTCTGTTAATCTTGGGCAGGGATAAAAATGACACAAAGAAAAGGTACAAACAGTTGCAAACCCACAAGGAGTGCCAGAGTTCATGGGACATGGATTTCCGCAGCTTGATAGCAGGCTGTGAGGGACCCAAGTCGTGTTTTTTTGATTAACGATGTCCATAAAAATGTCCACCAAATCAACAAATAAATAAGAAAAAAATTTCACAGCTAGGTATGGCTCAAAAAATTTTAAGAAAATTATAATGAAAAGAGAATTGTGAAACTTTGCAGGGATTGAGACTAGATGGTCACCTACAAAGGACAAAATTAGATTGAAATCAAGTTTTCAAAGCAATCCCGAATTACAAACACAGGAGCCACAGATGATTCAGCATGTTTCTGAAAACAAAGACAATATTATGACTATTGTGACTCATATGAAAAATATTTAGTAAGTAACTCATGGCCCTTTTGTTTATCTTCTTTGGGAAAACATCTATTGAAGCCCTTCCTCCATTTTTACCTTTATTTCTTTATTTTTTGCTCTCAAGTTGCTTATGTATTTCTGACATCAACCTCTTCTGATACCATGAAATAGACATTTGGTATTGTTCCTTCAAATCCTTGTGGAGTGAAAACAGAGAAAGACAGGCAGTTCCCCTTTTTTCAGACACTCACCCCTTTTCAGATGCACGGTTTGCAAAGAGTTTCTCCATTCCGCAGGCTGCCTCTTCATTTTGTTGACTGGGTATTTTTTGGTTTGAGTGAGTAGTCCCACTGGTTCATCTTGGTTTTGTTTCCTGGGTTTTCTAAAGAAGACAAGCAAATGGTCCAGTGGTTTACGAAAAGGTGCCCAACCTCTCTAATCATCAGAGAAATACAAACTGAAACCGGTGAGTCATCTGTCCCCACCCACTAGTGAGGACGGATGGCTATGCTCAAAATAAAAAGATAACAAGTGGTGGTGAGTATGGGGGGAAGGAAGCCCCCGTTAGTGGGAATGTACATCACTGGGCCAACGTGAAATACGGTACAGAGATTTCTCAAAAAATCAAAAGTGGAACTACCATACCACCCAGCAATCCCACTTCTGGGTAAACAAACAAATCAAATAATTTTTTTTCATAGTGATGCCAATGAACTGCCTGAGTGAAATAAATAATTTCATAGTGATGCAATGAGCTGCCTGCATTTCCACGATCATGAATTGCAGCATTATTCACAATAGCCGACCTATAGAAACAACCTCATCTCCACCAGTGGACGAACAGATAAAGACAATGTGGTAGATATATAGTGGAATATTATTCAGTCTTTAAAAAGAGACAGTCCTGTCATTTGCAACAGTAGAGACGGTCGTGGAGGACATTATGCTATGTGAAATAAGCCAAGCACAGAAAGATAAATGCTGCATGATCCTCCTTACATTGGAACCCAAAGGGTTGCACTCACAGAAACAGAGAAGGGTGGTTACAAGAGGTGAGGGAAACAGGAGATGTTGATCAAAGGGTACAGAATTTCAGCTATAATGTGAATAAATTCAGCCATAATAAGATCTAATATACAACTTGATGATTTAATTAATAAAAAAGGTATTTGCTAAGAGAGTGCATGTTAAATATTCTCTCTACCAAAAATAACAAGGTAATTGTGTAAGGTGATGGGTACGTAAATCAGCTTGATGGCTGTAAACTGTTTCACATATCAAAACATCATGTTGCACACCTTAAATGTTTATGATTTTCTTTCGTCAATTGATGCTTCACTAAAGCTGGAGGGGAAAGTAGAAACCACGGACTGAGAAAAAACATTTTATATTTCTTTTTCCATTTTTAATTTGTGTGTATAAAGTGGTTTTTTTGTTCTGGTTTGTTTTCAGGGCTGGGGATTGAACCCAGAGCCTGTGTGTGCTTGGCAGATGGTGTACTACTCAGCTATACCCCAGCCCCAAGGAAGCTATTTTAACAACTTTAAAATGTACAGACTTAGTGTAGTTGTCAAAAAAGCAAGGGAAGGCAGGCAAAGGTAAATTGGAAATCCATGAATAAATCCTAGAAATAAGAACATGGAGAGTGAGGGGAAGGGGATGAGGAAAGTGTGGAAGGTAGGGGTTTTCTGGGAAGGGGTGGATGACTGAGGCCAAGTGCTGAGAACGCACTTTGGCGAGTTGTGTGCAAACCCTAGGGGATGAGGCAGAGGATACATAACTTACTTCCTTTTTTTCCTTTTTCTTTCTATTAAGAGAAGGAAAAGTTTATCTGGGTCTCACAGTTTCAGAGTTCTTGGTTCACAGAAGGCAGAATCCGTATCTCTGGGCCTGAGGCCATGCACATCATGGCAGAAGGGCCTGGATGAGGAAGACCACTCAGGACGGGACAGCCAGGAAGTAGAGCCACTTACCAGGGGCAAAACATAAACCCAGAGGCAAGGCGCCAGGGACTGACCTCCTCCAGCAACACCCTAGCTGCCTTCAGTGATCATCACCACCAGGTAATCAGTCCACTGATTAGATTACGACTCTCATAATCTCTCTATTCTATTTCACCTCTGAATGTTCTCGAATTATTTCACACACAAGCTTTTGGGGTCACCCATATCCAAACCATCCCCACACCTTTAAAAAAAATGTTAAAGTTTTAAAAATGTGTTCTAATTAGTTATACGTGACCGAATATGTAACTTTCAAAATAATATTTAATCCATCCAGTGGAATGTAGGGAATGAAGGCAAAAAGAAATAATAAAGAAGCATTTAAAAGAAAACACTAAGTAAAATGTGGAAAATCAAACCTAATCTAAGAGTCATTTAGGAAATAATGTGTTATGCCCTTGAAAAACAGATTTCCAGATTTAATAAAAACAAATGATACAAAAGAAAACAAAGAATAACAGTAAGAACCACAAGAGCCACTCACACATAGAGCAGAAGGAATCCGTCTTATTGACCTTATTATCCCAGAAGCAGTGAACACCACAAGCAACTGCGAATGTCAATATATTTAGGATCCTTGTAAAACTTAGGTATTTCCAAAAATGCCAAGTTTCAGCTTTGTTAATTATCTTGATTTAGTCCTTTCAGAATGTATGCAAATATCGAAACATCACGTTGTATTCCACAATGTACAATGTTTATATCAATTGAAAAATAAGTGAACATCAAATATTGCACTAAAAATAAAAAAAGAAGAAATGGTAGGAGCACTAATCACTGAAGAAATGCTGCCGTTCATTAGAGATTTCCATGCTTCTCTTGGATATACACCAACTCCAGCTGGAAGATGCACCAGAATTGGGTGAAAGCGGGTCCTTGTTGGAAGGGGAACCGGTAAAGAGCATCCAAGTGTGAACCAATGTATTGCTTACTCTTCTATGTGTCTCAGAATTGTGTCCCATGCACACATGAGACTAATCGAATCAAGACTGTAGGCAGTGAGATGAATTAAAATATCTGAAATGTGATATCATCCATTTAATTTATATCCAAGTTTATAAGCAGCTGAGAAGAAAATCAGTGATATGAATTGTAGCCTGCTCAGAATACACTGTTCTCAGAAGGAGACAAAGTGATATCATCATTTAGATCAGAACCCAAGTGCCAAATCCAGCTTCCAGCCTGTGTTTGCAAATGATCTTTTATAGGAACACAGCAGTGCTTACTGATTCACGTCCTCCCTGAGGCTGCCACATGAGCACAGCGCAGCCACAGAGACCTTACAGCTGGAGAGCCTGAAAGACTGACCACATGGTCCCTGGAGAGTCCACTAGCCTCTGACTTGGAGGCTGGGAGGAGAGAGTGAAGGAGTCCACCTAGAAGCACTGCAAGCTCACACTGCTCTTCTGTGGAGAGAGCATACTGGCAGGAAATGTCACCAGCAGACAGCAGCTGGGGACAGATGGTGACAATATGGCTGCTCTTTCTTTCTCTCCTACTTTTTTAAATTTGGGGAGAGATGTGGTTGCAGTACATTGGTATTACTTTTATTTTCATCTGATGACATTAATTTTCAGAATCGTGAAACCATGACAACCACGAGATCACAAAGAGGCAGTATGAAAACTTCAAAAAGTGTGAAGTAGATTCTAGAAGAATCTTTGTAAAGCAGGATGAGCTTGTCTACACAAAAGCAGTCATTTAAATGCCATGAGAAGAATGGAAAATTAACACAACCTGAGAGACTGGGATGGTCACTAATCTACAGAACCATCAGCTACCTCACGTTGACATAGAATGCTCCAGTGTGTAGATTCTGTCTCAGTGGAGCACAAGCAAAGAATATGGATAAACTTACTCCTTTTCACCGAGAGAGAAAGAGGGTTGAGAGACAAGCAACTTTCCCAGGGTCAAAGAAATTTGAAATGTCTCCAGTAGAGACAGCCCAATTTTGGTTGACATCTTTATTTTGATTGCTGACAACATTGCTTCTCTTTAGAAATAAACTCGGGCTTATTGGCTTTCTCTGATGGTGACTGCAACCTTAAAGACTCTCTTTAAAAACTATGAAAATGTTTCTCCTGAGTGACTTGCTAAAATAATACTGAGTTAAATGATTTTATGTCCCCCTTTGTGTATCAGTATTTTCAATTAAGCTCAGTAATTATGAACTTGGTTTGTGCTGGATGCGACATTTGTTCCTGAATTCCTTTGAAGCAATCACTTTTCAAATAAAGAGATTATCAATTACTCCTTTAAAAATTAAATAATATCCATGTAGGCCATGAATAAAAGAAACTCCGGGGAAAATGATCATTGTTGCTACAGATCTCTCTTGGTTTCCTGTTGAGATAATGTTTTATTTAACTACTTGCCATTTTATAAGATTGCTGAAATACGATTTTTAAAAAAATGCCATTTTCCAGTGGGACAAACCAGCCTGGGTTTTAGTCCTCAGCTCCTCAGGTGAGCCGAAAGATCGGGGAGGACACATGTTGACTGTGGGATGCCCAGCTTCTCGAGTTCTAGAGAGCAGTGTGGCACTGCTGGTCCTCCTGTGACAGAGAATCCCTTTATTTTACCCTTGAAGTTCACAAGCATGGTGAGAGCTGTGCTGGTTGAGTCTTCCAGTATCAGTAAGAAAGTTAGATTATCTTGTGGCGATTTTTATTTTTTTTTTTTGTCATACAAAAATAAAAGGCTAACCTGTATTTCATTGTAAAGAATCTCTGTCCATTTTCTTCTTTATTATTTATCTCTAAAAGCAAACCTAGAAGACTGGGTCACCCTCCACAAACGTCACAGATCCTTAAGCGGCTGGAGCACTGATGGCCAGACCCTCGGGGACTCTGTGCATGCAGCCATCACCTCCCCCTTCATTAGAGAAATGTCTTTGAAATCTGGTGTTTAAGCTCTAGACTTTACAATCCATCTGTTTTCTGCATCTGACTGTATATTTGTATCACATTATAACTTTAAAATTACTGAAGATGGAGTTTAATTGCAGTTCAAGGAGGACACTACTCCGGCATCCAGCCACTCTGGGCTCTCAGTGACCACTTTGCATTGGACCTGGAGGTTAAAGGAACGCTGTGTTGGGAGCAAGGACTAATGCAATTAAACTCTGCTCTTCAGCAAGGAATGTGGCGCTAGTCGTGGTCTGACATCGTGGCCTGCTCTTGTCCACTCCCCCCACTGTAATGAAGCTCTAGACCCTCAATCTCCCAGGTCCCCACCAAGCCCAGCTCTCACCCTCCGCGCCTGCCATGCCTCAACCTGACATGCTGCCCATACCTCCTGCTCCCGGCCACAGGTTCAAACCTGAGCCGATTCTCATCCTTTCCCCGGAGTGTCATCTATCTTTCTGTGAAGTACTTCCTGGGCATTCATGAAAATGATCAAGAAACCCCCCTGATGGAGATGAGCTGCTTGCAATGGATGCTCCGTATTCTCCTGTGACACCTTCTCCCCGCTGGTGATTATTTGGATTGCACTTAGCTGAAGACAGGTTTGCCCCATGCCGTCTGCACCCCTGGAGGGTGGTCCAGGTCTGGGGCTGAAATGTGGGATCTCCATGGTAACAGGGAAAGAAGGAGCAAGGGAAACCCAAGATTAGGCATCACTCCTTAGGAATGTAACATCCCTTAGGTTAAGAGTGGAAAAAGGCTTCAGCCCTGCAGCTCATGGACTGCACCGAGAATTCAAGCTAAGAAAATGAGCGGCCACACACTGCTGGCAGGGGCCGAATTTTCTCAGCCTTTCCTGGGACAAGGACTACTAATCCATTCTACCAGGGGGACAAAAGAGATAAGCGTGCACACAGTACCTCTCTTGTCTTCCATTTTGAATTAGGTCATTCCCCCCAGCACAACTGGAGGCAGTTAACGGGCTCCCCGTGTGACTTGGCAGCCCCGGGGTGCTGAATAACGTCTAGACTCCTTGCACTTTCTGTACGGCGTATCGCAATTCAACAAAGAACTCAACAAATGCACAGCAGTCCATACCACCCCACTGGAATTTTCATGAGAAATCTGAACCTCCAATGAAAGTGACATCATTGCTGCTTTGCCTAGAGGTTCACAAAGAGCCAACATGATATCAAGTGGCTTTTTCTTAAAATAGCTGTTGATATAGTAGCATGAAAACAAGATTCATCTGGAATCCAATCTCAGTTCTGATTTGTTGGAACATGATTCTGGGGACACTTGTTTCTAGATTCGGTGTTGCTATCTGGTGGTTTTTATACAGGTTATCTGGCTATTCCAAAAAGATTCAAGTTCAGACTTAACTGGTAACATGGAGCTCTCTCTACTTATAGATGAGGAAACCGAGACGTGGTACATGAGAATCCTGATCCACGTGGCTCTTTTGATAGTCAGCCCTAGGCTGAGGGCTCTGACAAATCTTTTTTTAAAATTTTAAGATAATATGTAACCATAATCTCTCACTTAGATTAAGTCTATTACAATTTTGACCTTAAATAAATAGTAAAACTCATTTATAATGTTTGTAATTTTTATACTAACGTCATTTTTTTGTAAAGAATAAACACAGTTTCCTTCTCATATGTAATATTTTAAAAGTGACATGGATTTTTCTCTTGCATATTCTCTAGAGGCCTTTCCACTGAAGACATCTGAAGGACCCACAACAGTCTCCCTCATCTCCCGGTGACTTTTGGCGGGCAATACAGGGACCGTGTATAAAGGGGAATGGTTTGCTCTTCCTTAGGATAACAAGACATAACACTCCCTGGCACCCAAAGTACCGCTAATTCTCTGTGAAGAGGCCTGGCAGGGATGTGTTCTGACTCATGGATTCGCCAGCTTACAGAATGCTCTCGCTCGGAGCCAACTCCCTCGTGAATTAGGTCAGTAGAACCCTAGGGGAATGGGGGAACAGGGTTTCTCATGGCAGTGGCAGTGTGTCTCCCGGGGTCACTGCCAATTGTGCGAAAGGCAGAGGGTCTGTGGTTGTCGGGATGCCAGAGAGACTTAATTGCATGGAGCTGATTGAACATTCTGTGCAACTGGACATTCTGCAGAGAAGCCTCTTTCAACATAATAGGACTTTCCCTGAGATCCATGGAGCCAGAGAGAGAGCTCATCTGATCCTCTGGACAGCCCTACTCAGTACTGGTGTTCAATCAGAAGTGTCATCATTCCAAGCTACCAAATTAAGCAAGCCCGTTAATACTAAGGAAATTCAATGACACCCCATGAAACTAGTTATTAATAAACATCACTAACATTATTACTAGTCTGTTTTCCTTATTACATAGAGAATGTCTTTAAAACTTTCACTGTGGCCTTTTGTTGTCAGGGATAGGTAATAAGACAACTCTGGAGCTGGGGGTGACTCCGTGGAGGAGTGCTTGCCTAATATGTGCAAAACCTGAGTTCCATTCCCAGCATTACAAAAAAAAAGATGATTAACTGCAGAAAGTATTGCCTTAAAAATATAATCTTGCTTTTGCCAGCTGTGGTTAAAAGCAACAACAAAAACAGACTGCTTTGGCGTTAGGGTAAACTTGGCTTCACCAAGAATGATCTAGAAATGCATGGCCCATGTGATGTAAACACAGGTACTAATATTGCAACTTGAGTAAAGAAGAAATGACATTTGAGGGAGAGATAAGTCCATAAAAATCCTCCTGTGGAAGACAAACGCACAGGAAAGTCATGGTCTCTGAAGAGGTCTGCAGCATGCCCTTGGATTCTGCATGATGCTTTGGTAAAAGCCAAGTCTAGCCTCTAGCAAGTTTCTAAGATGAGGGACCTGTGGCACAGGTGGGCCATTAGCATAGCATCCATCACTAGCCAGAGTCTCCACTAAAGTCCCCAAATCTCAAGGGTACCTCTGGGGCATCAGGGCCCTGGGGAAATGATGGACTGAGGGCTGCTTTTCCGTGTTTGCTGATGCTTTGACTTCTCCACTAAGGGCCCAGGTGGTATGGAGACTTAGGCTGACAGACGTGTGTGGCGGGTAAGAAAAGTTTCAGATTATCTCATTCTGTGCCTCATCATTCAGTAATTTCCTTGAATTCAGTCCCAGTACTAGGACTTAAAGAGCAGGAGTAATATACATCCTTAGGAAACAAAATGCCTGATGTCTTGAAATTAACCAAAAGCAGATGGCCACACACCCTGAAATGCCAGCACCAGCACGGCTCTGTGAAATGTGGGCTCCAGATGACTAAACCAGGTAAGAAGCAAGAGGGTTTTTTTGTTTGTTTTTTCTAGAATGCAATGTGCTTTGTCCATAGTCTTCTTTAAATGATCTTTCATTATAAACTCATAATTCCATCCAAGTTACCATTTCCAACACTAACTTGGGAGCTGAGCAGAAAATGTGTGATCTTAAAGGCTGCAAATCCACTCCAATGAATTTTAATTTCAAGAAATGTCAAAGTTGGATATTAATTATATTTGGGGTTTTTAGTATTTTGCTTCTTTCTGATATAAAACTGATTTTCCTCTCAGTAAGTAATAACTATGTGAAAAAAGGAGATTCATCTGAAGAAATTCTGGTCATTTGTACACCTAATGTCAATAAGGCTGTGAGTGTCCATCCATGTGCAAACATGTCTGCTGACCTATTTTCATGTGAAATGTACCAGGGCCTAATGTTTCTGTAAGTCCATTCAATCCCACCGATGCTCTTCTCTCATCCTTACTCACCTTTCACCTCCATTAGAAGAGAAAGAAATAGGAGGTTCGTCATGTTTTTAAAATATCTATGCTTTCACTTACCTTTAAAAAAAAGTTTGTTGTTGTTTTTTTGTTGTTTTTTTTTTGTTTTTGAGCACTCTTAGGTCTATAGCAAAATTGAGAGGAAAGTGTAGAGTACTTCCTGCCCCATTCAGACACATCCCCACACCCCCAGAGAGATCTGCTGGCTACAGCTGGTGAGCCTACACCACACACCATGATCACCCAGAGATCACTGCACACATCAGTTTCACTTGTGGCATCGGTGCTGCGTGTTTTGCGAAATGCATACGGACCTAGTATCATATAGAGTGCTGGCATGTCCCTAAAAATTTTTGTCATTTTTGTTATCGAGTTTTGGTACTATTTGTTGCTATTGAATAACGATGTCATAAGCTACTCACTTTTACGCCAGGACAGGTTTAAGAACCATGTTAGATAATAGGTTGTTTTGCTTTGTTCATTGATTGCTATTTTACTCCTACTAATAGACCTCTCATTCAAACTTCCTTTAAATTTAATTTATATATCAAGATTGCAAATCACTGAACACAAGCCCTCTGGTTTTGTTCCCTTTAAATTGGATTCTGTGGCCAAACATATTTGAAAAAAAAAAATGATGCCTAGGATACTGACCTTTTGGAGAATTACCAAGTCTACCAGTCATTTAAAAAAAAAAACCCACCAGAAAACTTCTAGAGCCTAAAGACAAATTCAGCAAAGTAGCAGGTTACAAAATCGGTATACAAAAATCAATAGCTTTCCTATACACTAATAATGGACCTGCTGAGAAAGAAATTAGCAAAATGATTCCATTCACAGTAGCCTCAAAATATAAATAAATAGATAGATACAAAGATAGATAAAAACTCCTGGGAATAAATCTGACCAAGGAGATGAAAGACTTCTACAATGAATACTACAGAAGACTAAAGAAAGAAATTGAAGACAACCTTAGGGGATGGAAATATCTTCCATGTTCATGGATAGGCAGAATTAATATTATCAAAATGCCCATATTATCAAAATGTTAGTCTATGGGTTCAATAAAATTCCCATCAAAATACACATCACATTGTTCACAGAACTAGAAAAAAAAATTGTCCTAAAATTTATATGGATGAATGAAAGACCCAGGATAGCCAAAGCAATCCTGAGCACTGTGAGAGATGCTGGAGGCATCTCAATACCTGATTATCTACAGAGCTATAGTAATTTTATCTTTGCAAGCATGTTTTTGTAAGAATTGTGGGTGTGCCTATCTTAACATTTGCGTTCTGTATTTTAAAACCAAGTATTTTCCACATTTTAAATGTTTTATATTAGAGATTTCTTTAATGCACACTTGTCATATATATATATATATATATATATATATATATATATATTACCAATGTACCGTGTTACCTTTTGTTTTTAGAACATTTTTTAAGAGAGAGAGAGAGAGAGAGAGAGAGAGAGAGAATTTTTTTAATATTTATTTTCTAGTTTTTGGCGGACACAACATCTTGTTTGTGTGTGGTGCTGAGGATTGAACCCGGGCCGCACGCATGTCAGGCAAGCGCACTACCGCTTGAGCCACATCCCCAGCCCCTTACCTTTTGTTTTTATGTGTTAAACCCATGCTCACGTTAGGTACTTACTTACTTAAGTAATTCCTTTTTTGTTCGTTTATATTCAAGTATATTCGTTCAAGTATATTCTTTCCTTAAACTCTTAAAAAAAAAAAAACAGCATGGCATTCGTATCAAAACAGACATGAAGACCAGTGGAAGAAATTATAAGACATGGAGACAAATCCACATAGAGAGAGTATCTGATCCTTAACAAAGATGCCAAAAAAAATACACTAAAGAAAAGAACTTTTTTCCCATATTTATTGGTGTGTTACAGTTGTTCACAATTATGGGATTTGTTGTTAGATATATCATGCATGCTCACAATATAACAATACCATTTGGCCAATATCACTCCCTAGCTCTTACCCACCTGCCTCCATATTTCCTACCCCTAGCCCCTTTCCTCTACTGATCTCCTTTTAGTTTTCATTAGATCTCTGACCGCCCCCACTTTAATTTCCTTTCCTTTTTCCTCTCTAGCTTCCACATATTGCAGGAAATATATGACCCTTGACTATCTCAGTTTGGCCTGTTTTGCTTACCATAATGGTCTCAAGTTCCATCCACTTTCCTGAGAATGATATAACTTCATTTTTCTTCATGGCTGAATAAAACTCCACTGTGTATATATACCATGTTTTCTTTATTCATTCATCTGATACTGGACTCTTAGGCTGGTTCCATAGTTTGGCTATTGTGAATTGTGCTGTTGTAAACATGGGTATGCATGTATCACTGTACTGTAATGACTTTAATTCTTTAAATACTGAGGAGTGGTACAACTGGGTCATATGGTGGTTCCATGCCTAGTCTTCTGAGGAGCCTTCATACTCCCCAGTGGTTGTACTAATTTAGCTCCTAGAAGAAAATGTAGGGCAAACACTCCAGCATATAGGCACAGAAAATGACTTTCCCAATAAGAACCATAAAGCCCAGGAAATAATGTCAAGAGTCAATAAATCAAATGTCATCAAATCAAAAAAAAATTTCTGCACAGCAAAGGAAATAATTAAAAATATGAATAGAGACTCTACAGAATGGAAGAAAATCTTTGCTAGCTACTCTTCATTTCCCTTTCTGAGGATTTGTCACTGATACACAGAAAGGCATTTACAATAGCCTCAAAAAAAAAAATTGGGAATTGACTTAACGAAATCGGTGAAAGATCTATATAATGAAACTTACAGAACACTAAAGAAAGAAATCAAAGAAGACCTTAGAAGATGGGAAGATCTACCTTGCTCTTGGAGAGACAGAATTAATATTATCAAAATGACCAAACTACCAAAGTACTATACAGATTTAATGCAATTCCAATCAAAATCCCAATGACATCCCTCACAGAAATAGAAAAAAAATGCCATTTAAACAAATGATGCTCTGGGAACTAGATATCCTTATATAGAAGAACGAAACCATATCCCTCTATCTGGCCCTAAGCAAAAATATCAGTTCAAAGGGTATCAAAGACCAAGGAATTAGGCCAGAAATACTGAAACTGTTATGAGAAAACATAGTGTGAACACTCTAACATATTGGCCCAAGCACTAACTTTCTTCAAAAGATCTTTATACCTCAAGAAATAAAACCAAGAATCAATAAGTGGGTTGAAATAAAATTAAAAAGGTTTTGCATAGCAAAGAAACCAGACCATAAGGAAAGAACCAACAGAATGGGAAAAAGAAAACATCACAAACTACTCTTTGGACAGGGAATTAGTATCCAGAATACATAAAGAAAACAAAAACTTTATAGACCAGAAAAAACAAATATCCCAATGAATAAATGGGCAAAAGATCTAGACATTTCTCACATAAAGAAATCTAAATTACCAAAAATGTTCAACATCTCTAGCAATCGGGGAATAGAAATCAAAACTACACTGAGATTTCATTTCACTCATAAAAATGGCAGACATCAAAAATATAAATAACATTAAGTACTAATAAGGATGTGGGGGAAGTATAATTATACGTTGTTGTTGGAACTGCAAATTAGTACAACCACTTTGCAAGTCAGTATGGAGATTCCTTAAAAGGCCAGTAGTGGAACCACCATATGACCCGACTATCCTACTTGTTGCTATTTATCCAAAAGAAATAAAATCAGTGCTACACTCATACCCGTGTTTAATAGCAGTGCAATTCACAATAACCCAGTTATGGAAACAGCCAAGGTGCCCATCAGTGGACAAATAGGTCAAGGAAATATGGTGTAAAAACACAATGGAGTTTACTCAGAGATAAAGAAAATGAAATTATGTCATTTGCTGGTAAATGGATGGAACTGGAGAACATCAGGCTAAGTGAAATAAGCCAGACTCCAAAAGTCAGGGTGGAATGTTTTCTCTCATGCATGGAAGCTAAAGAGAAAAAGGAAATTTTTTTTAAAAAAAAACACTGTCTTATGAAATAGAAGGGAGACTAATAGTGTTGAGGAAAAAAGATGGAGAGGGAGGGAGGAGGGAGGTCCTGGGAAAGTAGTGGGAATGAAATTTACCAAAGCATGCTATGCCCATGTGTGAATATACCACAGTGAATTCTGCTTGTATGTATGATTAAAATGCACTACTTCAATTATAAGGGAGACCAGCCGAGTAGAACAAGGTGATGAGGGGTGGGAGGAGAGGAGGAAAAGCAGAGGTACTGGGGAAGAAGAATGATCAAATTATGTTATATGGGAATATGTACAAATGTATCCTAATGAATCCCTCCAATATGTGTAACCAGAGGACACCAATACAATATTTTAACATTTTGTGAGTCCTACCTAAATAACTTAACCAATTTCACTTAACCCAGTGCTATCCACGCTTCTTTAATCATGTCATAAAATATTGATATGTAAAAATTTATGTAGCCTGACTGCATCAGTATCTCTGGGTATTATAGAAGTATATATTCTAGGAAAGTGAAACAATCATAAGCTAATGCATTTTAATATTGATAATTAAAACAAATATAAAGCATGGGTAGTTTATTGTTTTATAGCTTACTTTCCTCTGTATTATATCTCAATATTGCATCTGATGTTTTAGAATAGCAAGTCTGAACCACATTCCACACTTAATGGTAATCTTTAGACATCTCACTGATTTTATTATTAATAGTTGCAATATATTTGCTGTGGTTTATATCTAAAATTATGAGGAAGGATATGAAAGGCAATAACTTCAATGCCACGTACATTAAAATATATTGACACATATACAGAGGGTTTATAATCACTCAAAACACGTTTCCTACCAAAAATAAGCCATTAAACCAAATAAATATAAAGGAACAATCATAGGACTTAGAAGATTCTGGATTCCAATTATATTTTAAATGAAGATACTTCATTTATAAGGAAACTTGGATTCAGGCATTCTTTTAAATATGGTAGTGGGTATTGAACCCAGAATTGATCTACCACCACTGAACTACATCCTCAACCCATTATATTTTTATCTTGAGGCAGGATCTTGCTAAGTTTCCTAGGCTGGCCTTGAACTTGTGGCTCTCCTGCTTCAGCATCCAGAGTAGCTGAGGTTACATGCCTGTGCCACCACACCCTGCAAGCTTAAAAATACTTCAACTGCATTCAGGAATATGGTAAAATAATGGTAAAAAAAATTAAAATTTGGAAAAATTTTGGTCTGAAACTTAGACTTTTATACTTAGTAATTGTGACTTAATAGGGAAAATAATTTAAACCAAGCTTCTTATTTTCATCATTTCTTCAGTGGGAATGATGCTCCATACCTTGAATAGCTGAGAAGAGAATACAATTACGTGGTAGGAAAAGCTCCTATCCCCACCCCTGTGTTTAATAATGTAAAAATATTAATAAATTCACAATGATTTCCTATTGAAAAAAGCAAGCACCACAAAACCTAGTTTCATAAATACATAAATACATATAAAGAACAGGAAATGCTCACAATGAAAAGGGAAAAATCAATATATTCCCAACTTTTACATAATGTCTTCTATTAAATTAACTATTCACATTTATGACAAAAAGAAAATATTCTTTAGAGTAACATAATCAGGTTCTGTGTCCTAATTCCCTGGTATGATGCTAAAAATGTATTAATTCTAACGAATAAGGTAAAAAATAAATTTAGAATTGTCCAAAAGGTTTAAAACTAAAGCACTGTACTCTGTACTTATGAAAAGAATTTTAAAATACAAAATGTATGATTTTGTTGAGTTTCTTCCCTAACACAACCCCTCCTTTCCAATTCATGGGTATATTTTAACTGCTAATGAGGAAGTCAAGCTTTGAAAAGACCATTAAGTCTCTGTCTTAGGATCATAGCTACATCAAGTATAACGTTTCTCAACAACATCACACCTGTGAGAAATTACTAAAACAACTGTCTATAGTGAATTCTTCAGAAGAGTGTGAAATAAATACAATGACCTTTAATACATATTAGTTAGCTTTTATAGATATATTTGCATTGGTCTTTAAAAAAATAAAGAAAAAAATATTCATAGCTAGGTGTGGTGTCACATGGTTGTCATCCCAACCACTCGGGAAGTTGAGACAGGAAGATCCCAAGTTCAAGGTGAACCTGGGTAACTTCGTGAAACCCTGTCTCAAAATAAAAATAAAAAGGACTGGGGTGTAACTCAGTGGTAAAGCAGTCCTGGGTTTAGTCCCCAGTACCAGAAAAAGAAAGGAAAAAAAAGAAAAAGAAGAGAAATAAAGAAAGATTCATTAAAGAAATGTTGGATTGCAGGGTAAGTAAAAATTCTCCATGCATGGCAGCACCCATCAATCACCTAGTGAAATCATGGTTGTGTGTTGACATGTGTGCATGAACACACACACACATAGTGAAAATGTGTCTCATTTCTATTTTTAATTTACACAGACCATATATCACATGTCTGATGAATAAGTAGTAACATTTTAGAGTGGCAGGTATGAACACTTCTCCCCTATGATCATTGTCCTCTAGAAATATAGTTCTGTTTCCACTTATTGATCCCAACCAGCAGTTCTATTCTTTGCAGAAAAGACTTGCCAAGCCTGGATATTTTAAAAATCTTTGCTTACTTGGAAAACAGAACAAAACCCTCACTGCTGTTTTAATTGATTTTACTTTGACAAATAATGGTGAACACATTTTGATTTGTTAGCATTTTTATTTTGCAAATTTGCCCATTTTATTAGTCTTTATCTTTGTATGTTTGTAAATTTTTTAGATATTAAGAATATTAACTATTTTACATGGAACATGCTTTAAAAATAGTTGTTTGCCTAGTGACATGTTTCTTTCCCAATGTATTGGCATGGCACTCATTCACCAGCATTTGCACTTTAAAAGAACATATTTAATTTCTGAAAGCAATGTCATATGAGTGCAATCACCGAGACAGTGGCTTTCATCTTAGGAATACTTCATTCCTGTGTTTTTCAAGAGGAGACATTCTTCAAAGTCTAACCTCTTAATTCAAAAGAAACTTTAAAACAGTTTCATATACAAGACTCATAAGACAACTTGAATAGAAGGAAAAAATTGTAAACTGTGGATTAGAAAACAAAAAAATGCTTTATGCATCAGTAATAGTCTTACTAATTGAGCATAATTTAGGATCTAAGTTTCCTTGCAACAAAGACAAAATAAAAAGACTGTTAAAACTGTTTTAATATTTCATTTTTAAATGAAAAGCACATTAATTCATCAAGGGTGGCAATTTTCTTAGAACTTAGTTCTAAATGATCATATGGATTTTGGTGCAAGGGGACTGTAGAATGCATTCTCTCCTTAATTTGTTGATTAATTATTTATTCAATTTACAGTGTTTGCATACTTAATATGTGTCGCACTGAGGCTTAGCTTGGCCTCAGCTTTGAGACTGCTGTGCTGTGGGGTCTGAGTGCCAGATTCTGTCACTACAGCCTGCTTTGATCTCTTTCTCCATCTACCTGACCCACAGAAAAAAAAAAAAAAAAAAAAAAAAAAAAACCTAGAACAAAATTGACTGTGCTTGTCTAATACTGATGGTTCTTTTGGTTGCAAGAAAAAAAAAGTGATTCAAGTTAGAATTTTTCCTTTTAGTTGACTGACTAGAAAGCACAGCATGGGATCTAAGTCAGCATGGAGAAAGCAGACCTCCAAAAGGGCACAAGTCCACGCAATCCCAGAAGCCCCGGGGGTCAAAGCTAGCACATCCTCCTGCTGGACCAGGAGACTGGCCTTGACTATGTCATGGTACTCAAGTTCTGCCCAGTAATAGATGTTTCAAGAATCCCAGGCAGTTTTTATGTGCCATCATGGCTAAATGGCTCTAAAGGGCTGAGTTTAGCATACTTAGGCTGCAGACGACTCCTGTTCAATGCCTTTCTCTCACTCCAGCCTTCAGAATCCCAAGGACAGAGAAGGGGACAGGCCTGACCTGGCTGAGCTGTGCACGGCAGGACAGATGAGTCCTGGCCTCAGGGGAGGCTCGTGATCCAGAAGGAGGCTTCAGGGTAGGACCACCCATTGTTCTGGCTGCCTGGCACTGAAGGGTCTCCGAGGGCATGGGACTTTGAGTCCTGAAGCTGGGACAAGTCACCAGGCAAGCCAGGGCAGTTGATTGCCCCTGTGGTGGCTGGGGTAGCAGGGCAGCTCAAAAGCTCACTGCACTGTGCAATCTTTGGGACTGCATGATGCAGAAGATCTGGAGGATTCTGTGACTGGTTTTCTGGAGGAAAATGGTGCAGGAAGAAACAGGAGTGCAGTGAATTTTTCTGCAGTGCTATATGTCAAGTTAAACTTGAATGCAACCTCTTGAACATCTTTAGTGTAGGATATTCTAAAGAATAAATAAAACAGAGGTAAACTTGGTAATTGAGATTTTAGAAATTCTCTCATGAGTTTAATAGATCTACTAGCAAAACACACACACACATATATATAGTGAAAGAAATAAAATTTTTCTTGTAAGTCCTATACCCATGCTCCAAGATGTGTGAAACCAACTTCATGGCCAAAATGAAACATCACAAAGGTAGAAATGCAAAATGTGTCTGACATATTATCTCTGGCAGCCAAATGTCACCCTCTGCATTTTAAAATGAAAACATTTCAAAAAGGAGGACATTTTAGTTTTAGAATGACATCCTATTTCCAGTGTCTCTTTCTACTCTCTGATACTCAGGCTTGGCCAAATGACATTTCCTACTTTACATCTTAATTATTCTTAATTCAGAGGACTCGGTCATGAGGTGGGACCAAGGTTCACACAGAAGGTTTTTCTGACTATAGCAGCATCTCAGGAAAAGGAAGAGCCCAAGCGTCTCTTCAGTTCCACGCTCTGTGGACAATGTGAATTGGTATGCAATACAGAGGGCTTCCTGGAAACCCACTGCACAGCTTCCAGGAGAAGCAGAAAGATCTAGAGGTCCTCGGGCCTCCTAAACTGACATGAACAACGCAGTTGGGAGCACAAAACAGCATTCGTTATACAGAGGGATGCTGGGTATGCTGAAAATTCCCCTCCGCAACAGAAAGCAGAGGACTATGACAGATTGAGCACTGAAAGTGTAGCACTGACTCAAGATAGATGCTGCAAAGGGAAAGCAGTGTCCTTGGAGTATGGAAGAAGGAAACCATCAATATGATACGGAACCTGCCTAACAACAAATGCCACCCGCAACAGGAACTGCAGCTACAAAACTCCTGGTTGGAGCAGGCACAAATCACGGCCCGTGACACACGTTTCGGGAAATGCGTTCTCAGAAATAAGCTTGCTCTGTGAGTTTGACAGCCAGCCAAGTCTCGCAATCTGGGTGCCCAAGAGAAATTATAATCACGTGGGCAATGAATGTTCAAATCTCAGAGTCTAACTCCAAGAAACACAAGAGACAAAGTTCTGTGTTCATCCCGAGGGACACGGTGACTATTTCCATGTTGGCCTACATCAGAAATCTGTGGCCCCTTAATTTGGTGATGGTGTATGGTTTCTATTCCTTAAAATGGCCAAATGACTGAGTCAAATAGTAGGCCCAAAAGCAAAATGAGAAACCACCACCACCACCAACAACAAAACCCCAATTGTTATTCTCCAGATTGAAACTAATTCAGTTAATGTTGAAAAGAGGGGAAGATTCGGGTTAAGTGTGAATTTTAGTGACCCAAGATAATTTTTTGGTTGGAGATTGCTGAATGCAGTGTCTGCTCCTTGGGTGTTTCCACGGAAGGTGCTTCTCCCCCTCATCACAACGCAGCTGCCAGCTCAGTGCTCTCACGGACAGCCTGAGACCCGGGCCCTGGGAGGGATACCGAGGCATGTCTGCTGGCGTTTCCTGGCCTCCCTTTGCCTAAGCCTGCTCTGTTTGGAGGCTCTGAGGCACGCCAGAGCCTTTCAATGTGTCCTTCCTGCTCTAGAGGGGAAGCTTTGGGTCAGAACTATCATCTGGACTCCTGTGCTGGGCCGCTGTCTCCTCTCTTCTCATTCCCCGTCCAACTGCGTGCTCAGTTTGCCTAGGAGAGCTCAGCTGCCACCTCGGCTGGGGGACATGGCTTCCTTGTCCCAAAATATCTGCCTCCAAGGAGTGTGTATTTATGACCACTGGAGTGGGGCTGGAGAGGACCCACCCTTCACATTGACAGCAGAGGCCACGTTGCTGAATGCATTGGCCACTGATTCCTTTGTACAGTGACAAGCCCTGGACTCAGTCAGCTGTCCAGGTGACCCCGCTACAGCTCCCGCCTCCGGTCTTCTGACCTCTGGTGGCTCAGAGTCAATGCCTTTGGGTCTACACTCACCACTTATGACAATACCTCAGAGGACCAGGGATCCAAGGATTCCCCAGATCCCAAGTTTAAAATTGATAAAGTAAACAAAATTACTTTTTTTTTCACAATTATCATTAGGTTAAAAAAAAAAAAGGAACTCTTTGAAATCTTACACTTTTGCTCAGAAAACCTCCTTCACTATCCTGCGTGGACAAGCTCAAGGCCCAGGGACTCCTGTATTTATCCAACCTGATTCCCCTTCTGCTGGGCTAAGATGGGAAAACAAGAATGGAAAAGAATGAGGAATCCCCAGGCCTCCGTCTCCAATCTTTTCAAACCTGATTGATGACTGTACTTTCCAACTGGTCAGCATTTTAAAAATGGTAAAATAGTGCAGCACCTAAGACCACTTAGTAAATCCCCAGGTGAGGCCTGGAGGTGTCGGCCCTGTGGGGGGCCAGGATGCCTTTGGGCATGCACACCTGTCTCAGTGGAGGTTCCAGAAAAGGGTTGGCAGGGCCTCCACACCAAATGACCCTGCTGACAGGCACACACAGAGGCAGGACCTCCGAGTCCTGCATGATCCTCGGCAGGAACTTGATCAAAGACTGTAATCCCGGGTCTTAAGGCAAACCCTTAATGGCCTCAACTGTATGTCCAGAGAAAACCTGAGGACATAGAGCATGAAGAAATAAAGTGCCTCAAGAAATGAGAGAAGCTAGGCGAACCTGCGACCCACGGGCAGGTCAGGCCCAGCAACCTGCCGAGTGACAGAGCAGCTACACGCACCTGCAGGGAACGCGGACCTGCGACCCACCAGTAGGACAGGTCCAGCGGCCTGCTGAGGGGCAGGCCCGTCCCCTCCCCCAGTGTCTGCAAGGTAGGCGGGACTGTGACCACTGGCAGATCAGACCCAGCGGCCTGCTGAGGGGCGGAGCCGCCCCCTCCCCCCACACCTGCAAGGTAGGCGGACCTGCGACCCATCAGGAGGTTAGGCCCCGCAACCTGCGGAGTGACAGAGGTGCCCCTCGCGCTTGCTGGGTAGGCGGACCTTTGACCGACCAGCAGAGCAGACCTAGGGCCCGCCAGCGTGGTAGACGGATCACACCAATTGGAGGAGGATCACAGCCACTACCTGCCCTGCAAGGGTGATTTTTCAACTATACTAGAGCAATATAAATAAATAGGGGGTAAATTTCAAAAACACAACAGTTTCACCAAGCAGAAAGAAACGCCAGCAGTATGAAAAGACAAGGAAAGAAAGGACCACAGGCAATGCAGGTCAACTCAACTTTAGAAGAGGTAATAGCTGCAACAGATGGAATGCCAGATAGAGAGCTCAGGACATACATGCTTCAGATGATCTGGAGTCTCAAGGAAGACATGAGACAGCAAAATCAGACAATGAAAGATCACATTGACAAGGAACTACATAAACAAATCCAGGAAGTAAAAGATCAATTTCACGGGGAGATAGAGGTAATAAAAAACAAACAAATAGAAATCCTAGAAATGCAGGAAACAATAAACCAACTTAAAAACTCAATTGAGAATACTACCAGCAGAGTAGATCACTTAGAAGAGAGAACATCAGACAATGAAGACAGAGTATTTCAACTTGAAAAGAACATAGACAGCTCAGCAAGTCTGCTAAGAAACCATGAGCAGAACATCCAAGAACTATGGGATAATATCAAAAGACCAAACTTAAGAGTCATTGGGATACAGGAAGGCACAGAGTTCCAAACCAAAGGAATAAACAATCTATTCAGTGAAATAATACGAGAAAACTTCCCAGACTTGAAGAATGAGACAGAATCCCAAATCCTAGAAGCCTACAGGACGCCGAATGTGCAAAATCATAAGAGATCCACACCTAGACACATTATAATGAAGATGTCCAACATACAGAATAAGGAGAGAATTTTAAAAGCTACAAGAGAAAGGAAGCAGATTACATTTGGGGGTAAACCAATCAGGATAACAGCTAACCTCTCAACACAGACTCTAAAAGCTAGAAGATCCTGGAATAACGTATTTCAAACGCTAAAAGAAAATGGGTTCCAACCAAGAATCGTGTATCCGGTGAAATTAAGCTTCAGGATGGAAGATGAAATTAAAACATTCCACGATAAACAAAAGTTAAAAGAATTTGCAGCTAGAAAACCATCTCTTCAAAAAATCCTTGGCAAAACACTACAGGAAGAAGAAATGGAAAACAACAATGAAAACCAACAGTGGGAGGTAGGACAGTAAAGGGGGGAAAATAATCAAAGAGGAAAACAAATCAGGTTTATTAGCATTAATAAACAAATATGGCTGGAAGAACAAACCATATCTCAATAATAACCCTAAATGTTAATGGCTTAAACTCACCAATTAAGAGACACAGGCTAGTTGAATGGATCACAAAACAAGACCCAACAATATGTTGCCTACAGGAGACTCATTTGATAGGAAAAGATATTCATAGACTGAAGGTGAAAGGTTGGGAAAAATCATACCACTCATATGGACTGCGGAAACAAGCAGGAGTGTCCATACTCATATCAAATAAAATAGATTTCAAGCCAAAGTTAATCAAAAGGGATAAAGAGGGACACTACATACTGCTCAAGGGAACTATACACCAACAAGACATAACAATCATAAATATATATGCCCCAAACAACGGTGCTGCTATGTTCATAAAGCAAACTCTTCTCAAGTTCAAGAGTCTAATAGACCACCATACAATAATCATGGGAGACTTCAACACACCTCTCTCACCACTGGACAGTTCTTCCAAACAAAAGTTGAATAAGGAAACTATAGAACTCAATAACACAATTAACAACCTAGACTTAATTGACATATATAGAATATACCACCCAACATCAAGCAGCTACACTTTTTTCTCAGCAGCACATGGATCCTTATCAAAAATAGATCATATATTATGTCACAGGGCAACTCTTAGACAATATAAAGGAGTAGAGATAATACCATGCATCTTATCTGATCATAATGGAATGAAACTGAAAATCAACGATAAAAGAAGGAAGGAAAAATCATGCATCACTTGGAGAATGAACAATAGGTTACTGAATGATCAATGGGTTTTAGAAGACATCAAGGAGGAAATTAAAAACTTCCTGGAGTTAAATGAAAACACAGACACAACGTGTCGGAATCTATGGGACACATTGAAAGCAGTTCTAAGAGGAAAATTCATTGCTTGGAGTGCATTCCTTAAAAAAAGAAAAAACCAACAAATAAATGATCTCATACTTCATCTCAAAATCCTAGAAAAAGAAGAGCAAAACAACAGCAAAAGAAGTAGAAGGCAAGAAATAATTAAAATCAGAGCTGAAATTAATGAAATCGAAACAAAAGAAACAATTGAAAAAATTGACAAAACTAAAAGTTGGTTCTTTGAAAAAATAAATAAAATTGACAGACCCTTAGCCATGCTAGCGAAGAGAAGAAGAGAGAGAACTCAAATTACTAGCATACGGGATGAAAAAGGCAAGATCACAACAGACACTTCAGAAATACAGAAGATAATCAGAAATTATTTTGAATCCTTATACTCCAATAAAATAGAAGATAGTGAAGGCATCGATAAATTTCTTAAGTCATATGATCTGCCCAGATTGAGTCAGGAGGATATAGACAACCTAAACAGACCAATAGCAACAGAGGAAATAGAAGAAACCATCAAAAGATTACCAACTAAGAAAAGCCCAGGACCGGATGGGTATACAGCAGAGTTTTACAAAACCTTTAAAGAGGAACTAATACCAATACTTTTCAAGTTATTTCGGGAAATAGAAAAAGAGGGAGAACTTCCAAATTCATTCTATGAGGCCAACATCACCCTGATTCCGAAACCAGACAAAGACACTTCAAAGAAAGAAAACTACAGACCAATATCTCTAATGAACCTTGACGCAAAAATCCTCAATAAAATTCTTGCGAATCGGATACAAAATCATATCAAAAAAATTGTGCACCATGATCAAGTAGGATTCATCCCTGGTATGCAAGGCTGGTTCAATATATGGAAATCAATAAATGTTATTCACCACATCAATAGACTTAAAAATAAGAACCATATGATCATCTTGATAGATGCGGAAAAAGCATTTGACAAAGTATAGCATCCCTTTATGTTCAAAACTCTTGAAAAACTAGGGATAACAGGAACTTACCTCAACATTGTAAAAGCAATTTATGCTAAGCCTCAGGCTAGCATCATTCTGAATGGAGAAAAATTGAAGGCATTCCCTCTAAAATCTGGAACAAGACAGGGATGCCCTCTTTCACCACTTCTGTTCAACATAGTTCTTGAAACACTGGCCAGAGCAATTAGACAGACGAAAGAAATTAAAGGCATAAAAATAGGAAAAGAAGAACTTAAATTATCACTATTTGCAGATGATATGATTCTATACCTAGCAGACCCAAAAGGGTCTACAAAGAAACTATTAGACCTAATAAATGAATTCAGCAAAGTGGCAGGTTATAAAATCAACACGCATAAATCAAAGGCATTCCTGTATATCAGTGACAAATCCTCTGAAATGGAAACGAGGACAACCACTCTGTTCACAATATCCTCAAAAAGAATAAAATACTTGGGAATCAACCTAACAAAAGAGGTGAAAGACTTATACAATGAAAACTACAGAACCCTAAAGAGAGAAATTGAAGAAGACCTTAGAAGATGGAAAAATATACCCTGTTCATGGATAGGCAGAACTAACATCATCAAAATGGCGATATTACCAAAATTCTCTATAGGTTTAATGCAATGCCAATCAAAATCCCAAGGGCATTTCTTGTAGAAATAGAGAAAGCAATCATGAAATTCATATGGAAGAATAAAAGACCCAGAATAGCAAAAACAATACTAAGCAGGAAGTGTGAATCAGTGGGTATAGCGATTCCAGATTTCAAACTATACTACAGAGCAATAGTAACAAAAACAGCATGGTACTGGTACCAAAACAGGCGGGTGGACCAATGGTACAGAATAGAGGACACAGAAACCAACCCACAAAACTACAACTTTCTTATATTTGATAAAGGGGCTAAAAGCATGCAATGGAGGAAGGATAGCATCTTCAACAAATGGTGCTGGGAAAACTGGAAATCCATATGCAACAAAATGAAACTGCATCCCTTTCTCTGGCCATGCACAAAAGTTAACTCAAAATGGATCAAGGAGCTTGATATCAAATCAGAGACACGGCATCTGATGGAAGAAAAAGTTGGCTATGACCTACATGCTGTGGGGTCGGGCTCCAAATTCCTCAATAGGACACCCATAGCACAAGAGTTAACATCTAGAATCAACAAATGGGACTTACTCAAACTAAAAAGTTTTTTTCTCAGCAAAAGAAACAATAAGAGAGGTAAATAGGGAGCCTACATCATGGTAACAAATCTTTACTCCTCACACTTCAGATAGAGCCCTAATATCCAGAGTATATAAAGAACTCAGAAAACTAGACAATAAGATAACAAATAACCCAATCAACAAATAGGCCAAGGACTTGAACAGACACTTCTCAGAGGAGGACATACAATCAATCAATAAGTACATGAAAAAATGCTCACCATCTCTAGCAGTCAGAGAAATGCAAATCAAAACCACCCTAAGATACCATCTCACTCCAGTAAGATTGGCAGCCATTATGAAGTCGAACAACAATAAGTGCTGGCGAGGATGTGGGGAAAAGGGTACACTTGTACATTGTTGGTGGGACTGCAAATTGGTGCAGCCAATTTGGAAAGCAGTATGGAGATTTCTTGGAAAGCTGGGAATGGAACCACCATTTGACCCAGCTATTCCCCTTCTCGGTCTATTCTCTAAAGACCTAAAAAGAGCATGCTACAGGGACACTGCCACATTGATGTTCATAGCAGCACAATTCACAATAGCAAGACTGTGGAACCAACCTAGATGCCCTTCAATAGACGAATGGATTAAAAAAATGTGGCATTTATACACAATGGAGTATTACTCTGCATTAAAAAATGACAAAATCATAGAATTTGGTGGGAAATGGATGGCATTAGAGCAGATTATGCTAAGCGAAGCTAGCCAAGCCCTAAAAAACAAATGCCAAATGTCTTCTTTGATATAATGAGAGTAACTAAGAACAGACTAGGGAAGAAGAGCACGAGAAGAAGACCAACATTAAACAAGGATGAGAGGTGGGAGG
The DNA here is from genome assembly GCF_045843805.1 of Urocitellus parryii. Lineage (NCBI taxonomy): Eukaryota > Metazoa > Chordata > Mammalia > Rodentia > Sciuridae > Urocitellus > Urocitellus parryii. The sequence continues at coordinate 150,751,431 of NC_135538.1, read as the reverse complement.
GAAAGGGAGAGAGAAGGGAAATTGCATGGAGATGGAAGGAGACCCTCAGGGTTATACAAAATTACATACAAGAGGAAGTGAGGGGTAAGGGAAAAACAGTACAAGGGGGAGGAATGAATTACAGTAGAGGGGGTAGAGAGAGAAGAGGGGAGGGGAGGGGAGGGGAGGGGGGATAGTAGAGGATAGGAAAGGCAGCAGAATACAACAGACATGAGTATGGCAATATGTAAATCAATGGAAGTGTAACTGATGGGATTCTGCAAGCTGTATACGGGGTAAAATGGGAGTTCATAACCGGCTTGAATCAAAGTGTGAAATATGATATATCAAGAACTTTGTAATGTTTTGAACAACCAACAATAAAAAAAAAAAGAAATGAGAGAGGTAAAAAGTCCCTGAGGTGGTGAATCTGGCATCATATAGATCAGGGGTAGATGGAGGGTCTGGGCCAGAGAGGACTCAGCCCAATCTCAGACTCTGTCTGCAGAGCACCAGCAATCCCCCAAGCCACTTTCTAAAAAGTCTACACATTCTAGAAAATGAAATTGAAACGGAGTAATCGAATCCACATGGCCATTAATACGTGTCCCACGTGACCTTAACTGACTGCACGTTCGTGGTCTATCTAGATATTTTGCACTGCTAAAAACCCAGCCTTGCAACATCTTAGGAAAAGAGGCCCTGAGGAGGCTCCTGAAATATCACATGTAGGGGGTGAAATCTTGCTTGAAAAACACCTGAAAACATCTTTTAAAGGGCGACACAGCGTCCCTAGAGCAGAAGACCCTGGCCCGCAGCAGGTGGGCTTCCCTCAGCACGGGGAGCAGGAAGACAGCTGTTTCCAGAATAATGAGAGGAACTGGGGGAAATTAGAGGAGAAGGAAACATGCATAAGGAAAAGAGCAGAAGGGAAATAATTATTTTTAAAATGTCCAACGTCTGTCTCTTAGGATCACAGGTCAGCATGACCCTGTCCTTTAGCTCGGGGCTTGGGGACCAGACCTTCAGAGCCAGCAGGAACACCGGAGCTTCCGTGTGTGCTCAGCCAGCGGTGACTCACTCAGAGAGCGGAGGAAGGGCTGAGTTGCCATGGATCTCCGACTTGAGAAGAGGACACTGGGGGAGGGGGGCAGGGGGAGGGGTCCCATCTGCTCTTCCTTACTCCATGGAGACGAACTGCCTTTGGGGCCCCTGAGTGGGAAAACACGAACCCCCAAACCAAGCACAGAGGTACCTGCGTCTTTCAGAGGCATACCTTTCAGAAGCCCACCAAACGTTACTAGACCTCACGGTCTTCCCAGTAAACATTTAAAACTACAAAATCCGGGTCCATTTTAACAAGATTCTGCAATGTGAACTCACCAGGGCACTGATTTGATTCCACCTTTTCTTACAGAGGCACGGGGTTTCAACACCTCTCTGACATCCAACTTCAGTTGTCTAGTAGATTCACAAAAGGCTCCGCAATTATCAAGGAGGTTGGATGGGAGTAAATCCACTCCCAACACAGATTTTTATCTTGTGTTGTAATAGGAGAGTTACTGTAAATGAGGATGAAATCTCTTTCTTTCCATCCTCGCCCTGAGAGACACCACCTCCTGAGGTGCCCTCAAACTTGTGTTTGTTTTTACTGCTTTTAGACAAGTTCTCACTTTGTGCATTTAATTATCAGTGCCTGAGGAGGGCCATGTCATCTGGAAGAAGAGAGGTTCTCTGGATTCCTGGATGCACTTAGAACGACAGGTTCCACGGGCTGTAACACCAGTGCCACACACCTGAGGAAGATTCACCAGCATCCACACACCAAAGCTGTGATCTCCTCCTGTACAAAACATATTGAAACACAGCCCTCTGTCAACACGTGCTATTGCCAGAAAAACCCTTCCACCTGTCTGTCTCCATAGGGATTCTCATTGTGCTGAACTCTACGAGAAAATTCAAACAAACTCACCACCTCATTTTCAAGGTGTGAATATGTCCCATCATTATCCATTAGTTACTGTGCACCACGGTGCACCTGGCGCTGACTATGAGGGAGAGCATCTTCATGGCGAAGGCAGATGTAACTAGCTCTGCCACACCTCACCAGCAAGGGAGAGGAAAGACCACAGGTGTCAACATGTGTTGAAAAGTTATTAGAATTCTACCTTCAGCCCATCACTTACCTACAGGGAGGAAACAACCTCTTCAGGGCTACAAATGAGATTGATAGAAAAGGAGTTTCACTCTTCGACACAAAAAGCCTAAAGTCTGGGTGTTTTTTCTTCTCCAAACTGGAATCCATCACACAATCAATAGCATCAAACCTATTAGAATCAAATAACTAAATGGGATGAATATGAACCACTATATTTAGGACATTATTATATTTTTTCCCTCCTACTTTTCAGATCAGCCAACAAATCATGCCTAAGAAGAGTCAAATTCAAGATCTAGGAAGGATTTAGTGAGAACCAGCCACCACCTGACATGAACCCACAATGACATAATCTAATTTCTTATCTATTTCATTCTGCCATATTCCTTGATGTTGGCCCTTGATTTGCTCGCTGCTTAGGAGAATTTTACAGATCTGTAAGCTTATCCTTTGAAAGCTTTAACCCAATAAAATTTATATATATATATATATATATATATATATATAGAGAGAGAGAGAGAGAGAGAGAGAGAGAGATTTGAAATGTAACCAACATTGACATATCAAGGCCAAAAATTCAAACTAGTAAATAATCTACACACACCGCTAGCAAAATGGAATCGCACTGTTCTATCTATGCTTCACATAAATCTGGTTTAAATGCACTAGAACAAGACAGCCTCGCTCTCCACTGCAGGGATGACTGGACTGGTAAGGGACACAGAGCCATTGCATTTCTACCTGAGTTGCCATGTTTCTTTCCCATCTTCCTGTTAAACAAATTCTAAATTGCTTTGTCATTCTAGAAAATATTCTTTTCAGCAACTTGCTGCTATTTTCTTTATGAATTACCTAGAATCAAAATAAAGAGGATAAAGAAATCAAAATCATAAAATAAAATAAAAAAGAGGCAACAGGATTCACCAACTCAGAAGAAATTGAAGGAAGCAGGTTTACTTGACCAAATGTAAACCCAAAATATTCAAAAGCATGGAGAAAATATCCATTCCCCCCACCCCAAAATGTAAATTTATTTGACAGGTGGAAAAATAACCCTGTTCAGATACCCATTGAAGAGAGAGGACTTGCTCAAGGACCCACTCTGCCCTCGGAGGAAACCAATTTGCAGATGCCCCACCTCCCTTGACCACCACATGGAGCATTAGGATTTTGACATATAGATGTTGAATGGAAATAAATGTTCAGGCTACTTTATTTACCAAAATTTATAATGCAGTTGATTCTAATGCTACTTAATCTATTCTGTAGATAGAAAAGGAAGAAAGGCATGCATCACATGGTTATTAAAACCTGGAAAGGTGACATGAGAAAGGAAATTCAGACCAGGCTCACCATGAATGAGTTCAGAGTGAGCCAAGCTGAGTATTTCAGACAGGTTGCAAGGCGTTCCGGAGAATTCCATCCAGTTAGAAAGAATGCCCAGAAGCCACAATAAGGTAACCCCCCTCCCAATAGCAGACCTTCAGGTCTATTAATTACTTCCAGGCTGAATGTCATGAGTAGGGTCCTGTTTTGCACAATACAGACAGCAAGCAGACCGCTGGCCTGGCAGCACCTGAAGTCCTCCTTACAAATGCTTGCTGAATCTGAACGGGTCAGTGTGGGGGCCCAGGAATCTGGCTTTTAACAAGTTTCTCCACTGTCTCTTCTGACCAATAAAATTTAAAAATAACTACAGTGCTCTCCTGGTGGTTCCTACAGTCGAGAAGAACCCTGTTCCTTACAATATGAACTTTAACAAGTGAGGCATTAGAATTACCAATTAACCATGAAATGTTATTTTCATTTGGCCATAAATGTTGGTCTATTTATCATCATGATCTATCCTAGTATATTTTGCAACTTTTAATAGAAAGTTTATAAGAACATAAAATATTATTTTAATATGCTCATTTTTTAGAAACCACCATCAACGGCCTTTTCATGTTGTATCATCTTCCTAATGATATAAAACTGACCATTCATTCACTCAATAACAATATTTATACAGCACCTGCTACCTCAATTAAAATATACTAGGTGTTACTTAAACACATTGTTCCTTCATCCACCCAGCCCTAATTTTCTTCCTTATATAATTGCAAGAATTTTAACAACAATCACACACTCTTAAATTGTAAGAAAATAATCCTTCAGTTATTTTTAATATCTTGGCCTAAATCGACGACAGAAACACTAGCTATAGCTAATTAGCTGGTCACCACGCAGGCAATAACCTCAAGGTCATTTTGTGAATACGTAAAGTTTCTGGATTTGCTGCTAGGTAGATTATATTCAATCAAGTGTAACCAAATAAAAACAGCATTTTACTGGCCCGTTTTTATACGTAAAAATTTGTATCTGCTATCAAAGTAACCCCTTGTTTTTTTCTATTTCTTTTCTTAGTTTTCATCAGAAAGCATGATTCCTAACGTGGAGGGTTTCCTTCCCTCAGTCATTTGACATTTCCATGTGGGGCTCGGAAAGAGTAGAAACAAAATTGGTTTTGCCCTCACCTCCTGTAATTCACACTGTTTGATTGTTTCATTAGCATGTCATTAGTATCGGATGTGGATATGAGTAATATTAGAGAGTACATTAACGTGGCTCAGGATCTGATACGTACTGGTCTATCATATGTGTTGACGTAGGAGTTGGTGATGACTACCTGATCTTTGTCCTGACAACAACAGGACACTGAGCACGTGAAGAGGCTCTTCTCATCACTTTAGCTCTAGGTAGGAAACAGAAATTCTGGGTTCCATCTCCCCATGAATTATGGATGGTCTTCAGAGGGTGTCTTTCATTATTTCCTCACTCACCCATTTCTGAAGTCCCCACCTCCCATTCTGAGCAGGACCAATATATCACAGCTGTCACGGAAGCCATCTGCTGGCTCAGGTAGAACACTAGGCAGAGTTTAATGACATCTGTAAGAAGGCATTTTAGAAACCACCGCCTGCTCCCCGTCCCCCTACATCTCTCAAAAGCATGACTATTTTCAAATTCAAAAGTTTGTATGGTAAACATGATTTAAAAACCCAGTGACATACTTACCAAAGTTGGAAAAAATAACAGGGGACCTGGGGACAAGCTGGACTGTCCTCTTGTGCTGTTTTGCTCAGTCCGTTATGGAGTTCTAATTAGGACCTTGTCAATCCCAATTCTACCCACTCTTCAAACTGCCAATTGAGCCTCAATTACCACATGAGGACTCTCCCAGAAACTCCAGCCAATAGTCCCCTACACACTTTTGTCCTCTGACTGTATTTAATACTTCATTTAATTAATGCTTTATATTGTTTTTCTCAATGTTAATTATCAAAAGCACATTTCAAAAAGTGATATATATATAGATATATTACTATATAGAATGCAATATAAGGTTCTATAGAGTATATCTATATTAAATGAAGTCCTTCCATGTAGAAGGATTATTATTTCATGATAATAGTTGGAATGACATCCATCAGTGTATTAGCAGCTCTGGTCACATCTGAATAGTGTCATTCAAGGTGTGCATGCTTTGTCTTTAGCAAGGTTTTCTAGTGTTCTACCATGAACACCTTTTTTTTTTTAAGTGAAGGAAGCATGCGGTATTTTTTAATTGATGACTAAGTATGTCCCCCATAACATCATATCCTACTTGTGAGCAGGGTGCATCTTGTACATATATGTACAGCTCTGCAAAACCTTGTACCACTAGAAGTTCAAGGAATTTGGTAAATAAAGTGCCCCTACAAATTTAAAGTCACATATCCACACAAAGAATTGTCTCAGCCAAAATTCCAGCAGTCTACTTTGAAGAAAGCAAGCTGGAGCAACCATTCATTTAAATCAAGGACTTCAGATTACAGCATGTGCCCCAGACACTGTGGGAAGATGGCCATGACCTCAAGTTTTACTGATGCTCTTCCCATCGAGAATCGTACTCAGCTTTGACCAATGGAATATGTCAGATTGGAGGTTGGACCAGCCCTGATCTTTAGAAGAAGGGGCATTTCTGTTCTGGCCTTGTAGAACCCTGCCACCAGATAAGAGGTATGAGAACACAGACCACCTCTCCACAAGGAGCGCAAACCACATAAGAAGACAGACGGAGCAGCTGGGAGGTAGCAGGTGAGTGAGAGAAGAAGACTTGACCAAGAGGAGCCTCCAACCCAGATGTTCACATGCGGCTTACAGGTGCTGAGTGCCCCCTGAACACTGAGAACAAACTAAAGGGACTGTTTTGAGCCACTAAACTCTGTCCTTTTATCTTGTATCCACCTCCTCTGCTTCCTGGAAACTCAGAATGGAGGATGCGTTGGGCTTTAATGTACTTCTGGAGAATGTGTGGACCATTATTTCCTTTGCAATAAACAAATAAATCTCAGATCTCCAAATGGAAAGCTGGCAACTATTTCAGACATTGTTTTCAGTATTGAAGCGATCCTATTTTTGATGCAGTGAGTAGCTATAATTATCTACCAAACTCTAACTAACACGAACATAAAACAGCCGTTGTACCCACAATGAATCCATTGTGATATTTGTTAATTTAATTAGGTTCTAGGGCAGGAAGTATATCATATACCTGTCTCCGCTGCTGAATCAAAACTCCTTAAGGGCAGGAGCAGTGTGTGCTATGTGCTCTGTGTGTGTGTGTGTGTGTGTGTGTGTGTGTGTGTGTCTTTTCATGATACACAGTGCCAATGCACATGCTGTGACTTCAATCAGCATCTGTAATTGTTTCCAGTATGATCTACTATTAGAAATTAATTATTTTGACTAAACTCAGCATCATCTCCTTCCAGCCTTCATTCTGAAGCCCAACTGCTCTTGATGTAATTTCTACTCCTGGAGGATTGAGAATATGGCTCCTCGTCAAATGTTTTTCTTTTAGATTAGGAAAGAGGTAAGAGACCTCTTCAAACTCATGCAGTCATTTAGTGCATGATAAAGTCATTGGGAACTTAAAATTGTTTCCTTTAACAGATTGTTGGTAGTCGACTTAATCAACCATTGTGTCGGAGCTTCGGAGCGGAAGACCTAAACTGTAGGAACAAAGCGGAAAGACCACAGAGGGTTTTCGGGGTAACCTGTTGCTTCCAGCGTGAGCAAACATGCACCAACACCACACAAAAGTCAAGAAAACTAAAAACCGCTAGAAGACACAGATGGGAAGAGGGTGGATGGTCTAAAAGGCACAACAATTCCTTTTTTAAAATCAGTTGTACAGAATAAATCATAATGCCAGATATCTCTGCTTTGAGACTCTTCATTAACAGCTGTTTATTGGACTGTGGATTAATCCAAGATAATGTATGCAAGATGCTAGCTGGATATGTGTGCTCCCGCTTCTCCAGTGAACTCCACTGTCAAAAATCAGGAGCAAACAGGAGGGGAAGGCTGTCAGCAGGCGCAGGGGAGCAGGGTCCCTGTCCATCTTACATCTCCATTGTGTGTGTTTTTAATAAGATACATCAGTATGGTTTTAGAAACTAACCAGAGAAAGTTCAGGGGAGGGGATGATGTATGTTTTCTTGAAATCTCTAGGAAAACCCAAACAAGATTTTAACCACAAATGATACTCAGAAATATCTGTGACATAAAATTTTCAGGAAATGATGAGAGCAAAACTCTTTCCACACAGAAGCCAGAATGGAGGTGAAGAGCTGACCCTAAAGACAGTGAATGGCAGGTGTATGCACCAAGAGAGACGTGCCACTTACACCTGGCACCACCCACATGGCAAACAGGAAAGAGAAACTGGCTCTGCGTAGAGCCCGGAAAGGTGAGCTCCTCCTGCCCCTCATTAAGGTGAAAGAGCCACCTCTGGAGATGCCACCATGGAGAGTAGATCCCAACGGGTCTGCTCTCAGATTCAGGGTACAAACTGTCATCTGTTGAAAACTGACTATGTCTGGTACATGCCACCAGCAGATGCTGCTTCTACTTTCACACATAAAGAAACTTGTGCTTATAAAGGTCAAATGTGTTTCAAGGTCACATTGCTCATTAATGGTGACCAAATCCAATGTCCTTACTTTAAATAAAGCATGTGAAGAAACAACTTTCTGGAAACTCGGCAAAGCACCCATCATTCTGCTCATTTTAATGATGAGGTAACGGAGACTCGAGGGGAAAGTGAACAGACCTCCTAAGAGGCTGGCAGGGGACCCCATGCAGGGGGACAACTCAACACACGTGTCCTCCCGTGGCCTCTTGTCAGTCTGCATGAGAAGAGCAGCGCACCTGGCTCACGGTCCAGGAGCCTGGGAAGCCCAACAGCATGGTGCTGGCAACTTCTGGGAACCTTCCTGCCACATCGCAGCATGACGAGGATGTCACATGGTGAGACACAGCCATCTGCTAGTGGAGCGTCCCCTTCTCATCAAGCCAGTGGTGCATCATGGGAGTGCCACCCTCAGGATTTTGTCCTAGTCACCTCCTAAAGGCCCTGCCCCCCAGATCCCATTAACAGAGGGACTGGAAGGGCTGGGAGTGGCACAAATTAGAGCCTGCGCTCAGCACGTGCAAGGCCCTGGGTTCAACCCCAGATCCACCACGCCAACAAACCAGATGGATATGTACATACAAACAGTGTGTGTGTGTGTGTGTGTGTGTGTGTGTTCACATGTGGGCACATGAGTGAACTGGGAGTTAACTCCCTAATTTTGAGGAGACAGTCACCGCTCCACAGTGTGCCCGTTCACACTGCACTAACGGGAATCTACCCCTTGCTCCCACCTACCTCTGCGGCTCTGGCGAGCGGGATCTGTCTGCACTTGAGGAAGAGGAAAGTACAATGAAACTTGGTGAATGTCCAGCCTCATCTCGATCCCGCCATTCTTAAGAAACAGGTCTGGCCCCCACAAGAAAACAGACAGAGCTTGGGGATTAGCAAGAGAGGCCCCAGGTGAAGAATCGGAGAAGATTTGACTTGACAAAAACATGTTTACTGATTCAACTAAGGAGGAAAGAGAAACTATAAGGCCAGAAATTTTAGAAAAGAAAACATGATCATTCAATAAAGAAGAACTCACCCATAAATCAACAAGGTGACCTTAAGTGTTCAACAGGTAACAAGACAGAAAAACGGAGGCTGATCTTCTGCAGATGAGGGTTTCCACCCCGTTTCAGCCTTGACCTCCACGGTGGTGTTTCTCACATTCTGTTAAACTTCTCTTCCTAGTCCGTGGCCGGGCTGGAGAAATCCGCACAGAGGCAGCCCTGATGCTCCCATAGATCACATGCTAATTAATTAGGGGTGAGAAAAATAGACAGGCCTATCGTTAGACCTCAGGTCACTTGTGGAGGAGACCCAGAGCAAGCCGTGAGAACTCAGCCTGGAAAGAGTCACCAAAGGAACTTCCAGGGTTCTGGGGAGCATCCAGAGCTTGCACCTCACTCCTGGCCGCTCCTTCACTGGCCTGTGTGAAATGCTCCTGAGCAGACAACTCCAGAGAGAGAGCAGAGACATCAGGGAACCCCCTCAGCCCGTCCTCCTGGACTTCAGAGGCTGGCCTCGCCAGGCCCCTGAGATGAGCTGCGTCCAACCCGTGCACACCCCGCCTGGGCAAGCCTGCCAGGACTGCCACAGGCTGGCATCTGGGGCCACCTTGTCCCAGGTTGCACTAAGGAGCACTCCTGGATGAGACTCAAAGGCAACGTGAGACAGAAAGGCAGGGTGGACCTCAGCCGGCCTCGTGGAAGCCGCGGTCAGTGCTGCAGAGAGTGATTTCCCGCTGACTCTCTTATTAGCCAGCACTCTGGGGAAATTGTGCAGATGAATCCTCTTCTGCATTACCACGACAGGACGCCGCTTCCGACTGAAAGCCCCAGATCCTAACCCAGCCTCGGAGAGAGTCTCACCAATTCCACCAGGCCAATTGGCACACAGTTCTGGGTTCCTTTACTTGTACCAGTTTCTTCCTTTCTGTGAAAAGAAAAAATAGGAAGGGAAAAGGAAGGAGGGAAGGAAGGAAGGGAGGGAGGGAGGAAGGAAGGAAGGAAGGAAGGAAGGAAGGAAGGAAGGAAGGAAGGAAGGAAGGAAGGAAGGAAGGAAGGAAATTTTCTACTTTACCCCCAAATCAACATTTTTAGAACAAAAATGAATTCCATTCTCTTTTATTTTTCCCCCAGCACTGGGGAATGAACCCATGGGCACTGTACTACAAGTCACATCCCCAGCCCTTATGAATAATTTATTTTGAGACCGGGTCTTGCTGACTTGTCCAAGCTGGCCTTGAACTTGCCATCCTCCTGCCTTCGCCTCCTGAGACCCTGGGACTGCAGGTGAGTCTGGCTCCTATAATTAATTATGGATCATCCTGAGACAGTATTGTCTTGTAGAGGCAGAGGAAGCTTGCTCCCTAAACTTTGAAACTACTAACTCACAGGCTTTTTTTTTTTTAAATAGTTGCATCATTTTGAAGAATTTTGTGGTTTTTAAAACCCTGTTTTCTAAATGAAAAGTAATTTGGAATTAGAACCTTTGGAAATTTCCTGTCTCCTTCCTACTGGGGTAGAGGGAAGTTACAGGAGTAGGAGGGAGAATAGCCTTCTCCATCAACACCGAATTCTGTTGTTTTTCCTCCTTTATAATGATAATCCAATTTGTCTAACCGCCTGGCCTTCAGAGTCAGTGGAAGTTTATAACTTAACACTGATGAGTTTAAAATGTCCTCAGGTACTTAACATTTATGTGTTGACAATTTCGTCAGATACTTTGTCATGTCCTTATTAAATTCTAAGAAACCCTCCTTCTGAACGTATGCCATTTTCCTTCTCCTGTCCTCTTCCTTTGTCCTTTGGATAGGTCCCAGTTATCCTTGGATGTCAGGGATTTTGAATGATGCCTAATTTTTACTTTGTTAAAAAACTATTTTAATGGACAAGTAAACCTCTATGTAGTTATGGTCAACAACATGATCTTTTGATTAAGCAAAGATATTACAGAACAGCTACATCAAGCTACTAACATATCCATTTCCTCACATATTCCCATAGTTTGAATATTAAATGTCCCCAAGGTCCTGGTGCTAAGCACTTGGTCAACAGCCAGAAGTGATACTGGGAGGTGGTGAAACTTGCAGGAGGTGGGGCCCAGTTGAGGAAGTGAGGACAAGGGGTGTCCGGGAGGGGATATGGGGCCTAGAGGAGGAAGTGAGGTCATGGGGGGTCCTGGAGGGGATATGGGGCCCAGTAGAGGAAGTGAGGCCATGGGAGGTGTCCTGGAGGGGATATGGGGCCTAGTGGAGGAAGTGAGGCCATGGGGTGTCTCCTGGAGGGGATATGGGGCCTAGTGGAGGAAGTGAGGTCATGGGGGTGTCCTGGAGGGGATATGGGGCCTAGTGGAGGAAGTGAGGTCATGGGGTGTCCTGGAGGGGATATGGGGCCTATGGAGGAAGTGAGGTCATGGGGGTGTCCTGGAGGGGATATGGGGCCTATGGAGGAAGTGAGGTCATGGGGTGTCCTGGAGGGGATATGGGGCCTATGGAGGAAGTGAGGCCATGGGGTGTCCTGGAGTGGATATGGGGCCTAGTGGAGGAAGTGAGGTCATGGGAGCTATCCTTGAGGGGATATGGGGCCTATGGAGGAAGTGAGGTCATGGGGGTGTCCTGGAGGGGATATGGGGCCTAGTGGAGGAAGTGAGGTCATGGGGGTGTCCTGGAGGGGATATGGGGCCTAGTGGAGGAAGTGAGGTCATGGGGTGTCCTGGAGGGGATATGGGGCCTATGGAGGAAGTGAGACCATGGGGGTGTGTGGAGGAGATATGGGGCCTAGTGGAGGAAGTGAGGTCATGGGGTGTCCTGGAGGAGATATGGGGCCTAGTGGAGGAAGTGAGGCCATGGGGGTGTCCTGGAGGGGATATGGAGCCTAGTGGAGGAAGTGAGACCATGGGGGTGTCCTGGAGTGGATATGGGGCCTAGTGGAGGAAGTGAGGCCATGGGGGTGTCCTGGAGGGGATATGGAGCCTAGTGGAGGAAGTGAGACCATGGGGGTGTCCTGGAGTGGATATGGGGCCTAGTGGAGGAAGTGAGGTCATGGGGCTGTCCTGGAGTGGATATGGGGCCTAGTGGAGGAAGTGAGGTCATGGGGGTGTCCTGGAGGGGATATGGGGCCTAGTGGAGGAAGTGAGGTCATGGGAGCTATCCTTGAGGGGATATGGGGCCTAGTGGAGGAAGTGAGGCCATGGGGGTGTCCTGGAGGGGATATGGGGCCTAGTGGAGGAAGTGAGGTCATGGGGGTGTCCTGGAGTGGATATGGGGGCCTAGTGGAGGAAGTGAGGTCATGGGGGTGTCCTGGAGTGGATATGGGGCCTAGTGGAGGAAGTGAGGTCATGGGAGCTATCCTTGAGGGGATATGGGGCCTAGTGGAGGAAGTGAGGCCATGGGGGTGTCCTGGAGGGGATATGGGGCGTAGTGGAGGAAGTGAGGTCATGGGGTGTCCTGGAGGGGATATGGGGCCTAGTGGAGGAAGTGAGGCCATGGGGGTGTCCTGGAGGGGATATGGGGCCTAGTGGAGGAAGTGAGGTTATGGGGGTGTCCTGGAGGGTATATGGGGCCTATGGAGGAAGTGAGGCCATGGGGGTGTCCTGGAGGGGATATGGGGCCTATGGAGGAAGTGAGGCCATGGGGGTGTCCTGGAGGGGATATGGGGCCTATGGAGGAAGTGAGGCCATGGGGGTGTCCTGCAGGGGATATGGGGCCTAGTGGAGGAAGTGAGGCCATGGGGTGTCCTGCAGGGGATATGGGGCCTAGTGGAGGAAGTGAGGTCATGGGGTGTCCTGGAGGGGATATGGGGCCTAGTGGAGGAAGTGAGGTCATGGGGTGTCGTGGAGGGGATATGGGGCCTAGTGGAGGAAGTGAGGTCATGGGGGTGTGTGGAGGGGATATGGGGCCTAGTGGAGGAAGTGAGGTCATGGGGTGTCCTGGAGGGGATATGGGGCCTAGTGGAGGAAGTGAGGCCATGGGGGTGTCCTGGAGGGGATATGGAGCATAGTGGAGGAAGTGAGACCATGGGGGTGTCCTGGAGTGGATATGGGGCCTAGTGGAGGAAGTGAGGTCATGGGGCTGTCCTGGAGTGGATATGGGGCCTAGTGGAGGAAGTGAGGTCATGGGGTGTCCTGGAGTGGATATGGGGCCTAGTGGAGGAAGTGAGGTCATGGGAGCTATCCTTGAGGGGATATGGGGCGTAGTGGAGGAAGTGAGGTCATGGGGTGTCCTGGAGGGGATATGGGGCCTAGTGGAGGAAGTGAGGCCATGGGGGTGTCCTGCAGGGGATATGGGGCCTAGTGGAGGAAGTGAGGCCATGGGGGTGTCCGGGAGGGGATATGGGGCCTATGGAGGAAGTGAGGCCATGGGGGTGTCCGGGAGGGGATATGGGGCCTAGTGGAGGAAGTGAGGTCATGGTGTGTCCTGGAGGGGATATGGGGCCTAGTGGAGGAAGTGAGGTCATGGGGGTGTCCTGTAGGGGATATGGGGCCTAGTGGAGGAAGTGAGGTCATGGGGTGTCCTGGAGGGGATATGGGGCCTAGTGGAGGAAGTGAGGTCATGGGGGTGTCCTGGAGGGGATATGGGGCCTATGGAGGAAGTGAGGTCATGGGGTGTCCTGGAGGGGATATGGGGCCTATGGAGGAAGTGAGGCCATGGGGGTGTCCTGCAGGGGATATGGGGCCTAGTGGAGGAAGTGAGGTCATGGGGTGTCCTGCAGGGGATATGGGGCCTAGTGGAGGAAGTGAGGTCATGGGGTGTCCTGGAGGGGATATGGGGCCTAGTGGAGGAAGTGAGGTCATGGGGTGTCCTGGAGGGGATATGGGGCCTAGTGGAGGAAGTGAGGCCCTGGGAGCTATCCTTGAGGGGATATTAGTACATGGCTCCCTTGTGACTCTCCTTCCCAGTGGCCATGAGGTGCACAATCCTCCTCTGCCACGGGCCCCCACCATGATGCTTTGCCTCACCAAGGCCCCAGAGGAGCTGGGCCAAGTGACCATAGATTGTAACTTCTGAGACTGTGAGCAAAATTAACCTGTCCCCCTTTATGTCATCTACTTGAGGTGTTTTGCCCCAATGACTGGACACTCACACACATAATTATTCTTTATTTATGGTAAGAACAATTAAAGTCTCAGCAATTTTCAAGTATGCAGTATACTGACATTTACAGTCACCATGTTGTCGGACAGATTTCTTAAACCCACTCTTCCTATGAACAGAAATTTTGTGTCCTGTGGCACCATCCCCACATCCCCAGTGACCATCATTCTACTCTATGTTTAGGGTTCATCCCTCTCAGCTTCCAGGTAAGAGTTGGATGGTGCTGCAGTTGTTTTCCTGTGTCAGTTTGTCTTGGTTGGTTTTCATTGCTATAACGGAATACCTCATGCTGGAAACTGAATAAAGAAAGCAGATTTGTTAGGCTCACAGTTCTAATGTCTGGCCTCTGGTCAGGGCCTCTGACTGTATCCCAACACTGTAGAGAAGCAGAAGGGGAGGCAGGTAGGTGCCAGTTCAAACAAGCCTGTGGGGAGGCTGGCTTTGTAATAGCCCTCTCTCAGTAACTGATTCAGCCTACACACTCCTGCGGTACCAGCATTAATCCTTCCCTGGGCGGTTCCTCTGGGCCCAAACGTCTTTTAATGGCCCCACTGTTTCTCAACATGGCTGCATCCCCAGGAGGAGTTTTGGTAGGGACAAACCATATTCAAACATAACAATTGCACATGCCACTTCACATGAGGTCCTCCTAGTTCAAAATGACAGGAGTAGGGCCTTCTTTTTAAAGGCTGAACCCTATCCTACTTCTTGTATACATACCACATGCCATTACCTGTTGATGGACACTTATGTATATCTTAGCTATTACAACAATGCCTGATGATGTAGTGGACACAGTATGCAATATAGTGCTTATATGTGAACAATGACCTCATTAAAAATATGTTCTCTCCTGATGTCTTTGCCACCAGGTCTTATTTCAGATTTTGTAAATAAAGGCAGTGCTGTGATTGCTCATCCTTTAACCAGTGCCTTTATCCTCGCCTACCTGTAACTCTCTACCTACCTGGACTTTAGAATGGAGAGGAAGCAGGATGAGAGATGTTGGTGCACTTAACACAGTTCTGCATGGTTAGTCTTCAGGGTAGGCGAGACCAAAACAGAGCGTTTCAGCATCTGCTATGTAGTTCCCGCTTATTGTCTGGTCATTGGAAAACCACTGAAGGGTTTTGAGTAGGGAGATGAACCAAGAAGAGCCTGGGCTTGTCGATGGGTGGATAACTCCACAGCCACCTCGGAAGCCCGCTCTGGGTCAGGTGCTCTGCTGAGGCCTAGCTCCGTAGCTATAAGCCAGATCCGTTCCTGCTCAGGTTGCTTCCAGGCCAGCGGCTGCGTGGGAAAGGGAACGGGAGGCTGCAGGCCTGGGCAAGGGGCTTTCTGACCAGGGCCATGGGGTGAGTAGGGATGCTATTTAGAAAAATAGTGCCCAGGAGGAAGAAGGTGAGGACGAGTTCACTGGGGACATCTTTCTTGAAGGTGCCCACAGGTAATGAAGGGGACATGTAAGATAGATCGCTGGTGCTCAGAGCCTGGACACCAATGGGGGGGTCATCAGAATCCAGCTGTCCGTCTAACCAGGGGTGAGGAATTGACAACCATCCAGCAAGCCCCTCAGATGCTTGCAGCTGAAAGGCCCGCAGGTGCTGCTCCAGCGCATAGACCCAGCCGGGCTTCCCTGCATCTCTGCTCCCCTCTGCCTGTGGTGTGACGGCCACCTGGAGTGCCCACCACCCGGGAGAGTCCATCAGACGCATGGGAGGACCAGGGACAAGACTCTTCGCTTTTGTCATATGAGTCCCTGCATAATACCGTTCATTTTTCTCTTGGCCTGCAAAGCCTGTGGTATTTACAAGCTCTCCCTTCACCAAAAATACATTAATCCATCAAAGTTCAACTGTGATCATGAAATTGTCCAGTCTTTGTACATTATGCCACTGTCAATCAATTCAGATGAACAAACGTACGCAGTCCGCTCGGAGGGTCTAAGCTGAAAATAGTTATTGAAAACTAAAATTTTATATAGCATTCCACAGAAGTTCTTCCCTCTTACTTATCTGAAGAAAGAAAAACAAAAGCTAGTTTTAATCAGGACAACAGAACTGTGTCTTGAAGATATTATTTGATAGGAGGACACTAAGGTACCATGTCTACGGTCACCAAACAGCATCTAAAACAGTTTAAAAAGGAAAAAAAAACTGGTTTTATCTCTGGCTAGAGGGTCTCTACAATTCCAGACACCCAGTGCAGCCAAGTCGGTTACCCAAAGAGACCGGCTGCGTTGGTCTGGTGGAAACACAGCCAGAGGCAGCCTCCTACAAGCTCATACACCTGGTTTCAAATTAAAAGAAAAAAAAATTGGACATCATACTAGCCAAGTTGTGCAAACTGAGAAGCAGCAAATGCATCTGAGGGCGTGGGGGAGGTAATTAAATGCTATTAGAAGCAAACGGAACCTCATTTGACTGAGTGGCCGAGTTTGGTGTGGTCTTTTGAAAGCATTTCCAAATACAGGAACCAAGTTTGATCCTTTAAGTCCTCCTTCTCTTTAGGATGCATGTTTATTCAAAGAGCAGATGGGGAGAGAAATCAAAA
The DNA here is from genome assembly GCF_045843805.1 of Urocitellus parryii. Classification (NCBI taxonomy): domain Eukaryota; kingdom Metazoa; phylum Chordata; class Mammalia; order Rodentia; family Sciuridae; genus Urocitellus; species Urocitellus parryii. The sequence continues at coordinate 150,734,658 of NC_135538.1, read as the reverse complement.
AGAGACTTTGGTGGACCCACATAAAACAGCATACTTGAGTGTGGGCATGAAGGGAGAGGAGCTTGGATGGCAGGGCACCCCTTTGATGTGTGGCGATGGACTTGGGAAGTGGGAACGCACAGGCTTCATTTAATCTCTCCCAGGGAGGAGCTTCGGAAAGCTTCAGAAAGCAAAGCTGCCTTAGTCAGCACGGATGCCTCTGTCCTCATGGGTTTGGTATTCCACAGTGATCCTGAAGGGGGATTTCCAGGATGGGTTCTCGGGTGCTAGGGACAGGAAGAAAATTTAGGAAGAGATATAAACCACCATCCACACATTTAGATGTGTTTGAGGGTTTGGAAATTTTCAATGAATTTTCTTCAGATGAGGTCATGCCCGCGCGTGAGCTATAGGTGCTCCCCGTTGGTGAAGCCCCCAGCGGAGGTCAGCAGAGGGCGCTACGTTCAGAACAGGCTGCCCCCTGACAGCACTCTTGACCTACCTGCCTCATCCCCGCGGTCACCCAGTCTCACCAGGCAACGGCTCCCCTTGAGATGCCCACGTTGTCCTTGCATGTCAGAAAAATCTGGTATAAACAGGCACTTCATCTAAGTGTCTGCTTTGATGATGACTTAAGGCAAATTGAGCTTTTGAACTGATGAGGTGTGCCCTTTGAAATGTTGGCATCGATCTGGAGCCCAGCACAAATAGGAAACAAGAGCAGGTGAGACTGGGTGAGGAATCATAATGGGAAGGAACTGCCTGCCCGTGGCTGACATCCTCATGTGGACACAAGCCACAGAACAACAAAGCATCAAAGAGCCACCCAAAGAAGGGCGTGCTCAGCCTGGTAACTGTGCTTGTGCGTGAACATACAGTCCTCTGTCGAGATAATAGCTGAAACATGTTTTTACCAGTGAGGTCCCACGGATGCCAACTAATGAGGGTAGCTGGCTGAACTTGAGTATGCAAAACTCCAGTTTTCATTTGTAAAAGATGCTACTGATGAAGAGTATCTTGAATTTATAACAACAGTTACCAGATGTAGAAGGGGAACATGTTCTCAAAGAACAGAAATTCTGAGCGCTTTCAGACTTGTCTTAATGACGCTGTGGTCAAGTACAATCAACTCATTCTGCAACCAGAGCCTAAGGCAAATGACTTTGTCCCCAGGACAATTAGTGAGAGGTTCCAACACTTTTAAGTGTCACACCAAACACAAAATTGGTGTCTTTCCCTAAACCGGCATCTTTCCTGAGAAACAATTTCAATCTTTGCGGTCAGGGGTTAGCTTCTTTGTGCATTTTTAACCTGATAAAAATCCCTGATTCTCCTTTTTAGAGAGCCCCTTTCAAAAACAGTCTCTCCCTGTCTCTGTTAAATCCTGCCCTACCTGAAAAGTCTTCCAGCAGCTTTAATGTTTGGTAAATGATGCATTACTAGTCACTTTTATCACATAGAGGACAGTAACATAACAAGAGAAATGACATTAGAAAATCAGAGAAAACCTTGGCACATCTCAAAATATATAATTGTTCAAAAAAAGCATTAGTCCAAATCACCCCTTTTCCGGGTCATTCAGCGACTTTGGGGGAAAGTCAATGGAAGGGGCTTTGAAGCCATCCTTCCCTGCATTCAGAAAGCAAAATGACCAAGACACCACCTTCAACACCTAATTATGTTATTAGATTTAATGCTTGCAATTACACAAGGCTTTGTAGATGCAAACGCTTTGTAACCTTTAATTATCCCACCTTCCCAAGTCAGCTCCATCTTTAGCTATGAACACTGAGGTAAATAGGTTCTGATTCGCTCTTGAGTCAGGGACAGATCAGGGTAAAACCAAGTCAGTCTCCAAGCACCACCACCGCCCAGGCAGGGCGGCAGGGCTGGACTTCCACCCTGCAGGGACTTCTCTTAAAATGTGACTACTTTATCACCAGAGAAAGGGGTTGCTCTTGGTTGGCTTTTTATTGCATTTTTCCTTTCTATATAACTGAAAGTCAAACATAAGGAACACGTCCTTCCTCTTGTTATGTTCCTTACCTCCCAGGCCTTCTATCCATTTGCCCTCACTTGGGGACATGATATTCACTTTCAGAATGATGTTCCCCTAGGGTTTAGAGAATTAACTTGATTAAGAAAGACAGTATGTATTAAGACGAGCACAGGGAAGAACAGAACCACATTCAAGAGCTCCCATGTCAGCAGACCTTAAAAATGCACTTTAAGTCACCAACCTAACAGGGAATTTAAACAAGAGAACAATTGTGGGCTTCGCCACGTCTTGTCCCTCCCTGACCTTCCCGCTGCTTTGCTGGGGATCGAGGTGGGCGACAGCTCACTCCAGGCCCTGAGGGGCTGCATCCCACCTCCCACATGCTCACAGGGTCACTGAGCCAACACGTAGCTCAGTCCATTCCTCACCACGAGAGAGTCCCCTGGAAAACTGTGAAGTCCCCCTGTGTCTGGCCCCGTGCACTGGAATAGGTGAATCACCATCTCAGAGTGAGAGAGGAGAGAGAGAAAGGGATGTGTCCTGCCACTTCATTTCCTCGGAGATTTCGGCCGTCCTTTCAGGAGTAGGACATGGCCGTAACCACACCACTCATCTGACCCAGCCAGGAGGGTGGGGTGCTTTTAGGGGCTTGCCGTGAAGTGCGTCTGAAGTCCATTGCTGAGGTTTCCACAAAGCTATCAAAAAGCCATGCTTTGATGTGTCTCCCCTCCAAGCACCGCACACAACTCAGCCCCCCATCCCCAGCCGCTGCCCTCCTCTTCTCCCGCCCGGGCCTGGTGTCCCCTCCTCCCTCTGTGGAGCTTGCCCAGGCCGCAGGCCTTCCTGCTCATATGAAGAGCAGTTGCTGAAAAAATGGAGCCAAGAGAAACAGCCAATAAAAACAGAAACAGCTGTCGTGATTTTGCACAGCATGGTCTTGATTTCCTTGAGGTCTGTACTGTACCCCTTTTCTTCCTCTCTTTCTCTCTTCAGTTCTCTTTTCCACAGACAACACCTTCCGTGTTGGGGCCTGGAGTGGAGGAAGAAACGCTTCCCTGTCCTGCCAACACTGGGTGACTCCCAAATCACCCTGGAGTCCATTTTGAATAACCAGATCCCAAACCCACAGACCCGCAGGGGCAGGACGGGGGAGATCGAGTGGAGACGCAGGCCACCGAGGACAGGTGCACAGATTTAAAAAATCAAATCCTGATATACAGACCCAGCTCGCAAATTCACTCTTCCTTGGCCGCTAGGGTGGGTGGGTGTGCCTGCCCCTCAGCAGGACCCACAGAGGTGTCCTTGGCAATCCAGCTGTGTGTCTGCACCTGTCTCTCTAACGGGGACCGGCCCGAGAGTTTACTGGGCTGTGATTCAACAGTGGCCTCACTCTACATCCATCTCCCCCCAAACGCAGGCACGTCGAGGGAGCTTGTGAACGCAGAAAGCGATGGTAGGAGTGATATCAGGGTTTACGGGGAGAAAGGGAGAGTGACTGAAAGCTCTAGACAAACATAAAGAACAGGCGGGCCACAGAATGTGGTGGACCCCTTTCCTGTCTTGCTGGTGTGAGCCTGGGAATGTTTACCCTCTTTGGAATGCATACAGAATCCAGGAAGGGCTCCTTGGGGCCCTGTTCAGTAAGTGCTGGGTCCTAAACCCGGCTGCAGCTGAAGTGCCTGCAGCAGGGGTGAGGGTGGTCTCCAAGGGTTACAGAGACCCCTCTTCTCCTCTTTTTTCTAACTGTATTGCACATGTGTCGTTCCTCTCCAGTGGCTTCCTTTCCCTACCCGTGTTTGAGGACCAGCCCCAATCTGAAGCCAAGCTGGGTCTGGGCTAAGCATTACGGGGAATCGGTTAAATAAAAGTTCTCTGGTGGTGGCACAGCCCTGTTTTTCAGATGGTGTGAAGCAGATCTGTATTTCATTATTAATAATAGCACATGCGTGACACTGCATCTTCAAAGGGCCGAGCAAACATTAATTCCTTTGTGATGTGAGAAAAGGAGCAAAAGCATCTATTGTGAGTGAATCTCCGGGTTGTCTGGAGAGAGACAGAAAACACAGGCCCGGCTAGAGATGAATGAATCAAACCCTGGAGGTCTGGGATCTGGGTCCAATTGAGGAACACTTTGAAAAAAGGAAAAAAAAAATCAACAGTTTTATCTGAGCTGTAGCATGTTCCAAATTCTACACTCTTTCAAACTCACATGGAAATCTTTCGAAGACAAGCTGTGGTATCTTTGTTCCAGGAATAAAACAAACAGAATAAAAGACAGGAAAGGAAAGCCGAATAAATGCGGGGTTTCTACATGGTGGAAATGTGATCTGGAGTCTCTGGAAGAGAGAGAATTATTGCCACCAGTTTGATAAAGCAAGCCCTTCAACTTCTTCTAACAAGTGATTTCATTGTCAAAGTCGCAATCTTTTTTTTTTTTTTAAAGTGATAATTAATATCCCCCCATTTTGCAGAACCTAGGAAGGAGAATCTAGATCACTGGACTAACTAATAGGCCCTGTGGTTTTTTTTACATTTGAAGGTTTTGTTTTGTTTTGTTTTGGGGTAGGGAGATTTCAGGGTTTTTTGTTTGTTTTCTAGAAAAATAGCATTTGGTGCTTACATTAAGTACATGTAAGATACATATACATTGTAAAACATACTTACAAATAAAATAAAACTGCTTCCCAACTTAAGAGCCATAACTTTAGCAATGACCTGGACACACCTGAGTTTCTCTGCTATTTTCTCCCAGATGGGCAACCATGATCCTGAATTCTGTGACTCGTATTCCATGTTGGATTGATTCATTCGGAGCCCTGAGGGGGCTTCTCAGATGACCCATCTCCCCGCCCCCAGGCTTGAAAAGGTGACTTGCTTTTGCCAACAAGATGTGAGAATATGCCCAGCAAGATGAGCCTCAAAAAGCACCTACATATTCCTGCACACCCCCTCACAGGACCCTGTTGCCAGAGAGCACGGCCAGGGTCAGACAGTGGGATGGTGGTCAGCTGCCTGGGCTGCAGAACTGCTCCCCCAGATCATGGCCACTCTCCATCAGGCAACAGCCAAGCAGTGGACATGTACCCACCAAGATGGCAGAACCACCTGGCATCCCAGACAGGGAAATGTCAGCAAGCCCAGCCAAGATCAGCCAGGCACCAGCAAGAGCCAATGAGCACAGCCGATGGGAGTGAGATCCATAGTGCAAGTTTCTTTCCTTAAGCCCACTGAGTTGTAGGTGACCGTTCACCACATTATGTTGACAACAGATTATTTATACAATTCCCTTCCTCATTAAAAAAAATATCACAAATGCATACAACCCTGAAAACCACTAAACAACGGTCTTACCTTTTCTTCTCTCTCCTTTGTGTTTGTAGACATTTATGATGGCGTTTATTTTTCTTTGTGACTTGTTTCTTTTCTCACCCTTACGTCTCTTATTTTTATCTCTGTATAATAGAGACTGATTTTCACTATCTTGTGATACTTCTGTGAATATAAACTAAGTTCCCCTTCTTCTGTTGGTGGGCACTGGAATTTCCTACTGATGGACATATGTATTTTTTTTTTCACTTTGGTGCCCTTACAAACCATAATTTCAATCACGACTCCTCATGCCTGCTTTCCAGATTCCCTGGAGTGAATACATAGAATAATCTTCCCTAATTTGGGGGTTTGCCCTTTGCAGTTTCAGTTACCCACCATCAATAGCCATCTGAAAATATTACATGTGAAATTCCAGAAATAATTCCTAAGCTTTCAACTGTGCACCGCTGTGAGCTGCATGATGAAACCTCTCGCCCTCCCACTCCATCCTGCTGGGAGCGTGAATCACCCCTTTGGCCACGGGGTCCAGGCTGTGTATGCTTCCTGCCCAACATCATCCTGCTCCGTGATCCAGAATCCCTGAAGCCCATGGTCGTCCTTTCGAAGCACTGACCAACGCTGCATGGCCCAGCCACAGGGGTCATCTCAGTCGTCTGGTGGTGTGACATCATCCCATCTTACATCAGCACAAGCAGAAGTGTGAGCACCATGGAATAAGATATTTAAAAATAAAAAGGGAGGGAGGGAACACATTCACATAACTCCTATTGCAATACATTGTTATAATTGTTTTATTTTATTATCAGCTTTTTACTGTGCCTGACTTATAAATGACATGTCATCATGGAAAGGTATGTGCAGACAAAGCAGAAGATACATGGGGTTCTATACTGATGGTTTCCGGCCTCCATGAAGGGCCTTGGAGTGAATCTCCTGTGTCAAGTGGGAGGCGGCTCTAGATAGGAGTAGAAGAGCAGGACTCGTGTCTGAGATGTCACAGTTTGAGCTGCCCCCAAGTTATTTGTTATCACCAACTTGGTCATAACACTCTGCACTCCCAAGGCCCTCCCTTCCTGCACCACACCACCAGAGGCAGGAGCCGCTAGGAGCCCTTGCCGGAAGGGCTGGTTGAGATTTGGAAGTGGCACATGCCATCCTTAGGTCCCATGTCCTCAGCTCCAACTCAACCCCATGGCCACCTCCCTGCCAACGTCAGGAAGAAATAACAGACTGGCCACGAGGCCGCGGTCATGGCTTCGGTCCTGCGAATATGAAGGCATCAGACCCGGATTTAAGCTGGTCAACTCTTTTGAGGTTCTGTGCTGACGTTCTGAAACCAGACCCTTCCTGGCCACACACCCTCCTTCCCACCTAAACGCTACCCGTGCCCATGTGACCTTAATTATAGAACTCTAAACGCATGCTTTTAAACATCGTCTCACTAGACTGGTCACACTCACGAGGTTTGCACTGTGGACCTTGATGATACCTCCCCCTCCCGTCGTGTCATCTATTAATGTGACCACGGAGTCCCTGACAAGGGGCTGAACAGGACACTGCTAGAGGCACAACTTTGAATCCTGCCACTTGTCACTGCTTCTGACTCGAGGATTCTGATGCTTTGCCAAGGAGATCTCTTCCTGCTAACTCTGTCCTGACCACGGCTGCCATCTACGGAATCTAGAAATCACATGTCCCCACACTGACTATTGAAACCTAAACCTCTCTTTTAACGTGCTCCCCCCCCCAATTCCACCACCCTCATGAATGCTTGCCCAAGTTCTCTAGGAAACAGTATCATCTTCTTCCTCTATGCAACCCATTTTTATTTTTCCCACCTCATAGGGCTGTCCATGTTCCAGCCTACACTGTGGGTCGATCAGTTAGATGGTACCAGTTCCCACTACTCACCCTCGGTCCCCACAGAGCACTCAGGGCCACACTTCCTGCCTCGAAATCACCACCGAGTTTTCCCACCATTCCAGGAACTCGACCCCTGAGCCATATTGGAAATGCACCACCTCATTTAATTCTTGTTTAAGCTACATATGACCATTACTAGCACTTCAGAGCTTAAGGAAGTCAATGTTTAAGTGTTTTTTTTCTTTATACATCTCCCTATATACATCTTATATATACTCCCTATGTACATCTCCTTTATACATCTCCTTTCTCATAGCATCTATTGAAAGAGTGACTATCAAACTAAAATCGAGGATGGTTGATGATGGCAGTTTATTTGGAATCTCCCAGGGACTCTGCTCCCAACGTGATATCAGTATCTCGGATTAGATGACTGGACTAAATCTGAACTCCATTATTTCAGGAAAGAAAATTCCCTAATGCACTATTAATTGTCTCTGTCAAAGAGGATGTGCATTCTTCATGGCTTCAAGTCAATAGGGACATGACAGATGTGTTGTTTGGAAAAAAACACTGTTGCAGAAAACAAAATAATGCAAATTATGCATTTTTTCTGCATACTTCAAGACCTGTATTTAAGCTGGTCAACTCTTTCGAGGTTCTGTGCTGACGTTCTGAAACCAGATCCTTCATGGCGGCACACCATCTTTTTACAAATCTTTAAAGGGAAGACCAAAAAATAAATAACTAAAATAGTGGGTTTTTTTTTTCCTAAAAATGAATCTAGACAAACGCACAGTGATATAGAGCAGATAATGAGGAGCAGAGATGACTCGAATAGAGACACTGCACAGTAAATATTTTTCAGTGTGAGGAAGTCACAAATGCTTTGCTGGGGATCCTGTTTTACATAGAGATTCGCACATTTGGAAAAGTAAAGTACTTTATGATTCAATTTTCTTTCTTTCTTTCTTTTTCTTTTTTTTTTTTTTTTTTTTTGGTCCTGGGGATTGAACTCAGGGGTACTCGACCACTGAGCCACATCCCCAGCCCTATTTTGTATTTTATTTAGAGACAGGGTCTCACTGTGTTGCTTAGTGCCTCCCTTTGGCTGAGGCTGGCTTTGAACTCAGGATCCTCTTATCTCAGCCTCCAGAGCCTCTGGGATTACAGGCATGGGCCACTGCGCCTGGCTTCAATTTCCTTTTATAGGTAAGAAAACTTAGGCCCAAGAAAGTAAAAGTAGGGGTTGCAACCTAGGAGCCATTGTTCTAGAAAGCATGTGAGAGCCGGGGGAACAAGCTCACAGTGGCTCTGGTGGGCCCTTTAGTTGCTCCATCTCCGTCTCTAGGTCTTAAACATGAGCATCCCCAGTTTCCGATTCACCTAGCTCCCCAGGCACCACTACCTGGGTTTCTGGTAGCAGCTTTTGTCCTGCTGAGCCTGGGCCTGGACACAGCGTCAGAGAATACCAGAGTTCAAAAATAAATAGAGAAGGCAGGATGGTTTTGTTTCTGCAAATGCCTTCAACAAAGCACCGTGTTTCTTTTTAGTACTGGAAAAGCTCCAACTGATGCCTAGATTCCTGTTGCAATGTTGACGGTCCTGGGGGATTCTTATTTTTCCTGTGGGGCTTTAGGAAGCCGAGCTGTGGATATGGACCTCAGCAGCACTGCTGGGCTCCCTTTCAAATGGAATCTTAATTTTTAAGAAATAATTTTATTGTGCCTGAAAAAAAAATAATCCATCTTCAAAACTGAAGAAAACCTGATAAAGAGTTGAAAGAAATTCAATACAGCAACTACAAAGATGACAACCACTGAAAAATAGGTCCCCTCCCCCTGGGATCCTGCCCACAGGGCTCTGTCCATGTAAAGCAGCAAAAATAACCTGTCTTATTTTGAAGCCCGGCTGACCTACTGATTCAAGTGTGCAAAGCCACCGCAGAGGGAAGTCTGCAAGTGAAAAATGTTACTTTATACCACTTTGGTTATTTTATTCAACTCCAGAGGCCAGAATGAGGTAAAATACATATGCCATGGATTACAAATATGTCAAGATAATAAATGAATAAACCTGGACAGTTTTATCTTATATCTTTACTAGAAAATTTAACCGTATAATAAAAGCCACATACTAGGAGCCAAGAGACTACAGAACAAAAATAAAAGTAGAAAAACGTGTCTGTAGATAACAGCTATTTAGTTAAAAAGATAAAAGAATTTTGTGAAAATAAGCTAAGAACTAAAGCCTTTGATGGTCGCTATAAAATGGATCCCATTTCTCTCTTTTCAAATTATAATCCTTCAGATCATTTTTTTTTTTTTATCCAACTTCTGGGAAAGACAGCCACTTTTTTGTTTCTCAATGGAGAGCTCAAATTGGATTCTGAGACCCAGCCCTAGTCCTTCCTCTACCACTTTCATATCAGCTAGGGCAAGTGAGCACTGGCTCCTGAGTCTCTTTTCTGGCCGGCTCTGGTCCCTGGTTGGCCTGTGGGGCTAGTTGGATGACCTCATTTGAAAGCCGGAGGACTCAGCTGGGCTTCCAAGAGGCCAGCTCGGGCTTGTGCAGTTGCTGCAGGATGGTTCCTCAGAAGGCACCAGCACACCCCTCCAGCACTTGGCAAAGGTCGTCTTGCAGCCCACAGACGATGGCTCCTCTGGCCAAGAGCAGTTTTTGAACTAAGCTCCATCAGTGTGGGCGGAAACTGGCTTCTCTAGGTGACGGACACCAGGAGATGGGGACAATCGGGGGCATCATTCTAAAAATCTAGATTATTCTATTATTACAAGCTGTTAACCTAGACTGGACCCTAATCATTTTCTGCATCTCTGAGCTGGAAATTGCCATACTGTCTCTGTACTTCCAAAAAACCCAAAATGATTGGAGAATGAAATGAGAAATAGATATGGAAATTTGAAAAAAATGTAAAGATCTGCGTAATTATAAAATATTGTGTAGATGGAGAACTCATGTTGTTCTGGATAGTGTTTTTTCTCTCTAAGCATGCTTTGTTGTGTATATAGTATCTACCAATTAAAGATGATTTGACCTCAATGTAAATATTTAAAACTTTTATGCATGTTAAAAGTCAAATTACTACTTTTAAATGGATTTTTAATGCTTTAGCTAGTCATTTGAGTAGTATTCATCAATTTAGCAGAAATACCTGATTTGGTCTAATTTAACCTTCATGTTAGAACTACAACTTTATGTATGTGATACCAAAAATATCCGGTCCATTTAATCAACTTGGTTTCTCTGGTACATGTCATTGCTTCTTCTGACACTAGAGATTTTGAATTTCTACTGATGTACGAGACCGTTTCATTTCATGTTGTTTTTATTGGATAGTGCAGCTGCCTGATTTTTAATAGTCTTGATTATTCTAGAACATGCCCTGAGATTAAAATGCCTTTTGCTGAGAAAAAGTGACTTTTTTTCCTGCCACACCCAATGTAGCTCTTCTACATTAAATTTTCTCTAGCAAAATAAATGAGTTCTACTTGTAAAAAAAAAATCAAAGAGAATAAAGATAAAAACCAACATTGTGAGTTCCAGTTGCCATAGGAACGTTGTTTCTTTCCTTCTTGAATCTTCAGGGCATGTGAAATGCGGCTTGCTGATGTGCTGAGGTGGTGCTCTATAACAGTTAACAGAGATCCACAAGAGAGGCCCCCCAAACCCGTGTGAGATTAGTCACAACCAGAGTTTAGAACTCCCTGTCAGGTTCCTAGCTAAATTTCAAAATGCAAGGCTTCCATCAGGATTTGGCCTTAAGAATGGTTGGTTAACATTTTCCTTATCAAAAAGTCACTCATGTTTAATCTCTTAATTTCTACTGTCCCCAAGAAGTAGAAGCTGTATTGGCAAAATCTGCCCCTTGGCCCTGAATGGTCAACCTATCTGCAAAGTGGATCCATATTCAGCTGCCCCAAGGTGACCCTCTGGTGACCACTCAGAAGGAGGCAAACAGAATGGGAACCAAGGGCCTCCTCGCCCGGCCCTTCATCCAGAGCATACCACATCCTCAGCCTCCCTGATCTATTTTCTTTCTCCTTTCCTACCCTACAGGCTTCTCTTTTTATCTTTTCTCTCTGCATTTTATTTCCTTATTGTAACATGAGTGATCACAGGATTTCTTAGTGAGCACGGTGAACTTCTTGTGAATTTGAGTCGCGTGTGAGACACACATCGGAAAGCCTAGAAGAAACATTACAATTGGTGAAAAATGTTGAAAACGAAACCTCTGGGCATGTCATTGTCTTAAGGCTACAGACCTCTTTAAGGCTTTCATAGTGGAGAGTTTCAGCCGGGTATTCGCAAGGCCTCGCCCATGAGTCGGAAGCTTAATATTTAGGAAATAGAAGCACTCCGTGTTACAAGTCCAGACAGACTTTGGCACATGTGAGTTATAATAATGAATGATCACAGCACAATTAAAAGGCCCAACATCATCGTAATTCTATAATTCGTTGATATTACCAGTATCTAAAAGGTGATGCCAATCTGTTTGAATCATTACAAAATCTAAAGTGCTAGCAACCATCAAATTTGGAAGGGGGAAATAATACTTACTTGTGCCCAACATAACTTCTGCCTGAAGTATAATTCTCTGCATTATAATGCTTTGAACAGGAATAATAGTGCTATGGTCTGATAATTCATTCAAACCATGCCATAAACTAAGGAGCATCATTTTTCTGGTTTAATTCTTTGTTCCTGTACGGTCAGATTGGATGATGCCAACTATTCAGTTCAAGGTAAGGATCATTCCATCTTTTTTTAATGTAAAAATCATGATCTGTTTTAATCCACACGTTCAGTTTCATCTTCCACAGGAACCATTTCCAATCAACCTACTAATGAGCCAACAGAAACTTGAGCTCCACCCTCTGACCTGGCATGGGGCCCTGGGCATGGCTTAGAAAGCCCGCTCTGGGTTTCCTCCCTCGGACCCACGAGAGATCCCTCAGAGCCACAGCCTCTCCCTCCCAGACGGAAACTCTGGAAGCCTGCAGTCCCTGCCTCCAGGGTCCTGAGCCTTTTCCAAGGTCAGTGAGAGGCTCCTCGGGAGCAGACCAACAGCAGGACGCTCACCACCTGGCTCAGTGGGACCCACCAGATCACGTGCATGCTAGGGACACCCTGAAAAAAAGGAGCAGGGAGACCCACCACAGGCCAGGGCTCCACCGGAGCTTCTGCCCACCCACACCCCTACCCGCCCAGGCAGCCGCGATCTTTGGGGTTTAAGTGTCTTTCACAGGCTTCTTCTGGAGCCTGGAGTTCCCTCTTCCCCTCCCAGCGACAGCCACCAGATCAATTCAACCTCCTTCTTGAAAATCCCTACCATTTTTGAAACTGATCATCATTCTCTTTGGGTTACAATAGTAGTATTTCACTTACACTGACCATGAAACTTAATATCCCTGACTGTAATTTTTTATTTACATCTTCGTCTCCTCTCAAAACATTTGAGGCCAGCAAGATTTCACTTCAACTTGCGGCCCTTCCTTAATATTTAATAAATGTGTGTTGAATTAAATGCACCAAATACATCATTTATTTATGAATTTGTTATCTACCTCATGTCTCATGCAAAAAAAAAAAGATATTTAGACTAGGGCTAAGAATATCACATTTTATTAATATGAAAGAATGGAATGGTGAGCTCAAAATCAGTTTAAAACATTTCCCAAATTTGAATGATTCCCAAAATTCCATGTATCGTGACAAATATTTGACACCTAATCTAGTTCCTGATAAAAACTGACAAGTAAATGTAGCCTGACTTTAACTGGAGAAAGATATTCACAAGCAAAAACATGACCAAGAAAAGATGTCACATTCACCTATTGGATGTGTCAAGGAGATCGACTGCTCCTAAGTGTGGAGTGTCTACAGAGTCTTGTCCTAGGACAGTTCTAACAGATGCATTTATTGTAGTTACTCTTCTGCGACGCAGAGAAATGCAAGAGCTTATCAGAGGTATTTCAGGTTGATTACTATTATTCAATGCACTTAAGTATGTATCTAAATTATGTGGCAAATAAAGTAAGAAAAAAAAACTCCCTTGTTTCCTTATTTGCTCAAAATTCCAACAAATGCATAATAGCTCAAATTTTGTATAATCTGAATAGGGGCTCATCACTGTGCCATGCAACTTACACTTGGTAAACTGTTGAATGCTCACAAGAAAATTGTAGGTAGAAATCAAGGATCAGGATAGTTAAGAAACTGGCTCATGGGCACACAGCTGGGTGGGAGTAGAACTCTGACGGTCCAGGCAGTAGAAAGATGGTAAGTTGGGAGCCACTGAAACACACATGGGAACTGGAGGAGCAGAGGAGATTCTGGATAGAGAGCACCTGGCCAGTTAGGAGGGAAGAAGAAAAGATCCCAGGAAGAAGCACAAGGAAGGAGCTGGACTAGCAGGCACCTTAGCAGCATCAAAATGCTGGAGAAGAAACAAGAGGGAAAACCATCAGATTCCAGGTGCCAGAGGATGAAAGAATCCCACAGAGGGAACTCGATGTCATCAGACCCTCTTGCCCACTGCACTTGGGTTGGCATTCAGGAAACCTGTGGGGCATGGCAGATGCAGAGTAGTCAGGTTGGGAGACCGTGGAAGAAATGGAAGGTCAGGCTGTGGGGAAGCTGCGTCTTTCAGCTGGTGCTCAGAGGAGAGAGACCCCACAGGGAAGCTCCAGAGAGGGGAGGTCCCCAGTTGTTCCTCACAACAGGATATTTCCCACTTCCTTGGAAATGAAAAGTGGTCCAATGAAGCAACTTCAAATAAGCTGAGGTGCCTGCGCTCCAGCCACTGGCTGCCGACACCTTTAGCAGAATCTGGTGGCTCAGATCTTGAGATGAAGGGCAGCAGAAGCATCTTCTGGGAACTCATTAAAACTTCAGCATCTCAGGCTCCTCCCCACCCTGGAATCTGTGTCCTAACAACATCCCCCAGCGACTCAAATGTGTTTTAAAGTTTAAAAAAGCACTGATCTAGATTCCTCCATAGATAACCCGTGGGAAAAGCGTAGCTGCTCACGTGTAGTTGAAAATGGTTTGAGTTGGCTTTGCAGGCACACCAGAGTCACATCCAATTTATTTGTAAATATTAACATTGCTATTTTCCCAACCCAGTAATTAACTAGGTTCAAATTATACTTTCTGTCTTAAGTAATGAACATTTTACTTTTAAATTAGAACGCTATCAGATCAATGTAACGCATTATAGAGGTTCACTGGTGTGGGGCCTCAGCACGCTGCGCAGGGTTCTGTAGCTCAGTGCAATTCCCAAGCTCACGTAAAGCCTTTTCAAACTTCACTCAGTGATCATGCTTATTTTCCTCATCAGCCCTGCTCCACCCTATGTCTTAGACACATTGCAGGAGAGTATGTAAAGGATTTTATTGGGCTTATTTTACATTGGACGTAGATATAGGAAGGAATGATAGAAGAGAATGGGAGACCACCTGAGGACCAGACAAAGGAAGATTCCATCAAACACACACACACACACACACACACATGGGCAGTTCTTGTTTAAATAATCACAATAGGTGTACATTTCAATTACTGTGGGTTATTTAAGTAACATTGTGTAGTCACCAACAACGGTTCAAATTTCAGTGACTACAAAATATTAAACATGAGTAATTTTTATTTTGGTTTTCTTGGTACCAGGGAACAAACCCAGGGCTGTATACCAATGTGCTGTACCCTTAAACACTGCCCCCGGCCCTTTTTTTGAAACAGATTCTTGCTAAATTGCTGAGGCTGGCCTCAAACTTGTAATCCTCCTGCCTCAGCCTCCCAAATCACCGAGAGTAGAAGCATGTGCCACCACACCCAGCTTGATCGTTAGTAATACTTGAGGGTCAAACTCAGCTGCTAACTCCAGGTCACAGGTACTGTGTAAAGAATCCTCGGGTCTTGTTACAGTCTGTAAACAAGTCAGGATAACACCTGGTATTTTGCCAGAGAAATGTTAGAGTCTGTAAACAAGTCTGGATGGTGCCTGGCAAAATGCCAGAGGGAGTGGTTTGAGAAGTAACAAAAGCGAGCCATTAAGTGTGGAGATTCCTTATTGGTTGACTGATGTATCTAGTTTATGCTAATTAAGATAAGCTGCGCAAAATGTATAAATAGCTCTGTTGTCCTACAATAAACGGCTCCTACTCCTGCTGTATCAACGTGCACAAGTTATTCGTCACCCCCCGGTTATTTTGCTGCAGCCGGACTGCGGCTGGGTCTCATTCGGTGGCGAACCACATCACTTCTTTCAGAGTCTGTAGACAACAGTTCCCGTGTATGTGTATGTCGTGCACACACAGACAGAAAAACATCCTGTGGTGATGGCCTGGGATTATTCTCCCAGTAATAATCCCACAAAGCATTTCCCCAAGAACCTGGCAGTCCAAAGAGGAAGCTGACCAACCAAGAAAGGTGCAGCAAAGAAAAGAGGGTCCTGGAAGGGGCAAGACACCACGTACCAGCATCCACGAGCTCACCCGCCCTGCCGCGTCGGAGAGGCCGTGGACAAGCGGCCACAAGAACCTAGGAAACAGGAGCCTGTACCTCGAGCAGAAGGTGCTTGTGCTGGAAAGGACGGGGAGGTCCCAGAGGAGGTGACGGCAGCAAAAGCTTCACCTCGAAGCCACTCCCAGGGTGTGTCATGGCCCTGCAGGCACAGAGGACAAGGTGCCAAAAGTCATCAGACCCAGAAAGGACTCTGCCACTCGCCACAGCATCCCTCCACAGCCTGAGCTCCGGCAGAGAGCAAGAAAGCCACTGTCACAGCAAAACCCTGGACCCTCAACGTTTGCTTTAGATGATAACAGACCAAACAAGTGTAGTTTCACTGCCGTTTATTTCACTATACATTTATGACTGGGGAGATTTTTTTAATATTTCCACAAAAATTTTAAAGGTCATAGAAGAATTATGATTTTCCCCACTGATAATTAAGATTGCTTTGTGCAACTTTGGTGTGAACGATCCTTTTTACAATCCCACACTACTGCAAAGCAGCAGTCGGGAGTAGATTAGGTGGGTGGGTAGGTAGATAGGTAGGTAGGTAGGTCAATAGGCAGGCAGGCAGGCAGGCAGGTAGGTAGGTAGGTAGATAGGTAGGTAGGTAAGTAGGTAGGTACATAGGTAGACAGGTAAGTAGGTAGGTACATAGGTAGGCAGGTAGGTAGGTAGGTAGATAGGTAAGTAGGTAGGTACATAGGTAGACAGGTAAGTAGGTAGGTACATAGGCAGGCAGGCAGGTAGGTAGGTAGATAGGTAGGTAGGTAAGTAGGTAGGTACATAGGTAGACAGGTAAGTAGGTAGGTACATAGGTAGGCAGGTAGGTAGGTAGGTAGGTAGATAGGTAGGTAGGTAAGTAGGTAGGTACATAGGTAGGTAGGTAGGTAGGTAGATAGGTAGGTAGGTAGGTAGGTAGGTAGATACATAGGTAGGTAGGTAGGTAAGTAGGTAGGTACATAGGTAGGTAGGTAAGTAGGTAGGTATATAGGTAGGTAGGTAAGTAGGTAGGTACATAGGTAGGTAGGTAGGTAGATAGGTAGATAGGTAGGTAGGTAGGTAGGTAGATAGGTAGATAGGTAGGTAGGTAAGTAGGTAGGTAGGTAGGTAGGTAGGTAAGAAGATAGGTACATAGGTAGGTAGGTAGGTAGATAGGTAAGTAGGTAGATAGGTAGGTAAGTAGGTAGGTAGGTACATAGGTAGGTACATAGGTAGGTAGGTAGGTAGGTAGATAGGTAGGTAAGTAGGTAGGTAGGTACATAGGTAGGTAGGTAGGTAGATAGGTAGGTAGGTAAGTAGGTAGGTACATAGGTAGGTAGGTAGATAGGTAAGTAGGTAGGTAGGTAGGTAGGTAGGTAGGTAGGTAAGTAGGTAGGTAGGTAGGTAAGTAGGTAGTGTAGGTAGGTAGGTAGGTAGGTAGACTGGAAGAAATAGAACAAGAACATTAAACTGAACCTTGACCTAGTGACACTCTCAGACTTCCTTTGCCTGTGCTCCCATATGCCAAGGTCAATGAGGAACCTCTAGTCAGAGGTGACATGTGTACAGGAGCTGGATATCCATTTACCTTATTCCCAAGCACAGAACATGGGCTTTGGTCAGGGACCCTCTGGGGTCTTGCCTTCTAAGTGGAGAGTTGATTCCTAAGAGACAATCTTGGAGGAGTTCTGCCAATGACCCCACGTCAAAAGGACGGGGGGGGGTCTCCTTTGCAAGTGTACTTCCCTCCCTATTGCAATGCAATCCTAACTTCAGATAGATTCTATTCTTAAAAATTAAATTACACTTAAATTCATAGGAAAATTCCTGGAGGAAAAAATCATTATCATTTCTTCTATAAAATAAAAAAACCCTATATAACATATCTAATCAATTTTATTTAAATTTGCCACAAATCTATAATTCTTCTATTCTAGGGGCGGTTGAAGTGAGCTTGTCTTACTTGGCTGTTCTTAGTTTGTAAAACATAAAGAGTGTCAGTGCTTAAGAACATGAAGATGATATTAGTTGGTTCTCACGGATTGCAAAACTATAATATGAAGTATAATTTCTAAAAAGTTAGAAAATACACACACACACACACACACACACACACACAATAATGATGAAAGACTCCAGTTAGTTTAACAATTCACAAGATTTTCCTTTGATCATAACTACTTTTCCATGTAAAATTCATTCTTATTTTGCAGGTTTCTCGATGGCTGAGAAACTTGTGTCCTCTCCCTAAGTGGAGGCTGCTGCTGGAGAGTCTGTGCCTGGGCGGGCCACCCTTCTTACCAATGGATTACGAGGACCACTTTGTCACTTTAAGCCCAAAATGGCTAAGCAGGCAGTACAGCTCCTCTGTCTTTCCTTCCCCTTCCTAGGACACGGCAGAATCGCAAGCTTGAAGGAGCCTGGACCATCTCAACACCAGAGAAAACCACCTGACGACCGTGAGTATCCACAGCGCAGGACTCACCCCAACGGGACTGCTGGGCTGGGATGGCTGCCACACCTAGCAGTACCCCACGTAAAACTACCACTCGCTCAGAGACCTGACCACACTCCTTCCCCTCTAAGCGCTTCATTGTCGCCGCACCACCCAATATGGCAGCCAGTGGACCCCTGCAGTTGTTGCAGGGGTGAAATGTTTAACTTATTTAACTTTATTTAGGATAAATTTAAGGAACCAATGTGGCTAATGACTTCCCTAGGGGAAACTCGGTTCTCAAGTATTAATATTCCAACTTTCAACAGGATAGAAGACTTTGTATGGAGCGAAATCTTGAAAAGTTTGACAAAAGGAGGTATACATTTGGGCCAATTAATTTGTTTTTCTAAAATTGAAGAGGATCACTAGCAACTATGCCTATCTATCGCCTCAAAAACCAGTTTTTTCTTTTTTTTTTTTTTTTTTTGGAAATGTATCTCAAAGTTCCTTTACGTTTCCTTATCGCTGGGAAGAGGGCAAGAGGTTCCCTGGGAAGACTGGAGACATGTATTTTTCCTACCCAAGATCAACCACTGCCTCTTGGATAAATATTGCTACCTATACTCTCTCCCTCTTGCGTCACCTTCTCAGTAAGATTTCTCAAGCCACCATATCCCACAGAGCTACATGGACACAGATATGCATACTGATGAATACAGGCAGAATATGAATATTAATTCTCATAGTAACGCCAATGGCCAAAGTCGCTCTCTCCTTTCTATGATATTCCATAATCAATACTCTAGGAGCGCCTGTATCATCCTGAGGTATAAACTCGAGGCTCCTCCACAAACTCCCCACAGTGAACACGTTCTAATAGGCCTGTGAATCATATGATCTGCTCTCACTCTGGGCTTCACCCCTGGGCCTAGCTCCCTCCCGGGCCCGAGGCGCAGTGCAGTTGAGAGCAAGCCCTCCACCTGGCCCCAGCCTAGGATGTGGCTCAGTCCTACACTCCAGCAAAGACCTCTCCAGAAAGAACACCAGAGAAAAGCAGATCAAATGCTCTCTAGAGACAATCATAAAATATCAATTTCTGAATCAAAACAGAAACAGAAGCAGTAAATCCTGTTGATTTTAATGCTGTAAAATGCCTTAATGTATTTTTCTTAGCAATTCAGCAGATGTGGAAAAAGTTAAAGAAATTAGCATTTATCACTGTTTATATAAACACACAACCAACAAATCTGAACAAATACTGTCCAAAAGGGGGAAAAAAAAACAGATGAGACCCTTGTCAATTTTTAATTGGCAAAGCAAAAACATCATACTAATAAAACTTAATTAAATCATTAAATATTTAAAATGAAGTTCTAGCACTAGCTTATTGAATAAATTCCTTTTATGTATTTGCAACTCTATTATAAAGTCTGTATATAAAACAAAATCAAATGTAAGACCAATTTAATGTATTCAACTCAATCAAAAATTCCATTTCATTTATCCTACCGAAATTTAAATCACCTCAGAATATTATATCACAGTTCACATTTCCCTCACATCAGGAAACACATCATAAATCAGTGCCACAAATACATTGTCCATAAAGTGGTCCTACCTTACAAAATAGAACTCATTCATTTTACATGTTTCATTTCATTTCAATAATAATGTGTAATAATATTGTCCAATTTACAATGAATGTCAAATTTCTGGTAGGAGATATAATGGATATTTACTAACTTCATTTTTATCTCATTCATTACCAACTATATATACATATGTATGTCTTTAACCTCCTTTAAACAAAGATTTCTTTCTTGGCCTGAATAGGAAGGACTTCGATACACAATACTTCCTTTGGTAAAAATGAAATGTGTTCACTTGTTATCACATGATTTGAATGTATTTATTGAGTCCCACTCTATGATATTACACTGCATATAAATCGAGAAACTAACTTAATGGTATTGGGTCTCTAAAGCAATAATGCCAATAAATAATCAAAGGCATCACAGAAACACAAGTATTTTCCTGAGCAGTTGATCAGAGCAGAAGAGTGAGCACAGTCTGTCTGCAAGCCTACTAACGTCGCCAAGGCAGAGTTCTCAGCAAGCAGAACCGTGGCCTTTGCTGAACCCATGCATAACTCGGATGAGCTCTCAAGTCCTTGGGTTGGAAAGAGGAACCCAAGTACCCAAGTACCCAAGCACCCAAGCACTTCCTGCTCTGCTTTCTGATCTGTGTAGGGTCCCTTCCTCTTCACACAGTTTGTTGCCCAAATCTCAAACTGGATACATTTTTTTCTCCTTCCTCTTACAGTCATCCAAATCTGCTGTTCCAGAGACATATCCTGGGACCTGTCTATCCCAGGAGCCTCCACCTGCCCCCTCTGCCCACCCATCTCCAAGCTGTGAGGTGCTTGGTCTGCTTATGAACCTCTTTCCAACTTACCCTTCTCCATCTTCTCAATGCTCAGCACTCTCTTGAGCCCTCGGGAAGGGAAAGCAGGGGAGACCTTCAGGAGGGGGAGGAGGATCTCTTATGGAATCAGAAATCGGTGAAATCATTCTACCAAACACTACTCAGAGCTGCTGCCTCACCACTAAAATGAACAATTGAAATGCAAGAAAAACTAAGCACAGTTTTCTTTTTCCTCTTAGTTGTAGCAGGCACAGTAGTTAGGCCTAAGACAACAGGTTAGATGTCTGTTTTACAACCTGAAAGAATTCATAGTCTGTAAATAATGTTAGACCATGCTTCTCTGTCACATGTTAGGAAAAAAATTTTGCTTTCATATCCCTTCTAAAAAATGTTTCTAACTTCCAGCCTCCTTCAAAGTTCAGCATTCCTTAAGAACACAATCCAAAATCATCAACGGGTCATGTAAGTCCCTTCACAATCTGACTGAATTATTTCGTATGCTTCAACACAGTCAATGCCGCAGGAAAATGGTCCATCAGGAGCACTAACTTCAGTCACCATCAGGTCAAGCCCAACTCCTGGTGTCTCCAGCCCCTGACATGTCATCCTAGAATCCACAACTGCAGTCTCTCTGCTGTTTCTGAGACTTCACTTCCAGGAAATAAGGAGACTTGCTCAAGACCCTGAGCCTAAAGGTTCAAACCCAGCAGATCTGCAAACTAAAGATGCATTGTCAGATAAATAGTGAAGGGGAAAGAGGAAAGTCACAAAACAATGAAGATCGAGTGTGTCATTTCAGAACTTCAAGGACCTTTTTATCCTCCAATAGTATAAGCTAAAAACATTAATTTTAAATGTGCTTTATTATCGATTTCACCTTTAAACATCTACACTGAGTATTTTTTTAAAATGCCATTGGTATCCCACAAATAACATTGTAAGTTTGGTTTTCTTTCTTTCTCTTTCTCTCTCTCTTTCTCTCTCTCTCTCTCTCTCTCTCTCTCTCTCTCTCTCTCTCTCTCTCTCTCTTTCTTTCTTTCTTTTCTTCCTTTTTCTCCTGTGTCTAGCATGATATTCTGGTATTGAATAAATGTATTGTCCAAGAATGACCATTTCAACAAGTAGCCATTATAATAAGTTCATTGCCCAAGAATACCATTTCAATAAACAATATTCTCTGAAGGTATATAGAGAGGAGATTTACCAAAGAACTCTCTGGGTCCTTCCTCTGGTCTTTTAATCCAGTAGGTTGAAGCTAATTCCTAAAAGACTTTCCAGAAATGTTCTTCCCATGGAAATGCACTTTTGCAACTGCCTCCCTCAATAGCATTCTATGTAGTTGAGGGAAATTCCAACCTAGCGTTGCAGGGGGGAGATCCTAGTGGCTTATTGAAGAATAACGCTCAAGGAAGAAGTACCCAAAATGAAGCACCCTGAAATATACACTGCTTGTAACATGCATTATCCCACATTTCACAAAACAAATCTGGAAACGTGAATCAATGGAATTACATATATAAGAATTCAAAAATAAATAATCTAATTGAAAACTCTGTAAATTTACTTCGTACTTCTCTGAGGCTATGGGTGTCTTTTATAGCTCACCACGTTGTGTCTAGGTATACCAGGCTTCTGTTTCCTGCAACACAATCCAACGTTAAATAGATATTTAAACTTCTCTGAGCTTCAGTTTCTTCACATACAGAATCAAGATTTGGGCATTGATCTTACCATCTCTACCTCAGTTTGTCGCACTTCATTCTGCATGTGTTTTTGGCCTACACAGATGGTAAACCCCTCGAGAGTTAAGTCTGAGTTCCTTTCATCCCCACAGTGAGCATACAATAATTTGAAACAGTGCTGCTATTTCACAAATGGCACAGAAGAGTAGAGAAACACAAATTTTACCTTAGGATTCTAGTTCTCTTAAAATGTGAAAGAGTTGTGTGTGAAGTCCAAAATGCTTGGGAAGCACCAAGTCAAATAAATTTAACTCTTTCTCCTGCAACATCATGAGACGTGTCCGTCACAACCATCCCAGAGGGAGTCTCCAGTCACCCTGCAGACGCTCTGCACCAGGGTGCTCAGCACTGGTCTTCAGAGACAAGGATGCTAACCACCAAATGTAAAAAGAAAAGCCCAGAAGCGTCTCTCTGTGTGGCCCTGGCCTCTGCCTTGAAAGGTGGATCTGAAAGGCAGCCCCTTTTGTCATCCGAAAGTCAAACTGCTTAGGCATCATCTCAGTTCCAGTTTGTCTCTTTTAATTAAAAGGATCCATACAAACTAGAAAATCATCCTGCAAACAGACCCTGAGGTTCCAATTGCTTTAAACTTTATAATGGTGTTGGTAGACCCTTCCTAATTCAAAAGAAACCAGGGTTTTCAGACTCGAGGGTCTTACCCAAGTATTCAACTTTAGTTTTGATTGAAATGGTTCTCTCATCGCACTCAAACACCATGGATTTGGGTAGGATTTCATCACATCATATAAACACAATAGCAAGCACCACAGGTATAGACCACTGTGAAGCCAAACCGCCCCCTCACGAGCACCACTCACCAGAAGGCAGCTGTGACGGACAAGCCACTCAGGCCCCCATGGTGGCTGCTCTGCAAGCTGTGGGCACCAGCAGTGTGCATCAAAGGACTGGAGAGCATCCCAGCAGCTGGAGAGTTAATTACATAGGAGTCACTTATGTGGATGTTTAGGGTGCGTACAAAACCCTTGCAGAGGGTCTCCATGTGAAATTCCAAAAACTCCCCTTCAAATCCAAAATTATCTGTGATCATAAAGAAGATATTCTATGAAGTCTTTTCCAATCGTGTACCCTGTTTTCCTTGTGAAATTGGATTATCCACTAGCGTATAAAATGCAGTTGTATCCGATGGAGGAAATACTGCACCACAGCGTGAGTGACGCCATATGACATGAGCTTAGCCATGGACTGCTCTCCACTAGAAGACTGTCATTCAAGGGCCCCAAATCCATTTTGCCTTTTACTAAGACACAGTGGTATTGTTTGGGAAAGTTCAAGGTACTGTCCAATTTATAATGAAAACCTAAACTGACCACTAGGATTTGGAAAGAGCACTTTCAAAGTTTTCCAGCCTAGAGGCACTCACAGAGCTATGGGAGAAAGGGTGCTGTCCACTGGAGCCCGAGTAACGGTCAGAGTGGGCATCCTGCTGGCTAGGCCTGCAGCCTCCTCCATTCTTAACGGCCATGACTGCCCCTGAGCATCTCCGGTTGGTTTTCCCTGCAGAGCTCCCAGCATGGTATAAATAAATGAGACCGTTGAGGGGTATGTGGAGCTTTACAGCCCAGACCCTAGGTCTATCACCCCAGGAATGTGCCTGGTACCCTGGACATGAGCTTAACCAGCCAGGCTGAAGTCACTTCTGTCCCGACTACTTTTTAAGGCCCTCTCCTGACCCACGCACCTTGCAGCCACCTAGGACCAAACTCCTGCCAGTAGCCATCCGAGTGCACCCCTCAGCAATCCTGGGTCTGTCTGCCTCTTGGTCTCATAGTACCTTGGGGCCACTTCTCACACTGGGACAGATTGTCCCAGGATGACCAGCAGCCTGGTGGTGACTCCAGCCAGGATTTCTAATCTTCTGTTTCCAATGGTGACAGTAAACAGTAAGGAATTTTCCAAGACACCACAGCCTGCAAACCCCTGGTTTCTGCCTCCACAGGGGCTATCCACTGAGAATGCGTTGATAGTGGCTGTCACCAGGGGAGAAACAAATGACTTTATTGCTCCAGTTACCCTTCTCCCTATCAACTCACACACCCACCTTGCTCTTTGACTTCTTTATTGTCAGATTAGCACAAGTAGCAGAACTGGTTCAAAAACAAAGTTGTCTATTGCTGGTAGCACCTGTTTAATATCATGAGTAAATTCATTTTGCTACTAAATAGGATCAACAAGATATACAGATACACAAATCAAGTTTATTCCAGGCAAGAGAGATGTGCAATTTTACCTCACCAAAGGAGAGTATCATTTAAGAACTCACTTATGAAACTCTTGATGTATCAAGAGTCTCTGCGCAGAGTGGTACATGCTGCATTTTTATTTATTTGACAATAAACAGTAATTCTTGAGTTCTTAGTGAAAACACCACTCCCTGTGTGTTTCTCCCCACAAACGGTCTTCCTTTAAGTTCTCTATTTGAAAAAGGCATAAATCAGTGAAAGAAACAACTCTTTCAAAGTTACTTTTGTTTGGAGCACCTCATAGATGGAAGTGTGCAGTATTCCATTGCTAATACTCAAGGCCAACTTGATCTTTACCATGAACTTTAACAGAATTTTCTTCCACTTTCACGAGCCATTTAAATCTTTGCTGTAATTACCCAAATGCCTGTCTCTGCAGCCATGGTAAATCACAGGCATCAGGGAGAGACTGAAGATGGCCCTAAGCTCACACATGTTTACCAACTTAATTAGGCCATAACTAGCCAGTTACATAAGCAAACAAAGGGGGGTGGCGTGCTGGAGCCGAACATTCTCAACTCTCAGCAAACAGACCTTCAGAGACCGTCACTGTTACTATTACACAAAAGACCCCGCCTGTGTGGCATCACAGCTGCCTGAATTAATTTTCCACAGGAATGTCCATGGAAAGTTACACAACGTATACAGAGAACTGAGGGGGGAAGCAGAAACTCCATTAATATTCAAACTGTGCTGGAAAATAAAACTCTCCTCAACCACTGATTCTCAAACCTCCCCCTGTAACAAATCCAGGTTCCCTGGGTTCCCAAAAGACCCACAACCCCACAACTCCATCACTCTGGAGGTCAAATGGCACCCATCGGAAACAAGTACCTCCCAGAAGCTCATCCAAGTACTAATCCCTCCTGAGTTCCAAGCCAAGCAGGCTCCAATCCCCACACCCCCAGCCAGCCAGGCAGGAATGTGTCTACCTGCCAAATTATGCTGGTCTCATTAGAAATGCCCTGGAAAAACAGGATCTGAAGAGAGTCAAGAGGGCTGTTTCTCCCTCCCTGTCTTTGGTTTCAGACAAGCTGTAATCTTGGGAAATTGCTAATAACCAAAGAGGTGTTTACAAATATCAGTGGCGACTAACTAGAAGCTCAAGCCAACAGTTACACCTCCATTACCTACTGCTATTCAGACTGGGGATCAATAAACTCCACAGTTGCATTAACTACTGAGCAGCGTGGACCACACCCCTCTTCCCCATCCTAGATGCTTGCTAGCCCAGTAATTCCCCTCTCTGCTGATAGAAATAGATTATAGGGTAACAAATGCCCTCTGTTTTCTTGGTATTGCAGATGCCAAGGTCAATGATTTAAAAACCATCTTTCAAGGAAATCTTTAAGAAAACTTAAGAGATTTTTTAAAAAAATACTTGAAATCTTAATATAAAAGTCAACATAGAAATTAAAAGTAGTCTATGATCATTTTCAGAAGAGGATTTTAGATTGAATCACCTTTTTCGGAACATGCAGATTTACCGTTAAGCAAGCATACTCTTCCAAGCGCACTTTAAGACAGGTTTTGTTATCACAGGGAACTCAGGAGTAAATCCACGGCGGATAAGTCACTTTTTCTCATGATGTCAAGGTAAAATGGATCAACTTTAAAACAGAGTTCAAAATATTTTTCCTAAGAGAAAACAAAATGAAGACAACATACTCCAAGCTTACCAACCACGTCTCCGCTCTCCCGGCAGCCAGGCAGGTAAATAAGACCTGGCTCATCTAAAACACCTGGGTTCTGACCCAGGTGCCGCCGCTTTAGGCAGGGGACTCAACCTCTCAGGGTGTCTTCTTCAAAATCTCTACCTAGTCAACAAATCCCCTGTGCCCGATTCTGTACTACAAAGTGAATGCGCCTTGGCAGGGCACGGGGATCACTGATTTCAGCAAGATTATGTCCTGGAGGAAAAGACTGATCGGTGAACAAGCCATTGTGGTCTCGGGCAGCATCCTGACAGTGGAAGGAGGGGCAATGTCTTAGGGTTCTCTAGAGGAACAGAACCAGCAGGAGGTCTGATTATAAGGGGATTTATTAGGTTGGTTTACAGGACCAGAAGCTGGGTGGTCCACAGTGGCCGTCTGCAGGCTGGAGAGCTGGGAGAACCAGTAGCTGTGCTGTCCAGAGGCTGAAGCCCCAGAAGAAGAGGGATCCACCGCTACCCCAGTCTGAGATCCAAGGCTTCTGGAGAATCACCGGCAGAGTCCGCTTTGGAAGAGTGAAGAAGTGAGAGTCCTGTATCCTCAGATGGTTGCAGCATCTAGAACCCATTCCGAAGAATTGAGCTTGCGTCTGCTGGGCTTCCTTGTTCTGCCAACTTTATTCCATTCAAGTCAACATCCTATTGGATGGTGCTGCCCATGCTTAGGGAGAGAGTCTAGCTGGCTATCCCACATGCCAATCATCCCTAGACACACCCTCATTGACATATCCAGAAGCCTGTTAATCTTCTGCATCTCAATCTAATCAAGCTGACAACTCAAATTAACCATTACAGGTGAGTTGAGCCCAAAACAGGGGAAAGTGATCTGAAGGGCTGATAGTGATTACCTGAGCTAAAACCCAAGGAGAAATGGGTGAGAGGAGGAATACAGGGAAAAGTGTTCTAGACAAAGGAAAGTAAGAGAGGGCTTGATGGAGCAGGATCCTGGTGTGTTCAGTGTGGCTGCAGGACCAAGAGAAGGCAGAGGCAGGGACCGGAGTGAGCCTGACCCTCGGGCCAGGGAAGTCCTAGGGAGACCCAGGAACCAGGTGGCAAGGCCCTAGACACCATTCAAGACTGGAGGCTCCATTGCACTGTCTGGAGCTGCAGAGTGGAGTCTGTACTCCAGGTGGAGGTGGGGTCTGCACATGTGCTAGACGGCTGGTTATCTAGGCAGCAGACGGATCTGTTTGGGGCACAGTTAGGAAAGAAGTGAACCAATCTGTGTGAGATTCAAGGAAACTAAAATTAGAATTTAAGACATCAATAAATTTATAAACAAGGGATGCGGGAAGCAAGCAAGAGATACTCTCTCCAGCTGTAAAACAAGACATTCCCTATGAAATAGCTCCCACAGTAATGGAAACTCAAAAATGAAAATTGCTGGGTTTTTTTCTTTTCTTTGAAAATGGCTTTTTTTTCAGAGTGAAACCAAAGTTCATGCTTGTCATAAGTGGTATAAGCTGAACATTTTTTTTTCTGGGTCAAATCCTAGACCTTTGAATTCTCCCATTGAGCATAAGGACTGCAGGGCACCAGTGCAAATGTTCATGGGGACACTGTTCTGTCACCGAGTAGCGCCTGCAGTGAATCCTCTGGATTATGACTGGCCTGCCTGGGTGGGCATTCCAGCACGGCCAATAGAAGACGTTCTTTAGGTGCATCTCACCCGTTAGGTAAGACTTCTGGTTCCGTTTGTGAAGAGGACCAGGAGGGGAGGCTGCCTTCCTGTGAAGGAGGTCTCTTCTTGCTGTCATGCTGAGCCACGCATGGGGAAACGTCTGGCTGGATAAAATCTTAAGACTTTCTACACTTTGGGCTCCACAGTTGCCAAAATAAAGTTCTGGGGGGCTGCAGAACGCAGCGAGCTCAGTGCACAAGGCCAAGCCCTTCTGCCCGTGGCCCCTGTTCACCTGCCTGCAAACAGGGCCCAGGAGAGGGGGGTACCCAGGGCACGGGAGAGGACCTGCTTCTTTTCCTGGAGACACTCTATCACTGCCACCAAAGGACAGGGATGGTGCTTCTCTGAATGCTGACACATGTGTGCTCTTAGGAGGCATTTATAAGGACACTGTTTTAACAAAAGAACAGAAACTGAACAAGCATTTTCTAAATTAATAAGACCTGCATATCATTATGCAAAAGCATTATTTTCTCCCTGGGTATTCTACTGCACCATGCAGAGGAGACGCATCTTACTCAACAATTAAGTCCGTGGGGGAAAACTGCATAAAGTTACTCTTGCACGTTCCTGAATCACCCATGAAGAACAGCGGGTGTGGCTTTGTACGTCCTGTCTCGCAGCAAGCCTCACACCGTCAGCTGCTCCCCCAACATTGGAAACAATGGCTGTTCCTTCAGTGGAGACACCAAATGAAATATCAAGTCTGCATTTACTAGCTGTATTGTAAAAAGAAGTTTCTTGGTCTGTTTTATGCTGTCATTTTTATAAGCACATGTAGTTGAACAAGTGAAAACCATGTAACTCCATTGTATATAAAAGAAAATGACCTCCCCCTCCATTGATAAAATTAACACAGATCAAGTCCCACTCTAATTACCGAAAGAACCTTTCCAGTACAATTTCAGCAACTGAACTATCTCATTTAACCAGTAAGTTAGTTTGCCTTTTGTTTTCACATCATTCAAAGCACTAAGTCTTTAACCAAACTATCGGTGTTCCTAGTCAACTGGAATATTAAATGTGAAGAAAAAAAAAAAGGATGGCCAAACAAATTTCACAATTTCCCTCCTCTTTCCACTCTTATATATGCATAAAGAACCCCAAAGTCACCTCGCTCCAATTCCTTCAATTCCCATTTAATTTTGGAAATCGGAGTCAAGTTCTGCCCTGCCCCTCCAGATTCATCTCCCTCTCTCCATCCACCCTCTGCCTCCCTGGGCGTGTTCTGTGAACCACATCACTAGGCACCTTCGCCTCTCTCTTCCTGCTGGGTTCAGTGAGTGGGAAGTCCTCCTTCCTGTTTGTCGGGAGGGAGACGAAAGCCAGCAAACGTATCCCTTGACACCCTCCCACTAAGTCTGCCCCGATGCAAGGCATTGCTCTTTCAATACACGGGGTTCCAGGTACACACCTCCTCTTCTCCACTGAGGATCAAAGGCGACATCAGGGCATTCAATCCTGGCTGCTTGATACCAATGGGACCAATAGTTCCCACGCCTTTCACAAACATTCCTGGTACTATTTTAACTTCAGCGTGCCCGCTGCTTTCTGCTTGAATCCTAGATCATACAATTTGACTTTACAGATGGAACATCCCGATCTGAGAATAGTTAGGTGGCATCCCCAAGGGAACAGAACTGCTTGAATAAGAATATGCTAGAGTGCTGGTGTGCCAGTGACAGAAACTTCTCTGGAACTGTTAGAAGATGGTGGTGATGTTCCCTGAAGCACACAGCTAAGAAGCTCACTGAAACTGAATTTGAGCATGGCTAGAGACAGGAACTTGAACTTGGTGCTCAGGAATGTGTCTCTGTCCTCCATGTGGACTTCATTATCAGGTTGTCCACAGGTGAGAGCAAACATAACTAACAGAATCTACAAGATCACAGCCCACCGCAGTTCTAGCTAGTAAAAGTCCCATAGATGATGATAAATGATCTAGCAGCATTATATGTCCACCCAGGAACTATTCACAGTGGATTCTGATTGGTCAGGTTAAGATCCATGGACTTGGATAACAGCGACAGCTGCACCCAAAAAACATGGACTCAAGTAGAAAATCAATGAAAGAAAAGAGGAACTTTGCTCAGAAGTAAGTGTGAACACATTGCTGAATAGCAAGAGCAACAGATTACCTCTGGGACACAGAAACATGAATGGAGTCAATTATCAGTCTGCACCCCATCCAAGTAACACTGACCTAACCTGAACCTTGCTCCCTGGAAGCCAAAGAATATTATCAAGCTAGAAACATCAATGACTAATTGTCCATATGGAAATTACGAATCACAGAGGATTTCAGATCTACTATCTCACTTAGTTCAGTTATTCCAGATTAAGAATTCCAAATTGCTTACTGAGAGTATTTTGCAAGGCTAAATCTTTGGAATTTCAAGAATCCAAAGATCATTTCTAATGCTTCAATGGTACTCAAATGTTGTTAAGAAACAATAGTATAAACCTGTGAGAAAAATTCTAGGTATCAGTTTTATTGTACTAAGACTCTCTGTGGAAATCAGACCCATCAAGATACATTTCTGGGCCAAAGGCTAAAGTTTCTTTACTGGTCATGTATTCTCTTCTATGATCTGCATTTTACCCAGGACCTAGGGGTCACTTTAATACTAAAAATACAGCTTCCAACCCCCTTTGAAAACAACTTGACCAAGACTTTGACCATAACATTGCAGAGAAGTCTTAATATGTGGGCTCACGCAGAAATGTGTGGTCAGTAAAAATTCTCAAACCAACCATCAAGAGGTCGGGGCTGGAAAACTCTTGTGATGGTTTTGAAGCAAACTGTAGGTTTGCTCTGATGAAATTCAGTGGTCGGAAAACATGAAGAGGACGTTGTGGTGGAGCTTTGGCAGGGAAGAGCAGCAGACTTGGTCCAGATCTCACTGTGTGTTGTGTGAGGAGAAGGACCTAATTCCTAACCTCCGAAAGAAAGTCCCAAGCTGCCAACTTGAACCTCTGAGCAGAATTTCTTTTGGTCCTTTCTTGATGAAATAAATTAAAAGTTCTAACTAAATCGCTTTCCAAGTGTGTAGGGGATGGTGTCACAATTTCAGTAATCACCTAACTCGGCAACTGAGAGTCACGCATATGAAGTTTTTTGAAAATACGTCTTTCTAAAAAAAAAAAAACAACGGGAACCCTTGATCAAGCCCAATCATCATATGTAAGGGCAGGGATTTTCAGGATAGAGTTTATTTTGGTATTTCTGGCTTTAAAAAAAAATGGAGTTGATACTTCTGTCCAAACTCAAAAATCTCTTTTAGCTGTTGACCTGAGAGTCAGGTAAAAGACCCTGCTGGCTGGAAGGAGTGTGAGAAGAGGGGTGGCAGATGCGTTATGGGAATAAAAAAGACGGAGGGAGTGAAAGGTGACCCAGGGTCCTGGGTCATTCTTTGTCTTCACTGGATGATGCGTAAAAGAGCCCTTTTCTTTCCTACCAATGGTGGGACAGAAAGCTGCCTACGTCCGGCTGTCTCCGCACAGATCAGCCTCTGAGTGGTGCAAGAAGAACCTCTGATAACACTCCGCAGACTCCCCTCCCTCAGTGAGCTGCCTCTGGGGGATGATCTAAGAGTGAACTCCAGGAAACCCTGCTGATGCCGCTGAGGCCTGCCTTTTCTGAGTTGGCAATTGACATGGGATGCAGCTCTGGGAACCAAGTCCAGTCCACACATGGCTCAGACCCAGGACCAACTCTGAAAAGTGTCTCAGCAGATCTGACCTAGGCAACCTGGTGTCTCCATCTCCTGGACAGAGGACTGTATCATCAGCCAAACCCCAGTTCAAGCCGTGTCATCCCACCACATACACTTTGACCTGTTGAGACGGTGGGGAAGACGTTGCAGAAGAGTAAATTGATCACAGTCATGAAAAGCTGACTAACAGAATTATCTAGAAAGTTGATTTTATAGGGTCTTTCCATCACTATAGGGGTATGTGCTTTCTGGCAAATTAGATAATGTCTGCATGATACAGGTGTCTGCCCAATTGCCATTGTACACTAAAAAATTAAATATGTAAAATCACACACATAACTTCAAATTCTAATGTTACCATAAAACATGTCGGTTCAATATGTCAAAGAAAACAGCCCTACCCCCCCCCCCAGAGGTTCTGTAGTTTCAGTGTATAATCACGCCTTGTCTCGGGAAGACAGGCAACCATCCAATGGTACCCAACAAATATTGTGACCAATAATGGAAAACCAACCTACCAATACAAAACAATTTTCTGGGACTGAAAGATTCTAAAAGGTTAATCTACGTCACCTCTGTGTTTCTCGTGAGATGCTTTCTCCCTGCATGCAGCTCCTCCAATAAAACATAAATAAAGTGCATTTCAAAGCTCAGCAGGGAAGAAAGTCCCCGGCTCTTGTCACCTAAGTGCAGTGGACTATCACAGGTGCAGGCAATTAATAAGCCACTTGCCCTGGGCCCACGGTTCTCAGGGACCCATGGAAAGGCAGTAAAGAGACATTGGAGATCTCAGCTCAGTTACAAATAGAATTAAGCAGAGAAAACTTAGGCACCCTGTTCTCATTTTCCCCATTTTCTTTTGAAATTGAGAACACTCTTAGGATCCACTTTGAAGTGAGGGCTGCCTGAATACGATCGTATTGATTTCCATAACATGTTTTTGCTCTGCAATGCGGATGTGCATTTTTCAAACATATTAAGCAAGGCTTTGATCTGATTTGTTCCACCAGCACTCTCGACGGAGGCTGAGAACCATTTCTATATAAGGGTTTGCTCTGCGCAGGGGAAGATGGCTGGAAAGAACTTGGAAATCTCCCATCTGAAAGCTCTTTTCCGTCTTCCTCAGCCTAAACATTTTACTCAGAGGGGTCAAAGGTCACCAACTGTCAAAACAAAACCCAAATTACACAGGGCTCCTGCAAAGGATGCTAAGCAGAGTGGAAAGTCAGACCTCACCCACCGGACTCCCCAATGCAGCCTGTGATCGACAGTAAAACTGCCCTTAAAAAGTAGCAGGTACCTTACTCCAAATCCTGCTGAGGTTTACAAGTTGTCTAGTATGTTTGAAAGACTAGCCGCAGGTCTCAACTCGGAGACTGAGTTGACCACTCCAGGAGGAAAAGAGGGGACCTGCCCAATCTTTGAAGTGTCAACGGGACTGGCCTGCAAACTCCGGGGCACCAGATGGTTTCATAAACCCAAAGGCTCATAAATCTTCCCCCAGAGTTTCCAATTTCAAAAAGAGGCTGTTTTCTTTGTGGGATTGGGGATCAGTAAGATTCTGCCATGGGTTTCTGACCCCAAGCCCTCCTGGTCTTGTCAGCTTTCTTGCTTCTCCAGCTGGCGAGGTCACACCCTCAGAGGGGACTTGCCAAGCAGGGCTCATCACAGCTTCAAGGAGTCCCAACAACCTCGACCTTCAGGGACTGGGTCGATTATTCCTTTTTCAGGAAGGACCTTTGCAAATTATAGACAGGCAGACAGACAGACAGACATAGTTTTTTTTTTTTTTTTTTGTAGAACACAAAACGTCCAACTTTCAGCTCATATTCAGCATTTCTCAGGGTGAAGAATGGGGATCTGCCTTTGAGTACCTTTAGCTTTTAGTGGTCCAACTTCATCCCTGTCCTTTTGCCCACAGATGAGATGAATCTCCTCTTCCTGCTGTGACCCAGTGGAAGAAGGACACAGGCAGATAGGTCAAGGGAAGAGCAGCAAGAACTAGTGGCCCCAATGTGGATTCACAACTCACTCCACTGAAAAGACCCACACGTGCACACCCAGTGTACCAAGTGCATTTGTGCACCAGCTCTGTGACAATGACATTTAGAGTCCACTGAACAGTCTGGGACAAAGTAAGGCTAGATTTTGATGTGAAAATAAGAGAATTGGAAGAGGAAAGTTATTGTAGGTACATATGCCTATCTACCTCACGTTGCTTGGAAATCATGATACACAGACATGGCCTGATTTTATGTTCTCATATCTGACTTTTTTCCAACTGATGCTTCACTTTAGAATCACTCCACTCTGCTCCCAAAGTCATTCCTCTGTGATTGAAGCATAGGAATGCATCATATCCCTGAGTATCCCAGGTTCTTGGAAGAATCAAATAAAAGAGAGCATGGAATTAAAGTGCTTTGGAAAATATGAAGATGTATAATGATTTTATAATAACTAATTCATACACTAAAATAAGCACAAGAGAGAAGGAATGGAAAGTGGGACTCAGGAGAGAGGCTAAATGCTGAAGATTGGTTGCCTTAAGGAAAGTTCCGTGGTCACTTAATAACTACCTTCAAGTGTATTAAGGGCTATTAGAGTAAAGAGGTCCTCAGACTGTGGATAAAAGGAGAGGAAAAAATAAGGAGTGAGTTCAAACTTCCAGGTATGCATAAGGAACCCCAGCAGTCTGGTGTGCTGAGCATGGAATGAATCACTAGAGCAGCTGTGGTCTTGTCTCCCCAGGAGTTGAATGGCCACCCTCTGATGTGGTTCATACTTTGTGACTAAGCAAAAGGAATGAAAGAGACCAAGACCAGGTCACTCCAAATGTGTTTGTCAGCTCCAAAAGAGTCAAAGTGTTAAGGAAAAAAAAAACTTACGTGAAGTTCTTATAACTTTAATGTAAACATGTACATTTAAGAAACAATGAATCTCCTTCTATGGGCGAATCGTTTTTAAATTCCATCGATGATGCCAACAACCCATAAATAAAAATGCACTTCATAATAAATGGACACTTTAACAGTAGCCATTTCAGAAGAAACTTGCATTTACAAGACACTCCAAGGACCTTGAAACCACATTACAGAGATGGTGATATGAGCACTTGAGCAAGTTTTTCTCTTTATTTTGTCTCTACGAGGAGGGGGAGAAGAAGGAGGAGGAGGAGGAGGAGAAGGAGGAGGAGGAGAGGGAGAGGGGGAGGAGGGAGGGGGAGGGGAGGGGAAAATCAGCAAAAAGGGGAGGGGGAGGGGAGGAAAAAATCAGCAAAAATCAGCAAATCAAAAGCATCCACTCCTTCAGGGGTAGCATCATCAGCCCTAAGGACAGAAGGCAGTGGCATCCTTGTTAAGAGGTATGTGTACAGACATGAGCATATTCTTAAAGGCTTATTTATCCTTTCAGAAAAAGAAAAAGAAAGAAAGAAAAGAAAGTTAAAATTCTCTCCTGATGTCAACACTCTGGTGTAGTTTTTTCATTTCTCTCACTCAGATTTTACTCTGAAAAGGAGGGAACTAAGGTAACTATAGAATTGGCTCCAGTGCGTCCAAGTGTCCAGTTCTGCAGTAGGAAGCATGATCCTGGCTTTCAGGTGCATTCCTGTGACCTGCCCTGGAGCTGTGCTCATGCCCGAGTTTGTGCCTTGGTGGCACACGTGTGTGCACACAGCCTCTGCCCCTCCCCAAGCTGCTAGGAGAATCCCACTCACCACCTACCTGCCCTCACAGGCCAAGCCTCTCAGCTTGGACTAGGAACCGTCCCCCTTAGCCCTGCCTCCTCCTTTTTGGATCCCTGCGTAAAGGGAGAATAGGTGGCTTCTGGTGCGCACAGCTATTTGAAATGAGATAGGACTTTGACACTTCTCTGGACCAGTCACCCGTTTTTACCAATGACCACTCGTTATGGAGGTTGGCCTCTTGGTTCATCCCAAAAGATAGGGCACCTACAAAGTCTGAGAAAGACCCAAATCAGGGTCTCTTTACACCAAAGCAGGTTGCCAGGGAGGGACGACGCCTTCATGTCCACCCATGGTTTCTGCTTGAGTTACTCACCTTTCTATTTGAATGGTATTTAGACCATCTCACAGAGTCTCCCTTCTGCTCCTCCCAAAGACAATGCCAAGACCAGGTTCTAGTTTTCCTACTCAGAGACCCACAGCACCGAGATATCTAGTATCACAAATAATGAGTGAAGGAAAGAGAAAGAACTTTGTTAAGTGTGAAAGCCAAAGTCCAGATGGGAGGCAGGCAAGCTCTTCAGGACTCCAGTGCTTGCCTGACTCTGCTTTCTTCCATCTCAAACCATCTCTTTGGTGGTTGTGACTCACAGTATATATCCTTCAGGGGTAGCGTCACCCCACAGTGAGCTAGAGCATGCACCGGGTAACAGCCCATGGACAATAATCAATATTCACATAATATTAGTGATGTGTATGAAAAGCACTGAATACCAACAGTTTGACAATGCAGTGTTTTCTAAATTCTAAACTTCAAAATTGAACCACATCATCAGGAATAATAAGCCAAGAAACTTCAGTACTACATATGGATAGAGATAGGGAGGGAGGGAGGGAGGGAGGGAGGGAGGGAGGGAGATAGATAGATAGATAGATAGATAGATAGATAGATAGATAGATAGATAGAGATATGATTATATTATATGATTGAGAGAGTATTTATGATCATTGTTATGTTTAGTTTCTTCTAATTCTCTGGCCCATCAGGTTAATGACATGCCAAGATTTCTACCCGGGTAGAGGCACATGGTACTGAAATCACAGTGGATAAAGACAAGGACAGAATATGAGAGGCAGGAAATGGAGTTAGAGAGACTCAAGAGAGGATCATGAGATGGCACAGCCAAAAGACACTGCTGCCTTCTCCGAGTTGTGTGAGGGGCTGAGCACAAGTCAGAAGCAAGGACCCTGGTCAGGATGTATACCCCGAACTGCACAAGAAGGAAAACGAAGTTCAGAAAATGTGTAATGAAGCTGAAAGCCAAAGTTTAGATGAGTAAGAAAAGCCCAAGTTCAGGAGCAGAGGCAGATCTGAGACTTGTAATCAATCATATAAAGTCTAATTTAGACAAGGCTCAAAAAAGTCAAAATATACAGGTACCAGTAGAGTAGAGGTGGGGTACAGGAGGAGGGAGAAGGGGAAGAAAAGGGGAGACGTGGGGAGTAAAGTTGACCAACATCCTACGTGCATGGATGAAAATGTCATCATGAATTCCAACTTTATATATAACCATCGTGCAACAGTTTAAAAAAGAAATAGTAGGATGAAGACCAAATGAGTCAAACAGGAAAGGAAAAAGAAAAAGGAGGGAAGAGGTGGGGGGATACACTATACACGTGCACATACATATATGATAAACAGGCACATCTGTTTTTATGCACATATATGCACAAATATACATGTGCAAGGATCTCTCTCATGCCCCTTGTCTTGCCACTGTACACTCTTAGCATCAGAGATATAATCACATACTTCTCCAACCCATTCCTTTTTATTGAGAACCATTCCTTCTGTTTTCATTATCTAATTATAAGTAGAAATTTTGTTCTTGGATACCATGCCCATTCCTAATTGACTAAGCCTGAAGAAAATCTAGTGCAGATATCTTTTAATTAATTTCCACTTTTCTAATAAGTTGGGAAAATAATCATGTTCAGATCTCATTCTGGAGGATAAAAATCTTATTCATCAGTCTTTGCTAAGGCTAAATTCTTACTCACTTGAATTCTGCTTCTTTATAGAAGTCACTAACTACATTATTCTTCTACCCTAAGTTTTTCAATAATTATTTTTCTAATTTTAAGAGCAAAAAGTGTACCAAGGCCTAGCTGTTAAAACTTCATGACAGTATGAAAATTAGAGGTGATCTGACCGTGACAACATTTGCAATTATGTTTTTTTTAATTCTCAGTGACATTTTTAAAATGTAATGCTAAAAATAATATTATTGAAATTAAAATATTAAAAACTTTAGATATGAAGAACATTTGTTTTCTTCCTGATATTCAGCTCACAAAATGGAAATGAATAAATGGTTTTAAAAGTGCTTTTGGTACCTAATTTTTTATCCAATTCCAGTATCACTTTATTTACAATAAACACAAAAGTTTGTGGGGTTTGTTGGACTTCAAAGGATGATTTATTATCATCCTTAAATTTTCATAAACTTGAGTCTTCTACCAGGTCCTTCCTAGCCTTCTGCTATCAACTGTGAAGACTGGGGGAAGCAGGTGGAGAGAGAGAGAGAGAGAGAGAGAGAGAGAGAGAGAGAGAGAGCAAGAGAAGGAGAGAGAGAGAAGGAAGGAGGGAAGTAAAAGAGAACAAAGGAAAGAAAAAATGAATGGATGGAGGCAGCAAAGGATGAGGGAGGAGAGAAAAGGAAGAAATAAGAAAAAAGAAAAGGAAAGAATGAGGGGAAAGAGAAAAATGGAAAAAAGCAAGCAAAACCTTAATTGTACTCAGTGAAACCCACTTTAACACACTGCAGTGTGACACCAAAAGCCAGGAACTTCTAGATGATCAATAGTTTGGGGTTTTTTTTTTTTTGTTGTTGTTGTTATTTGTTTGTTTTAATTTTGTTTTGCTTTGTTTTTTGTCTAAGGGAAGACTGCAGTGATGCTAAGCTAAGTGGCTGACATTCCATTAGAATGGAATGTTATGCTGAGCTTCCAATGGAAATGAAAGAAGAATCCAAGAAAAGAAACCAACAGAGAGAAGGAGCCCCAAATTCTGTGCATGTGATTCCATGTGAACTTTTGTGTGTGTGTGTGAGCATGTACCAACTGGCAGAGCTAAGGATGGAAAATCAGAACAGAGAATGAAGCTCACACCCATGAAGTGGAGTTTCAAGTTGGAATCTTGTCTTCATTATTTTGCTACATAAAACTAACAAAGCTCTTCATGGACTATGCAAAATCCAAACACAATATCATTTACAATGTCAAAAGAACAATTCGAAAATTGCTTGACATACAAGGTAATAGGAAAATGTCATTCAGTATTGAAAGAAAACACAATTAACATAGTTCAATGTTGAGATGACTAATGTGTTAGAAGAATTTTAAAACAATTATCATAATTATAAGCAAGGGATATGACAGGAATATATTCATAAGGCATTAAAATGTAATCTCAGCAGACAAAAGAGACAAAAATATTTTTTAATTCTAGAAAACTACATTATTTGATTTGGGATAAAAATCACATAAGTAGCTTAGTAGCAAAAAGGGTATAACAAAGTAAAGAGTCACTAAACCTGAAAAGAGAGTAATCAAAATTATCCAATCTAAAGAACAAAGAAAAAATTTTTTAAAAAATGAAAAGAACCTCAGGCATCTGTGGGACAATAACAATAATTAAATTTACAGAAGTAAAGGAAGCAAACAAAATCAAATAAATAATAAACAAAAACTGTGAAACTGAAGAAAATGAATACACAGATAT
Source organism: Urocitellus parryii (assembly GCF_045843805.1). NCBI lineage: Eukaryota > Metazoa > Chordata > Mammalia > Rodentia > Sciuridae > Urocitellus > Urocitellus parryii. Next base: position 150,695,532 of record NC_135538.1, on the reverse strand, counting down.
ATCTATGAAATTCAAGCAATATCAATTCAAAGAAAGCTTGTATAAGGACATAATGATTAAATAAAAATTTCTAAAAGTAGCAAGAAGAAAACAACATATTACATAGGAAAACTGCAATCACTAAACAACTGACTTTTTACCCAAAATTATGGATACCAGGAGACATTGGAACAACATATTCAAGGTGTTGGAGAAAAAAAATCAACATATCAACTTTTTAAAAAATGTTGAAAATAAAAATATGGATTTTTTAAGCCTAAAAATCCAATTCCTTAAAAATAAGGTCAAAATCAGGACATTTTAGCTTTTTTAAAATGCAAGCATTTGTCATAAGCAAACCTAAATGAAGTTTTTTAGTCTATTAGGAAATGATACTAGAAGTAAAGTTGAACCTCTAGGAAGAAATGTAAAACAACAGAAATGGTAAGTAGATGTTTATTTTTCTCTCTTAGGTTCTATACAATGCATGTGACTATTTAAAGCAAAACCATAGTTGTGTAGCAGATATGTATATAATACATGTTGTAATAATAGCTTAAAGGATGATGGAAGTACATGCACATATATGGCTGTAAAGTTTCTATATTGTATGTGGAATAGAACATTATCAATGCTAACTAGCCTGGGAAGAGTTTTGAGTGTGTATTGTAACCTCTAGAACAACTATTAAATGCTTTGCAAGAACTCAAGTACCATAATACTCATTTGAAGACGGTGACTGTCATCTCAATCAAATATAAGCAAGTAGATATGGTTCCCATAGTATAAGCATTGGCATTACACTCTGTTCTGCATTGCTTCTTTTCAGTACATTTAGTGTGTATTGTCCCTAAAATGTACAACAGAAATTATAATAGTTCAAGGGAGTCTTATTTCCAAGAGTCACTGGGACTCCAATCTCCATTCCATTCACGAGAGAATTTTCTAAACTTTTTCACAAAAGGCATTTACAAAAATATTTACCACAATATTGTTTATATTGTGATTGGGAGCAGATGCAATCTGGAAAACTGGAGAGATAAAATGTGAATTAAGTGTTTACAAAGGAAATGAAAAAGAATTATGATTGTTTTTAATTTATTTTCCTGTGCCAGATATTTAGGATACCCATCCTAGTTTTATAACCTAAGCAGATTGACAGATTTTTATGAAAAGCTTATCAAACTATGCTGCAATTAAAATGGAAGCTCTAATATGAATGTGTACATTGCCCATTATAGATGTAAAGTCAGATTTTCACCATTTATACACATCAAAAAAATCAAATGAAAAGTGATTCGTGGGCTTTATAAACTTTGATCTAGGCCAAAGGTTAGTGAACTGTTTAAAAACAAAATTCAAATTAGCAGCTGTCTTTATAGCCCACGAGTTTAGAATATTATTTACATTTTTAAACAATTAAATATCAAAGAACTATGCAACTACACACTTACTATCCCTGATATTTACTTCTTGGCTAACAAAGCCCCAAATATTCATATATCTTAAATATTTATATAATCTTTTAAAGGAAAAGATTGCTGACCCTGATCAAGATTCTAGAAAGATGAAATAATTACTGGATAGTCTTTCCTTTGCAAGACTTAATTTACAAGAAGTGGTCTTAGATATGATTTTAGAAACAACTTGGGGGCAGGGGGATGACACAAAAGGAATCTATCACTGACCAGCAATCCCTGCAGTAGAATATGAAGAACCGTGTTGCTGGTTGAGTAAAAAGATGTTAACTACATTAGACACGATTGTTTGCAGGAGGATGTAAGACAGGAAAGGAGCCCAACGATTATCGTGAATTATGAGATCCAAAAGGGACATGGCAGAATCTCCCAGTCCACACATTTTCCTACACCGTGGTGCTGACAGCCCTCCCAGAGACAGGTGGGTCTCTTCCTTTCCTCCATCTGAGCAAGCTGGTGACCATGAAGGAAATGATGCAGGTGACTGCTGAGGCGAGGACACAAAAGGCAGTAGGGTTTCTGCCTAATTGTCCTGGCTTGGTTGCTCTCAGAGTGCAGCCTCCATGCTGCGAGGAAGCCCAGGTCAATGGGGAGGCCATGAGGGAGCTTTGCTGAACATCCCCGGCTAAGGCACAGAAAACATCGTTCAGCGCATCACTGAGACGTCTGTCCTGTGCATATGGGCATGGGCCTACCTGGATGCAGGGTGTCTGGGCAGCACCAGGTGTTGCTGGCAGTTGCTGGCCATTGCAGGCCATGGAGCTCCTTGGGCAGAGGGGAATTTGAAAGAATCAGGAAGCTCACAGGCCCTGACATATCATTTATCAAAGCTGGCAAGAAAAACCACCTGTTTTGCCATCATCTTGTAGGGACAGTCTGGGGACTCCGGAAATGGAGCTGATGATGTAAGTGCGACTGATTTTCCTTACACGGTGATTTAGGCATAAGTCTATTTGGCTCATTAGCAGTGACATACAAGTTGTTGGGAAGAGTAAGCTATTTCTTTACTCAAAATCTTGGAGGTTACATTCACATAACCTTTTCTAAAAAGATAAGGCTTAAGATATAAACTTGTACTAATTACAACAAATAAAAAATTAAAAAATACTTTTACAACATACACACACAAAAAAAGATAGAAACTTGTTATTGGGGTTTCAATGAAATGAACTGTGCTAAAGTGTGTCTATTGAAAGGGAGAAAATACAGAATAAAGTTTTGCACATTACCACACAGAACTTGGGGTTTTCTGTTTGGAATGATAAAGATCCTCAAGCTTGAAATAACATTGGAATAAACTATAAGAAAAGACATTTTGAGTTTTTCTTTTTTTCTTTCTTTCTTTTTTTAATGAGGACAAGCCTGTGGCCTTTTCACAAAGCTGTTGGTCTTAACCTTGGAAATCTGGCTGCTTAGGGTAAAGGCCGAGGAAATGAACAGGAAAGCTCTAAAGGAGGGAAGCTATTATTAAATGCAAATATATTCATTAAGGAATTGGCCAAAGAGAAAGGTATATCCCACTTTTAATGAATTTTTTAAGCATACAAATATTCTGTAGGTGTGCATTTTAATTTAACCTTTGAAGAAATGATTATCAGTGGAAATAGGCCTGAGTGGAAAGATACTATCTGGATCTGTTATTTTACATTTATTTTGTATAAAGTCTTTTAATTCTTCAGAAATTGTCTTATTTAGGCCCTTACATCCTTGGCCATTCTGCAGAGTAACTTAAAGCTCTAATAGTATCATTAATGGGATTTTTATTTTGACTTATATTGGTAGAAACACCTCACATAATGGAAATTCTATTTTTAAAGATATATCTAAAAATTATAAACCACTGATGAGGAATTAAAATACATTTTTCTTGTTGTGAATTTTTGTGAGACTGTTACAATGACTTCCACAACTCAGAGCAGACCCACAGACACATCTAATGCTCCCCCCATCCCCATACAGGGAGAAAAGTGACTCGTATAGCTTTTAAAATTAAAATATTCAAGTGACATTGATAAAATCACCACATATGTGTGCATGAGAACTTAAAAAAAAGTTTTTTACTCTGTTCATCATTGTTTGGGTCATCAGTTAATTCAGGAAGTAAAAGTTGCTAGTGATTTCACTAATAATTGCTCAGCGCCTTCAAAGGTAATGAATAATTTGACTGTTTTTAACTATCCATTTGAAAACACATAAGCAAACATTTTAAAGGTTTTGAACCAAAATAAAATGCAGATTGCCATATTTTGGGGTTTTACAGGTCCAATGTGTTGGAGGCTAAGCTCTCAGTTGGACACTCCTGGGAAGCACCAGAAATTTTATGAGGTAAAATGTAGTGAAAGATCCCAGGTCAATGGAGCGTGTCCTTGAAGGGCAAGGTGGGAGCAGTCCCTCTCTCTTCCTCTTTGGCTTCTCCAGGCCATGAGTGATTTTGCTCCACCACAGCTGTCCACCTGGATGTGCTGCCTCACCACAGGTCTCACACCATAGGACCAGTCAGTCATGGACTGAAACCTCCAAAACTGTCATTCAAAATAAACCTTTTCCCCACAAAATCACAACTATCTTATGTTAGATGAAGGTGCCAAAAACACATATTGGAGAACAGATAGCCTCTTCAACAAATGGTGCTGGAAAAACTAGAAATCTATATGAATTAAACCCCTATCTCTCACCATGCACAAAACTCAACTCAAAGTGGACCAAGGACCTAGGGAAAAAACCAGAGAAGCTGCGTCTAATAGAAGAAAAAGTAGGCCCTAATCTTCATCAACTAAAAAGTTTCTTCTCAGCCAAAGAAACAATCTGTGAGGTGAACAGAGAGCCTACATCTTGGGAGCAAATCCTTACCCCTCACACATCAGATGGAGCACTGATCTCAAGGGTATATAAAGAACTCAAAAAGCTAGACATTGAAAAACCAAATAACTCAATCAACAAATGGGTCAAGGACCTGAACAGACACTTCTCAGAAGAGGATATACAATCAATCAACAAATATATGAAAAAGTGTTCATTGTCTTTAGCAATTAGAGAAATGCAAATCAAAACTAAGATTTGATCTCACTCCAGTCAGAATGGTAGCTATTATGAAGACGAACAACAATAAGTGTTGGCAAGGATGTGGGGGAAAGGCACACTCATACACTGCTGGTGGGACTGCCAATTGGTGCAACCTATATGGGAAGCATTATGGAGATTCCTTGGAAAAATGGGAATGGAACCGCCATTTGACCCAGCTATTCCTCTCCTTGGTCTATACCCAAAGGACTTAAAAACAACATACTTCAGAGACACATCCACATCAATGTTTATAGCAGCGCAATTCACAACAGCTAAACTGTGGAACCAACCTAGATGCCCTTCAATAGATGAATGGATAAAACTAATGTAGTATATATACACAATGGAATTTTACTCAGCAATAAAAGAGAATAAAATCATGGCATTTGCAGGTAAATGGATAGTGTTGGAGAAGATGATGCTAAATGAAGTTAGCCAATCACCAAAAAAACAAACCCCAAATGTTTTCTCTGATATAAGGAGGCGACTCATAGTGGGGTAGGGAGGGGGAGCATGGGAGGAATAGATGAACTCTAGATAGGGCAGAGGGGTGGGAGGGGAAGGCAGGGGGCAGGGGGTTAGAAATGATAGTGAAATGAGATGGACATCATTATCCAAAGTACATGTATGAAGACACAAATTGGTGTGGATATATTTTATATACAACCTAGGGATATGAGAAATCATGCTCTATATGTGTAATATGAATTGTAATGCATTCCACTGTCATATATAAAAAAATAAAAAATACATAAACCTTTTCACTTTTTAAGTTGATTATCTTAGGTTTTTGTTATAATGAAAGAAAGCTTAGGCAGAGACCTAGACAAACAAATTCAATGAGTACTTTTCTAAATTACTTGAAAGAGGAAAAAAAAAATCCTTCGATCTTGAATTTGGAATTAAAATTCTGTTTATGTTGAATCCTATGAATAGCTATTCATTGTTAAAATTTCATTTACATAAGGTTTTTGACAGAGATCTTGCGTACTTCAAAAAATCCTTCAATGACAAAACGTATGTTCCTATTTACCTGGTGTTACTTTAGTGAGGACATCTTTCAGAAGCCCAAGAGGAAAGCATCCCTAATCGTGGAGTCCGTGGTTCTCACTCCTTTCATGGATATTATCTCTGCTTTCTGTGCGGCTGAAAGCAATGCTACCTCTTATCCTGCAGTTATCACCAGAAGCTGCGCCTCATGTGCATTCTGCTTCTTTCCCCAAGAAACCCGTGCCCTTTTCAGGAGCAACGCCCTCCTTCTCCTCTACTCAGGTGCCGTGTAAGGTACGGTACCAAGTGGCCTGCGGGAGGGAACCTTCAAATGCCACGTCACCTCTAATGGCAATAATAATCCTGCTTCTCTCAAGCAGCCGACAGATAACCTTTTATCTTTTTCTTAATCGACAAGGATTCTGTGACTTTCATTCCGCTAATGATATAGAAGTGACAAGTGAAAAAGCTAAATGAAGATTTCATGACATACACCAGACGCACATTAGCCAAGGAGTCCTGAGAAACCAGAATGGCAGACAAAGACCTGCTTGAAGAGGAAGAAAAAGTGAGTAGCTCCTCATTCCTTACCTTCCAAGCTCATTAGGAAATGCTCTAAGGGACGTTTTGTTCTTGTGATGTGACTCAGAGTCACACAAACTCTCCGTGACAGTGGCGATGTTGCCTTACAGGCCCCACATTGTTTGAGACATCCCATCTCTCGCCTCTCTCTGGGAACCCCATCACCTCGGCCTTTTTTCCCGTGAACTAATCATGTGTTTCTCAGCGTGGCTTCAAGATCCTCTCTTTGTCTGCCCCCCTAGATATTCCAGCAGCCGTAGCAGAAGCTCAGTGGGCACATAAGCCTGAGAGCAGCAGCAGGAAGAAATACCAAGAGGGCAGCTAACCGCAGGTCCGGAGCTCCAGGGCCAGTTCTTGAAGCAATTCAATATGTTTTCCTCATTTTCTTCCCCTGTAAAACGTGATCTTCGGTCAGGTTTACTCCTGGTTCCTCTGACTCTCGAGGACTATGGTGAAGACAAACTAGACCCTGTTTGGAGGTTGTCCTTCAGGATGATTAATCTCGGCAAACACACAGATTGAAATTGAATTGGACGTCGGCAGGAGAAAATGGAAGAGAATCAATTATGGATATTCAGGTCGAGATAACCCGGAGAGAGGACGAGAGAGAATTTTATGGAGGCTGTAGAGGCAGAATAATTGCAGCGTACCAACGGGGTGAGTGTGCTGCCGGGGAGGAGGAAGAAAGGGAAAGAGACGCAACTCAGATATTAAGTGCAGGTAACAGATGCTATGAGTTTGAGAGAAAAGGCGAATTGCACAAGATTTTCTTTAATAATTCAGCGTGATCTTGCTTGAAGACGCACAGGTTGAAATGTCTACCAGAGAGATGGCAGCTTTTCAGAAAACTTGTCCTTTCCGTGACAGCCAAGCAGAGTGTCATTATTGCAGGTGGCTCACAGGTGTCTGAAAGACAGGCCACACAGTGCCTCCTACTCTGGGGTCTTGGTCAATTCCACTGGCATTTTTTAATCTGTGCTTTATGTTGTTATCTTGTTATTGAAAGGAAAAGGGTGATGGCCAGCCGACCTCCGTTGCTGATGGCATAGACAGAAAGGACTGCACTTCAGCATCGTGCCTGTTAACCAACGTGCTATTGGGTCATTTTAAATGATGTGCCAAGTGGTACTGAACATGTCCTGGGCACTTCTCTTCTGATGGGGTCTTCAGCCGCAGGACTGCCGACTTGGGATGCCAGAACATTTTATTTCGAAGGCTGCGCTGGGTGCTGTAGCAGGTGAAGCAGCTCCACCAGCCTCTACCGGCCAGATGCCCGGGATCCCCCGATCCAGTTACGACACTCACACACTGGCAAAGGCCCCCAGAGGTGAAATCCCCCTAACTGCTTGTGCTTTGAAACACCCCTGCTTCAGATTGATGGGGGTCAGGACAGATGAGCCCAAAATATGGCACCTTGACATTTGAGAAAAGCCCAGGCACAGGAGGGAGGGTCCCTCTGACCTTCTCCCTCCCTTCTCCCCTGAAGCAGGTGGTGGAAGAATTCTCTGACCTTCTCCTGAAGCAGGTCATAAAGAAGCTCCATTCTCGAGAGGCCCTCCCCATACCCAGAGGAAAAGGACAGCTTTGTCCTCAGAGACACAGAGACACCAAGAAGAATCGGAGCAGACAGGCCTGACTGGGCTCATCGAGGTTCCTGACCGTCGGGTCACGCGGCTTTTGTGCAGTTGTACTTCCGCACGACTGTTCCTGCCTCATCGCACTGAAGTGTGAAAACACACCTTCCCCTCTTCCTTCAAGCCTTCATTACCGAGGGCTGACGTGTCATGTAAAATTTATATTAAATAAATGTGTATGCTTTTCTCTGTTGACCTGTCTCTTGTTGGAGGAGTCTTGGCTGTGAACCTAGGGTGGGTGAGAAATCTCTTCTACCACACAAGCTATAGCTCTTATATGTGAGCATCTAATTGGGGCTTGCTTTGAGGAGAAAATGAATCCTTTTTTTCTTTTAATAAATAAACTTATTCCTTAAGATGCTTGATCTGGGTCTAACACTGATTTTTTTTTTATATTATGCTTTTACATTTCTTTTCTTTTTTTTTAAACTGAATGTCGTGTGTGTGTGTGTGTGTGTGTGTTTCCTTATTACAAATTAGGAAGTTACAATCATTTTCCATATTTTCTAGTGGTTATAATCATAGTTTGGCATCATTGATTGCAATCTTTTCTTTAATTGAAAGAATCATCCTGACTGCAGCAATTCATCCCCACATACAAACCATGAAAAATCTAACATGCTCATGCTTGCTGGCACTTGTGACTGCAGCTATATTTTTTCTAGCTGTTCTTTAAGCCTAAAAAATATTCATATTAGAATCTCCAGAGCCAGGATTCTGTGATCCACCTCATCTCAGAAGGTTCCACTGCCCCATGAAGCATTGCCTTCCCTGTCGTTGAAAAGACTGACAGTATACATTGTAATCGATTTTGCTCAATACAGCATTCCATCTAGGAATTACCTCTTATTTATATGTCCATTCTCTTTCTTATCAACCGCAAATGCTAAGGAGCTGTGCTGAACAATCGTTGCCTTAATCCCTGAATATGAAAGTGTGCATTACTCCAGCAACACGTTGCATTTAATGAATAAATAAGGAAAAGGATAAATGGACATGCCACAGTGAACGTATTTCAGACAAATTCTGATGGGAAGGAGTAGTAGAGTCCAAGGGTGTGCCCGCTGGACCCGAGGAGAGCTCTTCCTCTGAAGAACCCGCCCTCATTCTCAGCCTGGACTCTCTGGCTAGATGCAGAAGAACCCACATGGTGGGAGGGTGACAGGCTGGCAGTGGGCCGGCTCACCCAGGGCCCCTGAGTTGCTTCAGTACCAGGACACTTGCTCCCCTGACCTCTCAACTGACCCAATTCCTCCAGATTTCCCAACTCCTCATTCTCATCACAATGTCATAGTTTAAGAATTAATGCCTGCTCTGGAGTCTCAGGGACTCTGATCTACTCCTACAGCTTTCTGTTTTGTCTGGTGGGGCCTGGACTAATTACAAGTTTGGATTATAACACTTAAAGTTATCCCTGGCAGTAGGCATGGTTCAGAGTCTAGTTTCCTGTCGGATAACAAGGATGGATGGATGGATGGATGGATGGATGGATGGATGGATGGATGAATGGGTGGATAGATGGATGGATCAATGGGCTGATAGACACATTCACACAGATGCTAGGCAGAGAAGTGATAGATGATGGGATGAATGGAATGGTCCAGGACCAGGGGGCATGGTTCAGAGCCACTTCCCATTGGGCAAGGAATGCACGTGTGCACACACTTAATATTGAAGTACAAAAATGTTTTACAAGAAAAATTAGCCTCTGCCTTACTGATCATTAGCATGCAGCTAAATACTTGAAGGTGTAAACCTCAAGCAGAAACACTGTGCAGTCTCCGTAAACATCATTCTTAGACCTGGACTCGGTTTATAGCAGACATTATGATTTCTCCACAGATGTTTGGGGACAAGCCTATGACGAGAAGCTCAAAGAATAAGCTAATAGGGAGAACTCAAGGCTAGATCCAGTGACTATAATAGCATACCTGTAAATAATTTTTTTAAAAAGACAACATTGCAAGGAGCGTTTCCAAATGCTTCTACTGTGGCTTTCTTATTAAAAAAGCAAATGCTCCCCAAGTTCTGCCCACATCTTAAGAACTTGGGTCTGGGGTTATTTAAAAAAAAATCCAGGATCTCCCCAGCCCTGGCCAATAAACAAGCATGACACACAAGCACCCAGGGGAAAATAACTGTGTGTTGAAACACAGGAAGACAAGCTGAAGCTATTTTGTAGTTAATCTGAAGAGCAGGACATAATTAAGCCATTACACTTTGCTTATCCTGAAACAGGTGCCATTCGAGAATTCACCATTGACCCTTCTCCAATATGCCCTTCACAGTCCTCTATTGGAAATGATTTATGTTCTACCTCATCATGTTTTGGTAGATGACCATTTGAAATTTTTAAATCCATAAATAACACGTCTTTAATCATTTTCAAAATTTACTTTACTAAAGACAATCTACCACTGATATAAATTTAAATATCCTTGTGCTACATTTATTCTGAGGATTATTGAACTTTTAATTTCTTGTACCACTACGTCTTGCAGTAGACACTTCCTCAGGTTAAGCAACGCTTTTCAAATGCGTTGTCCAAAATAACAGAAGAAAAATAGAAACTTTTCCAACAGGAAAGTAGATAAAATGAATTAAAACACAAGTTCTGTTTCTAAGCAGAAATGAAAACCAACCTGATGTCCTATAACGTTAAATCTCAGAGCCCTTTAGGAAAAGGTGGCAAATGCATTTATTAGTTTCATGTACTAAACATAGCGTGAGGTCATCAACAACATGTGGGCCATTTGTCCTGCTCCTTGGTGGAGGTGAGTCCTCAGCACTTGGTTGAGTCACAGCTATAAGAACAAAGATGGCCAACAAATGAAGTTTTCTAAGTGAGAGGAGACAAGTGCATCTGTAGTGAGCGTCTTAATTGCTCTAATTTAAGGCTGCTGTTTGATCAAGGGAAAGGCCAGCAGAGAGCACAAATATTAAGGCCAAAAGGGTGACATATGTAAGAGTCGGGGCGGGGGGGGGGGAAGCACAAGTACAACTTTTTGCATAAAATATGTCCTCTGCATTATTTAGACCTTGCAACATCCCCTTCCCAGGAAATGTGGTCCAGTGGAACAGCCGGAAGCACACCATAAATTTCACAGAGAAACATGTACCTCTTCGCAGTCAAATAAATCAATTGGCCTCCACTGAATAAACACGACTCGGGTTTCCTAGATCACTCTTATCCTGGCTATCTACAGAAGCGGCAGCACCTTTAAATTTCGAGATTAAGTTGTCAGTGTCGGTTCTTAGGGCAGATTTTCTTGCTCTTGGAGTCTGGGATGGGGGATGCGTGGCAGCACTAATTTCCCTATCCCACAGCCCAGCTTCCTTCATCACTCAGACCTCCACTAGCCAGGGGGAAGCAGATGCAGAATCTCGCCCCAGCTTCCAGACACAGAGAGCCAAGTATGTCCCGCTCGAGGTTCCTGACTCGAAACCTAGAATTGCCTGAGCTGGGGCCGTTGGGAAGAGAGTTTCTGAGAGACGCGGGTCTTGGCTGGTCTCCCTAGGTCTCCATGAGGACCTTGGGTCAGCGGATGGTGAAAACACACACAGGGCTCCCAGGACCCTAGAGATGCAAACATGGCCTCTAAATGGCCTCACCCATCAGCCTACCTCAGAGACAGCACACCTGGAGCTAAGGTCACAGGCGGCTGCAGAGGCATGGGCTCAAAAATTAAAGGCACCCGTCAACCCCTTCCTTCGTATTCATTATGACACTTCATTCAGGAAATCTCCAAAAGGTGAATGGAGCTTTTGAGCCCATGAAAGATGCGTGCTGGTCACCTTGTCCTGGAGAGACGTGGGGTCAGAGAAGGTAGATTGATCCTAAGTTAATAACAGTTGATCCACCTCTCTCCTTGGAGAGAGTGGAAATAATTGGCCAGAACGTGGGTTTTTTGCATCGTGAACCAGGCTGAGTGTGAAAGCCTGTGTGCATGGGTGTGGGTTTGCCCTTAAAAAACTTTACTAAAGACAACTTACCACTGATATAAATTAAAATATTTACCTCCCCAAATAAACTCCTGAGGGTCAGGAGAGAGACAGTGTTCATCCTAGACATGGGTGCACATCAGTAAAGGCTGAGTGATTTAGACTTTACTGTGTTCTTCCGGTCCTTCCCGATTCCAAGTGATGCAATAATCCTTCCCTTGACTCTAGAATTCCTTCTAGATCCTTTGTATTGAGTCTCTCCAAGCCATTTTCCAATCTGTAAACGGAGATAATAATATAACTCTACAGATATGTTAAAATCAAAAGCAAGAGCAGATGAAAATACATATCCTAAAATAAAGTTTCACACAGATGTGTCATTTTCGAAAGAAGACAACAATGCATAAAAACAAAAAAAAATGAGGAAATTTTATCAAAATATAATGGCAAACTGAAAATCCTAACTTTTCAATCCTTATCTCCTGCTATTTACTGAATAGATTTTGAAACGTTTAATTCACCTGGAAATCTTGAGTGAGAAATTTTATAATTTCATGATATATGAAAGTATTTCCTGAGTGAACTATAATACATACGTTCAAGAAACTGCAGAAAGAGAAGCAGGTGAATTTTCAAGTAAATGACTTCTATCGATTTACAGATCCTCCAACCCAAACTAGTCTCCTGATCTCACCTTCATCATTTCTCTCATTTCCTTTTGGTCTAATTAATCAAAATCCTTCATTTCTAGCCAGTTTGTCTTCCTGAATATGAATAAGAAATAGAATACCATTTGATGTTTGAAATTATGGAGGTAATCTCAATGACGGAAATGGATGGCCCCGGAAAAGGGAGGAGGGTGCCTGATTAAATATATTCATGAAGATGTCAAAGGTTTATAAAGCCCAGGCCCATGGCAGAGAATGCTGTGGACGGCCAGGTGTCCCCTGGAGAAGTGCCTCTCTCTGCAAGGGTCACCACCATGGACAGCAAGCGCTCACCATGGAGAGGTACGTGCAGCAGATCACTGGGTTGTAGGCTTTACCATCACACCTGTGGGGTGAGTGTGCAGTTTGGCTGAGAGCGGGAGGTTCGGGCTTATAGACTTGGAAGAACTATCTGACCAGAGACCTAGGGAACAACTATCTATACAGGACACAAAGGATAAACCAGTGGTTCAGAGATGGAGGCATCGAATCCCCCGTTCTCTTGGGGACATTCGGCAATGACAGGAGACCTTTGGTATGGTCTTCACTGAGGTGCCAGAGGCCAGGGGAGGTGCACCTGTGACTAGCGGGATCCTTAGGTCCTGCAAAGCAGGGGACAGCCCCCACGACAGGGCCCATGCAGCTCAAAGCCCAATATGGCTGGTGTTGAAAATAAGACTGATAGAGTCAGTGCACCCCAGTTGCCCAACTCACCCCAACTCCTGCAGGCAAGGCCAGCGTTGCATGGCCCCTGAGCCCTCATGGGGACCGGCCACCTTGAACCAGCCCCTCTGTGGCCTTCCTCGCTGACACTGTCACGTGCACGAGGACAGCAGATGGGTGTCTTATTCAGCCTTGTCCATCTGGCTCAAGCCAAATGGCTTTTCTAAAGGAAAAGTGACGCAGTACAAACTAATCACTTTTCTTTCTTGGTGACATTTGCAGAAAAAGTAATTTAGAACGATCCTAAAATGTGTTTATAAAATGAACAAAAATATAGACTTGACCTCATCTTTGACTTCAACAATCTTTCAGATGAAAAATGTGTAGATAAATGCACTCAGAATGTCTATCCAAGTATCCATTTCCTAGAACTGCTTTTCCAATTTCTCTGTGTGCAAAGAACATTCCACTCACCCATAGAGATAAAATATCCACTTGGCCACACTATGTACTACAACATGCATAAGATAAAGTTTTGGAAGCGTCGTCTGTTTGGGAAGTTAAAAGTCCATGTTATGAACCATTTCACAGTATCACTTTGATTCTGTGCAGCTAAAAGCTTGCCTAGTTATATTTTATACCAAACAATGTTTGGGGTGTGGTTAGTGTTTAAGGTACTTGTGTTTGGGTACTTTTACTTAGGTAAATCTTTGACATTTGCCAGTTTATGTTGGATGTTTCCAACTGCACTGCTCAAAGCTTCTGTGGAACTTAGTTTCCTGAGAAATGCATTTTTATATCAGATTCTTTTGGAGTAGTGTCACTGAAGTTGGAGGTGATTTTAATGTGGTGGCTTCATGCCGGTTCTTTCCTTGGGAGAGTGTAAATTATTGATATCTCAGAGGTCTGAATCTGTCTGTCTGTCTGCTGAGACAGTAAATTGGTCTGAAGCCACAACTGAACCTGGTCAAAGATTTTTAAAGTGGGAGTTTCCTAGGGCAGGGAGAGTGGATGAAAACCCAGCTTCCTGGGGAATCTGCACTCTCGCAGCCAAAGGAAAAGAGTTGTTCTTTACAAGGAGCAGCTGTACCTCTGCAAACACTGCCTCACGCTGCTAGGGTGGCTGCCGCTGCACAGGTGTAGGTGGAGAGCCCACAGGTGCGTACCGTGTGACAAGGTGAAGTGCAAAGACTGCACAGTATTGGTGCCTGTCTCCCCCACCTGCTAATAACAGGACTTGGGGAAAGTCACTTAACCTCTCTAAGCTGTCTGTCTCATCAGTATAATTTGATGACAATTACAAAGGCTCAGACTATTCACAGGCAATTGTACCACTCAAATTTAGAAAAAGAAATAATTGAAGCTTTGGCCAAGCACGAAGCCAGGGCATGGGATTGTCAGGATGAGGACGGAAGCCCAGGCCATGGCGTCCCCGTCATGATGGGATGCTCCTCAGGCTCAGGACTAGTGCTCCAGCAACTGCCTGTTTATTCCTGTCAGGCATGAAGACGAAACATGATCTATGTTAGTCTTGTCCCCCGTGCAGAGATCAGACATTGAGCTAAAAAATTACAAACTCCAGGAGAGTTTGCAGAGAATTTGCAGGAACTCCGGAGACATTAAACTCTCTTAAGAGAATGACTTTGACATCCATCCGGGCTCAGAATTAATTGAAGCTCCAAATGTTTGCAGAGCCCAGAGGGCCTCTGGCAGGAACAGAAAAATGCAGGAAGCCACGCCCTTCTCCAATTCTGCGTATCTGCAGAGATAACTTGACATCCAAGTGTGCACAGTGGACGGGTGGATGCTCCCCATCCAACCAAGCAGAGGAGGACAGGGGGCGAGGGGCCTTCCCTGGGCAGGATCGCCTGTGATGACCTCAGCTGAGCACACCCCTGAGAGTGGCTTGTGTTCCCATCTAAGCAGGGTCACTCCTCCTGTTGCTGGTGTCAAACCTCCTGTGCAAGAATGTGGCCTCCCTGCCCATCTGTCCCAGCGGGGCTGTCAACTGCCAGGTGTCCCTCCGAGACCTGTTTGACCGTGCAGTCATCCTGTCTCACTACATCCACAACCTCTCCTCGGAAATGTTCAATGAATTTGTAAGTACCTCGCATCCGCCTCTCCCCAGGGCAGGCTCCATGCCAAACGCTGGGCTGTCCTACCGCTCACCCGGAAAACCTGGCCAGCCAGATTTCAGAGAGCATCACGTTCGAGCTCAGAGAGGCACCATCCAAGAAAACACGGGACAGGAGGAAGGGAAAGTCTCGTGGAATCTCAAAAAGTCTCAAAGAACGTAGTGCCCTTTTAAAACCGTATTCCACCTTATTTTTTATCAGAGGTTTTTAGAAATCTGAACAGACTGATATAAAGTCCTGCTGGGCGGGGCTCCGGCACAGTGCCGATTTCTCCTCCTGGCACAGAGAGGTCAGTTCCCTGGGTCCTCTTCACTCAGCACCCTGAAGACGCCCAGTAAGTAGCTACACAGCAGGATGTGAGTGGATTAGGCCTGATCAAGAGAGACTGGATCCATCCTGATGGGAGGCGAGGGGTCAAAACAGCTTTTCAGAAACTGAAATCTCTAGGGCTGGGTTAGAAATGGAAACAGGCTCTGTGTCCTTGAGGAAGGCCCTTGGGAAGGTGCGCTCTCCTGGGTCAGCCAGGTGTGGACAATGGCGCTTCCATACATCAACAGTCCTCCTGAGAGCCTGTGGCTCAGGTTCCAGAACGTTCCTGCACACTCTTCTTGCCGTGCACCATATTTTCCGTCATTCTCCATCTCTGACTGGCCATCTCTTCCCACTCTTCCTTGCGTTCCCTTTAAACTTTCCCAATTTTTGTTAAACACTAGTTTTAAAGAATAAATATTGATCTCTGTATTTTTTTCCTTGTTTTATTCTCAGTCCATGGCGCAACATTTCTTACATTGGTATGCCCTGTTTTTTTCTGACTCATTTTTTGACAATCCACGGGCATTTGATATTTCCTACCACCCATCCAAGGAAAGAAGACCCACGTGGACTCGCAGGAAAGGAGAGATTAAATGGCTGAACTTAGGCACATTCGCCACGTCAGCATTTGACTCAAATACCCAAGGAAGATGGTGGTGAAAAACACCTCATAGATCTTAGGTTTGCTATTTTAGTGGTCGTTTTCCAAATTATAACTTGTAGGGAGGCGGGAAGGAAGGCTGATACAGCACGGGAGTCATAAAGGAAGCAGGAAAATGAGGTGGAAAACGTGAGATTCAGAGCTAGTGGAAAAGAGTGGGCAAAGGGTTAACGAACGCTTTAGGTTCCATCTTTAGGCAGCTGACGTTCTTTAATTACCTATCCACCAAACGTCTTAATATTCTGGTAACGGATTCATCTGTTCAATTCTCAAACACCAACCAACTGGATCTCCTGCGTCCTCTCCAGGACAAACGGTACGCCCAGGGCCGAGGGTTCATCACCAAGGCCATCAACAGCTGCCACACCTCCTCCCTCTCCACCCCTGAAGACAAGGAGCAAGCCCAGCAGATCCACGTGAGTCCTCAGCGGGCCTCGTGCCTGAGCCACTGAGGCCGGACACGCGTGGCCATGCCATAGGGCATCAGGGGCACCGTCGGGGGGTAATGGTGACCGCAGGCACAGAGAAAAACGAGGGAGAGAGAGCAAAGGAAAATTATCACAGTGTAGTTGATAAACTGTAAGAAAAGCCCAATGCTACCCCAAGGATTTAGTGTGGGGGGTGTTGTCCATGCGGATGACATTATTCTGACCACGTAGGATCACGGGTGCTAGACGGTGGGGACTGGATTGGCCATGCTTGGTAAATATCCACTCAGGTACACAACACAGAGATGCAAAGGCAATTCTTATGTTACTCGAGACCCCTCCTCTGGAGCCTTTGATGTCCCTGACCACTGCGTGGTTGGAATCCTCTCTCCTGGACCTTCTAGACTCCCCTCTGCTCTGCTCTGGCCTCTCTAAAACCTCCTTCCTCGTCACTGACACCTCTGCCCTCCCTAGGTCTTCACGGAGACTCCTCCACCAGGCAGGTCCATCAGACAGGATATCAGGTTTCTCACCAGGGCAGCTCTGACCCGGGTCGATGACAGCACTGTCTGCCAGTCCAGCCCCAGGCGTCCACCCAGCTCTGCCTGTTTTATCAGGATGGCTCTGTTCTGATCCCCTGCCAGAACCACAGCCTGAACATGTTTTAAAGTAAACACCATCCTGTGTCCACCCCTCACACCGCACCTCTGTTCTCCCTCCACGATTCTCCTAGTGGCCTGGGTCTTCTGTCTGTCTGCTGTGCTCATTAATAACGATGATCCTCCGAAGAGAAAGGGGAGGCAGAGGAAGAGGAGGGCCAGGGAACGCTGGCGGAGGCCCCCGCCGGCACTTCACAGAGGGCACGATGTGCGTTCCTGCTCCTCTCGGTTCCCTGTTTCCAGTGCCACGCCCACTGGACTCTGCTCTTCCTGACCACTAGAGCAGCTACCGACACCAACACAGCCAGTGCTTTAAACCTACCCATGATCCAACCATTCAGCATAAACTGGGGGATAAAACTCCACTGGGACTTCCATCTGCTGTTTGAGGAGACCACTGTCCCCCCACAGACTTCCCTGCCCGAGGCACGGGGCAGGGAGTTGTGCAGAGCCAGGGAGGCACACTGGGAGCACCATGTTGTGTTTGTGGTCTCTTGGCTCCCATATCCCAAAATGAACCTAAAAATCACTGATATGTTAATGAACAAACCCGGTTCATTAGTGCGAGCGAATCCTTGGGTGACAATGATCCATGTCACTTGTCATGGATCCTGGTGGAATCTAGCTTTCCCCAGGCAGGTCCCGTGAGTGCCTACTGATTTCCAGCAAAGCCCGGCTCCTCTCCATGGAGAAGCAAAGCAATCACACATGACAGATCAGACTGAGTGGGTAGACGGAGGGCAGGATTCCAGAGGGTAAACAGAAATGTTTCCAATGAGAACTCTCCCTGGAAAAAGTTGTCACTCAAATCAACTAGTTTTTTTGTTTCACTTTAGTGCAGTCTAGGCCCTTGACTTCAATTTTACTTTTCTATAATTTTTATCATTTACCCCCAAATTGGATAGACACACAAGAAGAACCAAGAGGTTCTGTAGTTCAGCCTTTCTGAGCAGAGACCCCATTAGGCAGCCCTGCTAATCTCTGCTGCTTCTAACGGGTCCCTCAACGTGGCTCCACAGCACGAAGACCTGCTGAACCTGGTCCTGCGGGTGCTGCGCTCCTGGAACGACCCTCTGTACCACCTGGTGTCGGAAGTGCGCGGCATGCACGAGGCGCCGGACGCCATCCTGTCGAAAGCCATCGAGATCGAGGAGCAGAACAAGCGCCTCCTGGAGGGCATGGAGAAGATAGTGGGCCAGGTAAGCCCCCCGGGCGCCCCTGCTGTCCTCCTTAGTGAGGGAAGTGGCCTCCCGTGGGAAACGAGTCTTCAAGCACCTCACTTGGCAGAAACAAAACTTGGTGTTCTTTTTCTAGATGGCTACTAACGTAAGCCAGCTCCTCCTCACTGGTCATGTCCGGCTCCAGTGTCACTGAGCCGAAGGGATCCCTCCTGATACTTGGCAGGTGCAGAGTCCCTATCCTGTCCACCTCCCACCAAAGGCGCTTCCCTTCCTGGGACTGGTGGTTAAATATTTTCAAGGGAAAGAAAACCAGAGAACAGAATTGGTGAAAGGAAACCATTCTTTCTCGTTTCTCCTCACATCAGAGGATGAGGGTAGGGAAGGAGAAAAGAGGGAATCAGATCCAGAGGGAGCGGTCCCCTCCACCCCACGCTGCCCAAGGAGAGTGAAAAGAGGAGGCCACAGTGTTTGTGCTGTCCCCTGAGCTCTAGATCTCAGGTGCCACCAAATGGAGGAGGGTGTATTTCTGGAAAGTTCCTTATTTTATAGTTTAAAGAAAGTTGCTTCCCTCTAATATTTTAGTGCTTATGGATCCTAAATCAAAACTCATATCATTGCATTTAATCTCCCCAAATAACTTCATACTCAGATCAAATTAGTATTTTTCAATATGTATCTCCATTCAGATAGAATCATTTCAACCCTGGTGAGATAACAGCTCAGCCGCTCTCTGAAGTTCTCAGAAATAATGTATCATCTAAAGAAAAACATATGATTATAGAGATAATAACAGAAGCAATTTTATATTTTTCTTTTTGTGTACTAAGTACACGTTATCATGTGTCATTTCTGTCATTTTCATGGAAGGAGAATATATCCAACACAAATACAAGGAACATATTAACCCAGGAACATAGGAAATAAACACCTGGATTTCAAGTTATTTTCCTCATTACCGTGAGCCTACTTCCTGAGGTCACTCATTTATTCTATGATACTTCATTTTCTGATCCCCTTTTCCTACCATTTATTTATTTATTCTTGTTCCTATCCTTGTACCTTGCACAGTAAATTCTGCTTGAGGGCTCAAGCACCGAAAATTCAAGATAAAAAGCATAAGGCAACAGACAGACAGACAGACAGACACACACACACACACACACACACACACACCAAGTTCTCATAGGAATGCAGATTTTAAAATATCCTCACATTATAGGAGTGAGCTCAGCAGACCAGGTCTGTGATCGTGGGACTGTGTACTAGCTGGTCTCCAGGTCAGCGGACATCCTGAAAGGTGCCAGGATGGCCCCTGGGCTCCAGGATCTCCGGGGGTCCTAGAGTACAGAGGAGCACATGCTGCCTCTCTCTGCTGTCGAGCTGGTTCTGTGATCCCCGTCTTGCCCCCAGCCCAACTCACCAGCACCACTGGGGGACAGCCGTCCCTCAGCACCTGCCCGCCCCTAGCTGCTCCTCCCAGCACCTCCCACCAGGGAGCTGGAAAGACAGCCGCTGTCCCCCTTAGAAGCCTGGAAGGTAGCTTCCCTGGCAGATCGTCTTCGTCACAGTCATCACTGAGCTGGCCACACCTTCACGCAGCGAGTGCCACCCACCTCGCGCCTAGGGCTTTGGAACACACACGTATGGAGAACAGATTCAGTTCAAAGCAAGACACTACCAAAAGAAATCGGTACCAAGGACACATGGGGGCAGATTCAGGAATGTAGACGTTCTTCAAATGAGAGAACAGAAGCCAGCTCCTCCATGGTCCCGGGCTCAACTCCATGCCTACCTTCCAGGAACACCTTCTTTCTGGCTCTCTGTCTGTCTGCTCCTGCAGGAAGACTTCACCTGCAGGAAGACCCCTTTAAAACTCACACACATGTCCTGCTTTGAGTTTTTAGATGACTACTAAATTCATGGTGCCTTCGCTTAGATACATAAAAACCAGAATCTATGCCTTTGGGTTTATATGCTGATGTCTTCTCTAAATCTTGATTTGAGAATTAGAAGGATGGAGGATCGGCAAACTCTAATCACGTGAAATAATAAGTGCCTTTCTTGGTGGTTAGGTTCACCCTGGAGTCAAAGAAAACGAGATCTACTCGGTGTGGTCGGGCCTCCCTTCCCTGCAGATGGAGGACGAAGACTCCCGCCTGTTTGCTTTTTATAACCTGCTCCACTGCCTGCGCCGGGACTCCCATAAGATCGACAATTACCTCAAGCTCCTCAAGTGCCGGATCGTCTATGACAGCAACTGCTGAGGCCACTTCTGAGAGGGTTCTTAAAGATCCATCCCTTGGCAGGCTTCTGTTAGTTGTCGAGCACTTTAATGCATGCGTGGGCGTATGGGTTCCTTCTCAAAAATAAAGAAATAACATCTGAATCTTTAGAAATGTCATAATCTGAAAAAGTCAATATGTCGAAGGTTTTTTTTTCTCCTCCCTCTAACACAAAAATCAAAAGAAAATCTATCGCTACCCTTGAGAAGCTTCTGTCAAAAAAATCACCACAAATAACAGAAGCTAGCCTTGCAAATAAGACTACTGGCAACTTACTTAAGAATCACAGCCAATAAATGTGGGTCAAGTTATTAGAGCCCTAGTCAGATCACGATGACGCACTCGAGTCCTGTGAGAAAGGAGATTGGATTGTCGGGATCTTTACGAAGGCCGGCCACGTTCTCTGAGCTAACTTTCACAGTGTTGTGACAGACAGCGTAAGTACTAGGTGACAGCCGTGGCCCTAAATAGCATGAGATTTACTGAACAGTCTAAAAATTGTTAGGATACAAATGTGCAATGGCTTCAAATCCCTCTAACAGCTGTCTTCACCCATATCCCACTGAATTCCCACCCCCTCAGCATCATCTTGGACACAGATATATGTTCCGGTCACTTGGAGCCTAACAAGTCCACTCAAGTTTCCACTCCATCTCCTCTTTGAATTATTAATACTTTCCCGTCCCTCTAGAGTGGCTCAAGGGACACAGCAGGGACAGCAGGTATGGTCTGTTCCTGTAAGGTTTCATCCTCTCCTTCCGGGTCTCCATTCCCCTGGGGGATAGGGTGGAATGGGAGAGAGGACCAGGAGAAAGGGAAACGTTTTGAAATCGCTGACCAAGGAGGGGCTGCCGCGGATTTCTCCTGGCTGCAGGGGCTTGAACTCCCTGAGGGACAGGTGTCTCTCTTGTGAGGCGTGCTTGTGATCCTCCAGACACCTGCCAAAGGGGACACTGCACTCTTTAGTGTATTTATCAGAGAAACACTCAGACTTGATTCTCCTGTGCTCCCCATGGCTCCGCCATCTGTAGTGTTCGTTATAGCCTCTGCCATTGCTTGTCCTTCACCCTAAAGTCAAGGTCAGCTATCTGCCAATGAACTCAGAGGGCAGGCATGTACCAGAACACCTCCGAGCAGTGGAGTGGCAGTCATCCCGGACCACTGCTGACCCCTCCCGGGGGTCTCTACAAGTTCTCTCCTCTGTCCATGCAGCAACAGAGCAGATCAGAAAGCCAGGTTCTTTAGCAGACATTCACAGAGGAGGAAATGCCATTCGCCCCTTCTCCTCAGCCGAATGAGTCAGGATCCGATCAACCATCGTCTTAGAGTCAGCATCACAAACATTGTCTACCAGGCCACAGGGGTGGGCCACCCCCAATACCTAGGCTTCCATTCACTGGGTCTGGACAGAGGTGAGCGGTGAGGGTTGTCCAGCTGCCTCTCACAGGGGCAAATGGGCCAGTCCTCTCCCCCGCCGTCCGTCCTAGGCTTGCTGCTACCAGGCTGCTTCTGCCCCAGGAGCAGGGGCAGGGCTCCTGTGGGCAGTTCTTGAAGGAGTGGAAAAGCAACGGGGGGCATCCCTTCAACATCCTGATGGACTGAGATACAAAGATGGAGTGGAAGAGAAGGAAAGAGAAGAAGGAAGGAAGGACACGGTAAAGGTCACTGAGTGCAATATCCCCGCAGAGGACCAGAACAGCTAGAATCCTACCCTTGGTAAAAACCCGCGACTTCCTTTATTTTTATGCCCCAAAGGCAAATACCATCCAGTTCTCCTTCCATCTCCCTTTTCTCTCCTCTCACTTTTCTGAAAAGTCCAATCTTATCAAGAGCAGGTTTGTCTTTAATCTGAGTCATTATAGCTATAGATAAGCAGAATTTGGAATCTCTACAGATGAGAATTCAAGAAAAATTTCCTACTTTGTTATTTTTAAAAGGAAAAATAAATAAATAAAAACAAAGAAGGAGAGAGAGAGAGAAAGCCTGTCCCACACTCACAGAACCATCCCCGGGCAAACCCATCTCTTCCCTCGTGGCCAGTTTTGACCTGGGTCTGCTTTGTCCTGTCACTGTGGTGACCCAAACCTTCCAGAACACAACAGAATACCTTGCCCCAAATCAATCTATGAACTGCTCTCTTTCCTCCTGAATTCTTGCAAAATGTCAGCACTTTCTCTCTCTCTTTCTCTCATATATCACTATTTTTCTTTTAAAAGGCAAGAGAGTAGGGGGAAACCTGTATATACTGCATTTCTAAGTTATTTATCATTGAAAAATCCCATTGTTGCCCATTTAACTCCCTTCCCTTCAATCTCGTTATTTCCAACAGAGAGGATGGTATTTACCAGGGGTGAAGTTTGGCAACCGATGACAATGCCATTGTGTGACAGCCACATTCACCATTAGCAGCTTCATGTCCTCTTCTCTGACAGAGTGTTCATTCCAAGCATCAATTTAAGACTCTGGCCAACAACTGGGGGGGGTGGGGGTGGGGTGAGAGTAAAAGGCCCCTGCTTAGCTGTGACATATAAACTGAATACTGTCATTTCCAGACACAATAGAGCAGAGCCACAGGTGTTCTGTAGAGTCAGCAAGGGGCAGCAGGAGAGGATATTTGAGAGGCACATAACAATCACTCCCTTTCCAACTAGAATCAGTCCATTTTATCTTCTTCTTCTATGGATTTCCATGTAAAATTACATTCGAAGAAATAGCCCTGCCCTGCTCCAGCAAGAATAACAGCAGTGGTGTTGAAACCGAAATCAATCAGTCAAATCTTGAGATTCACTGATCACAAGCCAGCGCACAATAAGGGCTTAGCCAGAGGGATGGAACAGGTGTCTTCTAGGAGTCTGCTCTCAGGTTGTGGAAAGAGGGCCGTGGTGATATGCAAATTAACATGCTGCACGGTAGAGAAAGGTCCCGAGGAGAGGAGTGACTCACAGAGGGCCAAGGTGGCTCAAGGCACAGCTTTGGGACCTGCAGATGTGAGAGCCGGCAGGGTCCTGGAGAGGCTGTGCTGATGGCCTTGTGGCCGAGCTCTTGCGGAAGACTCACCGGCAAAGCAGGAGACTGCCTACCTGCTGATTAATCTGCATTCACTAAGATTTAGGTGTCTTCGATGTCTTGAGCAAAAAGACCTGAGATGTTAATGCATACAGCATTGTAAGCTTTCATTAAATAACTGCCTTTGACTTAAACCTAAGAAATGCCCATTTTTTAACAGACATGTAATATCTCTCATTATTATGTATTATCCACATTACAAAAAACCCGGTAAGGATCCTCTTTGCATTGTGGAGGGTCGTTTATGTTCGTTTAGAGAGTCTGTACTTATTCTGTGAAGGAGTGGAAAAGCAAAACAGCTTAGAGCAAGAGAGCATTGGGTCCAAAATTGAAAAATAGAAATATGAATCTGTTTGAGGGAATTGTAGGAGTATGAGACTAGTAGAAAAAAAGAGAAGGGCCCCAGAAACAAGTTGAAATGTTATTATGATGCTCTACAAGAGAATCAATGAGGAGCCACCCAAGGGGAAAGAAGCGAAGGACCTGCGACATGCAGGAACATCAACAGGCCTGACTCTGCAGGAAACGAGGCAGACAGAAGAGTCAGAGCCCCAGGAACTTGAGAATATGTGAATGAATGAAGGTTGGGAAAATCAGAGAGGAGAGAATGAGTGCTGAGTTTGGGTTCAAATGTGTATGAATTTTGTTTGTTTTCCTGTATTTCATTGACTTTGTGCCAGCAATCATCAAAAATATTGTTGCATAAGCAAATCACAGAAATGAGTACATTCAAAAGCTTCTACTAAGCCAGGCACCATGGCGTACACCTGTAATCCCAGCAGCTCTGGAGGTTGAGACAGAAGGATGGCAAGTTCAAAGTCCGACTCAGCAACGGTGAGGCGCTAAGCAACTCAGTAAGATGCCGTCTCTAAATAAAATACAAAATAGGGCTGGGGAGGTGCTCAGTGGCCAAGTGTCCCTGAATTCAGTGCCTGGAACCAAAAAAAAAAAAATGAAGCTTCTATTAGACTATATACCAAAATAAAAGAATCGATACTGCCCCGTGGTGAGCTGGCAGTTACTGGTCTCCTTCAATACTTAATTAAGACTTGCAAGATAAAGCCCAGAGGAAGGATGAAAACCAAATGGAGTCAACCCATTTCTTTACAGACCCAGACCTTTCAGCACTTGTCTACTTTCTCCAAGAATTTCTCTTCTGTTCAACTTCAGAAGGGTTTGTTTCACTGAGGCTCTAAGAATGACGAATGTTCTTCAAACTTACGCAGACACGAATATTCTGAACATTCTATTTAGTTGGAAGATTTTTATCAAGTATTTTAGGGTAAACTCCCCCCGCAAAAAAGATATATCTTTTTGTGTTGTGAATTTTGAAAATCTCCCATGTCTAAAGGACTAACCTTCCAATTATTTTGATTCTACATCACTTCATCAGTGCCCCAAATTATATAATTTTAAAAATCTATGCATTTATGGCATTTAAAATTTGTGCAAAATATAAACAAAAGAACACTAAGATAAAAATAAATAGAAATGGAAATTCTAATATTTTCTTCTCAAAGGGATGAGGACATTCATTCTGAGGTCTCTGGACAAATGGATTCTATGTACACACACATATGTGAATCACACGTGCTTGGCTATCATAATAAAATAATTTATTTTATATGCAAGTTAAATCAGGGCTCTTACAATGCCATGAGAAGCTGGGAGTAAAATTATATGTGAGTATCTCTCTTCATATGCATGTATAAAATTTTGTAAGCTCAATGAAGTCATCACCATTAGCTCTTTTATTATTCCAGAAACAATTCATAGACCGCTAAGTACTAACCCGAGTTTTATTACAGATTCCCTTCCTTCAAGAGTTTAAATCTCAAGGCACACTTAAAGCCATGGCCTACAAAAATAAGCAAAACCTAGTGTGGTCACCATTCCACATATCCATCGGCATGGAGACTCAATGATACATGCCACAGGCACACATTAGAAGAAGAAGGCTCAGTCCTTCAGAGACAGACGGTCACAGGGCCTAGAGGAGCGTCCCGGTTCCTGGTGACTTCCAAAGAAGAAGGCGCCCACAGCTCCCCTCACGTCTGCCTGGGGAGGAGTCATTGCACCTCCTTCCCCTTCCCTTGGTTTAAAAGAGACCCTGAGGGCTGGGATTGTGGCTCAGTGATAGAGCACCCGCCTGGCACTTTCCAGGACCTGGGTCTGATCCTCAGCGCCACATAAAAATAGACAAAAAATAAACATCGATGTAGCAGTGTCCCTGTAGCATGCTCTTATTAGGTCTTTGGGGAATAGACCAAGAAGGGGAATAGCTGGGTCAAATGGTGGTTCCATTCCCAGCTTTCCAAGAAATCTCCATACTGCTTTCCAAATTGGCTGCACCAATTTGCAGTCCCACCAGCAATGAACAAGAGTGCCCTTTTCCCCACATCCTCGCCAACACTTGTTGTTATTTGATTTCATAATGGCTGCCAATCTTACTGGAGTGAGATGGTATCTTAGGGTGGTTTTGATTTGCATTTCTCTGACTGCTAGCGATGTTGAGCATTTTTTCACGTACTTATTGATTGATTGTATGTCCTCCTCTGAGAAGTGTCTGTTCAGGTCCTTGGCCCATTTGTTGATTGGGTTATTTGTTGTCTTTTTGTCTAATTTTTTGAGTTCTTTGTATACTCTGGATATTAGGGCTCTATCTGAAGTGTGAGGAGTAAAGATTTGTTCCCAGGATGTAGGCTCCCTATTTACCTCTCTTATTGTTTCTTTTGCTGAGAAAAAACTTTTTAGTTTGAGTAAGTCCCATTTGTTAATTCTAGTTGTTAACTCTTGCGCTATGGGTGTCCTATTGAGGAATTTGGAGCCCGACCCCACGGTATGTAGATCGTATCCATCTTTTTCTTCTATCAGACGCCGTGTCTCTGTTTTGATATCAAGCTCCTTGATCCATTTTGAGTTAACTTTTGTGCATGGCGAGAGAAAGAGATTCAGTTTCATTTTGATGCAAACGGATTTCCAGTTTTCCCAGCACCATTTGTTGAAGATGCTATCTTTCCTCCATTGCATGCTTTTAGCCCCTTTATCAAATATAAGATAGTTGTAGTTTTGTGGATTGGTTTCTGTGTCCTCTATTCTGTACCATTGGTCCACCCGCCTGTTTTGGTACCAGTACCATGCTGTTTTAGTTACTATTGCTCTGTAGTATAGTTTGAAGTCTGGTATCGCTATACCGCCTGATTCACACTTCCTGCTTAGCATTGTTTTTGCTATTCTGGGTCTTTTGTTATTCCATATGAACTTCATGATTGTTTTATGTATTTCTACAAGAAATGCTGTTGGGATTTTGATTGGCATTGCATTGAACTTATAGAGAACTTTTGGTAATATCGCCATTTTGATGATGTTAGTTCGGCCTATCCATGAACAGGGTATATTATTCCATCTTCTAAGATCTTCTTCTATATCTTTCTTTAGGGTTCTGTAATTTTCATTGTATAAGTCTTTCACCTCTTTTGTTAGGTTGATTCCCAAGTATTGTGGAACCAACCTAGATGCCCTTCAATAGATGAATGGATAAAAAAAAAATGTGGCATTTATACACAATGGAGTATTACTCTGCATTAAGAAACGACAAGATCATAGAATTCGGAGGGAAATGGATGGCATTAGAGCAGATTATGCTAAGTGAAGCTAGCCAATCCTTAAAAAACAAATGCCAAATGACTTCTTTGATATAAGGGAAGTAACTAAGGACAGAGTAGGGACGAAGAACAGGAGAAGAAGATCAACATTAATAGAGATGAGAGGGGGGAGGGAAAGGGAGAGAGAAGGGAAACTGCATGGAAAGGGATGGTGATCCTCAGGGTTATACACAATTACATACAAGAGGAAGTGAGGGGTAAGGAAAGAATAATACAAGTGGAAAAAGTGTTTTACAGTAAAGGGGGTTGAGAGAGAAGAGGGGAGGGGAGGGGAGGGGAGGGGGGATAGTAGAGGATAGGATAGACAGAAGAATTCATCAGACACTAGAATGGCAATATGTAAATCAATGGAAATGTAATTGATGTAACTGATGTGATTCAGCAATCTGTATACGGGGTAAAAATGGGAGTTCATAACGCTTTTGAATCAAACTGTGAAATATATCAAAATAGATGTAATGTTTTGAACTACCAACAATAAAAAAAAAACACTTTAAGAAATAAATGAGGAAAAAGGGCCAAAAAAATAGACAAAAAATAAAACTATTAAAAAAGAGAGAGAGACCCTGAACTTCCAGTTCACACAAAGAGTTTCTTTGCCCACTGTCCAACCTAGAATCAGCACAGACTGATGCCAGGAGATCCCTGATTGCTGCCATGAAAGAGACCAGGTTCAGGACTCGAGGGCTGAGCAGCACCCGCCAGAACAGGAAAGCCAGGCCCCGCAGTTCCCCCCACCCAGCACCAACAGGCAGCCAGGGAGGGTCAGGCCTCCCCCAGACAAACCAAAGCTCCTCAGAAAACCTGAGGGACACCAAGAAGAAGCCTCACGGAAAATGGACGATGGGAGAAGTAAGCTCTCTCTCTCCAGTGGAGAGGCATCGTGGCTGCCAAACTAGACCTGCAAGAGAGACCACAGAGGCCAGCCCCGGCCCTGTGTGTCCTTGTCTTCCGTGGGGATCCCACTACAGCAAGAAGCCCACCCAGGGGACACTGTCCCCCAAGGAGGAGAAAATTCCGTTGGCTGGGGAAGCCAGAAATTCCTTTCCATACTGGGGGAATCGGGAGGAGGGACTCAGTCAACAGCAGAGCCTCGAAAAAGTCCCGTAGGGCCTGAGACTCCCAGCCTCTACCCAGAATTCAGGGACAGCAGGGGACATCAGCAAGGGGAGTCTGCCACAAGGACTGGCCAGGGAGGCCTTTTCCTCCAGGTAGATAGAAGAAATGACAAATGGCACAGAGCAAAGTCAAATGAAAAATACATATTTTCCCACCGGTTCATAAAACATTCACCAACCACCATAAGAGAAAGTTCAACACCTGTAAAAGTACTGAGTTCACACTGAGCTCTAATAGCTGAAACCAGAAATGAATAAGGCAACAAGAAAATCTCTAAACCTGTATAAATGGAACAACACACTTCTCAACATCCATGGGTCACAAAGGAAGTCTCCAAAGAAATAAAAACACTTAAAGCTTAATGAAAATTAAAAAAAAAACCCTCAAAACACGTGGAATGCAGCTATCACAGTACAGAGAGGGAAACTTGTACCTCTAAATGGAAATGAAGAAAGTCCTGAAATCAATCATCAAAATTCCTAAGGAAACAAGTAAATCAGAGAAAGGAGAGAAAAGAGGAAATCCTACAAAACGGGAATAGAAATCAACAAAACTGAAAAGGTGAGATAGAGAGAATCAATGGAACAGCAAGCTGGTTCTCGGGAAAATGTCGAAAGAACTCTTAAACTTTGACTAAGTCTGACAAAGACACAGAGCACCAATCTTAGGAATGAAATAGAAGAAATCGCTGCAGGTTCTCCACTGATTTCAAAGCTAGCAACGTTACTGTGGTGAATTATCTGACCCAGGCCACTTGGAAGGAAAAGAAGTCTTATTTAGCCCATGATTTTGGAGGTTGGAAGTTCCAATGGCTTGGTAAGGTTCTGGCTCTGGTGAGGGACCCAGGGTGGGTGACAAATGACACTAGAGCCCACGTCGGAATAAACTGTCACATCCCACACCAGGAAGCAGAGAGAGGAGGGGCCAGCTTGCTCCTTTTATAACAGCCTTCTTGTGAGAAGGACCTCCCACCCGTCCCCAACTAGGAAAGAAGTCACATCTCCCAATATGCCATCAAGCCTCCAATGACCCGTAGGGGGACACCAAAGCCATACTCAGACGAATAGCAAGAGAATAGCACAAAACGTGTGTGCTCAAGTTCAACAACTTGGAAGAAATGA
Organism: Urocitellus parryii; assembly: GCF_045843805.1. Classification (NCBI taxonomy): domain Eukaryota; kingdom Metazoa; phylum Chordata; class Mammalia; order Rodentia; family Sciuridae; genus Urocitellus; species Urocitellus parryii. The sequence goes on along the minus strand of NC_135538.1, from coordinate 150,665,865 downwards.
AACAGCGCCTCAGAGCTCACAGATTCAGACGACTCAGTCAAGATGGAATGGACAAATCGTCCATTAAGGAGACTGAAGCTATAATAGAAAAACTCCCCCCCCCCCCCCAAAGAAGCCTTCAGTCCCAATTGGTTTTTCAGTAAAACTCTACGAGAATCTCAAGAAGAAATGAACATCAATTTTTCACACTCTCTTTCAGAAAAAAAGAGAAGAAGGAACATTTCCAATTTGGGAAGTCCAGTATTTTCCTGATAAAGAAAGTGGACAAAAGCATCACAACATCAAATCCAAGCCAAACTGCAGCTGAAAATCTGCATAAGTTTAGAGACAGGAACCCTGACATTTATACAGAGTAAAGTAAATCTGAGAATGTATAAAAGCTCACCCTAAATAACTTCCAGTCCCCACTGAGGTCTGACCACACCATTCACCTCTTCAGAAGATTGAGCTAAGTCAGTGGGGCAGAGAGGAAGTGCCCTTGGTGGAATAGGATCACGGCAGCTGTGAGAGGACAGATCCCAGGCCTGGGTCAAAGCTGTGTGACAGAAGCTCATTTTCCCCATTAAAGTGCATCATGGCGAGAGTCATCCTCACTCATCCTCATCCACATCCTCTGTCCCAAACACAGACCCCCTTTTGAACAGAATGAACAACGTTTCTCTAGAATGAAGGAAGGACCAACCCGACTGCTGCTGTACCTGCCACCTTCAAGTGCTCACAGCTACGGGAGGCCGTGGAGACGTGAGGAAGCCTTTGGTCCTGGGGGCAGACCCCCCGGGGCATGGTGGGACCCACCCTTCCCTTCATCCCTCGTGTGTCCTGGCCCAGAGCCGAGGTGCTCCACCATGAGGTTCTGCCTCGCCACGGGCCCAAAGCAGGGGCAATTGACCGTGGAGTGGAACGTGGGAAACTCGGAGCCAAGCGAATGGTCATAGTGACAGAAAGCTGCCCGACCCACTGACAGTCCCTCGCCCCTCTGGAAGGACCTGGGTCCTTTCTGTCGTGTTCCGGGAATTTGGAGGCTGACACACCAGACCTCCTCCTCCTGGCTCCTGGGGCCTCCGGGCTGCTCTCGAGTTTGGCACAAGCAAGACGTCAGAGACGGTGGAGAAGGGGGCCGAGCAATCTGCTTCTCTGAAACACCGAGCCCTGCCACAGGCCCTCTCCCAGGGCCAGGGCTGGGGACAGACCTCCTTTCAGACCCCAGCACTAACGTGCCCCCTTTCCCCCACAGGCCCCGAGGTGTTAGGGCCTCCCGCTCTGCCAGTCCCAAAGATCTGCATTATTCCATGTCAACTCTGACCACAGCTTCTAATGAGCCCTCTGTGCTCTAAGTCGCTCATGAGGCGCTTTCGCTCCCTACTTCCCTCATTTGAAGGCGCCTTGCTTTCTGACCACACAGGTGTCCGCAGAGCGAGGGAATGGAGCCGGTCCCTCCAGGATCTAGCACTTCTGTGCCTGCAGTAGGAGGGGGATACCTTTCTTCCTGGCTCCAACATCACTCATATAGGACCATCCTCAGGCATCATCAGACCAGGTAAAAATAACCGTAAAAACTAAAATTTTCAGTTTGCTTTTTTTTTTTAACTTTTCATATAATTTGTAGATATTTCAGCCAATACTCTTGGCATTAAAAAAAAATTTCTCACCTGGATAACTGCCCAGAGGAATTCAATGAATGTGCACATAAGGAAAGAATCTCAAATCAACTCTCCGATTTTAGACACATACACACTCACACACACACACACACACACACACACACACACACACACATACACACGAATGATTGTCACTTATATACACACATAAAACCAGATGGCAAAAATAACAACAGAAACTGTGCTCCCTGATTTCAGTCTAATGTGCAGTCTAATAAACAGGCTAACTCTTTAGAATTCTATTTTCAAAGTAAACACAATTGTGAGCATGCAGTGCTGCGAACCTTGCTCTCCACATTAAATCTATGAACCTCATAACATCAAACATGACACAAGCACATTTGACGTACACTTTAGAGGTGAAATTGCAATGAATAAATAAATGCCGAACCGTGAGCATCCTTGAGATAAGAATTCAAATGGATATATTGATACCCTCCTCAAAAGGCAGGCCACATTTTTGCCACGGCGACTCGGAGCCCCCCAAATAGCAAACAGCACCTTGTGGAAATTGCAGTAACGGAAACTGAATAGTTCAGCTGTTTCTAAAAAGTCTCATTAATTGTATTCATATTTTTAGTAGTTATTATTCCTGTGCTTTAATTGCAAATAAATGCTTCTACATGACCATTAAGGTTCCATGGTCCCCTAAATTTCTGTTTCATGACTGATCATCAGTCTTCGCTTAGGCTGTACAATTACCAGCAAAACTCCTCAGGCAGGCTCAGATACCATCCGTGAACTCAGCCAAATATCACAGACCATATGTCAATATTTCTGCCTGTATGTCCTAAATGTATTTTCAAACTGCTTTTGTTTGGAAGCTGACGTAACTATCAACATTACGGAAATATCTCCTTTCCTTTGGGCTCGATGCCTATGTTTAGAGACGTCCCTCCATAATTGAACATAGAGGGGAATTGTACTTTTTATGGCAGTAATCTTTTTTCTCTTTTCCCCCCATTTATTCAGCCAGGAAGAGGAAATGAAAAAATATGAGCAATGGAGTTGAACATGCTATAAACTTCTTCTATTTTTGGCAGGCAGCAGACCTATGTGCCGTCTTTAGGGTGACATGGGACAAACTTACTGCCTCTGTTTGCGTTTTGCTTATGCTAGGATTTTGTGTAGTACTATTTCTCTAAAGTGACATCAAAGTGCCCAAAGACAATATAGAGAATGAAGCCAATGCCGATGGCAGGGTGAGCCCAAGCCTCAAGATTCATATTGCTGTCATTTTTCAGTCTCTCTCTCTCTTTTTTTTTTTAACAGGATGAAGCTTGCCTTGAACAAAATCCCATAGCTTTCCAGATCCCGTATACCACCCCAAAGTAGAAAGCAGGAACGTTCTGTGAACATTTTGTGGCCAACTGGCCACAGCTCTGGCCAAGCAGAGGGAGCTGTTAAAGAGGAAGGAGACGCAACACAAAGAGAATGGTTCTTGGCCCTTAAAAACAAATGTTTGAACAAAAGTTAAAAAAAAAAACTCATTCTGACTTTATGAATATCCACTTGGCATCCCAAAAAATCAAATATTCATATTGTTTCTTCAACTCTCAACTATGGTATTTCAATTAGAAGGAAAATAGTGAATGGAAGACACTTGGCTTTTACTGGATTAAAAAAAAAGAATTCCCTGGAGGCCTAAGAGAGAGCGCTCTGGGGAGGCAAGCTGGGCCGAGGCAGACGGGGGGTACAGAGGGAGCCTCATCTGCTTCACGGGATGGACCGGACCAGGGCTGTGCTCAGAGAAGGAGAAAAATGCAAAAGTACCGCTTGCCACCAAACTGGGCCAGAACTCGGGGAGCACCAGGAGTGCGACTTTAAAAGCAGTGAAATAAACTTGTGTGAGCCGACATGTAAATCTAACAGCCAAACATGACTTCTAAAATAAATGAGTTCAAAATGGCTCCCAAATTCACTTTTGAAGCAAAAGTTTTTCCAGGTGAGAGACTTCCTACAGGAGGCAAAACCAAAAACCAAAAACATACCATGAAGCACTGCTCCTTTGGGGAGCTCTGTAAAGTCACAGAGACAACAACACCAACAAAAGTCAGTGGAGACAACAAACCAGGTATTTTGGATAAAATAGTTTTAGCCCTCTATCGTGACGCTGTAGCCAGGTCTTATTCCATTCAACTATTCAATAACACCACGGGCATCATGAGATCTGAGTTTATGTAATTCACTAATTTGTCTATTGATGAGTTATAAGGGAAAAAAAAAAGAAGCTTGAAAAACTAAGTTGTTTAATGAGTCCGTCCTTTAAGGTAGGCTTAGGTCTTCCGAGGGGAGTGGTGACATTCTTACCAGTAACACTCATGATGACATTACCGATGGTGACAATCAAGTCCCTGACTTCCCACTTCAAACCATTTTGGAGACAATCCCGAAGTTATATCTTTTAGGTATTTATTGGTTTATTCACATATTTATTATCTACTTCACCCGACTAGAGCATGAAGTGTGTTATGCTTGGATCTGGAACGTTCCCCAAAACTCCTGTGTTGAAGGCATGGTCCCCCGTGCAGCAGTGTCCCGAGGCAGGGTCCCGGAAGTGACTGACCTCCTCTGTGGATTCCTCCATTGCTGCCTGGATGGACTAGTGGACTGCGGGAGGTGACGGGAACTGTGGGAAGGTGGGTGTGGTTGGAGAGGGGTCCCTGTCTCTCTCTCTCTCTCTCTCTCTCTCTCTCTCTCTCTCTCTCTCTCTCTCTCTCCTCCCTCCCTCCCTCCCTCCCTCCCTCCCTCCTGGCTGCCATAAGCCAAGCACCTTTCCTCCACCACACTCTTCCATCATATTTTTTTTCGGCCCTGCAGCCACCTGACCTTGAACTAAAACCATAAGCCAAAATAGACGTGTCCTCTTTTAAACTTTTCTTGTCAGGCAGGTATTTTGGCCACCACAACAAAAAGTGGACTAACATGAGGTAGTTGAGGGAAGACACATTGTTCACCAAGGTCTCCAGGACCTAGAATACTACTCGGGACAGAGTAGTTGTTGAGGGAAAGAATAAATGGAAAATGTGATGAAATGATTTTGCTAGACTCTTCCTATTCAAAAAGTATACTGACTAACACTGAGATAGTTGAATCTGTGGTTATTCCACTGGCTAAACATTTCTTAAATAATAGCCTATGTCTTATTTTTTTAATTTTTCTTCTTTATTATTTTTTACTTTTTTAAAAATTAATTAATTTGGGGGCTGGGGCTGGGGCTCAGAGGTAGAGCGCTCACCCAGCACGTGCGAGGCCCTGGGTTCCATCCTCAGCACCACATAAAAATAAATAAATAAAATACAGGTGTTGTTTTCAACTACAACTAAAAATTTTTTAAAAATTACTTTATTTATTTTTACACAATTGTACACAATGGCAGCACAACTTTTTGTTTCTCTGGTTGTACATGATGTGGCGTTGCACCCTCTGTGTACCTGGGGTCATGATGTCCATCTCATTCCACCATCTTTCCTGCCCCCATGAATTACTTTATATGGGTAAATGTTCATATAAACCTCACAAAAAAAACTCTAATTACTTCCAAATATCTTTCAGTTACCTCTCAGTAAATCACTAGCTTGTAAATTCACTCCAATTTGGTAACAATCTCAGTCTTTACTAAAACATTCAGATTCAATGAGACTCTTATAACTGTGATCCTATAAGGCAAATACTAAGAAAATACGTCTAAGCCCTTGGGTTGATAGCTGAAGAGCAACACTAGTAAGAAAGATCTCTACCTGAGAGTCAGGAAACCAAGTTTCTAGTCTAGACATTTACTTACCAGTTTGGGGAACTTGTGACAATCATTGGATTCCTCTGAGCTGACATGTAATCTGGTAAAATGTCAGATTTGATGATTTCTATGACTATTCTAGCTTTAAAAGTCTACCTGAGCAACACGTCTTGGGGGAAAGTAGACCCTAGGTAAACACACAATAATAGTAGATAACACCTGCACTTCTTACTAAATGCCAGACTTGCTTTCAGCATCTCAATAACACACTCAGTCTTCTCCAGCAAGCCTAGGAGTCAGCTCTCATCTCTTCCATTTAGAGACGGGGACAACTTGCTCCAGGCCCGATAAGACAGTCTGTGCAGCTACAGATGCCAAGTGACCTGCCCCTTCCTGGGCCTCTCCCCCTGGATTACCTCCTGCCCTGATGCTGCTGGCTCAGACCCTGCTGGGCTTCTGGTTCCTGCGAACACACATTTATTCCCTCCTAAGATCTTTGGCCCATTTTGGAGGGCTGTCTCCCTGGCCCTTCTCATGGCTGGTTCCCCTCATCATTCAAGCCTCAAAGGTCAGAGACCTGCCCCAACCCTTTTAGGCCACGTTGTCACCACACAGGACCGCATTTCTTATTGGCACATCCATGATGACCAGAAACGATCTCATTTAGTGGTCTGTTAGTCCCTGCACGGATGTACCATCTGCCTCCCCAGTGCCTGCAGTCAGGCAGGTACACAGCAGCTACTGGCTGCAGGAATAAATAGATGAGTGGATGAATCAAAACCTAATAAAAGTAAGATTCCTACGTTCATCTCATTCATTCAAAAATTGCAAATGCTAAAGCAACTCACAGGATATATGGAATCTCTGACGTGCCATTTAAGTAAGAAGTCTTTTCAAACAAAGGAGAAATGAGTTTACTGACAATATTTAGTACCAGCATTTCTCAGAATTTCTGCTTTACTGTCAACTCCTATCAAAATAATTATGTAAACATTTCATTTTTTTTCTTAAATGAGTGTGTTCACTTCAGAGAAGAGTTCAGATCTTTTACTAAATCACCCAAGAAATTGAATGACAATATGAGTCATCAAAAACATTAAGCTGGCAGAATCTAATACTTCCAAGAAGCCTTAAATTTTATATTAAAATGTATATGCTCCAAGTGCACAGCAGACGTGATATAAAGGAACAGCAGAGGTAACCGTGTTCTGTGTCCTCCCTGGGGAAGGTAGTAAAATATCACTTGATCAGCACAGAAAGAGCCTGAAGATAGAACAGTGAGCAAATCCTGAGTGACGTCTGACTGCAGGAGGGGCGGCTGGAAAAACATGGGGCTCCTGGACTCAGGGGACACGCAGCAGTGAAAGGTCACCGCCTGCTGCTCTCAGAACCCTCATGCTCACCTCCAGAAATTAGTTCAGGTCGCTTTAAAAATCCACACAATACGCTGAGGGCTAGTTAAGAAGAAGAAAAAAAATCTACAAATATAATAAGTAGAATCAAGGTCAAGGTCAAGGTCAATGCCAATTGGAGAAATTGGTGAAAGCCAAGATTGGAGTGAAGGAACACATTAGGATGCCTGGGGATCCAGACTCCCACTAGAAGAAGGTCATGTGGTATTGAGGCCACGTCCTCCCAAGTGCAGCACAAGAGCCTTAGGTGACAGAGCCATCGAGTGCAGGAGCATTATTCAGAGAGTGGAGGCCGGGTAAAATGTGGCCCAGGACAGGCGTTACCCTCTGAAGTTTAGGAGAGTCTTCTCCACGGGTCCTCATAAAAATGACACTGGATGAGGAGCAAGCTCAAGGGGGTCCTGCCCTGCACACAGCAGCGTGTCCCAGGGCTGCTTCTCAGGAAGCCTTTCACGGCAGGCCAGGCCACTGCACCAAGGCCCCCGTTGAGTACGGCAACCGTAGGAGGGGCCTGCGGCAATCTGCAGTTAGTGCACCTTCCTGCTGGGCCACCTGTCCTTCTCATGGTGAGTGTGTATGTGTGTGTGTGTGTGTGTGTGTGTGTGTGAGATACTGCATGCTTTTCTCCAAGTGAGATATCCATGAAATTGGAGCATCAGGGACATGGAGGTATTTACCTGGAGGGCAGGTGTCTTGGGTCCCACCTAAGCGGAGAAGGATGAACGTCCTCTGAGGAAAGCGCAGGAGTCTGCCTAACGGGACAGTGAAACACAGACAGTTTCTCAAATCCCTTAGGGAAATGAAACATAATGTTCCATATGCAGGTCTCCAAAGTTCTTCAGCAGAGGAATATGGCAAGCCAAAAACATTAGCCTAAAAAGTATAAATGTACACAAAGTAATCATGTCCTTTGGATTCTAGAAAGTATCAGAAAGTGAAACTGGAGCAGTTAGCCATGAATTCCAGGCCATTCTTCTGTATAGCACAGGTTCCAAAAAAATACGCATAGAAAAGCAGGTGAGTTAACCGCTGCATAAGATTACCAGTGACAACCCTGTGGCATGCTACAGAGAGTGTGCCTAAAACCATGACGTTCCTTTTAGAATGGTGGCCCTTGAGTCCCTTTGCTTATCAACAAATGACAGGCTAGGCGTCTCCTGAAGCCACCCTGGGGCTTGGCATGAGGCTCAGTGGTAGAGAACACGAGCAGGAGGACCTGGTTCCATTTATTTCACAGAAAAATAAATACACAAATACCGGTGCTGGCACACGGAATCTGTCCCAGGTGCTCACAGACAATAAGTTCACCTCTCCATCCTGGACTTTGCTTTATTATGATACTCCAGTAAAATATAACCTGAATTTAAGTATTTCATGATTATATTTACATTAACTTAAATGTTTTTATTAATGTATTTTATAATAAATAACTCTTACCTATTTAATATATGAATTTTGCAAAACATACACTCTGAAACCTTCAGCTTTCCAAATATACCAAGGTTATTGTTTTTTATGATATTCTCTTAATGAGGAACCTGGGAAGAATTTCTTTCTTGGATTTGTACACAGGATGACTGCCCCTTGAACAGGCAGTCTATTTTTAAACATAAAAACTCTGTGAATGATAGAACTCACCACGTTGTGGTTTTTCAGTGGGTTGTTGGAAAGCGTGGACCTGTCTTTTCTGTTCGTATAAGTGTGTGGGTTTTTATGGCATGCAATGAACATGGTCATGTTGTTTTACTTTTTACATTTAAATTATCTTTAACTTCATTTACTTTGAGGATTGTTATGTTTTCTTAGGTGTGTTTTTTGTCTGCTTTACATCTACAATAATAAAACAGATTTGCCTCAAATCTGCTTTTTCTTCACGCATAATATGGGCTTGAGTATGCTACCTTATTCTAAGAAACAAGAAAACTGGTAAACGTTTTTAATCGGATGGCTAAACTAGGGCCCAAATTAGATTTTTGTATAGCGAATGAAATGTAGCTATAAGACAATGAGACTGATTATCATAGATGATGGTGGAATTAGTCTCATTATCTTAAAATGAGGAAAAAGACAATAGATTGAGGACCTGTGTTTTTATTACTTTGGAACAGAATTGAAACAAGAGTGTAATTCCATAACATTATTAAAATCTAAAAATTAAATTTGTTTCTCTTCAAAAATTGTTTTTGTTTTTGTTGTTTGCTTATTGTTATTGTTGTTATTTTATCGACAATTATCAGAGAAAAGTTTAACTGCAAAATGAAATGAAATTCAAAATCTTTAGGACAAATTTAACTAAATGAGCTTACTATGGGATTTCTTAAATCATTCAGTATAGAATTTAAAACTTTATAGAATTTGTAACTATGTACTATTAATATCTTAATCTTTTGCCTTATGTTATAGAGAAATAATTTTCCTCTGTGCTATATCCAAAAATGTTGCTTGATGGATTTATCATATATTATTATGTGATTCAGTAGCCACTAAGGCAGAATAGAATGAATTTAATAAGGGTTTAAAGAGACATTTTTGTTAACAACATTTGTTAACTATGGTGTGTGACAGTCTAGCATGCCAGAGTTTAATATATTTAGAATATACATAGTTTAGAATATTCAAATAATAAAGTTTGAATAAGAATATTCAAATAAGTTCCTTTTCTATCCCCAAATTCCAGAGTAGCAGTGTTTTAAGCGTTTATAGTAACATCAATTTTCTGTCAACATGTTTTGATAGCAAATATTATGTTACCTGTGTTCCTCCTATTATATAAAGTACGGTTTTACTATTGTATTAAGACTATATTTTCTTACTTCCGCCAAATATTTTGTATGAAATTTTCTTCACTATCAAATAGAGTTTCCATATACATTGAATGACAGATATGAATATGTAAGTATTCTTAATTCAGAAAATGAGGTACAAAAAATTAAAACCATCTCCCTGGAACTACCTTCTAATTACAAAACAAAACAAGAAGCCCAGAGCCCATAGGCAGAAAGCGTGCAGAGGGCTCATGTGGAATCGGCCATGTTTCTTACTGAGACCTACATTGTTTGAATGCACTGAATTACCCAGAGTGTGCACACTGATACAGCTATTCATTACCAACCTTCTCTGAAAAGGCAGAAACTGGCCCAGAAGAAAGAGTTAACAAGTTTTCACGAGACGAAATTGGGGGAGAAAATTAACCCGTGAGGAACTTCTAAGAAAGAACTGTGCAACTTTTTACCCAATATCTTCTAATGACTAAAAGGTGGCTTGGGAATCTTTTCTTCATCAGTAAAACCAACTCTAGGCCACCTACTGAAGTATGTTAGCTCTTCTTTGGTGAGAAGAATAGAATAATACAACTTCTACACTCATGTGTGAATATCAGTCTCGTTGTCTTACAGCTGCATTTCATGCCACATTCAAAAATCTAATTTGGACCATAGTTTAGGTCTTTCATATAAAAGTCTTCTCTGAAATCTGTTCCAAATTCTTTCCCTAAGTGACACAGTTTGAATATTCAACGTTCCCCCAAAGACTCCTACACGTGTGGTCCCAAAGGCTTGGTCACCATCCCCTGGCACTAGTTGGAGGTGGGGAAAATTTAGGACATGGGGTTAGTGGGAAGAAGTTAGGTCATTGGAGATGTGTCCTTGAGGGTTCATAGGACCCCAGTCCCTTCCCCTCTCACTCCCTCTCCATAATTACGTGAGAGACCCCCCTGCCATGTACTTCCACCATGATGTCCTAGGCCACCATGGGCCCAAAGCAACAGGGCCAAGTGACCAGGGACTGAAAACCTGAGCCAAAATAAACCTTTCCCACTTATAAAGTTGATTTGCCTTAGGTATTTGCTACAGTAATGGAAAGCTGCCTGACATTAAACAAGATAAGTGCGGTAGGAAACAAAACCAACCCTTTTTTGGACAATCTTATGATAGTTTGAACACTTGCAGTGGATTCTGGCTTCATGACTCTAGTAATTAGCAAATATGAACCATGCATTTATCAGGTCTCAGAAGGTAAAGTTATCAATCAGCTGACAAAGGATGTCACTTGCAACCCAAGCACCAGTGTCTAGAGGAAAAGTACTTTACACATTAAAAGTATTATTGTATTTTATAATAGCTTCCAGCAAAATCAGCAAATAGTGTAACACTAATGGACTTGCCCAGTGTCATTAATTAACTGTGTATGTAATGATTTAATCTTTTCATCACCTCAAAATGAATGTACCTTTGCCTAGTATCTGAACTAATGACTTGAAAATAAATAAATATAATGCTTAATTCTGTTGGTCTTAAAAAAAAAAAACAAACAACAAAAAACCTCTATGCAGTGGGCACAGTGGCGCACATCTGTAATCACACCATCTCCAGAGTCTGACGCAGGAGGATCACAAGTTCAAGGCCAGCCTCAGCAACTTAGCGAGACCCTGTCTCAAAATAAAAGAATACAAAAAGGTCTGGGGATGTTGCTCAGTGGTTAAGTGTCCCTGGGTTCAATCCATGATACCCAAATAAATAAATGAATAAAATCTATGCAACAACAGAAGAACCACCTTTAAAATTAAAACAAATATATATATGTAAAAAATGAATCTTGTTTCAAACAAGAGCAAAGCTAAAATTTCAAATAAGCTGAAAATTTTACTAACAACAAATTTCCCTGATTGCAGTTATTTCCAAATTTCCAACTCTAGACTAGATTGATAGTTTTATGATTAAAAAAAATCCTTAATCTCACTAGTTCATTTTCATTGGTTCTAAGAGGTCCAAGAGGACAAGTCTAGAGATGGAAAATATTCTTTATCCAAGACATAGGAATATCCATGGGGAAATTCCAGCTGAGACCTAGGAAACGGATCGTCCTGGGAGGGAGGGAAATGCAGAAGCCCACAACTGGACATTGAAGAACATGAAGTTACATTTAGAAAAGTGGAAACCACAGTAGTGAGAGAAGACGCCGCCGAGGTGCAGATGACAGAGGACAACGCGGAGTCAATCACACGAAAGCTAATCATCCCGAGGAGCAGGGTGCCCTCAGCCATGGTGAAACCCCACCAGGAGTCACCGGGAGTGAGCACTGGGCACAGCCACCGCACAGGGCAAGAGATGCGTTAGATGACGGTCGAGGACAGATGGTCAGGGTCATGGAGACATGGAGGCCTCCTGTGTGGACCTGTGATCTTGATACCGTGGTCACGAAATAAACAGAAATGTTAGAGCAACAGCTGTGCTAAAAAACAAAAACAAAAACATAAAATTATGAGATATGTTCTTCACAATTTTGTAACATGGTTTTAACATTTATCGTGGCCTTGGATGGATCAGCTATCTCTTTATTTCACCAATCTTTCTCTCATTTAAGTAATATTATAAATACAATTTCCTGCATCACCTAAACATATAGTGGGACTTAATCATCTAGTTATAGTGTAAAGTCCAAAACAGTGGAGAACTTTTTTAAAAAGAGAACTTGGGGTTGGGGAATAGCTCAGTGGTAGAGCAGTTGGATTAAATCCTCAGCATCAAATAAGTAAATGGGCACTTAAGATCCGTTCATTTGAACGCTGTTCCACCACTCTGAGTATCATGTGGCAATTTGCAGTGCCACCAGCAATGTATGAGTGTAACTTTTCCCCCCACAACACGAGCAAACACCTACACGCATGCATGTAGATTAAAGTTTTCTTCACAAATTAATCATGCAATGCTTCATAAAATATGTTTGCATTGTTTCTAAAATGTAACTCAAGTGTCCTTCATACTTCCTCTGAATTGCCTTAATAAATTCAATGTGAATTGAAACAAATTACACAAATAAAATCTAAAGGCTGTTAAAAATCATACTTAGGAGGCAAGTGTGCCACAGAGCCAATAACATTCTTTCAGGCCACATTCAGAAACAAAATGAATAAGAAATAGCCCTCAAATATATCTAATAACCCCTCCAGTGTTCCTGGTATGTCAACCCAAGGTTTAGTTTTTTTCTTAGAGAAGCTTTAAGTTTAAAAGAGACTGAATTTTTAATGAGTGGCCATTTAATAACCCTTTAAAAATCAGCAGTCGTGTTTCTGCTGGAAGAACAAATTGACCCCGAACAGTCTAAGACACACATCTCTCTGTTCGGGATGGAAGGGTCCCTAGCACAGCGGGGGGGAGGGGGAGCAGGTGAGAGTACACCTGGAGAAAGGGAAAGTACCAGTTGTTAGAGGGAAAGGCAGATCATAGTTGCCTGTCACATTTGTTGCTAATTATAACAATCAGCTTCCAGGACAACCTAGGATAGTGACACTCAGTCAGAAGCAGGTCCTCACGACTTCCCCCGGGCTCCTCAGCCCCTGCCTTCCCCTCCTGGGGAGTCAGGTCCTTCTTCCTTCCTCTGACCCTTTCCTCACGCCATTAACAAAGAGCTCTCGTCTTGGGACTGAGCAAACTTACCGTGAGAAAAGTATGAGGATACATAGAGAAGAAACAGTATCCTCTATTTAAGCAAATAAGCTATACATGGTGAATAAACGCAAAAATAGATATCATAAAACAAAAAATTCTATATACTAACTAAAATAAAATGACTATATGTGTGATTTGACTTACTCTGTGCTGATTCTTTTTTATTTTAAATTTGCTCTTTTTAGATATATATGACCGTAGAATGTATTTTGGAATGTTATACATATAGGGAGCATGATTTATTCTAATTAGAATCCCATTCTTGTGGTTGTACAAGATGGGGAGTTACTCTGGCCATGCAATCAAGTACAAAGCTAGGAAAGTTATGTCCAATTAATTCTACTGTCCTTCCTATTCCCCTCCATTCATTCCCCTGTGTCTAATTGAATGAACTTCTATTCTTCTCCTTCCCACTCTCACTTGTTGTGAGTTAAGATCTAAATATCAGAGAGAATATTTGACGTTTGGATTTTGGAGATTGGCTTATTTCATTAGCATAATATTCTCCAGTTCCATCCATTTACTGGCAAATGCCATGATTTCACTCTTCTTTATGGCTGAGTAATATTCCATTGTGTATATATACCACATATTCTTTATCCATTCATCCATTGAAGGACACCTCGTTTGGTTTCATTGCTTGGCTGTTGTGAATTGAGCTGCTATAAACACTGATGGGCTGTATCACTGTAGTATACTGATTTTAAGACCTTTACCCAAAGAAATGGGACAACTAGATTAAATGGTGGTCCTGTTCCAAGTTTTCTGAGGAAACTCCATACCACTTTTCATAAAGGCTGCACCATTTTGCAGTGCCACCAGCAATGTACAAGTGTAACTTTTCCCCCACATCCTCACCAACATTTATTGTTACTTGTATTCTTTATAATTGCCATTCTGACTAGAGTGAGAAGGAATCTCAGTGCCGTTTTAATTTTCAATTCTGTAATTGCTAAAGATGTTGAACATTTTTTCATATATTTTTCAACCATTCGTATTTCTTCTTCTGTGAAGTGCCTTTTCAGTTCCTTTGCCCATTTATTGATTGGGGCATTTGATGTTTTGGGGTGTGAAGTTTTTTGAGTTCTTTGTATATCCTGCAGATTAATGCTCTATCTGAGGTGCAGGTGCCAGGTATTTTCCCCCATTCTGTAGGCTCTCTGTTCATGTTCTTGATTGTTTCCTTTGTTGTGAAGAAGATTTTTAGTTTGATACCACCTCATTTATTGATTCTTGGTTTAAATTCTAGCACGTATTGAGGAAGTTGTTTCCTAAGCCCACATGATGGAGAATTGAGCCCACTTTTTCTTCTAGTAGGCACAGGATCTTTGGTCTAATCCTAGGTCCTGGGTCCACTTAGCGTTGAGTTTTGTGCAGGGTGAGAGATAGGGGTCTGATTTCATTTTGCTATTGTGGATTTCCAGTTTTTCCAGGACCGTTTGTTGAATGGGCTGTCTTTTCTCCAATGTATGTTTATGCCATTTTTTGTCTAGTATGAGAGAACTACATGTGGGTTTGTCTCTGTGCCTTCTACTCTGTACCATAGGTCTTCAAGTCTGTTTGGGTGCCAATACCATGGTCTTTCTAATACTATCACTCTGTAGTATGAGTTAAAGTCTGGTAACATGATGCCTCCTACTTTACTTTTCTTACTAAGGATTGCTTTAGCTATTCTGGGCCTCTCATTTTTTCCAGATGAATTTAATGACTGCTTTTTCTATTTTTGTGAAGAATGTCGTTGGAATTTTAATAGGAATTGCCCTAAATCTATATGGCACTTCTGAAAGTATGGCCATTTTGAAAATATTAATTCTGCTCCTACAAGAACATGGGAGATCTTTCCATTTTCTGAAGTCTTCTTTAGTTTCATTGTGTGTGTTTATGGTCTATAGTTTTCACTGTAGAAGTCTTTCACCTTTTTTGTTAGATTGATTCTCAAGAATTTGGGGGTGTTTTTTTGAGGCTATTATGAATGGGACAGTTTTTCCAATTATTCTTTCAGCTGACTTGTCACGGGTGTATAGGAAAACAATTGATTTGTGGATATTGATTTTATATCCTGCTACATTGCTGAGTTCATTTGAGTTCTAGTTTTCTGGGGGAGTTTTTTGGGTCTTCTAAATATAGATTTCTAAATATAGAATCTGTATGGTCCTGAGCTTTTCTTTCCATGTATAATACCCTGAGTTACAAATCCTCATGTCATCCTCAAATAGGGATGATTTGAGTTCTTCTTTGCCTATTTGTATCCCTTTAATTTATTTTGTCTAATTGCTCCAGTTAGAGTTTTCAGGACTATGTCGAAGAGAAGTGGTGAGAGAGGGCACCCTGTCTTGTTCCAGTTTTTAGAGGGAATGCTTTCAATTTTTCTCTGTTTAGAATGATGTTGGCCTTGGTTTTAGTCTATACGGCTTTTACAATGTTGAGGTGTGTTCTTACTATTCCTAGTTTTTCTAGTGTTTTGAATATGCATGGACACTGAATTGTGTCAAATGCTCTTCTGCATCTATTGAGATAATCATGTGATTCCTGTCTTTAAGACTGTTGATATGATAAATTACATTAATTGACTTTCATACTTTGAACCAACCTTGCATCCCTGGGATAAACCCCACTTGATCATGGTGCACTACATCTTGTTAATATGTTTTTGTATGTGATTTGCCAGTAATTTATTGAGAATGTTTGCATCTATGTTCATCAGGGATATTAGTCTGAAATTTTCTTTCCTTGATGTGTCTTTGTCTGGTTTTGGTATCAGGGTGAAACTAACTTCATAGAATGATTTTGGAAGGGTTCCCTCCTCTTGTATTTCATGGAATTCTTTGAGGATTATTGGTATAAGTTCTTCTTTGAAGTCTGGTAGAACTCAGCTGAGAATCTGTATGCTCCTGGGCTTTTCTTTTTTGGTAGGGTTTTGATGCCATCTTTAATTTCATTGACTGAAATTGATCTGTTTAAATTTTCTCTGTCATCTTGATTCAATGTGGGTAGGCATGGTGGTGCCTATAATCCCAGATGCTCGGGAGGCAGGGCAAGTTCAAGGCCAGCCTCCACAACTTGGTGAGACCCTGCTTCAAAATTTAAAAAGGGCTGGGCATGTAGTTCAGTGATATGGGCACTTGCCAAGCACGTGTAACACCCTGGGTTACAAATCCTCAGCAGGAAACAGAAAAAATCAGAAAATATAATTATAAAATATTAGACAAATAACAGTCTAAACAGCATGGTGCTCAAAAATAAATAACATTGTCCTCAGTGTTCTAGTAAAATTGTCATGTAATTTAATATGTATATGATATACATATTCAGAATAGATACTCAAATTCTTATGTACTATTAATACAGCCATGGTCACTATTTACAGAACCTTGACCTAGTCTCCAATTCCATAAACAATGCAGTATGCCAGGCAGTTCATTTACTGAAATGTGTTCAAGTAAAACAGCTTTGGGATGCAGAATCAGATACAGGCTTTGCAAGAACCACAAAGATAGAAGGTTCCCACTTAAGAAAAAAAAAATCACAAAACTACGGGTACGAAATTAAATATAACAACGACTATTTATTTGAAGGGGAAAATAAATCACCAAGGATTTCAATTGTGTAAATTCTAATACACAAATATTATTTGTTCAAGAAAATAAGATTTTTACAAATAAAATTTCGGATGGTACCCATCTCTATAATAATTTTTTCCTACATTTTCAATCTTTTGATCACTTTATATGACAAAAAATTACAGTATGTTTATAAAGAAACTAGACAAGAAATTTAGTGTCTCTTCAAGCATAATTAATTAAAATTTATTTTGAAAGTTTAATGATGATTCTTTTAGCTTCTTGTTATATTATACATTATTAGTAATTCCATTGAAAGTTCTGTTGATAACTTTGTAAAACTAACCAATTTAGTGTTTGCACAAATAACTGTAGGATTATTATTATTTTGCATACACAAGGTTCTAGCTCTCCACATTTATTTATTTTTAACCTTTTTTTTTTTTTTTTGCCATCATTTCCTTGCTCAGCACCATAATACATGTTCATATGGCCCTGACACCTTCTTTCCAGATTCTGGGGAGAGCAGGAGGGGACAGAAGCCATTCCTAACCAGTGTGCCATCACTGCTAACTCTGCATGAGACTGTGAACCACATAAACCAATCCCCCTGAGTCAGAATAAACACCCCCAGTCTGACCTCTCTTCAAGTGATCACCAAAAATACCATTTGGCATAATGATATTGAGTGGGGGGTACATATGCTGATTACCGTGATTGTATGTTATATTTATATGTTAAATGTTATACTTATATGTTGTATTTACATATGTCATAACATGTCAAATCGTCTACTTAATATACCAGCACTTTATTATAGAGTATTGACACTTCAATAAATTTTGACTCAAAAGAAATACACCAGGAAGCACCTAATTAGGAAACAGAAAACACATATTTAAACAGAGAAGATTTGACGTGAAAAATAATTAACCAAAATGAGAAGTAATGGCAAAGATATAAAGAAGATGCTAATGGGAGCGCTGGGTTTGAGGGAGATCACACAGGGAAGGATAAATATGGACGAGGTACTCTCCTCAAGTCCAGTTAAGACCTTGTCAGAAAATTACACTCACAACTCAGCTCAGGACAGAGAGACCCCTGGGAGGCCTGAGGCAGAGCTGATCCATAGTGTTTGGGCAAGTAGGAAATGCAAACAAAATAACCCTTCAAGTTGCAGGTGAAACAAACCTGCAAACATCACAGAAGAAGTCAGGTTGTCAGGAATTCATTCTCTGGTAGGCACCTGGGCCAGGGAAGTTAGTATCCATGCAGGAAGTCTGTGCACCAGCCCAAGGGCATGAGATCGGCCAGAGCTGATTGGAGCTGTGTAGAGGAAGGTCGGTGCCAGAAGATAGCTGACCAACAGAGCTGAGCAAGCTTCATCATCAAGAAGGAAGAGAGCGGGGCTGGGGCTGGGGCTGGGACTGGGGCTCAGCGGTGGAGTGTTCGCCTAGCACACACAAGGCTCTGGGTTCGATCCTCAGCACCACAAAGAAATAAATAAGTAAAATAAAAGGTATGTGTCCATCTACAACTAAAAAATAAATATAAAAAAAGAAAAAAGAAGGAAAAGAGATTTCTGTCACCCCATCCACCCATCTTCTTAAAGTTTTGCAAGCCAGTGTGATAAGACAAGACAAAGAAATAAAAGGCATCCAAGTTAGAAAGGAAAAAGTTAAACTATCATTATTCAAAAATAGTATGATCATCTGTGTAGAAAATATTATGAAATTTACCCCAAAAGCTAGACAAATTAAAAGTTGAGTTTAGCAGGGTGCAGTGGTGCAGGCCTACCTATAATCCCAGCAACTCAGCAGGCTAAGGCAGGAGGATCACAAGTTCAAGGCCAGCCTGGGTGACACAGTAAGATTCTATCTCAAGATTAAAAAGAAAAATGGTTGGGGTTGTAGCTCAGTGGTCATTCACCCCTAGATTCATCCCCAGTACCTCAAAAAAATGAGTTTAACAAGATCATCATATCCAAATTTAATACTTAAAAAGTAATGATTTTATTTTTATGGATTTACAATGAATAACCAGAAATTAAAATTAAAAGATGTGGTGCCATTTATACAAGCACCAAAACTAAGAAATATTCAATTATAAAACTGACAACAGGCATGTAAATATCTCTACTTAAATATATAAAACATTACAAAGACATATTACAGAAGACCTAAATAAATGAAGAGATGCACCCTGTTCATGGACTGGAAAATTCAGTAGCATTAAGATGACATTTCTCCATGAATCAATCCAGAGATTCTACATACTCCCAAACAAACCTCAGCAAGCTTTCTCATAAAATTGACCAATTAATTGTAAAATTCATCTAAAAATAGCCCAAACAACTTGGGGATGAAGACGGATTTGGAGTATTTAAACAAACAATAAGACTTATTATAAAGATACAGCACTCAAGACAGTGTGGTATTGGCATAAAGATAGAGAACCATCAATGAAACAAAAAGTGATGTTAGAAATGATTCCACATACCTGTGGGAAATTGACTTTTGACAAAATCTCAAGAGGGAAAGAACTGTTTGTCAACTAATGGTACTCAAATAACTGGATAGCCACAGTGCAAAAAAAAAAAAAAAAAACCCACAAAAACTTCAATTCCTACTTTATACTACATACATACATTGCAAAAGAACTGTAAAGGAGACTGTCGTGGGTTATGGTTATTAACTTGATTGTGGTGAGGGCTTATGTGTATATGCATACATTAAAACAGCAAATTGTACACCTCAAATATGTGTAACTTGTGGCTTGTCAATTGTACTTCAATAAAGTTGTTTTTAAAACTGAGGTATTTGTGTGCACTCATCACCTAAGTGTCTTTCAGTGAATACACTCAGACACACAAGTGCGCATTAGATATATTTAACAGGCACTTGTATTCATAAAACAGAGCTTCTATTATCACCACTTGCTGGTTCTCATCACAAATTTACACGAGCACTTTATGAAAGATGGAATGTGTTCACGTGTGGGAATACTGTTCCAAATGAAAAAGCACTGCTTCTCGGAAATTGAGAGGAGATGTGTGGCTTTTGACACAGTCTCAAGAGAGAAAGAACTGTTGGGATTCAGGCAGTTGGAGAGAACAAGGGGGCTGACTGGCCACAAAGAATGCCTGTTCTTGCCACCAGTGCCCACACAGTAGGGTGATTAGCCAGTACCGTGTCCAGGGGTTCAGAACTATAGACTCCATGATCCTGAGCAGCAAGAATATGGGAGATAGTAGGATCCATGGAACCAAAAGGAAGTGTCCATAGCTTTGCATCTGATCCCTTCTATTTACATGAAGAAATCAAGGCCAGGGGAGATGAAATAACTTGTCAAAGTTCGGGTGATGGCACAGGAGATCTAGGACCCTGGTTTCTTGTGATCCAGATCCTGTGCCCTTCTCTTAGTGCCCTAGCACCACCCTTTGAGCATCTCTCCCCCCTCGTACCCATTAATCATTTCCTTGGATAAAAGCATCTTCTTCTTTCATTTTGCATTAAGTGCGGTTTTGTTTAGCTCTAATGAAAAAAATACCCCTGCAATTTCTCCCTTTGTCAAACCTATCCTCAGACTCCAAAGTTGACCTTTCTGAAAATTAGCTATTTAATTTATACACACTTGGACAATGTCCCCTGGCTTTGCACCTGTTTCCTTACACCTCATTTTCCACTCTCTGCGATGAAGACAATAGTCTCTGTTCTTCATCTAGAATAATTGTTTGAAACGCTCTTGACAAACAAGAGTACCAGGCTAAGGGTCGTTTTAATAGCAAAAGACTTTTTAAAGACCAGAAGAATATGCAAAATTCCTGGCACCTCAAAATTATATACTACAATCCTGAAAGAATTTAATTAGTTTAATTTTACACTTATGTATTTATTTTTTTCTTTTCATTTTCCTTTCTAATTTCAAACCATTTTATTCTCAAACTACAGAAAAGCTTTAAAAAGATTAAAATCGTATAATGTGCACAAAGCCCTGGGTTTGATTCCCAGCAGTGCTAAATTAAATAAAAATAAAATACCCATAAACTCACCAGCCAGATGTAACTACTTCAAATATTTAGCATTTTTACATATATAGTATATATATATATATATATATATATATATATATATATATATATCAACCAACACACTTAATAAAGATTAACTAATGAGTTTTAGACAAAAGCTATAACATAGAAATCATATTATTTGTAAATTGTATGACTTCTTTCAATTAATATATAATCCTTTCCCCATAACAGAAATTATTTGCAAAATCATTCCTAAGAGATACATATTATTTAATCATATGGTCATACCATTATTTAATCTTTCTTCCGTTGCTGAATACATTATTTCTAAGCTTTTATTATAAATGTGAGATCAATTATATGCATATGAATCATTGTTAGCGTTTCTAATATTGTCATAAGATACATTCCTGGAAATGCAACATTAAGTTTGAAATTTTTAAATTTTCCAGTGATAGGTGGGCTTACTCGCTAATTCAAATTTACATAGTTCTTCTTAAAAAGATTGTGTGCCACTTGGAAAGTAGGAATGGGACGCATACAAAGTGTGTTTTTTCATGCATAAGCAGCTTTCAGGAATAGCAGCTATTTAATTTTAAACATTTTGCTTTATTTTCCTTTATAGTAATAGTGGAATCAAGTTTGCACACAAATTCCCAGGATCTGGACATTCTGGTGGATCTGAAACGGGAAGCTGGCATTGCTTACAAGGCCAGTGCCTAGAAGATCTGTTTAAGATAAATGTTTAATAAGGGCACGAGCGCATGGCGTCACCATGGTGACAAAGTGAATCTGGGAATGCTAAGCGAGGAGCCCAGGTTGAGTAAAGAAAGAGGCTGAGGATACAGTGGAAAAGACTCAGCCAAGAAGGATCCAAGGGCGTGGCTTGGACAAAAGCCACCGGAACCGCTAGAGCACGAGTTTCCAGTTAAATCACGCAAATGCCGCGTGTAGTTTGCTCTCACGACTTGCATCTGCTTGCCAGACCCCTGGCGAGCTGGTCAGGGTGCCCACCAAGTGCTCTTCGTGACTCGGGGCAGACCCCAGAAACTGCCAGGTGCGCCCAGAGTGCCTATAGGTGCTGCGCTGGGCCTGGTTGTGCAGCGCCAAGGCTGCGGGCGAAGGGGTGGGATTGGGGGAGCCCAGTCTGCACCCAGAGCTGCTGCTGGCTGTGCTATGTGATTCTGCAAGCTGTATACGGGGTAAAATGGGAGGAGTTCATAACCCGCTTGAATCAAAATGTGAAATATGATATATCCAGAACTATGTAATGTTTTGAACAACCAACAATAAAAAAAAAAAAAAAAATCCTCAAATACCGTGAGACATCTGCCTGGGAAGATGGCACAAAAGACTCCAAGGAAAAGGTGGCTCCAGAGGAAAGACGACACCCTTTGCAACTCCTGCACGAGCCGCGCCTGGAGTTGAAAATGCGTGTGCCCGTTGTTTGGACGCACACTCATTGGGTTGGAGAAGATGTTCATTTCCGTCGTGCCCCTCTTTAGAAGGAAAGGCCAAATGGTGGGATGAAAGAACCCGGTGCTGGACGTCTCCGCGTTGAAATGGGGGATTGGTGACTCTTGGTTTCCTCATCTGTCCTGTGAGGTCCCTCCCCCAAGGAGCTGTTGTGAGGACAGTCGTACCCAACGGAGCACTGGGAACATCATAGACCCCTGATAGAATATAGTGCTAGTGTCAGCATTATTTATGAATCAGCTTAAGAGATACTGAAGTATTTCCCAGGTACTTATTAGTTTAGATTCATAGGACAAAAGGCAAAGTGGGCCCAAGTCTGGATGAGTATGATAATTATTTGAGAGGAGAGGATTTCTTCCTTAAATATTTCCACTACCAAGCTACACGTGCTTTTGCCAGTGTACACATTGACTTGCAGACTAAGAAGTCGGCTGTGATTGCATTTTAAACCTTGGAATTGTGTCGTCTTTAAGGAAAAATCACATCCGGACTGCTCTTTCAATTGGTGGCTAGAGCAGGAACTCCACTCCCCTGAGCTCACAGGAAGTCACCCAGGGCTTGCGCTGTGACAGGTTTCCATTCAGTGGGGACGGCTGGACCCTGAGATTTTGCTCTCACCACCTCCTAGGCAGTGCCTGCCCCATCCACTATGGCACAGGACTCAACCAGGAGGGCCATTCTTCCCTCAAGGGGACATGTAGCAGTGCCTGGAGACACCTTTGACTGTCACAACTGCAGGGAGATACGGCTGGCCTCTATTAGATAGAGGCCAAGATGCGGCTCCACCGTCCTACAACACACAGGATGGTACTCCTCTCAAAGAACTGTCAGGCCAAAGTGTCAATAATGCCCCCAATGCCAATTACAGCAACATTGAAAAACCCAGGAGTAAACGAACCTAGCCATCAGAGTCTCCCTCACTTAATGCAGACACCTAGCAGGAAGAACAAAATGCACAGTCCTTGACTTATGACTGGATTTAAAATTTGTTTTTTAAAAAGAAAGGAGAGGAAACAAAAGAAGCTTATGGAGATGGAAATAACATTTAAAATAGGTACTTCACCCCCAAAGTAATGACCACCGTGGAAAGTACAGCCCACAGAGGGTCACACAAACCAGATGCCCCCTCAGGGCAGGGGCTAGTTCTGCTATGTGGACGGATGGTTGTGAGGCCCAGGGGCCTGGCACAGTGAAGATGCTCATCTCACCAGGATCACACCAAAGGCGTGATGTGTCTACACGGGAGGTGTCCACAAGTGACGTGTCTACATAGGAGGAGGTGGCTTGAGGGCTTCAGAGCTGCCTACCCTGGGAAGCACAGGTAACTGCCCGGAGTTAAGAGGAACGGGGTGGCTGTCGGTCATAGGTGCAGGGCCAGTGCTGCCCCCTCCCCCCCCATGCTCTTACTATCCAGGACACCAGCCCATCATTTCAAAACACCCTTTTCTAACTTGTCCTACTCCTCCACTGACATCTGACAGATTGTTTTCGGGCAAACTAAGGTCTGACTCTTAGAATGAAATCAATCACCGTGTTTATCCATAGATTTCCTTTTCCTGAATTTCCCGGTACCTCAAGGAGCTTATTTTTGTAAGTTGCTTGAAGAGTCAGCAAAGATATTTTCATCATATTCATATATAAAATCAGCACCAGCTGTATTCAGAATTTAATTGACCCACTTGGGCAATCATTCATGAAACACAATAATTTATTTTAGGTCAAGAGAAAGATAAAAGACAGAGGTTGGAGTTTAAATGAGAAACAAATCAAGATTATAGAGAGGGTTTATCACTTTTAAATGGCGTAAGCAAGGTTCCTTGAAAAGAAAAATTAGTCTTCTAAACTCAGAGTGAATGTGAGCAGACGTGCACCTCACACAGGCCAGAGCTATCATATGTCATGGGGCTCTCGGGGCATCCAAATGTGGCCGTCTAAACACCGAACAGAAGCTCCCTGTTCCAGTTTCCACCACAAAAATATAATGTGCGTGGCCTTTTGTGTGATGCTGGCGAGATCAGAGGAGTGAAAATGAGTTGGACCTCACATCTGCCAAGGGAAAGTGGACACTCAGCTACCCACCCAGTGGGTGAGGCCACGCTTTGTGGTCTTAAGATCAGGAAAAAAAAAAAAAAAGATATGTCCTCAAACAGAAAGGAGAGAAATTAATGGAATTCAGAAATCAGGAGTCTGATGGGAGTCTTTTGTGTGTATTTTTAAACCAAAGTTTGAAGATGGTTATCTATGTAGATTAACTTCACTAAGGTTCAGAAAATATGAAAGTGTTATCTCCTTCACATTCTCTGACCTTTCTCCAATTTCCAAGTCAGTTAATCAGTATTATTAAGCACATATTATGTTGCATAATAGGACCAGGTCTGTAACCAAATGCCGGGATGGAAAAGGCCTAAATTCCTTTTAAATGACATAGAACGGAGGTTAGAGAGTGAATCATTCGTGAAGGTTTTTTTTTTTTTAATCTACTGAGAGCAAGGGAGTGAGTGAAAAGACCCGAGGGCACTGTCGTCTTCACTTTGCCCTGAGTTGTGTGATGGGCATAGAGAGAAGGCCTCTGCCTGGTTGTAAAGTGCTTCGCGGCTCCCCCCACTGGGTAGTGACCACCGTGGGCCGTCTCCGCATCGCTGTGAACCTCACAGCAGAGTGGAAATGTCCACATGATGAAGAGCAAAGGTGCCTTTTGGCCACGTGACGCTTTTCATTCTTGAAGCCCTGGTCAGTTTCATGTCCATCCACAGAGTTTGGGGATTGTCAGGAACCTCCCCGAGCAGGCAGAAAGGATTGTGGGAAGCAGGGCCGGATTTTATCTGCCTTTGTATCTCTCCACCCATCCATACCTGGCTCGCCCATAATTAAATGGAGGCCAAATCAGGGGAAGCCGATCTACAAATGCTAAATGAATTCCTTAAGTGGTCTTTGTAGGAGAATGCTGGCCTTTTAAAAGGAAACAATTAGGAAGAAAGAGGTGGCCTCACCTCTCCTCCCGTTTACAAGGTTTACAAGCTGGGGAGCAAAAAGCAGGTTTGAGCTGTGTCAACACCAACCATTGTTTCCACGAGGCTACAATTTTCGTGATATTTTTTAAGGATGCAAAATAAGGTTAGCTGGAACATGCAATTCTAATCCTTTCAGTTGCTTATCACTCTTCAAACATTCAATAGCCGCCCTTAATACCATTACCTCTGGGACAACATTTGAGCAGGCCCCTGCAATCTAAGGACAAGAGACCCAGGAGAAAGAGTGTGGTTTAAAAGCCTGGTTAAAGATTAACACAAACAGTAATAAGAAGGTTCTCAGGAAAGAAGCAGGCCAGCTGTGGCTGAGCCCTGCTACCTGCTGCGGGTTGCTAGGCAACGTGGGCCTGCCACTGCCCCTAGGGTGTTTCACTTTACAGAGGATTTTTGAAGGGGAAGAGGGGGAGGGGGGGATGGCTCCGAGTGAAACTGATGTAGCTCCATATATATCCATAGGAGTTGTTGTGTTATTTCTTTTTAATAGGGAAACGATGTCACTCAGGCCTTTCAAAGGTAGAACGTACTCTGTAAAGCAGATTTTTTTTTTTTGTATGTAGCTGACAAAAATCTAGCAATAACACGGAGTTTTAAAAGTGACATTTTGACTCTAAGGGAGGAATTATTTGCAATTTGTTTTGAACAGAAGCTTAGTTCATGTCAGTGGTGAACCTCCAGACAATCATTAGTTTAAACTGCCTGCTATGTGTTTAAAAATTTCAGTCAATTTAGAGCTGATCTGAATTGCAAATGGGATGGTAATAAGCCATTAGGGAACTGCCTATCTCTGTTTTGCACTTACAACCCTCTGCTTTAAGGAGTTCCAACTACACTGAAATATGAAAATATCATTTTAATCATGCGCACTGTCGACAAACACAGAAATGCTGGAGATTCACAAGTGGGAAAGTGGCGTTCAGAGGCTAAACACAGGAAGCCGTGACGAGGACGAAGAGCCACGTAGAACCTTCGCTGCAAATTATGTACAGTAGTAAGTTTTTCCAAAAACAAATATTCAGTTTTGTTTGTAATGCAACACGGCTCTCCAAGCCCAACATCTGGATAAATTTATTTTCTTTGGATTTTGGAATTACAGTTAGCCCAAACCTTTTTTTTTTTTTTTTTTTTTTTATGAGGTCACTTGGGAAATCAAGGGAACTGCTTCTATGGTCAGATTTCAGCTTGCAATACACATAATAAGCTTTTAAGGTGCTTATCAATAAGAACTCTTCTCTAAACAGCCTGTTTCAGGATTCTAGAATACTCTATGTTGACGCTAGTCTCAGAGCCATCCATGCCAAGAAGTATTTTATTTTCTCAAAGTGATTCAGTTCAGATATTAGTGCAAACATACATTGTGAAGGATGAGGTGGAATCTCACCCAATCCTTAGGTTTCTCCATTGTCAGCGATACAGTTAATTGAACAGAGAAGCGAGAATATGAGGTGACCTCTCATATTTTCAGCGGGTAAGGTTCTTGACTCTTAGACGCTGGTTTCTCAAGCCATTTGATCTCAAAGGAAGGCAGGACCAACCCACAGAGGAGCTGAGGCCTGGGCAGCCAGCTGTGTCCAGTGACTTGATACTGGTCTTTCAGCCTCGGAACTACACACATTTCTTCCAGTTTGTCTTCACTGGACTTGACTTTGCTTCACCTGTATTAACAGGACCCCAGAAATTCCATCGCTGCCATTTGTAGGAGTCTTTGGGAAATATGGAGATTTGCGAGTGATCCATTCATGACATGCTTTCTCTCCACCAATTAAACATTTGCTAAGATGAAGACAAAGTGCGACATCATTGGTAAATAAAGAAAAAGATAGAATTTGAATAGGGCTGGGTAGGGGGGGGGGTGCTAGTTAGAATTTAACTCCAGGGGCCTAGTTACCCACCAGGTCAGGGTTCTGGCCAAGCCCAGTGTTTGTTCATTCCCTTGAGAAGGGAAGGCCAGGGCATGAACTGTGACATCAGTTATGTGGGTGCGCGCAGAGCCTCTCGAGTGTCAGCTTGTCCGCCACATCTGGACTCAGAACGATAAAAGATGGAATGAAATAGAATTTTAAAAAGAAAAAAAAATGTCCCCAAACACAGCCTCCCTTTTTTCTCACACTACATCATTTCACTCAATTTCAGATTATTCCTCTTCAAACCATCCTTATGATCAGGAGAGGCTCCAGCCAGCGGGCAGTGTGACGTGGTAGTGGACCAGTGAGGCCCAGGAGTGGGCCAGGTGAACCCACCAACAGGGGGCGCTGCTCCTCTGCCCCCACGAGGCTTTCCTTTCTTTCCTCAGCCATTCACTGACTCAGCAAATGTTCTGGGGGTCTCCTTTGGGTGCACGGAATTGTACTGGACAACCCAGGAACATAGACCAAGCCAGACCATGGACCCTGCTCCCCAGGAATGGACTGAAGGAAGCCAAGTTCAACGTGAGTTGGTGCGATCGGGATGGAGGTGGAGATGTAAGTGGCACAGGCAGCAGACCTCGAGGGCCTGTGGGTCAGCATCCTCAAGACCTGTGGCTGTGGACTCAGAAGGGCTCAAGGGCAGACTGTGCCCTGAACTTGAGAGACGCTGCGCCTCTGGAATAACCCGTTTCGCCTCAGCTCAACATGGAGAACTTTGTGCCCTCCTCGGCTGCCTACCTTCTCCACGGAGCTGTTTTCAATCTTCTCAACTCTCAAAACCTCCAGCTTCCTATTCTTCCCCTCACTTGCAGACGATGATCTCAATTCCCATCCTGCAGAGAAAATGAAAGCCATCAGCTGGAAACCCACTCAACTTCCTGCCGCCAGCCTACACAGCGAGCAGGATCCAGACCCTCACGCTCTGGGCTCCCTCCACGAAGTCCTGCTCCCTGCACTCCCAAGCCCTGCCGCAGGCGCCCTGGCCCCTTGGCTGTCTCCCAGAGATCCTCCTATTGATTACTTCCCTGCTCCATCTTTCAATGTCAAGCCTTCCCCTCTGCTGCCCTGGGCTCCTGAGCTTGCAAGATTGTGCAAGTCTCTACTCTCTTACAAACAAGGACAATAACGAAAACCCTCCTTCAACGTCCTGTGCTCTCTGCTCTGTCCTCCATCACCACTGCTAGTCACAGGTAGCTGCTGAAATTCAAATTGATGAAAATTAATTGAAATTTAAAACATTCCTCAGGGGCACTACCACATCTCAAATGGAGAGTGGCAAATACAGAGGACACACAGGACTAGATGCGTACCCAGGAACCCGGGGACAGGGCCTGCAGCTTCTGTGTCCTCCACGATAGTCCAAATTCATTGTGCACAGATGGTGCCGATCACTTTGTGTATGCTACATAAGGAGTAGTGTATGCCATTGGACGCTGAAAGACAAGCAAGTATTTAGCATGCACACCCAATAAGCACTATCAGAACCTTGCCCAGAACCTGGGAGGGAGTAAGTCGCAGAGTCTTGGGCTAGAGCTCAAATCTTCCAGAATGGGTTCAGACGAATCACACTATTCTCAGAATGTCCAAAACCACTTCTCAAGATTTGAACAGTAGGGCTGGGGATGTGGCTCAAGTGGTAGCACGCTCGCCTGGCATGCGTGAGGCCCGGGTTCAATCCTCAGCACCACATACCAACAAAGATGTTGTGTCCACTGAAAACTGAAAAATAAATACTGAAATTCTCTCTCTCTTCTCTCTCTCTCTCTCTTGCTCTCTCTTTAAAAAAGAAGATTTGAACAGTAATACTGATGTTCATATCTACCTTCATAGAATTATATAGGCACTTAATTTGAGGAGTAAATTTCTAAAAATTTTTTTCAAAGGAGAGAGAGTGAGAGAGAGAATTTTTTTTTTTTGTAGATAGACACAACACAATGCCTTTATTTGTTTTTATTTTTTTTTAATGTGGTGCTGAGAATGGAACCCGGGTCCCGCCCATGCTAAGTGAGGGCTCTACCACTCAGCCACAATCCCAGACCCAAGGAGTAAATTTTTTAAAAAATGCAAAAACACATTTCCCTTCTATCCTACTCCCCCCCTTCCCCGACACACAGAAAAAATCAGAATAAAACTGCAACTAAAGTCACAGGCAGTTACAAATCCAGACGCCCATCAATCAAACCTACCTGAAGAGTTGAAGTTTCCTGTGTGGCCCACTCATAAAGCCTGGCCTGCACGTGGCTGCCTGGTCACTGGCCTTACTGCTCATATGGTCATGGAGTGGTCACAGAAAATCAAGTAAAATCCAGTGCTCACGTCACAAATTGAGGATGCAGGGGGTTGCTCACAATGACCTCTTGGAGACTTGCTGCTGCTGCTGCTGCCTGAGAGTAGGTAGAGGCTCAGGGGTGCCCTCAAGCCCCATCCCAGAGCCAGGGTCTTGAGGAGAGCAGGCTCCTGTCTGGGCTGTCCCCAGCCAGGGAACCTCTGTCTTCCCTCACCAGCTTCACTGATCCTCTCACTGGGCCCAGACTCAGACATATCCAAAGCCAAAGGCTTCACCATCTACAACAACCAAATTTTTTTTGGGGGGGGGATATTTTATTTTTATTAATTCATATGAATTATATAAACTAATGGGATTTAGTGGGATATTTCAACACATGCATATAGTAGACACTGATCAAATTCAACTTTTTTATGCTCCCCCCCCCATCAATTTTTTAATTTAAATTTATTTGTAGAAATGCGACCATCTTGAGTTAGTGTGGCCAGGGGAGGAACACGTTTCTGCCTGGTCTTCCCCACTCTGTACATCCTTCAGCCTTTTCCGCTCCACAGACACACACCCACGGAAGATTCCCCACTCCCCAGACTAAAGGCTGATTTTGCTACCCCAGGATTTAGCCCTCTAAACACCGTTGGCAATGGGAATCTTGGTCCACGACAACGTTCACACACATAATGAAATAATATAGAGCTGGCATTTTCCAAATATATTTACCTATCTCCCAATCATTAGGATGGCTCCTACCAAAATAAAAAATAAAACAGAAAATAACAAGTACTGACAAAGAGGTGGAGAAATTGGAACCATTGTTCGTTGTTGGCAGGAATGTATCATGGTGCAACCAACATGGGAAACAGCATGGCGGTTCCTCCAAAAAACTAAAAATGGAACTACAATATGACTCACGGTTCCATTTTTGGATATATCCTCCAAATAATTGAAATCAGGGTCTCCAAGAGCTGTCTGCACACCCGGGCTCATAGCAGCAACTATTCACAACACCAAGGGGTAGAAGCAACCTCAATGTCCTTCGGCAGAGGAATGGACCAGCCAAATGGACCAGACAAAGGGGTACAAACGCACAATGGACTCACTCAGGCCCCAAAGGGAAGGGAATTCTGACATATGCCAACATGGGTGCATCTAAAGGACATTATGATGTGAAGTACAGTCAGTCCCCAACGGAAAAATACCCTGGGGTTCCATTTCTAAGCGGTAGCTAGAGTAGTCAAACTCAGAGGCAGAACGTGAAATGCTGGTGTCTAGGGCCTGCAGGGGAGGGGACCAGGGAGGTTTTGTTTAATGGGTACAGAGTTCCAGTTCTGCAAGATGAGAGGAGATCTGGAGACAGACAGTGGCAAGAGGTGAGAAGGAACAGAGTGCCACTGAGCTGTGCACTTAGAGATGGCTAAGACCAGACATTTTATGTTATGTGTACCTCGTGGCAATTTCACGTCCGTGTGTGTGTGTGTGTGTGTGTGTGTGTGTGTGTGTGTGTGAGAGAGAGAGAGAGAGAGAGAGAGAGAATGAGCGTCCAGCATCAGGGTAAGCATTTTGCATGAGTTGCTTCACATTATCTTCACAACAACCCTGGAAGAAACCATCATCACCATTCTCTAGACATGGGCACTGAAGCCTTGAGGGATAAAGCGATGTGCTCAAGGCTACACAAACAGAAAGGAGCAGCCCCTGGATGCAGGGGCTCATGATGATCACAATGATATTGTCACTTCCTGGCCAGGACTGTTTGGTGCTACCCCATGGTCAGCTTCTTGCACTGAGTTACTCATTCAGCTTCTCCTCTGGTGGTTCACTCTTCTGGACTAGTCATAAGGCATGTAGAATTATCATCTTCTGTCTGTTAAAGAGCATATTCTTTGTGGATCCCAGTGACTCGACTTCCAGTATATTTCTGTCTTCCCAGGTGTTCAGAGTCGTCTGGAGGATGTACTGCTGAACCTGCTTTGCAGATCTCCTGTGATACCTCCAGGATCCCTACATGGCTGCATCCTCGTTATCATGTGTAAGATGGACACACTGAGGCTTTGTGAAGTTAAGTAACTGGGTCACATATCCAGGGAAACTGAGAGTTGCTTCTTCCCACGTTGATGTCCAAACTGCCCCGCCAAGTCACACTTCTCTCTGCTGTGTGACTTCCGTTGGGTTCCTGAGCAGTTCAGTTTCTTGATCTTTAATTTGACCTTGGCTTAAGTATCCTTTTAGATATTAACACAGTGTGGTTATCTTTCATGTAATATGTATGTTTTTAAAGTCTCCTTTCAAAGAAAACATTTTCATTGGTGATCTTAGCAGTAGAGTTGGAAGGTTGGGATTAATGAACTCTCAGTTCTGACATTTTTTTCTTTAATCTGTAATTCTATTACATGGCTGCATTAAAATAAGAAGTCACATAAGAAAGATTGAGAAAGAGATCGAGGAGCATAATTCTAAGAGGCCATGAGTTTCCTTGTAACTTTGATGCCTAATAGGTCTAGCCTTAGAAGTGCCCCCTCTTAATGGGAGTTTCCACATAACATACTCTTGACAGCATTTATTATTAATGATCATCCATGAGTTAGGAAGGCTAAAGTCATGTGAATGGAATCCAAAAGTCAAACAACCATCTCTCAGAAGCAATTGAACCTTGCCCAACTGCAGCATAATTTTGAGAATGAGCTAAGGAGTCACACAAGAAAATGCTTTGCCTGAGCTGGTGATTTAATCTCTAAAAAAGTGTCACCAGAAATGCAGATGGAGGGAGCGGAAAATGGCCACAGTATTAAGAAGCACACATGGCCAGTCTCACCACAGCCAGCTGCGTGTGTAACTTTAAACCAGATGGGTTCTGAAGATGTGGATGCAGATATATTTCTCCGTCTAACATTTCCTAGCTCCTCGGTGTTGGCAAACCGGGTCAGGCTTGTGAAGGTCAAACGTGTTGAACTCCTGTCAAATTTTCCAGGGTGGGTCAAAGTCAATAATTTTCATCTTAATACTGAGGCCACAGTGTCAAGCCAGAAATCTACTCCGTATGTTCATGACCTTACTTCACAGAAATCGTAAAAGGTCTCTTCTGGAGAGCCCAGTGAGGCTCCAAACCTCCTCAGCCTCATAGGATGGGTTCCTCTGAGCCATTCAAATTATACTGATATCATTTGTGCCAGGCATGGTGGCACACCACCGTAATCCCAGTGCTCGGAAGGCTGAGGCAGGAGGATAGTGAGTTCAAGGCCAGCCTCAGCAACTTAGCAAGGCCTCAAGCAACTTAGTGAGACCCCATCTGAAAAAAAAATAAAAATAAAAATAAAAAGGGTTGGGGATGTGGCTTAGTGGTAGTGGTTAAATGTCCCTGGATTCAATCCCTGGCACACACACACACAAAAAAAAATTGTCATCCTTAGTGACAATCTAGCAGACTAGAGAATGTCATGCACAATGTCATTCAATTCTCACAACCAGCCAGCAAATCCTATGGCATGTCCCCTTTTCCAGAGAGAGATGTACAGATGGGAACTGACTTCTTCATGTGTGTCTAGTTGGCTGTGGCCTCTGCTCAGTGCTGAATCAAGTCTACCTGACCCCAAGCTCATACCCTTTATTACGTCACACTGATTCTCCACCTGCGATCTTTTTAGATTTTGAAAATGACAGATACTCTGTTCTAAACATGGAATACACCCTTATTTAGGAGGAAAGTGAAGCCCAGCAACAGGTTTTCTGTCCCTTACCCCAATTCCAGGTGACCTTTCCGCCAGGGTCATGCCATAATGCTATCGTCCTGCACCTGTTCACGTGGATCTTTAGCACTATAGACTCACCATTCTTGAAAAAGTAAAAGGTAAGTGTCTTGAATTTGCACCTGTAAGGTTTTGTTTGAATGCTCATTACTTGTCTCTCTCTTTTTGTGTGTGTGTGGTGCTGGGGATGGAACCCAAGGCTTTGTGCATACAAGGCCAGCACTCTACCATCGAAGCTAGAAACCCAGCCCATCTCTTTCTTAATTAAACTGCTTTTGCAAGTTTTCAGAATCTTGCCATCCATTTAGTCCCTTCTACAATATAAATTCTGAACTGTCTCCTGTAGAACTGAAAATACTCGTTTTGCTAACATTTGGAAACTTTGAAGCTAAAATGGAAAAGTGATGCCACGTGATCAAAGTACAAGAGAAAATCAAATCGCCAGAGCCCAGGTGACGCGCCCTGATTCCCAGGCTCCAACACTGTGTTCTCACTGAAATTCTCTGTCGTGTTACCTTAAGAGAATGCAAATCTGGCTCTCCCTTGGAAGATGCAAGGGAAGACAACTTTAAACTTCTATATAATAAAATATCATATCACCAGGGAGTCTCCAGTTAAAGATCTTTTTTTTTTAATTATGAAAATTAAAAGGTTAAAAGAAGCCCCCAATTTTTTTTCTTACATCTCCACTCTGTGTCAGGTACCCTGTTAGGGGTTTTTATCATGTATTTCTTTCTCAGGATAAACCAAGAAAGTACGTTTACTCTCGTTTCATAAATGAAGCATCTGAGGTCTTAACAAGGTCATGTAATTTGCCCAAGGTCACACAAGGAATAAGTGGAAAACCTGGACTCAGAATTAATCTTTAATTCCAAAACCAATTCCTTTTTCATTTTATTAAACTGTCACCTTGAATTTTAAAATACCTGAGGAAATAGTCACTTAACTATATTTCCAGCCCCTAATAACTATTATAGGGGAATTCTTACACAGTCATTCCTACACCAGTAGAACTTGCCAAGTAAACATATTTTTAATGATGATGACCAAAGCATGCTCAGACGGCCATATAAACAGGTGAGGTGATCATTCTGTGCCCCCGCCCCTGTTTAAACAAGGTTTCCATTCATTTAAGAAATATAACATGGCAGGCTGCATGTTAGGAAGAGATAAGGCATGCCTCAGAACCAGTGTGAGCGGGTGAAGGCAGAGACCCATGGTGTGTGGGGGAGACAGTGGCACAACATATATTTTATCTCAAAGAAGCATATGCCGAGAGTCTTTTCATGGACAGCCTTAAAACCCAAAGGGGGGGAAAAAACTACAGTCTTTTCCTTATTTTCCTCATCAAAATGAAATGCTTTATCTTACTTACCTTATGTTTTTGCACCATAAACATAAAATGTGAATAAATAGCGGTGCAGACAATTCCAAATAAGTTAGTACAATATCTATGGAATGGCTGTGAGGCCATTAAGAGTGAAATGAATCACATCGCACAGCTCATTTGAATCAGCTGTCACTTAAGTAGAATCCAGTGACATGAGAATTTTTCCATTTACCTTTAGAAAGAAAGGAACAGCAATTGAAAAAAGGAGAAGAACATCACCAAACTAGCCACATTAAGAAATTAAGCCGCTCTAGAATCTCAGATTCCTCGGGCTCCTGCCCCAGGGCCATTCCTCTTCTGCCCTTTCAGAAGCTCCAGCTCCACCACCTCCTGGCTATTCCGTTTTTCCCAAGACCACTAGTGCTATGATGCGGAACCGCTCCCCCCCCAGGGCCATCATCACAGGGTCACTGCAAGTGGGAGGAAATCTTTGTGCTTCCAAGTCCTGGATTCTCTCATGTCCTTACAACATGCTCCTTTATAAGTCGACAGGTGCCTTCTAAAGTGGACACCTGGCCAGGACTCCTGCCCTGCCGGCACCCAGGTTTACCCTCTCAGGGTCTGACAGTGGGTTGCTCAGGCTGGCCTTCCCCAGCACAAATACGGGACCACCCCACAGCCAGGGAGACGGGGTGCTCCTCTTCCTCAGCCTTGGCTGTCTCTCAGCTGCTCCTTCTGTTCAGCTGGCCTTTGGTCACTACTGGCCATGACGTGCAGCTCTTGGATTGGGTTGCTCCCATTGCTATCCAGAAGAAGGGTCAGCTAGCTGGGCTCCAGGCTCTGGCGTGGGAACTCCTATGGTGTGATTTAATGAGGGTGTCTTCCACGTGGCACAGCAACCACTTCCTGGGAGGATGAGATGAATTCTAGACAGGGAAGAGGGGTGGGAGGGAAAGGGAGGGGGAAGGGGATCAGCAAGGAGGGCGGGATGTGATGGTCATCATTATACAAAGTACACGTATGAAGACTTGAATTGGGTGTCCGCATACCTTATATACAAACAGAGATATGAAAAATGGTGGTATACGTGTGTACTAAGAATTGTAATGCAAAAAAGTCCATGTATAAGGGCAAAAATTGACTTGAACATACTTTATATACAGAGATACGAAAAGTTGTGCTCTATGTGTGTAATAAGGATTGTAATGCATTCCACTGTTGTCGTGCATTTAAAAAAATAAAAAAATCAATTTTAAAAGTCAGATATAGGGAAAAAAAGAAAGAAAACTTTGGAATGATGTCTGTGGCACACCGTGGCCTGGGACAGTTCCACCACCATCTTCCTCTCGACTTGCCTTGCATCTCTCTTCACCAATATCCCATAGAACCTCTGAGAGTCCTTTCAGATACTTTTTTTTCCTTGTGGTTACTTTTCTGCCATCTGGTGCCATGTTATTCAAAGGAGCTTAATTATTCTCCCAAATATGCTTTTAACATCAGGCATCCACATAAGCAAGACAACCTAACACACGGCTAAGGTAATCACTGAGGAAGAATACTGGAAGATGCTGTATCATTCTGCCAATCAGTACAAGCCTTTCTCAGCATTGGACATGATTCAGAGTTAACTATGGGGTTTTCAAAAAAGTGTAGAAGTCTTGTCCCAAGATGGACCAGACCCCTTACCAAAAGATCAGGCTGCCATTCTAATGTGTTTCTGCCTGAGTTATGCTGTACTTTCTCAGGTGGCAAGAATCAGAGACCTGCTCAGCGGGTCTCACACAATGGCTATATAAGGTCATATGGGAAAGGAGCCAAGCTCCAAAGCCTCTCTCTGCAATACGTACCAAAGATCAGAGGTAGGACGCTGGTGGACTTCTTTTTAAGTGTGTACTAGTGCCTAAGGATCAATTCTAGAATTCACCTCGTTGTGGCTCCATCAAGAAAACAGTGAGTACTCTAAGTATTTCAAGTGGAAGGGATTTAATACAGGCATTGGTTTCACAAATGGTGAGCTTTTTCACTTAGGAGATGCTTTTGTTGCCCCAAATATACAAACCTTCACCAGGTTTGAGCATCCATCACCCAACCGTGGCAGGTGTCAGCTGCCAAAACATCAACCTGCCATCTTCCCCAGAGATTCCTGCTTTGGTCAATAGGAATCGACTCCATTGAGAGGTCTGGCATGCTATGCCCTCCCCTCCGGGGGGCAACCAATAGCCAATGGTTGATTCAGACGTGCTGTCAAAGAGCTTAGCTCTGTCCCTCATACAATAAGCTCCATTATTTGATTCATTCTCCAGGGCCCACAGCGGCAACAACTGAAGCTAGATGTTTTCTGAAACCACATCTTTGCCTACCCTCTTCCCCCCGACTCCCTCGTTAGATTCTTCTGGGAGCACGCTTCAATAAATCAGTGTCACAAGAATTCCCATGTCACTCTCGGAATCTAGGGAATCCAAAGTACTATGTCTTATGTATTTTAAACTATGTCTTAGATGTTTGCTTTTCTCTGCCATGATATCTAACTTAATGTTAACCTCCTATTGGGCATTTAAACAAATGTTGTCTGGTTGACCAGTGGGAATAGCTACAATCCAAATACCTACAAGAGTAAAGACGAGTAATTCCAACCGTACAGATGTAGACACCAAGAACATAGCTGCAAAATACAGAAAACCGGGCCATGGAAAAATCTGTTCACCTGTCTTAACAGCCGATGTAAGTCACAGTTCGTCAGGAGCAGTGACTGGTATCGAATGTGAGCACTGCCAAAATGATAGGATCAAGTGTGTCATTTGGAAGCGGCATACACACCCGGAGAGAAGGCGAAGCGTGTTGCCACTGAAGACTGTCATATGCTTTGTGGATGGATTGTGTCGTCCTCCTGACAGCACATCCTGCAGAAAGGGTCTCTGAGGAAGTCAGAGGACAGCTCTTTATCTGCTCCGTCCCCCTGAGACTGCAGGAGCAGGTTTCAATTAAGGACAAGGAAAGAATGAGAGCCTCTCACAGCACTAGTAACGCGAAGTTTCTACCCTATTCCACATTACTATGCTTCGCATCATCCTAAAAGCGAAATGAAGTATTTTTCAAAGACACTGAAAGCCCTGGGCATCACAGGAGACCCGGCCTTCCCCTCCTCCCACAGCCTCCTCGTTACGATCATGAGAAGCAGAACAGTACGCAGCGTGGTCTGTCATTATGGTGGTGCTAAATGGTGGTTGTTAATAATGTCCATAAAATGCACCTTCCCCACACGGACACACGCTAGTTGTTTCAGGTCGATGAGTCAGGCATCGTTGAGAGGCCAGTGGCAGAATCCCAACGTAGATCAGCCTGGCACTGCATCACTTGGGAGGGGGAGCCCCAGCACCTTCTGGAGAAATCCAACTGTCAAAGAGACCGCAGCAGAACCCTGGGGAAGGACGCCGTTTGAGGTGCTGGGACTTCAGAACTCAGAAGGCAGTGTTACCCAAAGAGTTCTTTGAAATGACATGAAATTCTAAAACTACGGTTTTCAAACATCAGCATGAATCACCATCCCTTGGGCAACGGGAAGAACAAAGGTTCTGAGCCCCCACCCAATGCTTCTGGTGTAGAAGCTCTACGGTAGAACCCAAGAATCGACACTTTTAACAAGTGCCAGGTGATGTTGATGCTTCTGGACCCGGCACCTCCCATGGGAATCATTCTTCTCTGAAGGGTTAAGGAAAACAGGTGCATGTGATTGACGCCAATGAAGGCCAAGCGTGAAAGCCAGAGGCCCTTCTGTGATCTCTCACCAGGAGACTCCACTCCCTGCCACAGAGGAGAGGGAAACTGGGCCCTACCCTCGCTTGACAGAGCAGCCAAAGTCCTGCACGGGGAAGCCCCCCGACCAAGGCAGGCATCGAGACAGAGACCAGGACCTGAGGTCACAGTGGGACTTTCCACTTGAGACGGGACAACATAGCAGAGAACCCAGCAAGATTTTGAACCTCAGAGGGTCTGGCAATTGTGAGGTCTGCAGAAGGGGCCTCTGCCTCCCAAAGAAGAGCCAGAATCCTTTGCTTTATTAAAGGCAAATAGAGGCCCCCTTGCCACGAGATGGCTGTGCCGCCATCCCTGTGGGGTCCATGTCCATCAGTCCCTGGACCCCCCTAGGCCAGACCCCAGGCCAGCACCTGTTTTGAGAACAGCCCACGGCCGCCAACCTGCAGCTGGTGATGCTGACCACCCCAGAGGACTCTTCTTCCAATCCCGGTCCTCCTCCCCTGTGAACCCGGTTCTGCTTCACCCATAATGCCCTCCCTCGACCTTGTGTGTGCACCGCACAATGTGAATACCAGGTCCACACCATAGCCACTCTGTGCCCAAGAGCCTCCGTGCTATCTTCTCTGATTCAGTTTGGGGGAAAAAAAATCTAGAAAAAGGCCCTGCATGGTCTGGTTTGAGTTACACGTTCATAAGTCGGACTAAAATCTGGGTCCGGAGCCATAAAACACATGATAAGAACATCCTGAGCCACGTCCCCACTGGTGGCCAGAGTCAGGGACTGTTGAAAGGACAGGATCCCAGTGAGCAGTTTCGAATACGCCTGATACTGATCCATTCCAGCCTTCCATGTGTCCTCAATTAAGGTAACAGCTTAACCAGGAGAGGAGAGGAAGCGGGAGGGGGTGGCCGGGGAATGGCCCCCACTTTACCACAGATTTCCATCTCCAACAGGGTGGACCCCAAAATCAGGGGTTAATAATCTTTGTCCTAACCGTTAAACTAGCTTCAGCAGAGGCTGAACTTCCTGGAAGACTCAGGGAACCGCAGGAAGCCGGTGGCTCAGCTGGCCACAGACTCCAAGGGCACCCGGCCCATGGCTGGTCACCCATTGTGTTGCATCCTGCCTCTGTATGTGGCAGGGGGACAAAAGAACGTGAAGCCACCTGCTTCCTGTTTCCTCACCTCGTTACAAGTGAGGAAGTGCCCTTTTTCTTTCCTTTCTCCACTTTGAACAATTATAGGAAAAATTTTGATGGCCCCGTTGGGTCACATGCCTGAGTCCAGGACCAATCTTAGGGGACCAGGGGAGCAGCTCGGTTTCATACTCGCTACGAGAAGGGAGATGAATGACCTAAGGACACAGAAGAACCCTGTGGCTCCTGAGCCAGAAAGAGTGTCTTCCAGAAGAGGGGATGGCCTTTCCTAGTCAGCCAGAATATTAGGGAAGACACAGACTCGGTTCAGAGGACATGATGACAGGGTGCGCTTTCCTCCAGAAATAGAGGAAGCCACATGCACAAGCCTGGCACGGTTTAGAATATGAAAAAATAATTAAAGTGGAGGAAGAAAGGAAGGTCTAAATCCTCCTCCCTCTCTTCCTTCTTTGTCAAGATGCAGGAAGGAAAAATAACCAGTGGTAGGTAGAATACAATGTCTACAAGACCTTCCCCAAAGCCACCAAAGCTGATGTCGTGGTTATTTAGATGAGGCAGCTAATGCCTACAGAAATGCGGCTCATTCAAACCCGCTCATTCAAGCCCAGCCCAGGGCTCTCCACCGTGGGCCTCAGAGCTCAGTCTAAACCTCACTGATTGGAGCTCCAACGTTCCAGACCACGATTGTCCATATTTCCCAATTATCAGGGATGCTACGGTTTGGAATTCTTTCCTGAGCTCACACAAGTTTTTCCATGAGAAGCCAAAAACATAAAGTTTAAAATAACCATTAGAGTGTAGGGACCAACGTAAAGTTTCAAAATTAATATTCTGGAGCCCAAGTTTTAAACCCAATATGCTCTACCCCGGCATAACTATTTAAATAGGAATTTAATTACTTACGTTATAATTGCCTCAGAACCATGAATTCTTATAAATTTATATTCTTTGCAGTTTGCCAAGAGAAAAGCTCAGTAACAAGAAGAAGAGCAAGGCTTACGTCTGTGCTCAGAGAACTGAGAAGGCATCTAGCCTGTCCAATAACACCAGAAAAGGTGACCGTATGCTCCACTCTGAAGGAAAAAGTGAAACGAATTTCTTAAGCTGGGTCTGAATGCTTTTGGAACTGCGAGGATAATGGGGTTCTGCTCATCACTCAGGGCATTCAATCGCCTTAAAACATGAAAAGAATCATTAGAATATTTTCAGGTCTCGCTTTAAAGCTTATATAGCAAAGGTTGTCGTCTTGCTTCTGAATGACAGAGGAAAAGTAACAAAAGAGTCCAGGGGTGCTCAGGGCCCTTTACAATGACAGTTTTCTGATACTGTGGGTCTGCCCTGGAATTTGGTCATGGCGTCTGGGTGGTGACGTATTTGGAAGTGGTCACTGTGCAGGTATTATTTAAAGCCATGGGATCAGAAGAACGGCCCAGGGAGTCAGGGCAGATGCAGTCATGGAACTGGAGCTCTGGGTCATGCCAACGTGGCACCCTGACCCTGAGTAAGGGTGAGGGGAACTGAGACGGAAAGACAGCGAGACAGGAGGAACGGGAGTCTAGATGGCCCCAGTGAAGACGGTGAAGTGGTCCAGGGCGTCAAGTGACAGAGTGAGTTGAAAGTAGAAAACGGTGTTTGGACTTGGCTGCCTGGAGGGTGGAGGAGAGTGGATAGGAGACCCACCATAACCAACTGGACAAGTGCGGGAGGAAACGCAAGGGAGGGCCTGGGGCCACCCGTCACGTGACTAGTGTCAGGAGGGCAGAGAAAGGGGTGACGCAGAGATGCGTGTGCTCACAGGAGCTGTTCCTGAGACCCGAGCACCGTGCTACGCTGATGGGGTGATATGGGAGGGTAGGGGAATGTCAGTGCAGGGGAAGGAGATGACAGAAGGACTGAGAAGACCCAGGAAGCAGGATCCAGCCCACGGGTGAAGGACGGCATTGTCCTTAGAAGCAAAGTCTAGGAGGAAATGGGGAAGAGGGTGCTGGGAAACTGAGGCCGCAGTAGAAGGTCTGAAATGTTCCTCCAAGGCAGCACTAAACAAAGGAATCTGGGGAGAACATACCAGAACAATTAGACAATAGTCAGGATCCTCCCGAGGGCTTCCTGCTGGCCTCCTGCTCTCTTCACCTGCCTGTTCACAGATGTGAGTGCGTCTCAAGAAATCTAGATTGAACATTGGCTGGAGTTCCGCCAAGAAGAGAGGGAAGGCAGAGTCTCTGCAGCCATGTCCACAGAAGCGGTGATCATGACAAACCAGGCAATCTGCCCCGAGTCAGGAGAGACGGTGGGATGGGTGAATCAGGGAACGGCAAGAGCTAGGGGTTTGCAGGATTGTTGGAACTGGATGCAGCAGAAGCGAGTGAGGAACCAGGGAATGCATTTGAACAGTAGAGTGCTTAAGACTGAGTTTCCCCAAAGGGCACAGTCCTTGACTGTTAGGGTCTGTAAACAAGTCAGGATGGCGCCTGGCATTTTGCAGAGGGAGTGGTTTGTGAAGTAACGCCAGCGAGCCATTAAGTGTGGAGATTCCTTATTGGTTGACTGCTGTATCGAGTTTATGTTAATTAAGATAAGCTGTGTGGAATGTATAAATACCCCTCCTGTCCTGCAATAAACGGCTCCCACTCCTGCTGTATCAATGTACACAAGTTCCTCGTCACCCCCCCCCCCAACCCCGGTTATTTTGCTGCAGCCGGACTGCGGCACTTGACAGCAACCAACATGCAACGAGAGGAATGGACAGGGGGGTAGAAGGATAGGAAGATCACCAGAGGAGAAGAGGTCAAGGGACGGAGGGCACCTGGTGTTGGAAGGACCAGCTGCCCAGGTCCACTAATTAGGAGACTAGTTAGACTGCAGTGAGGACCTCAGGGTTTCCATGGTAACAGACAAGCCCTGGCATTCCCAATGCATGCCCAGCTGTAGCTCAGCGACCTCACCATACCATGACAAGAAGTCCGTAACGGGTCTCCGATCTCAACAGGTAGCATCCACAGTCACTGTCAAGAGGGAAGCAGGAGAAGGGAGACGGCGCATGCTCTTAAATGCTCAGCTCAGCAGCCAGGTAGGGGAATCCCATCACCAAAGCATCACCTGCAGTCGCTCAGCACCCACAGGCACCTGGTCACACCCGCAATGTTTGGTGAGCACTCCAACCTGCCACTATGGTGACAGTCCCCTGTTAAGAATTGTCAAGGAGATGAGATTTGGGGGAGAGATGGTGGACAAGGTGAAAATTCTTCAAAGAATGAAGGGAATTCACCCGGAAGGCTGTAGGGACAGGGTCCCAGCAGAACAGTGGCCTGAGCGGCCAGGGCACAGAGGGCTCATCTGCTCCTGTAAACTCTTGTGAGACCGTGTGCTGACCTCCAGGCTCTGGGCATGGAATGCAATATTCCATCACTTGGGTTTTTCCTCGGGCAGTAAATTCTGAGCTCCTCAGGACTGGGCTGCCACGGGTCTGCTGAACACCGGCTCGATGTCTTCCCTACGTGGGACACTGGGTTTCAAAGAACGAAAATGTGGGAACAATAAAATTTTACTGAACGTAATTTATTCTTTCCTTGATGATTTAGAAGGCACCTTTAGCTCCTCTGGTGACTTGGGGACAGGCCTGTGAGCATCAATTATAATTGAACTGCGGATGTGCGTGGCAATAACTCACCTGGGTTCCTGGCACACTGGGCAGGGCAGCAGGAAGAGTAACTGCAGGAGGGGACGGAAGGGCCTAGAGACGGGGACTGACCAGGTGGCAGCCTGGCCCCAGGGGTAAAACAGCAGTTGAAGTAATAAAGTTCGACCCGCAGAGAGGCCTCGAGTCTCATTAGGGCTGACACTCGTATCCAGGAGTCAGCGTCCCAATGCTGGGGACCCAGGACCAGAAACCACTGTATTTACATTGCGGGCAGATCCTGTCGCCAGTCCAGCAGGTGACGGGTTAGAAGCAGACGCACATGTTCGATTATTGGAATTTTTTTCTTTTTTTGTATGTCGCAGTTGATTAACCTAAAGCTGGAACTTTCAAAGAACCAAACGAGCTTCTGATCATTGTGAGGTTCAGGACAGGGTCTGGTTCACAGGAACCTGAAAGGCCAATAGGAAACCAGAGGGTAAAGCCCGGGCCCGGGAGGGGAGGAAGGGTCCCAGGTCAACAGGAGCCCAGGCGCCAGGTTGAAGTGAGCAGGCTGACCCCAGAGCCGGGCACCTGCCATCAGATGGGACTCCCACCAGGGGGGAAGAGGGGAGAGGAGGAGGCGGAAGGGATGAGACAGCCCACTGACCATCATCTTGGGACACCTCAGAGGACGCAGGGACTGACTCCAAGAAGGAGAAGGTGAAGAAAACTCGGATTACTTCGCTGGACTGCCAGGAGGGCTCTGCCTACCTGCTGCTGTACCGCCTGCCCCTGGCCCGCCACCCTGGGAACTCCCCCCAGGCCTGGGCTTAGCGCCCTGACTTGGAAGCAGGACAATGATACTAAGTGGGATAATGGAGGAGAGGTCTTAGCAGTGAAACAGGATGCGCAGAGCAGAGCCCAAGGATACTGTTAGCTCAGTGAGGGGTTTGCTTAAGATCTTCCTGTCTCACAGACACTTCACTCTCCCTAACCAGAGTCTTTACCCCACCCACGAACCGACCCCGCTCCCTCCACAGTGGAAAACCAG
Organism: Urocitellus parryii; assembly: GCF_045843805.1. Taxonomy (NCBI): domain Eukaryota; kingdom Metazoa; phylum Chordata; class Mammalia; order Rodentia; family Sciuridae; genus Urocitellus; species Urocitellus parryii. The sequence goes on along the minus strand of NC_135538.1, from coordinate 150,621,671 downwards.
GTGGAAGTTAACCTGGATCCAAGTTCTGAGGATGAAGAAACCTGGGTGCCCTGGGTAAGATAGAAGGGTGCTCCCAGATGTGCACCGAGGCCCGAGGTGACATGGCAATGCAGAGAAAAGAAGACGCAACCAAGACCCTGGTCAGATGGGGTCCTTGGTCACCAGTGGATGGAGCTGACTTCTACCCAGGGCCCTCTTTTGCATAAAAGAACGAGGGTTATTTGCACTTTAAGTTTATTTTTGTTTATTGAAGTTTAAAAAAGATACATAATTTGCCTTGAATCCTTAAGTTCAATTTGTAAATCTTCTTGCCTACTTATAAATCTAGTAGATGTTATATATACAATAAAGCAGTTTTACAGGGAACTTGGATTGGTGTTTGATCAACTCAAGTAACACAAAGTACATTTCCCTTAAAACAACCAGTCTCATTAAAAACTTAGTGAATTAAGTCCCTTTAAAATTTAAAACTGCATTTATAAACTGAAGTACCCCACTTCATATGCCTGATTGACTAAATTTATGTTCTTAACAAGCAAAATCTTTCCAAGTGGTGAACAAATCTTTAAAGTTTAAATAAATTAAACTTACAAATGTAGCAAATTAAAAATTCTCCTAAGCATTTCAATACTGATTACAAATTTATTGGTATGCATTTCAATAAGAACAAAAATTACATGAATTGATTGCATATTTAAAATCGCAACTAAAAACCTGATTTCTCAAATTCGGTTTAGTGCTCTCCCATTTAAAGTGGGGTCAGAGGAATGGGCAATCCCTGGAGCTTATTAGAAATGCACAATCACAGACCCCACCCAGAACCACAGAATCGGAAGCTAAAGCCTTCGTCCAAGACAGGGATATTTTTTTTTTTTTTGGTGTCTGAGCTGCAGTTGGTGGCAAGGTCCTGTGGTCCATCCATTCATTAATTCTTGATTCCTTCCCTTGCTAGTAGCCTACAGCAGTCCAGAAAGCCAATTATTTCACCAGTCTCATAATGAAGTTTTCCAACTAGAGGGAGCAGAAATATTCTATTTTAAAAGAACAGAAGGGTGCTGGTGAAATAAAGTCTCATCAATTCTAAGGACCATACTCGGCACAGAAAGAAAAGAAGTGTAAGGAGATTGCCCTCACTGGATGGAGTTTACTGCCTGAATCAGCAGCAGTAGAATAGAAATCCCCGTGGGAATCTCACTGAGAGACAGATACCAAATTCTTCTAGAAAGTGGGGTGGGCAGTGTTGCAGTTGGTATAGCCACGGATCTTCATTTTCAAATGAAGAACATTGGTTAGGATGCAAAGTATAAAAAGACACATCGCCAGGCAGGTTGTGGATGTGACAAGAACATCCTGGTGAAAGGGACACTCCCATGTTGCTAGTGGGACTGCAAGTTGGTGCAACCACTGTGGGAAACCAGTATGGAGTTTCCTCAGAAAATTTGGAATAGAACCACCATTTGACCCAGCTATCCCACTCCTCCATCTATCCCCAAAGGACTTAAAATTAGAATATTACAGTGAGGCAGTTTATAGCAGCTCATGTCACAGTAGCTAATTGTGAAATGAGGGACCAACCTAGGTGTCCTTCAACAGATGAATGGATAAAGAAACTGTGGTACATATACAAAATGGAATATTACTCAGCCATACAGAAGAACAACATTATGGTGTATGGATTTGCCATAATTCCATTGTTCTTTATGGAAGAATGAGTGGAAATGGGTGACTACCATGCTAAGTAAAATAAGAATTAAAAATAAGCCGGAGCAGGTGGGACTTTACCAGACTGCACAGGGAAGAGTAGGGGGATGAGAGGGAGGATGGGAATTAAAAATGAATGAATGGGACATAACTTTCCTCTGTTCATATGTGAATACACGACCAGTGTAACTCCACATCATGGACAATTACAAAAATGGGAAGTTATGCTCCATATATGCATGATACGTCAAAATACTCTCTACTGTCCAGTACACCTAAAAAAAACACGAAATTCTAAAAAATGTTTGGGAGGAAAAAAAAAAAGAAGGTACCTGTCAATAATGACCAGGACCTCCTCTCCCCAGGGTAGGGCTCAGCAAGTGGGGCCCACATGCAGAGAGGAACAAGATCAGGTGGGTGCAAAACACGGGTGTGGGGGCTCGGAGCTGGTGACCTGATAGAAAGTGATAGGGAAAGCAAAGCCCAACACTGCCTCCATCAATAATAGAATCATGGAAACTCGTTCCACGTTCAACGTGGGAAGAGCTTCCAGCAAACATATCGGTTGACGCACACTTCAATCACGGTCCTTATGGATGTGAGATATTCCTCGAGTGCCCCAAGGAGGCCAGCACTGGCCATGGGGTGAGCTCTAGTCATTTGTACAGTTGGATCGACCTTGATGGATGTTGCCATTGACAGGGTCATGGTGCTTTCTCATGAGGGTCAATGAGTGGCAACAATCAGAGCTTAAGGTTGGGGGAAGGAGGGAAGGAAGCAGGTGAAAGAGAGAACAGTTCTTTCTTGAGCTGGAACAGTTGCAGGCTACAATTACTTTGTCCTCAGAACTACACTACAGGGGACTGCTGAGACCAGAAGTGACACGGTGTTCTGAGTCCCACTCCCCAGGTGTTGAAGATGGAGCACCCGAGGAACGCCGAGGCAAGGGCAAAAAGGTTATTTACAGGATACAACAGAGAGAGAGAGAGAGACAGGGACTCCCTGCAGAGGAAGGGGGTCCAAGTTGGTGGCCGAGGGAGTGGGCTACCCTGTCCCTTTTATCCTTTCTTCCTGTGCCCTCTGCTCCCCTGATCTTGCCTGTGTGGCTAAAGGTGGGACAGGAGCCGCCCATGGGCTATTCACCAACACCTCCTGGCTGGGAGGAACGGTTCCTAGAGGGAGGAGAACTTGGCCACAGGTGGAGGAGGGAGAAGTACTGTGGAGACAGGAGTGTTTTATTGGCTTTGAATCAGCCCCCATCTTCCTGACCCAACCGTTCAGTCCCTACACTGACCCCCGCCCCCTGCCTCACAGTGACTTATACAATGGATTCTTGTTACTCTGTCTCTTTCACCAACCAAGATGGCGGACTTCTCCATCCGCTTGTGGGCTGTACCACTGGACTGCTGGCTTACACAGTTGCTCTGCCCAGAGGAGAATTACTGCATCCTGGTGGTTTGTAGTTTAGAGATTGTATTAATTCAGATTTCGCTGGAATCAGACCTCGTCCTGATAATTGGAGTTGTTAGAACCCACTTTGATTTTATTAGTAATAATCCACATTTCTGTAGTCCTTCAGTTTACAAGGCACTTTCTGATTACCCATATTTGATACCATCACAATAATCTAATCAAAGGATGTATCCATTTCCTAATGCTGTAACAACAAATTCCAACAATCTTAGTAGCTAAAAACACAAATTTATGTTATTGCATTTCCAGAAAATGGTTCCTCCTGGGGAGCATCCAAGTTCCGGCCTGGTCCAGTGCCAAGAGCACCTGAGGTCCGTGGCTTCTGGCCCCTTCCATTTTCATAGGCTGCAAGCCTGGTGCAGTCAGTCAGGTGTGTCTCCTGTGACCACTGCTCCTGTCCTCGGGCACCTGCCTTCCTTGTGGTGACATTGCCCGTTCTACCAGGCCACCTAGGGTAATCTCCCCATTTGAAGCTTCCCGATTCAATTGTGTCTGATTAATTGCTTTTGCCGTGGGAGCTAATGGATTCACAGGTTCCAGGGATTAAGACATAGACATCTTGGAGGCAATGCTTCTGCCTAGCATGAAAAGCAACGTTTAAGATGCCTTCTTATTCTTAGTGACAATGACCATGACAGTAGGTTGCTGGGGATGTGGCTGGAGGCAGAGGGGTGCTCAACATGCCCCAGGCCCTGGGCTCAAGACCCTGAACCAGAGATTTTATAGATGAGGAAAACAAGATCCAAGGAGGTGTGATTATAATCATTTTATTAATATGGAACAAAACCAACTTAAAACTGGTGGACAAATGTTCACCTACTGCTTGTTCAACTCCAGGAGGGTACTTCAGTTGACTGAAGTTGCCTACCTCTACCCACAGAAATGAAATAGAGCGAATGCCTTCTAAACCAGTGTGAAGTAGAAAATAAACCTTGATTTTCTACAAAAGGAAGAAATTAAGTCTCAGAAAAAAAGAGATACACAAAATTCATGGTTAGTAGAAAATAAGCTGGAAGAGGATAAATCAAATATAGCATTAATCACAATAAGTATAAAGGATATATTGTTTATTGAAAGACAGGGGTTTTTCACATTAATGGTTTTTAAAAGCACTGATCTATTTCAAGAAATGATATATTTGAAAATTGAAAAGAGAGAATGGAAACATTCAAATAAAACTTGTACAGTAATATACTATCAGACATTTAAAACTGAAATAAGTTAATGTTTCCTTGAATTAAAGTGACATGACAGAACACATTGATTTAAAATTGCCAACAAATAAGTATCAAGTTGTTAATGTGGTGAATGTATAGGAACCTTGAACCACAACCTTTAAGCAGCATGTCAATGTTTGTTTCCTGGTTATAAGGAAATACCCTAAAATGCCTTCTCTGGTTAGAAAAATAATTGCCGCACACACTTTGCAAATCTGAGTCTCCCCTCTGCAAAAATCATGAATAATCCCATGCTTAAATGACTCTCCTCCTTGTACCTCTTATAAAATAAATACATACATAGATGAAAAACTAAAATTAGAAAATAACCTTTTAGGAAGGCTGAAGAATGGCCCCATTCAGTCAAATAGCTGTTTGTTCTCCATGCACCAAATTGAGTCATCCCCAACCCCAGTACCACCTCCACTGCTGAGTTAGCTGTGGCTGGGGTCTCCTTTTGTTTGTTTGTACTGAATCAGTGTTCTATTTCAGGGGGACAAATCTCCGAGCACATTAATCATTGGGTTAAATGAATTGCACTGTTGATTGCCTGGAGGAGACCTTAATTTCTCAAACAGATAAGTCCAATTGGAGGCTTTGCTCTCCCTGCAGTTCTCAGTGTGTGGTCCCCTGAGTCAGCATCACCTGAGAACCTGAGAATGTGTTAGAAATGTACATGATCTGACCCATCCGGGTCCCCAGGAGCAGACACGTTCTGTGGGTGGGCCCAGCAAGCTGTGTTTTAATGCCACTTCCAAGCCAGCCTGATGACTTGAGGACCGATTCTCTAAACAAGTTCAAGATTGGCCCTCAAAACCCAAAAACAAAATAACAGAAAGGTAGGATGAAGTAATAGAAAGCAGTATGGGATTTCCTGGGCTTTATTTCCCTTCTGCAGATGCCTGAAGACTGAGATGAATGTTGCACTAAACTCTTTAAAAGTGCTGAGAAATACAAATAATAACTTCCATTTTCCTAACTCGATCACCCATTTACGACATGGCATTCTTTATCAGTATAATCATGTTAGAAAGTCCCCATCCTGACCTATTTGTTACACAGAACAAGAAAAATAAATAGGCTTCTTAAATAGCAAATTCTTCTAACACATGATCACTAGAAAGAGACTTACTGAATGGTAAGAGAGGAATTTAGGATTCATTTCCAAGTCCAGGGTTTTCAAATAAAAAGATCTTTTAATGGCTTCATGAGTAAAAGCTGAGTTGACGTTTTAAAGTACAATTTCAAGTTAATACATTTGTTGTGTGTGTATCATTTGGAGGAGATGCCAAGAAGTTGGTGTGTTTAGGGTTCAGATCAGCTTTGGGAATTCAACAAATACAACTGTCAAACATAAACCTGCAGGTATTTGTCTTGAGTTAAACCTGAACAATTAATGTGCTATGTGAGCACATAAATTTACCAAGGCCGGCTGGGGAAACCCATCACTCACCCTTAATCCCTTTTTAATCTTTGAGATGAAAGAGGAGACTTCAGGCCAGGATTCCACTCAAGTACCAGGGACGGACACTGATTCCTCGGTAAAGGTGTCAGAATGGGATCTTTAGCAGCATACAGACAATTCATTAGCACAACAACCAAGACCAGAGAAAGAGGCAGAAGCCACATTTCCTAAAATAGCAAGTACTCTTTTACGTTTTGAGACATATCAGCTGAAAAGAAACCATCAAGACCTGCAAATTTAGCATTAAAAGCTCATGTGCATCTTATTATCATCCGGTCTTGTTCCACAATTAAGAGAGAAGGGTAACCGAGGATATAAAAATCTACGATCCACGTTACACAGGGAATGGTTGAACCCATGACTTATTTTTAGGTTGGAAAATATAATGCTTAGAAAATGTTTCTGTTTGAAGGAAGATTCATTGGATTATTTTCTATACCTTGAACTCCAGAAGATAAAACCAGAACCAAGCAAGGAAAAATAAACAAAAAACCTTAAAAGTTGACTAAAGACCCACTATCTTTTTTCTAGTACTTTGAGTTATCCTAAATAAGAATCAACCCTAATAAAGTGGGACGCTGCTATTCCTACAATACCCAAAGACAGGGTAAATGGAGGAATTTGTGGAATTTCTGCATTACATGAGAAAGAAAAATGGAGAAAGAAAATATGCTTTAAAACAGGGGAGCAGATAACAGAAGATGCTGTGGTTTGAACCTGCTCCTCGGAGTTTCCATGTTTGAAAATTAGTCCTCAGCTGAAAAGAAACTACAGCATTGAGAGGTGGTGGGACCTTCCGGGGGTGAGAACAAATCTAGTAACAAACATTGTCACTGTGGGAAATCATCATCCACGATAAGGACAGCGTGGTGAGAACCTCATTATCTTAATTAGGATTCTGGTTTTCCATTCATCTATCTGGAAAGCCATAAGGACATTGCATTTACAAGTCATTCCACCAAACTCAAGCTTCCCAGAGAAGATTGGCCTTGGGGTCTCTGGTGGACTGTGTAGCTGTCCTCTGTCCTCTTTCTGTGGCCACAGCAGCACACCCGAGATGGGCCATTGGTCCAGGAAAGATGAATAGCTTGTGGTTCTGGAGGCAGGAGTTTCAAGAACGAGGCTGCGGGACCTGGCCAGGGTCTAGAGAGGCATCACGAAGTGGCACAATAGTCAAAGGGCAAGTGAGAGGGTACCCAGGGCAAAACACACCGGGGTGGCCTGGCTGCTCAACAGCTGGCCCTCCCAATGACCACTCAGTCCCTGAGAGCAGCTCCAACCTCCCTCCTTGACCTAAGCACCTCTCAGATCCCACCACCTCTCCACCAGGTAAATCCCACAGAGCAGACTCGGGCCGCAGCGCCCCCTGCTGTTTGCCCCCTGTTCACTGTAGAAGGACCACACAGCCCCACCCATCACCGTGTGACCCATCACCGTGTGACCCATCGCCAGGTGACCTGTGCCTCTGGGGAGGTGGCAGACACTTCCCCATCCCACTGTAAAGGACGGCTGGCTTTGGCCACCAGCACAGGAGCTTCGCACACGCAGAAGCGTGAAGGGGCACTGGTTGTTTCTGGAAGCCTCGTTGCTCTTCCCCTCAATGACACGGAAACAGAAAGTATATGACACAGCCATTCCTTCTGCTGCTGCTTCTGCACGAAGGCCCAGGGAACAGGCCTGTGGCTGCCAATCCTCTAGGGGGCAGATGGAATGAGAGCAGGCCTCGAATGCTGGTTCACGTGGATTAATGGGGTTCTCCAGTTGTTGCTACTGAGCAAATCTGAAAAACAGAAGTGTAAACCCAGATAAAGAGACTGGCACAAGAAGTGGGGTGACGTCAAATGGGAGCCGTTGGCCTCAGAGCCAGCTCGCAGGGGATGAGACACGTACCACGGGAGGCTGAGGAAAATGGCGAGTTAAGCTACGAGGTCAGGTGATGTTTGGTTACAACGCCCTGCATGGTGGCCTGGAGGACCGCTCCGGCACCCGGGGAACTTGAGATGACAAGGCAGGGTTTTGACAGGATGCTTAGGTTGTTCACTTCTCAGCCTCAAGTTGCCACAAGAATGAAGGGAACACAATCGAATGGGAATGAGCGGCCAGGGAGGGAACAGCCAGAGTCCACTGCGGGCAGAGTGCACAGGTGCAGTTACTCGACTTTGTGTTTCATCTACAACTAGAGTAAAAATACTGAGCAACTCTCTAGCAACAAAGCTCAGACATGATGGGAGGCAGAGACCTGATCGTGAGCGTGGTCATCACCTCCTAAGTTGAACACTGTGCCTGGTTTTGCATCACCCCCATAAACTCTTTCAGTTGGGAAAAATGCTCAGGATGAAAAGGATGTGTGTAGCTCATCCCAACAGCCAGTAAATCTAGATAAACCTAGGGAGGCCAATCAATCTATCGGGCACCAACAGGAATCTGACAGACCACACGGGCAGAAGCCCTAGCCATCAGGAATAAGGACTATGAAATCCCACAGGGCACAAGAATTTGGGGGGGCACCAGATTTCTACCATAGGATATTAGACTGATGAGTCAGCCTGGTGCCCACAGAGGACACACTGTCCAGTGCTCTCTTCAGATATTCAAGGAGGATGTGGGAAAAGAAAGGACATCTCCGGAGATGCAGTCCAGAGCCTCAGACAACCGGACGGAGAGCAATCAGAGGGCTCACGGGGTTCGTCAAGGAGTTGTTGTTACTGCATATTTTATTCAGATCTTTTTGCCACTTGGACTACAAGACCTGACAAGAACAGTTTTAGAGGAGGAAAAGTTTGGCTCTCATGGTTTCAGAGTCTCAGTCCATGGTTGGCCAACTGCATTGCTTTGAGCCAAAGATGAGGCAGAACCTCAGGCCAGAGGGGCATATGGGAAGGAAGCAGCTCCAGACCTGGCAACCGGAAGCAGAGGGAGTTTCCATCCTCAGGGACAAAATAGAAACCCTAAAGGCACACCCCCAGGATGTACCCCTCCAGCCACACCATGCTGCCTACAGTCACCTCCCAGGGAACACCCATCCGAAAACTAATGCACTGATTAGGTGAAGGCCCTGGTAACCCAATCATTTCACCTCTGACTCTTTTTCCATTGTCTCACACATGAGCTTTTGGGGACACCACGTACTCAAACCACATCATTCCATTAAAACTTACGCAGCCTATTGATCAGGAGATCAGAATGGAGATATAAAATAGGTATGTATGTCTAATAATTGCCTTGAACAACAGACCACAAAGCACTAATTTGAAGTTTTCACTTCGACTATATATAAGCTGGGGTTAAAAGTATATTAACTCAAGAGCTGTACTTATGCAACATTGTCTGATACTTAAACATACTGAATGAGTAACTTTTTTTTCTCAGAAATTCAAGCATAGGTGAGACAATATCAAAACTTTTTAGAAATGATATCTGGCTAAAATGAAATTTCACTGACCTTAATAAACAGGAAATTAAAGCTTCCTTATACACAGTACATAATTTCAAGTTGTATTGTCTGACAATCTTTGTCTTATCATTGGAGAATTTAATCCATTTACATTTAGTTACTGTCACATTTGTTTCAATATACCATTTTGCCATTTTTACAGGTAGGTATCTATTTTATGTTCCATTACAGGCCATCTTGGAGATTTGGTGGGATGGGTTCCAACCCACTACCATAAAGCAGATATCTCAATAAAGTGAGTTGTGTGAATTTTTTGGTTTCCTTAGGAGTCCTGTACCCTAATAAGTACGCACTGTCACCATGCTATTCTGTCAGTGTCACGTGTTATAGGTCATTATGTCTAATTAAAATCACTTTATTGCTGGAAATGCTCATGACCATCTGAGCTGTTGGCCAGTAAAGTTGTCCCACCCAGGGTTGCCATAAACCTGTGATTTGGACAAAACACAGTACCTACAAGAAGAAAGCCAAGTGCGATAAAATGTGGTGTCCCTTACTTACCCTGCTTTCCTTCTTTGAATTAGTCCACAGTTTTTATTATTTATGTAATTCTGTCACTTCATTTGTAATGTTTTCCTTTCCTTTCTGCCTCTCTGTGCCTCCCTCCCCCTGGGGTCACATTGAACCATATGAAGAATTCGGAAGTCTAGAGTAAATTTGTGATAGTGAAAAAAAATCTCATCTTTTGCCTCTATGGAAGTGTTTTAATTTGGCTTTTACCTTGGAAGAACACTTTCACAAGGTTCTGAATTCTGAACTGGCAAATATGTCCACAATCTCCATTTTTTTATTCTCCTCTTACCTGACTCCCATCATTTCTGTTGAAAAGAGCTTCTTCAAATGTAAGTTTTATGTTGTTTCTTCAGTTTCCTCGTGGCCTTTTTAAAGATCACTTTCCCTACGCGGTACCCAGGTACAGCTTTTTCTGGGCATGTAGATACCCTCGTTCAGAATCCATGAAGAATGTGGAATATTGACTTGAACACTTTTGTTAGGTATAAAAAATTCCTAGAGGGCTGGGGATGTGGCTCAGGCAGTAACGCTCTCGCCTGGCATGCGCGGGACGCTGGGTTTGATCCTCAGCACCACATAAAAATAAAGATGTTGTGTCCACCAAAATCTGAAAAATGAATGTTAAAAAATTCTCTCTGTCTCTTTTCTCTCTCTCTCTCTCTCTCTTTAAAAAAAAAATCCTAGACAGTGTTTATGCAAATATTGTTTCTATTTCACAAGTCTCTTTGGGATTTTTCTATAAACTCCATCTCTTCTCACTGTGTTTAAATGTGGTCATTTGCCCTGACTTTTTTTCCCTTTCATTAATCCTGTGTTCTATCTCACCTAATTGATAGAAATAATCTACTAAATTCTTAATTTTAGATAATGTGTTTTTCAGTTCCAAAATTCAACTTGATTCCTTATTTTTTGGGTTTCAGGCCTCTGAAATATTTTTCTGCCATTTTCGCTCACACCGAGGAGGTGGGCACCTAGAGAAGACTCTGCCTGAAGGCCAACCCACGGTTCTGCTCCTCCCGGCAATTTAGAATAAAAGATTGTTAGATCCCTTTTGCAGTTTGACAAAGTAAAAACACAGCAAGAAAAAGAGGGAAACCCCTCCGGCGCTCTGCCTCTGTCACTGAGAAGTCTCTTTGCTCCTCCCTCGGGTGTGAACACAGCCACGTCTTCCGGTTACACAACCAGGACCACGTGTGTCCGCGAGTAAGTCCCCGCAGTTCAGCTCATTCAGGGGTGTTAGAGCCTGGTCAGCCCGTGGTTGTCAGAGGTGATGGGTCTTTCTCAGACTGAGGCAGACCTTTCCAAGACTCCTGCAAGACTTTAAGACCTCTTCCTATTGTTACCTAAAACTCAGTGCTCACTGAACATCAGCCAGGCTTTAGACAATAGGAGACAGGAGAAGTCACGGCAGAGCCTGCGGTGTTGAGAGACTGGGGAGAGACGACTGAATCCCTCAGCGTTGGTGAAGAGCATTTGGACAGAGCAGAGAGTGGGCAGAGAGGACGCCAGAGGAATGAGCCACTTATTCTGTAAAAAAGAATATGCTGTAATCGTCATGATTGGGTTTTAATCACAATATTTAATATAGCTCAAAATATTGAAGTAAAAGATGAGATTTTTATATCGATCAAACTCAGACACAGAGTTTAAAAATCCACCCCTGAATTGGTATTTATTATGCTGAATAAGGCCCAGCATGAAATCTGTGCACTGACAAGCAGGAGTCCTAGGAAAGCCCAGAGGAGAGATTTCTTCTGGATAACCCCAGAGGGCTTCATGGAGGAGGCAGTATCTGAGAAAGAGGATTGACGTTCCTGTGGAGCTGGACAGGCAGGAACAGAGTCCAGACTTGGAAATACAGTGTCTGGGTGGGGAGCTAAAGTACTCAGAATAGCCACTGAGGTCAGCACCATCGGGGCCAGAGCTGCTCCTTCCGCCCTTCCCAGGGAGAATGCTGAATGGCAGGGGACAGACTGAGGACCCTGCAGAGGTCATGCAGCCCGGGAAACAGCACCAGGAATGAAACACGGTGGGAGTCCCACGGAGAGCCAAGGGAAAAGAGGGGAGGAGGTAATGCCCCCAGGATTCCAGACTCCACAAACAAGGACAAGGACCCAGGATGAAGAGCCAGGGTGGGTGACAAGGTGACCCAGACAAAGGACTAACATGCAGTCAACATTAGCAAGTGGGGCTGGGGGCAGCAAGGCACAGGCGCCACGTTCTCTCCATACGGTCCGTAAGCACCTTGGCGCTGAGGTCACCCCAGGCCACCTCCCCACTCTCCAGCCTTTGTGGCTCATCACAGGCCCTGGGCAAGCCAGGGGACCAGGGGTCAGCCTCACGCCAGCCTTCACTGTCCCCCAGAAGGGGAGGCTGATTGAGAGGAGTCCAGATGCACAAACCCACAGGGGCCCCACCTCACCCTAAGGGGCTCCTGCAGCCTCCCCCGCTCTCCATGCTCCACAATGCACCCGACAGCCTCGTTCAAAACTAGATCAGGATCAGACTGGCTCTCTAGGAAAGATCACACTGGCGCCTCAGACAGGCTCAGCTCTCTTCCCTTTGACCTTGGTGTGTCCCACTGAAAAATTAAACCAAGAGTGATTTTCTGTCTGGACTGAACTTGAAGGGTGTGTTGGTGGATTTAGAAAACCTGGACTGGTTCCTGGGGAGGACTCTTCGTCCCCCTCTTCCTAGGGAGGAGGATGGGGTCTGGGTACAAAAAGTCCAAACCACCAGCTCAACATCAGGTAAAGCCACAGAGACGGGATGAGGACACCTGTGGTGGCAGGTGCCTCAGTGTTCCCCGTGCCAACTCTAACTGGCACTGATTTGGGGGTCTGGCTGTGTGATTTTATTCTCTGTGTCTCATTTTTCCCTACAAGATTAGAAACTCTCTGAGAACAGATTGCACCAATCATTTGGGGTCTTTGGCCATCAAATAGGACACACGTAAGCGTCACAGTACGACGAGGTGTCGTTCCACTCACTGGGGCTGCTGAAACAGAGTCCCAAGGCGGGGGACCTACACCACAGAGGTCTGTGTCCTGAGGTTCTGGAGAGCAGGACAACAGCAGGGGGGTTTCCTGAGTCCTTTCTTCTTGGTTGGCGGGTCGCAGTCCCTTCCCTGGTCTTCTTGGGTCCCTCGTGTGTTTCTGTGTCCCTCTTCGTCAGAGGACACCTATCCTGTTGGATTGGATCCCACCCAAATTACCCTATATATGGATCCTCTGTCCAAATATAGTCATATGCTGAGGTACTTGGGGTTACAACTTCAGCCTGTGACTACGGGGGACAAACTGCAGCACACAGCACGCTTTTACCATAAAATAGCTCTCTCCAGTTTGCAAGAGTCCAAATCCAGCCGTCTTTTCACCCTGTCACACCACCTGTATGACAGGAGGGATTGACAGTGGCCAGCAACCTAGAAGACCACACCAGCTACCTGTTTGTTACCTGTGCTGTGTCACCAAGTGAGAAGAAGCACACTCATCTACCGTCACCTCTGGAAACGCAGAAGGTGACACAGTAGAAATACGACCCCGGGTCTACTTTCAACCGAAAATCAGTGCCTTCACCATGAAACCTGTTTTGAGTTTTCCGATTAGAAACCTTGATTGGCAGAATCATCCTCTTTGATATAAAAATATTATTCCACGAACCATTAAGAAATTTGGTTTCTGTAAACCAAATATTCCCATGGAAAGCACAGGAGAAACAAAGTAAAGACAGGAGTCCTTGATGGCCGACACCCTGAGGTGCTTCTCACCCCGATCCCAAAGGCTCTTGCCTCTTCTGACCGCTTGGGCAGGCAGCGCGTGCAAACACACCGTGGCTGTTCAGCACCTGTTGATTTAATGGAAGCTAATTAAGCTTCGCCACTCAGACTGTACACATTATTGAGCACCTCTTACAATGCCATCACAACTACCTGTCTGCAGCCCCTTGGCTCTCGAGGTCTCCCAGCCCTGAGCTCACCGATCCTTGGAGCAGGAGTGGGAAAAGGAAGAGGGGAGGTAATAGACCTTTAGTGAGAACTCATTACCAAATAAGGCCACAATCCCATTAATCTCCCCCTCCCTCCTCCCCCCCCCCTCTCAAAACTTTGAACCTAAAAACCAATTCAGTTTTACTGGGAGAGGTCAGTGTTCCGATTCTCCCACCCCCACATTTCAAAGCCATCGTTTAAAATGCCTACTCGATTTCTACTAAGCCGACCTCTGAGACAAGAAGGGCCATGCGGTGCGAACACAGCTCCCTTGGGACCAGAGAGTCCACCATGGGCTGGTTCTCTGTAAATCCACGTGGGCCCTTTGTAACGGGCACCTAACGGGGAGCCACAGCTCTTGTGGGCAGGGCTTATCAGAAATGGCAGCTGACGCAAACCACTCGGGCTGGCCCTCTCCCGAGGTCAGACGACACCGAGTGGTGGACAGTTTCCTTCAACTTGATCCTGAAGATGAAGAGCAGCTCCTTGCAGGAGGGGCAGGCCCTAGTTCATGGGACTACAGAACCCTGTCGTGAGGGAGCCGCGGGCCTCGCTGAAGCAGAAAGGGAACGTGAGCACCGTCAGCTTTAAGAGAAAAGCTAAGTAGGAATCTTTCCCTGCCAAGAAACACCCCGAAACTCCCACGGCTTCCTGCACTGTGACCCCAAGGTATTCTGCCATGACCTCGATCCCTTGGGTTTCCAGGGCCCCAGTCCTGTTCTTTCCTTCCACCCAAACCTTGCTCGATAGGTCTATGTTGGATTCACAATAAAACTGGAGTGTAAATCTTGAAGATCAACCCACTCCTTTATTAAAAACTTTTAAATGAGACACAACGAGGACGACTACTAAATACAGAATCAAAGCCTAAAATAGTGACACTCGAACTTGAACTTGAGACTTCCTAGTTCCTGATTCGTCTCTGCTACCCTCTGACATGCCAGTGGGGCCCTGCGGTTGGTAAACTAATGCAACAGGGTCCACATATTTGCAATTTGTTCTGGATCTTAAAAATGAGTCACTTCATTCACCAAAGAATTGAGCCTGATTTCAGACAGAGAGTGCGCCAGTCTAGAGAGACGACCAACAGGAGCTTCAGAAGAGCTGGGCCATGCCCTGGCTCACTGTTCCGCCCCCTGGTTACTCTCCTGCCGCCCAGAAGGCCAGCCCAGCTGTGGTGCATCAGGGGGCTTTCAGTCACCCTGTGACTCCTCCACTGACACACGGACCATGCTTTTATTTATGGCAGGATAATACTCTGAAATATTAGCTTGTGTTCCTGGATCCTTGCCCCTGTTATTCAGCTAAAGCATTTTTTTTATTCATTGCTTTGGAGAAGATATAACCTAGCACAAGGCTAAAAGAGAAAGATAAATGAAAGCCAGGTCCTCTTACTCCCAAACCAGACAAGAGCACCCTCCTGCACTCGGGGTGGGGGCCTAAGGGAGGAAGGGAGACGGCTGATTCGAGCCGGCTTGCTGGGCCCTCCGGAGTCACTCAAAGTGCTCAGCACCTCAGAGTCAGACTTGGGGGTTTCATTTTCCGAGCTCCCATAATTTCATGTGGTTCAAAGATTTATTCCTTTCCCCTTTTGCATCTGTAGGGAAAAGAAAGACATGTACTGCACCCAGCACTAGGTTTCTGGATGAGGCCCCAGAGTGAACGACAGACTAACAACAGAGAAGCAGGCACACACTTGTGCGATAGGATCCTTGGTAAGGAAATAAAGACCCCAAGAAACAGGGAAATCTCTATATAACTAAGGTCCCCCAGGTCTGATGAAGAAGTGGGCAGTCATGGAGAAGCACAGTTGGGTTGTCACTGGAGGAGGCTCCACGGACCTCCCCGAGAAGGGAACCCCAACTCAGGATGGGGTCCTCAGTCGCAGCACATGTCTGATGCTGAGGCACAAGCAGAGATCTGCTTAGGAAGGCGAGGATGGCTCCCTCAAGGGACCGAGATGCAGGGCGTCTGCCCCACAGGAGCCGCCTTGAGCTGGAGGGGTCAGGGTGGAGGGCAGGCCCAGGTCTGCTCCTTCTCCTGGCCCCTGCTCGCTGAGCGCCTGGCGCTACTTCCTGCAGGCAAAGGCGGGGCCCACGGACCCTGCTGGCTCCAGAGTCACTCATTTTGAATTCCAAGTTTTCCTGGGCACTTGGCTCTTGAGACTCGGGAATTTTATTTTCTTGAACCCCAAGATTGCTCCCTTGGGGCGAAGGGGTGCTCTGATGATAAACTGGGGTGGGGGCTTTTCCGCGTCTGTGTGCCCGATGCTGCCCTGCGCCCCTGTGCGTTCACAGAAGGAGGTCCCTTTCTTTCTGAGGATGGGGAGGGCGCCGCTCAGCGAGGGTCTAGGGACCTGCCTCCAGGGGATCAGAGAATCCCTCCAGGTTCTGTGACCTGTTTCACACGACGACGAGGGTGAGTGGCCCTCCTGCTCCTGCAGGGTGCTCAACTGTCTTCAGCTGAATACACTTAGAACTGAGGCCTCAGGGAGGTGCCGAGGGCCTGGTCTCCGTGACACCACGTGGCCCTCCTGGGCTCTCTCTGCGCCACCCACGCCCACCGTGCTGGCATGGACCCCAGTGCTCTGGGCTGGGTCTTCCGTTCATTCTTTCCGCAGCAGAGCTGTTGTAGTGACGCATTTTCACGTATTCCGACCACAGGGTCTTGATTTCACATCTGAGCAGCCATCTTGAGTGTTGACGCCGTCTTATGAGATAAGTCTCACTTTCCTCTACTTCCTCTTCCCTGAACTCCCCCCACCCCCATTAGTGACCCACCCCATGGTACCATGACCCTGAGCCCATCCCGAAGGACACGACCCCTTGGCTCTGGAAAGCCCAGGGTGCCATGGACCTAAGCCAATCCCCTGCGACTCCCACCGCCCAGCTCTGAGGCAGGCAGCCCCAGCCTGTCCCCTAGGCCACAGCCACAGCTCCAAACCCCTGTCCCACAGACACTGAACACCCGACACTCGGGGCCTCTCTCCTCTCTACAGAGGGATGGCCTTTGGCCTTTGTTCGTCAGCTTTGACAATAAACCCTCCTGTGGGTCTCTGCCTGGTCTCCGTCCTTCATCTCTCCCTCCCCGTCTCTCGCTCTCCCACTTTCCTCTCACCAGCCGCTTTTGGTCACACAGTGAGTCGTCCATCTCTCCCTCCCCATGCTGACTCCTGAGAGATCCCGGGGCCCTTCAAGGCCTGCTCTGCCTGTTGTGTCACACGTGATGTCATTAGATCTTGGTCCCCAGTGTCCAGCACAAGAGCAGGCAGTTGCCCTCAGGGTCTTCTGAGTGAGGGGCGAGGGGCGCACCTTCTGTTGTTCATCATGAGCCCCTTCCAACCACCCCAGGACTGAAGCTGGCCAGGCCGCTCCTGCTGGGCCCTGAGGGTCTCATTCCAGCCCCACCCCTCGCCTGGAGAGACTGAGCCGGCCACCAATGTCCCTGCTTCCATCAGTCAGGCTCTCGTGGGACCCTCCAGGAAAACCTGGAGGGTGGGTCACGGCGCCTGGGATGGTGACCGCAGGGAGGTGCTGGCGGGGCGGTGCGTTGGACAGCAGAAGCTGAAGAGTGAGACCAGTAAAAGGCCCCAGGTGAGTGGCGGTTCTGGCTTGTGTCGGGGCCCTTTCAGACTCCTAACACTTACTTTTTCATTTCTGGTTTTCACACTTATTTATTCTTTAAGTTCTTTCCAGGATCATCGTGTTGGAGGTGAACTTGAAACCCTCAGGCAGAGAAATTAGAAAAGCAAAGGGAATAAATAAGAATTGGAAACGAGAAACTGGCTCACACCTCTCTTTTCACGAACAGTCTTGCGATCCCATGAAGTTGGGTTTTCCGTCCCTGGCCAGCCTGCTCTCTACATTCACGACATCACAGACAGATCGGAGGCCCCATTTTCTCTGGGTCTGTAGAGACCACCCCTCGTCTTTCTTTATTAAGCCATACCTTGTCATGGCGTACTTTTTTTCTCGTTAAAATACTTATTTTTGTTCTCAGGTTGTTGAGGATCGTTAGATATTTCTGCTTTAAAGTGCCAGGGATTCTTGAAATGACGCGGAATGCCTCCACGAAACCTGGGTTTCAACCAGTCAGTGACATTGTCGGTACGACCCAAAGAGGAATAAGACGGATGACTACCTTTGATCTGCTCTTCATTAAAACAGAAATGTCACCGTCCTGACTTAAGTACAGAGTCCTCCGCTAGAGGCTGGCATCGGGACAACTGGCCACATGATGAAAGCCACCCACTGACCCTCGGCAGGCACAGAGGGCAGAGCATAGGAGCCAGTCGCCATTGGGGTGGCAGAGGCTGAGCCCCGGCAGAAGGACACTGGGCTGCGTCCATGGAGGTCTCCCAAGCTCACAGACGTGACGCCCCAGGCTGCTGCAATGGCAAGAAGTAGAGAAGTGCCAAGGACGGCTTAGCTGGGTCGAAACCGGAACCCACCCCGGCAGAGGAGTGAGGGATGAAGGGGAGCCCCTTCTGGAATTTTGCCTTTATTCCATGTATTTCAACTTCTTCAAAAATGATAGGGTTCTGAGAGCCCATCACTGGAGACTTTGGAAGCCAAAGGCACAAGTATCGCCAAACTGGCTGGCGTGGGCGGTGGGCCCGACTGGGCTCCTCCTTCTCACCTTACAGGACATCCGCAGGTAATCGGGTCTCAGAGGTGTGGGTCCCGCTCTCGCGTCTCGGATTCCGTCGTCCCTTGCTCCCCATCTCCTCCCAGGCCTTCATATCAGCACTGTCCATGGTAAGGAAGAGCGCTGACCCCACAGAAGGTCACAGTCAGCTCCGTGCACCCCCCACAGATTGTAAATATTCAGGGAAAGACTCATGTGGGTTCCAAATACGGACAAGCTTTTTTACTTGTCATTATCCCCTCAGCCAGACAGTGTGACAACGACTCACCTAGCATTTACATGGTAGTAGGTACCATAAGTGATCCAGAGGTGACCTAAAGCATGGGGGAGAAAGTGTGCATGTCGTGTGTAAACACTGAGCCATGGTATATAAAGGACCTGGAGTGCCCACAGAGCTCAGTTTTCTCAAAGGTGTAGGAACCAGTCCCTGTGGATACACAAGGACATCTGCAGATGCTTTAAAGGACTCTTCCCTTGCTACCCAAGAAGCGTGCATGCACGATCCTAGAATACAATTCCTCTAGGGCAAGGGTCAGCAAACGTTTCCCACGAAGGATGATTGATAAATATCTGAGATGCTGTGAGCCCTGTGTCCAGTTGCCACCACTCCCCTCTGCCACGGCAGCCCAGAAGCCACCACAGACTGTGCTGCTCAGCTTTCCATTGCTGTGACAGAACCCCTGGGAGAAACAACTTAAAGGAGGAAAGGTTTATTTGGGCTCAGGGTTTCTGAGGTTTTCGTCCAGCAGCACTGTTCCAAACATCATGGTGGAAGGGCATGGTGAGGCAAAGAGTGTGGAGCCCAGGAAACAGGAGAGAGCAAGGAAGGGGCTGGACTGCCAATGTCCCCTTCAAAGTCACGCCCTCAGCGACCCACCTCTTCCAATTAGATGCCACCTCCTCCAAGAGTAAGTGGGAACCGGCTCTTCAATATGTGAGACTTTGGGGGCCATTCCAGATCCTAACTGTCACGTTTTATTTGCAAAAACAGGCTGCAGACCAGACTCAGCCCACTGGCCATGCCCGTCAGTTCCTGTACCACAGGAGAGAATTCTGTACCTCACTCCAGCACCCTCCTCATCACACACCAGGGAAGGCACACTGATTCTCTCAGCATGGCTAAAATGGCTTTTAAGCTTCTTTAGAATGTCTTGAGGTGATCCTTAAAGAGCAGCTGTGTCCTTACAGGTCATCTTTACCACCTCACGCACAGGACTGCTGCAAATAAAACCATGTGGATGAGATATCTGTCGACCCCACACTTTCCATCCTGTGTTCTGAACCACACCCTGGACTTCCCAGGTACACGATTCTCCTGCCTTTAGTCAGTTCTCCGTTCCTTGCCATCAAAATCCTAAACAACCAGCTAAGTCAATTTTCCCTTTCCTGAGATTCACCGCTCATGTTACCACTGAAGGTGATACCACTTAAACTATTTACCATGACTCTTATTATTTTAACTTGACTGCCTTTCGTGAACACCCATCACAAATTTGTTATATCTGTCTCCGTGGACTTCCACAAAGATGAACATCTTTAAGTCGTCTTTAAAACCATCAGCATTACAAACCTACAAGAGAGTAGTAGTACATTGGTGAACAACTTTGAAGCGTAAAATACTCTTATTATAAAGTTATTCCTTACTAGGATGCCGTGTGAGATGGCCAAGAAAGCGATCGTTGTCCCACAGGGAGAGAACTTAATTGTGTGACTCCTGCAAGGCCTCCCATAGCTAACAGTGCCACTCTGAAGAATTCTCACGGGTGCGTTTCCCTCTTCCGAATGTGCGGCAAGGGCTCCTGCATTGGTGTCTTCCTTCCATCCTTCCTGTGGGTCAGATCGCCAGCACTGAGTGACTTCTCTTCTCCTGCCACCTCCCTCCACAAACCAGCTTTCTCATCCTGCGAAAACAAACATGTGCTGCTTCTCCCATGAGGGTCCCTGGAAAACCAGCTGATGAGGCTGGTGAAGCACTGCGTGTTCAGAGTCCAATCCACACTGAGTGACCGTTAGGACAACCTGGGACAGTGCAGGAGAAGAGCTTTGTGTCGGGGCTGGAACTGCTTTCTCTGGACTTCTTGGGAGATTCTGCATTGCCAGTTTTATTAGGTGGGTGCTGCAGAAACCATGGCTGAGATCCGTCTGCAGAATTTGCAGGAATTATGTTATGAGAGGTCACAGAGACACTCAGGAGACTTCCCTGAATACAGTGACACACTCTGAGCTCTGAACTTTGGAAAACACAAAGATCTGGGGACATTACATTTTTGTCGCTGTAAACAATATACCTGACAAGAACAATTTAGAGGAAGTCTGTTAAGTTTTGGAGGTTCAGCTCAGAGACAACTGACTCCATTGATCTGGAGTCAAGCTGAGGCAGAGGTGGACGAGAGCCACTTAGTCCATGGCAGCCGGGAGGCAGAGCGGACACGGGAGCCTGGGTCAAGATATCTAATCCCCCCGGGCATCCCTCAGTGACCCTTCTTCTGGCTACACCCCACCTGCCTATAGTTACCACCTAGGAGAGCAGTTCTCTCAAATTATTAATCCATCAAAAGGATTAATCCACTAACCCAGGCTACAGCTCTCATAATCCCATCCTTTCATCCCTGGTTGCTGTTACATTGTGTCCTGAGCTTTGGGGGGACATCTCTTATTCAAATAATAGCACCGGGACCTATTTTTCTCTTGGAAAAAAAAATGGAATGGGGTATCAGTCTTCCAAGCAGGCAGTATAAGAGGATCAGGAGCGTGGCTACCATCACCTCTTCTAGCTCTCCTGCTGAGTAAATTGTCCTACACTGCAATCTTGGAAGACCTAGCCCCACTTTCCCATATTCATTCCTCTCCTTTGGTCATTAGAAGAGGCCTGGAGTTTTCCACCTTCATGAAAACAATTGAATCTGGAAATTCCTGGGTCCCAAAGTGCATTTTGGCTGTCTTTTGAGGGGAGGGGGGAGAACACAACTTACATTTACCTCTCAACTGAACTTGGTTAAGCCTGGGGAAGACGATTTTCTGTCTACGGATCCAGGACGTTCCCAGTCCCTACAGTATGACATTGAGGACATGGATGCGAGGTGCATTTCTCATGTGGTCCTTTGGTCTTCGCTGTCGCTGTGGTTGAAATCCTCATCCTCACCCTTCCTCTGCCAAGGCATTTCCTGAGCAGCTGATGTATGACCAGGGTAAGACCGATTGTTAAGATAATGGGCCTTGTTCAGACTCACATGCTGCCGTTTCTCAGGGGGTCTCTCCAGCCGTCTTCAGTCTGGAATGGTTCATTAGTCCTTCCTTGACTTTCACAACTTTGACACTTTTGAAAGTTATGGTCCAATTATTTTGTAGAATGTGCCTCAATTTGAGTTTATGACGCTTCCTCCTGATTAGATCCAGGGTATCCATCTGTGGCAGGAACATCACAGATGGTTTCTTTGCATACTGTCAGCTGACACACAGTTTTGATTTATGTCATCACGACAGTGTTCACAGGGATCACGGGTGAAGCTGGTGTTTGCCATGTTTCGCCACTAAAAATTTTCTCCTTTGTTAATAGTAGATATTGTGTTGGGGGAGACATTCGAAAGTACATAAATATCTCCATTCTGATCAACATGGCTCTATGGCTTGGCATTTTTAGTGGGTTATGATATATTATCATCACTTATTTTGTTTGCTTTTGTTTTTGTTTTTTAGATAAAATTTCAATAGTTAATATGTGCATGATCATCATCATTTACTTGGATGGTCAAATCATCCCCATTTGGGCCTAAGTAAGATTCTTTCTGCATCCTTTAGACAAGGTCCAGCATTCCTTGAACCTTTCCCTACCTTCCAGCATGAGATACTTCACATTCCATTTCCTCTACACCAGCTCTGGAATTTGGTCATTTTCCCAAGAAGTTTTCTGTGTCCTGGTATTTAGAAGCCAAGATGAGGGTGCTAAGTGTGTTCGCTGTTATTGTAGTCACGCTCCCAGGCCATCCCAGCACACCAAGGTGGGTGATACCACACACCCACACACCCACTTACACACATACACACACACACACACACACACACACACCCCTACAGTATTTCCATGAAACTGTCTCTCGGGATCTATGAAGCTTATTCCAGGATTCCTCACAGATACCAAATTTCTGGACGCTCAAGTCCTTTATATAAAATTGTGAACTATTTGCGTACAACCTACATGACCCTCCCAGTTTAAAAATTGCCTCTAGATGACTTACTAAACTAATACGAAGTAAATGTTATGTAAATCGTTGCTCTTCTGTGCTGTTTGGCAATAATGAGAAGATAGAAGCTTTACATACTGAGTACAGACTCAATTTTTTAAGAAAACATTTTCAGTTCAAAGTTGAAAAAAAAAAAGGTGGGTGTGGAACCCTCAGCTTCAGGGGGCTGGCTGCATCTACCTGCATTTGTTAAAATTACGATTTCACACCCACAGCTCCAGTTCCAATATCTTCTCCTTTTCCATATTTGTAGCTTCCTTCTCCGACAGTGAGAGCTGGCCTGTGGGGTCATTCTACCATACGTAAGCATTCCTTCATCCCCCTCCTCACCCTACCTGATATGCCCCCCAGCTGACGTGGGCTTTGACCCCCAGCCCCACCACCCACACATAAAGAAGGACCCTCCGCTCGGAGGCCATCTGCGATTCTCTTATTCTCCGATTCACTGCAGCGAGTCCTCTGGTCATGGAGTGGGTTAGATGGTGTCCCGTCAAAATCCACCTCCGCACTGAGCCTTAGGCTGCGGCTGCTTGGGGAATAAGATTCTTTGCAGAGTTAAAAATCTCAAGACAAGATCATCCTGGATCAGGGAGGGTCCTTAATCCAATGGCACGTTCCCTTACAAGAAAGAAAAGGAGAAGACACAGGAAGACACCGTGGGAAGACAGGTGGAGGCTGGAGTGGTCCACAGGCCAAGCCACACCAAGGACTGCCAACACCGACCAGTTGCTGGAAGAGTGGCCGGGATAGCTTTGCTCTCACAGCCCCCAAAGGAGCCCACCCTGCCCCCCAGAGCTCTGGCTTCCAGAGCTACGGGGAAAAAAGTTCTGTTGACCTAGTCACCAAGTTAGATGTCCCTTGGCACAGCAGCCCTGGGGAATCAGTACGGAGTCTGGAGCCAGGGTTAGGTCCTGGACAGGTCTTTGAGGGGTCGCAATGCAACACACCATGCATGCAGGTGCCCTCCTCCCCTGGTGTGACCACCCCCCTGACGCCACCCAGGCCCTAACACCCCTCCCCAGGCTGCCCTCCTTGCCTCCTCCGGTCTGGAACACTGTTCTGAGCCAACATGGCCCCCTTCTGCCCATGACATGACTTGGGGACTGAATTTCAGAGTCAGATAGAAAGAGAGGAGAATCCCATTAACTTGCCACCTTGGTGTAAAATAATTCCGACAATGGAGGACGAGTATCGCTTCCCTTTTCTACCTTCCTAACAAGACAAAGCACACTTGCTTTCTAACATAAAGTGAAAAGTGTCAGAATCGTCCCCATGCCCCTATGTGAGGTAAACACTTGGACACTGTTCTTGGCAGGAAGAAAAAAAAAAAAAAAAGATGTAAATTCTTTTTTAAAAAATTGTCATCTGTTATTGTCAGTTAATTTCATCTAAGTAAATGTGACATTTTAAAACAATAAATGTACTCAGAAGTCCCATGTACTGAACTGAATACAGTTCTTCAGAAATTTAAAAAAAAAATTCATCAAAAAAAATGGCTTCAGATGTCGCATCTGGGATATTTTTGTCATCTTCCAGAGAAATTCCAAGAAGCAATGAATATACCAACTTCATGAACCACAAGGTAGCTGTAGAGCCCTAACTGAAGGCTGAGTATCACAGGGAGATCTTACAATATTTTACTGCAACAATGAAGTACTGAGTTGAAACCCTCTCCAAGCCCAGGGTTATTAAAAGGCCATTCTCACATCTCTGAAACAAGGGAAGAAAGTGGGAAATAGCACTCATTCCGGGCTCATTTCCCCCCCAACAGAACACGATAGAGAGCATTGAGCCTTCGCCAAAATTCAGAGAAAAATAAAGACTATAAATCTGCTTCCTCAAGTTTATTTGTAAAGGTCCTGTCTCTCTGCTTTCCTTCTCAGCTGTTGGGACTGGCGTTCACTCCTGCAGATAAGTCACCATCTGATGCCAGATTGGAGCAAAGTTTATTGGTCTCTTTTGTTATGCGGCACTGAACTACAGTGGAGATTTCATTGCACATTTGCTGTTTTCAGTTTCCCCAGATTGTTTAACAATTCTGTGCTTCGGGGACATAAAAGACAGGTCAGAAACCTGAGGCCACACTTCCCAGCTCCAGATCGAACATGACATGACAAAGTGACAGCACTTGACAATTTAGCGTGTGCTTTCAAAGCCATCAGACGAGGCCACTGCCAAGAAACAGAAAACAGAAAGTCTCGCTGAGGCGAAATTTGAGAAGACGTAATTCCTTTTATTCACTGGCAAGTGTTGGCTAGAATTAGGGATCAGCAACGTGAGTGAAAACAGAGACAAAATTAATTGGGGGATAACTCAGTGCCCACGCCAGTCCTCTCCTGCCACAGAGACAATTCCTGTCATGTGCAGTCACATGCCCACAGTCTGCATGCTGTGGCTGCCCCTTCTTGCTAGTTTTCCAATGCTAAAGAAAATTTAAACAGCGATGGTCAATGTAGTCATTTCTCAGGTGGACCTATTCCCCTCAAAAAGAAGGGACAGGAGAAACAAAAAGTGCTTTTCCGTGATTGAATTATATATTGCTGTATGTATGTGGGCGACTGTATGACCCATGTGATTCTGCAACCTGTACATTCAGAAAAATGAGAGATTATACCCCGTTTGATTCAAATGTATGATATGTCAAGATCATTGTACTCTCACGTGTAACTAAGAAAAAAATAAAATGAAAAAAGAAAAAGAGAAAAGAATTATATTTAATACCATGGGAGACAGAATTTTTTGGAACCCTTAAAATCTATACCACCAAATCTGTGGATTTGGTAGTCCATCGGCAGAGGCTCCTTCTTATCAACAATTTTGAGCTTTAACAAGGTAAAAAATGATACTTAGGATTATGCTGGTTACAAGATTCTACCCAGCATTCACAAACCAAGGCTACCTTTTTCAGGCAATTTTATCACATCTTGCTTTGAAGAATTGGTAATTGGTGTTGATGATACAGTTTACATATTATAAACACACTAGTCTGTATTGTAGTGTGCATTTTTTATGTTTAATATATTACCTATCACACATTACAGCTCTGTATATAAATGTACCGTGTACATTTATTTGTGGTGTGTATGTTTTAATACTTGGAACATGCAACACAGAGCGGTTACCAGAGTGAGGTGGGATCATGTGAATTCAGCTCGCACAGGTGGAGCGCGCCTTACCTGAAATGCTTGGCACCAGAAGCATCTTGGGTTCTGGACTTTTTTTTCCCCCAGAAACTGAAATTTATGCATTTATATGATTAAATACATTGTGGAATTTTTCATTGTGGTGTCATTGTCACCATTTAAAATGTTCCGGGTTTGGGAGCCTTTTGGACATTTGCATTCAGGATGCTCAGCGTGTAATTAATAGTTACTTTTTGTTCTTTGAGGTTCGCTATTGCTACTTCCTTTGACAATGAACAGATCTCAGGTCCCTGCCTGTCACCAGCCTGACTGTCATCTCACATTTTAGTGGCCCTCCTTGATGTCCCACTACCTCTTAGGTGTGGTTAGTCTATTTTGCATGAATAAAATCCATATATAAGTCTACCCACAATGTGCAAGTATATCATCTGCTCTTGTGTGTTTAGAGGAAGGTGGGAGTCTTCGTTTACATGAGGGACAGAATCATAGAACCAAGATCCAGGCTGGAGTTAGCCAGCATCCAAGGTTGGCAGAATCTTCTTTCCAGTATCAGATATCTTAAAATTCCTGCCAGGCTTCCAGCTTCTGGACCAGAAGCCCCCACCTCGGTAACTGACTTCTTCTTTCCTATCTTCAGCCTGAAGCCCCGTCACCCCCTTTTGTCCTGACTCAGTCTGCACCACTCTGCTCTGTCCCCACCTTCCCCACATTTCTTCCTGGGGTTCCGAGCCGTCTGAGCCAGCTAGTCGCTGACCTTCTGCACCCTGCTTTGCTTAGTCGATGCATCTTTACACACCGCTCTCTATGTGATTCCTCGGTTCTCTATCTAGGAAAAATACATTGTACAGTATGATTTAACAAACATATCTGTATGCCTACACACATAGAGTTGATCCTCATTTTTCACAGATTCTGTTTTTGTGAATTCACCTACTTTTTAAAAGGTATTTGTAATTCACAAATCAATAATCAAAGCACATTTGTGGTTCACCCACAGATGAGTGTACAGCAATGAGAAATTGAGTCACACGACACACATTCCCAACTGAGAAAAGTGACATGCCAGCTGAGAAAGGTGGTGTCTGCTCTGCCTTCTGTTTGGGCTCGCATCATAAGCAAGTGTCCTTTCTGTGGTCTATTTAATATCACTTTTTTTTTTGCATTTGTGTGTGTTTATTTTTGGTGATTCCATTGTTTACCATGGCCTCGGTTCATTTGCTTTGCTATAACAAAATGCCCATGACTGGATAAATTACAAGGGAAAGAGGTTTATTTATTTTTTTGGGGGGGATGACAGTTCTGAAAGGTTAAGAGCATGTCACTGGCACCTCTCAGCTTGCGGTGAGGTCCTAATGTTGCTGTGTGCATGGCTGAAAACAGGAAAGACAGAGGACACATGAGAGCTAACCTTCCCTGCAAGAAAAACCTTACCCCATCCCCGAGGTGCCCCTTAACACCAGTACACTGGGGACGAGGCCTCAACACAAGTTTGGGGGTGGGGGGGCAAATGACATTCAAATAACAGCTGTCCCCAAGCACGGGGCTGAAGTGCCAACTCGTGTTTCTAAGTTCAAGCTGTGGTGAGCCTGAGGGGCACAGTGTTCCAGGAGCCTGGGCGGGCAGGAGCTGCAGTGCTGTGGGCTGCACGCTCAATGTCAATGACTCAGTCACACATATTAAGACAGGTGTCTTCCAACAGTGACCTACATTGATGAGGCCATGGATTGATCTGCGGATGAAATCTCATGAGCAAAGGCTCAGAGGACCCTGCCCCTGGAGTCACCCGGGGAGCCACGGTTCCGTGGTCACTAATTCAGGGTCGGTCACTGCCAACAAACACATAAATAAATACCTAAGAGCCAAGGGTACAGAGCTAAGATAACTGTTTCACAAAGACCCTGGCTAACTGCATTTTGTATTTTCCATGCTACTTTATTCTATTTCATGAAAACAAATATGTTGATTGTGACCCATTTAATTTCAAGAGTCAAGATCCAATGTTTTCTGTTTCTGTAACAAATACAATAAAGACCAAAAGGTTTTCTTAGCTTACAATTTTGGAGGTTTCAGTCCAGGACTGATTGACCCCCTGGGCTTTAGGCCTGTGGCAAGAACAGGTGGCAAAGCAACTCACTCACTTCGTGGCTGAGAACCAAAGGGGGAGGGGAAGAGGGAGGGGCTGTATCCCCCCTTTCTGGGGTACAGCCCCAGGAACTGCAAGACCACCCTTGGGCCCCACATCTCAAAGCCTCCACCACCTCCCCAAAGTGCCTGGCTGAGGACTAAGCTTAACACACCTGCCTTGGGGATCCTTTCAGATGCCACCTTCACACTGATGTAGGTCCCACTGATAGAAGGTGAAGCAGGTTTGGATTGCCCTACAAGGGCCTGCGAGACACCACTTCATTCCAGGTCTCAAATGTCCTCCATCCCTACCGGTCCCGTCATCTTGGCCAGACTTGGGAGATAGGAAGGGGATTGGAAGGTCCTGGGACAATTTCTGCTAAGTCCCATTGGGTCCTGAGCCCTGGGGTTGGAGGATCAGTGGGAGGCCCAGTGAGGCTGGATGGGGGATTCAGACAGGCAGAGTGTCCACCACCGCAGGCCCGATGGCCTATGGCCTCTCAGGTCTGCCAGGCCACGGGGCCTTGGGATGGAGACAGCTGTGTGCGGATCATTTCTGATGCTCTGCGTTGATAGGCTGATTTCAACAGGTGGGTTCAGTTTGCACCCCCTCATGAAGTCCATGTGCTCACTCCTACTGAAATCAGAACAAAGCTACGTAAAGCCCAGGTCTTGGGGTCAAGACCTGTGTGTTTGTAAAATCAACTCAGAGTCCTCAGGGCCGGACTGATCTTTCTTGTCTCTGAAATTTTTTGGAACTAATTGTTTCACCTTGTAAACTTGCCCTCTGAATTGGATGGAGAGGTTTTTGATGATTGATGTTAATGTTTTAAACTGATGATCTGATTAAGAAATCTAAACTTTCCTTAGATCAACTGTATGTGTCCTGTGTTTCCTGTTGTCACTGCATCTTTGCTAAAAAGGAAGTCAGTCCCTCCTCTCCGGGGGATGGGCTGGGTTCAAATCTCGCTTCCACTGTGAACAGCCATGTGGCTCCAGGTCCTCAGCTTCCTGTGTCCTTCGCTATGAAATGGAGGTCGTGCCGACGCCTTGCTGGGTTCTGGGAGGAGAGAATGAGACACCGCAAGTCCCAGGCTTCACACGGTACCAGGTATGAACTGCTGATCGGCATACCTGGGTTATCATCGCGGTGATCGTTGTGCACTCTCCAAATCAGGCCCCTCTCTTTGCTCTGAACTTCTTTGTGAAGCCTTCCGACGTGAAGTCAACCAGAAACTCCTTATGGAGCTGGAATCTCCAGGTGGTCGCAGATTGTCCTGTCCTTCCTTCTGTCTCGCTGGAGTCTCCCGAATGGCTGTGGAATGTGCTGGGAACTCGACATCCAGGACAGGAAGGAGCTGCTTGGAGCCACAGCCCGGAGGGTCTTACTACTCCCGGGTAGGAGCCCAGGGTGGGCCGCTCTCAGGGGTCCCTGGCTGTACTGCAAATGGGGCACAAGCTGAGGGGCCTCCACCCACCCCGGCCAGCTCTCCTGAGCTTTGGAGGACTGCCTATCACAGTCCCAGGCCTCTGTGTCCCTTGATGCCCGTCTGTGAGATATGAACCTGCTGACTGGTTTTGGGGTGTTCTTTCCCACTTCACTCAGGCAAGTGGGTAACCAGTTCACAGTGAAACCACTCTGCATCCCATTTTTTCTTTTCTTTTTTTTTGGTTAGAGGGTTACCAGGGATTGAAGTCAGAGGCACTTGACCTC
Organism: Urocitellus parryii; assembly: GCF_045843805.1. Classification (NCBI taxonomy): domain Eukaryota; kingdom Metazoa; phylum Chordata; class Mammalia; order Rodentia; family Sciuridae; genus Urocitellus; species Urocitellus parryii. The sequence goes on along the minus strand of NC_135538.1, from coordinate 150,591,991 downwards.
TGAGCCACACCCCCAGCCCTATTTTGTGTTTTACTTAGAGACAGGGTCTCACTGAGTAGCTTAGCGCCTCCCTTTTTGCTCAGGCTGTCTTTGAACTTGTGATCCTCCTTTCTCGGCCTCCGGAGCTGCTGGGATGACAAGTGTGCCCCACCACGCCTGGTGGTGCACCACACTCCTTTCTAAGGTGCCTCTTTCAGCTCAGGGGAGAGAATCTGGAAAAGTGGTTCAAGGAAGATTGGGTCGTTCAAGATCTTACTGTGTGACAAGCATGACACGAGACTTTAAAAATACGTTGTCACCTCACCGTCACAACTTTCAAGGTGTGGATGGCTTCGACTTTTGTAGGCAGAGAAGTTGTGGATCCAAATTAAACAGCTGGCTGTAGGTCACACATTGGATGTCACCAGCGGCCATCTCTCAGAAACACGACCCAGGGATGGGGAGGAAGGCAGGTCTCTGCCTCGCTCTGGTCTTCTTCTCCCTTCTCGCCCTCCCTTGCCTTCCCAGATGTTGTAGTCACTGCTGGAAAGTTACAAATACCAGGAGAACGAAGTCACTTACAACCAGGTTGGAGACAAAAGAGTCCCAACAGCAAAGGTTGTGCAAGGGCTGCATCAACAAACACCGATCCACACCTCATTCGAGATTTGGTATGAAATATTTTTTTCTAAGCTATTTCTATTAGTTATTCATTTAAAATTATTTATTAGATATCTTTATCCAAAAAAAATCTTAATTTCATCACACTGAATTTAACCAAAACTCATTCTGGATTTAGCAAAAATTAATGAGTGAGGTGGTTTCAGAGAATACCTGGGTGAGAAGGAGCTATTTATCACCCAGAATTTAGCATGTTAAGTATTTACCAATTTTAATGGCAACATCAGTATGCACTTCTGCTACTGAGTGTCATTTAATCATTAGTGTGATTTTTCCAGTTTATATGTACTGGAGTTGTCCTATCTGATATGGCAGCTGCTGGCTCGTTGGGGCTATTTAAATTCACTGGGATGAAGTTAGACTATAATAGCGCTCCTCCGAGGCACTGGCATGTCTGGCTGGTGACCACTGTCCTGGCCAGCCACAGACAGAGGCATTTCCAGCACGGCAGAGAATCGTACTGGACAGTGAGGTTCTAGAAGACATTTTTTAAAAATTTCCTTAGATCGACTGCGTTTGTCATTTGTGTCATGTTGTAGCTGCATCCTCTCGTTTCTGAGGCAGGAGATGTAGGATCCTGTAAGATTAGTGGTATTCATTTTTTGGTAATTTTAGTAGAATTGACCAGAGAAGCCACTGGGACCTCTAGCTTTTTCATTGGGAAATTTTTAACTCTGGGTAGAATTTCTTCTATTGATAGCAACGGTGCAGGTGGACTCCAGTTTCCTACGTCTCCTGGGGTAAAATCTTGCATGCTGATTTCTTCCAGTGGATGTGTTCATTTCCTGGTGGTTGTCAAACTTATCGGCATTCAATTTCCATGACTTTCTCTTGCATTTTTGCGTTGATGGGATTTGTGGGACCGAGGTAGGTGTCCAGAGGCCAGGCACGCCGCTAAATACCCGCACCGTGGGACAGCCTCACAGTAAAGAAGTCTCTGGGGTTGGGAGTGTGGCTCAGTGGAGAGCGCTTGCCTGGCTTGCATAGGACCCTGGCTTCCATCCTAGCAAGACGAAAAAAGAAAGAAAAGAAAAAGAAAGAAAAACAACAAAAAGTTGTTTCTGGTCTCAATGTCAGTAGCTCTAAGGGTCAGATATGCTGCTCCCGGGGTTATGGCACAAATTCTTAAAATTCTACCATCATTTTATGGCTAATCTTGTACTATTTCATAAACCAGCAGCTTTGCAGCTCCAGAGTTGCCTACCGAGGCCCCTGTCCGTGGTCTCCAGCTGTCACACTCTGATCTCTACCTGGGAGGTAGGTGCTGCCACACGATGCTGCAGTTTTCCCTTCACACAGCCACGTGTCTTATAAAGAAGTTAAAAGAAAAATGGCAAAATAAATGCAGTGGACTGAATGTCCGCGTCCCTCCTTCCTCCAAATCTCACCCCAAGCCCAGTGTGAGGCTGCCCCCCAACGGGGTCTTTGGTAGGTGACCAGGTAATAAGGGTGGAGCCTCAGTGGAATGGGACCAGTGCCTTCACAGAGTCCAGAGGGCTGGCTGCCCCCCTCTGCCATGTGAGTGGCAAGGGGACGGCAGCCGTGGACTTCCAGCTTCCAGAACTGTGATGTACACTTCTGTTGTGCATGAACCACTGGTTCTGTGGTAATTTGTTACAGCAACACACACTGACCAGGACAACGCAGTCCTATTCATTTACCCAGATATTGACAATTCCTGATGCTCTTTGTTCCTCTGTAAGTGTTGAGGGCCACAGCCGAGTCGGGATGATGCATGGCATTTTTGCCAGAAGTAGTGGTTGAGAGGTGACTCCAGCGAGCCATTGAGATGATGACTTTTGAGTTCTCGCGGAGTTCCCCTTGAGTTCCAGTTGAGCTTTCCTGGGGATTCCTGAAGAGTTCTCATTGGTTGGGGAAGTGCCGGAGGAGGGATTTCCAGTTGGTGGTTCCTGGAGGAGCAGAGTAGCGTTGGAGAGAGTTCCCGGGGAGCATGTGTGGAGTGTGCTGGTGGAGTTCAGAAATAAAGTTTGTTCCTGCTTCAGTGGCTCATGATTTGTGCCCAGCCAGACTGCGGCATGTAAGGATCAAAATACCCATTTACTCAGTTTCTGTTCCATGGGATTTCTTTCACAAATGTCTTGTATCATGGGTTGACTAATGAGGAATACTTTCAGCTTTTAGCTTTCTTTCTAAAAAAAAAAAAGTCTTTATCTAAATTCTTAAAGGTTATTAGAGCTGGGAATAGAATTCTGGGTTGACAGGACTTTTTTCCTACTTCTTTTTCTTCAGCACTATACATGTTCCATATGTTCCATTCCACACTGTTTCCTTCATCTTGGGAGAAAACTCAAGGGCGGACACACAAGGATTCCCCGGGTGCTTGTAAGGTTTTCCCACCGTCCTTGACTCCTGAGAGTCTCGCTGGGCTGTGTGTCGGTATGGGCTTCTCTGTGTACCCTGCCTGGCATTGTTGGAGTCCTGAATCTGCACTTGGACGTCTGTTATGGTTTGGAGAGGGGGTGTCCCCAGAGCTCCTGTTAATGCAGGAATTTCCAGAGGTGAGGTGAGTAAGGATGCCAGTTGTAAACCAACCAACACACCTGCTTTGAATGGACCCACCTGGCGATGACTGTGGGTGGGTGGTACGTGGCTGCAGGGGGTGGGTCACCATAGGAATGCCCCTGTCCTTTTCTCTGTCAGCTCTCTGGCCTCCCTGAGCTGAGCAGCCTTCCTCAGCCTCACCCTTCTGCCCTGAGGTTCGGCCTCATCCTGGGTCCAGAGCAATGGAGTCACCAACTTTGGACTCAGACCTCTGAACCTGTGAGCCAAAATCAACCTTTCCTCCTCTAAGTTGGTGTTGCTGGGTGTTTCGGACACAGCCATGTGCTCCATCAAATTGGGGAAGATATTAAATATCATTTCCTCTCATCGTCCTTGTTGTATTTATGGTCCTGGGGATTGCACCCAGAGGAGTTTAACCACTGAGCCACATCACCAACCCGTTTTACCTTTTATTTTGAGACAGGGTCTCACTAAGTTGCTGAGGCTGGCCTTGAGCTTATGATCCTCCTGCCTCAGCCTCCAGGATGCTGGGAGTATGGACAGGTACCACCACACCCAGCTCCAGTATTTTTTTCTGATGCATTTTGACCTTCTATTTCTGGGACTTCAAGAATATGTAAATCCAACTCTCCGGTATTATCCAACAGATCTCTGAAGCTCTGGTCCTTTCTGTTCCCATATGCTTTTTCTCCATATTCTTCACAGTGGACAATCACTATGGATGTATCATTACTATGGATCTGTCTTAAAGTCCACCCATTCTTTCCTCTGTCGACTATTAGTTCAATTTTGTTTTCTTTAGCTATTGCACTTTTGGGTCCTAGAATTCCCATTGCTTCTTTACCTCTCCTGCATCTCTGCAGGGATTCCTCTCTTCGTTCCCTAGAAGCATATTGGATTTACTACGTAGAGTATGGTCATGATGTCACGTATTTTAAATACTGTCTGTGACTTCCAACACGTGGGCCATCTTGCTGTTGAGGTCCCCTGGTCCTGATTCTCTGTGTGCCAGATGCATTTGGATCATGTCCTAGACACCATGAATGGTAGAATGGAAAAGCTGAATTCTGTTCTTTCTCTCCTGTGAGTGTTGTTCCTTTTAACTTCGCTCACATTATCTTGTGTCACCTCGGAACTGCTCACTGGTAATTTTGGACGACAGCCCTGGTCCCAGCTCAGCGCCTGCTCTGTAGCTGACATGCTCCAAACTTGTTCCGGGTGTGTGTGAATCAAGGAGGAGCCCTGCATGGAGGACCAGAGTGGAACCCTCCCTTGTAGCCTCCTTCCTGGGTCTCCCTTCTCTCTGGTGCTGAGGTTTTTCTGGACTTGTTTTTCTGGTTGCCTGTGAGGAAGGACCTCAGCCTCCACCTGCAGCCCCTCCTGCTGGGTGCCAGGTCTAGAGCCGGAGTCCTGAGAGTCCGGAGTCCATTGGTTCCCCTTCTCCCTTAGACTCTGCCCGGCTCTGTCTCCTCTCAGTGCCATTAAGTCACTTCTTTGTGTTATGTCCAAAATCTCCAGCTGTCACCGGGCAGGGTGCCCGTCTGTCGCCCCACCTGGTGAGCAGGCAGAGTGAGATCGATCCTTCTCCTTCCCGGCTCGCTTGGCTCCAGGAGGCCTTTGGTCAGTGAAGGTGCTTCTCTCTTCCGGTTGGAAACTGGAGGTGCCCTGGTGTTTCTCTCTACGAGTTGTTTCCACGCTCACCCGCTGGTCAACAAGGCTCTCCCCGGGACTGGCCGTCCTGGGTAGGCCTTGCCATTTCATTCTGTGACTTAAGAGCCCAGGTGTCAAAAAGATGGAGGGAACGCAAAGAAGATGTGCTTCAGGGATGGGATTCTAAAGTAGCAGTAGCTTCAGGGAGGAGTGTTTCCATGGCGACATGGAAACAGTATTGCGGGCCCCAGGTCTGGCACCACCAAAGCACTCATCATGTCGGAGCTGCTGTTTCCTCATCCCTAAAAAATGTCCACTTCAACTCAAACACTGCTTTTGGCCACTTAGGAAAAGTGCCAAGACATGCTAAGTCCCAGTGTCACGGCCTTCAGTAAACAGTCCCCCTGCCCAGGGTGCGGTGGGATTGACCCACCCCAACATTAACACAATCACGGACCCCCTCCTTCCCCTCCTAAAGGAAACTCCGCCCTGTTTGCCCCGAGTCCTGTTGCCTGTGTGTGACGACGACGGTGGCGCCCCGCAGCTTGCCATGGTCACCGCTCAGACACTTCAGGATTGCTGGGAAGGTCGTGAATGACCCCTTCGGGACCCCTAGGGGGTCATCCCATCTCTTCTAGTTGGGGATCTGTGATTTCCCTGTCGTCCTGAATCTGTGGGTCCGTGTGTCTTTCCCCACTGTAAGAACTCCAGCCTGAATCTACTGGAGGTCTTCAAGCCAGGGGACTTCAAGGAAAAGGGGAAGATCTTTAATAAGGCAGGACATCCATCCTGCGGAGATTACGGGACACCTGGAAACTGGTTTGAAATCACTCGACTGTGCATTGATCGCGGACTACGCCACCTCCGAGTTACTCGTGGGCACTCCACGTGCCACTCACTGGCACTGACCTGCCTGTGGGTGCACGGCCAGTAGCCTCCAAGTCTCCACCCAGTCCTGGGACCTCGCTGCTGCTCTCAGTGACGTCACGGTCACCGTCCTCCCTGCACTCTCCGGGACACTTTCCACTGCCCCTCCACCAGGGCATGCACCACGGTCCCGAGACAGACAAAGGCACACTGCAGAGGGAAAGCAGGCTAAGGTGGACAGGCCCTGTCCAGGAGAAATGAATGGGAGCCACAGCTGTGACTGAAAATTACCTAAAAGTCACACGTTAAAAAGTAAAATAACGACTTCTAATAATATTTTAATTCAACACACTTAAAATATCATCACCTTAGCATTTTCCGTGGTTAATACTGTCGTCAGTACTGAAATGGATGAGATATGCGTTTGCCATTTCTTTTAGCAGGTTAGGTCCCTAGAGCGCAGTTTGTCCCATGGGGACATTTGAGTTCATAAGGCCACATTCTCCACAGCCAGGCGTCTCAGTGGAGCCGACGGTGACCACATTGGACAGTCCCTGTTTTGGACTCTTTCTTTTCCCTTTTTATGCCTTTGTTATATATTTAATTTTTTGCTGTCATTTAATGTTGCCCAACTATCTCAGGTTCAAGGCAACCAGAACTGGAGATAAAAAAAAAAAATAAAATAAACAGGTATAAATCTGGTAGTCTGTGAAACCCAGGACTCTTCTTTTCCTTTTTCCTTTCATAGGAGAACCACCACCAGGGCGGTGTCTCTTTGTGATAGAGCTTCAACGGCCGTGTCTCTGGTCTACTTGGAAACTGGCTTCCTTTAATTCATGTCAGTCCGTAGACCATGACTGAGTAAAGAGATCCTTCGGTCACAGCTTCAAAAATACAGGACCACTTTTTCTGGACACTGATAGACTGTTAGAAGAACAGAATTAGAGGTAACCACAGCAATTATCAAAGAGCCAACCTCTCACTGCATAAAACCGTCCCTGGAGAGATAAATGATCCGCCTAAGCTCCAATAGCTGGTTAGCGGCAAAGCCAGGTCAGTCATCCATATTGAGAGTTTTGATGTCGCTTGAGCTTCCTGCTCCAGTGTGTGGATTTCACCCACTGGTGCTGATGCGCTTCTCCTGCGTCATCAGTGTGTCCCCATTTTCCCTCTCTGAGCTCTTAGTCAGGGCATCCTGGAGCAAGGAACAGGCCCAAGAAACTTCTAAAGCTTCACTGCAGGTGAGTTCTAAATAGAGCAGCCAAGTCCCAGGCACAGCCCTGTGACAGACAGAGGACCCTGGAATCCAGGGAAACAGTGAGCAGTGGTTCTGACACAGTTAGGAAGGAGCTGTGCAGCCTCAAGCAGATCACTTCTCCTCTCCATGACCCAGGCTCTATCTGCACAGTGACCGGCAGTGGGGGGTTAGGTTAGTTCTAAGGTCCCTTCCAGTTCTGAGATACTTATTCCTGCTAGACCAACGGTTACACGATCATAACTGTTCTAAGTTGGTCTTCTACTTACAAGAAATAAGATGGCTGCTGGCTGTTCTGTTGATGGAAACTTCTAGGGACTATTCAAATAATACTGAAGGTTTGCACAGAATACAAAGTTAAATCTCAAGAAATTACTAATATAATGGTTTTTCTCTAAGAACATTGCATCGTAAGCCTTACACAAAACTATGGCATGGTTAAAATCACACTTTTCTTCTATAAATTTTATTTTACCTAAATAAAAGTGATATCTTGTAACAATATTGCATGGATAAAATTTCTTATTCTTTTTTTTGAGGGGGGGGTGCACACCAGTGATGGAATCCAAGGATGGAATTTTGGAATCCAAAATTCACATCCCACTGAATTACCAAATCATCACATCCCCAGCCTTTTTTATTTTTAATTTAGAGATAGGGTCTCGCTAGTTTGCTTACAGCATCACTAAGTTGCTAAGGATGGCCTCTAACTGGTGATCCTCCTGCCTGAGCCTCCTGATTTGGTGGGATTACAGGCATATATCACTGTTTTTTTTTTTTTTTGAAGATTCAAAATGGAAAGCTAGTAGTCATACTGGAAATTTTGGCTTAAGATATCAACACTGCCCCCATCTTCAGTTCATTCAAGAGACATATAGATAATACCTTCTCTGGGGCAGGCACTCCCCAGTGGCAGGAAAAACTGATCTAGTATTTGTCCCCATGGATCCTATAGACAGAAGGATAAATTTAAAGTAAATTAAACTAGTGCTCTTTTATGGATTGAGTATATAATATAGCTGTGTCATCCTTCCAATATTAAACATTGTTCTAAAAAAGCAAACAGCTATATAAAAATATAGACCTTAATCCATGTCAACCTTTCTACCTGAACATGTGACTGAGCAGGCAGAGTTGGTACAAGGACTCCAAAGAGACCCCTGGAAATTAAGTAGGGCCCAGCTTGCTAAATGTTTCTAAGTAAGTGGGTCAAGTTCCTACCCCCAAATCCTAGCAAATTGCAACATGGAGATTTGGTTAAGAGCAGGAATGAAATGTCCAAACTGTTTGCTGACTCTCATTTGAATTGGCTCTCAGCGATTAATATCTTGCTATAAGATTCTTTTTTTCTTATATTTGTAGGTATTAAAATAAACCCTAGGGCTTTCATAATTCTTTAATTAAGAGTCCTCGGACTCTAGTAAAAAATTAATGGTCAACAAACATCATGCCTGTTACTACTGTTTTTTTTTTTCTTGAAATAACGTGAAATGCAAAATTGTATAGGATATTTTTCCAATCAGGAAGTGTAAAGAGATCTCCTTAAAACTACCAACATCATAAATTCTGTTGCACTTTTCATTCTGAAAATAACAATAAAATTCAGGTCCCAGGGGCCATTCTTGCAAAATACTATTGGCATTCCTCATTCTGATAGCCAGAAACCTGGACCAAGTGGGCTTTGTGGTATGAACTTTGATTACCTGGCAAAAAGATGAAGTAAGGAGGCCCCGCCACAGAACAACACATAAACCCACAGGAGCCTGGGAAGGAAAATGGTTTATTAGGCACAATGGCCTCCGCCAGCGCCCATCGAGCATCTTTTGTAAGATTGATGTCGACTTCAGGTAACAGGAGAGGCCGGAGAAGCCCAAAGTCAGAGTATCAAATACATTTGAAAAGAAAACAGGAGGACAGAGGTCACTTCTATAAGGCACCAGCCAAATGCCAATTTTTATGTACTGACTTCTTTCACAATATTCAATCCCACCTGATAATTGGCAGAGAACACAAAAAGGCCCTTCTCTCCCATGCTGATGCATTCACTCCGCTGGGGCGAGTGGCGTTTGTATCCACAGCGACAGCCAGGAAAGCCCCGGGGAGATGGCTGCCTTCAATTGCACCCCGCCTCCCGCCTCCAGCCTCCCCGTTATTAACACACAGTGGCCCCCCGGCTAAGAGACGGTCCATAAAGGCATCAAAGCAATGCTCTTCTAACATTTCTCTGCTAGAGAACCAAAGGCTTTTTTTTTATTAAGAAAAAATATAAAGACAAGCCAAAATATCAAATATCCAATTCAATTGATGTTTCCTGAACACCCTTCATTTAATAAGCCTCTCAATGGTTTGTTAGAACGAAGACTATATCTCACAGAATAAGATACACGTTTTATGAAATCCCCACAAAGGAAGGATGGGCAGTCCTGCCTGCCTTAGAAAAATTCCAATTTTTTAAAAAACTTGGCTTCTCATCTTCATCTCCATGCCGCACTGTCTAAATAGAACTGTATAATTCACGGGTTCTGATCTCAGAAGTCACAGTAACATGTGTTTTCTCATCTATGAACTCCATGACTATGAAGCCTCTTCAATTTTAAATCATATTCTAAAACCAGTAGGACAGATGAACCCATCAATATCACCATTAACATTTACTTGCCATTAGCTGTTTAGAAAATCCCAAGCCGGGCACAGTGGCGCAGGCCTGTCATCCCAGCATCTTGGGAGGCTGAGGCAGGAGGATGGCGAGTTCAAAGCCAGCCTCAGCAAAAGCGAGGCGCTAAGCAACTCAGTGAGATCTGTCTGCAAATAAAATACAAAAAAGGGCTGAGGATGGGGCTCAGTGGTCAGTACCCCTGAGTTCAATCCCCAGGACCAAGGAAAAGAAAATTCCAAGTGTCTTTTGTAATATGAATCACCAGGATATGTGGACAGAAGGGACAGGTGGCCTCTGTTTCCCAGGACACACCCCTGGCTGCTCTAGCTGCTGGGGGGACCGTCTTTAAGAAAGAGGCTGTTCCCATGCAGGCAATCAGAGAGGCAGTTAGGAAACCAGGCTCTCGGTGCTTTGTGGGGGGGCTCAGGGTGCTCAGTGGAGAGGTTGGCCTAGCCAACTAGGGGCAAGTGACCAGGGAAACATGACCACAGGGAGGACTGGAAGGACACGGGTCAGCTCAAGACTGAGGGATGCCCTGGGCACCGGGCGCTGTGCCGCCAGGAGTCAGGATGAGTTCTCTGGAGGAGCGGGGCGCCAGCGTGAGTTTCCCATAACGAGACCACAGCCTTAGGGCAGCAGAGGAGTCCTGTGGGCTCCATCTGTCTTCAGCCTTATTCTAAACAGACAAGAACCAAGCTGTGCTGCGGTGACGTCCCCAGGGGCGAGTGTGTGAGATACAAGACAATAGTAAAGCGCCAGACGTGCCAGGCGCACGGCCTTCAGGGACGCTGGCCACCTCTGGGGGACCCCGGGCTCCACGCTGAGCTCCTGGAGTCAGGATTCGTCCATCTGACTCCCCACAACCAATGTTCCCATGAAGGAGAGTCACCCCCAGTGAGGCTGCCAGGACCCCAAGCCAGATCCCCCGGGGCCTTGGCAGTGGAATGACACCCAGCTGCAAAGGCAAGAGCAGTTGTAGGATGGCAGCCTTGACCCCAAATTGTACCGAGCGCAGAATGTGCTGGAAGGGCGTGGCGTTCGCGACCCCATGACAACTCCCATCACCTTGAGTTTATGAAGGTGCAGAAATTCATTAAAACGTCCCCATCCCAGAGACCATGGGTACCAGGAGTGAGAATCAAGCGGAGTCTCCCAACACCAGGCCCAGGCCCTCAGGCGACACCACATCTCTGCTCACTGCCTCCAACCAGGTCTACCATCGAGCCAGGCCAGCACGGGCTGCCGCGTGGCAAGGGGGAAAGGAAGACAGGGGTCCGAGAGCAAGGGTGGGGAGGGCCCTGCAGGACCTCTGACACGGCAGGCCCAGTGCTGGCTGCGGGAGAGGGGACTGGGGAGTGGGAGAAGGGGAAGGTCTGCCTTGGGCTGCTGAAATGTAGCCAACCCCCCTACCTACGGTCTAGTTCCCAGGTTCAGTTATGGGACGTCCACTGCAGTCTGAAAATATCAAACGGAAAATTTCATCCACAAATGTTTTCAATGACTTTTTCAGAGTGCATTGTAATAATTGTTTTATTATTGATGATTCTTATCTCCTACATGCTAAATGTGTGAATGAAGCTTTATTGAAGGTGTGAAGGTATAGGAAGAGCCATAGTACAAACAAGGTGGGGCGCCATCTTAGCTCGTACCCCAGGGATGAGGGGAAACGACAACAGGAGTGTGTCGTCTATGGGGTCATTAGCAGCTGGGCCTCCAGGGTTTCCATTTCCCACATTTTAAGTTTCGTGCCAACTCTTCAGACAGACTGGACTCCCTCTTTGCTCACAGGTAACCAAAACCAGAAGGATGATCTTCCAAGGTAAAAAATCTTCTGCTGTCTGTTTATGCATATTGAACAACATAATAGCATTATATTTTAAGAAAGAGTCATCATCTTTGTTTTCATATTCAAGTTTTAAAATAAATCATTCCATCTGTGTCATCACTGAGGGAATTAAAATTTGGTTGATTGTGAAGAGTTCTCATCGCAAATAATATTTATCTTCCCCTTTGTCTTAAATTTTTACTGAATTGTTGAAATCCTCCTCCCTTTTTCTCCAGAATTTTTTATCTTTGAGACACACTGAAGAATATGCCCATACCACATCATCATACCTGCGATGTATCAGCTCACGGTCGCGTGCGGGTTATGGTGCAGGGCCACGTGGGGCCCGTGGCCTGTGTCTGTAGATAAAGCTTTATTGGAACACAGGCACATTTACTCCTTCACATGCTGCCGACCGCTGCTGTGCAGCTACACCAGCCGAGATGAACAGTTGCCATGGAGATCAAATGGCCCACAAAATCTAAAGTATCTGCTATCTGTTACTGTGCAGAAAGAAGTCGGCCGGCCCTGGCCCTCCACCATAGCCAGCCCAGGAACAGAAGCCCACGTGGTTCTTCTGCACAGCCCAGTCCACGCACTTGCTCATGCGAGAGCCCCCTTATGTCTGGGAAGAGGTTTTCAAGTACCTGGCACCAAGATGAAGAAGGAGAGAGGTTGGGAAGCAGACCAAGAGCCCACCCTGTGCAGGGGCTGTGTGGTGGAGAGGCAGAGGAGGAGCAGGCAGAGTCAGGAGGGCCTCTGGGAGCACCCAGCACGGACACGTAGGTAAAGTATCAAGGGACTGTGGACACTTTAGCTCTTCAACATGATAAAAGTGTTGAGATGGCGTGGAAGAGAGGTGGATGGTTTGTGCCATCAGGAGGGCCGATCAGCTTCACGTGTCTGGTCATAAATCCCTTTCCCCAAGTTACGGGGACCCAGTGATATGGGGCACTGGACAGAGCACAGTGAGGGAAGCTGTTTAGCCAGCACCTAACTGGGCTTGGTACCCTACCACAACCATCTGCTGAGTTTCCTCTTGGCTTACCCAGCAACCACCCCCAAAGGCTCAGTGATCTGTGCTCGACCTTGCAACTAGAGAAGCCAGCCCCACCTGTGCACAGGAACAGGGAAATGATGGGGTGGGAGGAGTGTGCTCACTCCTCTGGCTTCTCAATCCCCAGCTGCAGGTGAAATGAATGCTACCAACATACCCTGTCCACAGGGATACGTAGGAGTTAGGCTTCACCAGAGCAAAGCGTCCTAACTCATACTTTAAACTGTGCTCTTTTTGTTTTGAACACACAAAATTCTTACCTCTTGGGTAAGAATGAAAGCCAAACAATAAAAATAAATTCTTACCAACGTAAACAACCAAGTAAGATTAAAGATTCCATGTAATTGATTTATTTTTAATCAAATAATAAAAATTCAGTTTGTGTACTGGACCCTGGTTATGCTTTACGTAATTTAGGCATCTATGCATTAAAGAACATTAATAAAAATTTTCCTTATGCCTAAGCACGGTGGCACATACCTGCAATCCCAGCTGATGGGGAGACTGAGGCAGGTAGAGCCCAAGTTTGAGACCAGGTTGGGCAATTTAGCTTTGAGACCCTGTCTCAGAGGAATAAAAACTACAAGGAACTGGGGATGTGGCCCAGCAGGAGAGCACCCCAGGTCTAATCCCCAGGACCCAAAGAAACAAAACCAAACCCTCCTTTTCCTTAATTGATTTTAAAATGACATTTTATTTCTATATCTTTACATTTAAATATTCAAATGATTACACATTGACTTAAGCAAAGGACTGTAGAAGAAAAGTCAAAACGTTCACTTATTAAAATACTAAAAATTGCTTTATTTGGAAGGAGAAGCACACAAGGTAATCTTTTATTCAACAAATACAAATTGACATTTTATTCAATTATGAAAGATTGTTAGTGTGGTTGGAAACCTTTACAATAAATATTATTGTGGGGACTCTCAAGGCAGGCGAGGGTTTGATCTATCGCTTACAGCATCTGACCATATATTCTATTTTAGCTTGAAAAGCTATATTTATATGCTTAGATATGAACACTGCTGGATTTTTTTTTCCTTAAAGAAGAAAATTGATGGGCTTCTGGGCTCTTTCTCCATTCGATGTTTGGGGGCAGGGGTGGTACTTTGTGGTGAAATAGAAATGTGTTCTTGAAAACATATGTATCTAAATAGTTCTGAATATTTTTAAAAACCTAAATGAAAACAGGAAATCCACAACTAAATTTCCTCTTGCCTTTTTACATGTGGCCAAGAAATCCAGTGCTACAAGTTTATGAAGAGCTACATTATTCCTCCCCCTCACTATTAGTGTAGCTAAGCTTCTTGTTTACTTGGGATATCACACTCCTTTCTTACAAAAATTAATTTCAAATCAGAAAGGCAGGATAATAACTACTTTCAGCACACACACACAAAAAAATGCACCAGAAAGAGATTGCAGCTTAAGCACAGATAGCATATAATTAGAATGAGAAAAATCAAAGTATTCTTGAACACACAGTGCTTTAATTTTTCTCCTGATGGACTTTCAGATTATCTTTAAAAGATCTATTAAAAATCCTCCTCTTGAAAAGATCTATTAAAACCACAGACACTTGGAGATACAGGAGAGGGGAAAAAAATGGGTCATCTTATAAAATTGATTATGTGAGCTCTCTGCATTCAGTGCATATGTCAGCAACAAGGAAAAACAATCCCCAGATAAATTCTGCAGATACTTCCTTCTGGAGAAAAACCTTGGGTCTTTTTTGTGCATTATGAAGCCAAGGGGTGTGGTGGGGGAGCAGTTCGGTTTCATCCATGAGCATAAACAGCAGGCTGGTTTTCTGAAAAGAGAGCCAACCTCAAAATAGCCCAGAAAAAAAATTATAATAAAAAAAAGGGTATATGTTTTTTTTTTCCATCTATATTTGGAATTTTGACTATCTTATTTTAAACAAGCCAGAGATTGCAAGCTTCAATCTGTTTGGATAGAAAAGAATTTATATAAATGTTTTGTTCAAGCCCAAAAGGGAAAGAGAGTTTAAATACACAGGGCGTGGAAGATGCATGTCCAACTTCAGAACAGCCCTGTGCACAGAAGAGCGAGGACAATCGACCTTCTGTTAGCCATTCTCAGTAGTCCTTACGCTTAAATATCTTGCGATTTGCAGCGTCGTTTTAATGACCCCGACAGTAAGAGATGAACCAAAATTTCATAACTGTCCTGCTCTCCTCCACTCATGGCCCCCGGAGGGTGTGGGGCAGGCAGCAGGGGAGTATCAGGAGGTCAAAGAACAAATGGAAACAAAATCTGTGTTTTGCACTCTTTCTCTGCACTTGAGAAAGAAAAACGAGTCAGATAAATCTGTATAATGCTAAACCAAATCTCTTTAATTCCAGTCAGCTCCTATCATTCAGTCACTGGGTCTGTGTGTGGAAAAATTCATGCTAATTCCCCCTAGCAACAGCCTCAGCCTATCAGGAGACTTTATGTCCCATGCAGCTGCCAGCCAGAGAGAATAACTTAAAGTAGGTCAGGCCTGTATTTCTAAAAATGCTACGGTCTAGTAACCCCACTGTCCCGTCTGTCTGCCCTGCCCCATAATAACCTCAATTGCTTGGTGACACAATGACATACGATCCCGTTAGAGTGCAATCACATCATGCTACATTATTCTGCTGCGGGCGTGACTGCCGGGTGAAGGACCCTCGGAGGGGCAGCATTAATCAGGCAGGCATTCATGTCCACCAGCTCTTCTCTCTGGAAATGGGGACTGCATTAATGACCAGCTGTTTGAACTAACACAAACAAAATAATGTCTTCCACCCTGTTGGGTGCGCGGAACACACTATTCTGATCTGGCAGGTTCCGCTTCTTGACTAAATCGAAGATGTAAATTAAATGGGCTCAGACAATGTCAGCTTTGGCAACCTCAAAGTGAGTATATTTAAATTATATTACATGTGATTCAAAAAGCTATTGATTTAATACACACAGCTCTCTGCCTGCCGACAATTTTCCCTAATCCACATTCGAAAAGGAAAATGCATACGTGGGTAATGCAATACATATGTGCATGTTACCCAGGAAGCCAAAGGCACAGAACTGAACTAAAATTGACTTCTCTTCGGGCACAGAAACAAAGCAGGTCAGGAGTAATTGTGCAGCGTGAATACAAATACAGATACAGAATGAGAACGTGGAGGGGCGCCTAAAACAAATAAGAGTAAGCATTCCAAGCCTGCCGGCCAATCAGCTCCTCCCTTGTCTCTTTGTGATGCTGTCATAGCACCAAAGTCTCCAAGCACAGGAGACCAGGGAGGGGAGCGAATGTGGCCCTTGAATCTCAGCAACTGTGGGACCCTGGCTTTCCACAGGATTATGAACACACTGCTGTTTGGCTTTAAGACAATTAAAGCTCCTTCCCAGCTTAAATGAGAGCTATCAGCAAAGCTCAAAACCCCACAGCCATTTTTTAATTCTAAAAGGGGAATGTTAGAATTCAGTCTTCGCTGTTTGCTTGAATGTAACTTTTTACTTCTCTCCACTGAAATGCACAAAAATAAACAATAATGTGTGGACACAGTGGAGACTGGCAGTGCAGCTTCAGGGAAATGTGTTGAGAGAGCTCACAAAATGAGCCTGCATTTTTAAGGGTTCACTGTATCGTTTAAGGAACATAATGAACATTAGCCCCCCCCACACACACACACAGGCACACACATGCAGATTGGCAATTCAGCCTTCAGTTATGCAGAATTCAGCAAGTCTTCTACATGTAATCCATCCGTATTTGATTTACAAACACAGAAAATTCCTTAATCCATCTGCCCTTGTTTGAACTGTGTGTGATAACTTAGTTATGACTATCTCCTTCACTCTGTGGCACACATCACATAGTTATTCTTGGAGAGATACAGTCACTGACGCAACCATGAACCGCTAATTACAAGCTGCTGACATTCTGCTTGTCTGTGCAGCTTTGAAGTCCTGTTTTTCTCTTCTGGGCTTGCTCCGTTTCCTTCGGCTTCCTTCCCCCTTCCCCCAGCCCCAACCCTGACTCCCTCTTTCCTTCTTTCCACTTGAAGCCCCTCGAGGATTCACCCTAGGACTATCTGGAGAAAGGGGTAGGAGCCATCAGATTCCTCCCCTGGTTTCTCCCCTCTCTCTGCCCTCTCTCCCTGCACACAGATCTGCAGCTTGAAGTACAGTAATAAGATCCTCGCCCTGCCCCGCCCGCAGGAATGCATCAACAGCTGGCCAAACATAATCCGACACACAGAGCTGCCTTTGTAGAATTAGTCACAAACAGGGCAAGGGCCAGACAGGCGTCCCAGAAGAGCTCCCCATGACAACTGGGAAAGCTCCTCACCCCAGGTCGGAGCCGGCTCCACCGAGCTGGGGTCCGGCACCATGACTCTCCCCTCTAAATCCACAAGCCTGGAATGCCTGGTCCCAACCTGGTGGACAGAGGCTGCCTGGAGGACACTGGCCTCTCCAAAAGGCAAGCTAGATGCAATGCAAGCGTTCTCCATGTTACAGCGCCCTACTCCGCCTCCTGGCACACACCCTGTGAGACTCAGCACCAGTCACTGTCGGGATATCTGTGCCTGCACCTAACCATCTAGCCGTGAGCCTGAAACCACCTCTCCTCCTAGAGAAGGGTTTCTTTTTTCTTTTTTAATTTGAGGCAGACCCTGGCATTGTAAAGCATGTAAATATAACACCGTCTTCATCTCCACCAAGCATTTAGCATCTGAAGCCTGTGGTGGCCAGCTGGTCTCAAAGTCATCTGGGATACATTTATTTTGATTAAATTGATCACATTTCTATTTACGGGAGAGAATTTTTCACCATACTGAATACAGCTGTGTTTACAGGGATCTGTAGAAGAAGAAGAAAACAAAAACCCGCAATCAGCCCCAGCCCAGCACAGAGCATTCAGAACTTCAAGGAGTTAAAACCGAGGGGGCTTGCTTTTATAATAAAAAGAAAATTCTGCCAGCAGCTGCTCTGGCCATGCTTTCTGGCTAGTCAGGAAATGGGTGTCGAGCTGGAGCCGAAAACACAAGCGCAATCAAGCCCGATCCAGCAGCGTGACAGACTTCCTGTGCAAAATGGTCAGCCATCCCCCCAAGTCTCTGCCCGCGTGGACATGCATTTCAATCATGCTGCATGGCTGCTGTTTTCTCTGGGGACACTGTATAGTCACCTAGCCCATCAGTTGCTTCCTTGTCAGCACCGGGGACATCCAGGCTACAGTTTACAGTTCCTCCATCCTTGTGCGGGGTTATAAATTATGCCATCCTCCCCAGACGCAGAGCGCAGAGCGCAGAGCGAGCGGCAGACGACCACGGCATTCGGCATCTCCGTCTCCACGCGTCCCCTGACTCTGCCCTTCTCCAGCTCTGCCTCGCCAGGCAGACACATCAGATGCCTTGTTTATCCATCTTCAGCTCCACTCTAGGGTGAAATGCCACCATATCTCGGCCTGGGCGGTGCCCCCTGACCAGATCCCCGAGAGCAGACCCGGGCTGTATGCGAGGAGGAGATGCCGCGCCCTCCCCCGCGCAGCGAGGTGGGCATTGGACGTATAATATTCCTAGCTCCCCTGCCCAGTCCTTGGCATCCTCTCTAGCCAGCTTCACCCTGTCCTCCAAGTCCCCTCATCCAGCTGCGAGGAGACCCTGGCCAACGCTTCGCCACCAGGTCCTTCTTCTGCAGGGCACAGAGACACCATTCCGGTTGGTGTGCACCACGGCGAAGTCCAGGAGGGTGACGGCAGAGAGCGCAGGTAACCAGGGTAAGCGTGGCGTGCCATGGCGATGCAGCCCTGGAGCTGGGAGGAAAGGCTGTCTGGCTTCAGAATGTGAAAAAAAAAAAAGAAGAAGAAGAAGAAGAATTTAAAAAAACCACACACACACACAAAACATCGAAGCTCTGCGCCTGTGGGGGTGGAAAAAAAAGATACAAACCATTAAAAAAAAAAAAAAGCAGAGTTAAAAATCAAATCTCAAAACAAAGCAAAAAAAAGAGTACAGAGATCTGAATACTTCACGCGACTTTTATTTCTGATGTTTCTCGGTTTATTGGCCTCCGGCCCCCTCCCTAGTCTCCCCGGTCCCTGAACACTCCCGTCTGTCCATGAGTACCGAGTCACAAATGCTGTTGCTCCAAAGTGCCGCAGACCCAGCATCACATGAGAAGCCACATGACGGACTAGAGTCGGCTGCTGATGTGGTCAACCGTTTCGGGAGGCAGGGGGGTGGGAGGGAGAGAAATCTCAAGTGAGACATGCCCCTCTCGCACTGCCAGGAAGATATTTCCTTAAAAGAACAATGAGAAGCCTGCATCGCTGGAGAAATGCTTGAGCAAACATGTACTTTTACATATGCACACTTGTGTGGAGACCATGGGCATTTGAAGCCATTGGGGATGCGGTACCACCGACTCTAGCTGGATGGCAGCAATATTATTTCTAGCGTGTGTTCATCCGAGCCGATTCCACGTAAGTGGATTCCTGAAAAGCACACACCGTGTCTTCATAGCATGATCCGGCTTGGAAAACCAGTTCTATTATCTCTCCTTGCAATCTGTATCTGAACCTGCATTCTGAATGACTTATTTTTAGACTGATAAGATGCTTGCCTTCTTCAGCAACGGCGCAGGCCATGCTCACCCAAGTGGGAAAACCATGTCCCTTTGTAGTGAGAAGAGAGGAGACGGGTTTTCATCGATTAAAAAAAACAAATAAATTGCAATTCCTTATTTAAAGGCATACAAACACATGGCCATATAGTTTCCTCACAATCAGTCATTAAAAACAAGCAAAACACCTCTGATTCATTGAATTGACGTGTCTCTTATTTGCAGCTTGGGTCTCGTGCTGGCGAATGGGCAGAGTTCGTAAGCCACATGGATGCTGCTACTTCTCAGCCAAGCGAGAGCCCGCAGTGGCTTTCTGGGGCACCCTTCTGCCGAGGTGCAGCACTGCCGGGTAGGTTTCCTGATTACCGTGAAGCATGGGATGGCCTCAGGGCCTCTAGATCTTGTCCCCTCCCCTGGAATCAAAGAAGTTTGGGACATCATTCTCAACATGTGACAATGACATCATTTTAGAAAAAGAGTGGATCGTGACAGCCCACTGGAATGGGAGGCTCCTTAAATAGGTGGCTCACTGTCTGCCACTCTTCTTCTCTGACTCTGCAGTTGCCAAGGTGATGACCATCAACTCCTTCGTGGTGGCTCATCAGCCTCCCCCTGAATGGGATGGGGACTGTCCCCATCACTGGGGGACCCGTGTTGAGCAAGACAGGCATGTTCTCTGCCATCTTGGAGCTCAACATCTAGTAATTGCATGCGTCTTTTAAAAAATTCTTTCAAATACTACCTCCTCCAGCTTTGAATACTCCAAAGTTGATCATGGGAGATGCCTGGCCGCCACCTCTCCACTTTCCTCTCCACCATCCCCCACATCCTATGGCTTCTTTCCTTACAAAGGACCCTGGAAGATGTCCTGGCCATTCCCTCGGGGGGAAGGCTCCACCCTCAGCCCCCGCACTCCGCCTCCCCTCTGGTCTCCCTCCTTCTGTTTCAGTCTGTCTGTCTGCCCCCAGAGGACTCCTCCATCACCGTGCTCACGATGTCACAACTGTCGTCCAGGGGGTCTCCACAACCCTCCGTGCAGCACTGAGGACGGCCCCTTGTTCCTTCATGCTCAGGTGCTACCACTCAAGATCCTGTCACCTGCTGGAACACCCCTTAGACAGGTCCCTTGTTGAATCAGAAACAAAGTTTGGCTTATTTTTAATAACAGGCATAAATCAGTGTTAAGGGAAACAGTAACACAAGATGTACAGCCTCTGCCCGTAGGAAATGTACCCTTTTGCTGCGGGTACTACCCATGTGCTTGCCTAGCTGTCTCTGAGTCATATAAATAACAAATAGGTCTAATCCATTCCGTTCTCTGTGGTTGGATAAGAAGTACCATACATAGAAGTGCTGAAAAGGGAAGCATTACTTCTACCTGAGTATCCCGAAAGGTTCCCCAGGGCTCCCAGGATTTTCAGTGAGCTATGAAGGGTCTGTCCAGCATGGGGTAGGGCTCCAGTATGCAGGAGGAAGACTGGAGAAAAAATGAGGAATACTGAAGATAAAAACGAGCACTCTATGTGCCAAGTGTGTTCTAAGCATCTTAGATATATCAACCTACTGAATCTTAACAGTCCTCTCAGGAAAATACTTTTTAAAATGTTATTTTCAATGAGATATAAGACAACTTAAATAAGTTGCCCCAGACCACCCAGTGAGTAAGTGGAGAGGTGCATCTGCCCCCGAAGCCCGTGGCCATGACCAGCAGGCTTCACTGCCCCGGAGCCCAGGAGGACAGGGGGGAGGAGATCAGAGGGTGAGAAGGCACTGACGCCTGATGGGGGTCCACGTGGTCTGAGCAGGGCCTCGGTTTTGGAGGAGTGGAACTGGAGGAGAGGCACAGCCCACCTTCCCAGGCTACTGGGAATGGTGACCAAATGGCAGGATAAGGAATCTGGAAGTCGTGCCCAAGACGGAGGGAGAAGAGGGGGTGAGCCCTAGGGAGGCAGGCAGGGGCTCCTCCAACGGCCTCACCCCAAGGGAGGGCACCTGCACTCTGGTAGCAGCAGCAGCAGCAGAACTGGAGCAGACCCTTCACACAGATCTTTATGAAGAAAGCAATGGCGTTGCCGAGGTTTCTGGGGGGACAGGGAGGGACGGTGGCACAGTGCACTGCCTGGCTTTCAAACACTCCTGGAACTTAGCAGTTGTCTCATTCATCTGCTTCCCCAGCACCTATCAAAATGCTGGACAACCTTTTTAAAAATAATGAATAAAAAAATGAAACCCATGAGAAAATCAGAAGGAAAAACCCACCTGTGAATCTGGTATTTTGCTGGACAGCCGAGGGGTTTTGGTGGTTGGCATCCATGGTGACTTTCCGTATGGGGGAAGAGACTCCGTTTCTTCTCCACCTTTCCCCAGGTTTGGCTGCTCCCTGCCGGCCCCCACCGCACACCTGGGCTGCTGCTCTTGGCGCTGTCCCTGGCCAGGCTGAGCCTGCACTACCCGCTCGCTCTGCGTTCAGCCCACCCTGGTCAAGTCTCTAACTGGAAAGCTGTGCTTATCAAGGTGATAAAATAAGTGTGCCAACAACTTGAATTTCTTTTATTTGTTTAAATAGCAAAGGGAGAAACCACAGAAGTTTATCAGCCTTCTCACAGGATCTCAGCTAACCAGAATACTACATTAACAAAGGCGCCTCATTTCTTGGCCCGTTAATGAAGGTTAATATGACATACTGCCTCTGGCTCTGGAAGTAAAAAGGGGTGTTATTGCCTCATATTATAGCTGGGGGGAGAAAAGTGTTAATAATCTTTCTCATCAGCAGTAAAGAATTGAGCTTTTAATACCCAGATATATTTTAGTAAAAGCGTAGTATATCATCTTCAAGCAGAGTTCGAGAACAATGTTAGATAACTAGGGCATTCGAAAGTCTACATACATCAGAGACTCAAGAAATTTTTAAAATGCAGCCTAAGACAATTTTTTGGGGGGGGGGATATATTTCTTTCTTTTATCACTTTAGATATTTCTAATCATTTCTAAACATAAAGGTGAAACCTTGGATCTTGGAAATAATTGACTGATTTTGAATAAATGGCTAAATGTATGAACAAGGTCATTATTCAATTCAGCCACGGGCTTCTAGGCATTAGGTGGACCTGCCAATCCAAGAGGAATCATGGACCCATGAGCGAGGGGCTGAGACGCTGAGGAACCACATAGGCCCAGAGTACAGTACTGTTTAAGAGAATAGATGCTAAGCCTTGTCCCTGCGATCTCGGGGCACAGGAAGGAAGTGACGATAGGAAGGGAGGGGCCCGGGGCTCCACTGGATGGTGGCTAGAGGGCTTAAGAGGCTCTCCATGTTTTCTGAGCTCCCCCAGTGGATGCCCAACTGAGAGCAGCTCTTCACAGGGCAGATTGGCAGAGTGGCTGGTGGCTGGCTGCTGGCGGGGGACGGACTTCCCTCTATCTGCTCGCCAGCATCCTTACCATGCTGCACTTTGCAGGGGCCAAGTGGCACGTTGGAGGTAGCAGGCCTGTTTGTTCACCTGTGAGGGGTCTGACCTTAGGCTTTGCAGAGCTCCGCCAGGAAGTCGGCTTTTCCATACTCTTTACAGTAAACAAAGACAGTGTGGCTGGGCTCCAAATGTTACAGAAGGTCAGGGACCAAACTGCCTCCAAGACAAAGAGCGCTTCCAGAAATTGAAACACAAAATAGATGGGAGCGCCGTGGACATTCCAAACTGCGCTCCTGTTCACTCTCCGCGGTGGCTAGGAACAATGGGACACACAGCCGGCGGCTGCGCATAATAGAAACAGAATCATGAAGCCCCAGGTGCTGGAATGCACCTAAAGGTCACCCACCGGCTGCAGTCTCCACGGTGAATGCTGCCCTTTAGGGTATCTCCTCTGTGCAACCTCCAGGCTCGAGGGACACTGCCAAGGGCTGCCCATTCAGGCCGAAGGGAGAAGCCTCCTGGGAATACAGCAGCCTGAGTGCACGAGGGCCCTGGGCCAAGAGGTCCAGCCCCTGGCAGGGGTGCTCGGGTAGGTAGCCTCTGTCCACCGGTCACAGCTTAGAAGTGTGGGGTCCAACCTTCCCCTTCCCACGAGGACCACCGTCCAGTTCATCAGCAGGGTCTTAGAGGACGTGCCTCAGGAGCAGAACACCAGGCCCCACGGTGTGGCCACACGCAGCTCAGTGGCCCGTAGCGACTCTCCCTCCAACTGAGTGTATCTCAGCACGCGCAGCCTGGCAGGCCTTCACATGTCACTCTGGGGCCTCTGGCAGGGCTCGGCTGTGCTGGGTACACACACCTGCCACCTAAATCGTGCTGCTGCCATCCGCAAACAAATTGCATTTGTTTGCCTTGGTTTGGGCACCACGCGTGAGAAGGTTCTGTGGCATTAGGAAGGGTTTAAAAAGGAAAGACGTAGTAGTCAACTGCCCTTGAAGAAGACCCGTCCATTGTCCCCAGGAGAAGACCCAACCCGAGGACCCGGGATCCTACGGGCAGCGGCCACACCTCTGCCTGCCTGTAGCATGGCCGCACCACAGGGAGCAACCGGGGCTGATTCCACCCACCAGCCCGACTGGGAGGAAAACCACTGGACACGAGCTGGGCGCCCTGGGTTCTCGGGGCCTCAGCCACAGGGAGGTCATTTCTCTTTTTCCAAACCTCAAAGTGGGGACCTCCACCACAAGCCCCTCCGCCCAGCCCCACAGCCCTCTAGCAGCTCATGTCTGAAACCTTAATTTAAAAAGTCTCTTCTTTAATACAGAATAAATAGAATATCCACTAACGTTTCCCATAGACTTTCATTGAAGTTAGCTGAAATGTCTCATGAAATTGTGTCTCAAAACAAGGAAGTAAATGGGTAAGTGGCAACTTCACAAACCAAAAAACGCACGTGTCCAGAAGGGTTTTGCTTTTAATGTGCCAACTAGGTAAACGGGGTACGTCTGACTAGGGCTCCTGGCATCTTCACTCTGATAAAATAACAGTTTGAGCAGGTGAGCCAATTACTGAGCTTCTTGCGGTCAGGACTAAATGTCATCATGTGATATCATCACTTTCCTATAACTCAAATGGCTTTAATTAACTGCACAGAGAGAACCTTTAGGTGGAAAGATCCAATTTCTCTCACATTTTTAACCACGGCTGCCTGATGTCCATCAGCCGTTCTCACAGTGGGGACACTCTTCCCGCTCGGAGCCAGCAGGGAGGGAAGGATGGCCTGTGGTCAGGAGGGGCACGTGCCAGCTCACCCCAGGTCTTGCTGGGGAGCAACGTTAGCTGCACGATGAGGTCCTCAGACAGACCCCCCGGCCCTCGGAACACTAACCTGACAGTATAGCAGTTGGCCTGTTCACTCTTATTAGACGATGCAATTGTTCTTAGATTAAAAGAACCAAAAAATAAAAATTGGAGAAGTGGTTGACACATTCTCAAAACCCGGTCCCATTTTGGCCCAGGCTGTCTGTCTGCACATCTTTCCCTTTTTTGGCTCAGCTCTGTTCCCCTGGAGAACAAGCCGTCTGTAAGTGCACAGGTTCTAGCTAATATCTCTGTTTATGTGTCAGGGAGGTGGAATCATGTTCTGGTTTTTGAAGATCTTCTGTAACGTGTAAACTGTCTGTATTAGTCTCTTTTCTGTTGCTATAACAAAATATCTGATGCTGGGGACTTTCTATTAAAGATGTCTACTTGGCTCACAATTCTGGTGGCTGGAGGGTCCAAGCAGTCTGGTACTAGGGTCCTGGCATGAGATCCCTGACTGTGTGGTGACATGTGAAGAAACAGAGAGGGAATTGTCCCCTTGAAGAAGGGGCCAGCCTTGGGGATTGACCTCACTTTCCCGCCTCCTCTCCTGAGAACTTGGTCCTAGGTAGGGAAGGTGGAAAATACTGGGGAACAATATGGACCAAGTGATACTGTTGTACCATGTGCAGGTACAAATATATAACATCAAATCCCACTATCATGCATGATGATAATGCAACAGTAAAAATGCGGAGATCCGCATTAACCCCTTGCCAAGGCAGCACCTGTGACCTCATCGCCTTATAGGAGGCTCCACTTGGGAAAGGTTCCCCTGCACCCAACATTGCCACAGAGCACTACACCTCCAGCACATGAGCTTCAAGAGACACCCTCCAAGGATATTCAGACTAGAGCACTACCCCAGCTATTTACAATCCTGGAGATCCACAGGTAGTATTTTCTCCAACTTTCTCTCATTTTTAGAAGCCTCAGCACTGAGCCCAGTGACATTGTCCAGCCTCAAATCCCTATGTGGACGCCAGGCCGAGACCTGTCTCCACGGTCCCCAGGCTTGAGTAGCACACATCCTGCAGCTATCTAGTGAGCCTGAACAAGAAGCCACAGCAACGCGATGCATATGTGGTCCAGGCATGAGCCGTGACACGAAGTCAGACATGAACTTGTTGATATTCCAAAATACACCTCAGTAGCAAATTGTTACAGTGCCCAGTGGCATTTAACATGGACCAAAGTTATAGATAACTGTTTATTGACGGCAACAGAATAGAGACTTTAAAGTGCAGTTAGCACAAATGACCACATCTCCATTCAAATAGTGAGGCCGACATTCAGAGGAAACTTCAGAAATGACTTAAATGGCCACATTCAGGGTGCCAAACACAGACGGTGGCACATGGCTGCTCCGGCAGCGAATCTCCCTCAAGCCGTGGAGGCAACCTGCAGATGGGCTCCGTCCGCATCCCAGGGCCTTCTCTGCAGGCCCCAAGAGATCAGTGTCACGGTGCCTGTGGGAATGAAGAGACAGGGGAGGGAAGAAGAGACTTCCACAGGGAGAGGTTCGCCCTCTCCTCCACTGGCTCAGTGAATGGCTTGTGCAAAATTCATCCTCTATGATCCAAGACCTAGTTAGGATTTCAAGAGAGAGCTCTGGAACATGGAGATGATTCTGGTCCAGTTTGTAAAAGCCAACTGGGGCTCAGTGATCGAGTTTTCTTCATGAAAATATTTGAGCATACTTTAAACACTGGCTCTTAGCTTCTTCTCCCAACACACACACACACACACACACACACACACACACACACTGCATAAATTTTTTTTGTGTGTAGAATAATGTGTATATATATTTAAGATATAAAGTTATAAAATATGTATATTTATTCATGTACATGAAATTATGTAAATTATAGAAGAGATTATAGCATAGATCATTTTCCTTAATAGTTTGCTCCCACGTGATGCTCCATATTCAAAAGATGTAGCTGTGTTATTACTAACAATAGCCAAAAGAATATTCTATAGAATCTAAAGAAATGTTTTAAGTATCCAAATATGTGGATATGTCAGCCTAAGGGCAGCACTTCTTGGTCTGACTACTTTGGAAGGAGAAACATCTATTTGTAAGAAGATGCCAAGGAAACCTGAACAATCTTATTACTCTCCAATTACAGAGGCTGCAGCAAGACATATCTGTTGGTGAGCAGACTGTCTGGTGCAGGAAATGTGAAAACTTGGGGAAAGAATCATTCCAATAATATCGGGCCCCAGAGGTCTTGCCCCAGCTCCCATGACTCTGCCATGCATGTCTCCCTTCGTTCCCTCCCTCCTACCCACCCCAACAGCCCCAAACCTAATCAAAGGCAGACATCTCGCTTGGGTCTGACCAGGCCTCTGCGGGTTATTGTGAAAACAGCAGACCACAAAATTCAGGGGGAAAAAAAAACAACATTTCTAACATGTTTACACTAGTGAGACCCATTCAAATAACAACCTATAGAGTGTTTCAGAAAATTATAGTGGGGAAGAGGTTGACCAGCTCCTCCTACCACCGAGGCGGTACTGGGAAGAAGGCGCGGTGTATAAATCATGGTGTGGGGCTGAGCTGGGCCTGGCTGGGAGAAGCGAAGCTGGCTCCAGGGGACAGGAGGAGAGAGGGTGAGCCACGTAGACCCCTCGGTCACACTGATGACAAGCAGCACAGATGAAGTGTCTGCGATAGGGACTCTGCAGAGGAGCTCAGGAGCATCGTGGGTTCTGTCACCACTCAGCAAGTGTGCTGTCATCTTTCTCATTTTACAAACAAGGAAACTGAGACCCACAGAGATCAGAAGGTGAAGGATCGATGGAGGCAAGACGCACACCTCCCTCCCTCCCCTTGACTGTAAAGGCTGTGCTCTGGAGATTCCAGCCCCAGCACACAGCAGATTAAGTTCAAAGCACCATCTAAATCAAGGAAGAGGTCTGAGTAGACAAACGGGGTCAAACTCCAGGCGTCCGGGTCGTTAGAAATGGCACCGTTGGGCGGCACTGAGAACATGGAATCCCAGAGCCTCAGCCTGTGACCACTGTACACCTAGGTGACTGACGCCCAGGACCGGTACATGCTACCTGCCACGGGGCCTGGAGGGGCCTGGAACATCTCCTAGAGCCAAGCCTGCTGGGAAGCGGTCCCACCGCCAGGGCCTGGAGGGGATCTGAAAACAAGAGAACTTGGAGTTCTCTCAGAGGGAAGACGAGGGGGTGAGTGGGAGGCGAGATAAACGGGGGCCAAACTCCTCAACGGTGCCACATCCACCATGGACCAAGTCTGATGAGCCCTAGGAAGCAAGACGGTGAGTTCCGGATAAGAAATGTCCATGGGGTGGAAGAACCACCTGTTTTATGTCACGTTCCAAATAACCAGATCACAGCGGACAGCCACTCAAATAATGCCTGCATGATACAGAGCATTATTGAGAATAACTCAATTCGCCAGGAGCTTAAGGCAGCCGATACTTGATAACCTGTCAGGGAAAGCAGGACAATAATTACAGAAAAGAATCATATCCTCAGAAAAACAAAAATTAATCACACTAAGTTGGTAAAGCCTATCTTACAGACACATAGTCTGGACTTGCGCTTTCAAAATACTGTGTTGTTTTTTTTTTTTTTCAATGTGATGCCAATTATTTAATGTCATGATTTTTTTTTCCCTGTGACTTCAAAAACTAGACATATTCTATGACTCATCACACCTGGCTTTCTTAAAGAATCTTAAGAAATTCATAATCACAAAGGAGAGAATCATTCTTCAGAAATTAAATGACGATATATTTTGTTTCTGTAGTAGAAAAATCAAAATGATGACAGTTGTATTAAAAAAAAAATCTGTTACTCCAATCACTTGAGGTCGTATTCGCTAATCAACATCAAACTGATAAGCAAGTTTCATTAAGTAGCATTAAGACCGAATTGAAACACTTAATTATACAATAAAAACATTTAACATTTAAAAATTTTAGAACAGTTGCGGATATGCAGAAAAATCACAAAGACAGCTTGGAGTCCTCAGTTCGCATCATGCATCTCACACCTGTCACGATTAACCAATAACCATGTGGTAGCAACTGAAGCCCATTCCTTGTTCACATTGCCTGATTTTTACCTACTGTCCTTTTTCCGACCCAGGGTCCCCTCCAGGTCACCCCAGGACATTTGCTCGTCGTGTGTCGGGACTTCTCAGGTCTTCTGAAGCTCTTCATGGCTTGAGGCGTGCTGTTCAGGGATTTTGCAGAAGGTCCTACCACTGAGTTTGACATCTTCCTTAGGGATCCTCTAGGGTCGTAGGTCTGGAGGAAATCCCAAAGGGAGAGGGTCATTCCCACCACATTACTCTAAGGGAGACTCCACCTACTTGTGGGCAAAATAGCTACATAAATTATTTGGGATTCTTCTACACAGGGAAGTTGCCTCTTTCCCATTTGTTAACTTAGTCATTTTTTTTAATATAAGTACAGACTCATAGGTTTTTATTTTATACCTTGGGGTAGTATACCCAATACTACCACAAGAAAGAAATTTTTAATAGTGATATATTCACATTCTTTGCTGACACCTTTTGAGTCTTGGCCAAAGAGGCTGTGGGTAAGACAAAGTGTTTGGATGTTAAGTGCACCTTTGAGGTTGAAAAGCTACATATCTGCAGTGACATTTGGGGATATACACTCATATCCTGGGGAAATTTCTTTCCTTATTTCTAGGATAAAATTCCATATGTAGAAAGTGGCCTCAAAGTCAAGCATGACTTAGTTATTTAAATTCTTTTGGGAGATGCCGGGTCTCTACCTTACTCTTAGAAATAACTTTGATGATATAAATGAGTATCACATAATTGGATACATTGACTAGGTATATTTCAAGTATAATCATGAACAATGCTTGACATTCTAAAATTAGTTGAAATGGAGATAGCACCATAATTGAGGACACAGACATATATCTGGAAGTTAGAGGAATATCATAAGTGTTTTAGTTATTTGCTACAAATTATTCACTAGCACAAAGCCACGTTAGGTATAAAAGGCATACATACCAAGGTTCCACAATTAAGAAACAGTGCGTGAAAGGAATGAGGCAGAAAGACACAGAACACAATATAGATTGGAAGGAAATAAAGACAACGAAAAGTAGGTTTTATTCATTTATCCAACCACTCTTTACAGAGCACCTCCTATCTGCCGGCCACCATGCCAAGGGCTAGTTACCACCCTTGCTCCCCTGGAGTCTGAGGGCAGAGAGACGTGACTCAAGCGAGCGGCGTGGCTGAACCATCAGGGGAGAGTGGGCCAGCAGGCCTGGCTGCTCACCCGGCACCGTCCCCAGGCGGAAGGACTGGCCTTGGTCTGGCTCCTGGGAGAAGGCTTCTGAGCCCTCGGCTGAGATAGGTGTCATCTAGGCCTGAGGCCCTGGGCCACCAGAGACAGTTTGTGCCAGTGACCTGCATGACAGTCAAGACCTTTGTCGTACCCCTGCTTTGGGCCGTGCTGCCTCAGACAGAGCTGTGTGGCCTGGAGACTGAGGAGCTCCATGCTCCGTGCCTGAGCTCCTGGCCTCCAGTGAGGTCCCCGAAGGCAGGCTCACGGGAGCTTCCTGGGTTGACGACACTCCATAGGGGGGTTCGCGGCCGTGGTCGACACTGCTGCTGAGAGAGCTCGGCTTTGTCACTGGGACCCCACCAGGAGAGGATGACTGCAAACTCGGCTTGGTTCCCCCTCCACCGGGCCCTGCCCACACCTTCCTTTTCCTGACTTAAACCTGCGTCCTCTCCGGGGACTTCACTGGAACCGGGGCATGGCGGCTTTTTTGTGAAGTCCTTCTACGAATCGTGGAGGCGGAGGATGTTCTTGAAGATCCTCGACACCTCACTGTGATTAAAAATGGAGGTGTATGCTCTAGGCGGGAGGGGGGGGCCTTCCTGGAGAAGAGGGGTCAGAGGGGTGGTCTGCCCGATGCCTCAAGGTGGGGCAGGGAAGGCGGGGAGAGCTTTCTAGCAGGGGGCAGTGCATGTACCCAGGTCCTCGGCTGGAGCCAGTAGGGTCTGTGCCAGTAACCAAGTGGGGACAGGCAGGGTTGGAGCAGAGAGAGGGCAGCAAAGCTCCATGAGAGATGGGCAGGCCTTCTGGTGGACCATGTCAGGACTTGGGTTCTTCTTCTAAGACGGTAGGATGCCCGGAAATGTAGCAAGTGAAGGCCAGATCAGCTGGTCCTCTGGGATAAGCATGAGAACTTACGGGAAGGAGGAGTAGACAGAACGAACACAGGGACATGGTTTTATGCAACTCAAGATGAGAGACACCGCATCCCTGGCTAGTGGGGTACTGTGGAAGGATGCGGAAGGGAAGCTTTCAGTAGGGAGTTAGCGGACCAAGTTGAACGGTGTGATGGCAAGCTGGAAATGAGAGAAAAGAGGGATCGTGGTATCTGGGTGACATCTACCTTGTGGCATCGGCAAATGACAGGAAGGGGGCTACTTACAGAGACAGAAATCACTAGGGGAGACTGATTTGCACTGATTCTGAAAATGAAGCTCCAGAATGCTGTGCCTTGGGTGCTGGATACTTTGAGACTGATGCACCTTTAGATCTGACAGAGGAGATTTGCTGAATCCATAGATCCTTCGCTGATGTAAATTCAGGTTTCATTCACAAGTTACAACTGCAGCCGCCCAAGCAAGGAGCAGGCCACTTGCCCAGAATACTCCAGCTCTTGACCCATCCAGACTCATTTCATCCTTACAGCAACTGGACGAGGCTGACGTCACCCATCCTCCTATTCAACAGATACTGGGACTGTGGGGAGCTGTGTTCCCAAGGCATAGGGCTGAGATATGAGCCAGGCGCCCCATCTCCATTGCTGTGGCTTCACTTACCACACCCTGGCACCTCGTGTGACTAGCCAAGGAAGGAGAGGAAACTAATTTGGAGACAGATCAGGGGTCAAAGACAAGAAGGAGAATGAACATTGAGAGTATCGATGTTGACTAACTAAATGCAGAGACGACGTGGAATCCGTAGCCAGAAATGTGAGCAAAAGGAGGAGACCAGGAGACCCAGGAAGCAAGAGGAATGGGGTTTCAAGTCAGTGGGAAGGATCCACCTGAGAGAGAGAGGGGTGAGTACCTGTGAGAGGAGGGTGCACCAGGGGAGCAAGCATCTCCCGCCGTCAGGATGGGACACGTCCAGGCAGCCAGGGTTGGGCCGGAACCGCATTCACAGTGCCTGCCATGGGAACTAGTGAGACCCAGGCTGGGACCCTGGCCTGCTTGCTCCCTGACATCCTCAGGGCCATGTCCCTGTGTGCCTGGGCTCGCCCACCTCCTCTCAACCGCGGCTGCCCTGCCTCTCTTTGTCAGTCACTTGACAGGTGCTGTTTTATCAGTGGAGAATGTTCTACCTTCTCCCACCTCTTCACCCCCTTCTAGACTGATAATCATGTTCGATGGAGGCTGGTTGATCCACAAACGGCCCTCTGAAAATCAGTGTGATGTTGGCTGCTTGTCCCAATATGCTTCTGCTTTGGGTCACCAATATACAATCTTTGCCGACTTGAATCATATTTAAAGACATAGTATACTATAATATAGCCATAGTTTTATACTCAGGCGCCTATTGGTCACTCCCACAAATACAGAAACACAGGCAGATGCCATGTTATTTTATACAAAAAAGGCTAGTTTCCAGCAGATGACACACCTGTACTTAACATGCAAACTACCTCCCTCCTCCTAGCCAACATGGAAAGCCACATTCTAATCAGAACATCAATCTGTTCATTTACAACTGGATGTGCAACTGTTAGTTCAAGCCGACGTCCTTGTCAATCCGATGCATGTCTTCACCCTGGGCCTGCTACGGCTACAGACTGGTGAATCTCACATAAACTCTAGATGGGAACAGAAAACAGACCCATGGCTTCC
The DNA here is from genome assembly GCF_045843805.1 of Urocitellus parryii. NCBI lineage: Eukaryota > Metazoa > Chordata > Mammalia > Rodentia > Sciuridae > Urocitellus > Urocitellus parryii. Next base: position 150,559,689 of record NC_135538.1, on the reverse strand, counting down.
AGAGGCCGGGGGCTGGGAATACAGGGATTGTTTTCAAAGTGGTAGGAAGGCATCTGGAGGGAGAGGAACTCTTCTAAAACGTGACCATGACTCTCTTTAGCATAGTGGCTCATGGTTTGTGGGTGCTCAGAAGAACATCACAAGTTTCTTCCTCAGGAATCCGTTTGGGTACCAGAAACTCAGAGAGCAATGTTCGTGGGAGTGTGGTCCTTGGAACCCTAGAATCTCAGGTTCTGATCCCAGCTCTCCAGCTGAATGGCTGACGGATAAGCCATGTGTCACCCCCAGTTCTGATCTGTAAAGTGCAGCTTGGGCAACGGTCCTCAAGGTCCTTCTGAATATTATGAGCAGTGCAGATGAAGCTTGGAGCACACGCCTGGCACACAATGGATGTGCGTCTTATCAGCAGTTTTGCTCCTAAGGTTCAAGCCCTTTATTCACGACTTCCTCTCGGCCAGACGGTGACTGCGAGGCATCGACCCTTGCCCTTGTGACTTTCCTCTCTAGACTTTCCTGGTCGCTACCCTGGTTCTGTTGACGCAGCCTTGTTCAAAACAGGATATAATGCTCTGATTATGTTTCTGATCAACAAATCGTCAGGACTCGCCAGTCCGTGCCTCTCAGATGTTTTCCCAGAGACCACCTTGATCAACATCTAGGGCCTTCGTCATCTCCAGAATCAGATATTTAAGGAAAAACCTGGTTTAGCTGTTCCTCGGAATACATCATATTCATTTGTGAGGATTTGTTGAATTTAACTTGTAAGAGAGTCAAGAGTTATAGCCCAGGGGTTAGGGTGGACAGTCTCTTTGGGCCCGTAGACTTGATGCCATTGTTTAAATGTCTTTGAAGAACGAGGACGGTACCAGGAGTTAGGACCCTTGGACACATCTGTGAGAACTGAGACCCCAAAGAAAATACTGTCACAGAGACAATGCTTAGAACGGCAAGCTTCCTTGTGCTGGGGCGGTCATTGCTAAACCGGGACTCGATGTGGGCAGAAAGTGAGACCATACAGGGCCCCTCTGGAAAGCAGTGAGCACAAGTCCAGTTCCGGGGTGCTGATTGGAGCAACCTGAAGACGGAAAACACGAGGGGCTGAAAGTTGAGAGGACCACTGTACCCAGAAGGCCAGGAGGTGCCACGCCAGTGACAGGACTCAGTAGAATGAGAACACAATTTGGATCCAGAGGACATGCCCCATTTTTATGAGAGCAGCCTTGATCCACCAGCTCTGAAGCCACAGTTAAACGAGTGTGCCCAAGATGTGCCCCTCGGCCTCTTCAAGGGGCCCGTCCGAGCCTGCGTGAGAGGGGCACTTGCTGTGATGCCAAGTGATAAGAAGGACATGCCGGGGGTTTCAAGGACATGGTGAGACATCTTAAAACATCCCTACATCCCCACATATCCCAGGAAATAAGGGTCCCAGCTTTAAAAATCCTTCCAGGAAACAGGAAAAAAAAATCCCAGCTTCTGGCCTCGTAGCATTTAGAAAGGGAGCTTCCACTCTATTAGGAAAGAAAAGACCTATGGGGCTGAGGTCAGTCCAGGCAGTGAGAGGGAAGCACAGAGGCAGGACGGGACGGGTCGCTGGTGACAGGGAGCAGAGGCAGAAATGTGATCTGCCCGTTTCAGAACAGGAGGGTCCTAGGATCAGAGGAGGTGGAAGCCAAAGTTCCAGGTAAAAGAGAAGGGCTTGGGTTTAGGTTCTCCCTATTCAACCCCACACACTAAAGCATAGAAAAAGGAAAAGAGGTCCCTGAGTACCAGGGAGAGGGAGCGGCCACCACAACGTTCACTCTGTCTCTACTAATTCCTTTTAAAACTCTTATTCCTTTTAAAAATTTTTCATAAAAATCTGAATAAGAATCCCCACAGCCTCTTTCTCTAGGTGAATCTACAGGGAGCACATGGAAAACGAGGGTGCTGGTGGGGAGGAGGGCGGCAGGGTGCTCCTGCACCGGCTCACAGTAGCCAGAAACTCTCTGTGACAAAATCTCCATGTCATCTAACTTCCCTGTGACCCGGTTTTTTCATTAGCAAAACATGTTAATAAGATAGTGATAGGAGGGAAAAAATACATATTTCCCAAGGACAAGTCTCGTTAATAAATTACCCAACAAACCCCACAAGCTCTCAGAAAAGAGGAAGAGATCCATCATTTTTATTAAAGTGTGGCACGGTGGAAAATAAGGCCCAGAGGTCTCTGTGGCAGTAGCCTGATGTCATCTTAAGCATGAGCAAGAGGAAGAAAAAAAAATTGTGGAGGAAGGAGTGGAGGAGAGATCTCCTTGCACAATATGCAACATTGCTGGACAGATTCCAAATGCAGGTCCAAATCACCCTTGAAAACTTAAAGAAAGTCACATATCACAACTGTCTCAAAGCTGTCACCACATACTCAGAATTTATCTTCTTTTTTAAAAAAATATATCACAGAAAAAATACTATGTTTATATCTGCTGCTCATGGTGTTTCATAAAGCAGATGCACATCTTTTGTCTGGAATGTAACGTGTATTTCAACACACGCATGACGGACAGTGTGTGTGCCATGCTGGGAAATTCAGGGTCAGTAACATGGTGAGCCACAGCCATCGGAGTCTCATTTACGCAAGGGGACCTGAAAAGGTTGTTGGATTGTTGTTTGTTTGATCTAAATAATGATCTACCATGATTTTTATACTGAAATGCCCAGGTCAAGTTGGGAGCATGGGTCTGAAACAATGCACTGGGACACACAGGGAAGAAATGTGGTTTCTGACCTCCTGGCTTCTTGTAATGTTGGGGGAGAGAGATCAGAGGAATGGAGTGGGATGCAGAGTGGATTTCAATGCAACCAGAGGTCAGGACAAGGCGGGGGCCATGCTAGACTTTGGGCACCCGTGCAGAGGGTGGTGGCTGAGCTGGACCCGGGAGATAAACAGGAGTCACCTTGGTAGGGGAAAGGGGGGTTCACTTCGGGGAGAGAAAACAGCAACATGACCCATCTGGAGAACTGCAAAGGGCCGCCGTGTCCACAAGCGCAGGAGGAGCAACGAGGTAAAGGGGTTTCTATGGCAGGCTTTCCTAAACCAGGTGGCTTCTCCCTTGGAATTTCACCACAAGGGAGCAGGGAAGGAGTGTGCTGAAGAAGATCAGGTGGGGGAGAGTGAAATGAGCAGGTTTTTAAATTCTCGCCCACAGCCAATGATGTTTCCACACAGATGTTTTCAGGCAGACCCAGAGAAAGAGGCGAGAAATCGGTGGACGGAATCCAGGGGAGATGGCTGTGTAGACCAGTTGTGTGTGTGTGATTCATGATTGAAAGAATGGGGGGAATAGATGAATTCTAGGTAGGGCAGAGGGGTGGGAGGGGAAGGGAGGGGGTAGGGGATCAGCAAGGTGGAATGTGATGGACATCATGATCCAAAGTACATGTGTGAAGACATGAATTGGGTGTCAACATACTTTATATACAAACAGAGATACGAAAAAAATGTGGTTTATATGTGTAATAAGAATTGTCATGCAAAAAAAAACCAAACCAAAGTACATGTATCAAGACATGAATCGGCCTGAACACACTTTATATACAAAGATATGAAAAGTTGTGCTCTATATGTGCAATAAGAATTGTAATGCATTCTGTGTCATGTATTTAAAAAATAAAATCCAGTAAATAAAAGAAAGAAAGAAAGAAAGAAAGAAAGAAAGAAAGAAAGAAAGAAAGAAAGAAAGAAAGAAAGAAAGAAAGGATATGTGACTGGTTACAGGAGGAAGACAGGAAGATGCTCTTGGAGCCTCGGTCGAGAGCCAGCCTGACAGAGCACAACCCAGAAACGGGGGTGGGCTTGGAGGGGGATGCGAGGGACAGGACACCGCCAGGCGAGGAGCAAGTGTTCGAGTGCCACCTCGGTCTCCGGCACGACTTGACATTTGCCTGAAGTCTAGAAATTCTTTTCTCAGAAAAATGCCCACACCCACCACGACACCATCTATTGTACGCATATCCAGGGCCTTCACAGCTCACCTTGAAACCTCTTCTTTCAAGAAGTTCCCAACTCCAAATCAGACAAAAACTGAAAGGGAAACCCCGAGGGTTAATAAGCACAGACCATCCAGAGGACAAATCTGCAGAGAAAAATCAGAGTGAGGAGGAAAGCCCAGACGGAGGGCCAGCTTGGGGTCAAGCAAGATGCAAATTTCCAGCCTGAATGAACCTCAAGTTAGAGGCAACGGCATCAAATTCACTAAGTGAAGTGGAGTGAGAAATGAACGTCCGCCATGGACTTGCTGGTCCTAGGCCAGACGGTTGGAGTAAGGGAGAAGAGGCAGCCTGGGTGCACACGTTCAGGAAACAGCAACTAGGCAGCCTGAAGGAGGGTGGGAGGTGAGGGGAGACTGTTGCTCAGTACTCGTGGCTGGGAGAGGACAAAGCTGGAGCACGCTTGCTGGCCAGGGGCAGAGCAGACCAGAGAGAGCAGCCGAGACCAAGGAGAAAGGAAGGAAAAGTAACTCAGAGACTGGAAATGACCAGGAGTCACTTGATGAAGAAGTGACACAGAGGAGGGCGACGGGGGAGATCAGATCAGAGGGTGCTCCTCTTGTCTTCTCCAGGAAGGTCGCACACACCGAGGGACCACACAGGCTGATGGGTGACGGTGGGAGAGGCGGGCTGAGGTCACAGAGGAGCAGGGTGTCTTGTCCACCACCGCAGCAGCAGCCCTGTGCACCACGAAGACGCCATACACGGAAGGAACAATGGCCGTCAGAGGAACCAGGAAAATGTGACCAGCTGATGTGTCAACGGAGAATGGAAGCTAACCAGGGAAAAGTAAAAGGTATTTCTCAGGAGAGAAGGCCCCGAAGTGCTGTAATTTATTTATACGTCCTAATGGAGAGCTCCGGATGACCTGCAGGGATCTTAGGAGGGAAAGATACGCAATCTCCTCAGGAGCTATTCAGGCTTGCAGTCCTCATGCATCCTTAGAAAACAGGTATCCTTTCAATGAATAAGTAATCACTGACAGTTGGCAGATAAGACATGCAAGTTCCTTACCCCACACCCAATACCCTCGGCAGAGATGGACAACGGAGAAAAGTTAGTTAATTGCACTGTCAGCTGGTCACCCGGACTCGGAGGCCCACATGGAGAGAAGACAGACAGCCAGGTCTGCAGGCTGCTTGGCCAGCCGTGCCGGTCCAGCAGATGAGAGGCCGGCTAATCTGTGCTTTGTATTCCACAGATGATTCTCTCACTCGAACACCATTCAAATCTAAAAACAAGAATCCCTCCAAATCCCAAACAACGATTACCCCACAACGAGACACGGAAGGCATGTTATTAAATCCCCTGATGAAAGGCTGGTGGACCACGCTCCCAGGGACTCGGGCTGTGTGGCGGGTTACGGATGATGTGCTCAGGTGTCTTTTGAATCCACACCACACCCAAGGCTTCTCAGTGTGTTCACTTGTCCTATTAAAACTGTATTCCACCTTCCCAGGTCTGAATAATTTGTATAAAATTGATTGCTACAGTTCTCACTAGAAGCTCTAATTGCATTCCTGGTATAACTTAGAATGATAACCTTATCTTAATTAGTAACGTGATGCAGAAATGCTTTTGAAAGCCTCTGAGAATTAACCTGCATTTTAAAACAGAAGCCCTGAGGCTTAAAAAGAGAGAGAGACACATTTCTGTTGAATCCATAAGCCAATGTTAATTTACCAAAACTACAGAAGAAAATAATCACATGACGAGAAAGACGAGGCAGAGCAACTAGCGTCTTCTCTGATCAAGTGGCTCGCATTTCTCATCCCAGAATCCCACACCACGTCCTCCTGGGGCTTAGGCCTCCGAGGCACCCACCGAAGAGCCTCGCTCTGGTGATTCTGAGGACGCTAACCGCCATCAGTGGTTGCAGGGGTAGGAATGGGTGGACAGACACACAGGAGGTTTGCATGGTCCTCCCCTGGGACTGTCGTGCACATCCTCTCTCACAGGTTCCAGCCTTAACCTCTCCTCCTGTCAGCACCCGTTCTCTCCATCCCAGCCCTCCTCATTCACCCAGGCCTCCTAACACCCCTGCCAGGCCCAGCTTAGGACCTGAGCAACACCCCCAAAGAACAAGGTGCCCGGGAGAGGAGCTGTGCTCTGCATGTTTTCCGTCCATTCTGTCACTCTGGTAAACCCGTGTGTATTGGTGGCTCATCAATGGTGATCATGAGCCAGCACACGAGGACATATGAACACTAACATTTCAAACAGCCACCTTAAACTATGCTATGGCAAAACAGAGGACTCGGCAGTGAGTCATGACTGTAAACACCTTACGTAGAGGTTAAAGATTTTCCAGTGTAATGCTTACAAATCGGGAGTCTTCTAACAAACGCTGTGGAGTTCAGCATCTACAAATGGACCAGAAAAAAAAAAGGGGGCACTTTTTCATCATCCAAGACAGTAACCATATCCAACCCCAGAAACGCCCAAGAGTTGCTATTTCAAGAGGAAGGCTCTCCTGACCTTAGGGAGGCCTGTGGCCTTAGGGAGGCCTGTGGTTTCCTCCTTAAGCCATTAAACTAGGGGTAACCACCTTCCTATAATGTGATTTGGCATTTTCTTATTTGAAACTAAGTGTGGTTCAAAATAAAGAAAGTATCTCCTCCTTATTAGAAGTTAAAGAGAGGTTTTATTTACATGTAAGAACTTAGGGTTAAGAGAATGTTAGAGAATGACATCATTAAAGAATGGTGATATTAGAGAATGGCATCTTTAGAGCTGAATTTAAAACTCGTGGAGAGAAGTTAAAGGGTAAACACTGGTAACACTGGATGTAGGAAGAGTGGCATGCCTCCTAGCTTCGTTTGTAAGCATAAAGTAAAATTAAACAGGAGGAAGCAGATGCATACTAATATGAGTTCAAAACTAATTTTTAAAATTGGTGACTGCTCTTTTCAATTGTATTAAAGAACTATTTTAAAGCACCTACTGTGTGCTGCAATGATAGGTAGGCAAATTGCTCTTATAAGATAGCAAGTTGTGATTTCAAAGAAGCATTACTGTGTGTAGTCTATGAGGGCACATATTCACATCAGCAGATATTCCACTTTTGAGTGTCATAGAAACATGGATGCTGTTGGGCATATCTCCTCTTATTCAAAACTCTACCTCCAGGCTTGAGAAAGAAGACGAAGGACTAAACATATATCAAACCCGTGAAAATTCAGTCAGAAAAAAACCCCAAACTAAGTGACATTTTCATCAACAGATATTTTAAATTGAGTGACCCCAAATCTATCTGACAAGATTGTTCTAAAGGAGGAAAGCCCGCACAGGATTTCACTTGCTTTTTGCTTCACTGATGTGACAGGCACATACCGATAGCGTCTTCAGGTTGCAAATCCTGTCTTTTTACCATTGCAGTTATAGTCTCATTTACAACATTAATGTGCTAAATAGGGACTGCATGAAAATCTCCAATTATTTTCAGACAATCTATGTAACACTGCTGCTAATTTTAATGCCCTGGCTGCACTATCATGGTGACCTCTGCTGGGATCCCAACAAGGATTCTTCAAGCTCCTTATAAATGCATTAATCACCTCTATGAAAGTCACTGCTTGCTTTTAACGAAGATAATGTATGTTACTGGGATTACACCACTGCTTGCAGAATCATTAAAGAAAGATAGACCAGAATTTATGATAAAGCCTTTGGACGGCAGGACACTATTTTAACCATAAAAATCACAATTGGCAGGGACAGTGGCCAAAGCAGAGGACCCATTAAAGACTTATAATTGGCATCAATCAAGGTGACACCACTGTTGACATCTTTATTACTTTAAATACACTAATCAAATACTTCTGCATGCAGATGGAAAGCCGGGTGGGTGGCTAGATTCAGAAGACATCCCTGTGGACAGAAATTGGAAATTATCTGTTTTCAAGGTAAGAACAAAGTATTGGTGATACAGAAGAACTCAAAATGGGCCTCAAGGGCATGCGCTGTCACCAAGCATTTCTAAGTAAATACACAGGATGGGGTTCTTCTGGGCAAGCCATGGGACCTATGGAAAAGTGACTCAGGGAGAAACCTAAATATGGGGTCACTCTGCACCATAAATAAATAGCCAAACACACCTGCCTATCATTTCCTCATTTCCTAGACCCTTTCTTACCCATGCACTGGAAATGAAAGATAAAGGGAGAGCAGAGCTAGGTGTTATTTATTTACAGCATTACAATAGAGGTTGTCAATATCATCTAACTGCATTGGGCTCAATTCCATATCATGCAGGCTCTGAGACACACTGCTATTTTTACCGCTCATATAAATATTTCAGTCTTAATGAACAAGAAGTTGCTTGGCATCTTTGCCACCCCTTGAGCCCATATGGCATTATACCTTAATGACTGCAATTTTCACAAAAGCACTCTTCCCCAGTTTCTGGCTTTTCAATGTTCACCAGCTGAATTCTTGAAGTAAAGGGCACAGAGCATGAGGAAAGGCCCGGGAAGTTGTTTTCAGATAGAAAAATCTGGCTTGGAATCAGTTAAGAATTATGGATGAAGATCCAGCAAGGTATCTCTCAGGGATACAACCTTGTCTTTGCCCAATGAGGTTATAATAGCAAAAACTTTGATTATAAAGGTGACGAGCCCCAACAAAGTTCAACTGTATTTATAGGTTTCTTAATTGGTGGGTCTATCCATAGGTTGACAGAATATATCACATCTTCTGTGAATTTGACACCTGCCTCTCCAGGGGGAAAAGTGTGTGTGTGTCCATCCAAAGCTGAGCAGAGTCAAAGGAAATTCTGTACTGTTTCTTCCCAAGCAATAAAGAGGACCAAGGTCAGAAGATGAGCAACAGAGCAGATCAGCTGGAAGGAACAAACTACTCAAAGTACAACACCCACCACTCACCGAGAGAGTAGCAATTAGCTCAAATCCAGTTCCGTCTTTAATTCCACAGTCACAGGGAGAGCTCTTTTAGGATACCGTGATAGCTGTTGCCAGGAAAATCACTTTGCAATTTGGCCACTGAAAATCCCAGTGGTTGAATTCAATGCTTATCAGACGGTTTCTGAAACATGAAGGACTCCCAGTCCTCCCAACTTCTCTCAAAAAAATGACAGCAAACTCTTGTGGGTTGCAAAAGAACAGGAGCCCATTTCACCTGAAAAGGGATGTATGCTCCTTGGAGTTATTCTGCCCACATGAAATTTTGCATCCTCCCCGTGAAGAGGATGATCCCCACCCTGCAGATGAGGTCAGAGACAGAGAGAAGCCCAAGGACCTTCCAATGGATTTCTGAATGTGACCCTCAGCACCAGTGACTCCGTGTCTTCCCTGTGACACGATGCTGACCTTGAACTGCTCTCCTACATCCCACGACCTTATTAATGAAGGAGAGAAACCACACATTTGGATGAGGGTGTCCTACAGTAAAGGCCAGTTTTGGGTTTTTTTTTTAATTTTTTTTAGACCAAACATCACTTTATTTTTTTTATTTTTATTTTTTTTATTATTGGTCTTTCAAAATATTACATAGTTCTTAATACATCATATTACACGGTTTGATTCAAGTGGGTTATGAACTCCCACTTTTACCCCGTATACAGATTGCTGAATCACATCAGTTACCCTTCCATTGATTGACATATTGCCTTTCTAGTGTCTGATGTATTCTGCTGTCTGTCCTATTCTCTACTATCCCCCCTCCCCTCCCCTCCCCTTTTCTCTCTCTACCCCTTCTACTGTAAATCATTTCTTCCATTTGTATTATCTTGTCTTACCCCTCCTTTCCTCTTATATGTCATTTTGTATAACCCTGAGGATCGCCTTCCATTTCCATGCGATTTCCCTTCTCACTCCCTTTCCCTCCCACCTCTCATCCCTGTTTAATGTAAATCTTCTTCTCAAGCTCTTCGTCCCTACCCTGTCCTTGTTTACTCCCCTTATATCAAAGGAGTCATTTGGTATTTGTTTTTTAAAGATTGACTAGCTTCACTTAGCATAATCTGCTCTAATGCCATCCATTTCCCTCCAAATTCTATGATTTTGTCATTTTTTAATGCAGAGTAATACTCCATAGTGTATAAATGCCACATTTTTTTTATCCATTCATCTATTGAAGGGCATCTAGGTTGGTTCCACAATCTTGCTATTGTGAATTGAGCTGCTATGAACATCGATGTAGCAGTGTCCCTGTAGCATGCTCTTATTAGGTCTTTAGGGAATAGACCGAGAAGGGGAATAGCTGGGTCAAATGGTGGTTCCATTCCCAGCTTTCCAAGAAATCTCCATACTGCTTTCCAAATTGGCTGCACCAATTTGCAGTCCCACCAGCAATGAACAAGAGTGCCCTTTTCCCCGCATCCTCTCCAGCACTTATTGTTGTTTGACTTCCTAATGGCTGCCAATCTTACTGGAGTGAGATGGTATCTTAGGGTAGTTTTGATTTGCATTTCTCTGACTGCTAGCGATGGTGAGCATTTTTTCATGTACTTATTGATTGATTGTATGTCCTCCTCTGAGAAGTGTCTGTTCAGGTCCTTGGCCCATTTATTGATTGGGTTATTTGTTATCTTATTGTCTAATTTTTTGAGTTCTTTGTATATTCTGGTTATTAGGGCTCTATCTGAAGTGTGTGGAGTAAAGATTTGTTCCCAGGATGTAGGCTCCCTGTTTATCTCTCTTATTGTTTCTTTTGCTGAGAAAAAACTTTTTAGTTTGAGTAAGTCCCATTTGTTGATTCTAGTTGTTAACTCTTGCGCTATGGGTGTCTAAAGGCCAGTTTTTAAGTGCACTTTGCCAAGAGAAAGCTGTTCTTAAAGAACCAGTTAGATGAATATGAAACATGGGAGCACCCTCTTAGTCTGAACATCAGTTGGCCTCATTTAGGGCTTGGTCATCCTGCCACCCCGTGCCAAGACTTTTTTTTTTTTTTTTTTCACTTTTAAGAGCCATTTGATTCTCACTGACTGATTCTCACTGACGCACAAGGAGCAGGGAGGGTTGTGAAATGCTGGAAGAGACGGACCTCACTACTGGAGGAACTGCCAGCCAGACCCCAAGTGCCAGTTAACAGTGAGTCAAGGATGAGTTCCCTGCTCTCAAAGGCCTCTGTGTTCAATCCTTAACAAAGGATCTTGGCGTAAGCAAGGCTTCAGGGCTGGGAAATGACACCAGAAAGGGCCCGTCCTTTCCTCATCAGAGGACATGCATTTGTAAGAATTTGCTGAAATGTGTTCACAATACTTCCAAAAAAGAGGTGAATTAGGAAAAAAAAAAAAAAAAAAAAAAAACAAAAAAAAACCTTGTGCCAGTAAGTGCTACTCTTCAGAACCAGATGCAGACATATTTGAAGACTAGCAAATTTTCTTTCCTACCCTACTTCCATAGCTCAAAGCTTATTAGTTCATATTTTCCAACTAAGATCATTTTTTGTATCAAAAAGTGGAGAAAAGAAAAGATGGTAACTCTGGGAGAGCTCAGTGGAAATGGGGAGCCAGAGGGAAAAGCAAATGCGTGTAAAATGCGTGCTACGTAAAAGGGAAAAAGCAAGACCTGTCTAACCACAATGAGAAACACCCGCTACCTCGTGTCCCCTGCGAACTCTCACGAAGTCCCAATGTGTCCCTCATCTCGTTGCCCCAGTCATGGCTCAGGTGATATGACTTCAGCCCTGTGTGGACCACACAACACCATCTGTGTGAGTCCAATGAAGTTTTGCAATTTTTTTTTAACCCAGGTGAGGATTCTTTTCATGACATTTACACATTGCACAGTGGAGTCCCCACCCATGGGTACAACAAGCTGTGGACAGTAAGGACACTGAGTTAATTAACAAACCTATAGAAAACTCTGACAAGCCGTGGGTTTCTTAGCAGTAGAAATATTCTCCCAATCGAGCTACAGATATTCCAAGAAATCACTTCAGACAGTATATGTGTTGGGTTGTCATTTTTCTAATGTGATACAAAAGTAGATTGAATTTAACTTGAACACCTTTAAAAATGTGTTGCCTCGGATCTTATAATGATGAATACCAAGTACCTAACCCCAAAGCTGACCCGGGCAGGCACACCAAGATGTGGGTGTACTCACCCACATCTTTCATTAGTGCTGATTAGTAGAGACGGGCAGGAGAAATTTTGCTCAAGTGTGAGTACTCTAAAAATACTAAATGTAAAGAGAATTGCAAGGAAATTAAAGATGCAAATTTACAGTAGTCTAATGACAGTATAGTCTGACTTTGAAAAGCCATGTAAAAGGGCCAACCCACTGTCTTACCATCCTAAAGGAAATTGCTTTAATAGTAAGTTAAATTGGTGGAGGGTACTGTATGGTCCACTGAACCCTGTTGGAAAATAAAAATTCTTAAGCAGGGAATAAAAAAATCTGTTCTGATACATACCACTCAGAGAAACACACAAATGGAGGTATTCATAAACACGGCTGGTTACAAAACATACTTGCAATGGAAAAAATATGGAGAAAATCCTATAGATCTGTTTCTACAATCATAACCAATATCTTAACCAATTCACTTAGGCTCAATACTGTGAATAAAAAAAAAAAAAGCTACGAGGAAAGATAACAAACAGTACGCACACATATACGAAGGGGGAATGTCTGAGCTGGAAATCACAGCCTCTCTCCCGGTTAGACCAACGTGCAGCTGCCCTCAAAGACCTGAACTTTGGAGAAGCGAGCGACACACACTCATTGTCCCCAGCAGTGCCTAGTAAAGCAGGGCAAAGACTCAACTCTTCAGGGCTCCAGGTCAAGAAGAGAAGGCGTAAATTCACTAATGCTGAGGCAAATGAATAGACAGAGGGGTGAAGTGGTCTCTGATACTTTGTACTGAAGTCCATACGTGGTCTGCAGCTGTCTCAGAGAATACCTTTGCTCTCTCATCTCCATAACCCGTTTCTTTCCTGACCATCCTACGGACAAATCCACGATACCTAAAGGTAGATCATTTCTAATCTCATAGTGTCACAAATCCTTTGAACTTACACACTATGGACATTGACATAGAATATTGACCTGGAATTTATAAATCACTGATTTTTTTTTTTGTTGTTGTTGTTCTCTACATCTTTCCTAGGATGTGAAAGAATTGGAAGTTTTCCATGGGCTGCTGTTTCTGTTTTGCCTAGAGGTACTCAAAAGCTCTCACATGGACAGATTCTTCTAGAAAGATTTTTGTCTAAACAAATCAAATTGGAAGAATCAATTGCATGCTAGATTACCAGAGGATATTTTCATCTTACATGTATCCTGATAAACCACTGAGGCAATTTTTCTTTAAATTTAAAAAAAGTATAAAAGGACCTAAAAACTAACTGAGGCCCTATGGTTGCCCACAGCACTCAGGGGGTTTCCCAGGGAAAGACAATGAGGTCCACTGGAACAGCGTTTGTGGTCATTCCTGACCATGGAAGGAGGCTCTGAGCTGGAGGTGGGCCTCCTTCCCCTCTCTCTCTCCCGGCTACCTGCTTCTGCACGAGTCCTCTGCTTCCTCACCTGAAAGGTCATCACGGTGAGGTTGACATTCCTCCGCATGTAATGGCGGGCAGCAGATGGGAGGCCCCACATGAAGGCATTCTGCACTCCATAAAATGTCACAAGCACATCAGTTATAAATGAGAGCACTCTACATACGTAAGTCATAAGCAAAGAGGAAGGCGGACCAGTGCCGTCGGTCTGAAATCATACATCACAGCACAGATGTGCAAAAGACGTTTTTTTTTTTTTTAAAATGGTCTTTGCCGCCACATGATGGACATCACATGGCTGGAGAGTCTTCATTCCCAGGTGGTGTTAAGACACAAAACAAAAATTCTAAGCTGGTTCCTTGCTGTGAGTCAGGTTCTCAGAAAACAGGGTTTGGTAAATATCTGGGGTCCTGGTTTCCTCTCCCTCCCCTCTGCTCCTGACTCGGAGTGGCTCCTCAGAAGAAGAACGTGCCATGCTGGGACACCGACGCAGGACACACGAATCTTCTGTCTGTTTTAACCTGTGCATTAATGATTTGCTGAGCCAAGCTAACCCAAAACGAATTGCAAAGACTGTGTATGTATAAGAGACCTTTGGGCACTATATGTAAATATATATGTAATTATATGTATGTATATACATATAATTTATATATTTACATACACACACATATAAGTATACACATGTATTTATGTATGCAGATATATATGCACATATGTTTTCATATAAATTTATATATTTTAATCTATAAATGCATATATTTATACCTGTATGTAAAACTTGATAATTCTTTATTTATTTATTTTTTTTGTACTGGGGATTGAACCTGGGTGCATTCCCACTGAGCTACATCTGCAGCCCTTTTTTTAAATTTTGAGATAGTGTCTCACCAAGTTGTTGAGGCTGGACTTGAACTTGCAGTCCTCCTGCCTCAGCCTCCTGAGTCATTGGGATTATAGGCATGACCACCACGCCTGGCCCATTCATAATTCTTATGCATCTATATTAGATGAAAGATAATACGTCCAATGAAATGAGATTTCAACTGCTTTATTCTTTGCATGTTTTACTCATTCATTTTCCTCAACTCTGACATTTACCAGTGATCTCAGACTCCCTCCAGAGGTATGCTAAGACTGACTTAGTGTTTAAGTATCTGGTCATATAAAGGTTATATGAGAATAATGCAAATAAATTTTTTTGGTAGCTAAAGATTAACTAAAATATTCAAATACCAAATGTGATAAAGGGAAAAAGTAAAATAAATATGTCAAATTCTGTTCCTCCAAAAGCTGAAACTGAAATAACTTTTCTAAAACATTAAGTTCCTTGATTTAAAAATGGAACTTAATAGGCTGCTGCATCACTTAAACTATTAATTCTAATTAAAAAAGAAAAAGTACAATTATTCCCTAAATACTGAAGAGTTTAGAAATATTTTAGGAAAGGAAATAAAACACCCACAGTCATTTTTCCTCTGGGAGGGGTGGAGGCATTTACATATCCCACTATGGAATTATATATATGCTAATCACATGCTAATGTAAACATGAAAAAAATGTTATATGGAAATTACAAGTTGAAGAAATACCAAAAAAAAAAAATCGCAAAGGCAAAAGAACAGGTCTGCTTGAAAACAATGTCTGCCATCTTGCTTATTCATGTGTAAACACCCAATATGTGCAAGGCTTTGACATCTCCATCCGTTTGGGGGGTTTGAATCAGCTATAAATACACGACCTTTAATTGTGTGATTGATTTGTCAGGAATCCTGAGATGTCTTACGCTGGAGACTAACTTCATAGGAAGACAAATATTTTCATAGTTTCCAAATTGACAATGACTTCTCCAGGAAATAAGACCCTCTAAGCTAATTGGTTTGTTTGTTCGACCAGTCATACATATTTTTCACAGCAGAGATCACATTTTTAATCTTTTTTTCAATTTATAGCAATATTCCCCAAAATGCTTGACAAGAGCATTCTGCAAACCTCTGTAGCTGGTGGAGGGCAAGGGAAGCCCCATTCTCCCATTTATATTTTAATATAATACAATCAGACCTCTCTAGACAAAATATCAGGAAAAAGGCACGGTACCCAGTGGGTTAAATGGCACAAGTTCTGAACCTTTCTTCCAGGTTCCTGTGCCCTCCAGCAATAAACTGGCTTTTGCATTTGGCAAACATATGTAGAAAAGTAGGCCAAATATGGCCGATGAATGTGGCCAAGTTCTTTCATGTGACGCACGGTGACAGCCAACCCCAAGTTCCCAATGTCAATTCAATTTCCAAATGAAAACCTGACTTTTTTTCAGTAGTATGTGTTAATATTTAACATACAGACATAAACAAAACCAGTTCACCTGTTTGGAGTAGAAATTACAAACCTGCAGAACTTGTATCAGTGGAGACGGTGACCATTCAGACATAAGATGGATGCTACGAAAATGGACAGGAGGATTCGCTCAGGCAGTCAAGGGTTTAGAAGCATCCGGGAAAGAAAGGATCGTGCAGAACAGCTGACCACCAAGAGTCCATCTCTGACGTCAGATGAAACTTCCACATTGTCATTGAAACGTCAGGACTTCCAGAGCCACTCCTAGTTGTTGAATATGGGATTAAAATGTTTCAACATTGTCACATGCTTTCAAATGTTGATAATAAATTTAACAAATGCACACGCTTGCTGTAATCTGATGTTTTGAGGCATCAGTAGTAGAAGCACGGAGGTTTAAATATCCTTGTCTTCAAAGACTGCGGTGACAGATCTCGGGATTTCAGGGGAAACCCCAAACCCAGGCTACCTAGATTCCAACCTGTTTTCTCAGACTTTCCTTTTCAAGCCACTTTCTTTATGTCAAGGAAGACGACGGCATGATTGAGCCATTGTGTCTGTTACACATGACTACATTAGAGTGGCAGTTGCTGACTGCAGTGTTACCAAAAAGCTGTGTTCTGACAGAGTGTGTATCAACACACATCAGCAAAGACGAAACAACTCTTTTCTGGCTAGCACATTAAAAAAAAAAAAATTACACAGGGAAACGTGAGGTTTAATCCATGTCTCTAAGCAGAGATGCATCTTTAATTCACGTAAGGAATATCTTGAAAATGAGCAAATGGTGAATCTTTTGAAGTATCATCAGCAGCTAGAAAAGCCTAAAAGACGTGTCCTCAGGAAACCCCCATCACACCTGTCCCAGGTACTCAGCACCACTCCCTGCACCTCCCCCACTCTGCTGTTCTGCTGTGAGGGGCTTCTTTATCTTCTCTTGGAAACAGGCTCACTCCCGTCCGCACTTTCTCCTCATCCTCAGCTCTGGGGAAAGTGGGTCCTTTCTACGGGTCCATCCTCTGCACTCCACACTTGTTTCTGTCTCCAGTGGGTTCTGGTTTCCATCTTCTCAGTTCTAGAGGGACTGTCAGGGCTAAAGTCACAGATGATCTCCTAAATGCCAGGGACACCTCCCACCCTTCACCTGCTTCCACGGCTCTGTTCAGTGGGACCTCGATCGCATCCACTTTATTAAACCACCCTTCCCTGGGCACCTCCACCAAGGTCACAGTCGTCCCCCCTTCCCATCTGTCCCACTCCTTTCAAGCTACCCTCTGACTCTACGGTACACCCAGCGCTTACGAGGACTTTCGCCCCGGCCCATCTGGGCTCAGGTCTCCGTTTCTCCGTTCACAGGGTGTGAGACTTTCCGTCCACTCATGTCCTTTCTCTGACTGGGTTTCCAATCTGAAGCCAGGGAC
The DNA here is from genome assembly GCF_045843805.1 of Urocitellus parryii. Classification (NCBI taxonomy): domain Eukaryota; kingdom Metazoa; phylum Chordata; class Mammalia; order Rodentia; family Sciuridae; genus Urocitellus; species Urocitellus parryii. Next base: position 150,542,442 of record NC_135538.1, on the reverse strand, counting down.
CCTGCCCGTGATTGCTTGTTACCACTCACTTGTTGGCCAGGCGACGGGGCGGGGCTTGTGCCGTCTGTTATACTGATGGACTGGGCAGCACCGAGGCCTAGGTCTTGGAAATGTGACCTCACGGATCCTGCTCCATCTCTTCCTGTCCTTCTGGGTCCGTGATTTGCTCCCAGGCATGGAGAGGTCGTTCTGTGCCTTGGTCTGGCTTCCGTGAGTTTTTGCCAGTGCCGAGGGACAACAGGGGTGGTTGCTCTTGCTCCTGTGGCTCACGGCTTCTATTCCATAGGAGCGGGGGAGGGTGATACACTGAGACCCCATGCCCTTTCCTCCACAGCTGGTCCATCCTCTCCGGCCCTCACACAAGGAAGGAGCACTGCCCCATCTTTCTATCACAACCAGTGCCTCAGGGAGGAGGAACCTGCCGTCTGCATCCTTGCTGACCCACACTGAACCTCGATCAATTTGTTCGACATTTTCATAGAATTCTTCTCACCAGTGACCTTATGCACCCGTCCCAGGCAGGCACGGGCTGGCACCTGCTTCTCTGTGGGGATACCTGGCCTGGCTTAGATTTTAAGTTGTTTGGTTTCCCTGAGGCCTGTGCACTCCTATGGGCTCAGGAAGTCGTGGGTTTATACATGTTCCACCCTTTTGTTGTTGCAACATTGCTTTCATTCAGCATCACATTTCAAGGAAAAGCCCCAGATACTGATTTTTCAGCCAACACCCCAAGGTACTTTAACAGATAAAGGAAAATCTTCTCAAATGGAAAGGATAGAACCTTGGACTATTTATTTGGGGGGAAAAATGAACCATTCCCCATACTTTGTATCACCCACAAAAATGGGTCTTTGGTTATCAAAGATCTAAGCATAAAAATAAGTCTACCCACCTTCTGGGGGAAACAAAAGTGTCATGGAGGAGTCAAAAACATCAGGCGGTACAAGAAAACACTGACAATAAAAGAAAAATGTGACCAAATGGATTTCATCAAAATCAGCACTTTTAGGGCTGGAGTTGTGACTCAGTGGTGGAGCACTTGCCTCGCATGTGTGAGGCACTGGGTTCAATCCTCAGCACCACATAAAAATAAGTAAATAAAATAAAGGTCTATAAAAATTAACACTTTCACTCATGGGAAGATATCATTAGGAAAATAAGAAAACACCAATATACATTTTGGACAAAGGACTTGTTCGATTCAGTGTAGGCACAAACAACTCAATTTAAAATACACACAGAGAAGACTTGACCAGGCACAGCACAAAGGACTATGGATGAACAGCCAACCAGCCCATGGGAAGGTGCTCATCATGGTTAGTCATGATGGAATGCCATCCCAGCCAGGAGACACCACCATACACCCAGCCAAGGGCTAAGACTCAGCCCACCAATGACCCCAGATGTTCATGAGGACAAAAAGCCAGAGCCCTTCTGCATTGCTGGTGGGTGGGCACTGGATACGATCCTTGGAAACTGGTATGCAGATGTCTTATAAAGTTAAACATCTACCCTTTGTATTTACCCAAGAGCAAGGTAAGTCTATGTACACAGAAAAAAAAAAAACTGGCACAAACATATCCCTAAGAGCTTATTTATAATGGTCAAATATTGGAAATAATCCAACTGTCCATCAGTCGGAGAACGGATCAACAAACTATGGGTCCACATGTCAATAGGACACGGTGAAAGGAGAGACCGCGATGGATCACAGCTACATGGGCATCGGAAAACCTCAAGAGGAACAAGAGTCCAACCAGGAAGAGTGCACACCGAGCCCTTCCACTCCCGTGACACTAGTCTACGGCGAGAGGATCAGAACAACGGTAGTCCTTGGGAGACCAGGACGACTGGGAAGGAAGGCAGGAGCAATCTTCCTCTGGAAACAGAATGTTCTAGACAGCGAGAGGGGTGCAGGTGGCATCAGTTATACATCCATCAAAACTTCTCAAACTTGTGCTTAAGGTTATACATCTCTAAGTCACATCAAGTCAAAAAGCCAGATGTGAAAGACAGATAAACATGCACACACAAATATAAGAAACGGCTTTCTCTGAGTGCTACTGGATGGGCCCCTCCTTCTCTTTCTGACATGCCTTCGTCACAACCCTTGCTCAGATCTGATGTTCTAGGATGTGTCAATATGTTAATTCCCTCTTTGTCTGTTGGAATAGAAGCTCCTTGAAGATCTGGGATTTTCTTCTAGTTCCCTTAATATATCCAATGGCAATGAATAAAAAGCAATCACCTCTTTGGATACTGAGCTTTGAGTGGTTTTCTTAGTTATTTAGATTTCTTCTCCACTTGTCTAATGGAGGGTTTTAAAACCCATAGGAGAAGAAGCATAGTTAAAGCAGTTTGTGATCCATCAACACTCTATCATCTAAAAGATGATTAAGTTACAAAAAATTAGCTGCTTATGGAAGACAGTCAAGGTCTGGCACCTTAGATATTTCTATAAAACAGCTCACTGTATTGTAATCTTTCTTCTAAGAACCGTCTTCCCAAAGCAAGAACAGGGCATGGGGGGTGGGCAGAGAGCACCCTGACAAAGCAGAGCTTCTATCTAACCAGCTCAGTCACAGGGATTGCTTCATTCCCCAAGTTCATGGCTTTCCCTTGACTCCATGGCTAATGGGAATTCATTATAAGATGGCTTTCGGAGACTGGAGTAGCCTAGCAGACCCAGTCAGATGGAGAATTTCAAGCCAGGCCCTGTCGGAGCAGTTTCAGATTTATAACTAATTAGATCCTGTGCACACCTCACCTGAAATCATGTTAGCAAGACCCACGTCAAAGTACATTTACAGCTAGCAGGGACGCAGCACACACCTTTAGGCCATCCCAGGCAGCACTGTAACAGGATTTTTTCTATCTCAAGTTTCCCTTAAAAGCAAAAAAATAAATGAGTTGGTTCAAGGAAGCCACAGATATAACTCCAAGATTCCAGAACAGAGGCATCTCGGTTACCCAGGAAATATATAAACAGATGGATAATTATAAACAAGGATACAAGCACAATTTTAAAATATAAATAGATAATGAATGAAGAAAATTAAAGAGGAAAAAAATACCTGATGAATACAGTACATGGTTTTATTATGCAGGTATTTCTCAAGGTTCGGGAAACTGATTGCCTAACAATCCATTAGAATCCACATTTTCGAGTGCCTTGCAGTGGACAGCACCACAGAGCTCTCAATTGGATGGAAGGAATCTCTTGAACGAATGCAAACAGTTTGTTTGACTCCAGCAATCCAACCTTGTTCACATAGTCGGAGCCTCTTCATCATTACACACCTGCAGGCACAACCTCCGACTCCCAGAACACAGGAAAACATTCAAGTGTACACAGAGGGACCATCTGCCTGAGGTGTGGACAGAAACACACTTGTCACATCAGACACGCCATCTCCACGGAGCTCAGGCACGGGGAAGAAATGGAGGGCTCGGCAGAGGGCCTTTAATTCTGGGTGGTCAGATGGTCATAGCTGTGGCAGGGAGAGTGTGACAGTTTTCTGTATCTCTCGCAGACGTCTATTTGGATATTTCTGGTCACATATGCCTTGCATACACTCTCTGAATTATTAATCAGAATGGGGACCCAGCTCCTCTGAGGAAATGGCATAGCATCATCTGGGTGAAGCTCAAAACCTGGAGAAAATAAATACAACCGGGGAAACCCCGCCCCCAAATCAAAGCTCGGCCCCCAATTTGACTCACTATTGTCTTTTATTCATGGTCCCATGGCCCTGGATCAGCCCCCGCCCGGCCTCCTCTGTTTACTCCACTCTTATTTCTATCTGAAATGAAGTCCCTTGTCAAGCGGCAAATTCATGCACACATTAAAAATAAATCAAAAGGAGAATGCTGAGCGTTCAGGATAAACATTTTTAAAGGCCTTTTCTTTCTCCTGGAAAAGATGGGCCATCTCACGAGCCGCCCTTCAAGGCTGTGGGAGAAGCAGTCACAGCGACCACTCCAAATGTTGTCACCAGTCCCAGTTCAATCACACACCACCCTGAGGATTCCTGAAAGATGACAATGGTCCCATGATTTAGATAAAAACACAAGCCACTGTCTGTCTCTCTTTCTAACCTGCTTCCTCGGGTGATTTGTGCACAGACACAAGGACTTTGGGGAAGCTAAGCTATGCCTGAAAAATCGGCCAATACCTACATGACAACGGTTTTTCCTGATCATGCCAATTCTGTCTTGAGGAGGAGCCGACTCTGAGATGCTGGTGATTTAGCACACAGTGAGGTAGAAAGAACATTTCCCACCTAGTTACTTTACAGACTCACAGGGTGCCCCTGCCTCTTTGGCTAGTCCTTAATGTTAACTAGTAGCCATGTCCAATAGCTGGTCTGGCTCTGCATTTATTCAGACCCTTGGTTTCGATGCTGAACACAATCCTGGAGCCCACAAGCTGAGACAACAAACTGACAGCCTCTGACAGTTCGTGCCTGGGCCAAGATCTGAACCACGAGGCAGGGCAAAACTCCCATCTGCTGTCCATCTGCCATCCTGCCCCTATCAAGAAAGGTTATATCATGAGCTGCAGACAGATGGGCATTGCAAAGATCTATTAGGGGGAGAAAAGAGTCTGAGGAGATTAGAATAATGACCTTTGATTCAACATGGAAAGCCTAGTAATAATGAAAATCATGCATAATTTCAAGATCTTTTAATTTTATGAAACAGATATCGTTTCTTTTACCGACCATAAAAATAAATGATATCTGTATTCTATGCAGTAAGCATAACGTGCTAAATACAATGTACCCTAGAAGAAAAGATGAAGGAAGAGCATGCATGTCTATGTCTTCACTTAAAGTTGCTTTTCTCAAAGGCACATCAGTGAATTTCAACAATGCTATTAAACTCATAAAAACAGAGATCCTTTCTGAGTTGCCAGTAGTGTACATTTTCATCAAGAGCCTATTCTACATCCACAGGAACGAGGATAAGTCAGCTCATGTATTAAACAAAAACCTCGAGACATAAAGAGAATAGCAAACTCCTGAGCTAAAGCAAAGCCTGTGTTAGGTTTCCAGAGCAGAACACAACTTTCACAAGACAGATGCAAGCCCTAGACAAAAGGCAGTGGCTCAGCTCGGAGAAAGTGCATGCTCCGTGTTCCAGGCTGAGCGCTAGATGCCTAGATGGAGAGGGGCGTAAGCCTCGTGTGGTCCTCATCTCCAAGGAGATTTCGGGTCGTGGGAGGAATGGCCAGATCAACTGTTTACTATAGTGGATCGGGTCAGTATGAAAAAAGGGTATGGAACCACGGGGCTGGTCCTTGAGGAGTGATATGAGCACCTAAGTCATTCGGAAAAAGTGAGAATTTTATATGTGTGCTGTGTTTTAATTTTCATATGCTTTTAATAGATTTACAAAATTGAGTTTTTGTTGACAGTTTATGCAGGAGAACCAAATATGGATAACTCATGGTTTGAAGAAGGAAGAACAATCTCTCAAGACATGTTAGAAATGTTTAGAGTGATATGTACATCTGGGAACCATTTTTTTTTATGTAGTAAAATGTCTTCCAAAAGTTGACATAAAACAGAAATTCAATTGACAAATTGCTGAAGTAATATAGAGTGAATTTACCTAATGTGAAAAAATGAGAATTATCTCCACAAAAACAGTTTATATGAGAAAGTTTTAAGGATCTTTATTTGTAATAGCCTTGAAACAAAGGCAAGCCAAGTGTCCAGCAATAGAAACCTGGACGATGACTGCGGCATATTAATATGACTGAATACTCCTCAGCAGGGGGAACACAAGGCCACACACACACAGGAGTGAGCACACAGCGGGGTGAGTCTCAGCGACACCACCAGGAGGATCGCTGTGCAGCTCCGCCTACTATGAAACAGAAGTCCCGCACAGACAGAAGCACGAAGAGCTCCAGGTGGCGGATGAGGGGCATGGGAAGGAAAGGGGTGAGAGAGCAGTTTTAGAGACAAAGGAAGTTCTTCCCATCTTGAACTAGGCTACGTAGGTAGAGAGTAAACACATAAGTGAAAAGACAACAAACTCTGATATACCATGGGTGCCTTTCACTGAAGGCAAATCACATCTTAATTTTTTAAATGTAAAAGATTAAAGTCATGGGATAGGATCATTTGAAGACTAATCAGGTAAGTGTGCTTAAACCCTTGGATTCATATTACAAAATATCTAACCAAATAGCACATCATTTTAAAAATGATAAATTCTGATCATTGTTATTTCGGTACCCACAATTTCAAGGGACAAAAAAAAGAATAATAAATGCTTGGAAAGTGCCCACTAGGTAATTCCTTCATCGGAACTGCAATGTGTTCCTTATCTGACTTATAGTGAGAGGACTTAATCCAATTTGGGGTCCGCAGGGCATCTTAAGCCTATGGAGAAGCTCTCGAGTTACCACCTACCCTACATCCTTTATGTTCTGAAGAACCATCCGATCGCATTGTCGTATCAATTGGCCTTGCTGTCCCCCCTTCCTCATTTCCTTGAAAAATCACTAGTCAGACCAAAGGAGGTAAAAATACAGAATGTGTGATTCACATTAGCCCCTGATCACATTCCAAGGGGGAAAAACTACCGTCCTGCTGCCATGATGCACATCACTCAAGCTCAGTCTGGATCCTTTGATGTTTGTGTTTCATCATTATATAAACTGAACTTCATAAGGAAGTTGTCACCAACCCACCATTTGCACTAGACGAAAGGAAACATTGTCACCAATGTTAATTTTAAAGTCTTTCTCTTAACTAAAACTAATATTAAAATGGCCTCAAAGGGTATCTAAGAATTAAACTTTAAAGTAATCGTGTCACTTTGCTTCCTATACAGCTTGATTCTGATGGTTCCAAGTGCTTCCTATATAAAAATCAACTTTCTCTTTAATGATCCAGGGGAGGGCTAAGGGGTAGAGCACTTGCCTGGCATATACAATGTGCTGGGTATCATGCCAGCAATGCAAAAAAAATTTTTTTTTTAATTTTTTAAAAGCAAAAAGAAAAAGAAAGAGTGTAAGGAGAAAACATAGTATCCACTTCCTTGCCTTTGAACTAAGAACAGAAAATTGTCGGAGTGTGAAATGTAAAGCAAAACAACACACAACAGCTATTTTCATAAACACTGTGTGTGAGCCTGTGTGTATAGGACACACTCTGCAATAACCTTTCCTCTTTGCTGCACAATTTGTTCACGAAAAAAAGAATTTCTTTTGTCCCGATGGTTTGGCTAACTTTAATAGACGTGTTCTATGCTCTGACTTATAATATTTTTTTTTTCTGGAGACATATTTCAATAGGGGTTCCAGTTAAACCACAGAAGGGTAAGCTCATTATATTTCATTTCTTATACTGATCACAACTAACATTCTAATCAAGTGTGTGTGTATGAGTGAACCATCTGAGGCCCCTCAAAAGCAAGATGATCCTTAAGAAAGTCAAACCTACAAAAGTGACCTGCAGAGCGATGAGCTTACCTGATTTATCACTTTTGCCTTTGTTTTTTCTTGTAGAGTGTGACCCTCAGTATAGCCCCAGCTGCAAAGGAGTGACGCAATGGTAGCCTGCACATGTAGATAAACTATGAAATGAACACTATTTTTCTAGCATTAGAAAGAGTGACTCCTGCAGACCAGAATTTTTTGGAGAAACCCAGGACAAACAGGGGGATTCCATAATTCTTTGAATGAATTTCACACAAGAATGAGCTAAGTGCACATGAACTAGCCCCACGTGAGCCCAGAGAAGGCTTTGGGAGCTGAACAGAGACTTCAACCTCGTGTGCACATCCCATTCTAACCACTGAATTGCACAAGCATAGGAGAGACGGACCAGTATGGCAGGTCTTAGAGAATGAAGATTGGGACCACCTGTCATAGAAAGTGAGATGCAATGCAGTCTGGATTTAAGAAACTTGGCTACGTGCTAAAATAACAGTATTGTTCTCTCGAGTATTATAATAGGAATGTTCCAATTAACTCTACAGAAGGAGACAAAGCATGATATGATTGAGCTATTAAAGACATGATTATAACTATGCTTCATTATGTAAGGAAAATACTCTTGAAATTAGTGAAATTGTATACTCAGTAGGGAATAAAATAGTAAGAAATGAATGAAAATTGTGGAAGTCAATAATACAGTTTTTAAAATGAAAAACTCAGTCACTGAACTCAAAAGGAGTATGCAAGTTTATACATAGATCAATACAAATAATCTGACCTAAATAACAGAAAATGATAGTGAAAGACAAAGAGTAAAATAAATGAACAGAGCCTCAGAGACCCAAAGGACGATTTCCAAAGATGTTAAATATGCAATTGGAGTACAAGAAAGAGAGGAGAAATTGAGGGAAAAAAAAAACTTTAAATAAATTGTCTGAAAGCTTATTTAGATAAACACATAAATTTTTGGATTCAAGGAGCTCAGCAATCCACAAACTCAAAACCACATTTAGTTGCATCACAGACAAACTGATGAAGACCAAATATAGAGAAAAAAACTGCTGTAAACTGCTAGAATATGTAGCACACTCATTATAAACGGGGAATGTATTAAAATACTAAAAATTTCTCATTAGAAGCCACACAGGCCTGGTGGTAGGTAGCACTTAGGGGCTGGAAAAAGAAAACTGCCTACCCCCAATTTTATAACTAGTGAAAATTTTCTTTAGAATAAATGTACTTTCAGATAAAAAATGTGAGATAATTCATCCAGGAGATGCAATATATAACATTGCTAATGGAAGCTCTCCATGCTGAAGGAAAATGATACCCAGGGGAAACATGGATTTCAAGAATGAACCACGAGCCACAGAAATGGCAAATTTTTAGGTAAGTACAAACAGTATTTTTCTTAAGTCCTTTATAATACACATAATTATTTATAATATTTTTAGGTCTAGTGGGATTTTCAATGTATATAGATATACATGAAAACTATGTCATAAGGGTTACTGGGGAATAATCGATTACACGGTTTTTTCTATGTTCTATGTGAAATGGTACAGTATTAACTCTAAATAGACTTGGAAAGTTTGGTATTTGTAAATAACTCTCAGAGAAAATACATTAAATGATAAAATGATTTGGCCAAAACACAAATAGTGGATGAATTAAAGTGGAGTGTGAAAAGATGTTCAAAAAAATCTAAAAGATGGGAGGAAAGGGCGAGGTGAGAATTGAAAAGGAGGAGAAAGAGAATACAGATGATTTCATGTTGAGTTTAAACGCGACCATGGTCAAAAGACTTATTCAGATTGATAGAACAGATATAAAAATAAGAAAATGCATTGGCTGTGAGGGTGTTTAAATATAAAGAAAATGGGTTTCAGTGATGAATTTAAAAATGTACATTATGCACTTAACAAGCCAGGAATGGAACTTTAATATGAAATAAGACAGAGAACATCTCCAGAGATGAAAAGGAGTGTTTCAAAGGATATTGGGGCAAATCACCGGGTAGACAGTTATCAGTGATAAAGTCTAAACACACATTGAAGGCACAGAGAAGTCACAGGAGCTCTGCCACAGCAGGCCCCCCCCCAACCCCGCCCCCTTGAGTAATCAATCCACAGGCCTCAAAGAGAGGCAGCAAGGTCACGTCACTCCCAACAGCATGACTGTCCTTGTCTCACTGACATTTGTGAATCTTCCTCCAACAACTTCAGAATAGACGTTAATTTCAAGTCCACATGCTACATTCACCAAGATGGATGACTGTGGGAACCTGACAATGTCCCAATATGAAAAATAATAGACACCGTGCAGTGTGTGTACTCTAACCACAACATCTGAAAGCAATAATAATACCTAGGGAAACTTCAAAGATGTATGAGAAAATGAAAAAAAAAACACACTTCAAAATAATGCATGAATAAAAGATAATATGTGAGGCCATTAGAAATTATCTTGAATTACATCACAACCAAACAGTGCTCTAAGAGTTGTGGGAGGGAGCTGAAGAAGTGCTGAGGGAGGAGCCCACAGACTTAAGTGTTTATTTTAGAAAAGGTAACATGAAATTAATGACCTAAGATCCCACCAGAGAAAGCTTTTTTTAAAAAAGGACCAAGTTAAACTCCAAGTAGAAGGGAAAAATAGTAAAACACAGATATCAATTAAAAATAAAACAGAAGAAATCCAATACCTTAGCTATTTGAAAATATCAGTGTAGTTGACAAAACCCTAGGTGGAATGTTCAAGACAATGAAAGATGCTACAGATCACCTGCCTAGGTATCAGGCATAAAGAGAGTCAACTGTACAGATCCAAGGAACTTCAAAAGTATAGGATGATAATATTACACTAAAATACTAAAAAAAAAAAAAAAACCAAAAAAAAAAAAAACTATACAAAAGAGACATGTTTTTGGAAAAATACACTTACCAAAGTTAAAACATGAAAACCAACACACACACACACACACACACACACACACAGAGAGAGAGAGAGAGAGAGAGAGAGAGAGAGGAAATAAAATGGTCAAATCCGATGCTTAAGAAAAACTCAAGTATGCTGGTGCACACCTGTGATCCCAGGTACTTGGGAGGCTCAGGCAGGAGGATCACAAGTTCAAGGACAGACTGGGCAACTTAGTAAGGTCCTGTCTCAAAAATAAAAAACTTTAAAAAGGTTGAGGCTGTAGCTCAAGGGCAGAGTACTAGCACATGGGAGGTCCTGGATTCAATCCCTAGGAGGAGAAGGAGGAAGAGAAAGAAAGACAAAAAGAAGGAGGAGGAAGTAAGGGTGTAGGGAGGAAAGGAAGTGGGGAGGAGGGGAGGGAGGAGGAGAGGAAGGAGGAGGAGTAGAGGAAAGGAGGGAGGGGAAATTAGAGGCCAAATGATGCATTCTGGCAAACTTTCAAGGAAGAAATTACACTTATTTTAATAAATAGTTCCAGAAAGTACGGAAATTGGGATCATCACCAGTATAGCATTAATGCCAAAATCTAATAAATTGCAAAAAAAGAAAATCACATTCCTTCTATAGATATAAAGATCCTTATCAAAATGTTACCAGACGTAATCCAATCATACATACACGTGATCATTTTACTAAATATAAAATAACTTAATAAAATCAAAAACAGTTCATAATACACACACACACACACACACACACACACACACACACACCCCTTAGCAAGTTTAGAATAGCAGGTAACTTTCTTAAACTAATAAGGGATATCAACATAAAACCAACAGCCAAAAATCACATTTAAAGGTGAAAGATCAAAATCTTTGCCCCACAAGATAAAGAATAAGGCAGGAACACCAATTTTCAATATTCCTATTAAACAGCTTACTATAGGACTTAGCCATTAAATTAAATAAAAAAAGAAAAAAGAAAATAAGAGATAATGACCAAAAGAGAGAAAATTGCCATTATTTTATAATATATGATTATTTGCATAGAAAATAAAAAAGAACTTATAAAATCTACACAGAGTAATGAAAGAATTTAGCAATGTGCAGAATAAAGGTTAATTTTAAAAGTATTCTATAAGGACATCTTAGGGGGAAAAGCTTTTTCAAATCCCTTTTGCAGTTGTGGGTAAGAATAATTATTTAAAATAAATCGGGGCTGGGGATGTGGCTCAAGCGGTAGTGCGCTCGCCTGACATGCGTGCGGCCCGGGTTCAATCCTCAGCACCACATACAAACAAAGATGTTGTGTCCACCGATAACTAAAAAATAAGAATAAAATAAAATTTAAAAAAATAAATAAATAAAATAAATCTAAGAAAAAGATATACAAGATCTCTGTAGTAAAACCCACAAATTGTTATAGATTTTTAAATATATAAATAAATGGACAGAAGTACCATATCCATGGAAGGCAGTTCTCTTGAAACTGATCTAAGATTCAAGATAATTCCAAACTAAGAATTTGGAATTTGTTTGTTTCTTGGTAAAAAAAAAAAAAAAAAAAAAATCATAATTTTATTCTAAAACTGATATGGAAATCAAACGACCCAGATAATCAGAAGTTGGACAAATCACTTCACCATCAAGATTTGGTATAAAGCTAGTAATCAAGTATTTGAGTTTTGGGAAAAGCATGCTCTACCAAGTAAAAGTGTCCAGAAATAGACTCACAAACATGGCCACCGGATTCCAACAACTGGGTCAAGGCCATTCACTGGGAAAAAAGAAGGTCTCTTCAGCAAAGACGGTAATGACCATGCAACCCGACCTGAAGAGCTATTAATGGGAAACAACCCACTATCCAAGCAGCGGGAGAATGGATAAGCCGGATAAGACACACTCACGCACAGAACGGGACACTTCTGGGCACAGGGGAAACCAAGACAAAGAAACAAAATGCTCACACGCCCCGTAACAGAGATGACTCCCAAATCACACACGGAGTGAAAAGGCCAGGCAATATTACACCACAAACCCGATTGACAACAAGTTCTAGAACATGCAGCTAATTCATACTGAAAAAAAGCAACTCATGATTACCTGGGGGTGGGGTTAGAGAGAGAGAAGGATTGCACAGACCTCTGGGGAAAGCTTAGATGATGATGGAAATGTTCTTTATCTTGACTGTGGATATGGTTTCAGTATATAAACAAGTCAAAACCGATTTAATTGTTAAATGTGCAGTTTATTGTATTTTATATATATAACAAAACATGAAGATAGTCCCAAATTTAAAAGCTGCATATTTGGTTTAAATAAATTTCTTTTATCTTATTTTAACTCAAAATGATTTTGGCTTTCTAAGGAGGAAAATAATGCATTTGACAAGATGCCACTGTATTCAGTTACAGTATTGCTAACCTCTTGTTATTTCAGAACGTAATACTGTGCTGTGTTGCTTTATGTACTTTCACTCAACCAGGTCCCAGTGGAACACCTACCCCTGAAATGCTTAATCTCATAATTTATCACACGTATGGAATGTCACACTTAAGAATAATCTATAAGAAGGGCCAACACAGTAGTGGTCAGAGTATTAACAAAAGCAATGGATTTTACCAAAGGGGCCACTTTCCTATATGCAGATGGTTATCTACATGTGACTATAATTATAGATTTAACATAAAATCTTAGTAGTCCTATTACAATCCAAAAGACCTATATTTACTTGGTAAAAATATGCATGAAGTATTACATATATCCTCACTTAAAGAAATATTGCTAACACTTTGCATACTTATAGCACATTTATTTTTGAAGTGTTTTCATACCTATTAAAAGGAGGTAAATGTGATAGAGCGTTACATTACCCTCCAGTGAGGAGAACTTTTAAAGATATGAGTTGCTTCCATCAGCTGAAGCAAAGCCTCAGGCCAATAAAGTGTGGAGGTTGGGATTGATTATTTTTTAACTCTCAACTTTGCAATCTGCCTCATTATCATCCTCATGCTTATAAGGAAATCAGGACCAAAGGATGAAAAAGTAAGGAGTTGTGCAAGGTCACACGACCCGTCAAGGTCAGACCTGGAATTAGAGATCCAGGGGTTGCACAGCGAGCCTTGAGCCCGTATGTGACAGGACACATTCTCATCTTCTGCAAAACTCCTGAATTTCTGCCTGCACGGGGAGGAATAAACAAACAAACAAACAAACAAAAAACAGGCACAGGCGTAGGATAAAAGACACGCGGTCTTTTATTTTTGCATCTAGAATTCCTAGGGCACCAGCTCAGGAAGAAAAATAATTCTTTGAGAAACTAGAGCTATAATTCATTTCATCTCAGTATCTTTTTTGATGGATATTTAACAAATGTGTGCTCAATAATCTGACGACTAGAATTCCTTCCCTCAAGGATAATATTTAGGAAAAGGTCAGTTCGTAAACTTAATAGGGTAATTGGAGGGTGGCCACAGAGGTTCCCAGCAACGATGAGGCTCTGTGTTCACTTCCTCTTTTACCTGACGGGCTCTGGGTGTTTGGTTAGAAAAAGTACACAGCCACACAAAAAGGGCGTGCACTGGAGGACTGTGGCTACTGGACTTAGCACCTCCTCTATTCTTTAACAACTTGGGATTTGGAGGAAAAGGATTCAACGCCTTCCCCTGTAAATCAAAATCACGGGCTGAAGCAGTTAAGTATATCTGTGATTCTAGCGACTCAAGAGGCTGAGGGGGGAGAATCACAAGATCAAGGCCAGTTTCAGCAATTTAGCAAGGCCCTAAGCAACTTGGCAAAACCCTGTCTCAAAATAAAAAAAAAATTAAAAGGGCTAGGATGTGGCTGAGTGGTAAAGCACTTGTGGATCCAATCCCCAGTACCAAAAAATAACACACAGACACACACACACAAATACACACACACACACACATCATTTCAACCCTTGAAAGTAGGAGCAGATGAAAAATTGCATTCCCTGTAATATTTTAGTATAAAAATTTTCAGACCTACGGAAGAGAGAATTATTAACTGAAGAAAATACATTTTCCTTTCACCTAGAGTCCATAATTAACATTTGGTTATATTTTCTTTTCACCAGATACCTATGCATCTTCCCTCCCTCTGTCCTTTGATCAATCAGTTTTAAATTTTGATCCATTTCAAAGGTAGATGAAAATATCAGTAAACTTTATTCCTAAACTTCAAAATTCCTTAGTGTTTTATAAGCAAAATTCAGCTGCAATACAACACACAAATTTTACATGTGCCAATTGATAAGCTCTTGTGAATGTATATACCTGTATGGCACAAATGTCCATCAGGATGCAAAACATCACCCCCCCTCCCAAAATTTTCTGCATAACACTTTCTGGGCAATCCCTGCCCCACCCCTCCTCTTCTATTTTTGTACTTAATTAGCTTTGCCTGTTCAAAAACCTCATATAATTAGAACCAATTTTATTTGTTTCTCTTTTATGTAAGTTTTTCTTTGTGTAGCATAAAAGTTTGGGCAATTCATCAATGCTGTTGCGTGAATCAGTACTTTGTTCTTTTTATGGTTCACAAATATGATCCCTTAGTTTTCTACTTTTATCTTGATGGACACATGGGCTCTTTCCACTTTGGGCTGTTCTAAATACAGTTGAACATTTTGGGAAGAACATTCTTGTACATGTTTTTTTTTTTTTTCGTGGCTCACAGGCTTTTATTTCTCCTTGGAAAATACCTAGAAGTGAAATTGTAGGTCTGAATACAGGTGCATATACTTTTATAAGAAATTCCCAGGCTTCTATCCAAAGTGGTTGCAAAATTACACACTCACCAAAAAGTTAAGATCTCCAATTGTTCCACATCCTCACCAACATTCAGCTGTTAGTCTTCTTTAGCCCTTCTTATGGAGGTCTTTCCCTGTGGTTTATTTTGCATTTCCTGAGCATGCTGAGTCGAATCTGAGTATATTTTATTTCATGTGCTCATTGCCCATTTGTGTACCTTCCCTTGTGAAGTATCTGAGATGGTGCCCATTTTACTGAATCTTTTTCATTTTTGAGCTGTAGAAATACTCTGTGCATTCTGCCTACCAATCATCAGATATGAATTTTATCAATTGCTTAACAATGTCTTTCAATTAGTTCAAGTTTTCAAATATGATTATGTCTCATTTGTCAATTTTTATGGTTTTTGCTTTCTATAGACTTCCTTTTAACTATTCCCCACATTGCCAAGATATTCTCCTGTTTTCTTCTGAAATCATTATTTTACTGTGAGGTCTGTGACTCATCTCAAGTTAGATTTTTGTGACTGGTATGAGGAAGGGATTGATGTTCCAGGTATAACACTGCTATTTCTAAAAGGACTTTCTTCTCTCCCTTGTCAACTATATAAATGGGGATCTACTTCTGAGCTCTTAATTGTGTTCTATTGATCTGTTCATCTTTTTTTATGTATGCATTTCCAAGTTTTGATTACTATACTTCATAATTGTGGAATCATATAATGTGATCCTTCTGACTTTGCTGTTTCAACGTCACTCTGGATAGTCTAACTCTAGTACATTTTCTATAAATTTTGGAACCAGTTTGTGCCCCAAACAAACAAGAAGTCTGGTGGTGCTTCAGCTGGGATTGCACTGAATCTAGAAATAACAAAACCTCAAGGAAATTGTGATTGTTAATCACAAATGAAAATTCTTTTTATGTACTTAGGTCATTTTTCAGCAATGTTTTGGTGTTCAGTGTAGAGAGTCTGCATGGGTTTTTCTAAAGTTATTTCTAGGTATTTGTTTCATCATGTTCTTGTATGTGAAATTTTAAAAATCATTTTTCCAATTCACTGTACTAGCATGTAAAAATACATTTGTTTGTATGTCAACAATTTATCCTGACCTCTTGCTGAGTCATTTGGTCTTTACAGTTGTTTTGTACATTCTTTGAGACACTGCTCTCAACCATGTCATCTGTAAACAGTCGTACTGCTCTTTCCAAACAATTTTATTTTCTTCTCTTATTGCATTAACCATAATTTCTAACAAAATAATAATTTAAAGAGGTGAAGTGAACCTAGTTATCAACATTAGGGCAGAAGCATTCTATATTCTGCCATTAAGTAGATAGATATAGATTTCCTATAGATTCCCTTTATCAAAGATCCCAACCATTCCTACATTGCTTCAAGTTTTTATTTTAAACAGCTGTTCTGTTTTCTCTATGATTTTTCTACATTATTTAAATCATTATATGGCTTTTCTTTGTTGTGTGGTTTTAGTAAATTACACAGATTGATTTCTAAGTGTCTAACTTTGCATTCCAGAGATAAACCATTCAATTTGGTTGTGATACATTATCACATTTATGCATTACCATATTCCTTTTATAACATCTTGTTTTTGCAAATCTTATTTGGTATCTGAACTATGCCTAATATATAAAAGGATGCATTCTTACCTCCTCAATTTTCTGAGAAATTTTGCACAAGATTGGTATTATTTCTCCCTGAAATGTTTGATAGAATTTTCCAGTGAAACCAAGTTGACCACCACCCCACCCCCCCGGCTATGTTTTGGTGGGGAGAGGGTTACAATAATTTGACATGATATCAAAACACAAACAACAAAGAAAATAAGTCAAACTACAAAATTTAAGCCTTCTGTACAGCAATGGATACTACCATCCGAGTAAAAAGACAACCCCAGAAAATGAGAGGAAACATCTACAAATCATGTATCTCGGAGGACTGTAATATACAGATATATATTTTTTTAAAATCCTATAAATACAAACAAATAGATTCTTTGTTTTGGAACTAGGAATCTAACTCTGGGGCACTTTACCACTGAGCCACATCCCTAGCCCTTTTCTTTTCTTTCTTTTTTTTTTTTTTTTTTTTTAATTTTGAGACAGAATCTTGCTAATTTGCCATGGTTGGCTTTGAACTTGCCATCCTCCTGCCTCAGCCTCCTGAGCCACTGGGGTTACAGGCCTGTGCCACTGTACCCAACACAAACAAATTTTTTAAAAGTACAGAACATGAATAGACAGTTCTACAAAGATACAGAAGTGGTCGATGAATACATATAAAGATGTTCAACATCACCAGCCACCAGAGATAGACAGATCAAAACCACAATGAAAGACCACCTATAACCGTCGTGATGGCCATGAGGTGGGGGACCAAAGACCCAGAAAATAACCACTCTTGGCAAGGACATGAAGAAATAGGAGTCCCAATACACTACTGGTTGGGCATGTAAAATGGGGGAATTGATATTGAAGACGGTTTGGAGATGCCTCAGAACAACACAGAATTATCATCTGATCCAGTGATTCCACCCCCGGGTACACACCAAAACTGAAAGCAGGGTCTGGAACAGATATCGGTGCACACGAGTTCACAGCAGCAGAGTTCACAGCAGAAAAATGGGAGCAACCCAACCTGTACTGCAGGGTGAACAGGCAAAATGCACTGTGCACATATGATCAAAGCTACCGAGAGTCATCGTGATGGCCCAGGCACCGTCTAAACATCTTGTTTGTTTTGTTTCTCCTCTTCATGATAACTCTTCAAATTACATAAGACCTGCACTTTGTATAAGTGAAAATTTAGGATTGGCAGAAATTGCTTGAGTAACTGACCCAGGAGGCTAGCGTGTTCATTAACACAGCCAGGTAGGTTGCGCTCTCAAGTTTCACTGCACCGGTGGAAAATCATGGCAGTTTGCAAGGTACACAGATAAATAGCACGTCAGAAATTGTTTTAACACAGGGCACTTATAAAATAAGCAGTGGCTCTACTGTTAAGATTGATTTTTAAAATCAAGAAAGAGATCATTTGTCTAAAACATATTAGATCCAAAATTCAACATCAGAGATGCCACTGACCTAATTCTCCAAATGTAGGCACACTGAGCAGTAAAGTTAGTTACATTTACCATCAACTATGGAGTGGAACACCCTGACTCCGTTTTGTTTCAATGTTTTATTTATGCAACTGTGTTTATGAAGAGCTCACAGTGTGCTAAATAAGTTACTGGCTATGTTTACACCTTCATTACCAGTTCTCTATCATAAACAGGCCTGAAAAGTTCATTTGTAATAAATTAAACAGTAGAGTGCCAGTTAAGAAAGAAAAAGACACGGTAAAGAAAATCTCATTTTTGCAGCCTGGGTTGCCAAAAACATCCAACATCTGATCTGATGCTAGAAACAAATAAACACTGCCTATCTTTAGTTTCTTTATTGTTCTCTGGTAACCTGAAAGCGGCAGATCATATTTGTTTCTGAAGATGTTTCATTGTGTAAGGGATTTAGATCATGAGTGAAAAATAAAATTAAACACCAACGGTATCAGGCACAAGGCAAAACGTGCCTTGACCTAGCAACCTGTGGGCACAGTTGGAGAAAGGGTGGGTAGACACATCGCACCAACATGCACTTCTAAAGAGTATTTCCTTCATTTGAAATTACACATGAGCAAAAAAAAAAAAAAAAGCCAGCAAACTCCTTGTTTTTCTTTTTTTAAGGAAGTAAACTCATAAATGTGAGTTAAAATGCTCCACGATTCTCAGCATACAGAGAGCTGGGGAAAAATTAGGTCAACAGGGTTCAGTGTTGACAGTGTATCCAGCTGTTTATGGCTTTTCAAATTTTCCATAAACCTAACTGGTATCAGTGTATGTAGAGTTTCTAACGCTTCCAGCTAGGGAATACTTCAGAGAAGAAAAATGTTTTCCTTCGAGTTTACAAATGCCATTTGGTCTAATTTCTCAGCGAAGGTTTATCTAGTGAGATTATGAGATTTTTCCTGGAGAGCAACAGTGAGAGAATGTCTCTCGTGCTGTCAGAGAAAGAGTTACATTTTCAGTCCTTGGAAGAAACAGAGAATGCCACGGGCGAAACGTCAAGTGGGTGGGGAGCCGTGAGCCTGTGCGAGCCTCCAGAGAGATCTCGAAGAAAAAGACCTTCTGAGTAAGACACCACGCCAGCACATTTGGCTACAAAAAATAGAAGAGACAGGGTGTCACGGGGCAGGACGCACGGGGCAGGCTCTGACCCAGGCAGCACCGAGGATCAAGCCAGGAGCAACTTAGGAAAACCAAGCTCCGGAAACTGGGAAGACTCAACACAGAAGCTGAACGCCTAGGGTCAGAGGCTGGGTCAGGTGCAGCTGGGAGCCTGTGTGGAGGGAGAGGACAGAGACCAAGAAAGCCTCAGGAAGGCGTCTGCGAGTCTTGGTACCACCGAGTCTCTGATGAGCGTGCCCAAGGCCAGCGTCAGAAACGCTGACGGCTAACAGCAACGCAGGGGTCAGGTTTCCTCCCTAACCGGGGACTCTCATTGGCCAAGCAACCTGCCACACCAGGCCCTATCCCTCAAGTAGTCCAAGGGAGGTTTGGGGTTGTGGTTTCTTTACAAATGATCTCCATTCTAAGGTGAATCTGATGTTTTAAAACTCAATATTTTCAAGGCTACCAAGTTTCAAGTTCATAGTGTCTCCCGGGGCCAAATTTAGGAGGCTGCATTAGAGGACCACGGTAGGTCTCCAACTGGTCCAGCGCCCGGTGGGAATCCAGGTGTAAGTGCTGCTCAGGTGCCTACCTGTTCCCCTGCACGCGGTGTGGTGAGTGAGAGCAGAGTCGCGCTGCTTGGGCTAAATCCCAGCTTGCCCAGTCCTTAGCTCTAGGATCTTGGGCAAACCATGCCATGTTGCTGGGATCAGTTTCCTCCACCAAACCATGAGGAAAAGAGGAAGACCCACCCGTGGGGCTGTGAGAGCCAGCTGAGTTCTACCCAAGGCCTTTGGAGCAGTGCCCCGCTAGAAGAGAAAGGATCCCAGAGTGGCTTCCTCTTGACGTCACACTATGTGACTGTAAATAACAACGACTTTTTTTCTTTTTACTTGACTCCAAAGTATTCTATTTCAAGGAATTCCATCAAAGAAAGTTGCCCCTTCTGTGTCAACATCTGCCAAAGCCCCTCCTTCAAGAAGTGGAAATTCCTTGGCTTGTGGTCAAACGCGATGACTAAGACTTGATCTATAAATCTACAAAGACTGAGAGAAGAAATGGCCCTTTTTTAACAGAGTTGCTATTTCAATCACCTGGCTGGGCTCAAAAGTCATGAATTAAGCGCCAACTGCTGATGTGTGGACCTCAAAGACCCCCGCACCCGCTCGGCTCGGTGGCCACCGTGGTCATAAAAACGGTGACAACTCAAATTTCACCTGTTAGCATCACCTCCTTCATCCCATTCCAGGGCCAGCTTTCCCTGTGGGCATCCTGTGCACCCCGCTGGGCACTCCCACAGAGGCCGCGGACACTCAGGGGAAAAGCCCAGGGTCAGGCTGGGACCAGGTGAGGGGAGAGCCGCTTTGCCCTGAGTAAGAGGCCAAAGGGGGAGCCCTGTCGCGGTGCCAGCTGCCGCCAGCGCTGCCTGCCTCTCAGAAGCTCGACAGCCCCGTCCTGTTCCCCTTTCCCAACTCCACCTCCTCATGAGTTCATTAAAAACCACTTAAATTCAGGTGGTTTTGTTTCTTATGCAAATTCCAGATAATTTTGGGGGGGGGGATCAGTTACCATAGATAAGGAAGAATATATGTATTTAAATTAGGAAGAATGGAGATTCGACTGACTGTATTTACAGGGTGGCGTTTTGCCCACTACCTTCTTCAAATTCTGCTTCACACTGAAAAACATGGCGGAGCACGTAGAAGGGGAAGGAGCCCCATCCAGGCCACCGAGAGCAGGGGCAGTGTCTGAAGTCTAGTAGGCACAGTGGGTGAGTCGCTGGGGAGAGCAAGATCCAGGGAAAGAAAGCCCCCAGACGCTTTGTTCTTCGACATCACCCATGAGCATTGGCCGGCAGCAAGGAGCAGAACCAACCCACCTAAAGTCAATTGTTTTCACAGATTCCTTAAAATACCTGCTAGGTGATCCGTGTTGGTAACCTTCTATGGGACGACATTCATCAGCAGGGAGGGAAGGAGGAATTCTGAGCCTTCTCCAAACCTGTATCCCTACACCATCTACTATGGCAGCCGTGAGCCAGAGAGGGCAAGGAGTGCTTCTCATGCCACACACACACCAGAGTTCAAAGACACAGTGGGAAATAAAGAACATAAAATACCTCAGGAAGTCTATATTGGCAGCTTTATTGAATTCACAATATTTGGGGCCTATTGATTTAAATAGAACATTATTAAAATTAATCTATTTTCCTTTTTTACAGTTTTTATGAGGCTACTCAACATCTTAAACTTATTGGTGAGAGTTGCATTTGAAGTCCACATTAGATATCTCTTGGCCACCCCTGGGCTAAACTAGTGAGAGAAGAAAAGATCTTTCAAAGTCAGCTTTCCATTACTATAACAAATATCTGAGCTAATGAACTTATAAAGAGAACAGGTTTATTTGGGCTCACAGTTTCAGAGGTTTCAGTCCATGATTGGTTGGCCCTGTTGCCTTGGGCCTGTGTCCTCAGCACATCACGGCAGAGAATGTGAAGGACTCTCAGAAAAGCTGCCCAGCTCCTAGCTGGGAAGTCGAAGAGGAAGAGGGCAGGGTCCTGAGTCACCTCGCCAGTTATTTAAAGGTGCAAGAAATTAGGAAAAGGAGAATTGGGAATCTGGCTGGTACAGTGAAAAGCTCTTCCCCTTCCTGGGCGTCGCAGGCGATGTGATGGGCTCTCGCGCTGGGAATGAGGCTCCGCCTGAGGCTGCACTCTCGCTACCTCACCCTCTCTCCTTTCTACTTATTATTATTTAATAGCAGCCAAGGCAGACGAAAGCACAGAACCTCAGCAGAGTGGCCTGATGAAGATCAAGATCCCAGCGCTGCCCGGGGAGCAGACGCAGCACGGCAAGCGGCTGAATCCCTGCCCAGTCCTGCCTGTGGAAAGGCTCCCGATGGCTCAGGTCCCCTCCCCAGGTCCCACTGCTAGATCTGGACATACACTTCTGGGAGAACAGAAAGGACCCTTTCCTGTTGGACAGTTCAGCTGCTTATCATCACTGGAGCTGGCCTGAAAGCCAAGGATAAACTACCGCCCTCTCTTCCACCAATCAGGAAAACAAAAGCCAGCCACAGTGCAATGATCGCACCAGGCTACCCACAGGGATGTGAAGGCCCACAGAGTTCAGGAACACATTGTCACAAGGCTCGGTGGCCCTCTGTTGTTCTGATTGCTTTAATCACAGAGATCCCACATTTGTATATTCTCCATCTTTACACCAAACCTGAACACAGAGTTTCATTTTTCTGTCTGTAAGAAGTCCGATGGATTGAACTTGTCTCCAGGCCCCTGACTGTCTGCACCGCGGACTTTACCCAGATGGTGTGCAGTCACGGACAAGGAACTACACCCAGCACGCCTTCACCGGGGCTTTCACTCTATGCACCATGTTTAAAGGTTCATTATTTGAAAGCTTAAAGTAGTCTTACAGGGTTAAACAAGGAAAGCAATTTTTATTCTCTAAAATATAAAACTTTGGTTTGATAAAAGTGTAAATACTAGAGCACAACACACAATCACCAGTACCCAGCCACAGAGCACCCGTCCTGCTTCTCCATCTGCAGCCCGGTCTCTCACCCCCAGATCTCTACCCCAGCAGAGTTATCCTCAGTATCAAGTTCACGCCAGAAACAAACCAACCCCTGCGATGTCTAATTCTAATTCTAGTTATTGCTTCCTGAGTTTTCCAGAGCCACCGCATACCAACAGCTGCATTTCCAAATGGAAAACAAATTTTAGGATGGAAACTCAGATACAGGAAGTAGGGCCAACCATTGTTCTCTTGGAATGACACTGTGGAGTCCTGTGTCTTTCCTTGGAGCAGTTTCAAGGCGGAAGTGACACCATGCCCAGTTCACTCACTCAGTTAGGCCTGCCCTGACGCTGGGGTAAGAATCCAAAGTGCTCAGACACAGGCCACATCGGGACAGCTCTGAAGTCAGTCACAGAATTGAGTGTTCGGGGGGAAAGTTCAAGGGCAGGAACAAACGCCCTTTTTTCTCTGATGGAAGTCCTCACCCGGTGGACCCTATTTATCATGTAACACAGGAAAAGTCGAGTGTGCATTTCCTACCACCTGAGGACAGGTGTTTCAATTAAGCTATTAAATGATAAAACGAACACCACCTCGCCTCTAACCAACAGTCAGGCTCTACAACTGAGCCCCGAGCGATGACAATTTTCCCTGAGTTCTGTGACTTTAGGAGGGTGGGAAAGCCACGTGCAAGCAGTAGACACCGTACCTCCAGCTTTGGGTCTCTGGCCAGGTCAGCAAAGCACATCGTGACATGCCCAGGAGACCCAGGGGCTGACCCTCGGCTGCAGCTCCCAGCCAGCACTGACCCTGAGAGAAAGACAAGACCCTCCACGTCGCATGGCGTGGCTGACTCACGATGCTCAGGAGGTGAGGTCTTCTAAGTGCATTGTTACCTGGGTGTCTTTGGCTTAGGATGGGAGGTGATCTATCCCTTGAGCAGCAGCTCTTGATATGCTTCAGCCCACACTCCAGGGAATGACCCCAGGGTCCTGACACTGAGCAGAGGTGAATAAGAACTCTCCAGGCACAAGTGAGACTGGGAACATCCATTTACCTGTGCCCTCAGAGGGGGGACTGAGGGAGTGGGAAAAGAGGAGGAGGAGGAGGAGAGGAGGGAGACAAACAGTCCCTTTCGCACAAGCTCTACTTTTGACTTACACCTAAGTGTCAGTCAGTGATACGAGGCCACATGATAGTAATTAGACCACCAAAGCCAAAGCAGTGAGATTCTGCGTCCTGCCCGACAGGCCCTCCGAAGGTCTTGGTGGTGTTTTTAGGATGGTAGCTGTGGCTAAAGACGCTGCCTTGGCGGTACCTGGCAGGTGCGCTGTGGAAGGAGCACCGACCCAGGGATCCACAGCAGGAGTTGTCATCTGACAATGTCAGACAGCTCCCCAACTCTCCATGCATGGTGTGGTCGGGTCTGTCCCCCGAGGGGCCATGAGCTGGAAGCTTGGAGCCCAGGGTGGCGGTACAAAGGCAGGGCCAGCGGAAGGCAACTCGGTCATGATCTAACTAATGCTGGTCTCCAGGCTGGGCTGGGTCTTGCAGGAATGTGTCAGTTCTGGGGAGAGTGGGTCACTGTAGAGGCCACTCCAGGTGCCCGGTGTCCTCTGCACGTGGCTGTTTCCTTTTCTGTCCTCCACTGAGTTGTGACACAGCCAGGAGGGCCCTTGCCGTCACATGTCTCCATGCTGTTTAAACCTCCCAGGCCTCAGAACTGTGAGTCGAGCAAACTCTAAGGCTCCCAGCCTGAAGTGCTGTGCTATGGCCACACAAGATGGACTAGGACACCCAGTAAGTTAAAAATGTCCAAGACAGAGATGGGTATGGCACCAGACTTCGCCCCAGTTCAAAACAGCGTCGGAGTCTCTGCTTCACACTCACTCCAACACAATAGGAGTGTTCTGCTCTCGAGATGCCTCTATGTCTTCTCTTTCAGATGGGCCACTACTGAGGGCAGCACTGTTCCGTTCTCTCTTTCTGGACGTGGTGCTGTCTGGCCCTCATGAATGAGGTCAGAGTCAGATCAGGGGGCCAGAGAGCCACTGGTGGTTCTCCCAAGTGACCAGATTATGAAACTGGAGGGTCACTCTAGACCAGTCTTCAATACCCACGGGAATCCTCACTTCTAATCTGGCTCTTTAGAGCGGGCGCATTCCTGGCCAGGTTCTGTGTTTGTGCCTTTGTTGGATGCACGTCAACACGTGTGCCAGGAACAGAAAATGAGAACCAAGAGAGGGTTCTTGAAAATTAAAAATCTGATCACTAGAAACACGAGTGAAAGGATTAGAAGAAAAAGACGGAATCCCCCAGAAAGTGAGGAGAAGGATGAGGCCGTGAAACATAGGCAGGGAGACCAGCGATGTAGAGGGAGGGAGGGGGTCCCAGCAGGGCCCACGGGCACCTCCGGGAGAAAACCAAGGGGGTCCATGCAGAGAGCAAGACAGGCCGTCCCCGGGCCCAGGGGCACGTGGCCTCTGGATGGCTCCAAGTGCCACACAGGATTCATAAGAGGCAGACATCATTCTGAAATCTGAGAACCAGGATTAAAAGAGATCCAAAAGTTTAATGAGAGAAGACAACACTGAACCTAGAAAGAGAATTCAGTATTTTTTTTTTTAAGGCTTGTATTTCTCCTCTCAGCAAGAAAAAACAAAGATCAAAAACTTCAGGATTAAGAAGTTGTACAACAAGGTCGGAGGTCAAGTTTGAAGCCCACTGAATGTTGTATGGTTTCCATCAACGATCCACTGAGATGAGGGGTCTTCATTGAACTCCTTGCATTTGACCCCTTTCACAGAGAGATACGGAGGTCATGAAATTGGGAAAGAATGTAATCACAGCATCTTAATGGGCCATGTAGTGAACAGGATTTGCTTAGATATGCAGAAACATCCCTGAATATGTAACGTGAGGTTTTCAAATTGTGATGCAGTTAACAACCCCAGTGGTGGCACAGTGCGAGCACAGTTTATACATGTCGGAAAGTGGAAGGGGAGAGTGCTGGAGAAGAAGGCACGTGCCTCACCTTTGCCTCATAAACTAGATTTCAAATGTACTATGTAAAGTTTCCCAAGGAAATCAGAAGTAGAGCTTTAAAAAAAGGAGGGGGGGGGGAACAGTCAAAATTTGACTTGAGGAAATTGATGGAACATGGAGACATTTCTATGGGCCAGGATTGGTGCTGGGATTGGGTGAGAGTCTGTTTTATAATCGATTCAAGGTCACTGTATTAGTGATTGACAATGAAAAACCAAGAAAAAAAATCACATGCTGTGTTTGAGTCAAGTTCATAGATGGCATTGCTAGCAACATGTGAGACACCACTTGGGGACATGTCCTGCAAGAGACAAAAGGTCGGTCTTTTAATTCACAGGCCAGATAAGATCATTTGCATCCCAACAGTGCATCCCCGGAAGGACTCTGGAGCTCGGGCAAGCCTTTCTTGGCATGCGCTGCTCGCTCGCTGCGGAGCCTTTGGACTCAACATGTATTTTGTGGGTTCAAATGAAGAGGGGGCTAGCTGGGCGACCCTCAGCCAGAGGGGCCTTGACCACCCTGGTTCTGGGGGCGGGAGCAGCACTCGGTCACGGGCCTGGTCCTCTGAAAGCCCTGGCAGCCCCACGACTCTTCACACTCCTTGGTTCTTCCAGGTAAAATGTTCCTCTTGCGGATCTTTCCAGATCTCGTGCTTCCACGGGGTTTTCCTCCACGGATTCCAGCCACTTCACGCACGTTGTTGCGGTCACCTTGGGTGCAAAGGTGGTTTCCCAACAGCTGGAGAAGTAGAAAGGTGAACACCGCGAATCTCATCTCGAAAACTGACAGGCAGAGAGCTCAGTGTGATGCCTTCACCATAGCTAGAACCCAATCCCTGTCCCCCAACGTCCCAGGCGGCTTCTTTTGGGGGTTCTAATGATATGAGTGTAAGCACCCCCAAATCCAGACAGAACACACACCGCCCAGGGCACACAGCCACGTGGACGTCCAGCCCCCAGCTACTCTAATTGAAGCTCTTTGAAAAATAAGATGAAGAGCTTCATCTGCAAATAAGCGGATTGCGAGTAGTGCAGCAGGACCTTGGGGAGCCCCACACAGCCCCGCTGCCTTTCTGAACTGCTCAGGATCCACGGACTTGTGCTGCTCAACAGAAAAGTTTGAATTTCAGTAATGAAAGCACAAAAAAAGGTGGAATTTCAGTAATGAAAGCACACAAAAAATTCCAAAACCATTCTGTTGGAGTTTTAGGATTAGCAGATTGTTTGCCCTGCTCGAGATCCTGAGGGTTAAAAAAACTTCTTTCAAGGGAAAAAAAAAAAAAAAAAAACAAATAAACTCGAGGTTTTTCCTCCGGGGAGAAGTTTATTGTAAACAGAACCGAAGGGGAGAGAAGAAGGCGGGGGCCGAGCAGAGCGCCTGTCGAGCAGCTCTGGCACTAGCCAAGGCAGGAGGTGACCTCAGAGTGGTCTCCCTGATGGCCCCGGCTCTCTGCCAGCCAAGAGTGCCCTGGAGGGGACGTCCTCTGTGCCAGACGAGCAAGGCGCAGGCCTGGGGAGAGAGCAGAGCTGGGGACACTCCCCCAGCATGGGCTTGGGCTCCACTTCCTGCCAGCAGGCGGAGGAGCCCTGGGCCAGGAAAAGGCAGCCCCGAGCCCAGGCCCAGTGGACGGCAGGCTGAGGCTCCCCAAAGACGGGAAGCCTTCAGGAGGCTTTAGATTAAAAGGAATATTGTCAACCACGTCCCTGGGCCCTGAAACCCCCCTTCTCCAACCCGCTCCTCCTCTTCTTTTTAAACTTTATAAGCTCTGTGATTCAGCAGTGGAAAGTCCCTGAACATAAATTCAGCATTCCGTCCACCCCGGGAGCGCCGCCCGGCTGCCACCAGGAGTGCAGTATTCAAGGCTCTCCTGCGATTCCCGGGAGTCGTTTCACGTGTGTGTGTGTGTGTGTGTGTGTGTGTGTGTGTGCGCGCGCGTGGGTGGGTGGGTGGGTGCGCGTCTCGTCCTTGTCTTTCCCTCTGTAGAGTCATCCTCCTTTATGTGAAGACACCTGGTGACCAGGAGACACCCGGGGTCAGGAGAGAGGCGTCCCCTGAAGTCCCCAGCCCTCCTAGAACACAGGTCCTGCCTTTAGGAAATAGCACCAGTGTCCGTACAGCCGCGACGGCTGGGTGAGGGTTTCCACCAGCCCCACAACAGTGACGCATGTCCAGTGCCCAAACACCCAGGCCATCCCTCCTGCCCCTCCAAAGACCCAGACGCTGCTGCCCCGGTCAGAGGGTAAATGACACCGGTGACCACAGCTCTCCCATGACAGGAGGAGCCTGGGCGGGGCCTTTCAGTGACAGCCCCTCACAGACCACACCCCTGCTCCCTCTTCACAGGCATGTCCACCATGGCCCGAGGGAAGGGATGAAGCACAGGACGTGGTGGCTCCTCCGGCCTCTTCTGAGGTGTGACACCTGTGACCTCTGCTCACAGTTCATAGGCCAAGGCCAGTGACCGAGACAGGGGGCAAGAAAGTACAACTGCACCAACTGTCCCCAAGGAAGTCCATTGACATATCCAGGAGCCCCTGGATGTGGCTGCAGGACTCACAAGGTTGGAAAGAGCAGGAACGAGGCAGATCTCACGAAGACTCATCGATTCCCAAGAGACACAGATACCGGGTCCCCTCTTCTCGTCTCCTCACCTGCTGCAGGAGCCCACAGCTGCCTGCCAAAGAACTAAGGAGCCAGGACTAGAAAATGCACCCAGGAGGGGCCTGGCTCCCAGCTCCCAGGGCTCAGCACACAAGTGAAGCCAGACATTCCTTCTGCTGCTAAAGATAACAGAAGAGGGGAATGGACACCGTCATCCATGTCCCCGAGGGTGTCCCTGGTTCTGTACAGGAAAGTGAAGGGGGGCTCACTCTCTGGGAAGCGTGGTAAGACTTGCCTCATAAAGATGCATGGAAAGAATTTCGCTGCCACCCATTTAGAGGGGACCCAGAGGATATTTCATCACTTGCCTATCCCTTAATCCAAATTCAAATTTTCTCCCCATGAGACACCGAGGGACAGGGCCTCCATTTTAATGTGATCAAGTCTCTCTTTGTACATACAGAATAGCAAAAGAATGTCTGCACAAATCTTGCTTTCCCAAGAAACAGTCCAAAAAATTTGTTATCTTAGAGAGAAGCTGAAGGTCAAATGGGAAAGGAGACAGAAGAGGAACCTTATTTTCTCTAGCTCAGAAATACTTTCCTAGCATTCCTTCTCTGGTACATTAACCCTGCCCTGCACCCTGAACTTTTAAATGGGGAGGAGTGAAGGAAATTTATTAGCGGGGACTTGGGAGGCTTTTAGTAATGGTAGAATTCTGCTTACTGTTTACTAGATACATGGAGAGACTTAAATAAAAAATTCATGCCAACAGTATTTATACAAGAGACCAGCTGTTCTCATTTATTCCAACAGACATGGTTCCACAGGACTCCGAGCTCCATTATCCAAGCTCAGTGAACTACTCTGGCAACGACGGCACAGGTCTGAAGCACTTCAGGCCCCAGAGCGAGGGGCTCACTTAGACAGGAGCTACAGACAGCTGATGCTAAGACCCTGAATTCTACCTCAAAGCTCTCAGACTGGACCAAGAAAGACACACATCCCCATAACGCTGGGTCAGCCTACCTTCCACCCAGTACATGCCCAAGACAAGGGGGCCCAGGCACCTGCATCTCCGTCCTCCAAGACGACCAGGGCAGGATGATGCCTGGTGTCATGGTAAAGCTCCACTGAACTCAAGCCCCTTGCCCTCAGCTGCCATTGTGTACAGCCATTTCCAGTGAAAGGTTTGGGGACACTCTGACTTTTTAACTTTTAAATCAGCATTAGGAGTGAATATTTTTGGTACCAAGGACTGGACCCAGAGATGCTTTACCACTGAGGCACATCTCCCGTACCCCCATTCCCCATTTTCTTAATATACATATATTTTATTTAGATACAGGGTCTCACTAAGTTGCTTAGGACCTCACTAAGTTGCTGAGGCTGGCTTTGAACTTGTGATCCTCCTGCCTCAGCCTCTGGAGCCACTGGGATTACAGGCAGGGACCCCTGTGCCCAGCATGGAGTGACTTTTGAGCCATAAGGGAGCAGTGCTTGAGAGAACTGGCTTCTATGTCTTTCCAGGGCCAGTGTAAGAGGAGCAACTGTATTGACCACGAGGCTGATGACGGTTTTCTCAGCACGGGCTTTGGGCCCAAAGTTAAAGCATCTCACTTAAACCTTAAAACAACCCTTTAAGATGAGCTAGTGATATCCTTCCAAAGATCTACAACAGGGAAAAGGAGAAAGAGAGTAAGCTGGAAGTGGCAGGCCCTGCGCCAGGGGGTCAAGGCCAACATGACCAGCAACAGGTGAAGGTGACCTGTCACATGGTGACCTTGACCTATCACATGAACACAGGGACTTCACTTCTGTGCTGCTCCCCTCAAAAACTCATGATCCAGTCTGATCTTGAGATAGATAAATTCCAAGTGAGGGGGCTGGGGCTCAGTGGTAGAGCACTTGCCTGGCATGTGTGAGGCACTGGGTTCGATTCTCAGCACTGCATATAAATAAATAAAATAAGGTCCTTCAACAACTAAAATATATATATATATATAAAAATTCCAAGTAAGGAGCGTTCTACAAGATACTCTTCAAAACTGTCAAGGCCACCAAAGCCAGGGATAGGCTGAGGAAGCCCATGGATCAGGGATGTCTCTGGAGATGCAACTAGTAAATGAGATGTGGTACCTGGGAAGAGATCCTGGAACCAAAGGGGCCATTAGGGACAAACTCGGGAAGTCAGAGTTAACAGCTGAGTGTGATAATAAGAGAGCATCAGTGCTGTGCTGCCCCTTGATTCTGACAAGCAGACCCAGCAAGGAAAATGGTGACCAAAGTGGAAACCAGGTGGGTGGCCTATGGCCTCACTCTTCCTATCTCTGCAACTTTTCCGTAAATCTTAAAACTATTCTAATATAAAAAGTTAAATTAAAAAAAAATCTCTGAGGTTGATGCTTTTACCTCCATGCTAGAGATGAAGAATTATAGGTTAAATAACTCCTCCAAATTACAACCCCAAAGCAAAAATACCTGGGCAGATAAAAGCACTCCCCATTGAAGCCACCCGTGGAATCAGTCTGCAAGAAAAGTCCTGGCGTGAGTATTTCATAAAAACCGTTTTATGCCAGATACATTAAGCTGAGAGAATTTATTTCACTTATCTCCCGAGTAATGAAACACTTTTATTTTAGCATACGTTTGAGTCCGGGGGCCATAACATGACTTCCGAAATATTTCATCTTTATTTCCACCACAAACTAGATCGACTCTGTCAATGCCATGGGATGACCGCATTTAAAGAGAACTCGCTTAAGGGTTTACCCAAGCCTCTGAGCTCCCCAGGAGCGGTCGCCTCAGCCATGGACACCCAGTGCAGAAGGCCCCAGCTTGGGACCATTCTCACTGGCCACGCGCTCTGTTCTCACACACACCCTGGATATTTTGGAGCCGGTGAGCTCAGCCCACTCGCTGGGGGACAGGAAGAGTGGGTTAAAGTTAGCAGCCCTGCAGGAGGAAATGACGGCATTCACAGGAGGAAAGGCTGACCCACACTTGGAGTTTCTTCAGACAGGGAGACTCGAGATCAGCTCTGGTGCTCCAGAAACCCAGAGCAAACCCGGTGCCCTCTGAAACCAGACGGCCACAGCGTTATCTCCTGAGCCAGCGTTTCCCACAGTGGAAGCCAGGCTCTCTGGGAAAACTCCAAGGTCCTCCCCAGAAGGCCCGAGCAGGCCAAGACATATCCTTTTTTTTCCTTGGGACTTGCCAAAATCAGACAGTAGGATTCAACAAATATTTCTAAATACTGTACTTAATATATTGTTCCCTGTGAGAATGTAAAGTGGAAGGGATCCAGCAAGTAAGAAAACAGGCTGCTCTCTGGGAGTGATTAGATTAGCCAGCCTGAAACATGTTTTTCTCCATCTTGTTCTACAAACAAGTCTTTTTTTTTTTTTTCCTTTAACTTGATTTCTTGAATTAATGATTTTACCATTCTGACCTTGTCTCAGGAAGAGCAAAGATTCTTTCCCTCCAGTTTTGTGCAGCAAACTGTGCAACGACATAATGGCCCCTTATCTGTTTTAACAGGAGGGAAGGACAGATAGAAAAGGGGGAAAGCCAATCTGACCGATATTCTCACAAAATCACAGCAAACCAGCAGCAGGGGTTCAAATGGGCTGACTCCCGATTCCCTGGTCAGTGGAAAGAGAACCAAACCCAAAGTCAGACCTCTCCCCTTCCCCACCAGGGAAGAAACGCACCACGTTCAAGAAGCCACAATTACCCCTGTGCAGTGCGCACACGCACGCGCGCACACACACACACAGAGACACACATACACAGAGAGAAAACAACGTTGCAACTGGCACTAACCCAACACAAACGTCTCCTTTCAAGAATTGTTACTATTTTTATAACTGAACTCATGAAAAAAAAAAATCTCTTCATTTTGTAGCCCTGGGTGCTTGTGGCTGGAATTTTAAAGTTTCTAATCTCATACCAATTCTGGAGCTCAGAGACTCATTGAGAGTTATCAGGTGACCACGTCCTTGTGAGCCCAAGTCCTGCTGCCTCCCGAGTCCAAGCCTCCTATAACACCCTCTGCAGACCCGACGTCCAGTTGGGTGGACACCGACCTCGCCACACCAAGCTCCCACCTTCAGATCCTGCCTGCTCTCTCTGGGGAGCACCTGCTGAATGTTCACCTGAGAGTGGGTTTCAAAGCTGAAAGCCCACAGGATAGGGAGGGGTCGGGGTTTTCAAAGGCCTCACGGAGAAGCTCTTCAGTGTTCTTCAAAGTTTTCATTCAGAGTGTCAAGTCTTCCCCACGACTTCCATATTTTCTTCTGGCTTTCCAGACAAATGAAGTTGTCAACATGATAGAGAAGGTTCCACCATGTGGGAATGCACAGAGCAGATAAGACACACATGTATGACTACGAAGCAAACTAGAGCTGAATGCTCCTTTTCACCTGCTGCTACCATGGTGTTTCCCTCCTGGTGCTATTAACTTTGCTGTCCAGTTCCCTGGATGCTGAACTCATTCAGGAAGATGCCACGTGAAGAGCACACAGCAGCCTGGTGGGGTGGTGCCCACGCCTGTAATCCCAGTGGCTCAGCAGGCTGAGGCAGGAGGATCCCAAGTTCAAAGCCAGCCTCAGCAAAAAGCCAGACACTAAGCAACTCAGTGAGACCCTGTCTCTAAATAAAAATACAAAAAAAGGGCTGGGGTGCGGCTCAGTGGTTGAGTGCCCCTGAGGTCAATCCCTGGTACACCCCCCCCGGCCACGCCCCCAAAAACACATAGCAGCACTGAACAGTACCTGGAACACAGTGTGGCACAAAAATATATGCTCAATCAATCAATCATCTTTGACATCTGATAAGCAGTTACCTCGAAAGAAAGGAAGAAAGGCAACAGAGGCAAGCTCTTAAACTCCTTCTCTTCCTGGTATTCACAAATATTTCTAAATGCTTATGAATATACTCCTATGGCATTCTTCAATATTTAATATGCAGTTATACATATTAATATTAGGAAATTATTAAGAACAAACAGGCAAGATAAAGACAAACCACTCAGCAAGAACAACACTGGCTGTGTGTGCGTACATGAATGTGAGCCACACATCGTGTTGGGTTCTTTCGAAAACAAGATCACAGAAAATCTACCTCACTGTTTCATGCCTCAGCACACCAGGGTGTTTTATATTGTATATTACTTCCAAAATGTATCTGACTGCCCTAATGTTGTTCACACATTTAAACAAAGTAGGTCAGAAATGGGGAACTTTGTGATATTCTTACAATTAAAATCTTCACATGTTTGAC
Source organism: Urocitellus parryii (assembly GCF_045843805.1). Taxonomy (NCBI): domain Eukaryota; kingdom Metazoa; phylum Chordata; class Mammalia; order Rodentia; family Sciuridae; genus Urocitellus; species Urocitellus parryii. Next base: position 150,508,599 of record NC_135538.1, on the reverse strand, counting down.
CACAGTCTTGGGAAGCATCTGCCCTGAAGCTGAGTTGCTGGAACTCAGGGAAAGCACCTTTTGTTGCTTTTGATTTTGCACACTGTGAAATAAGTTCCAGGTAGCATGTGAAATATTTCTCCCAAATAGTATGTTTTCTCTTATACACATAGTAATATTGGATTCTGTAATCACTCTTCCACGTAGTTTAATAGTTAAAAAGTGAGTCTTTACATTTTTCCAAGAAGTAACCTACCTACTTATATTTAAGTAATAAACATAACATTTTGAAGCCTCAGCTCAAAGTTAAGTACCCACGAGCAGGTGCTAGTACTTTGAGGGACTAAGAACTTTATAAAAGGTACAAGGGGAGAGGTCTGAAATCCTAGCTGTTTTCATCTTTTTTTTAAATTAAGATAACTCAAAACTTACATGGAAATTTCCTAAAGTTCCATTATATCCAACGGATTCTGTTTTTAAATAGGTACACCTGTGCATGGTTCACCTTTCCTTGTTTTTCTGAGGAGCACCTTCACCTTATCACCTGAGTCTTGAAACTGTCTTAAACGTTCACACTCTCTCTTTACATCAGGGTTCACTTGAGTTTTGCTTTAAATTGGTGTGCAACTTGTGCTGCACGTGCATATCCATGAGCCCATACAGCTGTGCACACCAGCCTATACCTATGTATACGTGCATGCCTGTATACACATGTCCATGTGCACTTACATTTGACATGTATGCACAGCTTTTAGACCTTGCCTTTCTCCCCTGGGTCTTGGTAAAGCAGTTCATGTTGGCGTCTTTATGTTTACTATATTAAAGGAGTGATCCAAGAGATGTTCTCACGGCAAAGGACAACAGAAAGGAAAAAGACACCAGTTCTTCCAGATCTTCTCCAAGCCACTTAGCGGTGAAGGAGGAAAGGGAAGGTAGGGCTGCTGGGAGCACATGAGCTCCTGGCTCTGTCCCCAGGCACAGCGGGCTCTGAGGGGCCCTGCACCCGTGGGCACGGGGAACGTAACTGCCGCCTGTGGGCGAGACGCGCAGGTCCGCCCGCGTCACATGTGCTTGGGAGAAGTCGCTTGCACACCTGCTCCAACGGTGTGCCTGGGCTGCGGGTTTCCTGGGTGGTGTTGACTGCTCCACGCTCGCGGGGGGCCCAGGGAAGTGGGTTGTGCTCAGAGCGGTTTGCGGTGCCCCGCGCTTCCACTGGTGTCAAGAGCGCGAGTCTCCGAGGGCGCACGGCTGCCCGCAGGCTCTGCGCACCCTCCACCGGACGGAGAGGGGCCTTAAAATAAAACAAAACAAGAAGCTTTAGCAACCAGGAAACCAGCAAGCAAAGGAAGCAGCTGTCTCTTTTGCTTTGAAATAACCCCTGAGAGAGAGGGAGGGAGGGAGACACACACACACACACACACACACACACACACACACACACACACGGCGCCGCTGCACCCTGGGCCACTGATCTCACCACCTTCAGGCTTCCGTTTTCATAGAGGCTTTGCATTTTTCTTGACTAAGCAAATTTGCTCCTTGTCCAAACTATAATGATGATCATGAAATCATTCTGACCCGGGTGGGAGGATGGACAGGGGGCTGTTTCAGCATAGGCCACCGCTCTCTGTAAAGTCTAGGAGGGCTCTGGCCTGTTTTAGCATAGCCCCGGTGTGGCTTTGCACCTTCTGACATCAGCAAGGGCAGATCCCCTCTGTCAGGTCTTTGGGACACCCCCAGGAAGCCCCTAGGAAACCCCATCTGCCATGTAGGCTCCAGGCTACTGATCTGCACAGCCCCCTCTGGCCTCCAGGCCCCACACCAGGCTCTACTATCACTCTTTCTTGCTCCTCTACTGTGAGTTTTTGGGGCAGTAACGACAATTTTAGAATTAAAAAAAAAAAAAAGGAAAAACTAATGAAGGGACTATCAAGCAGAAAATATTTATCTTCCAGAAAAGTGAACTTGCAAAGTACACAACTGGCAGAAATTTCACCAACTGGAGCGCCATGAGCGCTGGTCTTGGGAACACCTCCGTGTACCTTCTCAGGAACTTTTTTTGAGAAAATCCACCAAAACTGCACTGACCATGTTCAACCCCAGGTGAAATCACCACTTCTACCCAGTTACAGTTCTGCCGGCCTCAAGGCTCACCCTGGGTATCCCCTCAGACTTCGACATGGCCCACAGTACTTTGGTGATTTGGACAAAAGGTGTCTAAAGCATAGCAGGTCTTCTTTCTCCGTCTCCGCCCCTTCCCCCTACATTCTCCCCCTCACTACTCGAGTCCTTGGGCTGGCGAGCAGGGCCAGATGGCACCGTGAATGGAAAGACACCTGAGCGAGCCCAGGAGCCAGGTCTGGGAGTGGACCCCACTTTAGGCTCCCCAGGCAGGCCTGCACTTCTATTCCTAAAACCTGAAAATGTAGGGGTCTAAAAACAACGTTTTCTCCTCCCAATGTTCCATTCTGGGACCTCATGTTGATATTTCGTCCTTCAAAATTTTCTTGCTTTTTTTCCAAAAAGCATTTCATTGGAACACCAGAGTTTCCCAGTCACCGTCAGAATGGGAGACAACACTGCACTGCTGTCTGCTACCATTCTGCAACAAGAGCACACACTTCAGCGAAATATCCACATCTAAAGGAAACCTGTCTTTGCAGGAAGTAGAAAAATAGGCGGAAACCCCTGCATTTATTAACCATGTACATAATAACCAGGAAGCTCCTACCCGCACCTGGTGTGGCACCCACTGTGTGCTGGAAACTTCTGAGAGATGTCAAAGCTCATTAGAGAGAGAGAAGGTGCCAAATGAACGCAATAATAGAGAAAAAATGCTTGGAAATTTGAAGAGCTCCGTGAGCACAGAGCTAATACACCCCAAGGCCACATGGGAGCCCGACAAAAACTGACCCCAACTCCTGACTTCAAGAAAATGTGTTTGTGTGGTGCTCTCGATTCTGCCTCCTTTTAGGACTCTGAACACCTTCAGGTGACAGGGTCACTGTGGAGCTGGAAGAGTGGAGGGTGGGCAAGAGGGAAGAGAAACGCCAGGAGCTTAGGTCAAAATTACAGTCAAAAGAAAACTCGGAGTCTACCTAAATGGACTAAAGGGTAAGATTTCTCTCAGTTCAGCTCGCGCCACCTGAAGAGGTCGGTTTCCGCTGGATAATTCCCTGAGAGCACCACAGAGTTTACATTGCGAGTCAAAACCAGAAATACGGAAGGTCGGCCTCCGAGCCCTCCCCATGGTCCCGAGCAATGGAAATGCTTGTCAAATTTTATAACACGGTCGATGTGACACTAAAGGGCTGGTATCGATTCACCTGTGACACACGGTGACTAAGAACTATAACGCTGGATGTGTGTAGCGGTCCCCTGGGTGTGTATGCAGTGTTCTAGAAACATCAAACTTGCCATCTCAGGTCACCCGCTCTCCAGTGACCACGGGAGGTGAAGGGACATAAGCCCATTGCGCTCATGCAAAAGGCGAGCCTCTGAAGTCACGGGTCTGGGGAGCTCTGCTATTAAAGCTAAGAGCTGAACCTGGTTCTTCCCAACCCCAAGGCCAACTGGACTCCTCCTGCAGAGGCCAGCTTGGTGAAGAACTGGGAGGATGTGGAATGACCACACCAGCCTCCTACTCCAGCTCGGCTGGCAATGACTGTGGGAGACCGCACTCCTGGCAAACCCAGGAAAACCATCCACATTTTTATATAAAAAAGAGTTTAAATACTTCTGGGCACGATGGCCCCGCCTATCACCCCTCCAGAGGCTGAAGCAGGAGGACAGCAAGTCCACAGCCAGCCTCTGCAATTTATCAGGCCTAAGCAACTTAGCAAGTCCCTGTCTCAAGAAATAAAAAGGGCTAGGGATGTGCCTCAGTGGTTAAGCACCCCTGGGTTCACTGCCTGGTACCAGAAATAGATAGACAGACAGATAGAAAGATACTGGCAGGAAGTTATTTAAGCACAAATATTGGCATGCACATGCACACACCCCCTCCTCAAATAGGCACACACCACATGTCTGTAGGATGGACTGGGGTCTCCAGGCCACTGGCTTACGATATCTGCCTTCTTCTACCTGCTTCCCATTCATTGTATCCACCTGGATGCCATGGGGACCATCATCAAACCTAGATTAGAGTTATATAACTTCACAAATGAACATTCTCCTTAAAATAACCGTTTCAGTGCATCCACGAGAGCCACACGTTTGAAAAACCAAAGCATCTTTGGGATCACGCGTTTGGCACCTGCAAGTGAACGGTAAACACGCTCGCAGCCGCTAAGCCGTCAAGGCCACAGCAGTGACAGCGGCTCCTCAGCTCCATCAGTCCAAGCTGGGCCAGATCCACGAACTAACAAACATTTCCAAAATGCAGATCACAAAAGCCAGGGCACCTGCAGGAACCTCTGTCCCCATCACCTTTCTCTGTCCCCTTCCAGTCTGATGATTTGGCAGTTCTGGGAACTTTTCCGAGAGGAGTCAAGACTCACTCTGCCAGCCCCAGCTGTTCAGAGCTCAGCCCAATCTGTTCACGGAGCTGCTGTACTATAACAATAATGTGGCTACAGTTCACCTTCATTTGCTGCAAAGATCATTAACTATCCCTCAGAGAGACAGTATTAAAGAGAGTGCCCGAGGCATAACAAATGGAGATCCCTGGGTAGCCCAGTTCAACACAGGTAAGACGATGCCAGCCAGGCCACCTGACAGGGCCCACAGCCAGAGGAGAAGGGGAGAAGGCAAGGGCAGGAGGGAGGGAAGCCGGCCGAGGGAGAGAAAGCCAGGAGGTGCCTGGCACGCACACACGCCCGTGTGAGGAGACCAGAGAGCAAAAGGGAACCGTGAGACAGAGACAAGGGGACATTACGGTGAAGTCACAGCGGTGACATGACTCTGCGTGTCTGGCAGCTCGCATTCCACTATAGCTGTGCAGGTAGACTGGTGGGGAGCCGGGGGAGGGGGGGGCGGCAGTCTCCCACAGGAACATGTGACACCTAGACACCTTCACACTGGAGCACCGTGAATTCAGTGAAACCTGCACTTAAGTCATGCATCTGACCTGCCATTCATACAGATGCTGAATCGCAGTGTGCTTTCCTCTCAACTCATGCACTTGATTATTAAAGGCTTAACGTGAGTCTCATTTGAATCTTGTTCCCCAGACACTCCCCTGGACCAGCACTGAGAAAGCACCCTGTGATCCGAGTCCCCTTCCCAGAAAGTTCTGCCTGTTATAGACACACCTGGGAGCTCTTGAGGCGATATCAGCAGCCTCAAGGACTGAGTTGCAATCATCCCCTTAATCAAAACCAAATTCCAGTCAATAAGTGAGTAGAAAATTGGTAGCAAAACGGCAGTTCCACAGGCAGGCGGGTCCGTCTCCTTGAGATTCACCTCCTTTGGAAATGCATAGATAATGAACTGTAACAAAAACAGCAGCTCTCACTCTTTACTTCTGCTTAGTGAAATCCCTCCCCCCAGCAGTGGTCCCCAGCTGGGGGCCATGGGGTTCTCCAGGATGCTACTTTTGGTTGTCACAGCTGGAGATGGGCATCTAGGGGCGGAGGCCAAGGGTGCTGCCCCACATTCTACCAAGCACAGGACAGTACCCCTCCCCAGCAGGAATTATCCACCCCAAAATGTCAGCTGTTCGGAGGTTGAGAAATGCTCCAGAGACTGAGTCAGAAATCCTCCCCCCCCCCACATTTCAATGTCCTGTATGGTTTTTATTGTCCAGCAGAAGAGGATTCGAATTGACATCCTCCTATCATTAAAATACCTTCTCTCCAGAGAGTGATAGCAGGTGACATCAATGAAGGGGGCCAAGGAGCAGAAGTTGAACTCTAACACAGAACCACCGTGGTAGCCCTCTGAGTCCTTCTGTAGCGCCAAACTCTGCCCAGGCTCCAACCAGTGATTTAATGGCTCAAATGTCCAAGGGGAAAAAAAAAAAATTTCCCAGAGTGTGATTTAATTCACCCAGAAGGATGCTTTCAAACATGTGGACCCAAAGACTCCAACATGAATTTTATGTTTATAAAGAAGAAAAACCCCCTTCACCACATACACAAAAGCACACCCTCCCCACCGCACCCTGAAATCCGAGACTCTATGTAAAGTCAACTGACTGCAGGTAAAATGACTCTGTGTAAAACTTAAATTGGCTTGAAATAAAAGAAACTACCTGAGGGGCGGAGGGGAGGGAGTTGGGGCTTAACCCTTTCCTTTCTCCCCAGCACACCTGGAGGAGGTTAATTAGCAGTTCTTTGATGTGCTCACTGCCCTCACCCAGGAGCTCCGGAGTCACCCCGACATTTACAGGGCTCTGAGGTAACTCAGGGTGAGCTCAGGTCGTGTCCTCATCTTGCCCAGGACGCCCCGCCTGCCGCCCTGTGGTTCCCACCTGGCTGGCCCTCCCCCGCCCACCCTCCTGGCTCCCTCTGGGCTCCCTGTGTGGCCCCTGTGGGAAGGGCTGCCAGCCCCCGGCTTTCCTGGAGTCCTCCTGGCAGTCCCACCTGCAGCTCCTGGGAAGGCAACGAGGAGCACGAGCAGGCTGGGACGGGGTAGACCTGGGACCTCCAGCCCCGGAGAGCGCCTGTCCTGCCCTGTCGGGAGGGGAGCAGCTCCCAGAGTCTACCCAGGCTGCAGACCATCCTCCAGCTGCTGTTCCCAGGCAGATTTCCCCTGGAGAGAACAGGCACAGGATGGCAAAGGGTTCACTCAGGGACTGTGGCCTGGGAGCATGGAGGATAGACTGGAGACAGGCGGGGGGTGCCCTCAGAGGAGGAGAAAATACCCAAAGAGAGTGTGAACCTGCTGTTTTTCAGCTAAATGTTCCCTTTTATGTGGGTAGAAAACAGACGATGAATTGGGCAACTTCGTGCATGAAACTGTCCCTGGGTGATTTAAAAGGAAAACGAGGGCCCAGTGTTGCCACAACTCTGCCCACTTCCCAGATCTACCCCAAAGCTGCTGCTGTAACCACCGCTGGCAGAATTTCTCACCAGCGTGCTGGAGGTGACAGCAGGTGATTCATGTCTGCTGTGAGGAGGGAGGAACCTTAGGGGCTGGGGGATGGGATCATCTGTTTTATAACCAGGTCAATCAGGAGAACTCCTACCAGCCAAGAGACTTCTACCCATTGGAACGTATTAAAACCAAAGTCCTGCCCCGTCAAACCCAGAGGGCAGGAGGAGGGGTCAGCAACGCTGCACGCAGGGCACCAGGAGAGCGTGCAGGTCCCCGCAGAACACGCCCCAGAGAGTCGGGTTGGCCAGACTCTCATCCTGAACACAACACAACTCCTGAAGGTGCCTGTCCTGAAGGTGCCCTCCTTGGATCCAAGGGGTTAGGGAAGGCAGGGGCCTGGATAGACCCAACAGAACAAGGGGAGATAGCAGACGCCCCAAGCCACACCCGCAGCCTGCACCTGCTTTTCTACAGTACCAGGTCCCTCAGGCCCTTGGGACTCACGAAGCTACATTCACGCACTGTGCTGCACTCCTTGGTTATTAGGTTGATTGAAAAATTATAAAGATTCGAACCACAGAATGAATCTCATAACAAAAGACAGGCTCCTTTCACACGCCAAGAACTACGTGCTTTCTCTATCCCTGTATCTCCAAATCTTCCCCCATCTCCTCAAATCAGATCTCCGTGAACGGTGGGCCTAACTGGGTCCTGGGTGATTGATTTATGGCTTCTTGCTGCGTTAGCTGCCCAGTTTACTAAGAAAAGTTAGGGTTCACAATTAAGTTGCTTAACTATAATAACTGGCGTCAGGAAAACTTTTTTCATTTAATAAATTTTTTTTCCTAAATGAACATGGTAGGCGCTACATTCCCATGCATCTTCTTGGAGAATGTAAATAAACTTCACTTGCTGGTATTTATCAAGAACAGTCCGTGTCATTTGTGGTATTAGTGTTTAAATCACTCATCTTCCTCATGATCCTGGACAAAGTCTGCCTGATTTTTCTTCCACTGCAGAAACAGTAAGTCAAACCATATAAAACACCCTTCACACTTCTCTTAGCCATCTGCAAAGTTTCTTATAAGCACGAACCACTTAGCATCACGTCAGCAGCTTCATGATGTCCCAGGAATCCTGCATGATTAGAACGTGAGCATTTTGCTGTCCCCATAAAAACCCCAAATGAGCAAATTTCAGCTGCTCAACGGAGGACGTCCCCACACTGTAGAGTCATGTTGAATCAAGGTCAAGTCTCAATAAAGCAGAGAGAAGCAGTGACGTAGGCTCTTGGGTAGTGACCCAAGAGCCAGATTCTAATGCAGTCACAGAAAAACAGAAACCCCGAGAAGACCCTGGAGACACATGGCAGAAAACCTGACCTTCTCCTTCTCCCTCTGCAGCATGCCAGGCTGCTAGGGGAGATGTCCCCCAGGCCAACCAGAAAGGGCCGGAGAGAGGGAGCAGGAAGGGGGGCAGGATCACCTCCCAATTTGACCCGTAATCAGAGTGGCCCAGCGATGGGTCCAGGGATCTGGGCACAGTGGCATCTCCATTTTGGAGTCCCTCAAGCTCCCAGTGTTCCGTTTTCCTGACTGTGAGATAATAACGGCGAGGATTCCAGCCCTTTCCTGACCCTGGGCTCGCCACCTCCTGGGCCTTCCCTCCTCGCCCCCATCTTCTGCCCTACTACACATCCTTTGATTTAGCTCACATATCCGCTCATATTCACCGTAATTACTGACTCCTCCTTCTTCGTGTGTCTGTAGAACGTTCCTTCTGCTAATAGAGCCCTCTTGACACTGTCTGGGGACTTCCTGGGAACAGGAATCCCTGCCAAAGCCAAATGCCTTGAGGACAGATTCAGACTCTTGTCGTCTTTTATCCCCAAGGATGAGGGAGGGTCTGGAATAGAGCAGGTGCCCAGTACACCTGCTGAACCAGTGGATGGGCACAGGAGCATCAAAACTACCCAAGGACGCCAAGAAAGCTAGACTGAAAGGTCTCATTTGCATATTTCCTACCTTCTACCATCCACTTAAAAGGACTGTAAAGACAGAGTATTTTCAACTCTAAAGGAAAATAAAGCCCCAAACAGAAAAGGTAAGCAGCCTCCTGTAAATGATCATGAGGAGTGGACTTTTCAAGTCACAGCCCTGAAACTCCTGTCCTCTGTACGTAAAGTTCTATTCATCTCTCCCAAGATGTGCTTCTCACCATGAGTATGGTTCAGGCCGAAGACCAAGATGACACGGCCCCCTGTGTACAGAGACACAAAATCTCCCACATTCTCGGCACTCACTGGGCCCGGCTGAAATTCTGGGTTCCTGGAAGGCTGCCCAGAGAGCTTCTCCTATTGGTTCCCAATGACTAAAATCCTCCCCCAGCCTCTCCCTCTGCCTTGAGTTATATATTTACAACCACTGTCCTCAAAAAATGTCCACTACTTATAATTAGTAAAAAATATAAGCTTGGAAATAAATACACACACACAGAAATATTTCCTAAGTCAACTGAGGCCAAAGTCAAAGTTCTCAGGGAGCCACACACCATGAGCTCATCGGGCTGCAGAATGCACCCGACCACGCTCACCCTGGGACGCTGACAACTGACGAGTCCTCCCATACTGCAGCAAAGGAATGGCATCTACTGTACAGTCGCGTCACGCGGGGTCAAGGGGAGAGCAGCTGGTGCTCTGTGAGGAGCACAGAGGTGTGCGGGACCTAGGCATCCCATAATGTCCAGGGTTTTGCTGTGGAACCATCTTCATATGGCCTTGACTTTTCAGTTATGTTAAAAAAAAACATTCCTAAAGATGAGAAAATGCTCCTCAGGGGCCCATCTCTGCCCTGATGTCACGGCTATGTTGCGCACAGAAAGCAATGTAAGAATCGGATCCCAGAATACAGATGCTCATTGGCTGACGATGAGGTAACCTCCCAGTAAATCCACTGTAAAATAAAAGTATCCAAAGTGGAAGACATTCAGAATACCTCACCTACAGAACACCATAGCTTGGCCACACCCCAGTCCACGAGCTGCAGGCCGTCTCCTCAGGATGACCTGGAGCAGAGCTCCCTGCCACTGTGCAGCGTCACCAGGGTATCACACTGCATACTGCCAACCCAGGACCAGATCGAAATTCAGTATCTTGAGCTGTACTTTCTATTGAATGAACATTGCTTCTGCACCATCAGAAAACTAAAACATCACACTGAACCATCTCTAAGTCGGTTCCTGAATGTGTTCCTATAGGACATGAAGTCATTGAAGGGTGAGAAATCACAACTGCCTTCACCAAAACCCCACAGGTTTCACTGTGACCCGCATGCTGGCACACACACAAAACACTTTTTGAGCCACATGCATGATAATAATTAAGGAGCCTACTATGTGCTGAGAGCCATAGCTGAGTGGGAATGATGCATGGCATTTTTGCCAGAAAGGAGTGGTTGAGAGGTGACACCAGCAGCCATTGAGATGATGATGGTTATGTTAAGCTGTGTATTCAATTGTATATTAGACCCCTGCTGTCCACCTCAGCCTGCTACTTTGGAGTTCTCAGGGATTCCTGGAGAGTTCCCATTGGTTGGGAAGTGCCAGAGGAGGGATTTTCCAGTGTGTGGTGTGTCCCTGGAGAAGGCTGCGTGTCTGGTGTTAGTGGGAGTTGGGAAATAAACTTTGTTCCTGCTTGAGTGGCTCATGATTTGTGTCCAGCCAGACTGCGGCAACTATGGATGCTTATTAGCATGTTTTGGGCCAGGTTACCTGATACTCTGTCCAGTCAGAACAGTTATTGTCACGAGCATCTTCACCATCACTAATGCCTTGGTAGATGAACGAATATGTAAGGGAGAGCCCAGTACACAGATACCCCATGGTACACAGATACTCCTTTCCCCACCCCGTTTTCTCTCCAGTGCTGGGTACTGAAGCCAGGGCCCTGGGCATGCTAGGCAACCCCACTACCAGCGAGCCACATTCCCAGCCCAGCTTCCTCTCCCTTTTGAAAGAAAAAAAAAATAATAATAATCAAAGAAAGCAGAATTATTTTTGGGTTTTTTGGGAGAAAAATAATTCAAACACGGTTGATGGAAAAGTTCTCTGTTTCATTTTTAAACCAAGAAAACCCACTGCATTAGGAGGAGGCGGCCAAGGAAGAGCAGGTGTTGACGACAAAACTGTACCTAGGAGACAGGGTGGAAGGCAGTGCCCGTGTCCGTCAGCTCTGAAGAGACGGATGCTGCTCTCTTCCCTAGGCTGGGTCCTGGCGCTCAAAGGCACGTAGAGGTGTAAGATGCTGCTCACTTCTCACTCTGGAGACAGCTGGCGTGCGGCATCTGAGAACAGGGAATTTTATATCCTCCTAGAGTAAAATATTGAGCATACATAAGTCATCTAATAAAAATCAGATTTTATGTTCTCTCCCCTCTCCATAACTAAGCAACATAAAAAAAATTAAAGGATGGACAAAAGTTCAAAAGGATTTATATGGAGCCCTTTTACCCCAAATCTATTATTCAAATCATCTTTGCTTGTGGCCGAAAGGTTTTGATATTAGACTATTAGACGACAGGAAGAGAAGAATTCAGCACCTCACAAGGACACAAGGAAAGGTCACAATTATTTCAACTCCCAATAGCCCATGGTTACATACTGCACCTCCAAATGAGCCCTACAGAGTGTCCACAGAGTAGCTCTGCAAGAAAGTCCCTAGAGAAAACTCACAGGGTATCACAGGTGAATAAAAAGTCAATAGTTTTTTTTTTTTTTTTTTGCATTTTTTTACCCTTTAGGAGATGAAGGGTCAGAGAGGTCATGTGATCGGATGAAGCTGGTGCTGCCTATGAGGAGGTACTAGGACCAGAACCCTGAATTTCCAACTTTCAGAACCTCAGGAGGAGAGCTGCAGACACCAGGGGCAGAGAGCAGAGTGGGCCCCACCAGGGAGACCCGGAGGCGCTGCGTTTTGGGCTGTAGGTGCACGGAGCCATTGAATCTGCTTGTCAAAGGGAAGCAGTTACAGACGTAAAACTCAGAAGCACTTCTGACACCCTCTTCCCTCTCCCGAGGCTTCCTGGCTGGGTGCCGAGCTGACTTCCAGGTGCAGGTACAGCATTCACCTGAGCTCTGCCAACGAGTCACTCCAACCTCCCCAAATTCTGAGGTGATATCACATTTGTGCTGATTTTCACTGCATCCAGGCACTTCCCCTCAAAAAATTCCACTTTCCTATGTCATGAAGATCCAAGGTCAGCTTTTGTACAGTCCACTCAATGCACAACAAGAAGAAAAATATGATTGGACTGACACTGGCGATTTGAGTCTTAAAACATGCTTAGTACTCCTTATCCTCTTAGATACAGTGAACAAAAACCATATTCACATTCACGGGGAACCTGCCGCAGTCACGGACACACGTCTTTGTGGGTGGCTCTGCTTCTAGAGAGGTGCCAAGGTTCTCTAGAGAATTGAACTGTTTCAGCCCAGAGAGAGTAATGAGGGTAAGGTGAGATACAATCCGCCCCGAAACAAGGCCTTGTCCCCCACACGAAGCACTAGCTTAAAGAGTCATCTCCATACAGAGGTGGAAAGTAGAGACAGCTTTAAAATGTACTTGGATTACTAAACTGTCGGCACAGGCCTGTGATCCCAGCAACGCAGAAGTCTGAGGCTGGAGGAGCTCAAGTTCAAAGTCAGCCTGGGGAATTTTTTAGCAAGACCCTGTCTCAAAATAAAAAAAATAAATAAAGAGGGCTAGGGGTGTAGCTCACCTCTGGGTTCAATCCTCAGTACCAAAAAAAAAAAAAAAAAAGCTGGGGGAAGAGCCCTGGTTATGATACAGTGTAGCATTACTGTTATTCCTGGACAAGTGCCAGATGTAAGAAATCTGATGTACTCCAATTTGGAGTGAAAGGACAACACAAAACACCGTCAGGAAATATGGATGCCTGGCTAAGAATCTAGGTCAGACAAACTGTGAAAAGGAAAGCTTGCGTACGATGTTACATATAAACTAATATAACAATGACGGATTCTGGGTATTTATGTTACAAGGCATGCAGCGTGATAAACAGCTTTTATTCAGTTGTTTCACACCAACACAAAGTTCACACCTTCAATGGCTCCACCTGTGGTCCATGATGAGGAGTCTGGGACAAGTCCACAAGCAAGTATACTTTAGAACAAGAATAAGGACAGTCTGGCTTGCTGCTCGTCCTCTGAGGAACAGACCTTCATATAATAAAGTTAGACTTCTACCTTCCAAAAAAATGTTGTTGGACTTCATAAGCAGCTACACTTCTTCTGAAAAGCATCCACAAACCATCAAGAGATCCACGAACTTGCTAACTTTGAGAGACAGACGTTAGAAGGGCAATTAAAATTCTCCTGTCTTTAGAGAATACCTAAATACATTCTGCTTCCATTTTTGAAGTTTCCAAAAGAAGCAATTCCAAAATCAACATCTAGTCTTGAACTCATCTTACGTGTGTGTGTGTTTGTTTTTTTTTTTTTTTTTTAATTCTACAGAGTCTCCTTTCCGAAGACCTAGTAAAAGATAGGATGCTGAGCCTTTTGCCTCTTTTTCTTCCAGGGCTTTCCAGGACTCTGGCTTGACCAGTCTCCTCTGCTGGGTGGGGCAGACTGTGCACTTTGTGTGTGGACCATGTTAAGGGCAATAACTTGCCTGAATAACATGTGATATTTTGGGGGCAATAAGAGATACAAATAGGATAATCCATAATAAAATAACTAAACTATTGACAGATGTATTGGACTTAAGGACACAGAATGGCCATGCTGAGAGAAGCCTTCAGGACGGGCAAGGCCACATCTTATTCTGTAAATAAGACACCCAGAGACTGACCCTAAACATAATCCTACTGAGCAGCAAAACCCAGACTAGACTTCCAAATTTGACTTCTGACAAGTTTTTTACTATGGCACTGGAATGAATTTTTACACCATGCCTACCGTTTTTCACTCAGCCTACTTGTTCCTCATTTCTTTGGTTGGATGTTAGTAACTTTTTTCCAGACTTCGTCCAGGATCCTTATGGTGCAAAGTCGTTGCTCAGGGCTGAGCAGGAGCAAGGCCTCATGGACCTGAGGGCACTGGCTGGTGTCCTGGAGTGAGAGGCAGGGCAGCCATGGGGACATGGGGACACTGAGGGGCACACCAAGAGAGACTGACTTCCCAGCACTGCTGGACACAAACCAGCTGCAAGGGCAGTGAGATAAACCACTCACCCTTCAGTGAAGAGCATGTCAAGGAAAGGAAATAGGTCAGGCAGCACCGTTAGTGAAGAGTTACTCCCGCTACCAGAAAATAAGGCTAATGGAAGACGGAGCTTCTCTCTCTAAGTTCCAGGTACAGCAAGCAGAGCAGACGCTTGGAGAAGGGCTTCTGCAAAAGTCCCACGCTCCTCAGGTTAGAGGAAATAGCCGCTGTTTCCTTTCCAGATTTCCAGATTTATTTCCCAGTGTGTCATTGTGAGAAGTCAGAACCATGGAGAAAGAAATTCCCAGCTCCCACAATCAACCCAGACCGACACTGGTAATACAGAATTCCCAGAAAGGAGTTTTAAAACAACAACAACAGAAGCACTCTCCTTGTTTAGCTTTCCAGGTCAAAGTTAGGTTAATATTTCCCAACTCACCACCAGAACTGGAGAAAATTGAGCAAGAAGGCTATCAATATGGATTTTGCTTTTATTGTTTTTTAGCTCTACCATTAGCAGTTTTTGGATCTTGGGACAATTCCAGTGGATGGAGATCAGAAAATGAAAATTGTGGGTTGTAGCTTGCTCTTGATATTTTAGAGGAGAATGGTATGAATATTCACTTAGACCACAGCTCTATGTGCTTCTTCCACCAGGTGCAGAAGCAAGTTCACCCAGAAAGCAAGCTGAACAGATTACAGATTGTGACATCAGCTACCTCATCTAGAAAAACCACCAGAGAACCAAAATGTCTCAGCATTTGACAAATGATGAAAAGAGAAGCAGTTATCAAAATTTCCCCACACTCAAGCCACAATGGAAGAGGCTGGATCCCAATCCAGAGTTCCTGATGCCAAGTGCCCTAACCCATGTGTGTATAGTTAATATCTTACCTCTCTTCCTCACAAAACTAGGGGGTGGAACCACCCCACGACCCAGCTATCCCTCCCCTTGGTATTTATCCAAAAGATCTAAAGTCAGTATACTACTTGATACAGGCACGTCAGTGTTTACAGCAGCAAAATCCACAAGCGCCACGTAATGGAATCAACCCAGATGCCCGGAATAGAACAAGAAAATGTGGTATACAGACCATGGAGTTTGACTCAGCCATAGAGAAGAATGAAATAATGGCATTTACTGGTAAATGCACAGAAATGGAGAAAATCATGCTGAGTGAAATAAGCCAGACTCAGTGAAGGACTGAATGTTTTCTCTCATAGGTGGAAGTTAGAGCAAAATAAGGGAAAGAAAGCAGTGGGGGAGGGGACGCTCTATCATAACGATAGGGAAGATCAGTGAGTAGAAGGGGAACGGAGGGAGGGAGGGAGGGAGGGGGACATGGGATGAATGTATCAGAATCCTGCCATATACATACATAAAGGGCCAAAGGGGGTCCCACCTTGGGGTAAATGTAGAAGGTGCCAATCAAAAATAAATGAATAGGGAAAGGAGGGGCCAAGAGGGTAGGGATGGTGGTGGAATGAGTTAGACATGTATGAAGACACGTGAGGATACCTGTGTACAATCAGTGACTTGAAAAGTCATGCTCGGTATGTGTAATATGACCTGAATCGCATTCTGCCATCGTGTATAACAAATTAGAATAAATAAATAATTTATTAAAAAAAGAAATGAATAAAGGAGTGAAAGGAAGATGAGTGGAGGAGGGAGAAAAGAGAGGAGGAGGGAAGGACAGGGTGGGGGACCCCCACTCCGTGAAATCAAATTCCTTCCATCTGTGATTTTGTCAAAACGAACCCAAATACTATGTATAATTATAATGCTCCAATAAAAAAAAGAAACAAATGTTACTTCTTACTTTTCTTTCCCTTGCTGAGATTTGAAGAGCTGAGCATAAAAGGTTTTTTAATGTTACATATGAGGGGAATTCATCATTTCAGTTGTCCACACACTCTACTCCAGAATTCTTATTGATAACACAGTGTTGGCTTTATATTATCTTTTGGTTCTCTCATGGGGGAAAACAACCTAACTTTTGGAAACTAAAAAAATATGATTTTAGCATATGTTTTTAGGGGGCAGGGAGAAACTAATAGTTTTACCTATCTCTGTCTTAGAATCAAAAGGAACAAACCTCAGGTGGAAAAGCCAATCCTACCCTCCCATCATACAAACCCAGCCTTGCATGTCAAGACCTATAAAACACAAAGAAAGGCACATGGAGGTCAGGGAAAGACCCCTGCTCACCAGATCTTCATGTTTTAGGTCACTCCAAGGTTTGGGGGGTGAATGAATATAAAAGTTTTTAGAAGAATAGCTTTTTAAAAATTCAAAATCATGATATTCTTTCTTCTCCCAAGAAAAGCAATCTGCAGATAATTAAGACGTGAGCAGAATGGCGAGCGCTCCAGATCCTATCAGCGTGCAATAATTAGCACTCAGACTCAAAGTCACGAATCGATCCCTTTGCTCTGTGATTCAGAAGCCCTGGCTCTCTATTTTCAGATTAAAATAAAGACCAAGTGACTAAGCTTCAACCACGTCTGAATGTCTGTGGGCCACTTTCCCCACAACCAACAACCTTACTTAAACTCCCAACTTCCAAACTGCTAGAGCCATGGAAACATTCATGACAACGTTCCTTCACCAAACCTCAGCTTCCCTCCTGCTTCTGCCCCTGGCCAACCTACTCACTCCACAGCAGGCCCCAGCACCCTGCTCAGCTACTCCCTCGGACCTCTGTACCTGCACCCAACACCTTCGGCCATGAGAAAACCAGAACCCACAGACAACTCCGCCACTGCCACACACTCCTAGTTCCCTGGGGCAATTACCAACCTCAGATTTTCAGCCTTGATCTTGTCAGCTGCCACGGGAAGGCTGTGTCTGGGTAGCTCAGTCTGCATGGGGCAGTTCCTGGCCTCCAAGTGCGCATGTGTGCACACACACTATCCCCCTGCTGTGCCACACAGGAAAAGTACACACTAAGTTTCCAATAAGCTAAGTAAGTATTAAACAACCAAGGTATTGCTTTGCTACTGGCAGAAGTAAAAGACAGCTATTTATCACAAACATATTGCCAACGAAATATTTTTTGTGGAAATAAAAAATAATAGCTACTCATTTTTCCTCATACAGTCTAATGTCATGTATACCTACGAAGATCAAATAAAAAATTTTTTTAAATAATTTGGTATTTATCAATCACTAGGGATTGAATATTATACATCTTATATAATCTCCATAAATAGAAATTTGAAATTCCACTTTTACAGAAAATAAATGAGGTCATGAGAAGCTGAGTCAGTCAGCCAGGGCCAATTAGTGATAGCATCAGAATTCACACCCAGAGCCACCACCTCGCTGTCCTGCTGGTCTCAGGGTGCTGCCTGACCACCAGCCCCTTGTAACAGTCAGACCTGGTCTGGCTACTGACCTGCCGAAGGAACTCAAATTATCATCGGTTTACCGAATAAAACTATGCAAAGTGCAAAATATTTTTATGCCAAAATGCCTTTGTCCGTAGGTACCAGTGATGCTCTTTTTTAGTTATCTCCAGCATGTAAAAAGCACGCACCTGTGACATTTAAACAACGTAGGGCCTTCTGTGTGGTCTTCACCAGCTCCAACCTCCTTCTGCTGGCTCCTTAACTTGCCGCTGCCTTTCAGTCAAAATCGCAGCAGCCAACGTCCACACTGAGAGCTAGGAGATGCTGGCCCTGGGGTAGAGAGAACTACTGCTCTCCCGCTAGCTCTTTCACTGTCCCAGGAAAGGTCATAGTTTTACTTTGGCCTCCTCTTTAATTGAGGTTCTAATTGAGATTCTTGGGACTTTCATAATCTTAATCTGATTTCTCCAGATAGAAAGATTATAGAATTCCCAAGGAAATCTATATCAATAGCGTAAGGTTTTAAAATGACTAAGAGATTGGTGTCAGAGCAGCAACGCTTTGCAGAAGGCCAGCAACATCAATCAGACGATGATTTACTGAATACTAACTTGTGCTGGTAAATTCTCCAGAAGGGCTGACCTATCTGTTCCTCCTGCACAGTCCCCAGCCCACCTTGATTCCACCTGTCAACATGGAGCCTACACAGAGCAGAGCCGGGTCCCCTCTTTCTTCAGTGCACCTCGCTGGCAGGCCCCAAGAGCTGCCTGCAAGAGTCTGGTAAGATTCTGGGTCCAGTCTCGTGACCTCACCTGACCCTGCCTCTGTGGACATGGCTCATCTCCTGGAGAGGGGTGTGTTTCCAAGCCTCTTCCACATCAGCAGTAGAAAGGAATTTGCAGCTCTGAGAGCTAAGTGACCTGGACAGAAGAAGCTGTGGGAGGGAGGTGACACTGGGGGGGAGGAAGTGCACTGAGGTCCTCCCGCTTTGCAAGCTCCCATCCCTCTCTGGCTAGGCAGTGTCAGAGAAGGCCAGCAGGCCGTGGAGGGTGAGTGGGAGCACTGCCCTCCCCTTGGCCTTCTGGCTGGGAAAGGCCACCGTCTCTGCAGCACCCCACACCCCGCAGGGAGCCTGGGGAGAGGCATGGACTTGCCTGACCACAGCGGCCATGCCAGCTACTCCAGGTGTCCCCGTATCTCCCTCAGAAGACGGACATGTACTCTGACCAACATGGGGTCAGTGAGGCTGGATGAAAGTCCATACAGTGACTTTCCAATGACAACCAGAGCTCTTGGGGCTGCTTTCTAGAGGTAAGTGGGGGGAAGTCTGGGGAAAGAGGAAAACCCGAATGTTTTCTTCCAGCACCACCATTTCAGCCCTCCTGCTGTGCTGCACAGAGGGGCAAAGTGGTGTACCTGTGGGGGAGCACTCTCCAGGCCAGGGGCACACACTCCAGGCCAGGGGAGCACTCTCCAGGCCAGAGGAGCACTCTCCAGACCAGGGGAGCACACTCCAGGCCAAGGGAGCACTCTCCAGGCCAGGGGAGCACTCTCCAGGCCAGGGAGCACTCTCCAGGCCAGGGAGCACTCTCAGGCCAGGGGAGCACTCTCCAGGCCAGGGGAGCACTCTCCAGGCCAGGGGCACACACTCCAGGCCAGGGAGCACTCTCCAGGCCAGGGGAGCACTCTCAGGCCAGGGGAGCACTCTCCAGGCCAGGGGAGCACTCCTGCCTGTGGGAACATAGGCAGGCTGCAGTGAACGGCAGGGAGGCTGGGATACTGGAAGCCCAGCTCACAGGCCTGTGATTAAATGTGAACTTGCTAGTGGCTCTCCTCACACACGAGGTAAAGAGTCAATGTTTGATAGACTGGGACTCATGCCAGACTCCAGCTCAGTGGCCTCTCCACAGGGGACTAGTTCAAAGAAATGAGATGTAGCAAAACAATTTGTGCCAGCTGCAAGAAAGCCTAGCTCACAGGTCAGACGTTGGAGCCGTCCTCTTGGTGTCTGGACACAGCAGGCTGGCTCCTCCCCAGGGACTTGACATTTGCAGAGTTTCACTGATCATCCTGTCCACTAGGCAGGTTGAAGGTGGGCCTCTTCTGGACTTTAGGTCCTCAGCATTGACTATGCTGGGTCCCTACTGTCAAATGCAGTGGCTCTTGAGCCCTTGAAATCTGTCAATCCAAATTGAGACACACCACAAGTTCAAAATGCATAGTGGATTTCAAAACTCAGCATGGAAAATAAAGCAAACATCTCATTCATTCTTTGATTCATACAATATTGAAATATTTTGATATAATAGGTTAAATAAGTAAATTTTATTGGTAAAATGGATTTACCAATTTCTCTCTTTGTTTAATTATACCTGTGGCTTGCATTGTATTTTTATTGGACTGCACCATTCCAAGAATCCCATAAATGCTGTTGAAGGAAAGAATGGAAACTAATAATAAAAAAGATGAATTAACATTAGCATCAATGCTTTTAAAGTCAGTATAGAAATGTTGTAAAAAAGTGAGGCAAAACTTTTTTTGAAATAACCTCTGTATCTGGAGCTATGTTTTATTCTGAGTCATATGCTGTGAGAAAATGCTTACTAATCACCCAGGCCTCTTAGAAAATGAGACAGCAACAGACTCTGAGCCAGGCCACACCACGGAGGCCAAACTCAGCCATCAGGACTGGGTTAAGGACTGAGAAGAGCAGAACAACCAGCTCACACACTGTGAGGGATTGTCAGAGATGAAACAACCAGTCAACAAATTTCCAAGCTTCTCTTCATCCTAAACAACACTGTACCCTCAGTTCAACTGATTGCTTTGAATATATTCTTTTAAATTGTTTTTTTAAACGCACAGCTTTCTACCATTTTTTTTTTTTTTTGGTACCAGAGATTAAGCCTACGGGCACTTAACCATTGAGCCACATCCCCAGCCCTTTTTATTTTTTATTTTGAGACGGGGTCTTGATAAGTTGCTGAAGGACTCACTAGATTGGGGAAGCTGGCTTTGAACTTATGATCCTCCCGCCTCAGCCTCCCAAGCCAGTGTACCTGGCCTCTACCAAATATATAAAACATGACTAACTTCAATCCTTATTAAACTCTTCAAAAAACTGAAGAGCAAAGAATACTTCCTAACTCATCCTTTGATGCTGGTATTACTCTGATAAAAAAAATCAGACCAAGACACTACTAGAACTGAAAACCACAGACAATATCCCTGAAGAGCACTGAAGCAAAGTTCTGATAAAACACTAACAGACTGAGTTCAGCAGCATATTAAACGGATTGTACATCACAACCAAGTGGAATAATTCCTGGAGTGCAAGGATGGTTTGACGTACAAAATCAATTAATGTCACACGAGGAATTAGCATAAAAAAGGGAGAAGACACATGGTCATGTCAAGTGATGCAGAAAAGGCACCTGACAAAATTTCACAACCATCCATGAAGAAAACACTCTGCAAACTAGGAAGAGAAGGAAATTATCTCCACATAGTAAAAATCATGTATGAAAAACCCACCATGAACATCAGGCTCAATGATGAAAGATTAAAATCCTTCCCTCTAAGATAAGGAACAAGGCAAGGATGTCTGCTTTCACCACTTTATTCCATATGGTACTAGAAGGTTGGGGTAAGAAGTGGACAAAAGGCATCCAAACAGAAAAGAAAGAAAATTATGTTTGTTTGCAGATGTCATGATCTTATATATAGAAACCTAAAATATTACACATACACACACACACACACACACACACATATCCACATGATCTTTTACATTAATAAATGAATTCATCAAAATAGCAAGACATAAAGTCAAAATAAAAGTCAGTTTCAGGGCTGGGTTTGTAGCTCAGTGGTAGAGCACTTGCCTAGCACATGTGAGGCACTGGATTTGATCCTCAGCACCACATAAAAATAAATAAATAAAGTAAAAGTATTGTGTCCATCTACAACTGAAAATATTTTTAAAATACCAGTTGCATTTCTGTCTTGGACAATAAACAATTTCAAAAGGAAACATAAGTAGAATTCCATTTATAATAGTATATCATAAATAAAGAAACACTGGGGATTTTATCAGAGGTAAAAGATACAATGAAAACTATAAAACATTGATAAAATAAATTAAATACATAAACAAATGGAAATGCATCCCATATTCATGGATTGGAAAATTTAACCTTATAAAGAGGTCAAGGTGGTCAACAGATTCAATGCAATCCATGTCAAAATCCCAATGACAATTTTTGCAGAAATGAAAAAGCCCACACTAAAATTTATGAATCTCCAAGAACCACAAAATAGTCCAAACAACCCTGATATAGAAAAACAAATCTAGAGGTCCCACAGTTGCTGATTTCAAAACTTACACAAAGCTATAGTCATCAACTAGTGTGGTGTTGGGAAAATAGAGACATATACATGACTTTTGAACTGAATAGAGAACTGAATAGAGAGTACAGGAAAAAAATCCTCCCATATATGGCCAAATGAATCTTGACGGGGCGTCAAGACTCTTCAACAGGGAAAGGACGATCTTTTCAACCAATGATGCCGAGAAGACTAGATACCCACATGCAAAAGAATGAAGTCGTGCTCTCATTTAACAGCACATACCAAAAAATTAACTCAAAATGGATCAAAGACCTAAAAACAGACCTAAATATACCAAATTCTGAAGAGGTAACAACTGAGGGCAAAACCTTCATGATGTCAAATGTGGCAGTGGTCTCTTGGCTGTGACACCAAAGCCATGGTAACAACAACAAAAATAAACAAAAGGAACTGCATGAACACTTTCAAAACTTTGTGCACCCGATGACACAAGTAAAGGAGTAAAAATGGAGCCCAAGGAATGAAGGACAATGTTTGTAAATCGTATATACCATAAGGGATTAATATTCAAAATAAATGAAACACCTAAATTCTACAACAAATCAAACCACCTGAATAAAAATGGCAAAGGGTAAAAGAATTTGAATATCTATTTCTCAAAGGAAAATACATAAATGAACAGATGCCCCAAATCACTAATTATTAGGTTATACAAAGCAAAACGACAACGAGATACCACTTCATACCCGTATGTATGGTCACTATTTCAACAACAACAACAACAAGAAAAGCTGGAAAATAAATGCTGGTGAAAATATGGGAAAATGAACCACTTGTGCACCACTAGTGGGGTGTGAAATGGAAGAGCCACTGTGGAAACCAGGGTGGCCGTCCCCCCGTGAAAATGGAATTTCCACATTATTCACCCCTTTCACTCTGGAAACACTTAAAAGAACTGAAAGCAGAACCTTGAAGACATATTTGTATCCCCGTGATTCCAGGAGCGTTTTTCACAAATACAAAAATGTGGAAGTAAATCAGGAGTCTGTCCGTGGATGGATGGATGGGCCAAATGTGGCAGGTCCACGTAATAGAATATTGGTCTCCCTCAAAAAGGAAGGAAATTCGGACACAGTCTGCAACACGGATGAACCCCGAAGACATTCTGTGAACGAAATAAGCCCTTCCCCGGAGGACTCGCCCCGGTGCCTAGGGCAGTCAGTCGAGTGGTGAGCTCGGGGGCTGCTGGGAGGTGGGAGAGATGGCTAGTGTTCCAGGGTCTAGAGTTTGGGTTTTCAAAGATCAAACAGTTCTGGAGATGTTGGGTGGCCAGGGCTGCTCAGCAGGGACAGTACCTAACGTCCAGGGACTGTACACTGAAGATGGCAGAGGGCATGTATTTTACCAAAAGAGGGGGAGAGGGAGGGGAGGGGTGGGGGAGAAAGAAGAAGAGAACAAAATGTGAGGAGAGTAAGAGGAGGAGGAGGTAAGAAGCCAGAGGGGCAGGAGACGGAAGTGGCCTTCAGTCATCCAAGTGGGAATTTGCACATGTGCCTCGTGACTTCCTGCAAATAGCAGTGGAGTGCCACTGCCCTGGGAGTCAGTCGGTCTCTGGGATGATGACGGTGTGACTTCCGATGCACCTACACCTCTGCATCTGGGCACAGAAACCCGCAGGGAGATCCACAAAACAGACCACGTAGACGGACACACAAAAATGAGGGGGTGAGTGTGCACATTCTGTTTGTGTTAAGAATTACTTATTCTTTCAACCCACCTTCCGTATTCTAAGTCCCTCACCAGTCCTCACCCAAGTCCTGCCCAAGTCAGGAATAATAAAAACCAGCAAGGCGAACCGCAAGAATAGTCCTGCAGATGATAAAGTGTTATTGCTACACTGATCTAATAATCATAAGATGATTATTAATAACAGTGTATATCAATAATTACCACAACAATAATTATTAATGACGTAGAGGGCACTGCACGGAGCACATTGAAGGTTACATTTTCCACAACAACCGCATACTGTGAACTCCATTTCTCAGATGAGAACCCTGAAGGAAATAAAATGGCTCGACCAAGGACACAAGGGAGAAAAATCTGTCCTTTCCTGGAGTCCTCTTTTCTACACGACAGAGCAAAAGAATGGCGTAGAAGAAAAAGAATCAGAATGAAAAAGGAGGCTTCTTCAGCAAGTTCTGCCCTGAATGGCGAACAGCCTTCTCCAGAGCGCATCTCTTTCTAACGGGCTCCATGGGCAGGGAAAGCCGCGACACTGGAAGCATCATGGAATCATCTGGTTCTTCACACACAGCTGTGACTGATGCTGCCGCGACCCAGGTTGCCATCCTCACGCGCACACCCTGGAGCTCAGATTATTAGGCAATTCCGCGAAACGGGACTGAAAACCCTCCGAGGAGCCATGAGCTCCCGCATCTGCTGTACTCATTTCCAAACTCGCCCGGAAACCCAGAAAATCACCTTCAGAGGCACCGCGGGATCCGCACCTCGCCTCACAGGAGGTGCTCAACTACCCAGCCTCCCAGCAGCCCGGCGCCTCCCTTTCCAGGTACGGGGTTTGGTGCTGAAACTCTCAAACGTCTCCCCTGACAACCAAGCCTTCCTCCAGCTCTGCCCACCTCTCCTGTCTGCATCCCTTTTTACGAAGGGGAAACAGAGGGCAAATGCCAGGCTGTGACCCCCGTCGGGGCTTGGCCAAGCGGGATGGGTGATTCAGGTGTGTGGAATGGAGGTTTCCATGGCGACCAGACAGCCAGGCAGGCAGGGCCCTGGCAGACTCCTTCCACCAAGGTCACAGAAGCCTCTGTGCCACCTGAGGGTCAGCCCAGCTCAGAGCTCCCCAGGGAGGACAAGGCCCGGGGTCTGCTTGGCTCCCACTCCCACCCCCAGCCCTGGGTTCCTTGGATCATTTGTCGTCTCTTCTTGGGGAGGGAAAGGATTCTCTCAAGTGAGCTGCTTGGGAGGAAAACGCATAGATGGCTAGAAGTGAAGAAGAAAGAAGCTCCTCTAAGACATTCAGCCACAGGCCCATGGACACCTGCCACCATCTTCCTATGACACCCCCAGCCTCTTCCCCCTGCACCCATGTGCCTCTACAAATCAGGCACAGTGACGATGACTAATAATAAAATACAACAGTGATAACAATACACTGCAATAAAAGTGTCACGGATGTGGTCTTTAGCTTACTCCTTAGTGTACTGTATCATTTTTGAAATATGGTCAATCACCTGTAACAGAGAACTCAGAACTCGAAGCCTCAGGTAAAGGGGACTGTAGTATGCCATTATTTTCCCCCTTTCTCCCTCCCTTCCTCCCTCCCTCCCTCATGGTCTTTTGAGTTCCTAATTCCTGTAAGGAATGGCCCTTTTCCAGTATCTCAGCGTGGAGGATCACTTCCCCAAGGAAGCCCAGTCCCAGCCGACTCCCAGCCTTAGGGTCCTTCCAAGGTGCACAGGGAGCTCAGCTTCCCCGTCACGGCAGTCACCGCCCATGTCTGCAAAAGCCTCTTCTCTCCATGATGCCCATCCCGCTGCAGGAGGGAACGAGAGGGTGCCTTGTCTGCCATTGACTTCACTTGGGGAACGGCATAAAGCAGAGGGTCCAGGGAGACGAGCCAAAAAATAATGGATGGGTAAAAGAATTCGTGAAAGGACAGAGCAGGGGGTGGATGGTGGCTGGAGGGGCAGGACCAATCTCAAACAGCACCGACCACATCTACATCTACATCGTCACGAGCACTGAACGAGAAAACGTTTGGGAAATTCTCTGGGAGGACTGTAATAAGTCTCTATATGTAGTGCTTCCCAGCAGGAGGTTACATTATAGGGAGAAACCTGGAGCTTGGGGCAGCAGCAATGGGATCCACCAAGAGCACTAAGGTCACCAGAGCAGGCTTCCACCTGCAGTCGCACACACGGACTGTGTGCCTGGGAAATAACCATGTCCTGCTCTCGCCCATTTTGGATCCAGACATCTGTGTTACCCACAACTTCTCACTTACATACCTTGTTCATTTCTATCAAATATGACTACAAGTTGAATGTCCCAATTCCAAGTGGCACCAGAAGTGCTTCAGATTTCAGAGTTTTCTAGATTTTGGAATATGTGCACGTCAGCGAAGCATCTCTCATCAGGATTGATCACCATGTAATTTAAAATTAGGTTTGAAAGTCCCAGGTGCAGGGGCTACTTGGGAGGCCGATCCAGGAGAACTGCCCGAGTCCAGGAGCTTTCAGAGCAGCCTGGGCAACATGGCAAGGTCCCTCTCCAAATGGACAAACAAATGCTAAATTATATTTGAATAATAAAAATGAAATAGATACTAATTAAAAATAATAATTACAGAGAGCTGTCAAGGGAGATTGAGAATAATCTACGTTCTTCAGCTACCTGGTGACAGAGCCTTAATTCCCTGAATAAAAGGACTTTTCTCTAAACCCTATAACTACGTGTTCTCTGAAAAATGGTGTGTGTGGTTGCTTCCTCCATGTTTTACTGTTCACAGAAATGGCTTCTAGGAGTCTGTTCTTCACTGCTTTCTCCATGAGAACACAGTTGTAGGAAGAATGAGCGCCAACCTGCTTCGAGACTTGACCTTTCCAGGAATCCAAACCTCTGTGGCCCTAGGACCCACCCCTCTCCCGTCTCTGTCTCTCTGTCCCCAGCTCTGGCTTAACCACCGCCAGCAGACCCAGAGGGCAGCACTTTCTCTCCCTCCTTCTGTGCTTTGCATCATGTTCAGAAGAGTACCCTCTGCCCCAAGACAACTTAAAAGTTTCAAAAACACAACTCAATGCGAGTTGCCCTCTTAGACTATTTGCAAGCACCACAGGAAACAACCGGCCTGTGTGGGATCAAAAGAGAGGGCCAGCGGAATGTCACAAGTCAATACGGCATGCATTTCAGATGACATGTGACGCGCTCCTGGTTCAGAGCAACACAGTCCACAGTGGGGCTGGGACAGGAAGTCAAAGCTGGCAGCAGCCCACCGCTGCAAAGGGGGAAATAAGTGGTGGTAACTCTAAATGAAAGAGAGAAGCCTGAAATGCTCCTGTGACCAAACCAGGCAATTAAAACATTAAATGTGAAATCTGAGGCTCTGTAGATTTCCTAATATGGTATAAGTGCTGACTTTCCAAAATGATGTTTTCTCATCTTTCAACATATCAAGGAGCATGCCAAAACCCCAAGGAAACATTTCCATTTTGAAAACAAAAATAAACCACATACATCCATATTCTATTAATAACACTGTCTTGCCCTGAAGACCCTGCGCCCTTAGTCAAAACCCCCACTGCATATCTAAACCCTAACCTTATTGAAAACTCCACCCAAGGAAAGCTGGACCTACGCCGTAGTGAGTTCACTAGGGCAGACCCTGTCCATTGTCCTTATGGAGACCCAAAGCCATGTCCCCATCATCAACCCGTAAATACGTTCTGCATCTCCAGCAGCAGCATTCCTTAAGAGAGGAAAGTTGGCACAGGACAGCACAGGTTCAAGCCAACTCCTCAACATTTACAGGGACAGGGAGATAGAAGAATGGAAGCTTGGAACGGAAAAGCCCAGAGGAGGTAATGCCCAAGTCCAGGATCCCCAGATCTAGACTATACACCCTTGACCTGCCAACATGAAACGAGAAATCACAGGCGCGTGACATTTTATGTTTAAAGACGGTGGGGGAGTGATGATGTGGTGCTCCTTGGCATCAATTCAAACACCTTGGAGCTGTGCCCCCTGCCAGGCACTGCCTGGGGCGAGGACAGCAGAAGTAAGTGACCTCAGTTCTGCACCCAGAGTGCTTCCATCTTCCAGAGAAAAACAAGAGCAACAAACAACCACACAAAAGAGCATCACAGGTCACCTGCTCCTTCCTAAAAGGCGAGCCACGCAACTAACAGGATCCCTCCAACCGCAAAGCCTGCAAGGACAGCTGTAGGTTTTTACATTCTGAGTCGAGGGTTCTATTTTGCCTCTGGGGCAAGAAGAGGGGAGAATCAAACCCCACCCTGATCGGGTAAGCTGGGAGAGAATGAGCGCGCTGACTCGCCACACCAACTTGAACGTAACTTCAGGGAAAGGAGACGGCACGTGTCCAGCGACATGGAAGCTCCACCTCATTTAAACGGGCGGGATCCAAGATCAGATGCTGCCCCAGCCACCTGCTGGTTGAACTGGGAGAGTTCACTCGCTCTTGCAGCCTCGTCCTTGCATTTACCAAATGCAAACACTTCTCCAAGCAGGTGAGGTTGGTTGCCACACTTCACAAATGGGGAAACTGAAGCACCAAGAGGTCCTGTGTCCCTAAAGTGGCTACGTTATGATTTGAATCTCAGTAGTCTGGCTCCAAAGTCTGACCTCTGAAGCTTCACGCTGCACCACTTAAAAACTACTTCCTTTCCAGCGAGAGTTGTGCTGGCGCACCCAGCACAGTGCCTGACATTTAGCAAAATCTGGATGATGCTGAACACTTCACCTCCCGCTCTCCCTCGGCTCCCACACCACACTGTGGGAGGCTGGAGACAAGCCTCTGCACACACAGAAGGCAGCAACGTCAATCTGCAGGGCTCAGGAGCTCTGGGGCAAGCTGGAAAATGACGCTCTGTCTTTATCCCGAGGCCTGGAACAAGAGCCGTAACTCAGGCAGAGATGCCCAGTGTCTGCACACAGAGGCTGCCTCTATCTTTCAGAATCTGCATTCCAGGCACAGCACTGAAGACAAGCCCTGGGAAATTGGAGGGTTTGTGATTCCTACACGAGGAGCTATATGTGTATATGTCAATGGACAAACACACACCACACACACACACACACACACACACACACACACACACTCACCATCCCACATCTAAAACTTACATCCTGACTACCACAGGGGGAAAATAATCTATTTTCAAGAAACTTCCACAGCCTACAAATTGGCAGAGTTTCTGTATCAGGCTGCAGCTTGCTTTAAGATGGACCAGATATTGCTGGAAGCTAAAAAACAGAGTCTCTTTTTGAAAATTATTAAGAACAAATTAAGCTCAGAGGCCCAGGGGAGCTGTGTTGTAAAATATGAGAAATTTTTGTTTTCCAGATCTTCAGCAGTATTTTCATGAACTAATGACATTAAAAGAGAGGACAGGGGTTATTTTTGTCTCTTGGTATTTATGTAGAGTATTATCAAGAAATGTGTAAATGTTATCAATCATGCGTTCAGCTGGGCAAGTACTGACCCACACAACATAGGGGACTTATTGTCACTTGAATTTTTCAAAGACACAATTATGCATGTTGCTAACTATGAGAAGTTTATTCTTGATACCAGGTGGGAATGCTGTCTACACACTCCCTCAATTTTTCCCTTAATAAAAAGTTCCACTTAATGTTAACACAATAGAAGAACATTATTTCATACATGAAAAAAACATCACTACAATCAAGTACTGAGACAGTTGCTCTGACCCTGGAACTTTGCTAAGCTGACCTTCCACAGATTCAGTCTCCATCACTGTGGCTACTGGGTTCATTGATGCCTGCCAAATCTTGCAAAACTACAGTACTGCTCTCCATGTGCATCTCAAAAACTATAAGCTTCCATTGTGAATAAGCTTCACTTTCTACTTTCGGACTCCATCTGCAACCAGCCTGCCTGTTCTTGGGGCATCTCCCTAAGAGCCAACAAAGCCCAGGTGCCTGCTCTGTGCTTGAGCAAGCTCCTTACATGTTTTAATTACAGTTTAGCATGAGTGATTGAGGCAAGAGAAGGGATCTTCATCAAATGTTCATTAGAAATGGCAATTTTCTATCAGGAAAACAACAAAAAGGCATCCTTCATCTTGTTAGTCTGAAAAAGTCCCCCAAATGTGAACTAGACCTTTTGTAGTCACATGCAAGCCACATTTAGGCTCCTGGCTCAGCCCGGGACACGTGAAGGGGGGCTCCGTGGGCAGGAAGAGGAAGGAAAGGGAGTTAGCAGTCAAAAAGGAAGGAGGGTGTCTTGGGCTTTGTAGACCTGCAGAAAACAGCTCTTTCTAGGTCCCACTGAAGCCCTTAGCCTTGGCAGGGAAGGGTTACTGTCTCCACAGCCATTTCCAAAGTCATGACAGTGGCTAAAGAGCAAGGCAGCAGAGCGGTTTCTGGGTGTGTGTGTGTGTGCGTGTGTGTGTCTGTCTGTCTGTCTGTGTCTGTGTGTGTGAGTCAGCGGAAGCCGGAAGCCTTACAAAACGACTTCAAACAAGCTGGACGAGGAGAGCTTCCACCTCCAGACAGTGAGACATTGCATTATCCTACGGGATGTGGCCACCCATGCTCAGTGTAGATAAGTGAGAACATTCTCTGCTCTGGCCAATGGGAGACCTGCAACCACAGCTGCTCGCAGAAGCGCTGGGTGGCCTCCCATCCCACAGCGCCAAATGGTTTCAAGGCAAAAAAAAAAAAAAACCACTGCTGCAGGGTGGCGCTCCCAAGTGCAGGGGTGGAGGGAGGGGCCGGCCCCACGGAGGGGGCAGCTGCCTCCCACAGGTGCTCTCCAGCCCCTCTTGGGGCTCCAGGCCATCAGAGAGGTCTCCGGCTGACTCCTGGCAAGGGCCTCTGTGGGAGCAGGCCCCCTCACCAGCCCACAGCCATAAAGGCGGACTGTGCCCGGGAGACCCTGGAAACGCTGGAGAGATTTCCCTGGGAGGCAGTTCCTGGTGCTCCATGAGGAAGAGGGTAATGATTACCAGTTGGTGAAAGAAAGGGGCATTCCAAATTCAGCTGGAAATGAGAAAGAAACCTCACCGGCCCTGCACACAGATGCACAGTCCCATTTCAGAGACACAGCCAGATCGGATCAAGAACTTACGTGTGCAGGAGTGTTTTAGACTTAACTATCCTCTAAGAAAAAAGATCTTGGAGCTGAGGAGGTGGCTCAAGCGGTAGCATGCTCGCCTGGCAGGCGCATGGCCTGGGTTCGATCCTCAGTGTCACATACAAACAAAGATGTTGTGTCCGCCGAAAACGAAAAAATAAATATTAAAAAAATTCTCTCTCTCTCCCCTCTCTCTCTCTTTAAAAAAAAAAAAAAAAAAAGAAAAAAGATCTTGACATTCTAGGAAAAGTGTATGCAAGTTGCAGTAGAAGCTCTTTGGAGATATCATGATTTGTATAAAAAATTGACCTCAATAAAAACATTCCTTTCACTTATTTAGTAGTATCTGAGAACCAGTTTTATGGTACCTCTTGCTTTCTTATATTCCTATTGTCTCCATTAAAAAAAAATATTTTCTTGCCTGCAGTTACTATGTAGAATGCTACACCAACAAGAAGTCAGAAAGTATCAGATATATCAGGTGATAAAATAATGAAATCTTACACATGTGCATAGAGTCCCAAAACAAGTCACCCCTCTACAGAGCCCAGTGCTGCATACAAATTCTTTTGGAAGAATATATCTATTTTATTTATATATATATATGTACACAAAGAAAAGGCCATTGAAGATTGTGTGCATACTGACTAAGAAGGGATTATAGGATACAGTAGGCAGAAAATTAATGCTGAAATTGGAGTACTGGCCACCAAGTTAGTGCTGACAATAATATTTCACGCAAAACCAACACGGACCTAGGTGGTAAAAATTAAATTCGAGTCATCTGGATCAAGATCACTGAAATGGAGGTTGAAAGGCTCGGCTCGGCCCTTGATTTGCTTGGGGGCCTACATCAGGTTGGGCTACACCTCCACCATAACATCTGCAAAATGGAGATAACACCTCCTGCTACCTACCTCAGAGAGCTGTTAGAAGATTAGGAATGAAAAAAGAAAATCCTCAAAGCCCTTTGAGTTGCTCATAAATATGACACGCAACGTAATGAAATACCAGCCCTCTCTCCAAGTCCCCAGAGACGCTCAGCCATAGAAATAGAAAACAGGCGCCCGCCAGCCACAGGGCAGGAGCTCCCTGGGCCCAGCGCGGTGATCAGGGAGGGTGGGCAACGCTGTCCTCGGCTCCCAGGGACTCAGTGGGGAAACTGAAATTCACATCTCTGCAGACTAAACACAACACCCAGAAAAAAAGGGAAAAAACATAGACCAATTTCAACAGACTGCCATTCCATGCAAAGAAGCAGTGCTCATGACGAAATTCCTATTTTTTTTCTTAAAATTCTAGATTTGCAAGAAGACAATCAAGTGATAGTATAACACAGGCAGGTTTTCAGGCCGAGAAAAGTCTCTTATTAAAGCAAATTGGTTCTCTAGAGGGAAAATAGCCCCCCCACACACACACACTCTAAACAATATGTAGAGCATATAACACATAAATTAGAGTATTTCTAATTAATCTGTACAGGAAACAAAGGCTATACTTGCCTGTATCTAGTCATATATGGAGTTACTTATGGTCCATAGGAAATTGGAAGAATATCATCAAGTATTCATACGTATCCTACGATATTCTGAATTATGAAAAGCTTACAATTTGAATTTATCAATTAATAAAGCACATTATGTATTTTTATTATATCAAACACTTTTGGATCATGTGTCAGGTTACAATAGAAAGATAAATAACACCCAATCCCTCGTTGTTCTCATGAAACTCAAAGCCTAGCAAGAAAGTCATAGACTAAATAAAATATCAGGCAATCTGGGGAGAGTTTGTATGGGGCATAAACAGAGCGCTAAGGAAGAGCAGAGGGTAGAGTAATGGATTCTGCATGGAAAGGAGAGAGGGAGGGTCTAGGAGCACTTCAGGGAACTTGTCACCAGAAGGAGATCTTGCAAATGAATAATGTTTCATACACAGAGAACAAGGGCAAAGGCCATTCTAGATTCATCCATGGCAGCCACATCTCACGCACATCGAGGAGTGTCCTCGTAAAATGAGACACATGGGCTCAATCATTTGGGCCTGAATTGGTCCCAAAGTCTCTGTGGGGTCCCACGCACATCGAGGAGTGTCCTCGTAAAATGAGACACATGGACTCAATCATCAGGACGGGCCTGAATTGGTCCCCAAGCCTCTATGGGAAAGCAGTGTCACGGGATGAAATTTCCCTTAAGGGGACTTGGATGTGTATGAGAGGTGAACTGGCAGGAGTGGGGAGGGGCACTGACCTTTGGCCTGAGATACACAGTGTTTGTTATCAGTTTGAAACTAGCCGCACGGCTGAGGCCAGTCCACCCAGGGGAGGAGTGGAGATGCGCAGAGCCTGCCACGCTGACCTGGGATTCGGAAACGCTTGCACCGGCCGCTCCTGGAGAAGTAGCGGGAGGACCCACATGGGGGGGATACAGGTGGGAATAATGGCTTCCAAGGATCTCAATCCCGGACACAGACGTGTTATTTCTTTGGCAAAGACTTTATAGATGTGATAGGGTTGACCGTCTCAAGAAGGGGAGGCTGTTCCGGATTGTCCTGGGTGCCATCATGAGTGTGCCTACCAGAGGAGGCCACGGCAGTTGCGCTTCAGGCAGGCGACTTGCTCATGGAGCAGGCAGCTACTGGGGTCGTGCAGCCACAGCTAAGCAATGAAAGCACTGACTGGGACTGTCGCCTACGGCCCTGGCGGGAACTCAGCGTTGCCAACACCGTGCTCTGGCTTTCAGCCACCCCACTTGTGGTAATGTGTTCTAGCAGCCAGAGGAGATCGATAGTGACCAAAAACTCACCCCTCCAGGTGTCCCTGGGTGTCACATCACCAGTCCTGATAAGAACAACTCAGCGGGAAGACACTCCAGCTGTGAAGAAGCTGAAGTCCAAGCAGAAGCCTTAGAGGAAGACGCGATTATTAAACTGAGCCACTGCTCCAGATTCAGCCACAGGAATCCAGGTGAAAGCCCACGTTAGGTCACAGGAGATCAGAGGTCGTCATGAGGCCACCAAATCTGGTCCCGGATCCTCAGTGTCAGTGTCCAGTCCATCAGCACTGACCCGGGAACTGTACCAGGGTGAGACCATCAAATCCAGGACATTGGTAAACACAGGGGTGGGAACATTATGGCAGTGAGACAGACGGGGTAGGGCACAGACTGCCCAAGATGCTCAAAAGCTTGCATTGTGCTCTTCAGCCAATGGGAGAAGGAGCATAGGAGACCCAGCCCAGAAGGGTGGCAGTGGAGAGGGGTCTCCACAGCAGATGCCATGGCCCACCAAGGTGGCAGAGCAGGACTGGGGATGACCAGGACCAGATTCGCAGGTGAGAACACAAAGGAGGCAGGGTGGAGAAATGTCTAGAGGGTGTGTCAAGTCACCTGGACAGGCACTGAGGGCTGAGGGGGAGGGGGCTGAGGGGGAGGGGGCTGTGGGCAAGGGGCAGCCTCACTCTTTGAGATACAAACGCAAAGGAAAAGGTTAGAGTTGAGCAGAGAGAATGAGCTTTGTTCTTACTGTATGGCCTTCAAGGTGTGGCCAGGTGCTACCAGGGGTGACGGGGGCAGCCAACAGAATGCGGGGACCCAAAACTGAGAGAATGAAAGAATCGTTCAAGTGTTTGAAAAGTTACTTGCAATGAGCTGCCTCTCAACATTTCCCTTCCAATTTATCACAATGAAAGAAACCATAAAAAGAGTCCTAAATTTTTAACATCCTAAAAAACAAACCGTTTAAACTGTACTCAGATCACCCACTTACAAAAAAAAAACAACCCCCCCCCAAAAAAAAAGAAAAAACAACTTCACATCTCTCTGACGCTTTAAAGTAAATGTATCATAAATTTTCTAAGAAGGGGGTTAAACTCTTGTCATTAGCCATTTCCTTTTTCTGTTAGTTTTGTGGACAACTGGCAGGACACACCACCAGGCATGGCCATCCAGGGACTGGGGAGACTGCGAAGGAAGTTCAGTAGTGACCCCAAGAATGATGATGATAGAAAAGAAGGCACATTGTTCAAATGTGCAGCAGACGTCAAGTCAGGTGTGGTTGGAGCAGGAAAGGTGGATCTGAGAAAGGGGAAATGTGCTATGTTCACGAAGATGAACCAGGACAAAAATAAACAAAGATGTGAGTTTATCCAGGAAGAAAATTATGCTCATCAGTTGTGGAAAAGACTCACTGTGCTCCAAAGCCACAAACTCTCTACCAAAATGCTGGGTATACAGTAGTGCCCTATTGAAGAGTTCGAGCTGCAACCTGCTCTAGCCCAAGCCTTCTTGCAGCTAGTGCTCACTACGACATGGAAATGGCTTTGAGGGGCAGTGTGTGGAGGTCCAGGTCAGAGTCCGCAGGCATGACGATGTGGGAAGGGAGCAAACACGCAGAGGATGCTCTGTGCTCAGCAATTGTGCATGAGAAGACAGATAAGCCGCTTGGCCTGGTGACAGAAACCCCGACAGGGCAGAAGAGACAAGGAAAGGGCACCCACCTCTGTCAGCTTTTACTAAGAAAGCCCCGTAAATACCCACGGTAAACATAAAAGACCAGGGAGCACGTGTGCAAATAGACAGCAAGCAGGAGCACAGGCCTCGTGCATAAGCCCCGCTACAGAACCACAGTTCAGTGTCTCCCATCACATTTGAAGCTCGTGAGAAACCCAGACGGCAGGCTGCTGTTCCAGGACAGAGTCCGCACAAGTCCAACCTGCCCAACAAATCACCGCAGCACGTTATGTTTGCACAGGATCTCAGGAACGCGGCTCAAGGTGACGTCTCCTTGGATCCCAAGCAGGACCCTGCATGTGTTGACAGCCCCAGGTTTTGACCCTGGATTCACTTCACTCTCCATTCCTTAGTGAGGACCCTTGAGTCATCCCCAGGACACAGAGAGGTAAGAAACAACACCTGCCCCTGGGGAGTCACAAATGGACAGGTAGCAGTTAAGGCAAGAAAGGAGGCACCCGGGAAGTGTGCACTGCGGGGCTTTCAGTGCAGGGGTGGTGGGAAGGAGGATGGGAAGGCAGGCTGAGGGTCATCAAACAGGAGAAAGACGGCTGAATGCAAATACGGGTGAAGAAGACCGGAATAGATTAAAAGGGAGCCGGATGTGATGGAAACCATCAAATAAACATGAAAAGGGAATTCCTGCTGCCGAGGGGAGGCCAGCTGACCTAGGGACCTGGGCTCTAACCGGAACCACTGGGAGTCCTACATCAGGGAAGAAAGCTAGAACATGGGCCTTAAGGGGCTAGGGAGGAAGTCACCCAGGGCTAGGGGTCTGGAAGGTTCCGCTGAGACTCCTGTGCTCAAGGCCTGAGTCCAGCTGGTCCTGCTACGGGAGGAGGTGGAAGATGCAGGAGCTGGGGCCTTCGTGGAGAAGTAGGTCACCAGGACGTGACCTTGAAGGCCATATCTTGTCCCTGGACCTCTTTCCCCTCCCCTCTGCTTCCTGGTCGCCATCAGGTGAGTAGCTTTGCTGTACCAGGTGCTCTCTGCTAGGATATTCTGCCTCTTAAAAGGCCCCAGCCAAGAGGGCCAAATAACCATGAATCCAACCATGAGCCAAAACAAACCCTTCCTTTTCTAAATTAATTTTCTGGGATATTTTGTCATAGCAGCAGGAAGCTGACTAATACGTCAGGGAAGACAAGACTAGATAACTATGTTTGGAAGACTAGTTAGCTACACTAATGTGAATTCCTGGGAAGCGCGGAGGCTATGGCAACACTGAGGGACAGGTGGCAGAAAGAGCAGCCAGTGAAGAACGGGAGGTTTGCATGTCTGCTTGGATAGGGGGGTAGAGGGCAGGGGAAAGCTAAAGTCAGGACTGCGCCTCAAAGAGCAGGTGAGTACGGCCATCATCAATAAGCCATGGGAAGGAAAGAAAGGAGCTGGGTGGCGAAATGACTGTCCTTTGAAGACTCTTCAATTTGAGCCGGGGAAGGGTGACCCAGAAGAAATACCTCCCGAGAGGACAGGGATGAACAGGAGCGGTCTAGCCGGAGGGTCCGTTGGAAGTCATTAATCTGGAAGGAAGTTGAAACAATAATATAGGCTGAGAGAAACCCTTGAGAGAGAGAATGCACAAGTGAAGGGCTAAGCAAGTCTTGCAACTTCTCAAACACACATCATAGCTTTTGATTTTAGTGGCAAACGATCCGGAAAAATTTGAAAACCAAAGAACTTGGAAGCACTTCAGAGATGGGACTGGACTTACAGGGGGACTACAGTTCTCAAAATATTCCAAAGACAAACATCTACCAAGCAAAAGTCATCCTGAAATATCAAACTGTTGATTTCACCGTCAACGGCGACGCGAAGTCGAGTTCTGTGGAATCTGACTATGTAAATAAGTTACGGCCAGCTAAGAAGCTGACTTCAATCGCTTAACACCACGACAGGAAACAGCGACCACCGTCTCCAGTAGGTACCAGGGCCTGGTACTGCTAGCCCTCTCTCTCACTGACACTCTACCCACCACCATTGAAATCCACGTTGATGGGTTCCCAGGGCCCTAAACAGGACAAACTTGTGTGACAAAGAGCCACACAGGGTTTCTGACACGAGGAAAGTAAACCAAATATTCTCCTCAGTTGTTTTCAAGCTTCTGGTGGAGGACATGAAGCCAGGAGCCATTTCCTAAGCTTTGCAGACAGAGGGTTCTGGAGCGTGGCCTTCAAGGAGGAAATAATGCGGCTTCTGCTACAAAGGACAGGACAGCAACGGGCAGGCCCTACCTGCCAGAGACGTCCCAGGGATCCCATCAGAAACAAAGGTCATGTTGCCCTCCTGCTTCCCTCTCTCCCCTGCCTCTCCCAGTGTGCACCAGAACTAAAGAGGAAACCACTTTTTAAAGCAATACCATCTGAGAAGAATGGCTGGTATTTCTTTAAGACTGATTATGTACCGGGTACTGTTCTAAGCTCTTCAATCTTCACACACACCAAAGCGGGCAGCAGTGTTGCCGTTCTCTACTTGGTTTTACGTCAGGAGAAACCAAGGCAGGTAGAGCCAGGACCCCAAGCCCACCACCTCAGGACTGGAATCCAGAGACAATGACTGCCGCTTCTCACACTCCACCCCCTGCCTCCATACTGCTCCACAGATCCGTGCCCTGACACATCGTCTGCTAAGATAAACCATTGTTTAAAGACCGTAAACACTGTCTCTGACCTAAGTGTTTTTTGATTATTGCAAAAATCTCCAAGAGGACCCGACACAAACAAACCCAAAGAGAAGAGAAACACATACACACAACTTTCTGAGGATAGCTTTCCTTCAAACAGACTCCATTTGGATACGGAGAAACTTTTGACCATGTAGGGTGACGAGAAGAAAAATGGAATGAGCAAACTAGAAGAAAATTGAAAGTGTCCAGATTTTTCAAAAGATTCTCCCGCCGGACTCACATGGATTTACCATGGATTTTGGACTATGATAACCTCATGATGTATTTTGCAGCTTACTGTCCTAACTTTCCCTAATCTTCATTTGAAACTGAATTTAAAAGAATTTCACATGGATCTGATGCATGATCTTTGCCAAGCCCAGAAACTTTCTTTAAAGTTGATGTTTCAGCCTGAATTTGTGAGGAACAGATTTTAATGGACAGCCTTCACAATGAACAGCCACGGGTCTAGTGTTATGACTCCTCCTAACATTTCTCTGGACCCCTGCTCTTGTTTGGCTAATTCTACCTAAGACATACTTATTTGTCACCTTATGCCAAAATTTAGCGGAAGAAGTGCTCCTGAACTGAGTTTGCAAAAGGCAGAGAAAAATGCAGCCAACCAGCTACTGAACCAATGGTAGTTTCCGTCTAATTCTCTTTCGAATATGGAGAGAGGACAAAATGAATTTGTGATGCAGTCTGGACCCCTTGGTGATCCAGAGGCTGACAACACAGAACACAAGTATTCAGCACGGCACTCGCTTCTCCCAGGCCACATCACCAAATTGGATCTCAGAATGCAGCATCTGAAACCACCGTGTCCTTAGGTGTCCCACAGAGTCCTGGCAAACCCTCCCTTCAGCCCACGGAGGCCTGGGGAACGTGACACGGGTTAGGGAAGCCACCATGCTCTTTCCTGGCCTCACACCTCTGACAGGAGCAAGGCCAGATGGAATCACCATCAAGATGGGCACCATATGAGTGCAGCTGGATACATACAATCTCCAAGAAGACTTCACACTCCATGTCACTGAGAAAAAAAGAAGCCATCCGCACAGCGTCTTAACAACTCCTTTTTTAAAATTAGTTACTATCAATGCAGTGGGATGGCATGGTATTTTAGGACTTCTCTACACTTTTAAAGTCTCAGCTGCACAGAATAAAAACCTGAAGGAGTAGAAACCCGGACCCCAACGTCAGTGACACAATACTTCCCTGACCACACTTTCTTCTTTCTGCCTTCTTCCAAAAATGTTGCTTAATGCCTCCTCCTACACATAACGGTGTGAGCCAGTGTTTTCCAAACACCATGACACAGAAAACTAGCTGTTCACATGCATCCTGAGAAGCAAAGACGTTGTGCTCCAAGTGAGAGAGAGATGCCATGCTCTGATTCTTCCTCCTTGGGAATGCACAGTGCGTATTAGCACATTCAAGACCCTGAGAAGCCCAGGGAAACTTTGTGAACTGTGACATCTCCTGCCCTTATTTGCCTGCTCAATGCATTTTCACAAATTCCTAAGTGGGGGTACACAGACTGCACGGCACAGGGTGTGCAAAATGTTCTATGCCAAGCTCAGCGTTCACAATTTAACAATCTGACTCCAGTGACCCTTAATCCTGTTCAACAACAGTGGACCTTATGCCTCAGCTTCCCCTACACAGCAAACCTCTCCTCCAGTCAAGTTCATCTCCTTGGTTTCA
The DNA here is from genome assembly GCF_045843805.1 of Urocitellus parryii. Lineage (NCBI taxonomy): Eukaryota > Metazoa > Chordata > Mammalia > Rodentia > Sciuridae > Urocitellus > Urocitellus parryii. Next base: position 150,468,974 of record NC_135538.1, on the reverse strand, counting down.
AACAGAGAGTTGTCCCACCATTGGGATCAGCACTCCCTATTTGAGAACATCTACACTGAATTATTTGGCTCAATTTAATCCCTCAATTCTTGAGATAAAACCCCGCCTCCTCCGAGACTCCTCCAAACATCACCTTCCCTTTCCTGAATATGCACTTCAAATAGAATGGTGCTTGTGGGAGACTTACTCACTGCCCATCTTACAAGTCCTCATTTGCTGTGCGTACACTGGTCGCCCAACTTCAAAGAACTGGCTGAGAATGGCTCTGAGCTATTGGCTTCTGCTAGAAATATCTAACACATGGTATTTTGCTTGAAACAAAGCAGATATTCCATACCTAAATGTAGACCAATTAGGAAATCCATGCCAGTATCCACCCAAAGGTATTTCAATGCCACACACATAGCTTTCAGAATTAAATTACCAACTGACAATAGCATGACTCAAAAATATGTTAAGAGCTGGGCACATTTTATTTACTGGAAAACCTTCTGTCTTAGTAAAGAATAAGAACTCAGGTTTCCAAGTTGAAATCTCAAAGGAAACCTTTAAGAATTAATCAATGTACGTGGATTTAGCAGGCAACAAGCTCAGCCCTTAAGAAATGAAGAGCACAGGAACCACACTACCATCTGTGATAACAGGATTCATTCCTTACTGTCTATTCTGCGAGTCAAAAATCACCACTTCAGACATATTTGGGTAGTACATCGACAAGTCTTCCTTTACTCCCTGTCCAAGACAGCCATATGGGAGGGGCCTCCGATGACACTTGCCTCTCCAAGCGTGGTGGAAATGACGTGGTACACCCATCCCTACAAACAGGAGAAGCTCACCCCTCGCAGAGGCAAGAGATTGTCATCGCTGGGCGATCCAGTAAGGAACCTAAATTACAATTCTGATGTGACAATCTGAGGAAGTGAAGGGTGGGTGTCACACTGTCATTCCCAAGCCCGAATTCGCCACGTTTTTATCTGCACATAGTTTTGGCAAGGTATCCAAGATGAGCAGGTCATTCGGAGACCCACTTTGAACATGAAAAACATCAACGCTTTCTTCTCTTTCTTGGATCAAAGAAAGAAGTTTCGAAAGACAATCCAGGTTTTAATAATTCTTTCCTTTAACACATTAATGAATGCTTTATGGGACAAAGAGGGAGCACACATTTTTATCTTATTATACCTTTTTAAAAAAAAAAAAAAAAAAACCTCTTAACACATTCACAAGTTCTTTCATTACCAAGTAAATGTAACTTAGTTCAACAAAGACGTAAAAGGTGTCACTTACGGAAAGCTCTGGAACCCAACCTACTTGCTAAGGCTCCCTACAACACACGCTCGCTCAGGTGGCTTCCTTTTGACCCTGGGATTTCATACTTCTTTCATGTCTTCTGAAACGCTTTTTTTTTTAACCGTTTCGTTAGACTGACTTAATCTTGTGGTCATTAATTGAACATAATAATTTTCACCACTGTGACTCCACCAGCAAGGCTCGCCCCCGGCCTGCCCTCATCCTTTGAGGACTGGCCTTTGGTGTGTGATTGTTGATGTAAAGTGGAAGCAGCAGACTGGAAACGGCAAACTCAATCCAGATTCAGGTCAGTGCTGCGGCTGCTGCTCTCCCTCAGAGCCCGGCCTGCTTACTCCCTGAAGAGCCAAGGTTGGGGAAAGCTAGCCGGAGGGATGGCAAACACACAACCCGAAAAACATCTCGCACTACTATGGCCCATGTCCAAAAGCTTCTCATCACACATGTACCCTACGGAATACACAAATTCACCCAGAGCATTTCTCATTATAGGCACAGTGAGATATGTAATGGAAGGTGGACGAGTATTTATACACAGAGAAAGAAACGTAAGAAACCAGGCATCTTCCGCAGTGAAATTGGGAGGTGACTCTATTATTAAAAATGAGATCCTGGACTTTTGTTTTGGTCTGATTCACATCCGTATTTTATAAAAATGCCTAAGGGTTTTTTTTTTTTAAATTTAATGCAAGTGTATTTCAATCACACCGATCATCAAACATAAATAATTAATGCAAAAAGTGTTGGGTGTGCTGAAGCACTCCAACTAGCATTTTTTAAAATTTATTTAAATCAGGTCTATATGGCAGCAGAATGCATTTTGATTCATTGTACACAGCTGCAGCACAACATTACATTTCTATGGTTGTACACGATGCGCAGTCATAGATGTACCCAGGGTCATGATGTCCATCTCATTCCGCCATCTTTCCTACCCTCATGCCCCCTCCCCACCCCTCCCTCTCCTTTGCCCCATCGAATCTCCTCCATTTTCCCATGGCCCCTCATTATGGATCATTACCAGAGAGAACATTAGGCCCTTGGTGTTCTGGGATTGAAAAATGCCCGAGTTTTGCAGCAAAGGTGGTGGCCTATGGTGCTCACCTGCCCAGAGGCCTGGAGAGCACACCCCACGCTCCCCATGAGGCTGCCCCTGTTATTTCCACCTGGCCATGTTTCACGGAGATCATCACCAACAGGTCAACCTCCAACCCAAGGGCCTCGGCGTTTTTACCTCCTATTAAATTAAAGAGAACTTAAAGGCATTTAGCTCAAGTTCCTCTCCTTTAAACATGCCTACCACAGAAGAATCTTGGGAATATAACTCCCCAAGTTTGAATTGGACCCCCAACTGGTTCATCTTTGGATACAAAATCACTGTTGTTCCATCTCAGAGCTTTGAAGCCTGTGGATTCGGTACCGGCCAGCAGTTCCTGCAGTCATCCGGGGACGAGGGTCACTCCCTCTGGCCACCTTCCTGGTCTCTCCGTCCTCCTGCGTAACTGCTGCTCACTCTGATTGCTGGTGCAGACCCCGCAGCTGGCCGGTGGACCCTCTGATGGCTAAAGGAAGGGGGACTCACACCACTTCACCTCGTTCTGTCAGGGTCACAGTCCCCAGTTTTCATAATGAGTCACTTCAGAAATGCATGTGTGTTTTTTTAAGTAATCAAGGAAAGAATCGCTAGGTATTTCTGGGATAATTCTTCCATTATTTAACAATCCACTCCGACAGCCAGCCTAGGCAAATCCTGAAGGCGATCAGGTTTGGAGCGGGCTAGGCAGGTGGCACTCTGGACTCCTGTCCTAGCTCCTCTTTCTGTATCCCAAACACCTACAAAACAGCCAGGCTTTGACCCCTTTGCCTCCAAGAGCCTCGCCCTGACGTCCATCCCTGTCCTGAACCCTCACTGCAGCACACGCCTGGCTGGACACCTTCACCTTGTGCTAGACCCCTGCTTCTTAAACTCCGTGATCTACAGATCCACTCCTGCTCTGGTCTGGACATGGTGGGATCTCAGAGGCCTCCTGTGTTGGGGCATGGTCCCCAGTGAGCGGTGTTAAGAGGTGGTGGAACCTTCGAGAAGTGAAGCTAGATGAGGGGGAGGCCACAAGACAGGACTCCTCCTGGTCACTGTCTGGCTTCCTGTCTGTGCATTCGACCCTCCTGCACAGTCTGTCTTTGTGACGCACCTACCATGAGACCCTCACAAAGCAAGCATGACTTTGGACCTCTAGAATGGTGAATTAAATGAACATATTTTCTTGGGCTGGGGTTGTGGCTCAGTGGTAGAACCTTGCAGGCGTGAGGCCCTGAGTTTGATCCTCAATACTACATATAAATAAATAAGTAAAATAAAGGTATTGTGTCCATATACAACTAAAAAAAAAAATTAAAAAACACCTTTTCTGTATAAAGAACTCAGCCTCTGGCATTTTGTTATAGTAACAGGAAATGAACTAATATACTCATATTCCCAGTATTGACTTAAATCACAGTCATCACTATCAGAGGAGTACCTCCATAGTCACCAAAATCCATAGATGCTCAGTCCCTTGTTTGAAATGGCAAGGTATCTGCATATAACTTACATTCATTCTCCTGGATATTTTGTCATTTCTAAATTTCTTATAATACCTAATACAATATAATGCTACCTGAGTAGTTGTTATACTGTATAGTTTAAGGAAAAATGAATGACATGGGAAAAAGTCTGTACATTTTCAATACAGACTCTATTTTTTCCCCTGAATATTTTTAGCCTGCAGTTGAACATACAGATGTAAAATTTGTGGCTATGGAGAGCTGATTATATTTTATTACATTTTCAAAATACATACAGAAACACAACAAGGAATAAACTTCTTCTGCTTATAACTCCCTTACAACTAGAAAATCAAAACAAATGTAATTTAAAAATTCAAGAAAAGTTCTACAAAAAACCAAAATTTAACAATACTGACTGAATGCGACAGACGAGGCTTTGCTACAGCCGATTTGCCCCTTGTGGCGTGACCTTGGCACTGACTAGGTCAAGTCCTTTGAGCTGATGGGCAGCAGGAAGGCTGGATTCTCCTATCACTTTTTCTATTAGACCTCTATCAGAAAATGATGTCAGCTGGCTAATGTTGGTGGGAAGCCATCATTTACAAATCCACCATGAGCCAGAAACAAAGACCGGTCCTGAGAGGCAGGCACACCGTAAACACAGGTGCTCAGGCCTCGGGGGTTGACCTGGTTATAAAGTTGCCTTCAGAGGATTCAGAAGGCGTTTCTACCAGTTTATTACTGTTGTCAAAATGAAAACCTGACATTGACCTGTTCTGGTAGACAAGTCCCTGTGTGTAGATGTGCGGCAGTGAGGGCCACGGAGCCCCAAAGACGACACTTCTTCCCCTACTTGCAACCCAACCAGAGTGCCAAGGCAATGCAGTGCACCAAGCCCTATCTTACTGACATGGCTCGAGGGCTGCCGAGGCCTGCGGCCGGCCTGCTGGACCCTTGGGAAGCAGCAGTGGGCAGGGGAGTCACCACTGGGGAGGGTCGGAGCGCGTGGCCACGTGGCACCTCCACACAGGCACAGCAGATCTGAGGCATGGGGAGCCCGTGCCCAGCCGAGCCCACGTGGGATTGCCTGTCACCCTTCCGTGGCCAGGCCTGAGCATCGCAGGGTCGCCTGCTGCAGAAGCCCACTCCACCCATCCCACCACCTCACCTCCCACTTCCTGGCCTGCATGGAGAGACTGGAAGGGGGGAGAGCTGAATGGGAGTCCAGACTGGAGAACTGACCAACAGCAGTTACTATGTTTCCAACCTTAATTAGCATGATTTTGGACCAATAGCATTGATACTTCTTCCAAACCCTAATTAGCATAAGTTTGGGCCAATAGCCATGACCCGAGTGCTCTCTAAAGCCCTAGACTAAACCACTCCTGCAGACACAACTTCCTGTAGAGGTGCCTTCTGCCTGGCAAGTGGGTTTTTGTTTCTGTGGGTCAATAAATCTTGACTCTTACACCTTGTTCATTCTGGTCTGTGTGTTTCATTCTTCAAGTTCACCAAAGAGCCTGGAAGAAAAAGGAACTGAGGGTGAACTGCTAGGGTCCGTTGCGACATTGGGGGGCACGGCCTGTGGTTAGGAGCTGCAGAAGCGGAGAATCGAGTTTCATCTTAAAATTCTGGCTTTCACTACTAAGAATATTCTGCTCTTGAAAAGAAGCTCTTGGAAGAGGCCAACGTCTAACTTTAGGATCACTGTATCGGAGCCAGCTGGAGGGAAAGAGGGGAGAGGGAAACCGGGGAGGGGGTGGTAAGGCAAGGGGAGCCACCGTGGAACCTTCTTTTAAAGTGCCAGGCCTCTTCAGAAAAAGGTGACTCCCTGGTGTCGCTCAAGCACGGGTGCTCCACGGTCCACAGAGTTACGCCCCAAGAGCTCAACAGCAGCAACCCTCCCCAGTCTTTTCTACCTGCCTTTGGAGAAAGCACAGATTTCGTCCTACAGCAAGCAACCCCGCAATGACAAGTTCTGCCGTGTCTTTTGCTGCTACGGCCCGACCCTCAAAGGCAGAGAAGGGCTTGAGCTGAAGGCAAAGCAGAGAGGTATCCGTCCCTAGGAGGATGCTCACAGTCACACTCGCAAAGTTCTGACCTCAGGCAGCTGGAAACAGCTACGCTCTCAACAAATGGAACTCACCAGCCTTTTCCCAGAGTCTATCAGGTGAGACTTATTCTGGAGCCTACACCTTTCAGGAAAACTACCCTGCAGGGAAATAATCACCATCAGCAGCAGTGCTGGCGATAATAACAGCTCGCACGCGTAGTGCCCGGCACAGAGGATAAGAGAGCTACTGAGATTTTTTTTTAACCTCATGACTATGAAACATGTAAAATTACCGGAGAAGATAGTGACATCTATGATATTTAAATATTTATAAAGAGCTATTCCTATAACCATTAAGACTGGAACCCTGGGAAAGTCCTTACCATGCTCTGACACAGAAGGGCTCAGTATGACATATGATCATCCATGTGCAACGGACTTGTAAAGAACTGACTACGTGCTGGGCCCCGATGGCACATGCCTGTAAGCCCCCCGGCTCCGGAGGCTGAAGCAGGAGGATGGTGAGTTCAAAGCCAGCCTCAGCAATGATGAAGCACTAAGCAATTCAGTGAGACCCTGTCTCTAAATAAAATACAAAATAGGGCTTGGGGTGTGGCTCAGTGGTCCAGTGCCCCTGAGTTCTATCCCCCACGTCCTGCAAAAAAAAAAAAAAAAAAAAAAAAAAAAAGAATTGAGTAGATACAAAACTGTTTGTGACGCAGGAGAGGTGGAAGGGTGTTCTTGTAAACTACCGCCACTAGTTTGCAAGGGCTGCTCTGTGAGAATTCCGCAGACGGGGAATACGCGACAGTCGACAGTCGACAGTCACCCACGGACTCAGGGCTCTGGAGGCTGGACTTCTGAGAAGGTGTGGCAGGCAGGTTTGGTCTGAAAGTGCTGCTGTCTTCTGATAGCTGTCCCCTAACTGCCAGACGGGAACAGGCTCACCCCCGAGGGCTCAGGCAGCTGCCCGCTTTTCACTGGGGCCACAGCTCCAAATACAGCCCCACTCTGGGGTTCTGGGGGGTGGGACTTCAACACGGGAGGCCTGGAGAGAAAGCGCTCAGGCCCCAACACACACCAGGAGGACAGAAGACACGGCCCCCCCGAAGCCCCCTCTGTGGCTCCCTCCAGGTCCCATTCCCTCCACGGCCGGGGATAATGCTCTTCCGATTGCTATCCTGCACTTGATGACTTTACCAACCACATTTGCACATTTTAAAAATCTTATGGAACCATTTAAAGCAATAAATTTCCTTCTCAGCAGAGCTTAGGCCACACCTCCTACAGATTTTGATATATTGGCTACACATCATTTCATCATTTCAAAATGTGCTCTGGTTTCCCCTTTGATTCCTTCTCTGGCCTATGGGTTACAGGGAAGTGTGTGGTTTAGTTTCCAGATGGGGGGTGTGTCTTGATGGCTTTGTGTTATTAATTTCTAACTTTGCCATTGTGAGAGAAAATCCTTTGTATGATCTCAATCTTTTTTAAATTATGGAGACTCGTTTAATGGCTCAGCATATGGTCTTACATTCGGAATGAAAATAATAAAGTTGATAATAGCATAATTTAAAAGCATAGGTACAGCCACTGTGGCTGTTGACTCAAAATATTATAGGATTACGGAAGCAAATAATAGCAAACCCAAAGTTCTTGTTTGTTTTGTTTTGTTTTTTAGGTGAAAGTCTGATTACCACTCATGGGAAAATGGACAAAGAATTTATTTTTAGGAACCCAAGGATTCTTTTTCACTCAAAGTGGTAACAAAAAGATGCTCAATGTTACAGTCATACCCTTTCTTTGGAAGACAATCCCACACAATTTCCAAACCAAATATTAATCGCTTACTTTATTTCTAGCAATTAAGAGAGTAGTAAGAGAGATTTTAAAAAGAGTTTAGGACTTACCCTGTCGCAAATTGAACTGAATAGCTGTTTGACATTTCCTTGAGAAATGTCCAGAAAAAGGGGATTGTCTAGCCCCAAGGCTTATATTAGAAAGACAACATATAGTAGATATTGAAGACACTTTTTCAGAGATTCCCAAGTGTACCCTAGGAGAAACAAGCATATAAAACTACATTTGTGTTTCTAAAAAGATGGTAACCTAAATATATATATATATATAAAAGTTCCAAACTGAAAAAATACTCAGTTCTTACTGCCTTACTTACTTGAGGGAAACCATTTAGTTAAGCACATTTTCCTCCAAATCTATTTAAACCCTGAGATTCAGAAGTAAACCTTATTTAGAGGACTTTCTTAGTCAAGGATTTGACCTACATAAGTTATATAAATCAAAAGCCAGGCAGCATCCTCCAAGGCAGGGGCCAAAAGCGGTTTAAAACTGTTCAGCCTTGGGATAGATAAACATGAGCCAAAAGGAGTATAAATTTTCCTGAATACATTGTATCACACGGCTAAGCAGAGAAGACATTCAATGCCTAATTTTCAAACTTTTAAAGGGGATTTCCCGTGAGTACCCTGGAGCTGGGATGCCCTAATTCTGGCCCCATTCACGGCCATATTCATGTGCCAGCTGTGACCTTTTCAGATAAGACCCATGGATCCAACATCTGGGGGCCGCTGCCTTCTAACACGCTCTGAGTAACACCGTGTACACAGAGCTGTGGTCTGACCGGATTCCTGCTAGTGCAAACTTTCCACGGGCCAGCCTGTGTTAGGGAGAGTTCTCCTTTGCAAAGACCCTTGGGGCCACCCCCACTGAAATCCTGTCTCCGAGCCAGCAGAGAGCCTCATGCACCAGGTCGTTAACTGTACATTTTTCAGGCATTACACCAGGTTTTTCTTATACAGTTCCCTATTAAAATGGTTTAGATTCCAACCCAAGCCTTGGGAAACAGAGCATATCGGATCTTGAGCCCTTCTACAGCATCTGCAGTGGGACCAGAGTGTTGTAATGACATCGTCTTATACTAGGAAGAAGCGAATCCTCACTCTAGGAACCAGGGGCAAAGCCTTTTGTTACCATGGATTGCAAAATATTCTTGGGACAATTTTGATTTTTATAAAATTACTCTTGGCCTTAGCCTGTGGGTACTTTCCTATCATATCACCACCTTTATGGCTCATTCTTGTCAAAATGACAAAGGAGAATTGATTTCTTTGGGTGCGGTATCCTTACCCATGGAAACTGCTATGCCCTGATGGACAGGTATTAGAGGAAGGAACTATCAATTGATTTGAAATAAACAAAGTAAAATCTCTCCTTGTGACTAGCAATCCATAAAGACAGCACTTTTTCATCAGTAAATTTCTTTAAAATTCATGAAGAAGCCCAAGTCAACATTCCCTCAACTTATTAATAAATTACAGCTTTATTACAGCAATTCCCACGGACACAGCCCACATTAAAGGTCACACTCTGCAGGATCATCTTCATGATAAGTAAAAGAAAAGCCAAAGTCAAATGGAAAACATCACTTAGAGTGACATGGTGACACAGTGGCAACTCGGAGGCTCTGCAGTCAGGAGGTCTAAATCCAAATTCCAGCTCAGCACTTGAAGATTTTATCAAAGCTGTCAAGAGGCTGTTTACTCATCTCCAAATCTGCAACCCCCCCCCCCGCCCCCCGACCCCCGCCCCGGATGAGTGATGGACTACACTGGGTTCAAAGATGCATTTATCGTATTTAAGAACACACTTCCAAGGCCTTTCTAATCATGAGCCCATGGCACGGAGGCTAAGTGCCTGTGACCACCTCGGCAAGAACAAGAGAGCCACCAGAGCAGCCCTGTCGGGGGCACCCGGATGTGGACAGGAGGGCTGCTCTGCGGTTGCCGTTCTTGTAAATACTGACGGAGAAAGAGAACGAGAGCCCTGGAGATGAGGGAAAGGAAGGTCCCACTTTCAAGAAGACAAGAAAGAAAAACAAAAAGGGAGAGTCCCAACCCTCCAGGCCACCGCGGCTGTTGCTGTTGATCCTGGACCAGGTTCTTGGCAGCACGTTCAAAGGACGGTTTGTGACGGCTCCAGAGAAGCAGGCAGCCATCCTGGCCGGCGGCACGGGGTCAGCAGGGACAGGGCAGAGCCTCTCCTCCTCTGGCAGGCCAGCAGCCGGGCACACCAGGGAAATACAGTGGCCACCGCACGTTTGGACGTGAGTGGGGAATGTGACCAGGGCTCTCATGACAACTTAAAGGACCAGATTTTAAAACGCAGGAGGATGCCAGTCCAGTGGCCAGAGGGCCAACAAGGCCTGCTGTCCGAATCCAGTGGTGGGCGGTCTAGGGAAGGTCCCTGGGTGGGGCCTTGTCCCAGGTCCTTCTGCGTCACCTTTTTATTTCTTAACCAAGGACCTGGATGAAGCCTGAGGAATATCTGTTCAATATCTGTCCAGTATTCATATGAACAATTAAAATCCAATATCTGTGCGGTGCTTTATCCTCTCCCTTCTGTCCCCACTGTCTCTACATTCAGTGTCCCTGACCCTCACAGCTATTCCAAAGGGAGTCAGGACGTCCACTCTTCCATTTTGGAAACGAGGAAACTGAGACCCAGGGCAGTAAAGGACTCGTTTGGTGTAACAAAGCCAGAAAATAGCAGAGCTGGAATTCGACCTCAAGTCTCAAGTCTCAACTTTACATTTTTGACCAAAATCTGAGACAGGCAACAACCAGAGATACAAGATTCTAAATAAATAAATAAATAAATAAATAAAAATCTTGACAAGCAGAAGGGAGAAGCAGGATCTGAGAATCGGCTTGGAGCAGAGCACCGGGGTGGGGTCCCCGTTCACACGGAGGTCCTGAAACATACCGTCTGACTTACAGGATGACAAGTTAGCTCATCCCACCCGCCTGCATTTTGTAATTTAGAATAAAAAGGATTATAGTTCTCCCTTCTCTCTGTAGGTCACAACCCACTGGGTAAAGAGATTTATCCAGCAGATGTGATATTTAAGATCCTTTCAACCCTGGGGCTCAGTATTCAGGTGTAAGGTATATGATGGCTAAATAAACATATTTTAAAGTGAATGCTAACAGCTCCATCATATGATCACTACGACATCACAAAGGGAAATAGATCAGAGAGCCTAAATCCCAGAATGCCAAGTTTATGGAGTAGTTATTTAAAAAAAAGTTCACAATAGCCATGTATACACCCACACACACAATCTTAGCACAGACTCCCGACCACAGGGGTCGCATCTGCACAAGGTATCCAGCACTACTTGGAGTACAAATGGAAAACCCAAGGGACATTCTGGACACCAGGAAGCAGAAATGGTGGCAACCATTCCCAGGCCTTCGCTGCTCTCCACCCTCTCCGTGAAGTTCTGCCCAGCAGCATCTTTGGAGTCCCCGCAGAAGGAGATGCCTGGAGGTGGCTTGTGTCCAGAACTTGTGAATCTTCCTAAGGGACCTGCTCTCCCTTCTCATTTTGACCAAGTGCCCCAGGGCATGGATTTCCAAAGGCAGGAGAAACTCCATCCAGCCAACCAAATGGAAGGGTATGGCAGCCTACCAAGACGGCATCAGAAAATAGGCAAGATTCTCCAAATAGCGCAGGAAATCCATATTTAAGCATATGCTCCATTTCCTATGCCAATAGCTTCTAAACTTGTCAACCTGTGCCTGCCCTCTGGCATCCAAACAGAATACGCTCGCTCGCTTCTACTTTGGTAACCAAAGTTCCTTCTAACTAATTCACAGCTACTAAACTTTTGCCTCCTAATATCCTCAGAACTTTGAAAACCACTTTACATGGTACCATCTTCTGCTGTTCTCATCTTGAAATGTCTCCTCCTCTTCCATTTCTGACTCTTCCCACGAGTTTCCTTGTTCCCAGCTTCCTGTGATCAACACCCAGGGCGAAACTCATTAAGTAAACAGGCCGCTGGGGGGGGCGGGGAGGAACTAACTAAAACCCACACCACCACACCCGCTGCTCCTGGGGTTTCTCCAGGAGGGGGAGGCTACAGCTTACTCTGGAGCAGTTCAAATACCTCCTGCTGGGACCTGGGCAGCCTCTCCTGCCATATGCACCCGGTCACCAGCCAGTGCCTCTGAATGCCAGCGAGAATCTGCAGATTAATGCCACTCCTCCCAGCAGCAGACCTGCCACGGCTTTACTCCTTTTGACGTTATAGGAATGCATCTCAGGCCCCCGGTTTACCGTCCGTCTGTGCTGATTTTCCTGATGGCAGCCTTACGCCCACCAAGACAGAGCATCCAGACAGCAACCCCAAGGGCAATGTAAGGAGAGTTTTCTGATTATGTCATCCAACAGGAAGCCTCACAGAGACTCTGGGATTAATGTGTTTTCCACTGGAGCTGGGCTGGAGGCAGGCCGGAGGGAGTCACTGGAACAGGGAGACGGAGGGAAAACTGTCGGTGGAGGTGGCCTCTGTCACAGGACAGTTAGAGGGGCCACTCACAGGTCCCCGCGTCCTCAGGCCTCCGAGCGAGCAGATTCTGTCTGCGGCAGCGAGCAAGCTGTCTGAGCGCACCCCACCCAGAGCAGCTCCAAGCCATGGCAACGTTCTTGCTCCAGATGGCATGGAAAATAATTTATAAATGACAAAAGTTCAAGGAGTGTGTGCCAGCTGTTCAGCCCCAGTTCTCTGGCCACCCACTTCAGAGAACTGAGAGCTTTCAATCAACTCCCGGCTCTCGGAGGGCCTTCAAACGGCCCAGAACATGTGTACAATATGTTCTCAGAGAGGAGCTGGCCAAATAGGAAAGATTAGAAAATCAAGAGACATAAAAATAGAAAATAGAAATATACACTTGTTTTGTCCCAAATCGTAATCCCCAGCAGGGACGAGGAACAAAGGACTTGGCTGTTCTGAAGCCACACCAGGAGACCTCCTCGTAGCCTCCCAGCTTCCTTTCCACGCAATGAGAAGTACCTAGAAGCCCAACGATGCCATTTCAGTGACCAACGATGCCATTTCAGTGACCAACGATGCCATTTCAGTGAGGGGCCGTCAGCACTTTGCTGTCCTCCTTCGTTGGCTCCTCCACACCCTTATATTCAGAAAGTATCTTGGCTGGGTTAACCGAGGGCCAACTGCCACTTGGGAACCTAGCACCCCTCCCCACCATTTTACATTTCCGTTCTGAACACCTGAGCAAAACAAAACTTTAAAAGACCACCCTCCTGCAAAAAGAAAGACTTTCCTCCCCTTTCTTCAGGAAGAGTGACTCGGGGGCTGTGCGAGTCCCGGGAAACCACTGAACCCAGAGGTGAACAGAGATGATCATACCAACTACACCCTCTAAGCTATTTAAAAATCTAACTGGCCGAGGCAGCAAACGCAGCCTAAGCCACTTGCCACTTCCAGAAGAGCGGATCTCACGCAAGGCAACCACCGTGGCTGAGGCTGTAATTTAAGCAGAGAGGACTTAGGCTCGACAGTGTGGTGAGGTCCATCTGCAGGACTGACGCTGGCAGGCACTCTTGATTGACTACAGAAGCTTGCTAAGTCTCAGCCCAAGAGAGCTCTGGGGGTGGGGGACAGACTGTGAAGGATGATAAACAGGAGGCTGAGATTCTATCACTGGAGGCACCCACCCACCCACTCACTGCCGCTTTAGGCTTTTCCATAAATAGCTCTCTTAAAGGAAGGCTCATGGGAGGACTCCGAGGTGATGTGGTTGTGACATACATGGGGGTCTGCTAAAAAAAAAAGAGAGAGAGAGAGAGAGAGAGAGAGCTTCATGATAAAACTTATACCTATAGCACACCATTTTAGGTGAAGATATTTATAATTGCAAAAGACTTGAAGAACCATCAGAGCCAGCTGAATCAAAATAACAAAATGGTTCACCAAATTCATTTTTAATCTCACAGGAGGGAGCGCTTGGTGGTGGCCTGTTCTTTTAATACCATGGAACTCATTGTTCAGTTTGTACCTTGTCTTTTAGGTAGTGTTCATCAGTGAATGAGAAACAGAAGAGTTAGGAGAGAAAACGGATCAAGCAATCCAGAGGAACACGGAAACCAATCATCTTCCATACTTTTTAAAACACATATATTTTCTGTGTTTCCTAGCTGTTACTACCGATAACAAATCAGCAATGCAGAGTAGAGGTTTTCTTAACAAGTGAAGGCATTTGGACACCAACCCAGAGCTGGGTAGCAGATAGAGAGATCTGCCAAGCATTAAAATTATGCTGAAGATACTATGAGGATTAAATTTCATACCAAAGAAATTGTATTCACTGTGCAAAATATCTCCAGTTAAACAGATTATTCAAAACTTGGGACTGAATACATTCAATCAAGCTGTCAAAAAACAAGGCTCCATTGTCTCCTTTCTTTGCCTTGAGGAACTTGGACAGACAGCGACCAGACAGAGCTCAACTCCCCGGCCCGCAAGGGTGAATTTCTAGAGGACAGTCTCCTGTCTGCAGAGTGAACTTTAAACAAGTCGTTCTGTAACTTAAGACTCCCTGTGTTCGATTTTATACTAAATTAGTCTGAGTTTGAGGCTGCTTCTCACCCAGTTCATCCATCAAACGTACAACCCATCAAAACCAGCACCACCGTCAGTGTCTTTAACAAAATGATAATTATTTAGAACACAGAGTTGGAAACAAGGTAAAATCACAGTGGTCTTCGCTGTTAGGTGTTCTATGGTGCATGACAAAAGCAGCAGCCCTCCCAGAGTACCCAAGCACACTCTGTACCCAAGATCCTATTCCAGCTATGAGGTCTGGAGGAGGATACCCGATTCATAATGTTTTCACCCAAATAAACAGAGGATCAAAAGCAGACCATGAAAACCACCTAGAGCACCGCTGTCCCGCAGAACTTTCTGCAGTGATAGGAGTGCTCCGTACCAGCCTCTCCACCCTGGCTGCCCAGCAACCACGACACCAAACATCTCAACTGAGGCTACCGCAATCGAGGAACTGAAGCTTCAGTCTGCTGTGATTCTGTTTCCTTAAGGACCATCATACTGGACACCAGGGCTCTCAGGGTCCAAATTGGTAGGAATAAAAAAGTAACCACTCAGGTTGGGGGTGGAACAGCAGTAGAGAGCTCTTGTCAGCCGCGCACAAGGCCATGGTGTGAGCCCCAGGGCAAATAAAAAAAAAATTTAAAGGAAAAAAAAAATTACCATTGTACCCTGGCTCCAAATAATGTTAAGATCCTGAAAGAAAAAAAAAATTGAAACTAGAATTACGATCTATCCTTAGAATAAGGTAAAAGATCTAAAGGTCTGCATTTTAAAATTTTGCTCAGTTGATTTTCTGTAAACTAGACTATTTTGCACACCACATTAGGATGTAAAAACAGGCAAGGAATTGTGTTAAAAATGGGAATCAGGCCACCCCATGAGTATTCAGGAAGGTAAAATACCACTGAAAAAAATATTCATTTTGCTCTGTGGATATGACTGGTCCTTGACTTTAAGAATGGAGAGCTGACAGCTCATGCCTCCGTCTAGCACTTCCCAATCTGCAGGCTCATACCTCGACAGACACAACAAGGAGCTGATCTTGTCAGGTGTAAACAGTGTTTTCGCACTTCCTATAGAAGTGCGCCTTCGTTATTATTCAACATTTAATTAAGTCAAAACACCAGCAAAGATCTGGCTGTGAGTTTCAGCACCCGCTCTACGTGACCCAAGTGACAGAGACAGAGGTGGATCCCCACCCTGTAAATGGTATTCCAATCCGACACCTGGCATCAGCAGGAACGAACACCGTGCCAGCAGCCCAAGCTCAGCGGTCACCTGGACACGTTGGTCAGGCTCCACAACCCTCCTCTGCAGGCCAATAGGGGAGCCACATCTCAGTCATCCTCAGCTGGCTTCTCTGACTGAAAAATGGGGATAGCAGTCCGATTCAATGCTCCGTCAGCCCGGGGCAGAACGCCCTGCGTGCAGAAAGCAAACAGTAGGTGTACGCTCTGCTAACCTCAGGAGCATGATGAGGTTATCTTTGTCCACTTCAAATTACAAGATCTCTGATGCAACCCCCACCCAATTTCAACTCATTCTTGGCTCTGAATGAACAGGGAAAATCTTATTATCCAGTTTTATTTTTTTTTTTTTAACCACACAGGACAGGTGAGGCTCAGATGCATCCTGTCCAGATACTCAGGATGATGTCGTCTTCAATCCAGAGAAGGAAACAGCCACTTTACCCCAGCAGTCTTCCAACTCTTATAAACATGCTCAGATGTTACCAGACACTCGTTTTCTCCTGCAAGAGAGATTACTGAGGCAAGAAATGCCCATGAAGTCAGGATTCTAAAACATGATAAGCTGAGGGGACTTCAGAGGCCACGCAGCCTGTGCCCTTGGTTTTGTCTCTTGGAACCTGGGCTCTAGAGGGTAAAAAACGGACATTAATATTTACTTAGAGGTCAGTAGTTCCGTGATCCTCGTATTGGTTTACTGGAGCCTTTTTAAGTGATGATAGCAACAGTTACAGCAAATTATAATGTGTATGTGAAAATGCATATCAAGCATGGGCCGTTGTTATTAAGGGTATACGGGGTTTTACTTAAGACATAAATGGCCCAAGTCAATGGTTGGAATAAACACAATGGTTTTCGAAACATTGTTTTTAAAAAAAGCACAAAAGATAAATGTATTAGTCTGTTGGATATTAAAGACAAGTTCAATGCTTAGAATTTTATTGCTTTAGTTTCTCAGCAACTTATTTAGAAATTGCACTCATATCCTTCTCCTTTTCAGTAAGAACCTAAAACTACATTTGCACTTGCCCTAAAGGGGGTGGGGGGTGGTCCCGGTGTTCACTCTGGAATCACGACGGATGCCTAAGTGCCATTTGTACAGGGCGGCCTGGACTCCCGCGACCTCCCAGCCTGTCCCTCGGTGGCCGGACGGCACGGAGCACTTCTCAGCAGCACAGCAATATGCACACCATGGTGGGCCAGCAATGAGTGCAATGGCCGGAGAGTCTGGAGGTGGGCGGGAGGAGAGGTCATGGAGACATGGAGGCGATTAGGGCCGACAGGGTGGGCTGGCTCGATGTGTAGTCTCACTGTTTTAACACACTGGTCTTGAGTGGGAGAGAATGGAAGAGTAACCAAGTGCTTGTTCTGTCTACCAAATGATAGAAAGGATGGCTTAGGGGGTGCAGGTCTCCTTGGGGGTACAGGGACACAACAAGTGACCAGGAGAAACAGGCGAGGGACCCCAGTGGCCAGGAGGAGACGGAATCTGTGCTCACTCAAAGCAGAATCAAGAGGCCCCAATCAGGGGTGTAAATGCAGATGGAGGTCCTGCTGTAGGCTGAAGCAGGAGCAGGTTCTGGGAGCCCAGGTGACGGACACCAAGGTCAAGAACAGGGCGCCATAAAGAATCATCCCAGGAAAACCTACCAGATCCCACCAAAGGAAAATTTAACTCTGTGGCGTTGCTAGATCTGTCCCCAAAGTCGTGACTCCTGGGTTTGCAACCACAGCCTATCGAGGCAGCTTCTCCTCTCCCACGAGGCCGCCTCGCTGGTGCTGGGCAGAGTCTTCTCCAGCTGTTTCCTGGTGCAGCTGCTGGGGATTCTGAATGGCTTAAGGGCCGGCGCCTCTGTGTGAAGGCTGAGTGTCCACTCAGAGGCCTGGAAAGCTCTGTCGTGCTCTCAGTCATCCTGCGGCACGGGCCTTGCTTTGTAGAGCTTATATCCTAGGACACAAGTAGGACAGGACACGGAAGAAATTACCCAAAGAAGTGAAAGATAATGTCAAAGAGATTAAAGAGGCGGAAACATAAAAGTGACGTGCTAAGAGTGACAGGCAGGGCCGGACAGGGCAGGGCCGGGCAGGACCAGGCAGAGCCAGGCAGGGCCAGGTGACTTTGGACAACATGACCAGAGAAGGGAAACCTGGGCTGAGAAGAACAAGGCGCCCTGGACACCCACAGCAAAAAGGACCCTCTGGTGTTTCTTTAAAGCAAAACAAATGTTGTTTGAAGAAATCAAAGGGGAGTGGAATGAACTAAGCTCTGGTTTGTGCCAGGGACCGTGCCCACCACCTGGCACTCATTAGGCCCCTGGTCCTCAGCACGGGTCTTGGGCTCCCTGTGACTGCCAGGTGCACACAGGTGAGGCCAGCTGCCCAAGGTGGAGACAGAACAGTCACCTCCAAGTCTGTCCAGGGAGGGGCTGAGAAGCCGCCTGGAAGGAGGTTTGGTGAAGGCAGCAGCAGCCTGCGTGGGGGTGTCAGTGACCAGAACCCCACAAAGACAGAGGCAGGTGCTGAGGAAAGGCCTCAGAGCCAGGGGGCAGGCAGGACTCGCAGGTGAGACAGCGGCTTCACCCTGAGCCTTGGGAGAGGGCTGCGGACGCTCAGAGGAACACGGGGCTCAGAGGCTTTGGACAAAGACCGTGAAGTGCCTTGGATGTGTCAGCTGACGAGGGCAGGGTGGCTCGGGACAGCTGGACACTGACATCCTGACAGGTGGGTGGAAATATGAGCTTCAGAGGAAAGGGGGGGAATTGCCAGGCCTTGGGCAGCTCAGAGCGTCTCTGTGCCGTCCCACAAAGAGTGTGGCATCCACGTTGGCTCCAAGAGCCCGTCCATCTCTCTCTAACCTCAGGCCACATGGAGCCACCCCCCAACATGACTCACCCCAGAAACACACAGAAACACACACACACACACACACACACACACCCATGATGAATTTAATTTTAAGCAATGGCCCTATGACACAGAGTCCAAAAAGACATGCAGGATGACATTCTGTTTGGATTCAAATGCATAGTGTTAAAATGCTGGGAAATCACGTGGGCTTCGCTTTTTTTTAATGTTATTCAATTGATGTCATTAAGAGAGCAGAATTAGTCTTGTAATCATTCCCTTATGAGTTTGGCTGTCTGTCTTTTAAAAAAAGAAAGAGCACTCACTTCTGTCCCAAGCCATCTTATTGAGGGGGAAATTAGTTGAGATAAAGACCTCAAAAATCATGTCTCAACGTTCACGTGGGAAGGGGGAGAAAACGCACATCAGTAATGACTGCTGTCCCTCGTCCCTCACCACGCCAACCGCCCATCCGGAGCTCGGAATCCGGTGGCCACACCAGAGAGGGCCAATCCCTCCCCCCCTGCTTGGGCCTTCACCTGGCCTACCACCCCAGCACTCTGCCAGCATGCAAACGTGAGGCTGCTGTTTTGTGCCAAGAACACTGTGGATTTCTGAAAGTCAGTCTCCACCACAGCCACAACACAGGGGCACAGTTGTGAAAAAGACCAAACGCGAGCTCACGCCATTATTAACCAGAAACCAAGAAGATGCTCCGGACATCGTTTTCCCCTTTCTATCTTGTGACTTTAGCCATTGAATCCTCTTTGTGAGCCGCAGAAGAGTCCAGTTTTCCTAATAAGCACACCTTCCTTTAACTCCATGAGGGAAGCCCGCAGAAAGCCAGCCTGTCAGGGGACTGTGGTGTTGTGGACCAGGAACCAGACAACGCGGTGATTGTCCCTGTTCTAACTCTGTGACCCTGGGGGCTCATCTCACCTCACTGAGAAGGACTGTCTTATTTACAGTGTGTTGTGGTACCTGATATTACCTTTAAATATTTATCTGGTATTTTGTACCAGAATGAATCCGTGAGCGAGGAGTATCAGTACATTCACACCTGTTAAGACCTGTCAGGTTCTATAATGACTTTAGAGCCATTTTATGAATGTCTGTATCATCTTCATCTTTTATGGGTTCCGAGGGCTGACAAGAATACTTATGTGTTCGTCAGCTTTCTGTTGCTATCATGAAATACCTGAGAAAATCTATTTATAAAGACAAAATGTTGACTTTGGCTTAGAGTTTGGTTCCAGCCCAGGATTCCTTGGCCCCACTGCTTTGGGACCACGGCAGGGCAGGAGAAGGTGGCAGAAGAAAGCCACTGACCTCGTGGCCCAGAAGCAAAAGACCATGTGGAGGTGACTGGAGCCCCATGACATCCTTCAAGTGTATCAACGCAATGACTAGAGACCTCCCGCCAGCCTCGCCTCCTTCGGGGCTCACTGCTCCCCAGGAGCACCCTGCCTGCAGCCACGCCTTAGGGGTCGCTGACCACCCACATGCCAGCAGTGTTCTCTCCCCATGGGGAATCATTTGTGCTTCAATAAGGTACATAGAAGATGATGAGCTAAATGGAGAGCAGTGAAGCT
This sequence comes from Urocitellus parryii, assembly GCF_045843805.1. Lineage (NCBI taxonomy): Eukaryota > Metazoa > Chordata > Mammalia > Rodentia > Sciuridae > Urocitellus > Urocitellus parryii. The sequence goes on along the minus strand of NC_135538.1, from coordinate 150,448,949 downwards.
ACTGTTTTAAAAAGCGACTTTTAATTTACAAATGAGTATCACCCGAGTGAAAATGCGATTTTAGTTTGAGGCACCTAACACGTGTATTTATTTCAAAATTCATATGGAAAAGCCAAGTGCACAGACACCTAAGTCCACCTTGAAAAAGAAGAAAAATAAGCAGGACCTACTGTACCAGATTTTGCATTAAAATCACGAGCTTTATTAACAAGACACTGAACTCCAGTTTAAAAAAAAAAAGATCAGAGGGTCAAAGTGTCCCCCCATGAACTTGAAGAAAAAAATCACCCTAGGAGAAAACAAAACTAGGTTCCCGCCAACCACCCGAAACACAGGAACTTAATGGAATGGGTGAAAGACCTAAATGTAAAAAATACCATGATAAAGTCTACATTAAAAAAGGCAATTTTTATAAAAGATAGAGAAAAATTTATTTTGCAAAACTCCCAAAGTAAAATATTAATGAAATGAATTACATCCAAATTAAAGAGTTCAGTTTAATTTAAAAAAAAATAGAATATACTGGACAAAGTTAATAGAAAAGTGTCGGGTGTGGATGAGTCTGTGGTTAAAGTACAAAAGCTTCCAGTGGAAAATTGTACAGTGAATTTAAGGAAAATTTGCATAAGGAAAAAAACATAAAATAAGCATATGAAGAGATAATAAAATTCATCAACAATCCGATGAGAGGAAAATAAAACAAAAAGATGTTTTACAAGCAGTATTCAGAAGTAGGAACACCAGAAACCTTACAATGCCGAGGACTGGTGGGAAGGTGGGTATCTACCCCCATGCTGCTGCTGGGGCCTGAGTAAATCATCGGCAAAGCCTTGGGGAAGTTATTTGCATACACATCTGAGCTGGGTCCACACGCACCACGGCCCAGTGAATCGACTATTAGTCCAGATCCCCAATTAAGTCCCCCTGGTGCTTTCTAGTCAGGGATGTGTGCGGGGGGTGAGACAGAGACAATGCTGATGCCCAGCCCTGGGGGAAGCATGGGAGTAACACGTGACTCGGGCACACTGTGACACCCTGGAGCGTGTGGATCCCATGAACTTGATGTACCCACAGCAATTCTGTGCACTTGGAAACAGGGCAGAGGGGAGGAAATACTAAGAAAGAAAATGGGATATACAACGCATATAAATTAAAATGCCATCACTGTAAATGTAAAGTAGGGTGCTGTGTACATTTCAGAACATGCCCACTGACCAGGGCAAGCACTTTGAATGGTCGGGCTCTTGAATAAATAGAAAGAAGGGGAGTGTGTGCCTGCCAGCACGCACGGGTGCCCACATGTGCAACCAGCAGGCCCCGGTGAAAGCAGGCACCGATGTCTGTGTGTACAGATGTGTCAAACAGGAGCCTCCCGACGTAGCACACTGTCGTTTACATGGAAGGTTCTCTTTTGATACTGACTTTTTCTTTCTTTCTTTTGGTTCTGGGGATTGAACCCAGCAGAGCATGACCACTGGGCCACATTCCCAGCGTCAAGTTGCTTAGGTCCTCACTAAGTTGCTGAGGCTGACTTTCAGCCTCTCCTCCTGCCTCAGCCTCCTGAGCCACTGGGATGACAGGCGGGGGCCACCCCATCCAGCTCCTATTTCTTATTTTTTGACGCTGATCTCTGGCCTCTACATCGGCTGTCTGACCTGCCAACGGGTTACGACTTCCACTTTAAAGCCCTGATGCAGACAATCATCGGGGGTGCTGGCGAGGTGCTGGCGCAGTCACAGGAGCGCCCCCCACTCCCCCTGGAGCCCGGAGTCCTCAAGGACACGGCAGGCACCGGCAGCAGAGCGGAGAGGAGCCGTTCTCGGGCAGCCTTCTCCAGGGGTTCCCGTCCCTGGAGTCGCAGGGGGCTGGGACTGCTCCGTCACGTGACGCTGACCTAACAGGCACTTCCGGAGGGTGAACTTTTCACCCCTGCTTCAGCCCTGCCTTGTGGGACGGAGGCCAAAACTCGGGCAGGAAACAAGATGCCAGTTGCTAAGGCACAAAGGGAGATTTTAAAACATCGAGGGACACTTTAAAGCATTCCTTAAACACACCAAAATGAGACGTAGAATCGTGAAAATAGGATCCTTCTCTTAGAATCGGAAAGTTTGCCAACAGGGTTGCAGTACGAAGGTCCTAAATGATCAAGTGGAAAGGCCCCAGGACAGGAGTGGGTCACACAGGCGCAGAGAGCAGGAAGCTGTCCGAGGAGGGGGGACGCCAGGCAGGAGATCAGAAGAGTCCACCGGCTGCTCCCAGCCCTCGGCTCAATAAACAGAAATTAAAAGAACACAAGAATGTCTCCCCCAAAGCAAGTGACTGTCAGCTTCTGGGGACAGCTCCAGGTCCTCCTTCTAGGACAAGGTCTGCCCAGAAACACATTTTGGGGACCAGTACTGCAAACATCCATTTTTAAGTGGTCTGATGGACGTGGAGACTGCTGAGCTAAACAGGACTGGACACTCCTGGGGGAAACGAGGCTGGGGACGAGCTGGTACTGGACATGGGTTCTCTCTCCACAGCTGTGCCCACGTGCAGATGTGAGGGGGCACGCGGCCCTGGGTGTCACCCCGTCTGCAGCCACCATCAGCAGAGAAGAGGAAGCAGCATTTTAAGCCCCATCCCAGCTGCCTGGAGGGCCACCATTGTGGAGGGATCCCCGAGAGCCAACCACCAGAGCCTGGGTTTGAAGGGGATCCACAGAGGATTCAGTGAGGCGCTATTTAGAACAAAACAAACCAAAAGGCTGTAAAGAACTATTTTCCATAGAATCCCCAAAGTGACCTGAAGAAGAAGGATAATCCACATATGGAAAGGACTGGCTTTGAGTCGGTAAGGTAGGAAAAGGTAGAGAAGTAAATACATGGCCATGCAGGTGAGACGGGAAGGGACTGAGGCCAGCCACAGGAAGCAGGGCAGGCGCAGAGGAGCCAGACTGGGGGTTTAATTCATTTGCCAGTTTATGGTCCTTAAGTGACAGGTGATCCCAGAGTCCACATACCACACGGGAGACACTGACCAGCCACTGTCGCAAAGTCTCTTTACCTGCACATCGGCACACTGTCCCTTTCCTGCCCATGAAGAGACAGACATCAGGATTAAGGGGCAGAACCGAGACTGGAAACTAAAGCCAGGGCTTCCTGACTTCAAATTGTCTTTTCAGGAAGCTTACTTATTCCAGAAGTAAACCTAAGTGAAAACAGATGAAGCCAAAAAAAGAAAAAACCCTCCATTTAAAAACACACTAGAAGGCTGGGGGTGCAGCCCTGTGTCCACGGAGCGCACGCCGAGAGCAGGCGAGTCCCTGGTTCTGCACTGAAAAACAGAAATGAACTAATTAATAAGAACGAACACAAAAATGGGCTCAGCTCTGGAAAAGTACCAGTGTCAGAGTCATGGTTTTGAGGTTGTCCTGTGGTTATTAAGGACAGTATCTTTGGGAAGTTGGATGAAGGTACGTGAGAACCGTGTGCGACCTGACTCATGACCTAACATCAGTTTATAGAACAATGGGAATGGACGTTTGGGAAGGTTGTATAGTAATTTCTCTTTGGATACCTGTAGGTGTGCCTGCACGTGTGTTTTGAAGGCTAGTTCTCAACTGTCTGCAGAGACCTAAGGTGATGAACAATGCTGGACGCCTTCTATCCCTTCAATTCAATAAGCTTCTCTCAGGTGTGTCTTACTGCCTGGGGCCGTGCTCTGTCTTCTTCACATTCGTTCTTTGCCCACCACCTACAGATACCAAGGAGGTACAGCTACAGTCACGTCCAAGTTGAACCCAAGAGTCAAAGCCTTCATAAGGACAATTTGGTCACAAAATGTATGCATTTATCCTACAAATTCTTAAGCTACCTTTTTTTTTCAATAAATGGGACAATTTTGAAACACCATTTATTGAGTGCCTTCTTGTCAATAAATTTACTATCACAACATTATCAAACAGAAAAATACCAATTTTACATAGAAGGAAAAATAGACTCTGAAAGACTGATTTGCCAAAGTCACACAGCTATTAAGAGGCAAAATGAGGATGGAAACTCAGATCTCTAAAGATAATACACCTCCCATGTACCTCTGCTCTGCAGATTGTATCCGCTACCCACCAAGTCTTAAAGGCAGAATATCCATTCCACGCACGTTCACACATTTTTTTAAAAAATTCTTAATATTCATTCCTGGCTCCTATTTAAAGAAAAAGTTGGTTCCTAAAGCTGAAGAAAAATCCTAGAAGAACGAAAGAAATGCAAGTGTATTCCAAGCAATGTGTGCACGCTCAAGTGGGAGACCGACCGGAGAGGAGCTGCTGCCAAGTTCGTTTTGGCCCCATTTGATACTATCTCACTGATCTGAGTCCAACTTACATTTGTTTCTCTCCATCTTTCCCTCCCCCACTTCCTCTGTATTCCAGAAGCATAGAAAAAGCATAGCAAAGAAGCTGGGTAGAGTTTCCAAGAGCACTCTGAAACACCGTCCAACACGGGAGTGGCTCTCTGGGTCCCCCCGGAGCTGCGTTCCAATCAGGAAGACTCTGAGCACCTGAAGCAGATCCTTACGGGGCCCCGCGTGACAGCGTGACAAGATCATCTCAATATTGGTTGTACAAACAAATATATTTGGGGGAGAAACAGTTAAAGAGAACTAATTAAACTTGCCTTTTCATCTGTACTGATGCACGGGACGTTGTAATTTCGTGTGATTCAACCTTCAAGCTGGATATACTTTTTAATTCAAACTTATATGTTAAGTCTGTAATTACATTTAATTCTACTTCCAGCCTTTGTTCCCCAGCACTGATTCCTATCTATTCAACTCTGGTGCCAATGAACCTCAGATTTCTTATGCTTAACATTAAGCACCATCAGAACTAAGCATGGTTTTTGAAGGTCAGCAGACTTCATCACGCTGACCTTGACTTCCCTCCACACTTGGGAGCCACTCTACACAACCGGTTATTTTATAAAAGGAACACCTCGTTTGCACTCAGTCTTGCTTTTCAAAGGGTCAGTGAAAAGGTGGGTGCTTGGTTTGTCTTTCTGTAAGTCACCCTACCACGTTCCCCACACGGTGCGATTCCATGGCACCCCCAGTTCTTTCCTTACAAACTTCCTGGTGAATCAGAGACAGACCTATATTAGTAAAATGGGAAGGAAAACACAACTTTCTAGAAAAACAGATACACAGGCTACAAAGCCTGTCGGTTGTCCTCACCAGCCAGGCCTGGCTTGGTGAACCCCACCCCACAGCGTCCTTCTCCTGCCCCAAGCTCAGGCGGTCATGCTATGAAGTTCAGTCCTCCACCTCAGAAAAGAAAGCAGAAATAAGATGGGACCGAAATAGCTGCGTCAGGCTGTGCTAACCCGGGAGAAACCACGGGAAATATTTTAGTGCCCTCTCTAACAGGTTCACACTCTGATGCAATCAAGTCAGCAGGCTATTAGGATTCAGCGAGATGTGGAATGTCACCAGAGGAGCACAGGTTGCCAGGGAGTGTGTAGAGGGGCCTGAGAGAGGAGTGTGGGCACTGACAAGTGTTCCCCAGAGCAAAAGCACCCAGGGTCTAGGAAAGTGGACAGTCTGCATCCAGGGAGGTCCTAAAAATGACTGACCACCTCGAGAGTTGGAGGATGTGCAGAAGTGGGAGCCCTGGTTGTGGCCGGGGGTAGGTAAAAGGGTACCTACTGCCACATGGGAAAACAGTCTGGCAGTTCCTCAAAGGATCCATCCAGCATAGAATTTCCCCACGACGCAAAGTTCCACACTAGGGCTACATCCAGGAGAAGCCCAACACGAGTGTCCACAGTAGCCTGTTCCAGATAGCCACCAAGTAGAAAGGACTCAGCGTGTTCAACTGATGGGTGGACAGACCAGACGTGGCACATTCCGGAACGTCTTGCTGTGAATGAAGTTATGGCGTCTAGGAATACCACAACCCCGGGACTCGGTGCTCTCTGAAGGCAGCCAGAGGCCAAGGGCCACGGTCTGTGATTCCACGTGGCTGAAATCTGCAGAACAGGCACATTGTCAAGTGCAGAAGGCAGACTAGGAGTTGTGGGGGCAGGGATGGGGTGAGTACTAAAGGCGCGGGGTTCTCTCTGGAGGAAGACCAGGTTCTGGAATTCGATCGTGGTGACAGCTGTGCCATTCTGTGAATGTGCCGAAGAACACGGAACAGCAAACTTTAAAATGCCACATGGCAAGGCCTAAGAATCATCTCTCGATTTTGAAAAGGGAGAAAAAGGAAATAAGAGGAAGCAAGACCAACAACTCAGGGGTCAGGAAGAGGGAAAGCAGAAGAGGGAAGGGGGAGGGGGAGGAGGGCGGCCTGTTGGGTGAGGGGGTGGTGCCGCCCAGAGCCCAGAGGGCAGCCAGTGGCCAGTCCTGCATCAGGCAAAGGCATTGCCAGGGCAGGGCAGGGCTGGGCGCAGACAGGGTGAGGGAGTCTGCCACAGCTTCTGCCCTGAGTGGAGGGAGGGAAGTCCAAGGTCAATCGTGGAGCTAGAACCCCCTCTGCTAAGAACAGAGTGAGAGAGGGCATCTGACTGGTAAATAGGCCAGGTCCTGGAGTTTCTCACACCCGCCCTGTAAGCACATCTCCATATCAGACTCTGCAGAACAATTCTCCTAGGCACAAATGAAAGGGGGCATCTTAGAAGAGATTTTCTCCTCTGCTCGGCCTCTGGAATCCCTGGTCTGAGTGGACCCCAGCTTATTTCCCGATGCTTCTTATGGCAGGCAATATGTGCATCCTTTTCAGGGCTTCCTGTTCAGTTTTTCCATCGCTTCAGTCCTGCGGTGGGATGCGTCTGAGTTTGTTTTCTTGCATTTTGTGATACATTTTAACAACTGGATACTGCAGACATAAAAAAATGGATGTGATTATTCTTAGTAGGAAGCCTTTCGAAACCCTCAGGCAAAACAAACCCCCCCCCTCCTCCATTCCATCTTCTCTTTCTCTACCGGCATTTTATAATGACTTCTTCAACATGAAGAAACCAGAATTCTGGGCGGGGGGTGTAGCTCCAAGGTAGAGCACCTGCTAGCACAAATATGCAAGGCCCTGGGTTTGATCTCTCGCAGGGGCGGAAAAAAAAAAGATCAGAATTCTAATTGGTATCTTTTAGATCTCAAGACAGGTTCATAACTTTTGTTCTCCATGCTGAAAAACTAGTAATTCATGTGTCAATAAATAATGTTCACTTTTGCCTGTAGCTTTTGAGGTTGACACAGTCTGAACTGGAAGATCTTGTCAGAAATGTCCCCATCAAGACGGGGATTTCCTCAGGTGGTAATGGAAGTACTCCAGGTGGTTCACCTACGGAAAAGTCGGTGCCGACTCGAGCTGCGAGTGTGGTAGGAGTCACAGGTTCCCTTCCTGCAGACAGGGGCCCCCGACCCCACGTTCTTCCCACCTGAGTTACCTGCAGCCGATCCATCTGCGCAGGTGACATGGAAAAGTCCCTTACACAATTCAGAGGTGTTAAATAATTTTTATTGGATTGTCGTGATTGTTCCATTTCTAGTTATTGTTGATCTCTTAGCGTGCCTAGGAACAAATTAAATTTTGCTGTGTTTGTAAAGGAAACGTCCTAGTTCTACCTGTGTGTACAGACAGAAGGCCTTGGTATTGTCTCCCGTGGCTAAGGGGGGAGGACGCTACACCAAGGCTTCCAAAAATATTGAAGTCCCTGTTCCTAGACATAAGTATATACTAGCTAGCATTTTCTGAAAGCTTCCTATTGAGCAGGTACTTTTTCACATACATCCTCATTTTTTATGACATTTTACAGATGAAGAGAACGGATTGCCTAGGAACCAACAGAGCAGGACTCGTACCCAGCAGGTCTGACTCTAAGATCCAAGTTCTTATCACTGCACATGCCTCCTGTACTCTATAGAAGTCCCAAATCCTAGAGGCATGAGGAACGTCAGACTGCTCACCCCACTGTGTTGCTAGTGCTTTCCTAAATAGGTAAATGTGTCCAAAATTCAAAATACCTAGTCCAGGGATACAAGAGGAAGAGGCTGAATCAAGGGGAGGCAGCTTCCATTTTAGGAGAAATGCCGATTAGTGAGCTAGGTGACCGCCATGTGCTGATGGGTCTGGACTCCACAGAACCAAACAGGAACAGCCACCCTCCATGTGACCTTCACCTCTTCCATTGTTAGTGCGTTTCCTGCCCTCGTCATTCACAGCCCACCCGGGCTCTGATCAAACCTCCTCCTTCTCTCTCTCATGGCCAATCAACCTCTTCTTTCACTTTTTACCATTAATTCAGCTCTGTCCTGGACAATTAGCATTTATTAGGATAAGAGATGATTCCATTTGTTCTTTTATAGCCTTTAAGAAGGAAGCAGATATATCTATTGAATATATAGATATTTGTGTGTACATGTACACACAAACACACACACACACACACAAACACTATGCAAATGTCATGTACAGTGTGTCCCAAGCTCCACTGGGAACCCTTCAGGGACAGGACACAGTCTGCAGAGCCCCGAGCAGGTGGCAGGATGCTGTCTGTTGGGAGGGGCTGTGTTGCCCAACTCCTTGCAAACATGGGAACGTGCTGAGGTTCAGCGCATGAACGTGAAGCGCAAAGCCTCCAGTCACTCTTCGCCCCGTGTGTTTCTGCCGAAGCCAACGTGTCCACCTTGGATCCTGATTCTTGCATCTCGTTTCCTTTGTATTTCGTCTGGATAATACCATCTTTGTTCCACCGTTTTTCCTGGAGAGTCAAAAGGTGCGCCTCGCCTCTCACCGAGGAGTGGAGAACCCTGGGATGTGTGGGTGTTGGGACTGGTTTGGGGGCTCGGAGAAGCAACTTGAAGGGTCAGTGCACGGTGTCAGTGTCCAATCACGGCCTTGCTGCATCTCCATCAGCAGAGTAGGACCCCTCCCCAGGGCAGCTGCCCCTCACCATCCCTCTGGTGATAAGTGACAGACGTCATAAGTGATACGTATGTGATCGACGTCATCACGGGCGCAATAGTCACACGTAGAGTAAAAGCAACATAACATTCACCCCGAGCCAGGATCCCTCGTAAGCACCTTTAGTGGTGTGAGTGGCGCGGTCCTCATAGTCCCCACGTGAGGGGCCCTTTTAGTGATGTGCGTGTTACAGATGAAGACAGAGGCAGGAAGGGCGATTCACTTGCTCCGTCACCTGCTGGTAGGTGGGAAAGGCAGACTGGAGCCACTCCCTCTCCCACTGATCAAAAATGACGAGCCACAGACAGGACACCTGTGACAATGACCCTAAGTCAGTCCAAGGTCCTGGTGGCCTTCTCCGTCACAAATGAGTGAATCTGGGTGGGTACACGAGTCACACCAGGAGTCAGGAAAGTCCTGATGTACAAAACTGTATCTTTTCCTGTCCAACAATTTCACAGAACATCCAGACCTCGGAGTCTGATTTGAGGACGACACCCCGGTAAGTCTCCCATCAAATAAAACGAGAGAGAATCCGGGTGCTTATGCCTTTTAACTTTGTACCATAAAATAAAAACAAAAAGCTAAGCATTTCCATCCTAGTCATTTTTTTACTTTTTATTTCAAAAGAATTTCAAACTTGCAGAAATGCTGCATGAGTGGTGTGTCAGCTTTTTGTCATTGTGAGACTAAAACACCTTGTCAGGGCCACTCTGGGAGGAAAGATCTGTTGTGGTTTCAGTCCATGGTTAGTCACTCACTCCCGAAGAGTGACATTCCGTCAGGCTGCCGAGATGCCCCTTTGCCCCTCGTGGGTGATGTGACCTGGGACCACTGGCAGGAGGTCATGCCTTCCAGGTCACTCTAGGAAAACTGCTGTGCTTCTCAATGGCCCCTCCTCCGGCTTCTGTCACTGGTAGCACCGGAGGTCCCCTCCCCAGGGGCATTGCCACGGTGCCTGCCCAGTGGTGATCCTTCTAGTGGATGGCATTCTGTCCCAAGGAAGCACTTACTTATTTACCCCAGTGTGGACTCCTGGAGTCCTCCTCTATTTGGGGGACACAGTCTCTATAATCTCAAGGCTCAGATGGCCCCGAGTTGGACAAGAGATTAGCAGGACCCCTCAGGCTGGCGGCTGGGTGCTCTGGGCATCCCCCCGTCTGTTGAGTACTTCTGTATTTTCTGACACAATTAGACACTGGAGTCCTCTCACACCTTATCTGTCCAACTCTCAAAGACCTTTCTCAAAGACCTGCAGATCCCTTTAGCAAAGATGGGCATTTAGGAGAAGGCGGTCCATTTGCTCCTGTCTCCTGAGAGTCACTCATTGGCCTGTTGGTTGAGTGGGATTTGAAAATGCGTGTGGAGGATGTGCACGGATCCAGTCAAACGTCTAATTATACTTGAGCATTTATTTCAATGCACATGTTTTCCCCAATCCTGAAATCCACGTACATTCACACTGATCCTCTAACTCCCACCCACAGCACAAGGGTCAGCCCCACTCGCCTCTCTTAGTCTCTCTAACTTGCCTCTCATGATGGGAAGGGTGCAGCCCCCAGTACCTTTGACGTGTTGGCTTCTTGGCCTCCCTGGGCCTCCTTGCCCAGATCTGCCTAATGGCTTTCTCACTAAGTTATTAAGGCAGAAAGGAAGGCAGAAAGGAGGGAAATGGAGGGAAGAAGCAAGCAAGGCAGGCGGCCTGTCCCAGCGTCTCCAGATCTGTCCGTCGGTTCATGATGCAAACACCATCCAGGCCGCCAGCCACACACATCAGTAGTGAGCCGTCTTCTGACACCCTGCCATCATCGATGGGTGAAGAAACACAACTGCTCACACACTAGGATTTTGATGTATGAAAGAATGTTACAGGAATATGAATTTTAAGCACCAGGTGTGAGTTGCAAAAATGATAAACCCAGGTACATCCTCACTGAGCAAATAATGGGGAAAGTGGGGTCACAAAAGGAGACAGGCCCTGAAACAGTCAGTAGCAAAAGAGTCCCGCTTCTGAGTTCATGACCCTCTCCATCACGGTGCCACGTCACCTTCGAAAATGCTTCCCCAGGAACTAACATACAACTTGAAAATGTGTCCACTGAGAAATATGCAATGCCACCAAGTCCCCAGAGAAAAACGTCCAAGGACAAGTGTCGCAGCCTACCTTGAGCAATCAGAAGAGGACCGCCTTGCAGGAGGATGTGTAAAGAGACACTCGGATGCTTAACCCTGAAGATGGTTCCCATATGCCACCAACACGTCCTGACTTTGGTATTCAGCGATTTCCCCAGTCGCCATAGTTAGCATCACAGGGGAAACAGAGAGAAAGGAGAACTGGGACAAGCAGGAAGCCCACCTTGGCTATGGGGAGGTTGGAGACAGTGTGGCGGCTGCGTCCACGTGAGCACCACGCGGCAGCCACACTGGATCCCTCCATGGACAGAGAGCACCTGCTAGGAACGGGGCTGAACCAACTTTTTGCAACATGGTCTCTGCTCCAGCATCAAGCTGACCTCAGTGGGCAGGTCATTCAGATTCCCAGTGCAAGAGAAATTAAATCCCTGTCCCAGTGAAGACAGCCGGGTGAGGAGGGGAGGCTTTGTCATGGTGCACAGTGAATTGTCATCCTGATCCCCAATTCTGAGATGAGTGGCGTTGGCGGGACCTTTAACTCTTCCAAACCTCCACTCCTTATCCATCCAACAGAGACCATGGCACCTGGTGTCAGAGCCGGTGTGCGAATCAAGTGAGAAAGCATAAATGGCACTTCACGTGCTGATGGTCCTCCGCATAATAAATGGCAGCTCCCAGTCGCCACCACCCTCCCCATCCCACCGCCATCGCCATCACCGCAGTCGTCACTAGCGCCTCCAGCGCTCACTTGCAGGGTGCATCGTGGGAGGCGAAGGCTGTGTGAGATGGACGATGGTCGTTGTTCTAGACTGAACGTCTGTGACCCTCCGGGATCCACGTGTTGAAATCCTAACCTGGGGGGCTCCTGTCTGGAGGTGGGGCCTTGGAGACAGGATTATGTCATCAGGGTGGGGTGCTCAGAGATAGCAGTGGTGTTCTTCAAAAGGGACACGGAGGAGCTGTCCTGTGCAGTCTTCACCAGGTAACAACACAAGGAAGTCAGCAGGCTGAAGCCAGAAGGGGGTCCCCCCAGAACTGGGCCCTGCTGCCACCCTGATCCTGACTTTCAGCCTCCGGGACAGTCAGCCATGAACCTGTGCCGTGAAGCTAAATACCCGAGGGGACTTTATTATAGCTCCCCAGCTGACAAGCCAGACATAGATAAAACAGAACTTCCATGTGCAACAGGATGTGTAGGCAAATCCTGGACCCCGTCATTGGTGTCTGGATTTGACCTCACACTCTCCTTCCAGATGACCCCAGTTCTAGCCCTCCATCCCCAGAGGCCGCAGGAGGTCAGTTTACCCAACAGCAAGGGTATGTATGAGAGACAGAATCCATCACCCAAGATAAGATCCTCTGGTCCTCTGCCACAAAGCGGGTAGTTAAGGATGAAATTTCAGAATAGAATTACAAATTAATAAATGAGCTAATATTATAGAGAGGGAAATGGCAAGACTCTTAAGAGATCTAAAACAGATCACAGACATAAACAGTCTTCAGGCAGGCCAAAAATGGTGGATGTCTCTTCATAAAGCATGACTCCTGGCCGATGGGCTGTGTTTTATTATTTAAAGGTTGGCTTTTTTTTTTTTTTTAACACTTTCTCTCCCCTCCCCTCCAGAAAATAAGTAAGTGGGGGGTTGGGGTGAGAGATTCAGTGGAATACCAGGTGCACGGTGGCTTTCTCTCTAGTTGAAAAACAAAACAAAACACTATTGTTGCTCAGGGCTTCAGTCTGGCCTGTCAAGCAGGAATTAAAATCTCTTCAAAAGGAAGCTTTGCATGGTTCATGTGTCATGTGGACATGAGCTGGATCGGCTTACAGAGGGGCCACAGATAAGGCACCCAACAGAGGCCAGAAGGAAACCGCCTCCGAAAAATCTGATTTTTTTTCCTCATCTACCCCCTGCCCCTCCCCATGTCTTCTTTATAAGAACTGGTACGATCCTTGACTCGAAGAAAGAACCACCTCTGTCTTTCCCTTTGTTCAAAGCAGCACTGGATTCTTGAAATTAACCCTTCAGGAAAAAATCCCCACCTCCCATTTCTAAAGATCTCTGTTTGTCTCGAAAAATCATGAAACAAACAAACAAAAGACATCATTTTATTCTTCTATGGGCCCTTGGGTGTTATGGAGTCCAAAGGTACAAATCCTGTTCAGCAAGGACTGTTGGGTTGGTCTTTAAAGAATGCATCAAGTATTAGCTGGAAATTGGTTGTAAACGCAGCCACTTCAGGCTCCATGGAAAGGAATTGCAGAGGCTGGGGTGGAAAATTGCAGGGAGCCAAAAAGAAAATTGAGGAGGAGAAAATGATGACTGATGGCTTTGGTGCTATTATCTCTGAGAAGACGAAGGACATCAGGGCTTTGGGGGAAATGGCATGGGTGACCTTGAGAACAGGCGGAGACTGAGAAGCCGCCTGGGTGTGGCTTCCCCAGGGTGGGTGTCCACTCCCACAGGGATGACACAGACGGTTCCCATGAGCAGCTCGGATTTCCCTTTTGCACATGGAGCCGAAAGCTGCATCTCCAAAAGGAACCAGTGTCACGCCCTCCCTGTGATGTGTGGCCTCTTCAGGAGCTGTGGACTAAAACTCACGATGGTCCCGGCACGACCTTGGGACCTGAGAGCCTGGAAGTGAAGACCCAACTCTGTCCACCGTGACCCTTCCATGGCTTTCCTCTGTCACTCCGTACAGAACAGGGAGTCCCCAGCCAGCCAGGGCACCCCACCTAAGCTTCCTGAAGTTCTACTCAAATGAGACCTGGGAGCAGATCCTGGACCCTGTGCCTGCAAGGAGGGCAGATCCCCACCCTACAGCTTGCTGCAAGATGTACTCGCCGACACATTGCCTCGGATGAATTGGTTAATCTCGGGATGCTTTCATTAACCTCAAAAATCACTGTGATTCCAAGGAGCTTTGGTTTACACAGGTCATACTAAGGAATATCTACCATGTGACAAGCTGGCACTGAGAAATGTTTAATATGTATTATTCCTTAAAATTACTTACAAATCCAGGGCTAAGGTTGTGGCTCAGCGGTAGAGCATTTGCCGTGCATGTGTGAGACACTGGGTTCCATTCTCAGCACCACATATAAATAATTGAATAAAACAAAGGCCTATCAACAACTAAAAAAAAATTTTAAAAATAAATAATTTACAACCCATTACTGTTAGCATAATTGATATATTTTTATGAACCATTAGATTTTTCCAAAATGATTAGTGGCAAGAGTAGTACTGCTGCATGCTGGTGGGGCATGTTTAATGTTGGTCTTCACAGGAGACAGCTGGAGTCGCCTACCTGCGGCAGTAATCACATCATTGGCAAATGGAGAAATCACAAAATAGCCTTTGCAGGTAATTGTGGATGTCCTCTGTCTGATCACCAACACCCAACCACATGGTAGTTTCCACGGGCATCTCAACAACTCTCAGTGAGCCTCCCAGTCTGCTCTATGCACACCCATCCATCCATCTAGCACTTCGCATGGATCCCTTGTCCACACCAGACTCCGCATCATGACAGATCATTAATGAAACGTGGATTCCCTGGTCTGTACAGAGGCCCCAGATGCACAGGGAACCCTTCACTGTGATCTTGGGGAGAGAGTGATAAGAAAGGCAAACACCATCCCATCATTATCATGAAAAGGTTTGACTGTGAAGACCACCGGGAAGGTCAGAGAGACCAGCCTTCTGCAAACCACTTCAAGAACTACCAATAGCTCACGCAGCTGCCCAAAAACAGGGTCTGAGAATGTGCAGGAGTTTTCTGGGTCAGAAGGGGTTCTTGGGCCAAAGGACTGGAAGGTGAAACGTGCCCCAGGCTGGCTTCCTTCTAAACAGGCTGATCTCCAGGGCTTCCAGGCCTTCTGCTCAAGGCAGAAGAAACTCGCTGGATTTGATGACGCCCTGCATTCATGTGAGCTTCAGCAACCACCACCCTGAAGAGCCCAAAGCTGAACCCTTACAGGTCTCAGGACAGTAAGCCAGAGCCCTTGACTATTGGCATTTCACCTCTCTGCTAAATTCTGAGGTTAGGGACCCTGCCACTCACCTAGGGCACCCCAACTGCTGTTGGAGAAGTCTAGTTTCTGGTCTAGACCATTCTCCTCCATCTTCAACGCTAACTCCTACAGCAGGTTCCTGACTTCTCCTGCTCACTTCTGTGTCCCAGTGCCTACCAGCAGGAAAGGAAAGCTCTTTAGAAAATTGGATGAACCAGTGTAGATCTGAACACTGTCAACAGGCTCCTGGTAAATGCCACCACCTAGATGCACACTGAGAAACGGCAAACCCAGCCCTCGACCTCCAGGGTACAGTGACGTTGGAACAGAGAGGGAAGAAGAGACGAACCATCTATCGGTAAGCCAGCTTGGCTTTAACTGGAACTACTTAATCCACGGCTGTGTTTGTAGTGAGGCCCTCGTGCCCTTTAGAAACTCGGATTTGATTTCAAATTCAACCCCTAACTATTTTTAATTCAATGAGATGCAGAAAGTCACTAAAGAACAAAATCCTGCTGCAAATAGGCTGTTGTTGCAATGCAACCTGATCCTCTACTTAAGGAGAAAAATAAATGATCCTTTAAAGATCAAACTTCTGTCAAAGTTGGGCAAGAAACCACACTTTGACTAAAATACTCCCTTCTCTCAAGTGTGTGTGTGTGTGTGTGTGGTTGTGGGCATATTGCGTGTGTAGTCATGTATGTAGTCGTTTGCAATTTGTGTGTGTGTGTGTGTGTGGTTGTGTGTGTGTGTGTGTAACTGTGTGTAGTTGTGTGCACATGTAGCTGATGCTGCACCAGTTCTCACGCTCCCTGTTGGCTGCAGAAGCCTTCCCCTGATCCTTCGCTCGCAGCAGCAGAGTGGGGTAGGTGTGGAGAGGAGGAGCAGAAGGCTGGCCTCACGAGTAGCCTTGTATTTCAGAAGTTTTGATCGTTTGGATTATGTAGGTTATTTTTTTTTTTTTATAGTCCTACTTGGGGAGGAAGTCTGCCTCCTCGGTGGGCAGAAGTGGCTGTTTGTGCAACAGAATTGATTATCTGCTCAGGATGGCTTAGGCTGCAAGACTATAAAAAATTGCAGGTGGCTTTGGTTACAAGGGAGCCATCAGTCTTCCTGAACTATTGACACGTTTTTATGTACTGTAGTCTCAAATCACTCACTGAGGTTACTTATTCATCCATGAAATCTAAAATTTGGAGTCCTACCCAAGGGAAAAGGAGGATTTAACCTGAAAAGTCCACTCTCCTCCGTCTCACAAGAGCATTGTGTTTTACCGCTGGATGGAAGGAAAGGCCCAGGCCCTGTGAGCGGCCACCCCAGAGTATCGCCCGTGTCCAGACACACACCTTGGTTCCCATGATAACTGAGAGCCACGAATCCCAGGGATTGGGGGAAGCCACTGAAACTCTTTTCACAGCTTTGACTTACGATGGGCCATGAACTAAGAAAAACTACAGTGAATATTTATTTTTCTTCAACAGCATCCTTGTAACCAGACAAACTGCAGATAAAATCAATTCCAGTCTGGTCCCAGAGGCTTAAAAGTTATTAAGCACATGCTAACACTGCTGCCTGAGAAGTCGTGGTTGAATCATGACACAAAATGCCGAGAGTGCACAGCTCCTTCCAGAAACAGAGGGAGACGCTGCCGCCGGGCCCTGTGATTCCCCAGCACAGGGCGGACCTCCAGGAGAGGCCGGCTAATGGCCGTAGGGTCAGTGGTTTTAAGCTCAGGATGCTGGATTGAGATGAGGCAGCAAACTGTCTTTATCAGCCTGTTTTCCCAGTATAAAGATTCTCTATCTGGATCTAACTTCGTGGATGTTGTTACACCTCATTCCACGGTCCCCCTCTTAAGTCTCAAGGGCTCTGCAAGCCCGTGTTCCATCCACGTTCCAACCAGGCCGTTCCGCCCTAGGACCCCGAAACCTTCGACCCCTCCAGTCATCTGAGGAAGAGCTTCCTTTCCTTCCCTCCCTTCCTAGCCGGATTTTTGGGTATTTTAATTCATGGGAACATCATTCAAGCAAAACCTTAGTCAAGCGGATATCGGGACAAGATGTGATGATATCAGCTGTCAAAAGAAATGAGCAGTTACCACGGGGAACAGAAGAACCCATCAATAATACTGCGGTCTCTGTTGCTGTTGATTTTCTTTTTCTTGGTTATCATTGTCTTGAAGCATGCAGTGTGTGCATTTGACCGTCACTCTACGGTGTCATCAGGGGTGAGATATACTGAAACCCTCAAAGCATTTCATTTGTAAAAGAGAAAGAGGAAGAACAGAGGCAGATCCAGGATCTTGGTGAACTACGTGAATCTCAGTCAGCTTTACTCCCCTACCTGGCTCCACCCAGGGCAGTGGCTTCATTTCCTGACCAGTGGACAGTCGTACGATATAGGGGACAGTAACTGACCAGGACAGTAACTGTCCTCTCCTCCTCCTTAAGATGAGCACTGACCACTTCAACTCTGCCAGAGAGCGCGTTTGAGCACACTCTCTCTCTCCTTTCTGGAAGCATAATCCATATGAAGATTCTCCATTCATTATGAACCATCACAAAACTTAGTTCTGCTCACATGAAAGCAGAATCACCATTCCCCCAGTTTTCCCAACCAAAATCACCCCTCCCTCCTTGTTCTGCAATCAGTTGGTCACCAAACCCCTTAATCTCGATTCTAATCTCTTAAATTGCTCTCACATCCCCCTTTTCTCTTCATCCCCATTTTCCAGAATATTCATTTCATTGTCAGGAGATAAATTAATACAGATACAGTTTATTCAATAAATAAAATTACAGAGAAGTCACCATGGAGCACTGAATCATAGAGTTGAGCATCACCTTCGTCAAGATTACAAGCACTCGTGTAAGTGAAATCTGTAAACGGAGCGCCAATGTACAGCCTGGCACGGAGGTGTTTTCTTATGGCGATTGAAAACCTTCCCACCAGCCTGATCAAGAGCCTCTGAGAAACAAAGGCCCCAGGTGGCAGCCAGGGTGAGGCTGGTGTCATCTGAAATGACTGGAACACAGCATCCAGGCCTGAGAACACGTAGGGTTAGACCTCTTTCCAAAAGTCCTTCGGCTTCTACTTGAATATCGTGGAGCAGAGCAGATCCGACCCACCTTCCCCCAGAGGACTGGAGTAACCAGGAGAGGGCAGGTGGTTGGAGGAAGAGCCTGCCAAGGTTCTGTGACGGGTGGGGACTGCAGAGAAGTGACACCTGACCCCTCCCTAACCCACGGCGGACTCCACTGCAGACAGGGCACTTTGAAAACCGCCAGACACCTGGGATTCTATGGTCAGAGCCGTATTTCACATGTCAACAGCAGGGCCGCAGACTCTCAGAAGGAACGTGGTAGCCGGGGAGACCCAAAGGGGGCCTGTGTGGGCAGAAGGGAAGCCCCTGCAGACAGAAGGGTGTCATACAGAGTGCAGTGACAGCCTGTGGGCAGAGGGGTCCTGGCCACCTGTCCTGGCCACAGAGAGTCCACCTCCAGAATTTCTAAACAACTCAACCAACTCAATGATTAAAAAAAAAAAAAGTAATCCAATTTAGAAATGGGAAAATGATCTGGAATTGACACATCTCAAAAGAAGAACTACAAATGGCCAAGCTAGGACAAAATGCTCAATGTCGTTACCAAATTCGACAAGAAACCATCTCACTGGGGTCAGAACGGCCACCATCAAAGAAAGAAAGAAGAAAGGGAAAAAATAATAACAAATGCTGGTGAGGATGTGGGAAAAGGGAACCCTACTCTCTGTTGGCGGGATTCTAAATTAAATAAACTGCCACTAGGGAAAACAGTTTCCTTAAGAAACTAAAACAGAGTACCACCAGCAATGCAGCTCCCCACCCCGAGGATGTATGTGAGAGAAAAGGAGACACATTCCACCCTGCTTCTCCTGCAGCATTGTCCCCACAGCTAAAACGTGGGATCCGCTTAGGGCCCCCCGTCAACAGGTGGAAGACGCGAATGTGAAAGATAACCAGGATGAGTGTCATTCAGCCATGCAGCAGGGAGAACTCCTGCCGGGTTCTGCAGAACAAGCAGAACTGGAAGACATCATGCACAGCGAGGGAGGCCACCAGGGCAGGTGCCACACGTTCCCTCTCAGGTGTGGAGACTAGATCATCAACCCGACACGGTGAAGCAGAGAGTGCGAGGGACGGTGCGGCTGGGGCGGGGACTGGCGGGTTAGGCGAGGAGGGCCGATGGCTGGGTGTCACCAGCTCCTGCTCCGCGTGTGGGTGGGGCCATCACACTGAACCCCGTTAACATGGCGCCTATTTTAAAAGACAGTTCTCTGTACAACTTTTCTAGGGAGAACTTTCACGTAGATGTGGAAATAGAGATTAAAGATCTGAAGACTGAAGGGGATCTCTAGGTCTCCACTGATCTGTCCTGTTCAGTATTTGCGTCAGTCACCTGAATGGCCACTCATGGTAAATAAATACAGAAAATAGGAAATTCTAAATGCTCAGTGATATTTAAGGATCAAAAATGTGCTCCCGTGCACCATGAAAACAAAATGATTCTCCATACCAAAAAAAACCCTTATGATTTAGAGCTGTATTTGTCTAGGCCGGCCCTTTAATACCCTGCATTCCCACCCCATCATTTCCAAACTGTCAAAACCTTTCCTTCCTTGAAGCCCCTTTGTAATTCCTCCAGCTACCCCTGACCTACCATCTATTACACGCCTCCTGCTCCCATTATGGCCAGGCGCTGTGTTAGTTTCTAGGGCAGAAAGATAGATTACATTCCTTGCCTTCTAAGTGTAGAGGTTTCCTGGTTCTCTCCCAATTGTACCCAGCTGAGTGTAGGCACCTTCTGTCCTACAGTGCCCATGACCTTCAGCTGCTCTCATGTGTCACCTCAGCAACCAGAGTCTCCCTGAGACAGACACTGGAGTCCTCCAGCCAGGACACAGCCCGCAGGTCTCACCCCATCGCAGATCCAGAGATCCACCATGCAGGGAGGGGGGAACCAACTGTCGCGATGGAGTTCAGTCGACGACAAAGACAACAGGCACCTTTAAGATTTCAAAAGTGAACTCGAGAACTCTTGGGTGGGTGGGCCTTGGCTGGTGATGGACAGTGCATTAGCTAATAGAAAGCTGGGTGGAGTGCAAAGGTCTTCCCGAGGTTGCATGCTGTTCTTGGTGGGGAAGAGAGAATCATCATGCACAAGGCCCGCTGCCCAGCCAAACACCCACGGAAACTAGGTGGCCCGCACAGCTTGCAAAGGGTCTCAGAAACCTCCCCACCCAGCCTGAGAGCAACTGTGCACCCATGTCCACAGCCCAGGAGAAGGCTCTCTGCCGCAGTGCCTCTGAGCCAACCCTTGACCCCTCTCCATTGATTTCCAATTCTCCTGCTCTAACCCTGACCCTCGCCCTGAGTCCTTCCTACTCATCTCTCCCGACACCTCTGCTCCTTGGGGGCTGCCTTCCAGGTGCTGCTTCGTCTGGACCCCTCTTCCGACCTCCCCACTCTCTCAGGTCCCTCCCCTAAACAGGCCCACGTGCTGGCCCACAACCTTGAAGGTGATCCTGAAGTCCCCTCTCACGGCGCGTCCCTCCTGTTTCTTCCTGACATGGCATCCGTCTAGATCCAGGGAGTGGTCAAAACCATAGTCGGCTCTTAGTGCTGTCTGCAAAGAGCTGTTCCTTTGGTATATTCCCCTTTTCTCTCCCAAAGCGTCCGTGGTGACTCTCCTGCCATCTTATGAAATCAACCTCGCAGGAGGGTCACACTGAGCCAGCAAGGCACTGCCATCTCAAAGGTGGCACCTCGGGCAGCACGGGGAGTCGGGAGCTGTCCATCAGGGGTCCCTCATACACCCCCAAGGACTCAGCCATCACCAGGAGAGAAGAAGGCTCAATGATCCCAGGGTCAGAAAATCAAGGGCAAATGCGGTCAAGTTGCGATCGTGTGAATGAGAAAAGTATTCACTAGGCATTAGGGGCCCAGCTCAGTGGTAGAATACACGCTTAGCACATGCAAAGCCCTGGGCTCCATCCCCAGCACCAAAAAGGAAACAATATTTACCGAATCCAGTATGAAAATAGCCACAATCAATCAATCATCAATTCAAAGAATAGCAAACCACGACATATTTCTAAATAATTCTTCCAGAGCAGTAGTTTCAATTAAAACTACAGAGTATTTTAAGATAGTCTGTGAAAGGACTCCTTGCGTTTTCCACCAGTCATGTCGACGTGCTACAAAAGGAAGAGCACTCTGGTTTAGCCGACGATGAAATCCCAACCTTGCTTACACTCCAGGGCAGGTACAGTAAGACTAAGCCATGCACAAGCAATGTCTCATGGTCCGCCTCAATAAGAAAGCATTTTCTTACACGCAAAAGTCTCTCTCAAAAGTCCTCATTGGTAATCCCTGAGGCATACACACACTCTTAGTTAAAAAAGAAGGTCTTTTCTTTCTTTCTTTTTTTATTTATTTTTATTTTTAAAATTTATTCTACTTTGTCATATATGACAGCAGAATGTATTTCCATTCATGTTACACATATAGTGCACAATTTTTCACAACTCTGATTGGACACAAGGTAGAGTCATACCATTCATGTCTAAAAAGAAGGTCTTTTCAACCAGAGCAACTTCCGTTTTTCTTGAGTGCTTAGTACTCCATGCCAGGTCTTATTGGAAGCACTTCGGGTCCTTGATGCATCAAAGCCACACAGACAGTCCTAGGAGACAGATTGCCTCATCCCCACACAACAGATGAGCGGAGCAGAACACAGACATCAAGTCAAGTTGGCCCTGGGACACAGCTGGTGAACCACAGAGCAGGCACCCACTCCCCGGCACTGCAGCCCCACGTGTTCTGTGGGACCCCAGAGATGGTGTCGACCTGGTTGCATCATCAGGGCTCCAGGCACCACACTGGGGGACAGACCTACGCCCACCTCCAGGAGCCACGCCCAGGAGCTCACCAAGGAAGCGGCTCCCCTGGTGAGGTCAGTCCAGGACTCACAGTTCCAGGGAAGTCTGCAGCTCTGCCCACTGTCCACCCTGTGGCTCCAGACCCCTCTGGGACAGGAGAGACGCCCATCGGGTTCTCAAGCTCCAGGGTGGGTCTGGAAGCACTGGGGCTGCCTCATAGGAAGGCACGGCTCCTGTTCTTCAGAGACCCGAGGAACAGCCTCTGTCCTGTCCTCTCCGTTTCTGAGGCACACGAGTGCCAACGGTTTCAGTGCAGGCTCCGGGGAGTTGGCCGACTTCTCGACCTGGTGAGAGTCCCATCTTAGGTCCGTGTGGGACAATCCTTCTGGCCACACAACTGTGGGTTGTGTACTTACCTGCAGGTCTGTTCTATTTTACCTCTTTTTTTTTTTTTTTGAAAAAATATACTAAGTCAAGTCCCAATACTCTACGCCAAAACATTGTTATACTCTGTCTTCAACTGAAAGCATCTGAGACAGAAAACTTCATCAAGTAGCAGATTTGGATGTCTTAATAATTAAGTATATTAGCTGAGCACAGTGACCCAGGCCTGTGATCCCAGGGGCTCTGGGAGGCTGAGGCAGGAGGATCGTGATTTCAAAGCCAGCCTTGGCAACTCAGCAAGGCTCTAAGCAACTCAGCGAGACCCTGTCTCAAAATAAAATAGAAACCAAAAGGGCTGACGATGTGGTTCAGTGGTTAAGCTCCCCTGGGTTCAATCTCTGGGACGAAAAACAATAATAAGAATAATTAAGTATTAATAATAATTAATAATTCACTGAGCTCACACACAAACAAGGTTCAGGTCTTCAGAGTGCCTCAAAACAGTCAATCTCTAGCCTCCCTCAACTCACGCCGCCCAAGATCCAGCGGACCTAGCTACCTGCCGTTCCCCGAACCTGGGATGCCCTTCCTCTAAGTCACGCAACAGATGATGACTTGGTCAGGAACCAGAGTTGAACAAAGAGATGCAGCCTCTGCCTGATCAGAGAGCCGGTCTCCTTCAAATCATCATGCAATTGATGCACCCTGCAGCTGTGCTGGGGGCAAAGGGCCTGAAGAATGAACACAGGGGTGGAAGCAACTGACCTAGAGAAGTCAGGCTTCTCCCAGGGAATGTCTACTGCATCAAACCAGCTAAGAGAGGTGGGTGGTGTTTTCCAGGCAGAAGGCTTCTGGCTAACGGGAGGCAGTCCGTAGGAGGAGGCAAACGTGAATGAGGATGTGCAAAGGCCCTGGGGTGATGAATATAGGGGCCAAAAGAAGATAATAACCTTCTCTGCTTTCAAAATCCCTCCTCTTCCTACTACTCAAATGTAGCTTCTCCTGTGGGGCTGTTCTCTCCTCTCCATTGGCACCGTAAACTGACACCCCTCGTTCCACTACGGTACTCTTCCACCCTTCTGCTAGCACTTAGCTCACTGTATTGCAATTATCTGTTTATACATCTGTCTCCCCCAGTAGACTGAGGCTCCATGGCGGACAAAAGCAAGAAGTATTATCTCTGTCTCTCTCAGTGCACAGGGGCAAGCACATTTTAAATGCTCGCTGTGTGTTTATGAATGAAACGGGGCCATCTGAGCACACCACACACGCCCAGACACAAACTCGTTGCCCTGAAGATGCATCGCCTACTTTGTGAGTTGTCTCCATTCCCTGTTCAGACTCAGCTGTAAAGGAGGAACTTTTTAGAAAGCTCTTTCCCCCCAACCTCCATGAATCATAAGGTGTTATTCACTTCGGCATCAGAACCATCTGCCCAGACTTCGTTAGCACAACGTAATTCATTTTATAAGTATCACACAATTATCTAATTTCTAAAAGTCTCTGCCTGCTTTGAAAGGTGCTATTTTGGAAACAAGTCCTGGCTCGTCCTAGGGAAATTCCCAAACCAGCGCTGTAATTGCTAAGTTTATCTACAGGCTGAAAGGCCCCAGAGGACACATAATCCCCTGCCCTGGACACTCAGCAGGGGCACAGCAGAGGCGGTCACCTGCAGCTGGACCCAGTCCCGCCCAGCCACCTGGCCTGCCTGCCCCTCCAGGCAGCCCCGAGGTTTTCCTTACAGGGTGTGAGCAGCTCCACACACTCTCCTCCCACCCCAAATCCAATCCCACCCTTTTAGGGAGAGGAAGCCCAAAGGAATCAAGATTAGGGTGTCCTGTTGCAACCCCACCCCAGGCCTCTGGCTATTGGATCCGGCTTGTGTGATAGGGCCCTGCCCTGGGTCTATCTGTAGCTGCCATCTTTACAGGGACCCAGGGGAGGCCTAGCCTGGTCCTCTGTAATTCAAAACCTCGCCTCCTGGAGCTGGGCATGAATTCGAGCAGATGTGGCTTATCATTCCCATTCCCAGCTCTCTCTGAGGCCTGGAATAAGGAAGGCCACGTCCCTGAGCAGGCGGGCGCCCATGCCCTCCTCTGCCAGGCTCAGGCCTGCGAGGGCAGGGTGTGGACTGTCTGGGAAAGGGGCCCTTGGCCCGCCCAGGCACAAGGCTGGCCTTAGAGCTCCTCCCTCCAGACTGGACTGTTCTGTGGGCTGCAGGCCAAGTGTGTGAGTGTGAGTGTGTGTGTGAGTTGGTGTGTGAGTGTGTGTGGGTGTGTGAGTGTGTGAGTGGAAGTGTGTGTGTGTTGGTGTGTGAGTGTGGGTGTGTGAGTGTGTGTGTGGGTGTGGGTGGGTGTGTGGGGGTGTGAGTGTGTGTGGGTGTGTGAGTGTGAGTGTGTGTGTGTTGGTGTGTGAGTGTGTGTGTGTGTGAGTATGTGTGTGGGTGTGTGTGAGTGTGGGTGTGAGTGTGTGTGTGGGTGTGTGTGTGTGTGTGATCTGGCCAAGGTGGAAGTCAGTGCTGTATTACAGATTTCCTGCCTTTATCTCTGTTAATCATAAAATCTCCTGGGAAGAAGGGGAGGAGTCTGAGATGCCAAAGGAAGGGGCAGAACCCTTAGGGAAAGCCCAGCCGGCCCCGAGGAGGGAGGGCTGAGGCTGGTGGCCTAGGGTCTGCGCAGGCCTCTGCAGGATGGCGCCTTGGGTCCCACACAACCCCGTCTCCCTCCCTCTCGGGTGGAAGCCATTCACTTTAGGCGGCCGGGGTCTCTTTTCCCTCCCCAGGACAGAGCTTAGGGACAGCTGTGAAGCTAGCAACGTCAGGCTCCAGTGGGTGAGGGAGGCTGGCCTCAGAGGCCTCTGCACACACTCCCCTCTCGAGGACAAGGATGTGGCCAGTGTTGGTCCACTCCTGCTGCTATAACAAAACCCCTCGGACTGGGGAGTTGATCAATAAAGAAACTGATTCCTTGGAGTTCTGGAGGCTGGGAGGCCCACGGCCAAGGAGCCCGCCGATGTGACCCTAGCCAGGAAGGGCTGGAGCTCCATCCACAGGTGGCCCCTGCTGACCTGGGACAGGAGGAGCAGGCAGTGCCCTTCACCTGATCCCATCCATGGGAAGAGCCCTTCCCACCTGTGACCTCCAGAGGCTGTCTCTGAATGCAGTGGGCAGTGGAGATTAAGTCACATGTGGCTTGAGGAGGGACACTACAGCAGCTAGAACAGGTCCTTTCACGGGGACCCTTTTTGAGTAGCCTTTTCTACTCTCTCCTCAAAATGTGCCCCTTCACACTGTGTTCCCCTGCACATCTGCCTTGGGGGAAGGTCACTCCCAGGGCCCTCAGAGCAGGAAGTCCACCCCCTGACCACAGCCCAACATCTGGCACATGGTAGGTGTTTCATGTGGATGAAGTCAGTGGACTCTCCAGCAGTTTGGTTGTGAACATGCAGCCTCAAGTCACACACATCAATTTTTCACTGGTCCACTTTGAATTCCAAAGAGTTGACACATCAAAGGAGCCCACATTCAATCAGAAATCATTCTGTGCTAGCACTGGTCTTAGTAGGCACATCCGAACCTATAAAAGTAGCCCTGGTTTGCTCCGAAACTCCTTTATTTCCCCCCGATTTTGACATACTCTGTTGTAATGAGTCTTTACTGAGTAACTGTCACCCTCACTTTTAAAACCTTCACAGGGACACCGACCCTGGTACAGAAACCCATCCGCAGCCCTGGGGAGATGCCCAGGGCAGACTCCTGCTCTCCCCGGCCCTCCCCTGGTCGCTGGGCCTGCCTGTCCCTGGCCGTCCTAGTCCGATGACGCTGCCTTTAAGCTTGCTGCCTTGGTCCAGCCAATGTCAGAACTTCCCCCACTTGACTTCAACCCTGCTGTAGATGCCCAGCACCCAACCACAGGAAAATAGAAGGAAATGGGGGCTTCTGCAGGTTGAAGTTTGGTCTGATCCTTCCTCATCACAGAAGCGCAGAGGAAAAGGATCCATATTTAATAGAATAAAGACGCTTCAAAAATAGCTTAGGGTTAGGCCAGATACTGCTGACTCCAGCCATGGAAACCGAGTCCTCCAAACGGATAACAACCAAACTTCTCTCTCCACGGCATGGAATCCAAAGTCACAGAGGCAGGCTCAACCCTCAGAGGCATATTGCAAAAAACACAGCAAGACTGTTCTTCCTGAAGCAGCCCACACACCTTAAAATCTAGAGAAGGGAGCCCCGAGTTCTGCTGATGTGTCCTATAACCCCGGTTCAGCCAATTCTCCCTGTTAAGGGACAGACAGTCCCTGTCCTAGCTGCCCGATGTGCCCTCAAGCCCCAAAGCAGCTGCAGTCACGAAGTGCGTCCACTGCTGGACCTGGCTGTTCCTATAAAACTTTATTTACACAAACAGATGACACAGGCCAAGGCTGAGCTCACGGACATCACCAATGGCGTTAGCCTGTGTGAAACTGCTTTTGTCCCACCTGGAGCGTGGTTTGTCTGCCAGCTCTGCCTGGCCCAGAGGCTCAATAAAACCAGGCTCTCCTGGGCTTGAAGACCATCGGCACTGACTGAAACGTCTCCAGTATGGTTGGAACCCAGGCCCCCCGCTTTAAAGTAACCCAAGTCTTCGGAAACCGCGTTGTGTGTCCGCTGGCCGGACAGGTTGGAGATACACAGAAGGTAAGTCTGGTCTGGAAATCAAAGCAGCACTCCAATCTGCATATAGACATCGAGGAGGCTGATCAACTCCGTCCCCCACCATTGGTCACTACCTGGAGCGTCACAGAGATCAAAATACGTGAAAAAGTCTATCTCCAGAAGAAATCTGCACTGAACAGGATCTTATGGCTCGTGTGGAGGAACCCTTTAACGTACACAACAAAGAAATGAACTTTAAGGAGGAGAGGAACTGTCACAGAGCTAGGATGTAGGGCAGGTGTGACCACATGACAGTACACTGTAAGCTCTAACAAGGAGGCACCACATCCGCATGGCCCAGCGCTGAGTCCTGGGCTTTGGCCCTCCTTCCTGGCCCAGGCAATTAGGAAAAGGAATAAAGAATCAACGACGGAGGGAAGAGAGGCCAGGCCGCTGAGCTTTCCCATCGAAAGGTGCGTGGACAAATGCATTCTTTGTTCCAAAAGAATATTCTGACTTTCATCCTGATGTTGAATCGTACATTTAGCTCCTCAGACACCACAGTAAACTGCTGAACTACAGTGAGTGGCTAAAGGAGAGGAAGAACCACTCAAGGCAACGGATTCCGGCCTAAAAACCTGTTAATGCACCATGAGGATCTGTCGTCTGGGGCATCCAGGATGCCTTCTCTCACACCAGGACTCAGTTTGCTGATACTGTCTGCCCCGGGGTTTCCCAGGACCTGCAAAACTGTAGGCCTGGTTGCTCAGAGGGCTTGTGGCTTATTGCATGTCTCTGCAGCTGCCCATCCATCACCCCGTGACTTCGGGGCATACAGAGCAAGAGGCAGGATGCACTCCTGACTGCTCCTGCCTGTCCCCCTTCCAGGCTGAGAGGAGGGTCCTCCTCAGCCACCCTCCGCCCTGAAGTGCCCCCCTCCCCAGCTCCACAGTGGAAGGTCAAGTGGAATCAACCTGCATTCCTTCCACAGGTGTTGGCCTTTGAAAAGGAATGCAGACTTTGAGCTCCATTTGTTTTCAAAATACTGCTTTTTCTTTGAACTAGCACGGAATGTGTGACTTTATTCACAGACAGGCAATTTCAGAGCCACCCAGTTTTTATATGACTTTTCAATATTTCAGCTGTCCAAAAAATGTCCTTAAAGAATCCCACTATAAATGTCTAGAGATAACTTTTCTGTGGAAAAGTCACATATACCTGCATGTATATGTGTGCATACTTATTTTCTCAAGGACGACAGCCTTAATTATGAGTGCCAGATTCTTCCACAGCCACTCTGGCCAGACTTTCTCTGCTCTAGCAGTGACCACTCAGTAGCAGGAGAAGGTCCTGCTCTTTAATCCCTTAGCTTTGTAAAGAAAAACACTACCAAATATGTTTGGCTAGTGCACAGAAGTTTTGCAAATTTTGCCAACTGTTGCAACTTAATAAATGAGATTAAGTTGATCATTTGCAGAATAATTAAAAGGCTTTAAATATCTGACCTCTGGAAATGAGTATCTTAGATAACACTTTCTCAGTTCTTCTGTTATTGATACAACATTGTTCTGAAAAACAAGATGCATACTGAACTCACAATGAATTTTGAAATCATACTGAAAAGAAATACCAACACAAGTACTTTTCATTTTACTTTGGCTATCCCTCATTTTCCAGGGTGGAAGCACACAAACACACCTTCATAGAACTGAAATGCCAGGATTCAAAAATAAATTCAAAGCATTTACAAGATAAATTCAGATATCTGAAGGGGTTTTCCCACAATTAAATTTGTAGTGCTATCAACAAAATCGGTTTATTTTAAGATTGCCTGCCCAATATATAAATTTCCCTTTGTATTTGAAATACTTTTATCAGATAAGATAGCTTTTGTTTAAACTGCTATTTTCAGAATTTGCTTTGGGGGTTTTGAATGCACACAGCAGAGTAACTTGAGATTTCCTAGGCTGCTTTAGAATGTGTTTCTTCTGTCTGTTTGTATTTAGTAATTTCCTGTCAAATAACCTCACATAATTAACTTTCCTTGCTCCAACCTACTTTTTTTCCTATTCCTACTTCCTGAGGACGGTAATAAAATGCTGATTACATTGGGCTGTTATCTGCCTCCCTCCTCCGCCCCTCCCTGGCTCCCTTTGTCACAGCCCACAGGGTTTCAGCAGTTCCTGGGGGTGGGGTGGGGGGAGACCTGGACCCAGCAGGGCCAGAGCGGCCTGTGGGAATCCCTGATGAGCCCTCTGCAGGGGTCGGAGGTGGGTCTGGTTCTCCTCCCAAGTTCCAGAACTGAGACCAGCTCCTGCCTCCACTGCTCCTGAGGAGCCCGGGACTCCCTCTCCTTTCCTTCCTCACCAAGGACAGTGGTGGCTGGGGGCAGGCCATTCCAGAGCCCGGGACCGGAGCAGGCCCACAGCAGTGACCAAGTTCTATTCATAGACAGGAACAGAAAATAAAGCAGGTGGTTTCCACGGCACTGGGCCTGTCGGTACATGCTACCTCGTGATGACCCATCCTTCGTGACTCACGGTGCGACTTTCCAAACGTTTGTGTGGGCTTCCAGAACACCCCGACCCATCGCCTTCAAACGCACCAGGACCCGCTCCTACCGTCATTGACACATTCGACCTCCAAATTCTCCCTTTCAGGAGGCTGTCCTCCACGTGGTAGCGAGGTTTTTGCTTCCCGTGATTCTTTTTTTTTATCTGACCACTGTGAACACACCAAGCCCAATAATTCTTTGCTGTGCTGGGGACCGTCCTGGGGAAAGTCTGGCCACACTCATGGCCTCAGCCCCCTGGAGGCCAGGGTATCTTCAACCTCTAATCCCCACAAACAAAGCGTCTCTGGACACGGGCAAGTACACCGCCCGCCCCCCGCAGGGGAATCACTTTTGATGAAAATCACTGATGAACATTAAACTCAGAGCAGAAAGCTGCGTCCCTGAGCGTCACACCCACAATAACCAGTGGTAAAATAAATAAATAAACACCCAGCCACCTCCTCAAGCAGAGGATTCCCTCTAGAATTCCAGCAAGGTCTCCACTCTGATCACCAAACCTGAGCACAGAATGATGCCACCTTCACTTCATGACAGTGGCTTGAGATCACAAGTGACATACGCCATGGTCCCCAAACCACCGCACAGACTAAAGGAGAAATCCCCAGACACAGCCCCCGTCGACCTCCTCCTGTCCCAGAAATGCCCTCGAGCCACAGGCTGGGGGAACCAGAGTGGGAGCCAGGGGGCTCGGGAATCTCATCTGTGCTGTCCTGGGTGATAGCCACTCGCTACGGCTCTAGGGACACAGCCCCCATCCCAGGCTGGGTCACTCCGAGGTGGGTGCCCCAGAGTGGAGCAGCAATGTGGGCACCGCTGGCACGGAGGAGGGTGTCCCTAACAGCACTGCTGAGGGCACAAATGGAAACACAAGGACCCACCGTGAAGGGCTCCATGTACAGTGGCTCGCAGGCCTGTGACATCCATCCAGCCATCTGCTCGGGAGGAGCCTGCTGCTGCTCCAGGCCACACGGAGGGGACTCGGAAACAGGATTCTGGGAAAAGGAGAAGTTTCAGAACACAGTGTACAATGAGAAAGTGCTTTTATAATGTGCAAATACAAGCAACCTTAAACCTGTTATATGTGTGTTTAAAGGCTACTGAAACCTGCTTTTAACACCACAGTGTGTATGTACGTCTCCCTTAATCAGAATCCCACTAATAATCCAGGAGGAAAGGCATCGTCATTTGGGAAATCCCAAGGAAATAGTGCAGTTGAGGAATGATCACCCATGGCTGCTAAAATCATATAAGGACAACCAGAAGTTAGGGTCCTCCTGAGGGAAAGGGAGGGAGGACATCGATCAACCCAACCAAGCAAGCCTCCCAACCAGCGCTGTGCAGCACAGAATTCCCAGGAACAACGGGAATCTCATCTGTGCTGTCCCGGGCGGTAGCCATGAGCTACAAATGGCTAATAAGTTTCTGAAATGTTGCTGGTGCAACTGAGGAACTAAAGTTTCAAGCTGTGTGTGTGTGTGTGTGTGTGTGTGTGTGTGTGTGTTGCTGGTGATTAGAACCCGGGGCCTTG
This sequence comes from Urocitellus parryii, assembly GCF_045843805.1. NCBI lineage: Eukaryota > Metazoa > Chordata > Mammalia > Rodentia > Sciuridae > Urocitellus > Urocitellus parryii. The sequence goes on along the minus strand of NC_135538.1, from coordinate 150,417,819 downwards.
TGCATGGGAGGCAAGCACTCTACCAACTGAGCTACGTAGCTTAAAATAATCACATGGGGCCCATGTCCACTTTATGGGACAGTGCAGTTTGACATCTAATTACAATTTATAGGACATGCAGAGAATAAGAGAAAACAATGAAATTAACAAATTGAAACAATGGGAAGTTCTGTAGCACATTCTGAACAAAATGAAAAAAATGGACAGAGGCAGGGGGAATCTGTGGGTTAATACAATCTAAGAGACAGGGTAACTGATTGCAATACACAGACTTTATTTAGATCCAGATTTTTTTTTTAAACGTAAATAAAATCAAGACCACCAGAAATGTGAACACTGACGGGCTATTTGGAACTACTAAGGAATGCTGTTAATTTTAAAGATATGGTAATGGTACTGTGTGTTTGCTTCTAAAAACAAACTATCTTTTTTAGATAACACATTAAAATGCTTGCACATTGTGGAGGGGAACAGGTATACCTGCCACTAGATGGACCATGAATTGACCAGAGTGGGCAAAGAGCACACAGGAAGGTCCACCACTGTTGCCGCCCTGCTGTAGTGCAGGACTTGTTTCCCATACACAAAGCTCTCTCTCTCTCTCTCAAAAAATAAAAATAAAAATAAATAAAAGTACAAGGTTATCATTTTACTCAAAGGCTTCACTTTTAGGAATACATTTCCCTAAAACATAAATCTGGAAATAAATGAAGTGATTGGCATTGCATTTAATTTGCCCGTTAATTCAGGTTAGTTTGTTTAAGTGTTGTTTGCAGATACAAAAAAGTAAAAGTGCACTAACAGGTAAATGGTACACCCACACCATGGTGCATTACTCAGCTGTAAAAAGAATGAAGAAATTTTCTAAATATGCTAAATTTCAGTGAGAATAAAAACAGGTAGAGCTTCATGTGTATAAATATTCTATGTATCTTGCAATCTTTTTTTGTGTGTGTGAATGCATATATATGGGAACAGATACAGCCACAGAAACTTGGAAAACAGGAGGAAATCAACAAGTTCTTCATGGTACTTCCTACTAGAGGTTGGAAAATTTTGAGAGGCAGATTGGTATACTCTTATATCTTCCACTACATTTCAAATGTACAATTTTAATACGAAAAATTGTGGTAACATTATTGATAAAACACAATATTTCCAACTTTGTATGAAAAGTGCTAGCCAATGAACTAAGATAATAATAACAGTAGTAACAAAGTTGAACTAGAAATCAAAACTCTGAAGCTCATATTAGTATATGTTATCTACACAGACAATCAAGAGAATCTAAAAATTATAAGAATTAGGAAGAGTTTAATAAGGATCCTATATACAAAATGAACATTAAAAATTGAGAAACATTGTTGTAAACCAGTAAAATCATGCAGAAAACATAACAAAAGCAAAAATGAACTTATTCACGATAGCAACACATAATATAAAATTCTTAGAAATTCAACAAAATATGTATAAAATTACTCTGTTTAAAAATAAATGGAAATCACAGTAAGTGGAGATAGATATTGCCTTCATGAATAGATTTGAAATTGAAAAACAATCTTAACTCACCTCAAATTAACCTACACATTAAATGCAGTGCTAAAAAAACCATCTGTGGTGTGGGGCGTATGATACGCCGTCTTAAAATGTCTGTAATCCAAAAGCCAAGAGCAAGTACAAAATTGTAGAAGAGCAAAAAATTGGGGAGACGTTACCTACAAGGGAACAAAACTCCACAAAGCACAGTCACTGGACAGTCTTGGATGAGACTCCCAGCCAAGATTCACAAACACAGGGAACTCCTGGATACGGAGGGGTCTCTGCAAAGCCTGAGCCTGAGGTCCGGGAAGACAAGAGACGCTCACCCGGCAAACACGAGAGAACTGGGAGCTGGCGAGGAAGTCCCTGAGCGGTGGGAAAGACATGCGCGTCATGGGATGAGCAACAGTGCGCCTTTCCATGTGGTGGGCTGTGACGGATCAGGGTCAAGGATGTGTGGGTGACCATCAAGAGGTGTAAGAGGGGATCTGGGAGCAGGACAAGACTGCCCTTGGTTAACAGTGGACACAAAGAGGAGATGGGGAAGCCGAGCTGGATTTCCACCAGGATCCCTGGAATCCAGAGGTGAGTCCACCCCACCTCCGCTAGGCGAGGTGCAGAAACACAGCCACCAGCTTGGCCCAGCCTGAGCACTGAGCTCTGGATCCCACGCACTAGCCATAGGATGGCACCGGCTGCTGTGAAGGAGCAGGAGCCCTGGCGCCCAGCTCTGGGGTGAAGCCCCCCTGGGCAGGGCACCGCCTGGGCTCCTGGGACTTGGGGTTCTGCACTTTTACCAGGATCCTGAATTCTTCCTTCGCCTCCTCATGCCTCAGCGTCCCCACGGGTGAAATGTAGATAAGAATAGCACTCCCTCGCAGGACTAATGTGAACATTTAAAAATTTAATATGTGCAGAGCACTTAGAAAAGTTCTCAGAAAACTGCGCGCTCAATAAACGGGAGCGGTTCTCATTACCAGCCTGCGCGCTCAGTGCCTCTGGGCCCTCGTCCTGGAAATCCCTGAGCCGCTGCCTCCTTCTTCTGAAAACATAATATCCCCGTCTTCATAACATCACTGGGTGGTTTGCGGGAGAAAATAAAAGGGAAATGGCTTCATAAATGGCCGTACTGCGGCCCCAGCCGTCACACCGCTGCGTTCTGTGCTGCTGTCTCTCAAAGAAGTAGGAGCCCTGGTTCCCACAGAAGTCGATGCTGGTGAACTCCTTGAGTGGCCAAGAACTTCCAGCAGCAATTTCCTTTACAAAATGAGCTGCTCTTGGTTCATAATAAGGAATTAAAGGAATTTTCTCCAGAACATTTGCACACTTATCAGCCAGGTGCAGTGGACGGTGTGCAGCCATTGAAATGTCTAAACAGTCTAGCTGACCGTCAGCCAGGAGGAGCGTGCTCACACCTGCTCATGAGGAGCGTGCTCACACCCGCTTGTGCAGCTACGAGCTGGTCCGGCTTCCCTGCAGAGCTTCTGGGTCATGTTGAGCTTTCTTTTTTTATTGCTCCTGGTTATTTTTTTTAATTGTAGCAAACTCAGGATAAACTTTTTGATGAAGTTTCTTTTCTGAAAACTCATCTCAGGATATGGGAAGAGACACAGGCTGCGGGAATGCAAAAGCAAAGTCAGAGGATACAGATATAGGAAGGGAAAATGGGTTATTTTAAAGTCAGTTTCCTAAAATAAACCCTCCTTGGCACTCCTAATCCACTCTCTAGGCTGGCTCCAGATTACTTAAAAGGAGGTTAATTGCTTTGTGGATTAGTCAAATCTTCCATTCCGGTGGCTAGTCACAACTTTCCCGGTCTCTTTTACTTCTGATAATTTTATTGATTGTAAACCTCCTTTACCAAAGCACACAGGAAAGGGGTCACGAGAAGAAAATATATACGTGTGTGTGTGTGTGTGTGTGTGTGTGTGTGTGTTAGTCTTGCTTTCTATTTTCAGATAGTTCTGATAAAAGTTTAGAAGGAGGAGGAAATAACTAATAGCTAAAAACAAGGGCTTAAAAGTATTTGAGTTAACCCGGGTTTAATAAATAATGCAAAGCATATCACCATCAGGAAGCGGGTCCCGTCAGTCACTTTTTGATGCCCAGAGACCAAATCTGAATGTTAAATGTGTGAACAGACAGTGATACCGCATGCGTTTTGTTGGAGACGTAACTGCTGGTGTTATAAGTAGAAGCTCAAGACAAAAGATAGCTAAGAGCATCCGTACCTGGGGCCCCACTCTCGGAGAGAAGTTAGGAGGAAGCAGCCCGAGGAGTCAGCCAGAAACATCCAGCGGACCTGGGAAAGGACCCTCAGACCCCCGAAGCTGATTTGGGATGCCCTGCAGGGAGTTAATTCCAACAAACAGCTGGCTCAATCTTCCCATCTATCTGGTGATTTAAAAAAAAAAAAAAAAGATCTTTCCGTCACAACATGCATAGAGTTAGTCCCAGGTGGACTGCAGGACTTCGAGTGGGACGGAGAACAATGAGGCTTCCAGAAACTGGCATGGGAGGGAGGAAGAGCCTCCTACACAGAACACAGAGACACCTCGTCGGAGGGAAGGCCACTATACGAATATTCAAACATTCTGTTCACCAAAAGCCAGCTTTGTGAGCACAAAAGTCAAACCACAGAGTGGGCAAGGATGTTTGAGACTCGCAGAACTGTCAAAGGGCTCATTTCCAAAGCATACAAAGAACTCTCAGATGTCAAAAGGAAAAATAAAATCCAACCCCCAAAACAGGCTGAATAAGCTCTTCAGAAAGAGGATCTCCAAATGTCCACTAAGCACCAGAGGAAGCTGCAAACTTCATTAGTCATTAGGAAGAAATGCAAATCAAAACTAGGATGAGATGCTACAGCACACCCACCAGGACCGCTAATGTGAAGGACGGATAATGCCAAGCACTGACGCAAATGTAGGCAAGAAGATTCATGTGCTTCAGTGGTCGGGCAAAAGAGTATATAGTTGGTTTCAAAATCTGCTTGGCAATTCCTATCTTAAGGAAATGATCACAGACACAAAAATTTCTAGGCACAGTATGTCATGCAGCATTATTCATAATGGTGAAAAGGGAAAGTTCAACAATAAGGACATGTAACTTATGGCAGAACGGCTCAGTGAAATATTACACAGCTATAAAAAGTATACTTGTGACGCCACCTCCGTGGTCTTTTGCCAATGGCCCCAGAAGTAAGGAAGATCCGTCTTTCATAGGAAGATGTGCTTGGTGTTCTGGTCATCGTGATGTGACAAGGATAGTAACAAGCATGGGCTGTGCTGTGCTCCATGGGGTATTTTAAGACTATGGAGTCTATTTCTACCCTCACACAGCTGGGAATCTTGGGTACCACATTCAGTGCACGATCAAAGCCAAACAATAAGATGGAAATGAACTGTGCATCTATGATGCTGAGCAGCATGGCTCTTTTCCTAAGCTCTGACCTCTCGGGGGCTTGGAGGCTGGATTGGGCTCGTTCCAGGAGAGGCACTCTGGAAAACTGGTAGACAGCAGCATCCATGCTCTCCGACTCCAGTAGCCACAGTGGCCACAGATTTGTGCACAGTCTGATGACCCATGTCATGAAGTGGCAGCAGCAGTGAACCGTGGCTCCCGTGGGGACTGAGTGACAGTGCTGGGCGGGGGGCACACTCTCTTCCCTTGGAGGCCATCGCTCCCTGCAGGCCCTGACCTGGGTGAGCACCAGCTCGCTGTCCATGGGTTCCTCAGATCCTATGGACGATTGTGACCTCACTCTCCAGTTCTTTGCCTTCAATCCTTCTCTGCTGGACATAAACCAGGCTCAGTTTCCCCGACTGACCCCTGACTCAGAGTGACCAGGAATTTCTGCTACTGGTCCCTCTTTGAAACAAGTGAAATCTTCCTAGACACACACACACACACACACACACAAACACACACACACACACACCTTGCTCATTCCACACCAACTCCTTTTAGCTAATTTTACCATGATCGTGCGTTTTCTGTTGATTGTAAAGACTGGAACAAGATGATAGAAAAATTAAAATTTCTATCTCCAACATTTGACAGAGATTCACACTCTCTTGGACTAGTAATGTTTATCTGTAAGAACACAATAACACATTAAGTCCAGCACCATGTCCCCAGAGCTGAGGACGGTTCTGTCACCACTGCAGGCTGGCCGGGCTCTGAATCACCTACGGAAATCATGGTTGTGCACAGGAGTGTGCGGGTGCACACACACATCAATATCAAATACCCTTTGAATTTGTCTCCCTATCTAGGTTTACATCATAATTTGATATATACAAAACTTAACTAAATTGCACCATAAAGCACCTAAGACTATGCAGGGTTCGTGAACAGCACAGAAGTAACGATGCTCCAGGACCGTCACTCAGGACCGTGCAGCTGGGGAGAGGGAGGCAGCTGCCCCCAAGCTCAGGCAGGATCGGGTGGGACTCCTGGTCTATCCCCCTGCACAGAACTACATGCCTGAGCAGAAGACAGAGAGTTTGGAGACTCAGAAAAGCAACTGGCATCAGGCAAATCACAGACGATGCCTGAAATCAAAACTATGATCAAACTAGCTGTGAGTCCCCCCACACCCCGCCCTCCAACTGTGGCCTCTGGTCAGAACTTGAGGCAGTGAGAACCCCGGAAACAGCAGTGACGGGGTTCTAGTGCTGGCTCATGCCACAAACGAAGGGCCCATAACAGGACAAGTCCGGATCCCTGGCTTGGTCTTGGGGTCAGTTCTTGTGCCCTGGACCCCACACAGTCCCAGAGCAGCAAGAGCAGAGACCGTAATGATATGTTCATGGAGGGAAAGCTGCCCCCCCCCCAGCTGCTGGAGGACCCAGGAGGCCAACCTCCTCTGCTTTGGTCCCCTCTGTCATCCTGTCCCTAGGGTCCAGCCGAGGCTCAGATAGGGACATGCACAGCAGAACCCGGAGGGCCAACGAGGAGAGCCCCAGGGAACCAAGAGCATGAGAGAGCGTGTCCACAGGAAAGTGGTCCATAACACCGTTCATGAGTTGCAGAGATCATGACCAAACCACAAGGCGTGGGTGAGACTGCCATTACACACCTTGTCCCCGAGGCATGAGGACAGACCGACCCAAGAGGTCCCTGACTGACCTAAGTGGGGGGTTCACCCAGAACAGAGTCAAGAGCCCAAGGACTTTGAAAAATAAGCTGAAATTGAAAGCACCCCTGCGGGTAGGTCAGAAATTGCAGCCTGAACCTAACCCAGTCGAATGCCTGCCTTAAAACAGAAAGAGAAAAGTCCACGCCTCCAACAGGTTCCTCACGACTCGGCCTCCTAACGCGATCTTCAACGTACCCAGGAAAGTTCCCAAGATCACTGCACACAGAGGGCCACGAGAACTTCAGCTCCCACAGGAAGAGGCTCCACAGACGCTCCCACATGGCGCAGAGGCTGAGGTTATGGGGAGACATTCAAAGACTCGGCCTCGACACTGAAATGCACCTACACGTTACCTACAGCTGAATGACAAATCGTGAGCATTCTTGAAACAAATGTTTAAATTAAAAGCATTAGCAAGGAAACAGAAAACACAGAGTGCTTTTTTTCTTCTTTTTTGTCACTGTGACCAAAAGGCCTGACAAGAACAATGAGAAGAGGAAAGGCTCACTGGGCTCATGGTTTCAGAGGTCTCAGTCCATAGGTGGCTGACTGCATGGCTCTGGCCCACGGGGAGGCAGAGCACCATGGTGGGGCGTGGTGCTGGAGGAGCTAAGGGTATGGTCAGCAGGAAGCTCTGCTCACCACGAGCAAGACAGACCCAAGGCGGGCCCCCATGACCCATCTCCTCCAGCCACCCCCTCCCTGCCCAGAGCCACCCCCAGTTCATCCATTCAAGGGGAGTGATGTACTGGTTAGATTCAGGCTCTCTTAACGCCATCATTTCACCTCTGGTTTCTTGCATTGTCTCACATAGGAGCTTTGGGGGGACACCTCATCTCTAAACCACAAGAAGAAGAAACCAATGGAAACCAAACACGCAAAAGGCGCTCATCAAAATTTGAGATCCACTGGATGGACTCAAGAGCAGCATGAAGACTGACAGAGGCTAGAGTCACTGGACTTGGAGAGAAATCAACAGACTACAATCCAACCCGAACGAGAGAGAGGAGAAGGTTGGGAAATCAAAAAAAAAAAAAAAAAAAAAACAGGCTTCAGAGACATGCGACTCAACAACCAGAGACCTGACATTCATGTCCATGAGGTCCCCAAAGCAGTCGAGGAAGAATGTGCTAAAAACATATGTGAAGAAAGAGCACTGGAGAAGGTGGCCGTTCAGCCAAAGGTACGAACCTATGTAGTTTGAAGAATCTGAGCAAACCCTAAACAGGGTGAACCCAGAGAACCCCAAAACAAACCGCTAAATATGAAAGACACCGAATTTGGAATGAAGAGTTCCAACCCTGGACAGCGTGACAGCTTATGATATCACAGGTGCAACCAATGCCACTGAATTGTTCGTCCTAAATGCTGAAGTGGCACGTTGTATGTGTATTTTACAATTAAAACCATCAAGAAATGCCTTTCAAAGCAGCTAGCGTGAGATGATTTGTTCTGTATAGGGAAGTAATCAGAAGGACCCCGGATCTCGTACAAACCTGGAGACCAGAGCAAACCAGAAGCCATCCTTGAAGACCAGTCACCCCAGACTCTATCACCATGAGAACCTCTGTCAGGAATAAAGGTGAATGAAGGCAATCGCGGGGGAATTGAAGAATTCTGTTTCGGCAGGATTGCTAGAGGAAGTTCTTCAGACAGAAGGAAGCTGATACCAGAAGGAACCGTGACTCACCGCATCAAAGGAAGAGTGAGGGAGATGAGCAGTATCTGGACCACTGAAGCAGACCCGTGATCCTCCTGAGCCCTTCAAAGTGGGAGTGAAGGTCAGAAGCAGAAAGGGCCTGATGGGACTCCTCTGCAGGTCAATGTCCCATGAAGACAGCCGTGGCACAGAGGAGGACTCACAGAGGGACCGTGAGGGGTGAAGACTCTGTGCCCGAGGAAGGGAGGCACTAAGAACTACAAGTGGATGCTAAAAATCCCCGTGTGTCGGACTCTACGGAGCAGCACACAAACGCTACACAGAGACACGAAGGTCACAATCACAGCCATCTAGTTGGTACGGAATGCTAGAAATGTTCAAGGAACCTAAGTATGGCAGCAAAAGTAAAGAAAAAGAAAGAAAAAAGAGATGGAATGGTGGATCTAAAACAGAATCTATCATGATCATATTACACGTACACCACCTAGATACAGAGCTAAAAGTCAGCAGCTGTCAGATGGGATTGACAAAAGACAGTGTGTAGGGGAGTGTAGCTCTATGGTAGAGCGCCTGTCTAGCGTGCATGAGGCCCTGGGTTCCATCCCCAGCTCCACAGACAGACACAATTCAATTATACGACAGCCATAGAAAATCACTCCAAATATATTTATGTAGGATTGGAAAAGATATAATGCAAAAACAAAAATTTTATAAAGCTAGAAAAACAATCCAATTTTTAAAAAATGGCAAAAGACAGAGAGAGACATTTTAGCAAAGAGGCTACACGGATAATAAATGAGCACATGCAAAGATCCTCAGCACCATTAGCCATCAGAGAAATGCAACCGAAACCACAAGGTGACATTACGACACCCCTCTCGGAAGGGTGAGAATAAAACACAGCAGCAAAACTTCATTCTGGCAAAAGTGCGGAGAAACTGTACACTCATCCCCGGCTGGTGGGACAGACACGGGCAGCTGCTCTGGAAAACAGCTTCTCACAGAATGGGAGATCAGCAAATCAATCAGCAATAAAACTGAACAAATTATTGAAACCCACAAGTTAGATCCCTCCAGGGAATTACACAGAGAAGAAAGACAATCTTTAAAAGTCACATGCTGGGTGACTCTGTTTATATAGCCTGTTTGGAATGACATGATTATAGGAAAGGCCAACAGATGAATTATTGTCAAGGTCAGGGTCTGGGGGAAGAGATGAGCCTGGCCATCTCAGGACAGGACAAAGGGCCCTTCGCATGGGAACAGCTCTGTACCCTGACTGTATAAGACTGTGATGGACACACAAAGGTGTGGCAAGATGCCCTGAGCTGGAGACACACACACACACACACACACACACACACACAGAGTACACGTAAAACTGGAGAACATGAACAAGATCAGTGATTTACAGGAACAGCTAGAGATTTAATATCAACATGAAAATCCCTAACCTAGTTTCTTTACTATATGTATTATCTATTTTGGGGAAGGGGGAATACCAGGGATTGAATTTGGGGGCACTCGCCCCCTGGCCCACATCCCCAGCCCTATTTTGTATTTTATTTAGAGACAGGGTCTCACTGAGTTGCTTGGTGCCTCGCTTTTGCTAAGGCTGGCTTTGAACTCGCGATCCTCCTGCCTCAGCCTCCCAAGCCGCTGGGATGACAGGCGTGCACCACCTCACCCAGCTGTGTGTATAATCTTAATATTTGAAATCTTATCTATGCGTTGGGATTAAGCCTGCAATGGCTCCAATTGTCTGGAAATCGCAGACTCAACGGAGTCTGCCCACTCTTGTGCTGCCAGCAATGGTGCACAGCACAGTGTGACCACGAGAACCAGGTTCTAGAAATGCAAGCTCTGGCTAGGCAGGTGCCTCGCTGCTTAGAAGTCATCAGAAATGACTGGTTTTTAACAGGGCCTCTTTACCCTCATTTTTCTCTTCCTCCCCCTGCAATCTGTTATTAGCAAAAACATGCACTGAAGGACTCAGTGCTGTAAAACACAGTTAAATCCAGGCTGAGATGCTATCTGCCCGACCTGAACCAGTCGGCCCAGCTGCAACTCCCCTTAGGTAAGTGTAGACACTTTAGGGGTTGCAAGACCCTCCTTCTCTAAAACATGAATGCCTTTCAGACACTTGAGACGGGGAGGAGACTTTCTGGTCTGGAGGCAGTAAGGCTGGACCTCATAAGTGGAGGTCAGGGCGGAGACACTCTGTAAACTGTCAGAGAAGTTGGCTGTGATATGTAAGCCAGGGTTCCTGAATTTTCTAATTTTAACTTCTACGCTTATCTCCAACAGGTAGCAGTGCAGCTATGTTAAAGGTAAAAGGAAAATAAGCGAAAAAGTAAACAGCATGAGCATACTAACAGACATACCAAGCCTTTTGACCAGGGACCACATCAAGAAGCCGTGTCAGCACGGCTGCAACTGACACTCACTCCACAAATATTTATTGACTGTCTATCGGGTGCCAGACGAGATACAGTCATTGCTCTTGGGCAATACCTGATCCAGTGGGGGACACAGACATAAACAAACTATTACAGCTCACCGTGTTTGCTGGGACAAAGGGGCCCCAGACCACGGTATATTGACAGAGCCCGCGCGGAGACCCGTTGGCCAGGCTTCTGAGTGGGAAGAAAGATTCAATTCCCACAGTCAGGGAGCGAGAGAAGCCAGAGAAGCGTGCTGCACCCTCAGAATGCGGAGGGACCTTGAACACAGGAGGAGGACAAAGGAAAGCCCAGGGTCCCCAACCCTAGAGGCTCTGAGGCAGGGGAGAGAAGTATAAGAAATCTCCCCAAATATCCTAACTCTAGAGTCAGGCAGATCTATTGCAGTCATCTCGCAAGAAATAGGAGATAGAAATCGGAGGTGGGACTACATGAGAGCCCAGAAATGGAGCGGAGAGGGCTCCTTCCAGGGACATTCACAGATCAAGTGGGAAAGACTCCTGATGGGTGCCCTCCGCCTGAGGAATCAGGAGTCGGTCATCACAGCCTCCACCTGGATGACCGTAAGGTGGAGAGGACGTGAGGACACAAGGCTGAGTAAAGCAGGGCATGGATTCGCTCTGAGCACCTCGGAGTTCAGCACACCGGAGTCTCACAGCACAACTATGGGAACGTGGAGGCGGATTCTAGGACAGGAAGACAATGGGAAGTCGAGGTTTAGGAGTCAGTAGTCTATAGGAATTCGAGTCCCGGGGACAGGAGACATCAAACATGGAAAAAGTATTTTTAAGATGATTGTAAGAAATGCTTTCTTAGCAAGCACTGACGGGAAAGCGGATTTAAAGATTAACTGTAAAGTTTCTATTATTTCTAAGAGTTTGCACACACTGTCCAAAGTGATCTTCAAAGAGCCCATCACGGGCAACCGTCTACCGCGACAATGAACCCCACCTCCCAGGGGAAATGAGAATCTGGCTCACCACCAGCCCCTCCAACAGCCAGGAAGCTGAGCCCACAGGTGGCATGCACTCTCACACTTGAGCTCCACGGAAACCCAACACATCCACCCTGATTCCCACCCATGACCTTGGCCCTTCCCCTGCTTCATTTGGAGGGTGGAATATATCCATATGCCCCATGAGCACTTCTTAAACCAGATGATGCAAAAACTGAATACAGTACATTAATAAAGAAATAAATACGGAAAGGAAAAATGATTTCGATAGCTACGGGAAGGCAAATGAGAAGTCAGAACTACAGCAGGAAATACCACGTGATTCAAGTAAAAATGGTTTCCTCGCTGGCAAATGTCAGGGTCTCCAAGTCCAACCAACTTTCTTCCGAGTGCTGGAGGACTGAGGTGGAGGGGACAGTGCGGGAGGACTGAGGCGGGGGGCGGGGGGGACGGTGCAGGAGGACTCTGCCTGCCTTAGCTGCTCAGGAGCCAACCTAAAGCCCGAGCAGCCCCTGGCCCTGCCTATAGGAAGCTGGTGTTCAGCTGCTGCCAGAACCCAGGGAGACCAATGTGCTAAGCGTTCTGAATTGAAATTATCAGCAGCGCACTTCCTAGCCAAACCTTCAACAGCAAAGGGCTGTCAAGAACCTGAGGGATCAGGAATGGGGAGGAGCAGAGGGCAGGAGGCCCAAATCCTAAGGCTACCTGGGCTCTGGTGCCTGCTTCTTTCATCCCTCAAAGCCGTCCCAGGGGCACCTCTGTGGCAGCAAGATTGATGTACTCAGAGAGGAGGAACAACACCTGGGGACTTTGGCCCCTTCACCTACTGTGCAATTCACATGAATGTTTGACTATTTGGTGAGGCCTTTCATTATCACTAGAGAAATCTCTAAAAATACAGAAATATGAACTGCCGGTGTCTGCTTTGCCTGTCTTAGGGACTCAGAGGTGGTGGGGTGGGGAACTTTCCTGACTTGCCCTAAGGGTTTTCAGACTGCCGTGTAATAAAGATGATTGAAATGCATATCGTGTCAACAGACCCTGTCTTGCAAAGCAGGTAACCAGAGGACAATACCTCACTCATCAGAAACAGTCAGACATACCTATAGGGTATGCAGAGCAGGCCAACAGTCTCCTAGTTCTGTGTTCTGAAAAGGCAAAAATAGTTTAGTACAGATCAACTGAGAAAAGAAAAGTGTGCTCCCCAGCCCCATGATGGCGCCATGCCAGCCGCCGGCCTCAGGTCAGCTACAGTGCCACAGGAAGCTAAGGACAGGGATGAGAAGGCCCAGGCCCCCAGGCCCCTCCCGGTCAGGTCTGCAGCCTTGCTAATGACCTGCGGGAACAACACTCCCACTGTGCAGAGTGCGGTGACAAACCGCCCAACTGGTTCTGCCATTTCAAAAGCTGGTCCCATACATACACAGGAGAACCCCACCTGCAAATCCCAGAGGGTGCCATCAAGGAACACGCAGGCACTTCCAAAGTAGCTAAGCCCTTCAGAACCCCTGCATCTCCACCATGAGGCCTCCCGTCCTGACCAGGGGGAGGCCAAACGGCGACCCTCCAGCAGCAACTGAAGCAAGGGTGGTTGATGGAAAGCAGAAATGTGGTCATCAATCATAAAAATGGGGGAACCTGAGCTCTTTTTAATCGTTGGCCTTTAATGCTTACTCTTGGCCAAACCGATGAAGGTGTCGTTCTACGCACAAGGCTCTGGTGTGAACTGTGGGGCGAGAGGGGATTGGCAGTTTCCGCCACCACACCACCAAGCGTTCGCTTGAGCCTTCTCTCCTGGGGAAGCTGTGCTGGTGTCTCTGCTGTTTGTCCTCAGCCCTCCTTAAACTCTCAGCACATAATAAGCACCCTTTCAATAAACGCAGGAGTGGAGGCGGTCAAGGCTGATCAGGACTTCCGAAGGCCTCGGTGAGAAGACACAGCAAATTTATGGCCCCGGTCAAGTGTTTTTATCTTTCCACTGAGCAAGATACTTGTGACCAGAGGAGTCAGATCCTGGAAAGAATGCAGCCTCTCTAACTCTTTATCGTTTGTAAATTCCCTGCCTGATGTGATAACAAATATCACTTTTCCCTCCGTTCCACTGGTGAGGAGAAAAAAAAAAATAGTCACTGTGATAACAAAGGTGCCATTATTTCTGGTAGCATGTCCCTGGGTCCTGTTAATGATCACACTTGCAGTCAACTAATGCTCAGGGTTCTCACATCACTAAATAAATATTACCTGGTGGCAAATATTAGGATCCCTAACTCTGCATTCCTGCGAAGTCAAGACACCTATCAGAAAGGTCAGATCTTGGTAAATAAGGCCGAGCCCCCACCCTCAAAATCCCCTATTTCAACACAGATACCTGGGCCTCCCACCCTCAATGGAATTTCCTACCAGACACACATCAGGATTCGCTGCGATTGTGTCCTGTGTGGCATGACACATTCAGTTAGTTAAAGTTCACAACGACAGTGGGGGCTTTCGGATCAGGCACTTGTTAATCCAAGATTGTTAAATACAGGTGGTTCGTGGACACCTTGAACTTACGGTTTTTAAATTTCTGCACATAACCACTTTTCTCGGGACAGAATATTTCAGGGCTCCTAAATCTGCAGACTCGTACAACCCTACCCATTTTAGAGTCCCTGATAGCCCACCAGTGGTTCTCAATTCTTGCTGTGAATCAGAAGAATCTTTGGAGAGATTTTATAAAAAGCACACATCCGAAGCCCACACTAGAATAAACTCAACTAGAATAGTGATGGGATTCAGGAATGGGATTTGAAAAAATAAGAATAAAATAAAAAGCCCGAGGAATTATAATAGATAACTAGGGTTCAGAAACACGGCGGCAGCTCCCCTTCATTAGTCTTTTTATTTTTATTTAATCACTGAACTTGAAACCTGGGAGAACGGCTAGAGCTCAGAAAAACAGCCCACTCCTCTTACAGCTCGGAGCCAGATCCGCTGAGCAGCTGGCAGGACTGGATAGCTCCTTACAAACAAGGTCCAGCACACACTGCTTTAAGTTTTTTAAAACCACAATTTTTATTTTTCAAAAATCACAAAGTTGGGTTGACCAGTCCTCTTTCTCCTCAGTCCTCTCCCACCTCCTGCGTCTCTTCTCTCACAGAAGTCGGCCGTCTTGGCAGCTCAGTGGCAAAAATCCACCTGTATCTACCTGAAGGCTGGAGTGACCGTGTTCACAGGGACGCACCAAGGTGGGGAGTTCATTATCAAAATACACAGTCCACACGGGCCAGCGCCTCGCCCACAGCCAGAGGTCCCACTTTATCAGAATCAAGGTGACCACAGTGTGCTGTCCTTCCCTTTACAGCTGTTTCATTTTATTTCTAATTGTCAAAACCCAAGGCCCAGGCACCCCTGGGCGTCAAGAGCCAGGCTCATCCCTTCAGGGAGCTGTTTACACACCCTGAACCAGGAAGCCAGGCCCTTGTGTAGCAGATCAGATAACAGGCATTCATCCGAACCAGAGGTTTCCAAAAGGCAATTTGAGTCTAGGGAAGAGAGGAGAAGAAGGAGGTGACTTTTCCTTTGTTAAATCTTACAACAAGTTGACATCCAGATGGGGCGAGCAGCCTTCTTCACAGCAGCCTTCCGGGAGCTGAGATAACTGTATGACGGCCCACTTGACGCAGGAGTCCCCGTGGAGAGAAGCAGGCTAAACCCGAGGGCAGTGTTCCAGGGTGCTGAAAAGCACCCTTTCAGGGCACACGCACAGGGTTCGGGCAGGATCTCTCCCGCCCACTGCAAGAGCAGGGGAGCAGACAGGGACCCAGGCGGGCAGGGCCGCAGTGAGGACAGTGGACACCTAAGGCTTTCACATAGGCCCTACCACACTTCCCTTAGAGCCGAGGGCAACGTCTTTATACGTCCCGCAGAGACGGGATGAACGTTCGGTGGGTGGAAGGAAAATTCCAGGGCACAGTTCCAGCAAACAGGAGAACTTCCTCCCTGACTACCTGAGTATCTTAATGGCGCTCCACAGAAAGCCCCAGGCCTCACCCCCAGGACAGCCGCCCTCCTGCTCTGTGAACACTCTCCCACCTTGTCTCTGTCGGGGCGGAGTGTCTGGGCCCTGCCTGCAGACACAGCACACCTGTGAGGAGGAAGCCACCTTCATGGGAACTACGCTGCTTATTTATCCTTTTATTTTCTGTTTCCTTCTACCGAAGTGCTAGCTCCATGAGGATAGGAAATTGCATGTTTGCTTACTGTGCCTGCCGACATACCTGGGACAATGCAAATACTGCGTAGGAAAGAAGTAGCCAATCCATGTTGATTGACTTTGTGTTTCAGGACTGATGAGTTAAATGTGCAACACCAGAACACTGGGCCAGACCCAGAGACAGGGAAAGAATGCATCAACCTATTCACAGAACATGCTCTCCCGTGCGCCCCTGCTGAAGGTGGATGTGACTAAGGCCAACCTGAAGCCTTCCGTTAAGGAAACTTCTTTTCATATATGTGATAGTAACCATCTATAAAAGCACAATTGTGCCTTTTATGATGATTTCTCCAACCCTGTTTGCAACATCACCAAGACCTGGGCAAGAGACACCTCGACCCTGCCTTGATTTTGCCCACGTAGGAAGGGCTACGAGGACCAAAGGCACATGTGTGCCAGAACCCAAAGTGCCCTGAGGTCTCCTGCCAGATACCGGAGTTCCTGTCCCAACAGCCTGAGCTGGCTCATCAGAACTGAGAAGGCACCGGCCCCAGGCACCGTCTCCACCCTGGGGTGGATGGGGTCTCTCCCCACCTCCCCCAGCCAGGCTCTGAGAGGCTGAAACCCCAAAATTCAAATCTGGCCTTCACATTCCTTTAAACAGGTAGTTGTCAGGGTAGAACTTCTGAGCGTGGTTTCTTGGGAAGTTCTTTAGTCTGATTAATAACTTCCAAATATTTAAGTATAGAGCACGTGCGTATTCATTCACATTCCCTGGGCCATACAAACCTGAGCTGCATAGTGGCCTGGGAGGAAGGTCAGGGTGGCCAGCTGACTTGACCGAGGACCAGAAGACCCAGAACCCAAGTCCAGCTCTTCACAATGTAGGTATCGGTGAGGAGGCAAATCCCTCCCTCAATGTGACCATGTACAAAGTGCTGGCACGTTCTCCCCCGGGGCATAATTATAGCAACCATGGAGGCTCCCAGAGGGGAGGCCAGGGGTCCAGTAACTCAGGGTCCACCCTCTGCCTAGCATCTGTGCTGTTCCCCAATACCACGGCAGCCCAGCGCAGGAGATGGCTGTCTCCACGGTCGCCCTGCATGTGCACACTTGCAGATCCTGTGCGGCGGACGGAATCCATGCTAGAGGCGAGCCAGCAGGAGCACAGGCCCCAGGAACCTCACAAGATGAGGCCTGAGGCTTCTGAATGTACCTCTTTACAGCTCTAAGCCCAGAAGTGCATTAGCGTTCTTGCCAAACAGGCTGTGCAGCAGTCAAGGAAGCCCAGGAATAATACCTCCTTAAGACCTGTGCTTACAGGGACCTTTCATCCAAGAAATTCAAAGCACTTTACAGCCTCAGAGCCAATCCTGTAAACACTCCAGAGCTGTGTGCAGGTGGCCAGGGTCATACTCAACTCACGAAGAAACTGAGGCAGCTGACAATCTTAAGTACGGTTCTTTACAACCATCTTTGCTTCTTGAAAATGGATAGCTTTAAACACGAACCAGAAACAAGCCACTGAAATACCAGGAAGAAGGATTTCGCACTATTTTCTTGGCAATCAAATTGAATGTAACAAAATTAAATACCGTGCTACAAAAACCTAGACCTTGCTGTACTTCTTTCAACCAAACGGGCCATGAAAAATTTATGCTCAGTCCACTGCAAATGGCTTATCGTTAAATTTGAGATATGATTGCCTTTCGAGAGGTAAATTCCATAATCACAAATTTTAAGACAGAAATTTCAACTTTTTTTTTTTTCCCCCAAATGGAATCAGGCTTTTACACCTTTGACCAAAAAGCACTTAGCCAAGGTGATTAGCATATTCTCTCTGGACGAGATGGAATCAATATCCAGCCCTGGAGACTGGACACATTGGCTTTTTAGTGGGCAGTAAATGGCCCCAGGGAAGCTGTCTGAGAGAAGTGGAAGAAGAGTATGTTCACAGATAAGGGAGGTCAGGGCTCGGGAAGCATGAAGCCTGTAGGTCACTACTGCTGTTATCTTCACATGACCAAAATAGCTAGCTGGCACTGATGTGCGTACCTGAAGGTCAGGTTCATCACAGCAACATCTAGTGAGGGGCTACTGTGCGCCACCCACAGCATTATCTGCACATTAAGTGACCTATTTCACAGGCCAGCAAACTGAGGTTCAGAGAAGCAGGTACAGACCATCTCATAGAGCTTACAGCAGAGTTATAAAAGTGCTCATTCAATACACCCAGCTACAGAGAATCTGAGATAGGAAAATCTGTAAAAATGTCTGAAGAATTTACAACCCAGTAACAAAATACACAGATAAACCGACATCCCAGAGACATGGAGAAGGTAACATGGCAATGCAGTGGGCAACAGAAGGAGGGTCCGGGCAGCAATAGGAGGGACACTGCAGAGGGGACAGGCAGATGGAGGGGCCCTGAACTGACGGTGGCTTCTGCAGGTGCATAAAGACAGAAGAGGGTTTAACCTGGATCTCTAGGTTATCCCCAGAGAATGAGGACACCAGCAGCTAGTGGGGGACCCTGGAGCTGGACCAGCACAGTGGACAGGAGTCAGACATCAAGAATCATGTCTGCAACTGGGTCCATCTAATTTCTCCAGCCAGGCACGAGGCCAAGACCTCGCCCTGGATTCTAGCAGAGTGGCGTCTGCCTGAAATGACTTCACCTCAATCCCCAAGGGCAGTTATTGCTTCTTCATCAGTGTGCTCAGAGCTGGCCCTGAGAGGCTGGCTACAGGAACCACTGGTAGCTCTCCGTGTCTATTAGCCTACCGACACATCAGAAGGGCCCAACGAGTAAAGTCTATTGACCAGCCCCATTTTACAGAGGAGGGCTGAGGCCAGACACGCATCTGCTAAAGGACACTTCGTGAAATTCACGTCCCCACGAAAGCATGCCAAACGTCAGTACAAGATTAGGTGGCTAGGCGTCTTCTGTGTCCCTAACAGGGAGCAGGCTCCTTCTCCACCACCATGACGGAATGCCACAGACTCCCCGGGAGAGGACACAAAGCTCATAAGCCAGCTTCTCAGCCATGGCGTGGCCTCTGCCTCTGCCTCTCCTCCTACCTGGGCCCGTCCAATGACATCTGCCACTGAGCATGCACGTCCCAGCTGCTAACCCCCCAATGTGTTCAATCAGCTGCCAAGACTCCGAGATGGAACTCTCCTCAGCTGCCTGGGCTGCCTTCTCCTGTTGCCACCAACCCACCCCCCCCCCCCCCCGAGGCAGTACTGAGGACGTCACCTGCAGACTCCACAGGCCACACCTCCTCTGTGAGTCAGTTCTCTTGAGCTTTTTGCTTTTATTCTTAATACACTGCAGTCTTCTTGGGTTTCCAACACCACTCCAGGAGGAGTTGACCTGGAAAGTCATCCAGGGAGTTGTCTAACTGCGGCCCTGGATCTATCTCCGCCTTAACACCTATTAAAGCCTGGTTTATGTCGGCACTGCTCCATTTGACCGGGGACTCCTTCAGGCAAGCACTAGGAGGTGTGACATTCACAGATGCAGGTTGCTAGTGGCATTGGCTTTTCGGGTCAGTGCATGGAGTATGAACCTTCTAATCCCCTTGTGAGCTCTCTGAGACTGTATGCGGCTCTTTTTACTTCTCTGTTCCTCGGTTCCTTGTCTAGAAAATGGGCTGACAGTATGAACTCCACAGAGATGCTGTAAGACTGGGAAGGCTCTTAGAGCAATCCATAGCACCCAGTAAGCACTCAAAAACACTAATTGTTATCATGAACATAATTCCATACGCATACAGTTGTCACATACGTATATACATGCATATGTGTCTGCATGCACATGCATGGATTTATTCATTGTTTTTCTTTTGACTCACTGAGATACATCTGGCTACATTGCCCAGGCTGGTCTTGAACTCCTAGGTTCAAGTGATCCTCTTACCTCAGCCTCCTGAGCAACTGGGACTTCAGGTGCAGCCCTGGCACTTTTTGTTTCGATTCTATAGGCACAAGCGACCGCTACTTACCTTTTGCATATCTCCTGTCCAACTCAACTATGTCATCCCATAAAAATGAGGTCTTTCCAAAGGTCCTTGGTCAGTCATAAAAAGAAACTTGTGGAACATAAAACACCAGACCTTCAGACAGGTTCAAATATGTCTGGATTCAAAAGTATGAATGAGCAGAGATAAGGCCCAACCCCTAATACCTAATACCGTAACCATGAAAAGTCATGTTTCTCCATGAATTTAGAACTGCCACCTGGAAAAGATGCATGTGCTGTGGATGGGCGGGCTGTGCTTCTGCACAGCAACAGGAAGCCTCCAGCTGACCCGGGGCTGCTCTTTCCCCCCACTCAAGGGCTGCTCAGGAATCGCGACAGCATGTCTTGCGTTTTGGTTGACACCCCAGCATAAATCCAGCTCATACCAGACTGTGTGATCTCACCCTGGGACGCCAGCCAGAGGTTTCTCCCGAGATCTCTGAGGTTATCAGATCTGCAAAGTGCTTTACTTGCTTTCTCTTTTAGCCCATTTTTAGCAAAACAAAAGGTAGCACAGACCACAGGAGACACGAAGGTACAATCAAAAATTGTCCACACTCCATTACCCTAAATTACCTGACGATGAATAAATATTCATTGTTCCCTGGTTTCAATAGAAAGTAAACAGCTACTAAAAAGGATCTGATCTTTGTCATGCTTTTAATCTCTTCCGTTTCTCTTATATCAGAGAAAGAATATTCCTGCTTCCGGACCAAAGGGTATCTCTCTAATACAACCTCAAACAAGCCCCATCCCAAGCCTCGATTTCTTGTTCTAAGTTTACTTTCTTCTTTCTTTCATCTATCCATCAACCTACTGCAACCCACTAATTGCAGTGCACCCCAGCTCTCTACAGGATATCTACCAGTATGCCTGAGAGGGGAAGCTACAATTCCAAGGCGTGGATGCATTGCCCTGCCTTTGTTAGCTGAATGATATCGAGCAAATCTCTCTGCTTTTCTGGGCCTAAGTTTCTGCATCCATAAAATGAAGCTACGCTCTGAAGACCTTGACCTCCCAAATTCTCACAAGGTCATTAACCCACAGGGATTCAGATACGGGGCAAAACACAGACTCCAAAAGGGCTGACCCCACTCCCAGCACCCGGTGTGAGCTCGGAGAAGCATTCCCGTGTGGGTGCAGGGCCCACCTTTGGAAAAAAGATCAAGGCAACTGCAGGTGGGAGACCCCATCTCTCAACCCCTAGTGGAA
The DNA here is from genome assembly GCF_045843805.1 of Urocitellus parryii. Classification (NCBI taxonomy): domain Eukaryota; kingdom Metazoa; phylum Chordata; class Mammalia; order Rodentia; family Sciuridae; genus Urocitellus; species Urocitellus parryii. The sequence continues at coordinate 150,396,629 of NC_135538.1, read as the reverse complement.
CTGAAAAGTGTGAGTGCTCACAAGTACCTGGGGACAGAGCTGGCGAGGAGCCCGGCGACGTGAAAAGGGCCCCGACATCATCCCATGGCGTCAGGCCGGGTATTTTTGTATCTTTTGTGATTGGAAAAGCAAATTGGGCAGACAGGGTGTTTTTAAGGGAATGGACAATTTATTAGGTGCTATAAAACACAAGTAATCAATAAATAATGTTTCAATGGAATCCAGCCTCTTTCCCCAGGTTCTCATCAGGGAAGACCACACTGATGCCAAAGCGTGCTGCTTGGCTTTTCCACTCCTCGCGGTGAAGTCTCCGGTGTGGACACACAAACTGGGAAGGAAGCTCAGAGCAGAGGGGGCCACGGCGTGACGGCCCAGCCTGGAGGAATTTAATCAGTTAATGTCTCAGGATCCACCCGTCCAACACTGACAGCTCACAACCAATGCAAGAAGCCACTCTCTAAAATGGATTCCTCCCCGGTGAATTTGAGACCTGGACGTGGGTGTTGCTGGACTTCCCTGGAAACCCTCCAGATGCGCACTTCAGTCTCAACTGTGAGGATTGGATTTTGTTTCTAAAAAACAATAGTGAATGAGTTTGCTGCTGGCTATTAAGTCTGCTTTCAAGAAGAGTTGGGGTATTCCTCTCGAGGAGACTCTTGTTCTTTCCATCATGTTAATTTATTTTCAAATTTTCCCTCTCCCCCTCGGTCTTCAATCCCCTCTCTCGGTGGTGTGCCTAAGTGCTCAGGTAATATACATACAAATGCTTCCACAGACAGATGGGCAAGTACCATCTCCTGGTGCCCATGCCTCTTAGTGAGAAAAGCACCCAAAACAGAGTGCAGCGATTCCACCCCCTCAAGTGCTATAATCATCTCTGCAGGGGGTAGTTCTGCAGCACCACGGATATATAAATTAAGACGACCAATAATGCTTGACAATACAATGAAGTGAACACAGTAATATTCCCTTCTCTAGCACAAACATAAAACCAGAAAAATCACAACCAGTAGCGAAATAAAATTGTTAAACCATTTTTGCAAAATCAGTGCTATTTTGTTGTTTTCTTTCTTTCTTTCTTTTTTTAACCCAGAACATGATTTTGATGTAGCTGAACATCCACTTGAAGAGTGTGAACCTCCGAACAGAAGATTTTCTTAAGCTGTAGGTTTCTTACCAGCGTTGGAGATCATTCTCACGGGCACAGCTTGTCAGGTATACATGCAAGAAATCTCTACTCAGAGGCTCACCACAACTGGACAACTCTATTTAATTCCTGAAAAACAAAAAAGAAAAGGCAATCAAAGATAACTTATTATCATCCTCATTTCCAGTTGAGGAAATTGAGGCAGAGAGGTAAAATAATTTGCCAAAGAATACATTGCTAGTAAGCCGTCAGAGTTGAATCTGAACCTGAGAACTCTGCTCCCTGGAAGTAGTACAGGATCCTTAATTTCAACAGGGAGAGGGAGTGTGTATAGCTCAGTGGTAGAGCATATGTCTGCAAAAGGGAGGGAGCCTCACCTATTATTTGCCCTACGTCTTATTACAAAGGCCTGACCAACAGCATCCAATCCTAAAAGAGTTGGCTATAAATATACCTTAAAGACTTGAACTTTGCCAATGAGACATTTTCTCCTTGAATATGGGCTCTGGCCAGCCTCCCTTGGGATGATGGGATCAGGGAGAGCCCAGGGCTGTCTACCCACCCATCCACCTGCTTTCTGTTATCCGGAGATATCCTGCCTCCCGAAGGGCGCACATACCAAAATAAATAAATAAATAAACGTCAAGGCCGTCGATATTTACATCTCGTGAACCTGAAGGTCAGTTCAAAAGGGCACTGGTTATTTATGGGAGTGCCTTAGTCACCCAGGGAAGGGCTTGGACCTGTTCCCATTTTATCTTTACAACCTCTAATAGAAGAAGTTGACTGTGGACTGCTAAGGCATTCCAAAGTGAAAGGTGAAATTAATACTTTTAGCATAAAAACATTGCTTATGGCAGTCCATGTGCATGAATCTCATGTTCTCAACACCACGAGTCAGAAGACCCTCCCGTGACACTGTGCCATGAACGAAACCTCCAAATAATGAGCAGCAGCTCCAAAGTGGTCATGTCCTTTTAACTGTGGGATAATTTTTGTTTCTAGATGCCAGATCCGGAATTTTTTCCAAGTATAAAAATAAAGCACGGAAGCCTATATCTAGAGCCAGTGGTAATGAAACAAACCACCTGAACATTTTCAAATGCCCTATGCAACTCTCCTAGAGCGGTTCTGCATTATGAAAAGAATCCCCAGATCTTGCCCTCGCCAAGGCCTGCTAAATATCTTCCCCCTAAATACACAGGAAAGAAAGTCTGGAGTCTTTTGTGAGGGTGGGAGAGGTGCTAGGGACCAAACCAGGGTCTATCCCTGAGCTGCACCCCAGCCCAGAAAACAAACTCTTTATCCATCCCCCCAATTGCACCTACTCAAAACTGAAGTTTGTGTAAATGAGAGAGTCCAAGAAACAGAGGCCAGTATGGTAAGTACACTCCATCCCTCAAAACATGTTGCTGAATCTGTCATCACACTCCAAATGACAATGATTCTTTGACTTTAAAAAAAAAGAATTCTGGTTCAATAATTAGGCCACTAAGTTTTCCAACAACCCAAGAATCTCAAGAAACAAAAAGCAGGAGGAGAGCTATAAACACCATCACAGTGTCCCCGGCTTTGGCCAGGACGGAGACACTAACCTGTCAACAGATATCTCCTGGAGAAAATAAAAAGGGAAATTCAGAAGACTCTTCTGCTTGCAATTAAGAGGTATGTCCAGACAGTATCAAGAGTTGTGTTCTCCCATTTGAAACCCAAGTTTTATCTTCCTGTTTTGACTAGTGGGCTCTTGACGAAGGCTTGTGGTGTTATAAATCATCCCATTACTCACTCCCTCAGGTAACCCTGCTGGAACAGGAAGGAAGTAAATCTTGGAGTGGTGCACTTATATCCCTTAATCATACCCAGGCATGCCCTCCAAGGCAGTAAATCACCGTCCTGCACACATCACCATGATTCACACCTGCAAAGAGCAGAGACGACAGGTACTGAGAAGTACCGTGCCAAGAGAAAGGCATCTGGATACATGAAAATTAACAAACTGAGGCAAACCAGGGCTGGCTCCTCCCCGACAGCCATCACTCCTCCGGCAAGTGTGTCATTCTAATTAAGGGCCATCAGCCATGTTAAAGGAAGATTTTATAGAGCAGAGCTTTCCAAACAGATTCCAGGACTCAGTACCCTTTTCTAAGCTCTTCTAAAGCTAAACATGGACATCATACTCACCCACTCGGGCATGACTTTAGTTAGGACCATTGGTCATATGGTTGAGCTAGCTGACCATCCTCTCAAACTCTTCAGGGTAGACACATGACCAACCATAAGTTTTAAGATGCTACCTAACTATAATCAAGAGCTCATCTAACTTTACAGAGAAGCAGGAAGGAATTAAAACATGCCATCAACACTGGAGAAAAAATATTTGAGGTTACCCCGTCTTCTAAGACGATGCGCCCATTCACTACATCTGGAGCAGAAAGAGGAAAGGGGGTTTTCAATCATCAAAGAGCCTCCTTTGACTCCAATTACAAAAGAATGCAAATTGCTTCCAGGTTGGTGTGAATGGTCCAAGTCGGTATGGACTGTCCCATGCAGTACAGGAGGCCACCGCTTCCACTGGTCTTGGGAGAACCTGTCGCAGAAGCACCTGCTCAGTGACCGTAAGCACAGATCTCTAGCTGCAGAGGTAAGCAAGCACCCCCACCCCTGCTCCTGCCAGGCACATGCCAACAGAACAAGACCAGATGATGGGAAACCCCTCCTGCAGGCTCTACTCAACCTTTACACCACGAAACTTACTTTTTACATTTGACTCCGTGATGTCTTTATTTTACATCATTCAAACTTTTGGGACGAAAACTCACACACTGGGGGAAGAAATGATGCTGTCTGAGCGAGGATCAGGCCAGATGGACAGAAGGTTCTACTCTGCCTTCAGTGAGATGGTTGCCCCAAAGATCAGCCTCTGAGCTGGCCAAGGGTGGGGATTTGCAAGACAAAGAACAACATGTATTTTTGACAGCTGTGCACATATATATGTATACATAGGATAGAAGTCTGCTCTAAATAAGAACCAGCGTGGCACATTTAAATAGAGTAAGGTAATTGAAAATAGATTTTTTTTTCTGTAAAAGAATGAACTCAATGCGACCACCCTTTTAAGTTTTCGTTATTTATTTATTTATCTTATTGATTTTAAAGGGCTTTCTAATAAGATTACCCGTCCTCCGTGGTAAGGCCAAAAGCTCTCTGACTGCATGGGAATGAGCTGTGGTCTGCTCCACTTTCAGCACGAGACTCTCTCACCCAGACTGAGTCATCCTTATATTAAAACAAAAGCCTCCCCCAGGACCCGGGGGATGTGCTGTGCGAACACTACTGACCGCACTGTAGCCTGGGTGGGATGCTCACACAGACGCCTTGCCCCCCGACGAAGCCCAGGCCGGCTCAGGAAAAGCATCCACACTAAAACGCACGGAGATGACCTCGATGGCCGCTCCTCCACGAAACCCGAGTGCCTGGGGTCACTTTGACCCTACCCGGGGCAGGAATGACTTTGTGGATGCTCTAGCTACGTTTTTCATCACATTTTTATTTCACCTCCAGCTTTAAAACCCGTCCAATGGAAGGAGGCCTTCTGGGTAAACACTCCCCCGACTCTCGTTGGGGTGAGGAGAATGTCATTTCTAGACCCAAAGAACAATGCAACATGAACCACAGATGCCCGTGTCTGTCAGATACGGAGTGGCCACAGATTAACCCGTGGCCGCCTACCCCTGCACGGCACCCCCGATGCACTCACAAGCCGACAGAGGGAAGACGCCTTTTAGCTAAAAATGGAGATGTCAGGCAGCTGCTTGTCAGACTTTAAAAATGATCCTTGGGAAATCTCAAGGGCTTATGCTCCCTAAAACAGCAAATACATGCTTTTTTTTTTTTTTTCCTTTTCCTTTAATGTAATAGCAGTCAACCACAGTCAAGGTCAGAAAAAGTGTACTTGGCCACCTGAATAACTCTACCATATTTGGTATTCAAAATTAAAAGGCAGAGAGTTAAAAGTGGTAGTTAAGTGCTAGATCTCAACTTAAAAGTTTAAAATTGGGGCAGGACATAAACCAAAATAAGGACGCCTCATTTAACGGCAGTTAGTCAGCTCACTCGTTAAGTGCACTCTGATTCATACACACAGTCAAAAAATAGGACTACAGCTGACAGAGAGCAGCCAGCGTCGTGGCAGACATGTTGACTGAGCCATTCTGTCTGCACGGAATTGTCCTGAAACTGTGAGGCCTGCCCCAAGCGGGGCCAAGAGTAACTGAGCATCCTTAAAATAGCAAGATCCATAAAGACACAAGGAGGGCCAGAGTGCCGTCAGCAAAATGTCAGTAAGTCACCTCCTTGACTCTGTCCTGCTCTTAAAACGCAGCCCTCAGACACCGTGCGCCCACCACACAGAAGGCACCAGAAAGGGGGCCCCCCGGCCTGCCGCCAAAATGACAGCCTAGATAGACCTTGTGGGTTCTATAAATGGTGGCTTGAGATTCGGGTTTCATTTTTCTGTCTAAATAAAATGTCCCTGGAAACGTTCTCCGGACACGATGGAAGCACAGAAGATTTATAGACAGAGTGGTTCACCAACTCTCTTTGCTCCAGAGCAGTTGAAGGACGACTAGGTCACAAGGCCCTCCTCCCTGCCACTTGGCTGTTCCTAGGCTAGACAGAGGCTGGGTGCACCACTGACCCAGGATGTGTTTCCTGTGTCCACTTCAGCACCAAACAATAAACTACAGACACTCAACCAGAAAATCACCATCTTCCAGAGCATAAAGCCATATTTCTAGCTCCCAGGTGATAAATTTTGGGGGAGGAATGAGAAGGGTTGGTGGCGTGTGGGAGCAGAGAGGAACCTTTTTACGTGGCCCTAAGGGTGTTTTTTAGGTTTCATGAAGCTCAGACTGAACAACGGCCCAGTGCTAGCCTTGCCTTCAAGGTATCAGTGTGAGTTTTCAGCCGAAAATCATCGTGGGTTACTGGTGAGTGTTTTGTGTCAGTCGAAATATACAGAGGTTTCGCCCACCACCGACCAAAAACGTGAATGACTCGAGAGCCAGGCAGGGAAGCATAAACATGTCTCTGCATCTTTGTCCTTGTGTATCACAAGCCGCTAAAGAAGTTCAAAGAGACACCGTGTGATTCCAGAGCCCTGAGTTTATAAATCTCACAGCTAGCATCTCCCAATCGGGGGCAAGAACAGATCGGAAGATGAGGGGCATTTCCATTCTTCAGGACACGCCGGCAGCTGCTGTCCCCTTTCTGCAAACATGCGAACTTATTTATGCATTTGGCGTCTTCGTGGAATTTGCCATTTTGCTGGGCTTGACACCAGAAAGATGGCTGAACATTTGCTGTTGTCCATTTGCTGACCGACAACAATTCAAGACTTAAATGCCACATTCAAAGAACCTGACCAGCTGGGAGGAGGCGTTGAAGTCCTCGATGAAGCAAAAGTCAAAAAGGAAATACCATTTTCTAGTCATTCAAATCACCCTTTGCCGCCGCACCCTCTCTTCTTATGAAAGTTGGCCCCGCTCCTAGCATGTTGCAATCAATGTCCACAACGGCCACCCCATCAGCAGGCGCTTCAGCTAACTCCAGCCAATTCTGAAGTTCGAGCCCAATTCAGCTCTTGTCTTGCACAGTTTTGTGATGAAAATCGAAATCCCTTCAGATGGTGATGAAATCCAAACCAAGCCCCTAAGTTGTGAAGGGCAGAAACACAACGAGGAAAAGTTCTAGTACCCTCTTCCGGCATAAAAATAGATTAAATAAAACTTTGTGTGCTTATTCAAAAATGCTCCGCCTGGTCCTCTTTGTGCAGCAAGAACAGGAAGGTCTAAATGACTGTCATCAAAGTCTTCTCAAGTTGTTCTCATTTTATTATCAATTGGCAAACTGAAATTTTATATCTTCCACCGCATGTTGCAAACGTCTTAATTACAACTTTACTTCATTTATATTCAGAAATACACTAGTATTCTGCCAAAACAGAATAATAAACTTAAAAAATTGATCCATTAATTTGGAATTTTCCCTCCCAGAGACACTTTGCCCTTCTTTTATGTATCTTGGATTAATGTCTGGAAACATCTTTTATACCAAATATCTTGTCCCTGCTAAGGCTGGAATGCTGGATTTCTACAAATATATTTGTTGGTACTAAACAAATGCTCAACAACCTTCACAATTAACAAACGGAACTCAGGCCCCAGAAGAACGCCAGCTACAGAAACAACCTGAGCACAAAAACACACGTCTCTACCAAATCGGTGACATTCTCAGACAATAAATAGCCCATTCCACGTCACCGGGCCACCCCAGGAACTTCTGTCCCCTTCTCCGAGTCCACAGACTGCAAGGGACACCACCTACACCAACTCTGAAAAGAACACGTGTGACTAATATTGGTTCTTTCCAGCTCTCATACTTAATGAAAGTCTCTAAAGTTAAGTAAAACTCTGTATTTTTACAAATAGTCTTGCTACATGGAAAGTATGGAAGTGTGTCCAAAGCCGTGAGTTTGTCCCACTAAGCAGATACCCACAAGATTTCAGGAGCACCAAGACTGTGTGGGCTGCTAATCACCACCCAAATCCCCACCACTGCTGCATGACTTAGGTGGTCAAATCCCCTGGATGAAATTCCTAGCTATTTCTGGGCACAGTGGCACAGGCCTGTGATCCTTGGCTCAGGAGGTCAAGGCAGGAGGATCCCAAGTTCAAAGCCGGCCTCAGCAAGGGCAAGGCACTAGGCAAATCTGTGAGACCCTGTGTCTAAATAAAATACAACACAGGGCTGGGGTGTGGCTCAGTGGTCGAGGGCTCTTGAGTTCAATCCCCGGTACCCCCACACCCCAAAACAAATTCCTAGCCATTAAACCCTTCACATGAAGTTGTTTCATGTAGAGATCAGTGGCCAACGTCTCGGGGCAGGGTCAGCTGAACAGGGAAATCGCAGCAGGAGGGAGAGTGGAGGGAACTCTCCAATTAGGGAGAAGAGCTTTCCACCAGGGTGGACCACAGCAGGGGAGGGGTGAGGAAACAAATCAATCCAGGAACCCAACCAGGAGAGGCCATATTTTACTCCACTTTGAAGTAGAAAATGTCAGGACTTGGCTTCTGATAGTGGATGAGAGCCCAACATTTACATTTTGATAGTCTGCTCTCCCAGTCAGGTAAACACAGCATAAAGTAATTCCATTCTTTCATCAAATTTCAGAAGTTAGAACAAAAATCCTCTAAGTAAAAGCAGGCACTATCTCCGTAAAAGCTCGTCTACCCAAAACACCAACATCGAGGGAAAGTCTTGCCATGTGGATCTCGAAGCACACAAGGGGAAACCCTGGTCTACGGACCCCCAGGCCGGACTTCATCACCAGGGCCAGGGCCACTTGTTCCTTATGACTATTAGTCTGGAAAAAAAGTTTAGGTTTCACACCAACATTTAGAAGCTACAAAAACATCAAAATACTGGCCTCTTGCAAAGTAGAGCAACATTCGATCAGAACTAGAAGATAAGGTGGGCAGAGGCCTCCATCACTGCATGTCCAAATAGGTTTTCACCTTCGCGTATCAGAATGAGAGGATCTGAGCGATAGATCAGCAGAATCCTGCCCAACTCCACGGCCTAAGTGAGGTCCTGAAGATGATGCTTCTGTGTCCAGGGGTCAGGCTGTCTCCCCAAAGTTCCCCTGATTCTCATGCAAAGAAATTCAGCTTCAACCTGGGAATTCCCATTTTTTTTTTTTTTTCAGAGAATGGGATGCAGAATCTGATGAGACCGAGTTTCAGAGGAATCTGGAGCGATACTGCTCAGCCTCCTTCCCAGGATGTAGCAGGTGGCTACCTTTTATGCATAAACGCTAGGTTTAAAGCACCCCAGGAACCGGGTAAAACAAAAGTTCCAAGGAGCAGAGATGAGACATCGGCAAAGTAACCAGGGAAGTGGCAGGAGGCCTGCTCTGGAAAGCATAAAATAAAATAAAATAAAGCACCAAGTTGGTGGGTGGTCCAAGTGGCCAATTCCCACTTTTCCTTCTTCCTTTTTACCTAGAAATGACGATCCCAACCACCTGTGCCACATCAAGCATAAAGGAACCTGAAGCCCAGCTGCTCTTTCCTCCTGGAGGAAGCTGAAGAAGACATTCTGACCTCACTGGTCTTGGGGGCACACACTCCCTGTGGTCTGAGAAAGTCCTGGGACTCGGCTGGCCGTGAGGAGTGGCAGGGAGTTCTGCCTCTCCCCTCGAGGGCTGGACACAGGCACGTGTTTTAATGGTGAGTGAAGATAATTTCCGCTCTCCTTCTGGTATCACTCCTTATTGTGAAAAGGAGTGAGAATTAAATAAGACAAGGCCAGAGACCACCAGAAGGTGAGCAGGCACCGTGGGGGTGGACCCCAACAGCCAGGGGACTCACAGCTCTGCAGGCGGCTCACAGCAGGACTTCCCTCACCTGCTCTCACCTCTTACCTTCCCTCAGCCTCATCAGCATTGTTCCTTAGGACACAAGAAAACATCAGCTGCACAGTAAGGAAAAGCCACAGCCCTGACAGGACGGGACACGCCGAGACCCTCCAACAACCCTCCTAGGGTCAAGGGAACCGAGGGGCCTCCAGTCTCCACCCAAAGTCGCAGCAAGCACAGCGCGCTCCTGAATCCTGTTTCTATGTTCCAGAGGGAAAAAGCCTTTCCATTCTGGGTCTCTCCTGAAGGCCAGGCCACCTCCTTTGTAAGATCCCTTCTCGCACTGGCCCTGACCCACAGCCCAAGAGTGAACTCATCATTTGCTTTAAAAAAAAAAATAATAGATGTCTGCACACCCTTGTTCATAGAGCAACATTCACAAAATAATGGTGATAAGAGCCTACGCATGGAGGCAACCCAAGTGCCCATCACCAGATGAATGGATGCAGTGTGACATGTACAATAGGTTATTATTCAGCCTTAAAGACGGTGGGGTGGATTCTGACATCTGCCACAGCACCGAGGAATCCTGAAGGTATGACGCTAAGCGAAATCAGCCAGTCACCAATGGAACAACGTTTTGTGAGTCCAACTCACAGGAATAGAAGAAATGGCAGTTCTAGGGGCTGTGGGGAGGGGAACAATGAGTTGTTTCACGAGTTTTGCAAGATGTAAGGCTCTGGAGATTGGGTGCACAAGGATGGGAATATTCTCAACACTACTCAACTACACACTTGAAAAGAATGAAAATGGTAAGTTTTATGTTATATGTTTCTTAATCATAATAAAAAAATCAATTAAAAAGACATATATTTAGCCCACAAACTGGAATCAGTTGCTTTCTCTTCTAAACTACCTCTGAATCCTCAGGGGCTAATTGGCAAGAATCCCTTGCCTCATATGGCACCCATGGGATCCCCTGAAATAACAGGTACTAGCCTCACTGCTTACTTTACAGACGAGCAGGCGGAGGTCCAGAGTGACTCACTGTCTTGGCAAGATGGCGCCCTCACGGATGAATGAAGGGTGCCCCATCTCAGCTTGTCTTACGGAGCCTGCTCTTCCTCCTAGATGACCACACCATTCCTGCAAGCAGGCTTCCCCACCCAACCCTCCTAACAGCCTCCCAAAGGTCACAGTCACCTCCCGGTTCCATTCCTGGGCTTGGTGGGCTTATCCACACTTGGCTTCTGTGGTAGGTGATGCAGACTGACCCACCCTGGCCTTCTGGACACAGTGTCTTCCCTCCACTTTCTCCTGGTAATCCTACTGTCTGACACTCCTTCCTTATCATGTTCTTAAGAAACAGAGTCTTCCTCAATTTCCGCCAAAACAATGGCTAATCAATGACTAAATAAGTAGTGAAGTCACAGTACTTTAAATTCATTTCACACATTCTCAGGGTTGTTTTTGTTATCTGTTCTAGATCTCTGGAGACAGGTTCTCTAGAGTTGTCCATGAAGGTGGGGAGTCTATTTTACTTACCATGCACCTCTCAAAGCCGAGTGCAATATATGACATGTAGTAAATTTCACAAAGAATTATTAAATTTGATCTTAATATAACCAAACCCTAGTGTTCAAAACCACTTTTCCCAGCACTCTTCCAGATTCAAGGAGAAAATTTCCCCAACTGCTTAGCTGTCACCCTCACTCCAAGGCCAGATGAGGTTCATCACGGGCTCCAGGGAAGATCTAAAGCAGTTGAAAAGCTTCACAGCGTCACTTCTCAGATCCCTGCCATATCTCACCCCAGTACAAAAGCATTAAATGAAATTAGAATATTCCAATTTTCCTACATGTCCACCTACTAATTGAACTAAATACTTGAAACCCTAACACAAGAAATTAGAGGAAACTCGGAAAGTGTGATCGTTCCAGTCAGCTAGATTTTGGTGAAGAGTCTGTTCACTTAGCTGTAGATTAAATTCACCCCACCATGTCCCTGCACAGCAAGTTACATTACACAACAGTCCACTTTTATCCTGTTATTTCCTTAAAATAACAGGCTGCTTCACCAGCACCCTCTGTAGGTGACACACCCGAGGCTGGCCCTACGTCTTCCTTTGTACTTCATCCTTTTTTGAACAGGACATGCGGAGGTTCTACTTCTGATCACTGACCTCAGGAATGTTCTCCTATTAGTTCTCTGCCCAGCATAATGGAATCCTAATAGGCTGCTAGGATTCGCTCTGCAAAAATCAATGTTGTAGACCCAGCAGGGCAACTCAGCTACTCCAGTGGGTGCGGCAATGCGCACAGCACGGGTACCCCTGGGTAAGTCACTGCTCCAAGGAACGGACACTTATCCTAGGGAACGCACAGCTGGCCTTCATTTTTTTATTACAGCATTATAATCATACATAGTATTTGGGTTCCCACTGACAAAAGCATAGATGCAAGGAATGTGATTTCTATTCCTACTCCTCCACCCCATTATCCCCTCCTCTACTCCACTGATCTTCCTTTCACTCCCTTATTCATTTATTTTTCGATGGCACCTTCTACATGTACATAAAGGTGGAATCCCCCTGGGTACATTCATGTGTGTATGTGACAGGATGCTGTTGGATTCATTCCACATTTCCTCCCCTTTCCCTCCCTCCCTTCCTCTCCTTCTCCTCCTGCTCTCTTATCTTACCTTACCTTTATGCTATCTGATCCCCTCCTCCCTCTTTCCTCTATTTTGCTCTAGCTTCCACATAGGATGGAAAACATTTGACTTGATTTTCTGAGTCTGGCTTATTTCACTTAGCATGATTTTCTCCATTTCCATCCATTTATCGGCAAATGCCATTATTTCCTCCTTCTTTGTGGCTGAGTAAAACACCAATGTGTGAATGTGCCACATGTTCTTGCTCCAGTCCTTGGTTGACAGGCATCTGACTGGCTCCAGGTCTTAGCTATTGTGAACTGAGGTGCTGTAGACATCCTAGTGACTGTGTCCCTACACTTTGCTGGTTTTAGTTCTTTTGCATAAATTCCAAAGAGGAAAGATAGCTAGTCATATGGTGGGTCCGTTTCCAGTTTTTGGAAGAATCTTCACACTGCTTTCTAAAGTGGTTGGATTGAGTTTCCACCCCGCCAACAATGAATGAGTACACCTTTTTCTCCACCTCCTCACCAACATCTATTTATTTATTTTGTATTCTTGATAATTGCCAATCCGACTGAAGTGAGATGAAATCTCAATATCTCTGATTCCTGGAGATATTGAACATTTTTTCATATCTGTTGGCCATTTGTGCTTGTTCTTTTGAGAAATTTGTTTATTTATTTTTTTTTACTCATTTATTGATTGGGTTTTTTGTTTGTTTTTAGCATTGAGTTTTTTTTTTATATATGTTCTGGATATAACATATAAAAAAAACATCAGAGAAGTAGCTGGCAAGGATTTGTCTTCCCGGAAGTTCCATAGGCTCTCTCTTTCCTCTCTTTGTTGCTCAAAGCTTTTTAATGTGATGCCATCCCACTTTATTGATTCCTGGTTTTATTTCTTGAGCTTTAGGGGTCTTGCTGAGGAAGTCAATGCCTGCACTTATATGATGAAGTGCTGACCCTAGGTTCTTTTCCAGCAGTTACAAGGTTTCTGGCCTAATTCCTAAGTCTTTCATCCGTTTTGATCTGACTCTTGTGCAGGGTGAGAGACAGGGGTCTAGTTTCATTCTTCTACATATGGATATCCAGTCCTCCCAGCACCGTTTGTTTAAAAGGTTGTCTTTTCTCCAATGTATGTTTTGGGCACCTTTGTCAAGGGTCCGATGACTGTAGGTATGTGGCTCTGTCTGTCTTGTATACTATCCCTCTGGTCTCCATGTGGATTCACTCAGATCTTCTTTAAATGGATTTTTTTGTGTGTTTGATTTAGGTATTGAGACCAATTTCCCACCTTATTTAAAATACCTCAAAAATACTAAAGTAGCAGTTTCTTACAAACTTGTAATATGGACAACATCTAAAATATTGCGCAATGTAAAAAGATAAAATTTCACCAAAGAAAGAAAGAAACGTGATTACCGAGGAGTGTTGTGAATTTGGGAAGTTGGCTGCTACGAGAGAGGGGATAATTTCTTTTAAGTCTAGATGGAAAAAAGAACCAACTATCACCGTAACACACTGGTAGATTGAAATGGGGCCTTACAAGGAACATGGAATCCAACATCAATTTTTGAGAAAAATTATTTTTCAACAAAGGAAAGGTCACTCTTTGATAACACAAGTGTGATGGCCCAAGACGCTGACCCAAGAAAGCCTACCTTTTTAAGATGGAGAAGATGCCTTAAAAGATCATCTCTCTTTGAAAGAGGAGGAAAGAAGAGCCTGTCTAAACTTCTGAGAGGGACAGAAGACACGTTTTCTTTTCATCCCGCGGTCGTCTTCGATGACGCCCGTATCCAGAGTTCAGGCTTTCTCAATGTTTTGCTGCTGTTGTTGTTTTATAAAACGCATCTATGAAATCATCTTACCCGGCCTAAAGGCTCTGCTTTCAGAAGGCTGCCGTCTCTGAAGTCCAACTATGTCACTGGAACAGATGCCACCCAGAGAAGGTACGGGCGCCCAGAGGGTGAGGCGGGCGGACTTCGGAGCCCCCGGGGAAGACTCGCACACCCTCTCTTCAGCGGGGTTCCCTGTGTGTGACAACAAAAGAAAACTGACTGATTTGGTCAATATTATTGTCTCCAAATTCCCTGCAGTGGACCCTCTTGCTGTCTGCAGAGGGGGCTCGCACTCCCACTGCCCCTGCTCTGGAGACCCCAAGAGCACATTTGGACCTAACTCTGCCACTGCCTTAGTGGGGTCACTGAGCTGCCACCCTGCTACCCCCTCAGCATGCCCATAGCTCCTGCAGTCAGCACCTGTCCCACGACCCTCGTTTTCTGTTACTTTCCTTCTTCCCTGCTGGCCTGTGCGGTCCTGAAGGTCGCAGACCCTGACTTGACCTTCCCAACATTTCCAAGGGCCCCCAGCACAACAGGTCCTCCATATGGCCATTAATTTAAGGAAAATCCGTGCTGCACCTGGAATGAACCAGGCCCTGCTCTGGGAGCCGGGGTGGTGGCAGTGAAGGAAACACACACCAGGGTCAGTTTGGGCAAGCTGACGGTCCACCATGTTCCTTCGGGTGGACAGAAGGCTACTAGAGAACCAGCGCCTTCTCTCCTTGACACTTGGAGATCTTACTCAGAGAAAGAAATAAACCTGACCCTGACCTGCAGTTACAAATCTCTACAATGACGAACCTGAAGTCCAAGCCCGATCAGCGTCCTAGAGTTATGAGTGGACCTGTTCATCTCCTTTATCAACAACCAATATCAAAAGACGTGAGATGGGACCCCCGTGTTGCCATTGGACGATCATTCAGACCACACGCTGGAACGTCTACTCGGAGGCAGCCACGGTTATCTTCAAAAATGGGAAAGTGAGGGCTGGGATAGAGCTCAGGTGGTACAGTGCTGGCTTTGCATGCACAAGGCCCTGGGTTCAATTCCCACCACCACCAAAAACAAACCAGAAAAGCATGCTGGGAGAGATGCTGAGGACCAGGCTTCCTCCGCCACCACCGCTAATTCTAACAACAGCGCCCATCCTCGGAACGTTTGCAGCCTCAAAATCCTTTCATTTCATTCATGTTCCCGCATGTGAACCCTCACATGGCAGCTGATGCAGGGGGCTCGGATTCCTAGCACCTTGTGTCTATAGATGCTGAGTGGAGGCTCAAAACGGTCAGGTCATTTTATGCAGTGGGTAGATTACAAGGTCAAACTAGCAGGAGAGCCACGGACTGCAAGGTCAACAGCAGGTTCTAAGGACGGCACACCACCTCAAGAGGAGACACGGGACACAGATTTGGAAACACACGGAACACTCAGGTGCAACACAAGTCCTCTCCCCAACCATGCCCCACGCCCCTCTCTTGCACCCCTACGTTTTGGGGTTCCACAGGCCAATCTACCAGTCACTGCCAACGAAGACTACCCTTCCTACAGAAGTCAGGGGCAGACCTTCCGACAGTGGCCTGCCGGTGCTCTGCATCATGCCCTCACCGCCCCTCGACTCTGGAGCGGCTCCCCCAGCGCACTAACTTCCTGTCCAAGACAGAAGCCCTGCTCCCCTAGCTCTGGGAGGGCCAGAATGTCACACACTTCGGCCACCCTGGTCGTGGGCAGGCTTTGTGACCGGTAGCAGGATGAGTCGTGAATGAACGCACGAGGCCCCACTGCCCTGTGGAAGCTGCTCAGGAGTTTCTGCTTTTCCTCCATCTCTTGCGCCATGGGAAGGCGGAGGCGCCCCCAGCTCCCCGTGTGCAGCACGCGCCCGCCGAGCCCAGATGGTGCCGGGTTTCTGCAGCATGTGTGTCGCATCAATATTTGCTCATTGATCTGTTGCTCAAATACCACGACTGAGTTGTGTTTGTCTGGCAAATCAGGCGACTTTAATAATTAGTGTCTGAGGTGGGAAAACGTCTTCTGAAATGCTTAGGGGTGCATGGGAAGGATCAAGAGTGACCCTGGCCTACGGGAAGTGCACGAGAGGGAAACCCGTTCCCTAGCCCCAAAGAATCGTGAAATCAACAAGAGCAACACTGTCTGCGTCGTTCTACACACACACACACACACACACACACACACTCAGACACACAGAAGCATGCCAAGTCACAAAAGTACCTCTGAGGCTGATGGAAACCCGCAGAGTCACACCACTGTCACTGAAACGCAGATGTGTCAACTCTTGCTCTAGCAAACTCAAAAGACTCCTTCTCATGTCTACAAACACCGCACTTTGTAATTCTTCTGACAAAAGCGCATGCAGTAAACTATTATTAGACCCCCTAACCTGAATGGGGTGCTTTGAGCCAGATTTCAGATTCATTAAAGGTCAATTAGAAACTATCAGTGGTTCGCGCCTTTTGATTGGAGCGGGCTGGGGGGACTGGAGAATGTGAGAGTTAGCTGGGAGAGCACAGGTCAGTTAAAGCCCCCACCCAATGAAAGGAGCCTTTCTGTGGCTACCACCGAGACCCTGAGGAAATGCATTAAAAGTCCATGTTTCCACAGAATGAACATACTTCATCTTTCTTTGATGATAAAGAATTTTCAGGTGCACACGGTTATGTTTGGAATCAATCTCTCAGGTACTGGGAGCTACAGGAGATGTGATCCAGGTACACAGAGGCAAAGGAACACAAATCTCATGTCCAGGAAAACATATAAAATTTAAAATCCTTAATATGTCTCTGTCTTCTAAGAGATGCTCAAAGGAAGCCAGATTGGTTAAAGACCAATGATTTTTGGATTCTGTTTATCTGGGGTTTAATTTTATCTTCACTGAAAAAAAAAAATAATTTGATGTTACTATTGATGTAACAAGGAGTCAGATCAGACCAAAAGACAATAATGTTGTCAAAGCTTAATTGAAAACTCTCCTGAATTATTAATAATAGCATAATTCCTGCTTCTA
The DNA here is from genome assembly GCF_045843805.1 of Urocitellus parryii. NCBI lineage: Eukaryota > Metazoa > Chordata > Mammalia > Rodentia > Sciuridae > Urocitellus > Urocitellus parryii. The sequence continues at coordinate 150,379,549 of NC_135538.1, read as the reverse complement.
GATGAATTCATAATTATCTTAATGGAAGCATGCCCCATGATAAGACTGTATTGCAATAAAAAAAACCCACTACACCTCACAACGTAGAATTGATTTGGCCCTATGTGCAAGGTCTTTTTTTGTAAATCTCATGACATCTGAAATATTCTAGGTGAAGTCACCGATGTAAGAGACTCCCCATCGTCAGTCCTAAACATCTACAACTCCCTTACTTCACACTCCACTTGCCCTTTTAAATCTTTCAATGTCCACTTTTCCTAAAGAGAAGCACAACCTTAGAGGACACCCTCCCTAGAGTGACCTTAAAAACACGTGAAGATCACCACCCGTTAGCGTACTCTAACTGTGCACGGTGTCACTGTCACCAGGGTAAGGGGATGGAAAGCCTCTGAGGAGGTGGCCACAATCAATCATCTGGGGAGCCCTCTAGAGTAAGGTGATATTCCGACAGAACAGAGGAAGGTCAGGAGCCCTGGAATAGCATCTCACTGGCCTGGACACATCCAAGCGACATCTACAAGCTGGACGAGGTGGCTACAGCAAGCAGGTAGAGAGGAAAATGGCAGAGGTCACAGAGGTAGTGATGACCTCACTCCCCCCAACCCTGCCCAGAAGCCCTGGTGGAGCCGCTGAGGGGCAGCGCGTGGTGAGCAAGGGACCTGGCCGTACGAAGCCCACCGAGCCAGTGTGGGCCCGAGGAGCAGCGATCCAGGGCAGAGTCAAGCTGGGAGGTGGGGGCTCACCTGTCCCACAGGTGGAGTGCCACCAGGGTCTGGGGCAGATGCCTGCTACTCATCGCACCACAACCCAGAACCCCGAGCACCCACAGCTCATGACCTCAACCTCCTGCTTCCCACAAGCAGAAACCCAAGTAGGACAGAATAACGGGATTGTGGGGCTGACCAGAACCACTGCTCCTTTTCCAAACCCTGATTGGCATAGATTTGGGCCAATAGTGTTGACCCAAGTGCCATAGAAACCCCTAGACCAGCAGACTCAAGTGATGAGCCCTCCTGGATCCCCTCTTGTCATGTGGGATGATCTGTTTCTATTCACACTTGAATAAACCCTGCTCTTACGGCCACTCATCCTTGTCTGTGGATTTCAGTTTTTGGATTCGTGAGACAAGAACCCAGAGAGAAGTCGGCAGTGAGCTGCTGGGGTCTGATCAACGCTGGGGGTGTGGCCGCCACCAGAGCTGCAGCCCATTTCGGGGCCTTCACATTGTGCACACCCCACCTGCCAGCAGAAGTGCAGAAACTCCAGCCTCAGTGGGAGCAGATCCCTGGACCTCAGAGTCCTGCGTGCAGTGGACGCTGTGGCGACCATCGGCTACCCCGCCAGGTCCAGGGCCTGCTCCTGAATCACAGCAGCTTATGAGACGGTGGAAACCGCCACTCCATCCTCCTCAGCTCCCATCTCTAGACGGAGATCTGCAGCACGTAAGCCTAGTGACGTCTACTGGCCCTGAGTTTGTCAAAACCACTGCCACCAGGCTTGAACCTGCACTTCAACTTTTATAAGGGAGAAGTAAACGTGCCCCATGAGCAGTTCAAAGGTTGAAGAAAAAGTGGAAATAACAGAAACTCACTGTGGGCACCCCACCTCCTAAGTGCCCTTCCTCCTTCATCTCCAGTCCCAGCTGGGGACAGCTACCCAATCATCTCCACTAGACAGATGAGAGCCCTGCTGCCCCACATCACACCATCACCAAGCCCACCCACTCCACCTCCAAACAGTCCTCAGATACAGCTCTCCCAAGCAGCCCAGGCCCCTGCCTCCGTACAAGCCCTCATCCTGTTTAGAAGGGCTTCATCCAAACGAAGTGCTACTGCAAGTCTCCCCATTCCCCAATTCCCTCCACCCTCCGTGCTGTCGGAAGAGGAATTCTGCTACCATGCACACCTCGCCACCATACATATGACCCCTACATCAAGACCTGACCTTGGCTTTGCTCCGCAGCCTCCTCTTCAACCACTGCCCCTCTTCTAACCCACCAAAGCGAGATGCCTGCCATCGCTGGCCTACCTACTCGGTGATGTCTAAAGCTCATATCCCCTCCTGCCCGGGGGACAGCCCCTCTTCCTAGGGAGGATTAATTCCACTTCATTCTTAAGAGGCAGAGAGCATATGGTGCTCTGATTCCAGCCCCTGAAGAAGGGAGCAGTTCCACTCCCCAGCCTTTACCACACCTTCCTAAAAGGCCATTTACGTCTCAAACCACCCCACTCTCTAGATTCAGAGCTCCTTAAAGATGGAGACCACTTCCCGTGTACCCTCGAGTTCCAGAAGGTAGCACAGTGGTACCTCGCAGATGATGGAAGGGGAAATAAAAAGGCTGAGCTTCATCATTTATCATTGCCTGATATTTATATAGAGGAGACTGTGGGAGAGTGTTTTAAAAAAAATAACACTGTGGCAAAAAGAAAAAGCAAAGTTTTGAACAACAGAATGCAGTTTTAAAACAACAGAGACTTCAACAAACGCCAGAAGTATTTCCAACTGCAAATAGTGAGGGTGTCCTGGCCTCAGTGAAGTCTGTGTCCCTTCCAGAGGCTGTAAGGAGTGACAGGGAGCCACAGTGCATCCTAGGCCAGTGGTGTGGCTGTCTCCCTGGGAAGCAAATCCCTGGCTGTGGATAAACATGAAAGCGTCTTCTGCCTACTCACCCACCCTGCTTTCCATATTCATTTCCCCAACATCTTCGGGTCTGTTTTCTTCCCGTGTCATTACCACAGTTGGATTGCTTAAATGAGACTTGGTGGGGAACATGGGGTCCAGAGGGAATCTTATTCATAATGAAAGTATGAATCCAAAGGAGAAGCCAGCGTGGCGTGGGCCTTCCTCCCCAGTTAGAAGCCTTGCCATAAAATTTGCAATGGTTGGTTATGGCTTATCCCTGAAGGTGCGTGTGTAAGGAGCCCGGTCCCCAGTGTGGCAGTACGGAAGGTGATGGGACTTCAGAGTGGGCCACGTGGAAGACGAGGTCCTGACTGCCCTCCTTCAGGGGTTACTGCTAATCTCTCAGAGTGGGCAAGTTCCCAAGGAGAAGGTTGTTCTAGAAAGACGAGGCTGGCCCTCCTGTCTCACCAGGTGATAGCCATCTATCTGCCTCTCTCTCTTGGACTCCCTGTCTCTCTCCACGGATGGTCTGCACCTCCTCGGAACTCTGCCTGCATGAAGCCCACCACCGGACGCAGTCCCTCAACCTTGGACTAGAAGTGTGAGCCAGAACAAACGCTTTACAACTTACCCAATCTGTGGTATCGTGTTATTAGCAACTCCAAACAGGCTAAACAAACTCTGTATAGATCTAAGTTTGCCAGCATTTATGCCAAAAATAACAACAGAAAAAAGGAGAGGGGTCAGGAGAGGGGAGAGGGAGACGGGGCTTTGTCAAGTCCACGTGTGCGAGTCTGGTCGTGCAGTCACGTGGCTCCTGCTGGCCCTCTCCCGAGGGGCACGTCCTCATAAACCTCCTGTGAGCTCAGCCCAGAGCAGGAGAGGGCAGGAGTCCGGGAAGCAGAAGGCCAGGGTATTACCGTGGAGTCAGCAGACAGCCGGGCTCAGACACAGCAAAGACCCGCAGGGAAAACCACCACCGGCAAAGGCGGCCCAACTCCTGGGAGACCGGTAGTTAGAGAAAGTCTTTTTTAAACTCAGTGGAAAAGGCGCACATACAGCAGGCACCAGGGTAATTACCAAAGCCACCAGCACGTCTGCCAAGCCTGGCTGATGTGGCCTCTTGACCAGGTTGGGCTCTTGGCTTCTGCTGCACTCTGGTCCCCAGCTCTTCCTCCTCCCACTACTAAATACACCAGTGGTGACCTGCTCCACAGATCACGAACCCCAGCTACCAGTCTGCTGGGTTGTTGGCATCTACTACAAACGGCAGAGCCTTTGTGAAATGGACCCGAGCTCTCCAAAACGGCTGCAGCATGATATCCAAGAATGCATTTCTCCATCTCCAGAGGTCATTGTGAAGGTTCCCGTCAAATGCACACAGCCAGCGAGGGCCTAACGCAATCAATAACGAATTTTTGCTCATCGACTTCAACGGGGAGACTCATGTCACTGTTCAGCCGCTGCCGTGGGGGAACCACAGTGAGCTCCCAGTTCTGCGCCACACCACACCCACCAGTCCCCTCCTTCACCACCATCCTGCTCACATGTGACAACAACCCCCAGATCACTCTCCCCGGCTGCTCTGATCAAGCCCAGGGCCAGATATCTGTGGATGTCCTGGACGCTTCAAGAGCACCCTGCTTGAAGTTGAGCTGCTTGTGACACTGTCCACCAGCTCGAGTCCTTCTTGACCCAGCTCTCTCCTCCGGCCTCACACAGAGCCAGAAAGGCCATCATGCCCAGTTCTGCTATAATAGCCAGAGAAGTCCTCGGTCACACCGAAGGGCCTCTGAGCACCTCTCCGCAGACTGCAGCAAGTGGTGCTTAATTCCCTCCGGGCCCACCCTGGGGGCACATTTTTATTTTCTCAACTCTCCTCTATCCCAATTTCAGAAGCACTAGAGGGCATTCAGCAGGGTCTGTTCTGTGCACCATGCGGGAGGGGACGAGACGCACTTCAGTGGTGGATACCACTATAAACCTGTCTGAAGTCAGGGCCAGAGAAAGGTGCTCACAGTGGTGTGTCCAGGGACAAGTCATCCAGAAAGAAGCATGAACACGCTTCCTTCACACAGAGCAGCCAGTCAGTTGCCCAGGAACGAGACGCAGAGCCAGAAGGGACCTGGTCGGAGACTTAAGAGGCAAAGGAGGCAGGAGCCAGTACCCAGGACGTCAGCCGTGCTGAGAGCCCACTACGGATCTAGTGGCCCTCGGCAATGACAGCCAGGCACACTCGGGGTCCCTTCAACACCCGAATTCTTCCAGCCTGCCCTCCCCCTGCTGCAGTGCAGCGCAGTTGGAAGCATTTCAGGAGGATGCACTGCCCCAGCCTCAGTCTTTCCACGCAACTCATAGTGAAAATTTCTAAGAATAAAGCATTGAGTTAGGAGGAGCCAGCTACCAGGCACGACTCAGTTCAACCTTGGGAAAAGGAAGGTTTTGGTCAAGGGCTCCGTGTCACTGAGCTGCTTTTCCTTGCTATCTTTGGGAGTAGAGTCACCATTTCCAGGCGTGAACCACACAAGAAGTGTGGACTATAAACTCTCTGGGCATCCCTGGACAGCCCAGAAACCCGCAGCTGGAAGGACAGAGCTTGTGTGTGCTGCCTTCTGTAATAAAATTCTTTTTCCCCCTGGGTTAAGGTGATTACTCAAACTCTGGAGACTCCTCCTCACCCCTCCGGCCCACTCGCATTTTCCTTAGGCTGACCGACTCTAGGAAAACAAGTATTGCATTATGCCTGACTCCTTGGAATGAGATCAGTTCTGGTTTCAGATTCCCTTGCAGAACCACCCCAAGGCCATAGACCCTGTAAAAACCCCAGATGCCTAACAGCTCAGGAAGGCCTGGGCTCAACAAGAAAGCACTACTTAAGTAATAAGCGGCCCATGCATCCTCAACCCAGACTGGCACCTCCCGGGGTCTCCTCCGAGGCATGGGCAGGCCCACATCTGTAAACAAGCCAGTCTCGGGCGGCTCAGCTCCTCCAAGGAGGCAGAGGCTTGAGCCCAGGGTTCGGCAGTGATTTTCTCCAACTGGCACCATCTGCGCACACCCTGCCAGACTTGCTGACAGAGCAGGCTGCGTAGACCATTACTAATCTGCCAGGGTCAGCAGGGTCGGCCTGCCACAGGATGCCTATGGATTTCAAAGGCCAGCCTTCCCTCCACGCCAGCTAATCAATCTAAGTTGGAAAGCCAGCATGTTTTCATTTCACGTTCTTTTAAATTTCAAAGAAAAAAATCTCATTTTTAAAGCTCTTAGTGTGGGAATCGCTTGCATGTCATTGGCGTCCGGATCCTACTTCAGTCACATGACACCTTTGGAGCAGGAGGCTCCCACATTGATCCTTGGCCAGGATTTGGTGACCGGGACAGGAGGACAACTTTCATCAGGCAGCAAAAGCCTTTAAAATCGTGACCCCAGGGAAGGACGTCATGGGACAACACTCAAAGTCAACTCTAAGTCCTCTTAGCTGAGTCTGCAAAAGAATCGTAAAAGCCTGTTTACAGTCAGCCTAGCAGAAACGGACCACGTGAGCCCGGGCAGTGTAACCAGAACCGGTAACTCAAAACCCGGCCTCACTCCCCGTCTACTCCAGAGTCCACCCCCCAGGGCTGCCACCTGTCACCCACTGCCCATCAAGTGCTTACCAAGCCTCCACTGTGTGCCAAGGGCTCCGTAGGCCCCTGAGCGTCTTTCTTTCACCAAGGGACAGAATGACTCCGAGTCTAGTACACAGAGAGTGGGCCAGACAGGTCCAAGGGCCCCCTGAGACAGAATCACGTCAACCCTGTCTTCAAAGTGCCACCATCAAGCACCGGCAAGCTCATTCCAGGCTTTTTGCAGTAATGAAATAGAAGACCCTTTATTTAATTCTGTAAGTAAAAATTTTTTTTTCCTGTGGGGTGTCATGGCCAATTACTGTAATCGCTTCTTTGTAGACAGTGTTATTCTAGATCTTCAAGTCAAACTATGACTCAATCCGATAATCAAAACTCCAACAGCCACAAAACCGAGGCATTGCTATAAGCTCTGAAGAAACTGGATCTTTTGTTTACAATAATTAAAGGTTTAAAGAAATGGTGAGATAAGTGACCTCATCTTCCTCTTGCTTAGATATCAGTTTCTTAACAAAAACTTCATCGAGTTTAAACTGGGCAAAAGAGGTAGGAGCAGAAGGAATTGGTGAGCTAAAATATAAGTAATAATTTCTCCAACCCAGATCACTCTCCTTATAAAACTGGTCTTGTGAAGGATGACGCTGGAAGATTTGCCATTCAGACTCCGCCACTGGGGTAGAATCAGAGAAGCGGGTTTTACATGAGCTCCTGTTGAATAATTCCTTCTTCCAGCTCTTTCAAGCTCCAGGCAACTATAGATAACTCTCAGGTAGCTTGGCTACTGACCCATCCGTCCTTCCCAATTCTGCCTCTTGAAAGGATGGCTCTGTATCATCCAAACATAAGACACACGGTCATCTGGATCCTCTCCAGCTATTCCATGTTGCAGAATCACTGCTACCTGCCTAGCCTGGAGACGGGGCAACAAACCAGAGACCAGTGGAACAGGAGCGCTAGGTACGATCGCGTTTCAAACTTACTCTGCCTTTCCAAACTCCTGGGACCTCAGGGGCCCTACACGAGACCTCACTCCATTTCACTTAGGAAGTTAACCTCTCCACATCCCAGGGTGGCTCCTGGGGCCTTTCAGGGATCATCTTGCAAGGTCTGAGTTGACACATGAGGCTCTTCACGCCAAGCCTTGAGACCTCCTTCCCCATCTCCAGCCCCTAATCAGGCTGTGTCTTCATCCTGCTGGCCACCAGCGACTCCTGTTTAAACAAAGACCGCCCAGCCTTCAGCTTCGTTTATCTCCGTCTGGTTCTGCTGGAGAGAGATAAGAATCTAGACAGAGGCTTTTGTAGGGTTTCACCTGTAACTTGCTTAAACCACCAACTACAAACACAAGCTGAGCCCTGGAGCAGCACCGCAGGTGCCAGGTGCAGGGATAACCTGCACAGGCCTGGGCTTCCGGTGGCGGTGGCGGCGGCTCGGAGCAGAGGCTGCAGGCAGACTGATCAGAATCAAGAAGCCGGGGGCAGAACAAAAAATCCTTGAGAGGCCTGAAAAGACCCATCGAAGCAAGAAGGTAGCCAAACAGTGACCAAAGTATGCCTATAAAACTCAGAAATGCATCCAGTGACCAAGGTCAAGTGGAGATGGTGACCAACCCTGTCTCTCAAACAGACCCAGAAGGAAGCCCCACCACCTGGGGCGACTCACTCTCCTGGCAAGGACAGACAGCACCTTCAGTCTGGCCTGCTTCTGTTTGATTTCTCAGCATGTGATCGCACTCACCAGCCTGTTACCAAGAAGCAGGGTCTGCATGTATCAGCTCCCTGGTCAGCTCTCCATCACTGGGTGTGACGACTGAAGCATAAACAGGCTGGGGTTGGAGATCAGTGGTAGCACTGGCTTAGCATGCAGGAGGCCCCAGGTTCCAGCCCCAGTGCACACAGACACACACACACACACACACACACACACACATGTACAAACCTTCATGCTGAGGCTACCTTGACAGAATCGGGGAAAAGAAGAAACAAGCTTTATTTTCCTCTCTGACTTCTCTGACCACTTAGATTTTATCTGGTTTAGGAAGATTCTAAAGGAAAACTCCTACAGGAGACTTAGGAACCCAATCCAGCAGGAAGATGGATCAAAGGACCCTAAATGAAATGTTGTGGTCACTCTTCCTTCAGGTGCCCTTAGCATCTGCCCAAGGGCTACCTCTGTGACAAATCAAAATGGCTTGCCCCAGGCTCACAGGAACCAGATTCAAATTACAGTCGAGGTCTGATGGTGAAAACCCATAGATGTTAAAAGTGCCAATTTTCTTTAACATTTAATACCTTCACTCCAGGTCAAGCCACCCTCTCCACTGGTTTTGTGATCAGCATCCAATCCCCAATTCTGACCCAAGGAAGCCAGCTGTGACCCCTCAGTGGACGTCACTGAGGACACCTCATTACACCTGAGACACGCTGACTGCAGGGTGGGAAGCACATCGCCAGGTGGACTGGATGGTTAAGGAGAGGAACAAAGATGAGCCTGAGAAGCGGAAAGAGAAGCAAAATCGCAAAGGAAAAGGGTTTCTCTCTGTGCTGGGGAGAGACGTGCAAATGCCAACCTGCCCGAGTAAGGATCCGACGTCCACCACGCAATCCAGAAACCCCCAAAACACTGCGGGGCCAGATCCAAAGGGATCGTCACAGAGCTGACCCACGCGGCCACACTGCACTCCGCAGCGGAAGGAGGCCAGGGCGCCACACCATCGTGGAGGTGCTGAGGCACCATCTCTCCCAGAACTATTTTTAGAGTAAGACATTTCTTCCAGATGCCCCATCTATGTTCCCAACCACATGCACAGTTCAATCAACAGGGCAACCCCAATCAGCCGACTTTCAAAGGAGGCTGGGGATCCTACGCTGCAACTAAGACTTTCCTCATCCCTCGAGAACCTGGGCATCCCCCGAAACATCACTTCTCCATTCACAGAACTGCAGAGTTCCAGCATTTCAGAAGTGCAAAAGGACCCGGGAATCCGCTGGGAAATCTTCCTTGTCACAAAGATGGCAAAGCTTCGTCAAGGGACCTGTGTGCACAGTCACACAACGGGAGACCAACGAGTCAGGCTTCCCGGCCAAACTGAAACCGGGGGACCAGGCAAACTTGCTTCACCTTCCCAGCTCATCTGTCTAGCAATACATTGTAAACAGCCCGAGGTTTCTTTTTTAAAAATATCTGAATTTGTACATTTAAAAATAAGAAAAGTATGGCAATCCTTAGTCAAATAGTGTTTTTATAACCACCTTTGAAAGCTAAGCACATGTTGAAACTAACTGGACCACCCAAGTTAAAAAAATCTAGTTATTCCATTTAATGTTTATTTGGTTTGTTTCTAAATGTGTATTTAAGTGGCAAAGTCATAAAGGGAAGAATTAATGATAATCGATACCAGATCTGCAACCATGGAACTCTTCATGGCTTTGCAGTAAGTAGTGAAGGCAGCCGGGAGGGGGAAAACGTGTTCCAAACTGAGAAAGCTGTGCGGTACTTGAAAGGCAAGTCCCCGGCGAGGCACTGAGCTCCGAAGGCAGAACTATGCACAGGCCAAGGCTCACTCCTGGGAGGGACCCTCACCACCAGGAAAACATGGAGGTCTCAGTTCTAAGAGGGAGGTGGCAGAAGAGACTCGGCGCTGGAGAAGAATCTGTTTGGTGCCCTTCTGGTGTCTTCAAAACTGTATGTCACAACTCCAGATTCCAAAATGAAGTGCAGACAAACTTCAAAAGACCCAGAAACAAAGGGTGCGTTGACGTCCAGATGGTTCATATTCCTGAGGAATGTTCACCGTTTATTTGAAACTCAGAACACAGCTCCTCATCGAGATGATACCATAAATAGGGATTAGGTTTCCAGAGCAGCCTCTAGAAACACGTTTTTAAATGTCCACATTCACCTGAGCTAATAAATACTGCCACGTATGGAACCAAAGGCAGAAGGAGGAGGGAAGGGCCTGGGGCAGGAGAGAGATGGAAGAGACTCTCAGGGGCCACCTCCCAGGGGCCCTTCTCCCTGCGCCTCGGAGCTCCAGAGAAGGTCAGGGCCCTGGTCACGCCAGCTGCCCTCTGCCTCCCCGCACACCCAGCTCCTCCTCAATACCAGTCCTCGTGGGAGAGGAGGAGGAAGCAGGGACAGAGGCCTCCCAGTCTCCAAGGGCCCACACCTCCAAGAGGCAACCAGGCCAAATGAGCCACCAGGACCTGCCAAGGGGGCAGGAAACGTGGGGCACAGTGGCTGTGGCAGGAAGCAGGAGCAGAAGGCTCCGGACACCACACCTGGAGCTCGAATGCCTGGGCCAGCCCCCCGTGGGCCCACGCCATCCTCCAGCTGTGGGCACCTAGGCCTCCGTGCACGAAAGTGATGGCAGTAAACTGCGGCCGGCCCCTGGAAAGGCTAGGCAATGCTTCTAGCCAACGGACCATTCTCTCTGGTACAGTGGGCGTACAGTGGACGAGCTGGTCGTGGGCTAGCAGAACTCAAGGCCTGGCGCGATTTACAGAGGAGCAGATCATTTTCCAGAACTTGAATGCCCAAGTCCAGCTGCTCGTCTTGAGGCATCTGTGCTCTGTGTTAGAGGAACCCTCTAGACATGGTGACCCGTCAGGACTGAAAGACTCCAAGTTCTCCAGGCTCATAGATTAGGGCAGGGCCTGGAATCTATTTGATGATAGTGCTGGTCTAAAACAGTGAAAGTCCCTTGAAGTGCTTATAGTATATTTTTTCAAGAATAAAGTTCAGTTCCTTATAAATAAAATGCACAAAACCCACCAACCAATAAAGGGGGTGGTCCTGACTGTGAAGCGTGAGCCAGCTGCGAAGCAGCACTGTCTTCAGCAAGGCCGGGCCTCCTCTTCCCGATGGCTACAGGTTAGACCCCTCCCAGACGGCTCAGAGCACCTGAAGCAGTGTTGGTAAAGTGGAACTCAATCTTCCTTCAAACTACGCCCTGGATTTGCAAACATACACTAAGTCAAAACTAATACCACTCCATGGGCTCAAATTAGGCGCGGCTTGGGCTGCGTGCCTTTACACATGCTCCCGGGCTCCGCCCCTCCGGCTTCAGACAAGTTCAAGCACAGACCCGTGCACCAGCGGCGGCAGAAAGCGTTCTCCTGGGCGATGACAATCTCCTCTGGCACCCAAGCCCGAGACCACAGGAGTGACGCTGACCACGTGTAGGGGCGCGGGCTCCCAGTGCAGGCTGACGTGACGAGTTAATTCAGCTGTAGCTGAATCCACATATGCAGCAGCATTATGTGGTCCTGTGGCTCCAGCAAATCTCCAGATAATGAGGGAACCATGTGACACACTGGGAAAGGCACTGGGCTGGATCGGAAGACCTAGATTCCTCATATTGACTCTGCCGGGCCATCTCCGGGGAAGGGACAAATCGCGCTCTCTCTGGGACGAAACCTCCTCATCTGTAAAATAGAGAGCAGATGCTGTCTCCTGGCACAGAATCCCAACTGACATGAAAACTGAAACGCGAGGCTCTCGGTATGGCCCTCTGTCTGGCGCAGGGAGCCTCCAGGATATACTGAGGAGCACATCCACGGCTTTCAAGATGACTTGATAGGGTGGCTTCAGAAGGCAGCTCTGCATAGAGCACTGTTCTTACAACTCCTCCAGACACCATCCTGGGGAAAAAGGAAAGACCCTCACACTGAGCGCACGCAGGCGAGTCCTTAGCTCTCTCCCGCTATGCCTCTTGTGAAGCAGGAGGAGCACGGTCCGTGGCTAGTGAGGAGATGTGGCCGCCTCCAACGACCCTCCGGGGGAAGCCTCTGGCCGAGGACTCCCAGCAAGGTGACTTCATTCCACCTGACGTGCCACTTACCAGTGACAGCACGCCGTCCTCTGGGGCTGTTGGTACCTGTGTGTTATGTACGTGTCTTCCCCAAGAGGCACCCCGTAGCTCTGGGGCAAGGCATGCGTCCACCTCTCTATTAGGGAGGGCATTTAACAGGGTGACTCATCACTGTTGGGCAACGAGAACGTGAGTCGGCAGAGCCTCAGGTGGGGCCCCCGGAGGTGCTCCAGTTTTTCCGGGGAGTCCTGTAATCTTGCCAGTGGAGGAAACTGTCCCGGGATGCCCTTCCTAACCAGTCCTACCCCTCTGTTCCCCTGCGCTTCCCTGTTCCTTATTCTGCAGAGGCCGGGAATCCCACTTCCCGCTCAGGATAGGGGAGTATGGGTGGGCTCTCCTCTCTGCCCTTCCGCCCCTCAAGCCTGCGGTGTTGTTGGCTTCTCTGCGTGACCTGTGTTCCGATTCATCCACGGGACGTGGACCCTCCAGTCGTGGGAGGTAGACAAAGAAAAAGAGTCTCTGCAGATTCTTTTCTTTTCCCCCTGAGCCCTAAATCTGTTCAATCTGATTTAAAACGAACTACTCTTTTCAAACCCAAAGGAAGTGGGCAGCTGGCCAAGATGACAGCCCAGCCCTAGCAATCTGGGCACAAAGATCTTATGCTTCATAAGAGGGTTACCTGGACTTCATCACTACTCAGAAAAGGCACTCAGTGGAAAATTGAGCTCGGGCTGGAGAACCACTTGGTCCTGCAAAGAACCATTACAATAAGAGCCCCGCACAAGACTGTCACCTCCTCGCTCCTTTATTTCCTAAACCCAGAGCAACTTTCCCCTTCTTGTGCACCAACCTATTATCCTCTGTCAGCTTCAAAGGGTAACTGCCCCAAAGCTCCATTTTCTCCATGAAGCCTCTTCTAATAGCATTCCCTAGGAGAGCTCTGCTTCCAAACTTGAAAGGAGCCAAGCAATCTCAAGCCTCTGAGATTTAACAACTTGGTGTGGTGTGCCTGAATCATATACTCTCTTCAACTCAAACCATAATCCTCCTTTAAAATCTTGACAAACAGAAAAAAGGATTATATAAATTATCACACACACCAAAAAAAAAAAAAAAAAAAGAAAGAAAAAAAAGCCTAGGGTGCTGATACACAAAATGCTGCATCCACTTCTCAAATGGTTCCCTGAGTCTGGAAAACGTTAGGGAAGATTTCTTATATCTATGTATTCCTCTATGAAGCAGGTTTCTGTTACAGTGCGCGGACATTGTGTCACATCATGCTCACAGTTGTCCTTAAGCAAATCAGGGGCAGGAGCCTCCTTCCACACAACACGGGAGTCCACGCCTCGGGGTTGCTTTGTCTAGTGTCTATCTTTTGTGGGGCTCAGGGAACGGCCTTCCTTACAGCTGACAATGGAAACTCCATTCTTAAAAGGAACCCACTTCCATTTGTGCACAGGGAGGCCACGCCGCTTCCACAAACAACCCACTGAAGGGGATGGCCGGGGCCTTCGGGCCACCTTTTCATCCCACCCACAACAGCGGAGAAGAGCTAGGAGGACAAGCCCCAGAACACTACATTTTCTAGGTGCTGGCCACTTACTGCCAACACTTCTGGGGTGCATCTGGACAGAGGATGCGTATCCGATGTCATCATGCCACAGGAAGGAGAATCTGCAAAACTGGGTTGAGCGTTTCCATCTCAGTCGGCGATTTCCACTCTCGCTGGAGCAGCCGAACTGCTGTTATTCAACCCCTTTCCCATCTTGATACCGTCTTGGGCAAATCCCATAATTTGAGGTTCATTTTTGGTGATGACACTCTGGGTGTCATTTTCAAGTTTTATTCTCAAATTCAATTTTGACCTTATACCAGCCCCTGCCCTGACCAGGCAAAGCTGTGAGCTAGACTCTGAGCGTGGAGGGCTGGCTTCTCCTCTCCTGCTTGCTCCCTAAAGACCAGGCAGGAGCTAGGAAGGAGAGAAAGGGCAAGTTGTTCCCCTCCAGGACCAGCCAGGATTGTGTCTCAGGCTCCTGCTGGCTGGTGGCACCTGTGCCGAGGTCCAGCTTCACCACACAGCTCCCTCTGTAGACACCGACCTCTGCTCTGGCTCAGCCTCTCCCTCTACTCCTTGGCTCCCAATCACGAAGCCAGCTTCTACAGGAATGGTGCCCGCAGATGGCTCGGGACCTGCCACCACTCAGCATCCACTTCACCCCAGGAGAACTTGCTTATGAGCCTCCCAGCCAACGAGAGACATGGGGGTGCTCCACCAGCGTCCCTCTTCCTGTCCTCCTCTCTGCTTCCCTCCTCTCCCACCCAGGGCAGGTCAGGAAGCCTGGCCCAGCAGGCATTGGCCAGGGGAGCCACCGCTGGGCATCCCTCTGCCAGGCAACCCCAAGTCTGTGGGTGTGTCTTCTGGGCTTGTCCCTTTCGCCTCCTCCATAAAGTGCATGCAGGGAAGGAGATGGGTCAGCTTGGCTTTCCCTCTGTTCAGTTCCCAGGGAGGACCCTGGCCCTGAGTGGGCATGGCTCTCTTTAGACAGTGCAGTTTCCAAAGTCTCCTCTTTATCAACTGTCCTGACCATCTATTATAAGGGGGCAAGAAAGGGCTATTCAGCTGCCCCACACGCCATGGCTCAGAACACCCCTGTATCCAGACAGGCAGACACTGAGATGTTGGGCTGGGGAGGTAGGTCTGGTGGGCATAAAAGGTCCACTCCAGGGCCACAGAGTGCGACATCCCTTGGCCCTGCTTGTGAGTGACAATGATCAGACCCTCTGTATCCCATGCTTGGTATCTGGTCATCTGACTCAGCAGATAACCAGGCTTTGCCTGTTCCTTAAAACTGAGTTATTGTTGATTTCTTTGTGTGTCTTTGCGTGTGTGTGTGTGTATTTCATCATGTTTCTGGTTCCAACACTAAGGTGTGCTACTAGGTTCCGCTACCAATAAAGTTTCAGTATTATAACCCCTGTTTCTGTTATTTACAAAGATAGTTTAAACTACCAATTCATTTTAGTAATTTTAAGCCTGGCCCAAACATAGCCCTATTATACAAAAGCCTTGTTTAGTAACAAATATACTGAAAAGATGACAGTAGTATGTTGGTGAGTCTTTAATTTCCCCAAATCTGCTTTTGAATGATTTCACTTTGTGTTTATAACCATCTTGCCTGACAGTAAGACACATATTGGTCACATACCAAGAGGTTGGAAAGTTCATCACAGGGCACCAGTTAGGTCTGCTGGATATGAGGGATGAAGGAGGGGATTTTTCCTTTATCTCAAGAGCCACCACAAAAACAAAACTAGAAAGCACTGGAAGGTGCTGGTATCTACGTAGAAGCTAAAGAAACTTAGCCGGTGTTCTTCTGTTTGTGATTAGATCCCCAAAGAGGTCCCTTCCTCTATGTCAGTTGCAACCTGGATTCCAAGAGACACTCCCTTCCCAAGATCCCAACATACTCTATTTCCAGGTATATTCCAAATGTGTTCTTTTGAATCGCTACACAAACAATTTTGAAGAATAATAGTGAAATGGTTAAGGGTTGCACCACAGGTAATAATTGTATTTCCATATTTATTTGGTACCAGGGACTGAACTCAGGGGCACTGGACCACGGAGCCACATCCCCAGCGCTTTTATTTTTTTTATTTTATTTAGAGGCAGGGTCTCACTGAATTGCTTAGTGCCTCCCTGTAACTGAGGCTGGCTTTAAACTCACAATCCTCCTGCCTCAGCCTCCCAAGCCACTGGGATTACAGGCATGCGCCACCAGACATGGCAATCAATTTTTGATTTGTAAGGATCTATGTTCACAGTTTGCCTCACGTTTAATATCCCTAATTTTATTTTATTTTATTTTTTTTTAAATATTTATTTATTTATTTCTTAGTTCTCGGCGGACACAACATCTTTGTTGGTATGTGGTGCTGAGGATCGAACCCGGGCCGCACGCATGCCAGGTGAGCGCGCTACCCCTTGAGCCACATCCCCAGCCCAATATCCCTAATTTTAGAAATGAGGAAAGTCACTTTAAGAGGTTGAATGATTTACTGAAAGTCTCACAGCTACTGCGTGCCACGTTTGGGACTCAAACCCAGATCTTTCCACTTTAAATCTTGCATGGCTTTTGCCCTTGCGGGTGGAAGAGTTCTCCCCTGACATTTAGCATATTGCCCGGGCAGGCGGGCGGACTAGTTATTCATTACCATTTACTTACAAGTTCTCAGTAGACCTTATCTCATGGGATTTCCCCAGCGGCCCCAGATGTAAGATAAGATAGATATTCAGTCTATTTTAAAGATGAAGAATTTGAAGCTTAAAAAAGCTTGCTTGTCAAATGTTTTCCAAAATAGCAGGGGGGGGCTAGGAGCCAGTCTTCCAACCTCCCCTCCACTGGACATTCGCCCCACTGTCCAACAGACCACTCACTTCTGAGGTGTGAGTGCTGGCCCTTTGGTGCAGATCCCAAGGAAATCAAAAGAGGGAGTGATGAGCACGTCAGGCACGGCCTAGAGTCCAAGGAGCTGGTGGACGGGCTGGTGGACGAGCCGGTGGACGTGAAGAACCCGTGAGCATGCCCACCTGCTCTTGGCCATAAGAAGTGAGGGGATTGACATGAGGCGGGGGTAAGAATGAGGTAAGGAAAGGACCCCCGCCATGAAACACAACATGACATGCCACAGGGAAGGGGACAGCACTGGGCCCAGGGAGACCGAGCATCTCTGCAAGACAAAGGAAACTGGAATGGCCAGAAGCAGAGGGCACAGGTCAGACGAGACACTGCTACCGTTTGCATGTATCCCTCCAAAGTTCACACCTTGGAACTTTATCCTCAAGGTCAAGGTCATAGACATGGGGCCCTTGGGAGGTGATCAGGCCGTGAGTGCTCCATGACTGTGAGTGGGGTTAATGTCCACCAACAGGCTTTGGAGAGCAGACTCCTCCTCTGCCTTTTCCATCACGTGAGGACACAGCACTCAGCCCCTTTGCCCTTCTGCTTTCCAGCATGCCAAAGCAACAAGGTACCATCTTGGAAACTGTCAAGAGACCACTGGATCCGCCAGCACCTTGATCTTCAACTTCCCAACCTCCAGAAGAGTGAAAATTTTTCTATTATATACAAATTAGTCACTCCAAAGTATTTTGTTATAGCAGCAGGAACATACTGAGACAGAGGAGAAGTTCTCATGCTCCTCTGGAGACCTCAGAGGGAACCCTCATATGTGGCTATGGGACAGGTGCCAGCAGTGTGGAGGTCATGAGCATACCTGCCAGGCAGAGGTAGCCACGGAGAAGCCACACAAAACTGGGCTCAAGGGCAGGCCCACCTGGAGGCAGCAAATTGAAACTGAATGTGATATATTCATACTTCATTGTTAGGCAGCCTTGATCTCAAAGATGGTCCCTAAGCCACCACTGGTAACTGGCTCACATTTTAAATGTGCCCTCCCTTTTCTGGAGAAGGGAGAGGTGGACATCTACATTTATTCATCAGTTGTATCATCTGTGGCTTCAGACCTTAAGCAGCCAAGCAGTTAAAACCCAGCTTGCTGAGGGACACTGCTACTTAGATGGAGAAGGTGCCCAGCCAGAAATGTCCAGTATGTGGCCCTACACTCCAAGGTGTGGCAGATCCTTATGGAGAACCTTCTTGACCATGCCCTTGGTGACTTGCCCAAAATAATTCTTAGAAATACCACAAGGAAGAGAAGGGAAACACTTGTAAGTGGATATTGATGGAAATTCAATATCAAAACTCATGCACGTAAAACCTCAGACAAGGGGGCTGGGATGTAGCTCAGTTGGATGCCCAAGGCCCTGGATTCAATCCCCAGCACCACCAGAAAAAAAAAAAAATCATCAGATAGGATACAACTTGACCTTGCTTTTGTTCAATGTCATCCTGTGTTAGTCTGCTTTCCATTACTACAACAAATACCTGTGATAAGTCAAATTACAAGGAGAAAAAGTTTAATCTGGCTCACAGTTTGGGGGATTTTGGCTCTAGGCGGATTGACCCCATTGCATGGGGCCTGTGCAAGTACATGACATCATGGTGGGGGCCAGGTGGCAGAGATAAGCTGTTCATTGCCTCATGGCAATGGGGCTGTGAAACCAAGGAAGGGTAGAAGAGGAAAGCAAGACCCCACAATGCCCTTTAGGGACTCAACCCAGTGAACCAGGACCTCCCACTAGGTCCTATCACCTCCCAATAGGGCCACACTGGGGACCAAGTCCTTAACCGGGGCCTTCAGGGACATTCCAGATCCAACCTATAGCACATCTGCAAGAAAACAAGTCAACTTGTTGATAAGCGGCCCCCAACCCCCAGCACTGGAATCACACCCAGGGCCCCAGGCAGGGCTCCACCACTGAGCCACACCCCCAACCCCTAAAATGGTGTTTACAAAAGCCCGCCTGGAAGGAGGCGCTAAGTCACACCTACGTCCCACGCACCTGGCTCTGAGCCCACCCTTGGCCTTCACTCTCCGATGCTCACTCCACACACTGCAAGGTCACTCTCATTATCCCCGTTTCCCACATATGGAAACTGGAGTTCCCAAACTTGAAATAGCTGGCCTAGAGTCGGGGCCCGCTGGAAGACCAGCTCAGCTGCACAGACAGCCACGGCCCAGGAAGGCAGCCTCACACCATCAGAGGAAATCCTCCCCATCAGGACTTCAAAGGGCCCGAGCCTTTGAAGCAGCACTCCAGCTCCAGGGCCACACCTTCACCAGGAACAGAATACAGAGGAGAGTTCAAGAGGATGCCGTTGGAATGCAGTGTAATGTTGAGGAAATGCTAAAGAAACCAAATGAAAGCAGCTTAGAGGTGTGTCTAAGGAGCTGATCCACAATGACCTTCCACCCTGCAAGGAGCAGGGTCCTCACTTTACATAGAAGGAAACTGAGGAGAGAGGGCGCAGGCCACAGCTCTGGCTTCAGAAGCGCAGTGTGGACAGTCGGGCAACCTGTGGGACTCCAGGGCATGCACCGGCCTCAGGGGGCTGGGTCCCCATTTGGGGTGTCCCCTCACTGCCCAGCTGCAGTTGGCTCTCCTGCCACGTGGAGATGCAGGACTAGGTGCCCACCACCCACAGGAGCGATCAGAGGAGCTTCTGGATGCCCCCTAACTCTGTGCTTCACCGCACGGGACGGGGGAGTGTGTGAGCATATGGAACAGAAGAGGCGCCGGAGGGTCCCCAGGAGGCTACCCCCAAAATAGACCTGCAGCCGGTCAATGATTTGTCACATGATACTCCTCTCTGGCGCTCTACCAACCACTTTGGGGTCATTTTTTCTCCTTTTCAGATAAATACTGAGAGGCTGGGGTAGGAGTGGGTGATGGTCTCTAGGTGTCCATTTTTACAGCCCTTTGATTTGCAAAACAAGCTTTTAAACTTTCAGTTAATTTCCAGTGCACCCCCTGCCAACCTCCACCCAGCCCCCAGCCTTTGATCTCCTGTGTTCATCATGTTGATTTTAAGTCCGATTTATCTCCCATATAAATTGAGACCAGGTCATAACTTCCCTCTCTCTGCTTCCCCCACAGGATCTTGCACATTCAAAGTCAAAGTCAGAATCAATACCTAGAGCAGTGGTGGGGGTGTGTGGGGGGTGCTCTCTGCCCAAATTACCATCTTTCCATATCCTACTGTAAGTAGCTTCAGGCAGAGTGTCTGGAGGCAGTGAGAGGAGACGGTACCCAAGTGCATGATGTGCACCCGTAGTGTCCCAAGAGTGGAGCCACCCCATGGTTAAGGGGGCGGGAGTAGATCATCAGAGATTCTGCACAGAATTAAGTGCACAGGCCACTTTTGCAAACCTAAGTTTCCCTCAATTTCATAACGAAATGAAGAATAAGGAGGATTAAGGGCAAACTGTCAATTGAAAATTTTAAAAATGACTGGCACGTCACTTGCACTGGGCTTAAGCCTTTGTGAAGCTATGGCCAAACTACAAATCCAAAGGATTCTCCTGCAACCCTTCAAGCAGCGAGCACTGGAGAGCCTTGACGAGGACAGAGTGGCAGGAGGAGCCCCGGACTGTCCTGGGGAACATTCATGGGACAGAAGTCTCAAAAATGTGACAGATCCTGAGTGGCCTGAGGTTTGGGTTCGTGAATCAATGTCAGAAAATGTCGCTGGTCCTGACTGTGAAGAATGGGCAAAGAAGAGATCGGAGACTGTGATTCCCCGAAAGCCACTACACTGCTTTGCCCCTCTCCAGCAGGCCTCTGCCCTGGGGGGCACGCAGCCCCCGCCCCCCACAGCCCTCTGCTATTGTTTAAAAACAATAGCCAGCAAGACACAGCCATTTCTAGAAGCCAAATGTCAAGTGAGGACGGGGTGAGGCCAGGCAAGATTCAGGACACAACCCCCACCCCAGGTCTGCCCCAATGGGGGGCACTTGTGTGGGCAGAGGGGATGGCCCTGGGGGCATGGGAGGGACTCACTGGTGCCTGTGGTGGAGCCAGCAACTGCAAAACTGAGTCGCTGGACCTCTGACCTGTCCACAGAGTGTTCTAGAACACCCAGGAGAGAGGGACCCAGAGGGTATTCTTGTAAGACACCCCAGGTAGGGGACTGTTTTCCAGATCCATGTCCAGGCCTGGCCCAAGCCCCTCTGTGGAGAGGGAGCCGCAGTGGCCCTCCCTCCCTCCCTAATGACTGACAGGTACTTCCCCACCTCCTCCTGGTGGCTGAGCTGCCGGGTTCCCCCCTCTGACACTCCAATTTGTGCACATCAGCAGCTAGTCTGATGGCAGGAAAGAAGGTCCAGGTGTTGGGGGAGAGAAAGCTCTCCGTAATCAGCATTTTCCCTTTGCCATATCAGATGCCTGAAATACTATAACTCGAGGGCCCTTAATTTTCTGCAGATTTTTATTTTGCCATGTGAATGAGATCTTTGAGTGCAGGGAAGAGTCATCCCGTAGGAAAAGCAGGAGCAACTCAGCTCCGAGCAGCCACTTCCTTGAGAACCCCAGCAGGCAGGCGGGCGGCGGGCAGGGACATAAACACGTCTCCAAGCTCAGAGACCAGGCCTGAGCTCAGTGAGGCACGGGAGGGGGCTGCCTGCCCTCCCCCAAACATGGTAGGAAACACCAAGTATGAATTCCGATGAGCTGGAGTCCACGTGGAGAGAGAAATGCTGCTGGGCTTTGAAAACGGATTTTAAAGATTGATTTCTACACATTCATTTTAAACAGGCAAAAAGGGAATCCCTGGATTTTAAGAACAAGAAGACTTTCCACAGCCATTACTTTTGCGGGAACTAGAATAGGGCTTAGACGTTACTGTTTCCAAGCCACGGGCCATATTGACATAACGTTTCGGTGCAGGGAATCTTTTGGATGGGTTCTATAAAGGAACTCAGAACACTTTTATCTGTTTTTTAAAAAACTATTCCAAAACAAACATGCAATGAACAGCCCTCGGATTAGACACAGTGGGTCAAGGATGGCCCCGTTAAGGGATATTATGGAAAAGAGTGCTCGGTAAAGAAAAGAAGAGGTTCCCTTGTGGTGAGATACCACATGGTCAACCTGCTGTTTTATAGATGAGGCCCAGACAAGTGAGGGATCTATCCTGGCTAGGAAGTCATAGAGCCAAGACTCGCTCAGATTTCCTCTTGCTCACTGTATGTTCTTTGCACAGTTTAATAATTCTGTGCATCAGAGACTTTTTAGTTTTCATCATACATAAGCAGCCTGGATCACCTTGTTGGGCTGGCCAAGCTGAAGCAGCTTGAGGCCGCCACTGTGGACCCTGTTGTCAGCTTTCCACCACTGTAACAAACACCTGACATCACCAACTTATAAAGAAAAAAGGTTTGTCTTTTGGCTTGCAGTTTCAGAGGTTTCAACCTAGGATCCCCATTGTTTGGGCCTGTGGCAAGGCGGCACATCATGGCAAGAGCAGGTGGAGTAAAACCACTCACCTCATGCCCAGGAAGCAAGGTGGAAAGAGGAAAGGACCAGGGTCCCCTGATCCCCTTCAGGATCACAACCCAGTGACTTCAAGACCTCCTGCAGGCCCCAGCTCTCACAGGTTCTATCACCTCCCCACAGCACCATCCCAGGACCGGCCTTGAATACGTGGGCCTTGGGGACCTCTGAGATCTCAACTGTGGCTGTCTTATACACACTGCTTTGAAGCATGACCCCACCAACACACACGTTTGTTCTGGATTCGGCCAAACCCAGTGGCTCGAGCAGTAGGCCTTTACCGGCTCACAGTGCTCTAGGTCGGAAGTCCAGCCCACAGTGGCTCGGCTCCAACTCAGCCCCGCACAAGGCAGAAACTGAGTGTTGGCTGGTCTGATTTCTTATCGAGAGGCTGTGGAGGGAAGTTCTACTTCTGAGCTGGTCCTGGTCTGTGTTGGAATCCAGCTCCTGGTGGTTGTAGGAGCATGGTCACATGTCCATGTAAGCAGTCGGCTTGCAGAAGTGACTCATCTCCAACTTACCACCCGCAACAGCCCATCAACCCCCTTGTACTCTGAATATCCGACTTTCTTCAAGCAGCAAGACAAAACTCTCTGCTTTTAAAGGGTTGATGTTCAGGCAGACTCACTTGGATAATCTCCATATCTTAGAGCAACGAGGCCCTATAAGATAACTCATGGTGGGAGGGAAATTATCCTACTGCTAGGGTAGAGAGTATTCCAGGTAGACACATCTGGGAAGGGATGCTGGGGGTCCATATTAGAATGCCATCTTCTACATGTGCCATAAAGACATCTTTGTTTTCCTCCCAAGGTTGCCAAATTACAAAAAGTCATTCTGTCTGCATTTGGAGTGGTGAGGTGACAGGAGCACGAGTTAGAAGGCCCTTTCACAGGAACAAGCACGCTCTGTTGGCTGACACTGTGTGTGCGGGGGGGGGGGGGGGGGTGAGATTCTTTCCACTTCAATCGATGTGGCAACCAGGTGGAGAACATGGGAAGGGACAGATGAGACAGAAGCCAACTCACTGCCCAGCAGCAGCAGGCAGCTCTCATCCGAGACGTCAGACAGTCAGCACGTGACGTCAGACAGACAGTCAGCTTGCTCGAGCCTGGTCCAGAGGGCCCTTCTCTCCCCCTTCCCTCCCTGCTTGGGGTTTGGGCGAGTCCACTGGTTTCCTGGAGCCACACCTATCGACTCAGAGGACAAGTGCAATGCTCGTGATACTTGGTGCTCAGTGAACAGTTGCCTAAGTGATCCGCGGGTTGGAGGGGATGCTGATACCTGCCCGAGAGGCTGCTGGCGTGGCGTGGCCAGCTGTCCCCCTGCGTGAGTTCACGGTCTCAGAAATGGAAAGGGGGTTGGAAAGGCCGAGGAGATGCAGCACTACCTCACTTCCCTTCCTATTCTCCACTAAGATAGACCTTGAGGGGCTTCTCAGAATGCAGACGTCCATCCCTGAGAACTTAAGACCAGGTCCCCATTGTGGAGTCATCCCAGACGCGAGGTACCTGCTGGAGCTCAGCCTGGAGCCTCAACCGAAGGAGAAAGAACCCTCCCAGAGCTCCCAAGGCCTCTACAGCGGGGGCTTGGGCACTGGGTCAGAAATGCAGAATCTCAGGCCACCCCGAGCCAGCAGCTCCGAGCACCCACATCCACAAACCCCAGACACAATACACTCACAGTCCACGGCTCTCATTTACTTCAACACTTTTTGCTCTTGAATGTGTATCCATTTTCATGTGTTCCAGGAATTCAAATACAAAGAAAGAATGATAATAGCAATTTACAATAGGTTAGGGTCCCAAGTTAAGAACTGTCTATATGGAAGACACAAAAATACCACAAGTTACCAAATTTAATTGAACTTGGTTGGTTTTTTTTTTTTTGAACTGACATTAAGCAATAATTTTACTTATTATAAAAATTTTCTTTATATTTTAGTTTCATTTAGGAAGTGACATGATAGTATTCGTATTTATAATTTATATTGCAGGTTATAAAAGTTGCAAATTAGCTAAAATAACCAATTTTAGTTTTACATGATTATGAGCTTAAAAAATATTAGCTTCCCCCTCTTATAATTTTTATATTGATTATGGTAAAATAAACGTCTGCCATTTTAACCATTTTTAAGTGACATTAAGTTCAAATTATTTGGCTCCCATTGTCACCATTTAGCCACAGAATCTTCATCTGACAAATTCCAAACTCTGACCCATTGAACACTACCTCTCCGTTCTCCCACCCAACTCCCAGGCAAACGCCAGCCTCTGTCTATGAATCTGCCTCATCTAGGTATTTCATTTTGTATCTAACTTATTCCATGAAGCAAAATGTCCACAAAGTTCATCCATGTGTAGCAGGCCACAGAATCCCCTTCCTTTTCAAGGCTACATAGTATTACACATACACACACTGTCTATCCATTCATCTGCCCGTGGATACTAGGGTTGCTTTTACTTTTTAAATTTGCTTCTAAACTTTATTTTGTCATTTTTTTGAAAAGTTGTCTTGAGATGATGGGAACTTTTATTTTGGTTTTGTTAAAATATATTTTTCCTTCTAACAAACATAAGTGTAGAGGTGGACTGTAGGCACCAAGATGAAGGAGTCTGCCATGCCTTTGAAAATACAAGCAATAGCAAAACTACAGTCCCTTCCAAAATCACCCTCATCTTCTCTTCCCTACCTGGCTGGACGATGCTCATGTCCTCAGAGGTAATTATCTAAAAAAAAATCCTCTCATTACCTGGCAGGGAAAAGAATGGAGAGAAAACCCATCTGAATTAGGAAAACTACTGAACTACAGATTTTTTTTTTTTTAAAGCAAAGCAATTTTATTACTTTCAACCTATGGGAAGCTAACAAATTATCAGAGGAGCCCTTAGGCTCATATTTTCTTGAACACAGGAGAATCCTAATAATTACCATATCAAGTGCTACTATGGAAATAGGGACTTTGGAAGTACTTGGGGACACTTAAAAACAGCTTACACTCTAGGGTTTTTAATACCCCACCACCAGTACCCAGCACACTACTACTTAGCTACTAATTTGCAGCACTGAGAAAGGTTTGCCAAGAAAAGATAAACTTGAGCTTCACACTGGGGATTAGCAAGTTTTATTATATTCTAACTTACAATGAAAATTCTGCACCATGAACACATTTCAGGGGAAAACTGAAACATTTGAAGGGAAAACAAAAAAAAAAGATGTAGAACTGACTAGGATATTTCAACTCTCCAGGTCTAGGTTTATTTGCAACCAACAAAATTAGTCAGAGAAGGAAAAGGCCAGAAGTAATCCCCACGACACGGTACACGTTTAACAGAAAGACGAAAGCAATAACATGGTCCAATCTGTGTGGTAAGAAGAGGGGATCAAAGATGAAAGTAAACTAGGATATGTGTTGAAATATCAGACCCCAGCCAGTCCCTGCGGCTTGACAATGCTTCACCTTGGAAGTCTATTCCTCAGTTCCAACCCTCAACTTCCAAAGTGTAGTAAGAGTGGTCGGTCGCATATGAACAGACCCATCCTGGTCCTTTCATTTATTTTCCCTGAACATTTTTCAAACTGACAAGTGATAGAATTAAACTGACAAGTGATAGAGTTCATCAAGATGGTTACCTCTGATGGGTGTGGTGGCGCACACCTGTAGTCCCAATGGCTTGGGAGGTTGACCTAGGAGGATGGCGAGTTCAAAGCCAACCTCAGCAACTTAGCAATGCCCTAAACAACTTGGTGAAGCCCTGTCTGTAAATAAACTATAAAAATGGGCTGGGGATGTGGTTCAGTGGTTGGTTAAGCATCCCCTGTGTTCAATCCCTGGTACCCAAAAGAAAAAAAAAAATCTCGTTCTTCCCACCTGGATTTGGCATCCTTAAGGGGGATGGTGGGATTCTTTTTCTACCCCATGAATATTCTATAGAGAGGCAAACTGTTATAAAAATAAGCACAGAGCAAGCATTTAGAAATAGCACCTTGTCTAGGGCTGTGGGCCACAGTATATCTTAAAAGGACTGCGAGGGCCTTGCAGTGTTCAGTTTGGAGGGGGCGAGGACCACAAATGTTTCAAATCCATCAATTCCCATATCCCGTGGCTCCATCTTGACAGCTAAGTGAAGCAACACAGGCCAGTTCTGCACTGGCTGGGTTCTGTGATCGGTGCCAACTTGGATGTTATCAGTAGAAGCTGGGTCCAGGGAGAAGGTGTGATATGTAGATATGGAGGGGGAAAAAAAAACACAGAGAATTATCATGGGGGGTGGGGGAGGGCTGACAGATTGCCCTTCGTTAGCTTTATCCTCTTATTTTTGTTTTTATTAAAGGGAGAAAAATAAAATATAAATGCATTCTCAGAGACACTGATTATTCTGCTTAATGAGGCATACATTAAACATCTTTTAATTAACCGAAGAGTAGATATTAGTAGCTACTGCTCCCTGCCGAGGATGACAACCACTCCGAGAGTCAAGCTGCCCGCCCTGGGAGGGCTTACATTCTGTTAGGAGACGGACCTTTGCACCTCCCTGGTTACGGCCCCTCCTCCCAGAGGGAGAGGGCAACCTGCTGCCCCCAGCTTCTTCATACTCCAAAGCAGTGAAGCCAACAGGTCAGCAAGCACGCTGTCCTGGGGAATAAGCACTGGGCACAGCATGCAACCCAGGCTGCCTGGCCTTGCAGGGACAGGAACTGGCAAGAGCCGCAGCTCTGGCCTCCAGCACCCGCTGCCCTCTGCGCCATTCCCAAACGGCAGCCTTCTCGCTTCCTGGCCTTGAACATGCTCTTCCTGCTCTTTCACCTTCTGAACACTCTTCCAACCTCCCTCTCCAGGCAAGGCGGCATTCGGCTTCAGCACGCCAGTTTAGACAGTCGGCTTCTCTAGAGGCGTCTTCAAACCCACCTGTCACTCAGCCTCCCCCAAGTTCCTACAGCCATTGTGCTCTGAGGTCCAGGGTTCACGAAGCAAGCAGCACCCTAAGCCCATCCCAGGATTTCTACTCTGGGTCAGCAGAAGTGAGTCTTGTTCATATGATTCCATCGCATTATGTCATGCAATGTGTGGTGCTCAATAAATGCTCGCTGAATCGACTTGAAACAAACTCCAGATGGTGTAGTTCCTTGGCTCTTCACAGGAGGAGCCCTGCCACCTTCCTGCCTAGGCCCCCTCTGAATCACCTGCAGATCTCGCCCCAGCATCGCCTGTCTACAGACCAAGGCAGGGACGGCCCAGCTCTGCGTGAGAGATTCTGGAGGTGAGGTCAGGTGATCTGTGTTTTGGCTGGCGTTGTTTTTGATGATCAGCCAGGTCTAACCCTTGGACTTCACATACTTTCCATTTTCACTATTTCTGGAAGCGCAGCCTTTGGCTCCTGTTTCAGGATACTCCATTCCCATTCCACGATGGGCGTTTACTTCTCCAGAAAGCCTAGAGCTTCCCGATGCCCCACGGCACCTTCTGAGTAAGTAATGAGAGGCGTGAATTCTTTTCAGAAATGTCATTTCTTCATTTATTTTATTTGTTCAACACAAGAACTGACTTAGCTTCTCCCAGGACTGATACTCAGCTTTGTAGAAAAAGCTGTTCACTAACAACTTGATCTTGAACTCTTTCCTCAAAGGAAGATTTTTAAAGCATGGCATAATTATGTACGGTTCCAAATCAGGACAAAGTGGGAGGTAACTTCCATTTTTAGCTCTAAAGTGGGTGATCATGGCCATATGTAGCCCCTGAGTGTGGAGATCATACACTAAATATAGAACGAGGCCCGTCTATATGGTATAATTGTGGATTTCTAAGTTTCAGTCTCCAAGCCACAAGAAACGAAGGAGCTATTCAGAGAAGTGGATTCGCTTCGCAAATGTTCTATACTTTACCCAAAATTACCACTTTTTTTTCCCAATCAATTAGGTTGCAACTGACAGAATGTTAGACTCTTCCCTCTCCTATAGGGTCTTGATTTGACATCTGAGCAGCCATCTTAAATGCTATGCTAACTGCCATCTTATGAGTACAGGAAAGCAAAACTTCCTCTTACCTGAAGTCCCCCCATCCCCATTAGTGACCTTCTCCATGGTACCATGACCCTGAGCTAATCCCAGAAGGACACGACTCCTTGGCTCTGGAAAGCCCAGGGTGCCATGGACCTAAGCCAATCCCCTGCTATTCCTACCGCCCAGCTCTGAGGCAGGCAGCCCCAGCCTGTCCCCTAGGCCACAGCCACAGCTCCAAACCCCTGTCCCACAGACACTGAACACCCGACACTCGGGGCCTCTCTCCTCTCTACAGAGGGATGGCCTTTGGCCTTTGTTTGTCAGCTTTGACAATAAACCCTCGAGTGGGTCTCTGCCTGGTCTCCTTCCTTCATCTCTCGCTCGCCGTCTCTCACTTTCTCACTTTCCTCCTAATTTATATTCTGAGGATTTTGGGTTGGCTTTGGGGGTCCCCCCTCCAGAAATGGTGGTCGCTGATCACCTCTTCTACAATTATCACTGCTACTTCCCAAATGTCCAGGCCCCTGAATGGACATTCCCATGCACCTGGCATCTCCACGCTGCCGAGGAGGGAGCACTATAAATAGAAGAGGCAGCCATCAGTCACGGGTAGAAAATAAAACGGCAGAGACACAGCCAGAGACAGGGGAGAGAGAACCCCAGGATGAAAACAGGGAGTCGAAACTCCCCACAGGATCTCGCTGGTCTGAGCAGAGGAAAGCGTGGTCTGTAAGCTCCGGACATCTCCAACACGGGGCTTGATCAGAAGCCCTGGTGTGACATCCGGCTTTTGTTCCCGTCCAGAAGAGCCTTTCAGAAAGAAAGGACCCAGAGCACATGCAGAGGAAGCTGCTAATCCACTGGTTCCTAATTGGATCTCTAACCCCACTGGAGGAAGAGGAAAATGGATCTGCCTACTGTTTCCTTAAAATCGGCTACCGCCTTATCTGAAACCTATAAACAATGTCCTGAATACTGTACTGTACTTGGGTTCAAAAGTTCATCCGTATCTGGAGAAGTGGGAGCCGGCTCCCCGAGGAAGGACGGAGCTGGGGGCTGCAGATGGGAGAAGGGTGATTGAATCTGGCTCCTCCCACTCGGACCATCTGCAAAAGCTCAGGTCTCTGCAGCTATTCTGACCTTCAGGCCCGGAGTCCTTACTCCAACTGCACCTGCCCGGGATTAGGTTTCCTGCTAGTGAATGATTGTTTCTTTCCTTTAGTCTGCAAACAGCTGTCACGTGATCCAGTGGCAGCTGAACAGTGGGAGCCGGCCCCTTGCAAAAGGGCTAAGCAGGACATGGAGTGTGATTCATCTTCAAAAACCTGTTCCTGAAATGCTTTTGCATGTTTATATCACTTCTTGTTTCAGCTCAGATAATTAAAGCCTGCTAGAGACAGAGCTGTAAGCTGGAAAATAGACCATCTCTCTGACTCATTAGCACTCCTAAGGATGAATGGGACTCATTGTCTCTCCCTTTTCCCTTTGACCCCGGAGGTTGCTAAATCTATGGTTTCTAGCCTTGCAAAAACTTGAAAAGGGGGAAACCTGAAAAGGAATGTGGCGGCTTCCCATAACAGGAGATACAGTTGCACAGCAGACATCAGCTACACCTGCTCGCCAGACATTTGCTAATCCAAATGATGTGTCCACAGCCTGTGTAAAATAACCCTGGACAGCCGCTCCGTCCATGATGGAATGGACAGGGAGAGGCAGTTCCACTTAAGAAAGAGTTGGAAGGGGAGGGGAACTTACATAACATTTGTCCAGGCTATTGAGAGACTCTACAGGACAGTCCAGGCATTCCATGGAGCACACTATGGTTATTCACAGCCCAAGTCAAATATTCCAGGAATATTTGAAAGGCTACTCTAAGCAAAGAGAGAGAGAGAAAGAAAAAGGAAAGAAAGAAAATAGGTGGATCCGTTTATTTTCTGAGCACAGTATTAATGACAAGGCTACTCTCAGCAAAGAATCATGGCCTTCCTTCTAAAGGACAGCTATATGCTACTGAAAGGAAACTAACAAGTATAATATTCAAAATTCTTCCCAAGCGTTAATTGAAAGTATTTCTCCCTGGGTCAGAGTGAACCAGTAGGGATGGAGGAGTGTCAAATTCCAGATCTCCAGGCATCCAAAATAAGTGCAGGGGTCAGACCTACAGGGCAATGTCGTTCCTCCTGAGAGCTCTACTCCTGTTGGGGGAGACTCTAGCCCATCACACACGCACACACAGGCGTGTTCCACACACCCACAAAGTTACAGCTCAGAGGACCATGCATGAAGTACAGACACAGATGGCCTTAGCTGTCTGACTGTAGAATTTCCAGACATGGAGAGACAAAGCTAGGTTTTGAAAAAATAATAAAGAAAGCACTTTTCCTTATCTCCCGGCATCCCTCACAACCAGGAAGGTGCCAACCTTGGCTGCAAGCCTGCTAGGCTATTCAAAAGCTGATGGGAAGAACTTGCATTCCCTGCATCAGCACTTGATGTGGGTAAATGTCAACCGTGGGTGCCCAGGTGGTGAAAAGCGTCTGCTTACTTCTCAGCAATAAGGCAAGGCAGGCTGAGTAGTGGTGGGTGTGGCTGTGGTGTCCAAAGGAAGGCCAGAGTGACCAGCACAGGAGAAATACAGCAATTCTTGCCATGTCCTCACTGAAGGGCCTCATTTTAGGTTACAAAATGAATTTCATACATCTCAGCTTTTTAAGAGAGAGAGAGAGAGAGAGAAAGAAAAAGGAAAGAAAGAAAATAGGCGGATCAGTTTATTTTCTGAGCACAGTATTAATGACAAGATGACATCACCAACAGCCAATCAGAAAGCTCTCTGGTGTCTGATGTTCTAACACCATTTCATATTTATGGATAAGCACCAGAAGGGTGTCAACCCTAAGCTGCATTTCCCTCCCTACTCACTTCTAAATAAAGTGCCTGCTTTCATTCGACAGCCAAACTGCCAAAAAAAAAAAAAAAATCTCTTACGATCTCCCTTCCTCCTCATCGCAGCCTGTTTTCTGCAATCCTGAAACAATAAGTGGAAGACAGGGGAGAATGGCTGGGATCTGTGTCGCTGCTTCCTGCTTCTGAACAGCCCTTGACTGACGAGCCAAAGCCCAGGATTCATCTGCAACCCCAAGAGCAGCAGCGGCCAGCGAGACCGTATGCAAAGGAAGGGTCAGGACTCTGGCCACTGGAGAAATGGAAGCAATGCTTCCCCGTCCCAACCATCTTTACTTTAAATTACTATCTACTCCCACTGCTTCCTGACCCTCTAAGGTAGTTCTGGAGAAAGCAGAGAGAAAGTTCGCCCTGCCCCAGTTAACCCCAGGTCAAGAGCAGACTGGACCATTCAGTTGAGCACTCCCCCAGATCTACAGAGGACAAGCATCCCCCTCACACCCCAGGAACAGGGAATCAGGGACAAAGGCTGCCATCTATCATGGAGCCTGTCCTCAGGGCCAGGGCTAATGAATGACTGAGCACTGGGAGATGGGGCCAGGACATTCGTTTTCAAATTTTCAATCTAAAATCAACAATCCACGTGAACAGAAATTGATCATTTGTCTCAAATACTAGGATGCACAAAGGAGGTGTTTGCATTTATCCATGAAAAATTCCTGCCCCAGACAAGTGTTCCAGGTCGCTCCAGGCCTCAGCGAGGGATGAATGCAGCCCTGTCTTTTCCCACACCCTTCACCATCTGATGGCATATCAGGGTCTCTGGATCAAGCTCAAGAATCAGAATTCTAACATGCAATAAAGATGCCTGGCCATGCAGCAGAGATGACAGGATTTGGCAAGCTGGCCTGGAGCCAAAGTGAGTGACAGATTTTGAGCTGATGTTTCTTTCCTACAGATTTAACAATGTACAAGGAGGAAAAATTAATAATTCACTCAGAACAAATTCCAGGCCTATCAGCTGCCTTTGGTTTGACACAGACTAGGCTCCCCCCACCCCCTACTTTTCCAGCCTTCCCCAAACATCTAAATAATCTGAGTGCAGCTTGTCCCTTCTCACCATTCATGGGTTCAAAGGTTAACTGGGAAATTGGCTCAAAGGGAGACATAACAGAGGAATGGGGATCCCCACTCTTTGGGGGGCTAAATAATAATGAGAATCTGCTCATTTCTCTGAACACGCACCCGTCCAAGCCAAAGCCTAAAGATTCCTCTGGATGGCCGGCAGCTCACATATCTTACATACAGTCCCCACCCGGGTCAGAGGATCACCAGGTAAGAGAGACGCAAGGTGTGAGACGAAGAAAAAAAGGATCCGGCCAGGAATCTCAGCCATCGGGGGCTGAGAAGCTGGGGGAGTCCTCGTTTGGGTTTGGCTTTTCAGATGCCTTTAAAAAAATAATAAAGCCCAAGAGAGAGGGGGTTGAGTTCCTTTGGTCCCATATGCTACATAATGGGTGCTGTCATTTTGGAAGTTATAAAAATTCACATCAAAGACAAAATAAAAAGCCAGACGTGAAAATCTGAGCACTCAACATAAAGGAACAAATTAAAAGTCAGTATTCTGGTTTCATAAATCCAAAAATAAATAGGTAAGCAAATGCTTCTAAAGGGCATTCTTCTTCCCATTGCGCTTCCCTAATGCAAACGAGATCCCCCTCAACAATGTCCGCATTAGAAGGCCGGCCGTGGCTCCAATTTGGGTGTTCCATATTAGCTGGCAAAAGGGAGAACTAATCTGAATCATCCAAAAATCACTTACATTTGGTTTCAGTTGCACTACACGGGAATGGTAAGTTGGCTTCCCATTCCCCTCCCTAATTTAGTTTAGAAAAATTTTAAGTTTTCATGTTCCCTCCGCACAAACCAACAACTGCAGACTGTGGCCGGCTGGCAGAAGTCACTCACAGGTTTTGTTTTTTAATTGTCTTAGATAAGTCACCAACACCTAGCTAATGGGGGTGACAATTAGCCTCAGCTCAGGGTGCCAATGTGACTAAGTGTCCAGGGGTCTAGGTTAAGCAATGGGGTGATAATGTAGGTGCAAGCAAAGGGGTGGCCAGATGTGGCCAGGCGAGACCCACTGAATGAAAGCCACGCATCAAAGCCACCTGGTTCACTCATTATACCACACCCTTATCCAAGTCCCCTGCTCCTAACCCTCGCGCTTTCCCCGGCTCTTCAGAGACAGGGCCATCCCTCAGATCTCCTAAGATCCCCAACGGCCATTCAACAGACAGACTCACAGCACACCCTCGTAAAAGTCACAGGTGGCCTGTGGAATTTGGACTCGAATTCCAATTTGGGAGACTAAACACCTACTCAACACTCACCGAATCCTCAAACTCTTAGAATACGTGTCTAGTGATGGGGCCCAGTAGACAAGGTGAACCAGGGCTAAAACTGTATTTTTTTTAATGAAAATTAGAGAAAGTGCCCACCATCTGTTTATGAATCACAACATTTGCTTCCCTGGCTGTTTTCATGGTGAATTCCATTTCCTCTGTGATACCAAGCAGTTGGCACATAAGTATCATTTGCAATATCTTCTCTGCTCTTCTTTATCTCACTCACTTCGTCTTTTCACCCAAATCCACTCAATTTCATGTTTTCCGGCTATGCAATCCCTCACGAGGCATGAAGAAGCATCATGTCTAAAATTCACAAAGGAAATTTATAAGGAAAAATTTAGGAAAATATGCATGTAGAAGGGGTATTCCCAAAATATGAGCACAATACACCAAATATCTTTTCTTGCTTCCCCTCTAGTCTCCACCATTAGGGGGAAAAAAAAATAGGTTTGATCCAAATCAAACATAGGTATTATTTCACTCTGCATGAAATTTTGGACAATAATATTTTAAAATCACACTAAAAAGATTCAGATGCCTTGGCCACTCTGGTGGGGAGACAGCCAGGGAGATGCATACATACACTGCTCTGAATCGCTTCTCTTTTCATGGATAACATGATTCGTCCTTAGTCAAGGCTATAGGTGAAATTGCAAGAGCCCAACAGTAAAGCCACAGACACAGAATAGAAAAGGACCATGAACACACCACCTCCTGCTTCTGAGCACTTCCCCTAGATTGCCAGGGGGCAACTGTGCCTATCCCTGGGATAAGCACTGGAAACTCCAACCATTTGCAATGTTAGCAGACCTTGATGTGCCTCACTGCGTATTCAACATCCTGTCCCCCCCAAACAGGAAGTGAGTCACAGAGCTGAACAACTACCCTATGGTTTTCAAAGGAAAAGACACAGAACTTCAGAGTTAGCTTCTTATTCTGAAACAATGCACACCAAGACCGTCAAGTTGCTCATTCTGCAATAATGACCTAGGTCAGTTCTTCCACATTTCATCTCAAGGGTTTGCATCCCACTCAATAAGATTTGATTTTCCATGTTGAACTAAGGTCTCGGAATGTGAGAAGCAGACTCACATTCGTATTCACACACTCTCTTATATTTGCAGGCTGTGTCAACAGAGAATTGTTTATAACATCAATTTAACTAAGATTAAAGGAGGATATGGTTATATCAGCATAATGAGGCATGTTTTTCACACAGCAGAAAAAAAAAACAGAAAATAAATGAGCACCAACGGAATGTTACTCAGCCTTGAAGAAGTGGGAAATCCCGCCATTCGCAACCACATGGATAGAAGTGGAGAACATTATGCTAGTAAAATAATCCAGACACAGGGAAATACTACACAACACCGCGTTGATGAGGAACCTAAAATACTCAAACTCATAGAACCACAGCATAGAACAGTGGTTACCAAACTAGTGGATGGGGAGGAAGAAACAGGGAGGAATTGGCCAGAGGGTACAGCTTTCCTCTGCAACACGAGACCGGTGAATTCTGGAAAATGAGGGCATCTAGCTAACAGTACTGCATGGCATACTTAAATTTTTGCTAAGTGGGTAGATCTATGTCAAATACCCTCACCACAAAAGAAAATATTTTTAATTAAAAGTGAACAGAGGTGTTGGAGGTAACTCTTGGAGTGATGGATACATCCGGGGCCTGGACTGTGGTGATGGTGGCACGGTTGCCCACCTTTGTCAAGCTGCACACTGTACGATACATTTGATGCATTGAGGCTTCTATGTCAATTATTCTTAAATAGATTGGTTTAAAAAAAGCATAGAGGAGCACTAGACACGGTGATGGTGGCCTAATAGGCCCATTTCTTCTCATGGGTGTGCACGCACATGTGCATGGTGCTGGGGATCCATTCCTTTGACTTGCACTCTGGAGCCAATCAATACAATGTCCTAAGTAATGATTTTTCCTGGCTTATGAAGCTCCTTGGTTCCCACCTTCTGCCGATTTATCACTAAATATAATATTTGGAAAGAGGTCTAGAATATGAATTTCATAAAACATCGAGCAATTACTAAAATACTTATTCCAGCATATAATCCCAGTGGACAACCGTCATAGTCCAGCTACCTAAGAGGCCTGGCTATGGCACTTAGACAACTGTTCAGTACAAAACAAGATCAGACGCTGGAAATCCATCTTATGTATTCTGGGGAGGTGGGGGTGGAAATAACCCCAGATCACACTCAAGAGACCCAGCCAATTTTTGCCTGCAAATCACTATAATACGAACAGCCAGATACAATACCTCAGACCATTTGCTTCTTCTAATAGTCTAAAAAAGAACTCAGCCTTATATGAGCAATACTTTTTTATCCCTTGAGATAACTCTTCTGAAGGCTGGAGTCAGATTTTGAGTAATGGAGAAAACCCCACACATTGAGTAAAGGATCACTACTGGCAGCCCAGGTCATCTCACAGAGCTGGGCAAGACGTGCCCTGCACCGAGGGGAGGTGGGGAGGCGCACAGGTGCAGCCCTGCTTGCCAAGCCATGCCCTGTAGTCAGTAGGAATACCTTTTTCTAGTTCATTAGTTGTTGGCAACCCTGTAACCTGCACATACCTCAGTATGTTATGTAGCTGTAGAGAGCGCTGCAGATTATAAACAGGCATGCCTACTTATTACGTATGTAATTTACACATGTGTTTCTATAAATGACCGACAGGTCAAGCATCCCTTATCCAAAATGCTTAGAACCAGAAGTATTTTGAACTCTTTCAGGTTTGGGGATATTTGCACATACATAATGAGATATCTTGGGGATTGGACCCAAGTCTAAACAAATTCATTTATGTTTCATATGTAATTTATATAGACAACCTAAAGATCATTTCACACAATACTTTTAATAATTTTGCTTGTGAAACAAAGCTTCTCAGTGTGGGATTTTCTGCTTGTGATATCACATCGGTGTCATGCAAATCACTCACTGCAGGA
The DNA here is from genome assembly GCF_045843805.1 of Urocitellus parryii. Taxonomy (NCBI): domain Eukaryota; kingdom Metazoa; phylum Chordata; class Mammalia; order Rodentia; family Sciuridae; genus Urocitellus; species Urocitellus parryii. The sequence goes on along the minus strand of NC_135538.1, from coordinate 150,343,244 downwards.
GTTTAGGAAGAAGTATCCATGTGAGTGGCATTTCATTTTGAAGGGTATGTGTTTAAACATTTTGGGTTTGGGGCTTTGAAATATATTAGATCTCAGATTCTCCGGTTAGTGATATTCAGCCTGGATATCATTTCAATATCCATAAACCTGATTCCATCCAGCTCAGATCTTGTAATGTAGACACGTAAAAGCTGAGCGGGTCACCTGGCACTGAGCAGGTGTTCTGACAGAGAACACAGAGTTCTCAATCTGCATCCTTTGGAGTAAGAAAGGAGGAGGAGAAGACGATTCACCCAGAAGAGGTGAGAAGATGGACAGAATGAAATGCTAAGAACAACCCGGAGAAAAGAGAAAAGAGAAAATGGAAGGAATATCTTTGGACAGCCAGGCCCAGGGAGGACCAGGCTGGCAGACTGCACCACCCAAGGTCATTTCCACTCTCATCCCATTAACACGCCAGCCGAGGACTTCAGGTGCTCTAAGCATGAGGCACTAACAAAGCCAGAGCCATGGGTCCATCCATATGTGAATCATGCTGTTTCTGTTTCGGGGCCATAGATGGTGTGCATAACTCAAATTAGCATCTCACATATGCTCCTACTAGTCACAAGGGAGGCCAGAGCCAGAGAAGGGGGATGGAGCCATAAAACCATCAGCACTGCTGCCAAGACAGAAGTACCCACCTCCAGGTAACTGCTCTCCCTATGTGGGCCTCCAGGACCAGCCTCCCCCAGGGTGGAAAGCACATAGTTACATCGAGACCATCCGCATTCCAGGGCCACCCCGCACTGCGGCAGCCTCCCTCCAGAGCAGGCCCTTTCTCTCCTGAGAGATGGAGGAAAGGGGCACGCTGGGGGCCCTAAGTATTTGCACATTTCTACTGAATTCAAGACCATGGGCCTCAAATGTTTTTATATACCTGCAGGACATTTAGGCAAATAAGCCTTGGAAATCATCTTAAAACCGGGAAGAAAATGTTTAAACAGACACCCTTTAAACTTGCATACCATTCGCCCGTCCCCAGACTCCTGGAGTGACTGGTTTGCCTTAGAGCCTCATGTCCCCGCAGTATTGAGTCAACCAAGCAGCTCCAGGACAGTGACAATCTTCGCTGGCTGTGCTTTTTTATTAGTGGCTTTATAGAGAGACTACATGTTTTGTTTTGTTTTGTTTTTTTCTAGATGAAAAAGTTAGCTTCAGGCTCAGCGCTCGCATACCGAGCTTCAGCTTGTGGTGAGACTTAACAGTCTCGTAATAAACCCTCGAATGTTGGGAATTACGATGCTGGAAACCCTGACACACCAACCACAGCTGGTGCTACAGGAACGCTGGGAATGGGCTGGGGCCTCCGCTGTGCACTCAGTCCCCAGAGCCAGGGCTCCGGGACGGCTGAGCCCTGAAAGCAAAAACTCACCAACAGTGAAAACTTGTAACTCCAGCCACGGAGTGAGGACCAAGACACACTTCAAAAAGCACTTGCCCAAAATGATCAGAGAAAACAGAAACACGGGTTCACGTAAGGAAAAACACCAAAGTGTGCCTTCTCTTGATGAGAGAGAGAAAGAGGAGGAGAAAACACAGAGGAGGAGAAAACCCAGGGAAGGAGGCTGGGTTTCTGACAGGCAGGAAGGCCGAGCCCAGCAAGTGCAGTTGCTTCGCGTCTCACTTGACGTATTATTTGTCAGTTTAAATGTGAGTGTGTGGAAAGGAAGGAGTCGCGTGGGAAACTGCCGTGGAACATCAGCACTTGAATCTCCTCATTTCAGACCTCCTGACCCAAATTCTAATCCTGCTCAAGACCAGGGCCTGAGTATTCCCCAGGGAAAAGAAAGAGTGAAACAGTGAAATCCAATGGCTGGGGGACTCCACGGTCAACAGATCTCACAGATGCCATTTCCATAAACAGCCCTGATTTTGCAGACAGGCAGCTGTTTCCAGTATAACTTTCTTCGCCGTGCCATAAACCACGTCACGAGGCTCCTCCAGGCACCTCCTTCGTCCCTGGAGCTGGAACAAGCAGCCAAACAAGAGGCGCATTATATGTCGGAAGGTTTATGGGCTTCCCATGCTGCACCCCAGTTCTGTGGATTCAGCAAAGATAGGTTTCCTTTCTGAGTTTCCAAGTCCTTCTATCTTCCAACGTATAAATAAAGAAATAACTAAGAGGAGCCCAACACTCTCAGAGTAAAATGTGCTCAGAAACAGGGAGAAGAGCAAGGCCTCATTCAAACTGACATTCATACGCAGATATGGGTGTATATTCACATACAGGCACATACGTGTAGACATATGCACATAGCTCTACATGCACACGACCTTGCATTAAAGTTCTGGATATCCCCTCGGGAACCATCTCCACCACACAAACAGCTTAAATTGCCTCCTTTTAAGAACTCCCTAAATTCTCCTCCCCCCAAGAGGCAGCTCTCCCAGATTAAATCAACTGTGCCCAGTTACTGACTTAACAATGGTCGACATGATGTCTTAGACTTCCCAATACGGCAGAAGCAATGCAAATTCCCTAGGAAAAGCACTTCCCATCTTGAATCGCTCTATTCCCTGGGCCCGCGGCACAATCCTCTCTAGCGATGCTGGGTAGCGACAGTGAGACCATTCTGGGTTCCTACCATCACCTCCAGCAGGCCAGTATTTCAAATGCCCCTTTAGCTTACACTGGTTTCAGCTGACAGTGGGTCTATGGAGATGTGGCCCCGTCATGAGCCAAGGAACACAGGCGTATCCCAAACCTCTATGTATGGGCCCGACAGGCCCCTCAGCGTCGGCAGGCCCAAGCCACGGCCGCAGCCCAGCAGCCACCCTCCGGAACAACTGAACTTAACCAGTGACACCACCACCCACCCAACCAGAAGCCATCTCATCACGGCTCAACCCTGCTCTTTCTCTTTCCCAGAGCCATCACTGTACGGTGCCATCTTACTTTTCATGCTTCCTTACCCTCTTGTTTACCACCTCTGTGTCCCGTCAGATGCTTCATCTACAACCTCACAACAGAAACCGCACTGGTTTACCGCCATGAGTAGCCATTCGCTTGCACCCAAATGGCCCAGTGAACAGAGCAGATCTATGTAGTTTTATTCCTTGGAAATTCAGTGAATTTTAAAATGTAATGCCACAGATTTTGTGCCTATGTGTAAGATGAAGTTCGGTTCCAGCTCAAACACCCGTCAGTGAGTTTTATTTATAACTATTTGTAAATATCTTTAGAAATGCTGGAAGGTCATGTGACTTTCCCCGCCCTGTGCAGGGTACACCCTGAGCATCGCCAGGCACCAGCCTCCTGGGCTGTGCTCCTGAAGGCCAGTGTGGGCCTCCAAGCACTGGGACCAAAGAAAGTATTAAACACCAGAGTGGGCAACCTCATCTCCCTAAGAGTCTAGAGTCAGCCCCGAACACTCCACATGAACACCCCCAATTACAGTGACAGTGGCCTCCATCTCTAAATCCTCCACCTGGGGCTGCAGTTGGTGTCTCCCTGGGCCTCCCTTGTCCTGGTTTTCTTGCTCCATCTCTCACTCTTCACCTCCTTTGCAAACTGCAGAAAAGCTGAGGTCCAGGGAGCCTGGCTCAGACGCCTTCCTTTCTAGTCTGTTCTGCCCTTCCTCCATCTCACTCGGCTCGACAGCTCTTCAACATGCTTCTCCCACCTGAGCCTCTGCTCTGAGCCCCCAAGCTGTAACTCCACCCACAGCCTCACGTCCCCCTCAGACGTCTCAAAAGGCTCAGCTGAATCACTTCCCACCCACCACCCACACCAACCCACGCCAACCCACCCTGCTGCTCCTCAAAGCTCAGACCCTCTCCTTGCTCAGGAAGGCACCTCTGTCTGTCCAGTCCTGCCTGTGAGATAGCCTGGAGTCACCATAAGACCCGCCTCCATCAGATCCATCACAGATTCTACTGCCCACCTGCTTGTCCACCCGTTTATACCACCTGCGCCGAGCAGAGCACCCAGGATGAAGCAGGTACACCCATAAATGCTTATTAAATGAACACATTAATGACTTTTTAAAGTGAACTGCTTTAATTTCCACAAATAAGAGACTTTTCTGTGCCATGGGACAGACTCTTCCTTCCCCACGAACACCTAACCTGACTCAAAAACATCATTCTCCACCAGATGCCATTTCCTGGGCTTCGTGTGCTTGCCTTCCACAGGACGCACGCCGGGCGCCTTCCTCCTTGCTCTCGGGGTCCCACATTTGAGCACACAGTGAGGCCTCTGTGGCCTCCCCAGGGCTGGGCATGACGCACTGCGCCCTCTGGGAAGGCCAGCCTGTGGGAAACAGCCGCCAGGCCCGGCACTTAGGTCTGAGTGACTTATGTGATACACTCCTTCTCCGTCCCTGCTCTCGGGGGTGGGGGAGTTGGGAGGAGGAGGCGCGGCCAGCACTGGTGTGTTCTCAGGGCTCCTGGACACCACTTGTCGCCATTCTTCTAGGAGCCAGGTGACTGCGACCTCCTCTGCCCTGGTGTGGTCAGGGCCCGGGGGAGCAGGGAGCCAGCCACTTCCTGGGAGAGAGATGGCGGCCAAAGACTCGCAGGTGAGGCTCCACACTGCAGCACGTGTTTTCCTGACTGTGGAAAGGCCCGACCCACAACCCATCAACCCCATCAACCCCAGCACCGGAGCGGAATCAGGCCCAGCCAGAGCTTCGTGAGCACTGAAGATTCCCCGTCCAAGGCAGGGCTCCCAAAGCCGTGGTGAAGGGGCAATCCCCCGCAAACAGGACAGCCGCCCAGGCCCCCGGAGGCAGGGGGCAGGTCCCCCGTCCTTCTCATACCCATCGTTCCCAGCTTGTGTGCATTTTTTAAAGCTGAACTCCAGGCACCCCGGGCTTCTAGCTCTTTGCTCAACTCCCGCCCCTTCCATAAATTAAATTAATGAGGAGTTTTCTAAAAGAGTCCATTCTCCTAAGGGCTCTGCTCTGCTGAAGTTCATGGCTCTGACACACAGCCAGGCCCAACAGTCACAGCAGCCATAATTCTTGCAGCAGCTCCAAAACTTACCCCCAAATGTCACGGAGTCCTACCCTGCTCTTTCTTCCCCTTTGATTGTCACGGTCGCCCTCCTTCCTCCCCTCACGTTCCACAGCAGACTCAAGTGCATCAAAGGGGCCAGTTAAGGATGTGGAGATCGAGACACATTCAATCTCAACGTTACGATCTCGTCCTGTCTTCCCACACGTGCCTCTAAGAGAAGGGGACAAGTGTCAACTCGATGCTGCACAGAACAAAACAAAACCCCTCTCCAGCAACCAGGGAGGGGCGTTCTTCAGCACCCGCCGCAGCTCACGAGACGCTGGCACCCGGCCGCCACGTGTGATGCGGGGCCATTCTTAACCTGAGAAGCGAGAGGCCACCGGAGCACCAAGCCACCCCCACCGTGGCAATGACTTCACGAGCCGACACCCGGCGAGACGATGATCAAAATGATGGAAAAACTCAAACCGATTTCAACACCCACAGTGGATACCAGGTCGAGGGAACCTAGATGTATTCAAGTTCTTCAGCCTCAAGGCAGAAAAAAATACATTGACCAACTGGCTGCTCTGTTGTGAAAACAAAACACAAAGGATCATTTTGGGGGGAGTAAAATGGATGCAGATTCCTGGATCCACAATTTCTACTGAGACTCTGAGCCGATGGGCAGAATTTTAGAACGTGTGCTCACAAACGTGGAGGAAGAGGAAGGGAGACACAAAGGAAAGAAAGCTGTGTTGGCTTCCACTAACTGGCTGGGTATCCGAGCCAGCAATGATTTCAAATAGTTTGTCAATGTGCTGCAAAAAACAGTGTCACCTAAGGTCCCAGAATAATACCCGCAGCTCACAAGACGGTAATCTGATGGTCAAGGGGAGATTGTAGCACAGGGATGGGCACTGGAGGTGAGACCTTTCCCTGGAAAATATTTATTTGGAAGATAAGTGATTAGACTTTGAAAACCCAGCATGTGTGCGATATTGCTTAGTCTAGGCTGCTTCATCTCTGCATGCCTAATTACAGCCTTCAATCCACAAAGACCTTTAAAGTTTGAAAGGCATTTCCACATAAATTCATCTCATTTGATTATGTAACAGTCCGTGGAGGAAGCATATCCACTTTCTAGATGAGAAAGTTGAGAATCGAGAATATCGAAAGTGTTTTTTTCCAAAGTAACTTTCTTAATTTGTTTTCTATTGCTATGACAAAATGCCTGAGGCTGGGTGATATATGAAGAAAAGAGGTTTATTTAGCTCACAAGGGTTGAAAACATCCGCTCAGTCACTGGTGAGGACCTCGTGACAATAGCATCACAAAGGCAGGGGTACATAAGGAGAAGATCCCATGGTGAGACAGGAAGCCAGAGAACGGAATGGGGCCCGACTTGTTCTTTACAACTCGCTCTCAGGATGACTAACTGATCCTGAGACTCCGTGTTAATCCCTTCCCAGGGCAGCGCCCAACAACCTGGTCACCTGGCACCAAGTAGCACACAAAGGTCACGCCACCTCTCAACACCACGCTTGGGAGACCCAGCTCCCAACACGGGAGCCTTGGGGGACAACTCAAGCCATATCTAAACCACACCAGGGACACAAACAGCAGGTGGCCAGACAGAACACGACCCCAGAGTCCTCGGGAACAGGTTCCAGGTCACGTCGTCTTCCGGTTCACGCAGTGGAAGGAAGCCGGGCGGGCTCCCGGTCACTGATGCAAGGCCACGGCGTGCAGAGTCACACACAGGTGGGTCACGCGCTGCTTCGAGATGATGCATGCTTACTTTGGATCAAGGACCCTCCTTGGGTCCCTCTGCACGTCCCAGCCCCTCTCCTGCCATCACGGGGCCCCTGGAGCCTGTGGTAGTCTGTCTGACCCTGAATGGCAGTGCGGCTGCCCAACAGGCTCTTAGGGACAGTCAAGTGTGTGTCTTCCTGATCCGTCTGACCCTCAAGAGGGCCGTGCACAGTGCTCCATGGGAAGAATGGCCACCGTCCCTTACACGGACGCAGGCGTCTCTCTTCTGGTTTGTGTCACATGCACACATCACAGAGGCTCAGAGTGAGAGCAGACCACCCAAGGATAGGAGTTTCAGGACCTCGAGGTGATTACGCTGGGTCCCCAACGGCTGCTGCATGCTCAGAGAAGAGGCTGCGGTGGTGGATCGCAGTCCACCTGTGCGTCCCCAGACCTGGAGCCAAGCAGTGGGTGCTGCAGGAGGACGGCCTCAGCTGGAGGACCCCTCTCAGCCTGCAGCTGTCCACTAGTCCTCCCTCCCTCCCCACCGTCCCCGCAGCGGCTGGCTCTCCAGCACCCAGACCAGCTAGGTCTCCGAGCAGATGTTCTGGCCTGAAGGCCCGGTCGCTGGCCTGAACCCAACCTCAAAGCAGCAGAGCAAAGGGTCCCAGAGCCAGGGATGGGGACACGTGGAGCTGTTCTGCTAGAACGGGGGTCGGGCGGGGGTGCAGCTCGGAATGTGCCTGGCTTGCACGAGGCCCCGGGTCCCTCCCCAGCACTGCAACAAATGAAAAGGTGTCCGAGGTCCTGGGTGGCTTCGATTCTCGGTGGATGAGGAATAAAACGGCTCTTCTCTCACCACTTACTGTGACCCCATCATGCCACCGCGGGCAGGAGTCCTGACACTGGCTGACCACATGTCCCACGTTCAAGGGCACATATTCCCAGGCTGCTCAGCAGGACGGTACCTTCCAGAAGGAAGGAATTATGGGAGACAAGCAGGAAGACCTGCCTCCCCCCCAGTGGGCATGTTGCTGACGGGCAGAGGGACTCTGAGGGACCCCTTGGTTCAGGTGGAAACTGGGAGACATCCGAAGACCCCGGGCAGCTTCTCTGGAACGGTCCCTTCTCATCCGCAGCTTCAGTTTCCCATCAGGGAGGGGACCCTGCTCTGCCAAGAACTGGCACCAGGAAGAAGAGGGGCTCCTTATAAACAGGGTCCAACTCACGTCAAGCCACAAGCTTCAAAGTGGGTGCGGAGCTGGGACAAGGAGGCTTGTATTCTAGACGTAGCTGCAAGAACTTAAGTCAAGGTGGGTTCTTGAAGAAAACCCGTGAGTCTCTTCTGAAATCGCGGCTTCCTGGTCCACACGGCGGCGGGAGGTTCTGAGAGGAGCGAGGGCCAGCCCCGGCCCTGGGGGACGCCCAGGTGGGATTCATGCTGGACTTCCCAGGGCTCTGCAGGCTCTGGGTCCCACTCTCCAGTTCTGAAGGCCATGGGTCCATCAGTCTCACCAGACCAGGGGTAGGAAGTGGACCCACTAGGTCCCTGGGCCTCTTGGGGCCCTTTAATGTGTTTTTAGTGACTTCCTACTGTGGCAGTTTCGTGACATCACCTCTCGGCCCCTGGTCACTGGTACCCTGCTGGCTCTCCAACCTGCGCTCTGGGCTGTGGGTCTCCCGCACACCCCCGATGGCCAGGAGGGCAGAGACGCACCCCACGCTCCACGGCTCCCGGGCACTTCCTGCAGGCGGCCGCTGGCCCAGCTCGCAGCCCGCCTCGGGGATGATGCCATGGAAGCTGCGCGCCACCCTCCTTTTTTTTGGACTAAAACCAATGAAACCGCCTTTTCTCCTCTCACCACAGGTGCCCGACGTCAGGCAGCAAAACTCAGTCTTTCCGTGGCGAGTTGGAACCTCCTGGATTCATGTCCTCGGGGCCGAGGTGCAGCTCTGTGGAATGTCTGCCTGACAGGCACGAGGCCCTGGGCTTGGTCCCCGGCACTGGGGGGGGGGGGGAACATGTTCCTCAGCCTCGCCCCGAGGGGCTCGAGGACCTGGGCTGCTGGCATCAGACGGGCCACACTGGCACCCTGGGATCGGAGACGCTGCAGAGGTCCTTTGAACATGGCAAGGTCGCCACACGAGTGTTCCGGTTTGGAACTCCACTCCACTCTCCCCCAAGAGCCCCCCGCCCATGTGGGGGAAGACCCGTGTCCACCCCGAGAAGCCCTGATATCTCCCATACTGAGATTTCAGCCCAACCCACCCTGAACCGGAAACACACCTGGCCAGGTCACCCAGGTAACACCTTCCCTGGTAAAGTGCACCCGCAGCTCAGAGGACGTCTCAGCGATGGGCACCGGGTCCCTGGACTATGTGAGACAACAGGAGAAAACCCAGTGTGGCTCAGGGTGTCCCTCTAGACAGCAGGCACCTTGAAGACAAGAGTGCCTGGGTTCTCCGTTCCCCTACAAACTTCCAGAAGCTGGATTCAGGGGAGAAAAGAGGTCTTTGCTCTTATTTGGGTTTTATCCCCTCCATTCACATCTTGAGAAAGTCTAGAGGAAGACAAAGCCAACGGCCACCTTCAGAGAATGTCTCTACATGGCTCAGACGTGGACCTGCCTTCCCCGGACCCGAGACCTGCCTGAAAATGAGGCTCCTCAGTGGCCTCAGTTTCCACAGGTCCATGGTGCAGGGCAGCAGGAGCGGTTTGGTCCAGCGCCACAGCAATCAGATGCTGGTCGTCTCAGGACCACACTCGAGAAAGCCCAGCAGAGGGACAAGTGCTGAGACAGAGCCAAGTGAGGGATGGAGCTGACTCAGGGCTCCGGAAGCCTCCAGCGGCTTAGCCACGGCTTATCATGTCTTCCTTTAGCTCCAAGTGTAAAGTCAGCTCAGTTAAAACTGCACAGAGCACACCACAGGCAGAAAGAGGGCTGCTGCAGGCCCTCCCGACACCCACGGTGGCTCCTGGGTCTCCCTAGGCAGGGCCCTGGCACCAGCTGGCCACCTCCCCTCAGATGTGTCCAGGCCCAGCCTCTGTGTTCCTGGCTTCAGGGGACACTGTCACCTCAGTCACCTTCATTTTAAAGAGCCTTTTCCATTCCTGACCAATATCTGTCTATTTCCTCTTTATTGTTGTTCTTTCACAGATCACACCCGCCGTCCTCTGGACAGCTACACTATTTAAAACTTTTAAGTACCATGTTTGTTTTCTCAGATGAATTTCATACCATTGTGAGGGAGAAGTGTGATGAGAAGATGGGATCCAACTCCCCCCGACACACACACACACACACACACACACACACACACACACACCCCTGCATGGGCTGCAGAGGAGACCCGAACGGATGTAAAGAAAAACAAGACAGAAGAATCTGAGGATCGGGCTAACAAAATAGCCATTCCAGTCATGGCAACTGGCGCACAAAACACAGTCCAAGTGGGAGGAAGGCATGACTTTGAACACAACCAACACTGTCCTATTAAACATTTATGACACATAGATTGGGTGAGCAGCTGTCAAAAGCAAGAATGGAAACAGAAACCAGGAGTCCAAACGTCCAACGCTCGTCAATAAATCAGGCAACTTCGCTCCACAATCCAAAAGAGCTATTTCTAACATATGGCTTAAATATTTATATTTTAAGTGCTTTCAGCATATAGTCCACATCATAAACATTCATGACCATTTAGCCAACTTCATAAGCAACTAAGGCCAGGCCAGGCCAAACGCACTTTCAAACAAAATAAACACTCCCCCTCATATGCCGCAAATGGTTCCAAGATTGACTTGATAACCTGACACCCATTCGCATTTGCCCTTCTTCCTCCCAAAATAATGTCTTTGGGGAGATTTTCCTCTCATGTGACAAAAGATGGTGTTCCTGAGGCCAGAGAGAGAGGAGAATAGTCCCAAAGGTACCAAGTTGAGGACTTGAAATCAGCCAGCCTATGAAATCTAACCGTCAGGGAACCGAGCGGGTCACTGGGTCTGGGATGGCATGGATTCATCAAGCACGTGTTGGTGTCCAAGCCAGGCACGGCGCTCGTCTGAGTGGACAAAGTTTCAGTCCTTGCAAAAGGATTCCTGCATCCCAGGAGAGAAGCCAACGTCACCCGTCGGCAAGGACACTCAGCCCAGGATCAGACAGGGGTGAGTGTGCACAGGAGAACCCCGCAGGGTAAGGGCGGAGCGCAACAGGTACTCAGAAACGATCCTGCCGTCTTAAATGAGGTGGCCAGAAAAGCTTCTAGGAAGCTGCTCTATTAAATGTGGACCAAATCCAGCTGTGAGGACAATACTAACTCCCCCCCCACCCCAGCTGCTAAAAAGTGGGTCAGTAGGAAAAGCTGCAAACTGCTTACACACAGTGAATTAGAGGACGCTCAGGAATTTGAAGGAAAGACAGGAAGAAAGACAGGAGGCCAAACTGCTCCAGAGACCAGCAAACAGCAAAGGGAGAGGGGCCTCCCTTCATCAGGCCAGGCACCGGAGCTGGCCAAGACCCTTCTCCAGGCCAGCTCAGAGGCAGAGGGCTGCGTGAGACCAGCCACGGGAGGAAAAGCGAGGAGCCAAGAAGCCCCTGTTGGATCAATATCTTTCAAGTCCTCTTTTTCAGACAATGTCCAAATGCATCAGATGCCAGATAAACACGTGTTACAAGATTTTACAAAAGTGGTATCATTGTAATTATGATCAGAGGCAATTTTTATTATTCTTAATAAAGAAGGGATGAGCTTCAAACATCCAATCCCCAATGTAATTCTCATCTAAAGCATGCACATTTTTTAAATTACCAATATCATATATTAAAGGGCAGGAAGCAAACACTTTAGAAGTTTGCAAAGAGTGGAATAAGCCTTTGATATTTTAAAGGAAATAAACATTTGAAAAGTCCACAGCTACAGAAAAGCCATAATCTATTTCAGACTAAAAGACACAATAAAGTTGTTGCTTTCTAGAGCTGGGATCAGAGTTTGGTTAGGGCTTCAGTCACTCATGCTTTTAATCTGAAATCGGCCCTTAAAAGCCGTAATGAATTAAACAACATACCACCCACAGCATCAATCGTAAAAATACACTGTAACGAAAAGCACAGTGACTCAATCCACTTCCTTCCTCATTTTTCCATAATCCATCTGACCCCTTCCTGTCACCTAATCTAATCACTGCTTGGGTTTCCATTCGGTTAAGATTCTCTCGGCTGCACAGTTGAAGGCCCTGCATTGGTTCTTCCAGACTTAAGGGACAATTTTTATAAATGTCTCTCTATACAATTGAATTGTTAAAATGTAAAATAGACAGTGATTCAATTCCTGGCCGTGCCTTCCAGGTTCAGGGCGGCACCCGTAGGCAAGGAGTCCAGAAACTGAGTGAAGGGGGGAATAAAAACATCTCCTTTCCCCCACTGTCCAGTAACTGGAAATATCCTTAGACAAAGACAGACTCGACTCGGAGCTTGATGGACACATCCTCAAGTCTAAGTCAAGTCCCTCTCCACAAATGCCCATGATTTCCAAAGCATGGGCACTTCATCCAAAGCTCACGGCCACCTTCAGACCTCATAAACGTCTCCTCAATCACGGACACACATTTCCAAACCAAGCTCTGGGTTGCAGAAGTTCATGTGTGCAAACTGGCTTTTGGTTTCACCCAAACCTGAACTGGTGGCTTCCATAACAGGTTCTAGAACAAAAATACTTCCACAGCAGAGAAGCCCCTCAGAAACCTGGTGTGTGAACTTCTCAGCGCCCACACAGGGAAACCTCTAGCTCCTGTATGTAAAGGCAGGCGTCCAAGTCATTGTCTGGGTGTGGGTGGTAAATGAACAATTCCATTTGGATGTGTATCATCAGTAGAGAGAGGAGTCCGATCTTGGGTCCAAGGTCACACGCGGTTCATAACGGGCCTTGCACAGATGTAGATCCATCCGGCTTCTGCACCACAGCATGAGGCTCATCTAGCTAGTGATTAAAGACAGGAGTGGGAAGAGTCTGACCCCAGGTGAGGCGCTGACTGGCAAGTTGATTCATCACCCATCTTGAAGACTAGAATTTAACTGGGGAAGATCAGAAGACTCTCAAAGCAACTGAGTTTTAACTCTTCAATCTCTGCTGCCCAGGGGCCATCCTACAGCCTAACTGAAGTGCAATGACTCCCAGTTGACTCATTGCTCCTGCAGTTTCTTACTTACCAAACCAAAAAAAAGAGAGAGAGAGAGAGAGTCACTCTAATCAAACAATAATTACTTTATCCCACTTAATCCCTGCAATAACCCCTTGTGCAAGGTGGTATGTGAATTAAGGCCTCATTCACAAATAACTGAGTGAAGGCTCAGAGAGGTTACATGATCTGCCCCATGTCACCAAGTTGGTAAGGGCAGAACAAGGGCCAAATTCAAGTCCTTTGCCTTCAAGAGAGCCATGGGCTTTCTTCTAGTCCATTATTTGGTCAGAAATGCACTGTCCAGGGCAAGGTTCAGGTGACCCCTGTGTGTCCATCTGGGGCAGATTCATTTCCAATGCAGTCGAAAGGCTTGCTGCTCTATCTTACCCTTCCATCAGGAGAACTCTGACAGGTTGTGTCACTCTTAGAGTGACAGAATCCAACGCTACAAAACTGCACGGATGGATGCACAAACCCCGAGTTGTACAGAATAACAGACTTCAGGCCACAGGACCCGTTTGAGGAATCTGTGGACACACTCCAGAGTTGATCCAGCCGAGGGATCCATCTGTCCCTGCCGTGGCTAGGATGGAAGGGAAGCCCAGATGCACCCAAACCTGGGGCGGGCGGGGCCGGGAACAGGAGGCTGTGGGGACCTCAAGAGGTCACGGGCTCCTTTTAACCATTCCTTGAGAACTGGTCTCCATCCATCGGGAGACTCAGTTTACTCATCGGATATTATCTCTCAAACCAACTGGGAGGCAACTTGAGATATTTTTCTTCAATGTTCTGGATAGCTGCTTGGGGTCATGCTTCCTATAATCTGTCTTTTAAACAGATTTTTATTTTCAGTTTGGAAGTGGGGGGAAAAAAGACTTGAATGAGTTCACCAAAAGGGACTTGAAGGTGGCAGGTAAGCCCGTGAAAAGATGTTCCCCCACTGTGAGCTATCTGGGAAAGGCAAATTAAGTCTATAATGAGACACCGCTTCACATCTATCAGGATGCCTAAAATCAAAAACGGTGAGAACACCAAATGCTGGTGAGGCTGCAGAGAAACAGGATCACGCCTGTATTGCTGGTGGGAAGGTAAAGTGACACAGCCACTCTGGAAAATGGTTTGGCAGTTTCTTATAAAACTAAACATGCAATTACCATTTGATCCAGCAATTTCACTCTTGGGCATTTATCCCAGAGAAATGAAAACTTGTGTTCACACAAAACCTGTATGCAAATGTTCACTGCAGCTTCATTCATCATAACCAAGATCTGAAAACAGTCCAGATAGCCTTCGACAGGTGAGCGGCTAAACAGATCACGGAGCACCGCTTCACGATAAAAAGAGATGAACTATTGAGGCAAGCGACAATGGGCGTGAGTCTCGAGAGCATGAGGGAGATTTTTAAAAGCCAACCCCAACAGGTTACAAACTGTATGATTCCATTTATGTCTATAAAGATTTTTTTTTAGCAATGGAGAACCAATTGGTGCTTTCAGGGAAGAAAGTAGGAGAGAGGAGGCGGAGGCAGCCAGGGAGGTGCTTGGGAGTTGGAGCAGCCCAGCACCTTGACCGTCCTTCGCCAGGGTGATGAAAATACAGATATACATGGTAAGATTATATGGAACCCAAAGTGCACACGCACGAGGACAGGTAAAACTAGAAATGGATGAGACTGATAGGTTCACCAGTGTCGACATCCTGGTTATAATATTGTAGCACAGTTTTGCAAAATGTCCCCAGAAAGGGAACTGGGTACAGGCTCTAGTGTTTCTTACAACTGTGACTCAATGATGATCTCAATTAAAACTTCAATTACACAGATCAAAAACAAGCATTTGCTAATAGCTACTTTAATAATTTATTCACTTTACCTTTTTATTTTTCCCTTCTTTGAAACCAGGCCGCTCTCATTTCTTCCCCTTCCCAATCGGTCATCAAGTAACCTCCATTGAACATACTGGGAAAACCACTCCCTGGATCTAAGCTGATGAATGAAATAAGCCTTAAATAAAAGAGGACTTATTAGGAGACTGCTTTAGCATGAAGCTCTAGGACAAGCGAATCTAAGATGGGGGAAAAACAGAACAGGTACCTTGCCTGTGGATACGGTGAGGTTCTTGTGACTGATCTGTGCACTAGTACAGTCCCCAAAATCAATGGTCAGAAAGAGTTTGCAATGATCCCATCTCCGTCTTACACATTCTTCCCAGGAAAAGGAAATTGCAATCAGCAGAGTAACCATGAAGCAAATTCATATAAAAGGTATCATTAAATCAGACTAAATTAAATTAAATCAGATGTAATTAGGGCCCTCTGAAAGTAATTTTGGCTAATACTTTGTTTACATGCAATATAGATGTAGCAACTACTGTCCTCAGGCACTTGCAGCTGCAGCTATATTAATTATTACATGTGCTTTTCATATTCCAGCTCAAAATACCCTTTATAGGTCTGAGGAGCTAATGTTCTCTTGCCAAAGTTCCTTCAAATGAGTGTCGGATCCCACAGAGGGAGAAACCCCCGTGAAATCCACATACTGACAGGATGTAACGTCACCGGGCTTGTACCAGAGATCCGTGTTTTTCTTTGTTTAATCACGACTTTATTCCACTTAGGGTATTTATTTATTTTGGTAACATGAAGAGGGAGGGTGGACTGTTCTTAATTACAAGTATACCCAGCCAGACCCAGCCCTGTTCACGGCACAGGCCGGCCCTGCACAGACACGTCTGCTCGACTGGCCAGACATGTCAAGACGCTGATGGGAAATACCGCTTGACCCTCCGAGAGCGGTTCCCAGGCGAGATGTCAGCCAGGCGAGAACCGTCAACTGCCTGCGGGGCCTTTGGGCCCCAAAGTTGGATGGTGGTCCCCAGGCTCGCTCCCTCTCCAATCCCGTTTTAGGTTGAACTGTCTCACAGTAGTGGCCAGGACCTCGGAATGACATCAGTGGTCCCATTCCTCCTCCTTCCAAGTAATGTTACTTTTACCCCATCTGCTTCTAGATGTTGCCACGAGTTTGAATCTTCAACCTGACGTCACTCCTTCTGACGTGAGTGGGCGCCTGGGTGACGCGGGCCATCATTGTACAATCTAGCATTCCCTGTGGTTAACAACAGGCCAGAGAACCACTTAATACATGAAGAAGGCTTTGAGCTCTTCTCCTATAAACATTGACTTAAAAAAAAGTGCAAATCTTGAATAATGAGCAATCCCTTCCAGATAAAAGGTTAACACAGGATAATAATTGGGATATTCAGATAATATCCTGTGATGGTCTCCAGCTGGGGTCAGAAACAAGAAGTCCTCTCCCCCTTTCCACCCGCCTTGAAAAAATCTCCAGGTGCCCTTGACCGCGTCTTTTTGAAAAGCCCATGCCCTTCAGCAGATAGAAGAGTGTTACACCACTGGATGCTTATTTTTAAAGCTCAGCATCTCTTTAGTGGTGAAAGTCTATTGAGAAATTCCCTCCTCCTTGAGGCTACAGATCTCTGCTCAGGCAGGGCTTCGACAAATGCTGATATTTCAAGAAACCTAATCTCTTAATGACTGGTGTCAGAGAAAGGAGGCCTGTCAGGGAGTCACCTTGCAATGCGCTCCAGCTCAGGTGCATGGCAGCCCGTACACGCAGACCAGGGGCTGTGGCTGCCCCCAACGTAGCCTGGGTGCCTGGCAGTCTCACACCCCCGGTGTCCAGTGATAAGCTAGCCCTCCTGTCCCTCGCTCAGCTTCCTGCCATCCTCCTCGGGGTGCAGGTCACTCCACAGCCCAGAACACACCCAGCCTTCGGGGGTTCCAAGTGGAGTTCACGGGTGGGCATGCAGTCTGGTGACCCTGGGAGGAGGCCAGGACCAGGGAGGTGGGGGGACGGGCCTCTCCCCACAGGCCGGTGGGAAGGTTTGGTTCTGAGCTACACATTGCAGAGGCACATTTACTGGATGGGAGGAGAATCTGGGCCAAGTGAAAACAAATCACTTGTGGAAAAAATAACCAAGAGATTGGTGCACCTTAGCAGAGGTTTCCCAAGCACTCGGCGGTAGGAAAGGCATAACAGAATGGGGGCAAGGTTTAGGGAACCCTTCACATCTCCTTTAATTCACTGGATAACGACATGGTTGTTGAACCTCAGCTCTGCACAAGGCCCTGTCATGAGGTGCTAGAGAAAAAAAATATTTGAGAAAAAAAAAAAGTAAGATCTTTCTTTTTCAAAGGTAAACCTGCTCTCCGTTGATTGAAATAAGGTGCTAAACAAAAACTATGTCATATTAATTCATCCCAAAAACCACAAAAGAATTTTTAGTTCTCCAGGTTAGGAAATCTGATCTGTAGGAGGTGGCTAGGATTTAGGCAGATGAGGAAAGCCCTGCCAACCCGGCGCTTGACCTTATCACTGGCAAGTGAAGACACTGGTGAGGACGGTATCAACAGAGAGAACACAACCACTCGGTGGACACAGAATAATGCTCTCCCCCTTTCTGTATCCTGATGAACACAGACTTTCCTTAAAGACGAAACAGAGTTAACAAAGATCTCAGGTAGGAGGGGCGGTGCAGCGGGGGGCCCCAGCATGGGGACCCAGTCCCCACCAGCCACGTGCTGTTCAGGATCAAGTCCAACCAGAGGCCAGAAGGAAAGAAACTGTCCACGGGGCCCGCCAGGGACTGCAAGAGGGACCAGGGCAGGGGCTCGGCTTTCCTGCTGTCCACAAGCACCAGGAGACCTCTGGAATGTGTGTGTGTTTCCAACATTTACAATGGAAGGCTCTTCCTTCAGAAATCTCCTCGGCTGTTTGCCAGTCATAAGATCACATAGGTAGGGTGTAAGAAAGCCGGAGGTGATGGGGACCCAGGACGTGGGTTTACCATCCACCACTGGTCTGTTAATAATGGTGGACATGGTGAAGGTGGCCGGCAGCCCTGGCTCTGCCCCTCAGTCAGTCCCCCAGGTGGTCAGGGTACAAAGCAGAGTTTGAACCTAGGACTCAAGCCAGGTGTTTAGGGAGAAGATCACAGCACCCTCACTTCCTTCAACAAGGCCAGCTACCTCCTTCCGAGAGGTTCAATGACAGAGGGAGCCAAGACCAAGGTCCATGCGGGGACCCTCTCTGCGGTCATCGCCACCCAGCCTGCAGGTCACAAGCAGTCTGGCAGGGGTCACCCGATCACGTCCAGAGTAAACTGCCGACAACCCCTTGAGGTGTCCCCATGTCACAGATGACGTGACTGAAGTAGAGAAGGTCGAGTGACTCACAGGACCAGCTGGACTTGAGAACATGCCCCTCCCTCTCCTCTCCAGCAACCTCTCTGGTCCCTGGGTCCACCACAGCTTCTCTAGGCTGCATTTCTTCCCGAGAAAGAGTGACCACAAAGGAAGCGCCTTGCTGGTCTTCAAGTACCTCCTGCTCTTCGGACGTGGCTGACAGACGGCATCACACCCTACCAGCACTCAAAACTGCGTGTCCTGTCTACATGCCACAGACAACGTCCTCCAGAGCTCCCTTTCCGGTCTGCTTCTTCTGTTACGTTTCAGCGGATGGCAGTTATGCAACTTGTCCAGTTAACAATTGGCTTCTTCAATTCCCTTCCAGGGAAAGTACAGTAGATTCCACCCAGAATGTCTCTATCCAGCCCAGACATTCACTGGCCACCACGAAGGAAGAAGATCAGGGTCTAGTTAATGGGCCGGAGCTTAGCTAGTGAGGCCACCGTTGGAGCGTTTGGGCCTCGTAAAGCATCACTGGAAACCAAAGGCATTACAGGTGGCAGAATCCGAGATGCTGACTGACATATGCCCTTGAGAGGATTTAGGAATGGAGTCGGGGAAGAGAGGTGATGCCGATACAGAGGAGAGATAAGGTAAGGCACAGGGGCAAGAGACAGAGAGCCATGGTCCCCGAGCTCCTGGGGCCACTTGTGACTTTTGGCAGATGACGTGAAAGCCAAGTGCATCCAGCCGAAACTGCCCTTCAGATTGTAGAACTTGGATGGCTTCCTGGGTCCAGGAGACACACATCCCAGACCACA
Source organism: Urocitellus parryii (assembly GCF_045843805.1). Classification (NCBI taxonomy): domain Eukaryota; kingdom Metazoa; phylum Chordata; class Mammalia; order Rodentia; family Sciuridae; genus Urocitellus; species Urocitellus parryii. The sequence goes on along the minus strand of NC_135538.1, from coordinate 150,324,308 downwards.
GCAGGATCAGGAGGGAGACAGGCAGTGTGCCCCGAGGCTGAGCCGTGATGTGCAGTGGGTCCAGGGCACGGAATGAATCTTTCACTTAATGTAGTTCCAACTAATGATGGGTTTTCTTGACACGTAGCCCCACTCTAAGTTAAGGAGCATCTTTCTCCTCCTAGAACATTCCTCGTGCCACACATGTTGTCACTGGAGAAAGCACAGCATTTCAGAGACTTCTTTCCCCCTAACCTTTGGAGAGACTTCCACCACAGGGTCTGACTTCCAGTACTTACACCTTTAGGATTGAGAAGGAGGGAAGGAGGACCCTTTCCAATAGTCTCCATTTCCTTTTCTTTCCGTGGCACGTGAAGAGGCAGAGCCAGGGCGAGACCATCAGCTGAAGTCACCAACCTGGGTGACACACCTTCTTAGCCCTCTCAACCACGAGGGGAAGCAGGAAGCACCTCATGACCGCGGCCAGGGCAGCTTGGCTGTTTCAGGCAGCCACGCGTCACCGTGAAGAGCAAAGTGCTTGCGAGGGACACCTGCTCTTGGTAAGAAAACCTCATCAGCCCATAACGATTTTAATGTGCCCTACTATATTTTTATAGACATCTCTGAACAATTAAAACTTGGTATGGTAAACTGAAATCACTCATGCCCCGTTGCAGACTTTAATGTCACAAGCGGGTTCCCCAAGAAGCACTGTTAACTTTCATGGTGACTGGCTGCTCCCTGACAGTCAACCTCCGTGAAGTAACTGGGGGGTGTCTCCTCCTCCTCCGTGGGAAGGGGACCCAGAGAAGCAAAGACAAAGCAGGAGAGGAGCAAGGTTCCTGCAGAAAACAGAGGCCCCGTGGGGACCGGAGGGTGTGACCTTGAGGCCAGAAAGGGACACTAAGCACAGAGACCTGGAACCAACTACTTAGAAACCAGGGGAGGGAGCGAACAGACCCCCTTAAGCAAGGAGCAGCCTGCCTCTTGATGGAAGCGGAAGTGCTCAAAATACCAATATGCTTAAAAAAAAAAACACTTTATTGAAGTTTTGGAATTCCTTGATTCCTATGAGCCACAGCGGAATAGAAGACCTTCTCATTCTCATTTATTAAAGTGCTTTCATAAAAGTTAGATGTTCTAAATATGTGAAAGTGAAAACATTTTTTTTTTTTTTTTGGATACTGGGTTTGAACCCAGGGGTGCTTAACCTCCAAGTCACATCCCCAGCCCTTCTGGAGACAGGGTCTTGCTAACTTGTTGAGGCTGGCCTTGAAGTTGCTTGCAATCCTCCTGCCTCAGCCTCCTGAGTCACTGGGATTACAGGTGTGGTCCACCTCAACCCAGCAAGGAAAGGCTCTCCAAGGCTCATAATGCACATTCAACTAGTGCTTGTTCCCTGGTACAGTTTCTTCAACTGTGTTTTTTGCATGGATATTATTGCACATGCAGTCTTTGAATTTTCTTTTACATGTTCCAATGTAAATTAAATTGTGAATTTAAAGCATTGCCCAAACAGCTTCAATGTTTAGTATCTCTCACACACTTTCACTTACCTGATTCTCTCTCTATGGGTGGACATTAGGGGTTTCTTTTCCTCACCCATTTAAAGAGCTCTTTGCACATAGATTTCACGTGTCTACCAAGAAGATAAAAATATGTATATATTTTGAGGTACACAAGATGTGCATTCCAAAATGGGAATGTGCCATATGAAGTTTATCTCATCTCCTTTACTGAAGTGACTCTTACCACAAACCAACAATTAATAAGTGATGGTAAGTTGGCCCTTTTGATTCCCCAGCTTCCCCAGGACCCCAACTGCACCATGTCTGTGGACTTTCTAAAACCCGGCTCAGCCAGCTCTGAGGAGCAGTTCCACTGTCAAAGCAAATAAAAGTGGGAGGATAAAAAGAAAGAAAAACAACTGGGAAGGGAGGGAGGCAGGAGAGAGGAATCTGTTCACACACCCTGCGGCCTGTGTCATGCGTGAACTCTAGATCTCTCTTAATTCGCGTCTCACAATTTTCCCTGAAAAATACATTCTCACATCCTACGGGGAAGGAGAAACCAGCTCAGCTCTAACAGAGTGCAGAGGGGAGGGTGAGACGGGTCCAGGAGTTCACGGGAAAGCTGGAGGGAGGCAGGGGGCCAGCCCAGGGTTTATGAGGGAGGAAAAGGGCAGGAGAAACACACACACACACACTCACACTCACACTCCCTCTCTCTCTCTCTGTCCCCAGCATGCCCTTCACTTCTCTTCCTCAGCTCCAGACTGAAGGGTGAAGCCCCCTGGAGCCTGTAGAGCTCCAGAGGACCCTCCTCCCTGACCCTCCTCCCTCCCGGTTCTGCTGGGCCCCACACCCTCCAGGCTGCAGGGTCAAGCGCAGCTGGCAGCCCCAGAGCCTCAAGGTCAAGGCCCGGGTTGGCACAGGCTCCCACTGAGTGAAACTCGGCCTCCAAAGGAGGATGGGACCACAGCCAGGAAAGAACCGCTCTGCAAACAGACTTCCAAGAAGAATCAGCCTCTTGAAATCCTCCCTGCAAAAGTTCACACCGCAGAACAGCTGCTGCTTCGCGTCTGGGTTCTAATTAGCCCCGAGCTGGGCTCTGCTCGGTGGCGCCGAGTCCTATGCCCTTCCCCACGCTGCCCGACCCCCGAGTGCTCTTGGTCAGAAACTGGGTCAGAAACTTGTCGGCGGAGCAGCGTCTACTGTCTTTCAACAGCGGGTTCTGTCCAAGAGGTTACGATAACAACGGAAGAGCCGTGGCTCTGAGTCCTGGCATGCGTCTGCCAGGGTGGACAACGGCCCCCGACCTCATCTTCTCAGGGTCTCTTCTGGGTTCCACCATTGAACCTGACCCTTTTCTGGACCCATGCAAATCCTTTCTAGAATGACTGTATCAAGTTTTATTTATCCCTTTTTTTCCCAGCTTTAAACTAATAGCTCTATGCCAAAAAAAAAAAAAGTTGCCGTATTACCCAGCCTCGCCCCTGCCAAGGCTCACACATGGCTCTGTCCTGCCGCAGAGAGGAGGCGGCCCGAGGGAGGGAGCCAGGGAGGGAGGAAATGGAGAGGGCAGCTGTTTTTTCAATAAACTCCAGCAGAAACCGTCCCACCCCCTGCCCTGTGTCTGCACAGCCCAGCAGAGAGCCGGGAGGCAGTGGCCGCTCTCCTGTCCCTGTGGGGCTCATCCCTGGCTCCCTTGCTCCCCAAGCTCCCACGCAGCTGACCGCGGCCTCTTCAACCCACCCAGGAGGAGGAGGACAGAAGCCAGAGGTGGTCTCCGTTTCCTTGGATGCTGGTCTCCAGAGGTTTCCTCCCCCACCCGTCCCCACCCAGGGGCACACGGGACCCGACTGCTACAGAGCCAACTACAAGGTGCCCACTTTCCATCCCACACCTTCCCAAATATGCTGGAACCCTCCCTCCACCAAAAGACACAGCTGTTCTCCACAGTCCCTGGGCTCCCCAAGCCGCCTGTCGTCAGCAAACGGGCCTCTGGGTTCCCCCCCCCTGGAGTGGGAAGGGAGGAAGGGAGGGGAGAGCAGCTGCAGCACCCCCCACACACACTCGGCCCCAGCAAAGGCTCCAATTTGTTAACCTAGAAAACCCTGGGGCATTGCGATCAAAGAGGCCCCGCCCGAGCACCACCTCGGATCCCTTCCTTCCCTTCCAGTGGGAAGGCAGAGAAGAGGGAAAATAAGGACAGATGTGTGCAAAACAGTTCCACGGCCTCCTTCCCACATGGCTCTGGGCAGGGACCAGATCACAGGCCCAACACCTCCCTTTCTGCCCAAGTGGGGAGATAAAGTACAGGGTGCAGCCCTGACCCCGCGGCAGGACACTGCTGCCCAGAGAATGGGCCCCACCCCAAACTGCCACTCAAGTCCCAGCTGGCCTCTCTGTCTGTCTTTAACTTCTTCAGAGTTTTCTAGTTCATTTTGGTAGAACGATTCCGTTTACTGCCTGCTCTTAATTAGTTACTGTGGAATAGTCATTCAACTTTAAAACCCAGGATATGCATGTTCATAAGGCCTCCTAGACCTTTCTCAAATAATTCAACAGTAACCAAAGATGGAAAATGTATGTCAATGTCAGCTTGGTTAACTGTTTTAAAAAAAAAATGCAGGTTTAGTTTGCATTCATTTAAGCCCAGAGCTATAACATGGCATCCATGTTGGTGGATGATGGGCACTAACTGAAGTGTATTTCTAGAAGGCATCTAGTCCCAAACAGATGCCATGCCGCATGCACTTGCTACCACTGAGCTCACCCTGGGCTGTTTTATTTGTTTGTTGATAGCTCCCATACTCAACCCTCTGTTTATTCAAATTAAAAAAAAAATAATAAGATCTACTGATGCCAACTCCCGATTACCAGTGAAATCTGATTCTCTCCTGACCCTTCCTACTCTCTTTCCAGGACTGGTTAGGTCTAAAAGGAAGGCAGGGGCAGGAAAGAATCAAGTCGGGGTTGGAAACCCCATCGCTATGGCCTTGAATTCCCAGGCTCAGGCCCAGGCAGGCCTGTCCACCAAATCCACCCCCACAAGAAGAAAACCAATCAGCATCCTCAGTTAGGATGCTAGAACTTAGCCAAACTGTGGGAAATGGGAAATGCACCTCCATGGATTGCCTGGAAAGCCCCCGAGTTCTCCCAGGCTCCTCCCCTCCCCACCCCCAGCTGGCTCAGGGTCCCCTCACCTCCATCATTACCCTGCACATAATTATTTGCAACTGGGCAGGAATTTTTATGAACTTCACTACATCCAAAAACCTCATCTCCATGAGGCCCTGGAACCTCCAGGAGAAATGAACCCCCAAAGTGGAAAATAATAAAAACATAAGCTTCCAAAAGAGGTGAGCATCTGTGCTCCAGGTCTTTCTATAGAGTTAGAATCATGCAGCCTAAAGGTGACAAGCACCATGAGATGACCCCTCAGAATATCCAATGTCACTCGTCACCATGATTTAGAAACTGAATGTCACCCGAACGCCCACGTGCTAAGGCTGGGTGCCCAGGGTGACACTACTGGGAGGTGCTGTGGGCTCTTGGGAGGAAGGGCCTTGCAGGAGGTCGTCAGGTCGTTGGGAACATGCCCTGCAGGGCACTGTGGGACCTGGCCCCCTCCTTTTTCTTTTGCCACTCAACCAGGAAAGGAGCAGTGATCTGCCACGTGCCCACGCCACTGCCATCCAGCCCCACCAGCCAAGGTCTAAAAGCAGTGGGTCCCATCCAATCACGAACTGGACCCTCTTAAAACTGATCCAACATAAACACTTGCTTTTTATAAGTTAGTTGTCTCGTCATAGTAACACAACGCTGACTCACACACTTATCCATAAGACTAGATACACAAATATCATTAAATTTCCAATTCATTTTTCCTAAAAATTAATGGTGTGGCTGGAACAGCCCTAGTCTCACCCAGAGACCTCCACCTAAAGTTATATACTTGCTACTTTAAAATATTGCTCCCTTATCAGGTGAGATGGTGCAGCCTTATAATCCCAGGAGGCTGAGGCAGGAGGATTGCAAGTTCAAGGCCAGCCTCAGCAACTTAGCAAGGCCCTAAACAACAAGACCCTGTCTCTCAATAAAATGTAAAAATGGCTCAGGACGTAGCTCAGTGGTTAAGCATCCCTGGGTTCAATCTCCAGTACCAAAAAATAAAAATAAATAAAATACTGGCTCCCTCTGCCTATCTGGTGACAAAACCATCTACCATATCTGCACTCTCTATAAATCCAATATGCAGCAGTCAAACAAGTCATCAACTGAGCAATATCACATATTACCAACAGGTAGGGAGCCTCCAACTGTCTTATATTGAACAGAGAAAACCCTAAAGAAACACAGGACAGAGAAGCCTTCTTCCATGAACACCAGACCCCTCACGATACTTTGGGAGGGAAAGATGGAATGAAAGAGAAGATGGAGAAATGCAAAGTTAAATGGGATTATTCAAGGACCTGAGGGCCCACAGTCCTTAACGCAGTGGTCTGTGGTTGGCCGTGGTTCATAGAACCTAGGGGCTCACTATGGCCAAATGTAGTTCTAAGTTTGGGGGGAAGTAAAGCTGCACATCCCCCTCCCCTTTAGCCTTCCTTCGGGAAAGAGCTTGACAAGGGGCATCTATAAAAGGTCAGCTGACCTGGACCTCTGGCCTGTCCTCCCGGGCAGCTGTCTCTAGAGTCAATTTCAGAATACACAAAACCAAATGTGACTGGAGGAGTTGGAGGAGAGGAAGAAATGAGGATTACCTCACTGGAGCCCACGTTAACCAAAGCCAGATGCTCCGACACCCCTGTGAGGCTGTGGCGAGGCCGCCTCCGGGGCATCCCCACTGCCAGATCGGAGTCCAGGATCCCGGGGGTCATCCTTCAACCTGTCCACTTGACCAGAACGCGCCCCTAGTTCTTACAATCAGGAAATCTTCACGTTGGACTCTGACCTCTCTCGGTGTTTGAAAAAAATAAAATGAGAGCTATCTCACATTAAATTTTTTAAAAAAATGCTTACACTGTTAGAAATACTGCTGGGAAATGACAAATTTTAAATCCCCTCTAATATGATTATGGCTACTAGCATGAAAGGGGATTACTCTCAACGGAAATAGAAAATTAAGGAGCAAAACTCCAGATAAGACAGAATACAAACGAAGCTGGCAGCATCTCCCTTCCTGAAGGGCGCTCAGCAGCCGCTGCGACCTCGCCGGCCCAGGACGCTTTGGCAAAGCCACCCCCGCGTCGAGACCTCGGCCCATTCCCAGGCGCTGTGAAGAGCACAGCCGGGCTGTGCCACGCAGACGCTGCACCGCGGGGTCAGACCGACATTCAGGCATCTGCGGCGGGATGATAAATGCCAGCCAAGACTTTGGAATTTAGCGCCTCTGAAGAAGCCCGTCAGGACGTTCCTGAATTAAACCACGCGCCCGACCCACTTTTGTTTCCTCGGTAGCTTCTACTTGCAAAAGCGCTGGGGAGGCCCTGGACACGTGGGTGACATCGTGGTGGACAGGGAGCTCCAGGGAGAAGAGAAGCTGCCGCCGAGGCCTTTTGCAGGGCTTCCTGGAGGGGTGGGCAGTGCGTGGTGGCCAGGCCTTCACCTGAGGAACTTCCAGGACGGTGCCTCCTAACAGGGGAGGAGGCCGCTTCCCGGTTTTCATAGGAAACGAATGGCCTCCAAAGGATGGGTTTGAGGAGGCAAGGGAGGGAGTGGCTGCTTCCCAGTAAATGTGAAACACGTGGCTTTCTTAGAGGGCCCTGTCCACCCTACATTACGTCACTCTGTGAAAGAGACAAATCATGAAGATTTAAGCCCAATGCCCCTCGGAGGAGAACATGCATTTCTGTTTAAAGCCAGAGGCGCAGTCTTTGAGTAATGATTCCAAAGGGAACCCGCACCCTCCCACTGAGCCGCAGCATCCCCCGTGCTATGGGGGAGTGGGCCGGACTCGGCCTCCAGGAGCGATTTGCTCCGGGGACCATTTTCAGGATCTGAAGACACCACTCCAAGCCAACGGAAAGGCAAAGGTCTCGGTGGGAAACGGGAGGCCCTGCCCCCCACGTGGGCGCTTGGGTTCGTGAATCATCTATGTTCTCGGTGCGTCTCTGGGTCGGGGCGCTGGCTCTTTATTTCAGCTGTGAAGAAGAATCATCTGGAAAACTTAAGAAAAAATCCAACAGGTCTCCGTGAGGCTCTAGAGCTGGGAGCACCATTCCATCCCCATCTGACACCAGCCGCGCCGATTCATCATGACACTCTGTCTCGGAGGTGACCTGCCACGCCAGTCGTCCACCATCCTTCTCTCCTTCCCCTGGATCCCCAAGATGCTCTCACGGGAATATTTGAGTCCCCCGCACCGGGCTCCACTCAGGTTCCACTTGGCCACTTGCACAGAATGTGACACCGTGTGGGAAGCTCAGCTCCCCACCCCCACGGCCCTCTCCTGTCTGTCACAGGCTTGTCTTGAGAGAAGGCCTGGGTGGGTCTCTCCGGGGGTCCTGGTCCACTTCCAAGCAATCCTTACCACCTCCTGTCACTTGGTCCACGTGCTTCTCACAGACACCTCAACTGTCAGTCTCACCCCACACACACACCCTGCCAGGCAGAGCCGTGCCCTGCTCCCTGAGGGACCAGGGGCCTGCCCACAGGGGCAGCGCCCTCCTGGGCTCAAGGAGCTGTCAGTATGAGCCAAGGCCGCATGCACCGAGCCCTGCCCCACGCACACACCGTCCCTGCAGCCCGGCCGAGTCTCCAGTGATGATCGTGGCTGGGTCAGACAGGGAGAAGGCGGCCAGGACCTCAGTCAACTTGCTACAGAATCTTTATTTCTGGGAAATCTATCCAAATTCACAGACCCAAATCAGGAACTTAAAAAAAGCAGCAGCGTAAGATTTGAAAATCCAGTATCTTAATGACCAAAACACAGCATGCTGGGCAAGATGGCCTTCTAGATGTCTAGATCCCTTTTAAGTTTAAAAAATTAAATTACCCGGTGGCTCCATTAATGCCACCCGTGGCATGCCATTTTCCACACGACGCCATCCACATATTTGCTTAACGTTTTGACCCTAGAAGTGGAAGGAACTGATGACAGGAGGCTCCTTAATAGCGACCACGGTTCACTGAGGGATTGGCAGGTGCCAGGCTGCCGCCTTCCACGCTTTACTCCACGTGATTCCCACAACCCAGTGGAGGAACCTCGGAGACTCCACTTGATAGAGGTGTCAACAGACAAAACAGCAAGCCCCTGGTCAGAGTGGCCAGATGATGGCTGGGATTTGCAGAGAACCCTGGCCGACTCCAAAGCCCTCAGGCCACTCCTGGGAACAGGGGCAGCCTGTCTTTCTTGAGTGGGTGACGTATTAAAACCCCTCTCCCCCAGCCCTGAAAAGGGGAGGCACAGGCACGAGGCCCAAATCAGTCCCCAGCTTTAATAGGAATAAATATAATATAATATAAATATATAAAGAGGTCAACAGACAAAAGCAGACAGTGACTAACATCTGGAGAAGCAGTGTGTCTGTTCTACACTAAGGAGTTAAAATGTTACTTGTGACCCTAAAAACAGAAGCCAAAGTGGACATCCCTGCCGCAAAGAGCAAAACCAGGACCCAAGCTAGCTCTCGAGCCTTGTGCCTGAGCACACACACTCTCAAGGATAAGTAGGTCCTCTCACCCGGAGGGGCCACTCCAGGACCCCAGGGAGGCTGAAACCAGAGTGTGCAGCCCTACGTAAACTGTCTCCTCCCGTGCACCCAACCTCAAGGTCAAACCTAACTCATGAACTAGGCACAGCAGAGGTAAACAGTAGGTAATAATACAACAATTTTAAGTGTACTGCAATAAAAGTTATTTAAAACTTACGAACTGTTCTGCATTTAATATTTTTAGAGCACAGTTAATGTGGAGATGGACGCTGCCATCAGCTCCCCTGGGCCGTAAACGTAGGGTGCTGTGCCTCCGTGCTTGCCCACTCTGCCCGAAACCCCTCACGACCTCCACCGCACTCTGTCAGCTGGAGAACTCCTATTCAGACCTCTAAACCACATTCAGGCCTCGTCCACCTGGTTTTCTTCATATCCCTTTCCTCCATAGAATGAATAATTCTCCTCTCTGAATTATTTTTGTAGCTCACACTCCATGAGGCCTACCTTTAATGTTATAATTATGTCCTAACTTGAAGTCCCCAGACCCTGGCAACCTGACTGGACACTCTAACTGTTGCTCAGTGAATGCTTCCTTGGCTAAATACTCCTTTTAAATCTCATTATGGATGTTTATAACTTAGATGTTTTATCAAAAGGCTCACACCTACTTGCTGCAGATATAAAGAATGGTATCTGGATGTGGCTACCTGTACTTTGGGAACCCTAATTTCCCCTTTTAAGAAGCCCTCTTCCCAATTTCAACCTTTACAGTCGTCAATACAGTCTTTCTCAAGCACAGAAACAGGTGCAGAAGAAAGGAACAGAATAGAAAGTCCAGAAACAAACCCGTGGGTGGATGGCCGGCGACCTCAGGCCAGGATGCTGGAGGGACGTGATCACGTCACGGGACAGTGGGAATCTGGATCTCCACATGCCAAGGAAGGAGGTTGTCGTACCATGCCATGACCACCAGATCGAAACGGAAGAAAGTCTCAAATGTGACACTTGAAAATGTCAGACCCCGAGAGGAAACTTATGGAAAGATCTCCTGGAATTGATCTTGGCAACCATCTTTTAAAATACAAAATCAAAAACCAACAACAGAAGAAAACAAGTGGCACGAAGTCAAGCTAAAGAACTTCTGCTCAGCAGAGGAGGTGACCAACAAAACCGAAGAAGAGGACCCACAGAAGTGGAGAAAATTCTGTAAGCCATGTATCTGATAAATGGTTAATATCCCAAAGACATAAGGAGCTCATTCAACTCAACAGCGGGGGGGCGGGGGGACACGCCAGCAAAGCACCTGAATAGAGATTTCTCCAAAGAAGAGGTACAAATGGCATCAAGTACCTAAAAAGGCATTGGTCATCATTAATCCTCAGGGAGTCAGCTACAGTGAGATTCCCCAACACCTGTCAGCATGGTGGTTCTCAGAGGCCGCATAAGCCCCCGTATGGCAGAGGAGCGTGCGAGGAAGAGAACCCTTACGGTGAGCCATTGTGAAAACGCTAGGAGGTCCTCCCCAAGTCCTACGTAGGACTGTTCTGTGATCTAGCACTCACACCTCCAGGTGTACATCCAGAGGAGAGGAAACTGCCCTTGTAGAAATATTTCTGCACCCCAGGCTCACTACAGCCAAGATACGGACACAGTCCCAGTGCCTCTGGTGGATGAATAAAGAGCATGTGATCTGTATGTACACACACACCACACACACACCACACACACACACACACTCCATGAAATACCATCAGTATAAATAATGGAAACCCCTCCACCCTTTACAACACACATGGCCCTGGGAGCTGGTACGCTGAGTGTCGTGAGGCAGAGACACTGTGTGAACTCAAGTGTTGGGAACGCTACCAAGGCCAGGCCCTCAGGAGGCTAGAGGTGCCCGTGACATGACGGGTAGGTACAAACTTCCAATGCAAAGAAACAGCTCCCGGGACCTGATGACAGCACCGTGGCAGTTACAGGACTGTGCTGGTGACCTGAACTCAGACAACAGGTGGTCAGTGTCCCCGCCTCCACCTGGTGACTCAGGTGGTCAGGAGGTGTCATTATCCTTATCTGACCATGTGATCATCACACAACACGCAGCAGAGCCTCACGCTCTACACCGTGACTATCCACAATGTCTATGTGTCAACTATTCCTCAATAAAGCTGAAATAAAACAAAAGACAATATTAACAAATTTTAGCAAGACAACCTATTTCAAATGAGCATATGCAGGTATTCCTTACAAACTCCCTCATACCACATTTCTTTTTTTTAATTATTTAATTGTTCTAACTTGTTATACACCATTGGCAGAATGCAGTTCATTTCATATTACACACATAGAGCACAATTTCTCAAGTCACTGATTGTACACCAAGTATTTTCACACCATTCGTGTCTTCATACATGTACTTGGGGTCATGATGTCTAACTCATTAATACCACATTTCTAAGTGGGGTCGATTCTAGTGCTTCTAGTAGATTCTCTTCTTTTGTAAAACACAAATTCATAAGGAAGCAGTAATACTTTAAAAAATAATGTAAAATATTTTTATAAAACAACCTAAGCTTGGCTTTTGAAATTGCCTTTTCTATAAGATGTATTTACTTTTAAAGGTGAAATAAAGGGCACTGTGTTCAGAAGAAACCTCCATCCTGAGAGGATTTCTGAGCTACTCTGGTACAGCATGGGTTCCCAGAGAAATGCAGGGAAGTGAAGATGTTAAAAGCTCTGCTATTTCCATCAAAAAAACGACTGGATCTCCAGGGAATGGTACCCACACCCACATCCATGAGATCAACAGCTGAGCACCCTCTCAGCGAGACGCAGCCAAGATGCGTGGTCTGAGGCCGGATGCCTGGGCGCAGGCTTTAGCTCCAGCAACTCCCAGGTCCTGGGACAAGTTAGCTTCTCTGCATCTCATTTTCATCATTTGTGAAGTTATGTGGAGATGCAATGCATGGAGATGTTGGATTAAATAAGTTCTCTCACAGAAGAGCTTAGCACAGGATTCAACATGCACCCAGCATCCGGTCAGCGTCAGGAGTAAAATCCTATCTTCGACACATAGCACACACTCAGAAACAGATTTAGCTACAAGAAGGAGCTTGTCTCTTGCTAGTGTAGCTTAGCTAAACTAAGCAAGGCTCACACTTATTCCAAACGTAGATAAGACACTGGAAAAACACAGCAGGACAGCGGGACGCGTAGTGTGGGTGCTGTGTCCTAACAGTATGGACAGCTTCTCTCCTCCCCAAGAGACGAGTTGGGGGCTGCACCCCAAGCCCTAGGGAGTCCTTGTTTGGAGGCTCTGTGGAGGATGCCGATTCTACAAGTCATTTTACATTCAATTATTCTGGGTGTCAGGCAGCAAAGTTTCTTAGCAAGAATTCCCAGACATGGATCTTTATAAATAAGATTTTTTTAAAAAACATGTTTGTCCCAGTGCGTATTTACCAGAGCAAAAGGGTGATGAAACCTAGTCTCGTGTCCTAAACGGGTTTTAACAGCCACATGTGTTTTTGTCCCCATGTGCTTGGGGGATTTCATAATCCACACTGGCCACAATCATTCAAATCAGGCTTCATAAAAAGTTTTGTTATAAACATAGCATTTTAAGTCGCTAAGTCGTCATCAAGGAGTATTAAAACACACAAAAAATATTTTTCCAGGATAAACAATTCCCAAAATACTATGGAGGGACTCAGACTGAAGCACCCATGTTCACATTAGCTGAAAGACAGAAGCCACCCAAGCACCATTCGTGGATAAACGGAGTGTGGTTTATACACATGGATGGAATATCACGCAGCCTTAAGAAGCACATCCTGCTTCGACATGGATGAACAGCCAAAACCGTGTGATTCCACCTCGGAAAGGTTCCCACAGTGGTACCTTTCCACAAAGAAAGGTGGCTGCCAGGAGCTAACGGGAGGCCGGAACCCAGGAGCCCGAGTTTGACAGGCACAATTTCAGCTTGGAAAGATGAAAACGTTCTGGAATGTGGTAACTGTGCTCAGCACCAGGCCAACTTAATGCTCCTGAACTACATGTTCGCAACAGTGAGTCCCATGTGATGTGCATTTTAACCCAATGGAGAACCTCAGGGAGCGCCTGAAACTCAGAGGAAAAGGAAGAGCAGGTCTCTATCAACGACCTTGGGCCAAAGAAAGTTCATTTGGATAATTCCAAGCAAGAGAATTCCCAAGGAACCAGGTTGCGACCCTGCCCTGAGGAAGGAGGAGGAGAAAAATCTCCCCTCTGTCTCACTTCAATTCAAAAAAATAGTACAAGCCCCAATCACTTTGAAAAGTAAAGGGAAAATGAATCACACGCTGCTGAGATTGGACTCTCAGTCCCAGCCCAGAACCCAGAGCTCTGGGTGTTCACCTGGGCACCTCCGGCACAGCGCCCCAGGAGTCCCCATACCTGCATCAGAAGGGAACAGCCTCCGACACCACAATGTCCAACAGGAACTCAAGCCATTCATAATCTTTACTGTCCAAGCAGAGCCTGATAAATTCCAGTTAGGCTAATCCCATTAAGATCTAACACTGTTATCTTTTTTAAGTGAAAATATATTTAATTAGGTCACAGGAAGGAAGGGGCAGTCTGGCTCCCCGGCTTCACCCCCCGTTTCTCGGGGCCTGCAGACATGATAGGAATATGGATGAAACCATTTGTTCCTGGCACATTTCTTCTCCTTCTCCTTGCCCTTCCTCCCTGCAGTTACGTTTATGGACATTTTACTGTACCTTGCCACTGAAGAGCTCGCAAGGGAAGGGTAGTTCTCCAGAAGTGAAGACGGGCAGAATATTTTCCATCCACACCACCTTCCTCCCACCTGCAGCCCCAGAGGACTGCGCAGGGAGAACCCCGAGCGCCAGGCTGCCACCACGTCTGAGTACCTATTTCTTTCACAACACTGAATAAAAGATCATCAGGCAAGTGATCATCGACCTGGAAAATGGCAGAATCACACATGGTGTACCTCATTATCAAGGAGGAATGGAAAACGAATGGTTTCGTGGGCAGCAAGACACACAGGAAGATGGAAAGGCCTGTCCTGGTATTCAGAGTCCTAGGATGGCAGGTTCCAAAGAGCCATTTAAAAAATAATAATCATAATAAAGCACACACACACACATACAGAAGGGAGCCCCATCTATTACTGTCCAACTCTGGGGAGGCTGGAGGCTAGGATGATCCAAACAGCTCTTGGGGACTCTAGCACATCCCTACCCAAGCGTCCACGCCAAACAATCTCTACCTGATGGAGTCCACCCCTGGGCCTTTCTGCACTCACCTGGTTTAGTATGATCTGGAAAGATAAACAGAAAGCTCCAATAGATTCAAATTATTTTTTTCTGATTCTTATCAGATAAGGTGATTTCCATTTATTCTGATTACAGGTTTCGCTAGAATTAAAAACAGGTGGTATATGAATATTTGGTATTGCTGGGAGCAAATTTACATATCGCCAGAAAACAGAAATTTTCTAATCACACAAATCATAAATTGTAATCACACAAAAAACAGGTCTTTCGATTTCTCTTAGATGAGAAACAGTTCTTCAAAAGGCCTCGGAATCAGAGCTCTGGGGCCCACATCTCTCCAAAAACCTGCCAGATGGCGAAGAGTCCACAAAACGGTTTGGGAAACGCGTGAATGCAGGTTTATTGTCCTAAAAGGAAACAGTTGACTGAGACCAATCAGGTTTTAAACGTCTGCTATCAATTAAGAATAAGTAAATTTATGAATTGATTAGATTTTTTCCTCATCTTGGCAAAGGAAATCGGGCCTTCGCTTCCGCCCCATCTGCCCTCAGCAGGGGGGGAAAGGGCACGAGACAGAATCAGCACCACCGGCATCAAAGAAAACACCTCCGCCCCGTATTTTTTATTGGAAAAATAAATTTTGTTTTCCAGTAAGCTATTTCATTTTTTAAAAAAATCTGTTTTTCCTCAAGGCTAAAGTTCTATTTATTTTTCAATGAGGCCCACGAAACCTCCCAAGTGCAACTTGGATCTGCATCTGGCTGATCCTCCAAATGTGACCCACCCAATTCACGCTGCTCATTTTCTAATGAGTGCTGCGATTTGGGGAGAGCACGCGGGAGAGCCAGCAAACTAACCAGGGCTCCTGGGCAGCAGCGGGCAGGCAGGGTGAGCCAATCCCGCAAGTCAAGCTCTAATCACGCCTGCCAGAAACCAGGGGGCAAAGGTGAAAAACCCTGCCAAGAACATCCATGAGACTGGCTTCCCTTTCCTTTCCACAGACTATTCCAACACTCCAGCCACCAAGGCAGCTCAACCTTTCCTTTCTCAACTCGGGGACCGCAAGGACATCTTGAAAAATCAAAAATGCCTCACGCTGCAAAATGTAATATCAGTGTCCCCGGCTTCCTTTCCTGGAGCCATATCCTCTTACGGGAAAGAGAAGGACGTCGCGGCCAGAGGGGGGGTGTCGTTGGCATGCTACAAAGTGCACGCGTTTCTGACCAAGACACCTACGGACAAAGCTAGCCAGATCTCCTCCCCAGACCCAGACTGGCCAGAGACATGGCAGAAAGGGTCAGCCCCAGAGCAAAGCAAACCGCAAAAGGCTGGAGACGGTGGGAAAACTCCGAGTCAGCTCCCTGGTGGGGTAAGTAGGAAACGGTAAGCCCCCCCACACACCTGCTCAAGGGCTACGCTCATTCTCCTCCCACCTGAACCCCAAGCCAAAGGCAAGTCCCCAGCAGTGGCTCCAAAGCAGGACAGCAAAGAAAGAGGCTTTAAACCCTGTGGGTGTCGAGACCCCAACTCCTCCCCACCCCACCCCACCACCCATCAAAGCCAGAATCACCTGAGGTCAAGGGAGGACAATGTCAGCCAAAGTCCTCTCGGGTGACTCCATTTGTCCAATCGGCCATTGAGAACCATGGGTTTAAAAACCATGTTAGAAAACAGAAGCCGTTTTCCCTATCAAACCCTCCCAGGGCTTTACTTTCGCTGGTCGGTCCTGTTCCAGAAAATCGGTCACCACGTCCAGCCCCCTGTTCCCAGGCACACTTCACAGTGCAGAAGCAGGTGGGCCTGCTGCTCCCCACCGCTGACTTGGGGCAGACCCCACAAGGAATGGCAGGTGGTTCCCCACCCTGGCGACCCAGGAGTGTAAGCGCACAGGTCTGTGTATCTGAAGTGCCGCAGGACAAGTGGTGATGTGCCACACAAAGGCAGATGCAGACTCAGGTGTGCAGAGAGCACGGAATCTTGGCCTTGCACAGTGGCTTCCATTCCTCACCCCAAGTTAGAATCCCCTGGAAGGCTTATGCCCAGCCCACTCCCAGGACCCCCGACTCAGTCAGCCTGGGTGAGGGTCTACTTTTGTGGTCCTCTGACAGGGCTCCTGAGGAGCTCATGCTGCAGCCTCAGAACCCCATTTTGAGAAAAACTTCTCTGGGTGCAACTCTGACGTCACCAGACATTGGAAATACAAACAGAAATGGATCTTTATGGTAACTCTAGTTACAACTGGAATATTGAATACCCCTCCGTATATGATATGAAGGACTTATTCTGAATTATGGTTTAAAATGAGAAAATAGTATGGATATAGATGTATTTTATATATAAATAAATAAATTGATACATATAAAATATTATCTACATTAAAATATATATCATATATATGATTTTTAAGAGTGTCCTTACTTTGAAGAAACATACATTGAAAAAAATAGTTGTAAACACTGCAGATAAGATTGACCCAGGCATGAGCCAGCCTCCTTCCCCAGAGGTAACCCTCATCCTGAAGTTGGTACTGAACGTGCCGTGCAGATTTCATGTCACCGCCGTGTACACGTATGAACACATAAAGACAAAACCAAAGACACGAAAGAAAAACAGCACAGACAAGTCACTGCAAGAAACAGGTAAATGCCCGAAGGAGAACGAGAGGGCGGCGTCAGGAACGCAGGGCAGCCCAAGGAGCAGCCAGCCACAGAGACGGCCACCGAGAATCAGTGTGACCTCTCTTCTGGAAATCCCACCCACAGAGCCTCTCACCTGGATAGGCCGACGTGCGAGCTCTTCGCCGTCCCCGTCCCCTGGGTGCTAGAAGAGAAAGGAAACCCGGTCAAACATGAAGGGTCAACAGGAGGGGGACTCGCAACAGGGGAGGTTGCAGAACTCAGGTCCACGAGGAGCAACGGGAGGTCCTTTATTCAGCTCTGCCCTTAGACTGCAGGACACCTGGCCACTCTGGAGCCGGCCAGGGACGGGCTGCAGAGCGTGAAGTCCTGGACAAGGCTGGAAGCCTTCAGAGCCGCAGGGTCCAGCACCAGCTCTGACCTCCTGTTCTAAAGCAGCACCAGCACGTCACGAGGCCTTTCCAGGCCCCGACGTCATGATCTGGAAAGAGGAGGGATTCTACACCTTCTCCAGGGTGGCTCTGCACCTGCGGTGTCGTCGCAGAAGCCAGCCAGTGTGGGTGTGCACGGAGACCCAGAGGGTTGCTTTGTGCAGCTGGTTTCACAGTGCCGTAGAGCCAGGGCGGATAGCCACGGAAGCTCCAGACGAGAGACTGTGGCGGAGGGTGCGCCCTAACTTGCCCGAGGTCCCAGAACTAGCAATAGCGACAATGAAGACCCCAGCCAGCTGACACTCCGAGAGAGACTGTGCACGCTACTCCGCGGACCAGACCCTGCGGCTGGCGTCACCTCAAAGCTACAGTGAACTTCAACTCCAGGTCTTGAGAAGAGCTACAAGATCTCATCAAGAGTCAATCCATTTTCTGTGCCTCGCCTCATCCTCCTAAAAAACATCTGATCGTTTGTGCCAATGTGTTTGGTTACAAAATAACTTCCCGATAGAATATCCAACAAAATTAATTCATAACATTAATTATAAATTAATTTATATTAATCATAAAATTAATTTACTTAAAAGTTTGCATTTTTCCTCTATAAGTTAAAAAAAAAAGTTGATAACAGGTTATGTCTCTATTCAAGAAAGGAAGTTGGGAGTTTTGCTGTCCCTGAGAATTTTTAGAGACTACACTCCAAAGAACTGATGTCTTAAGCACTTGGTTCCAAAAACAAAGTTCTTGGCAATTCATGAAAGATTCAACTATTGCACAGAGTGGCTGTTTTATTTTTTTTTTTAAGGAGAAATAATTATCTAAGGATTAGAAATATCCTGCCCTGCTCTTCGGCCAAGGCGGGAAAGCAGCTTCAGCAACTCTCTGGGGCATAAGGTCATCTGGTATGGCAGGGATGCTCATAATTGGCAAAGCACCTTCGTCCAGTGAATCAGGTGAAACGACACCTATTAGATGGAGCGGTGGTCTGATGTGGGACCCAGCTGCTCGGCTCCCACCAGGCTTCAAATCATTCAGCATTATCAACCTCCCCCATTAAGTACAATTAATGTTAGGAAATGGAGAAAATAAGCACGGGTAAATAAAATGGCTGACACACACCAAGCACAGCAGAACCTACCAACTGTGCTCAGACAGCAGCTTCCCGGGCTCCCACTGACCTCGAGGTGCTAATGAGGGAGTTCTGCTAAGATTGCATTAAAAAACCTTCCCACACTTCGCCAGCCCCAACCCCAACCCAAACTCTCCTCCCCATCGCAGCAGGAGGCCCTGGCTAATTGGAATGTGCATAAAATGTGGCCAAAATTGGTTGCAGCAGCAAACACCTCGGGAGCATCCTGGACTACACAATCACACACACACAATCACACACTCACACACACACACACAATCACACACTCACACACACACACACACACACAATCACATACACAATCACATACATAATCACATGCACATGCACACAGAGCAGCGGATTGCTTAGCTTTTTGAGAAACCCAGATGAACATCGTAAATGTAGATTTCACAATTAAACTCTGTGTGTGATGAGTTCATTTTTTTTCAAAAAACCAGGTGGAGTTGGTTTTTTTGCAAGCATAAATCTCCCCATAAGCCTGGGTAATGACCAGAGACAGACATAACAAAGATGGCTGGTGAAAGAGAGCTCTAATCACATTAGCTTGGAGTTCTACAGGAAGATGGTTGCTCTGTGTATTTCCCTTTGTACGTAGCAACTTCAAAAAAAAAAAAAAATCCCTATTTTCTTAGTACATCTTTATGTAGGGAAGCCGAGTGCCTTTGAAGGCTCACACAAAACAAACAAGAGTCTTTACAAGTCCTCCCTGACCACCCAGGGAGAATCAAATAGTATTTTTTTTCTCCAGCAGGCCACCCCAGGATACCAGGAATAAAAAGCAAAAGGAGGAATTCATCTTGCAACCAGGATGTGTTTTCCTAGTATAGTTATTACACTGTGTTAATCTAAATATCATGGTATATTCTTTGCTAGTGAAGCCCACAAAGATCTAATTATTCATTTACTGGGGAGAAGAAATTTTGAAAGAGCAGAAAAATAGGTTAAAATCTAGGAAGTAGCCGCGAGGGGGAAGATTAAGGAGCTTTCTTCTTAGAATCCCGAGGATTGAGCGGGGTTTTCAAGGTGCTCAGAATAGGAGGAGGATGGGGCCGGGCCTCTGTGCTCCCCAGCACCCTGGGTGTAAATGCTCAGGGGCTGAGACTGCGGGAGCCATCTGGGGAGGCAGCTTCCTGGGCCTCACATGGCAAAGCTTAGGAGCAGGAAAGTGGGTTAGAATCATCAACATCCTGAACCACAGTCTCTGATCACATCTTGCCCAGCACAAAGTCTCCATCTGAGCCAAGTCAAGATCAGACAGCCACGGGCCTCTCCCACCAAACCCAAGCCGCCGTCCAGGCCTCCACTGGTGCCGCTCCTCGGGTGTGTGGGCACCTCTACTCTCTCCTACCAGCATGCAGATGGCCTGAAATGACTCACTCTCTCATCTCTGTTTGGGGTCCACCGACCTCCTCCTGCCTTGTAGCTCTGCCCCAAAGGAGAGCTTTGGGAGAGTTACTTCATCTCTTTTCCTGCCTCAGTTTCCTTATCTGTCAACGGGAGTAACAGTGACTAATGCTCACTATCGTGAACAGTAAATGAGAGCGTTCATCAACTAAAACTGTTACTAAGGTTTAACAGGCTCCACCCCAACACCAATGCCCCCAGCCCCTCATCTCCCTTAAGCCTTCCTTAACATCTGCAGACCAAAATAATCTCCCCTTCTGTAAACTCCTATCACACCTGAGCCGCAGCTAAGCCGATTCCTGGTTACTCTCCACTGGCCTTATGACCATACCGCTCCATGTCAGCACACCTACCAGACTGTCCGCTTTGGCGGGGAGAGGTGGCAAGTTTAACGCATTCTTTCCAAAGTCCTCTACACAGAACTGCAGAACCTCAGGATTCCTGAATTAACAGGACCCTTTCAGAAACCTCAACACTGCTGGAATTTTTTTTCATACAGAAAGAAAAAAGTCCAAGTGAGACTATAAATATACTACCAGCAAGCATCGGCAGCTTCTCCAAGTCGAATAGGTAGATATACCAGTCGGTTATGGGATGGATGCATGGAAGGACAGATGGCTGGACAGACATAAAAATATACAGGGCAGACTCCCAGTAGCCAGCTACAGCATCTCAGATCCCCTAGAGGCCAGGGGACCAACACAACCTGCCCTCGCCATGCATGCATTCAGTTACTGAAATTCTTTCACTGTTATTCCTTTAAAACACTTTACAAAGTCCATACCAAGAGAACCCACCATGCTAAAGGGCTGGAATTAGTATTCTTTTTTAATTCTTGTTTTGCTTTTTGTTGGCTTGAACCCAGGGGTAGTTACACACACAAAGGGCTCAGCTATATCCCCAGCCCTTTTGATTTTTTGAGACAGGATCTAAGTTGCTCAGAGTCTTGCTAAATTGCTGAAGCCAACTTTGAACTTGCAATCCTCCTGCCTCAGCCTCCCGAAGTGCTGGGATGACAGGTGTCCATCGGTCACCACACCCAGCTAGAGTGCAAGTCTCTTAATGGAGTGTAGAACTGTATTTCAAATCCTCCCAGAGAAATGCCACAGGCTCCACTGCGTGGCCATTCCACATGCCAATCACGTGCCCATCTCCCCCGGGAGTCCACAGATGAACCACTCCTGTGAAGAGCTCCCAGTGCAATGTCATCTCTTGCTCTTCTCTGCCTGCCACCTCCATCTGTCCCTACATTTACTCAGTAAAGTGCGGTGCCAGCATGGAAAACCCGTCAGAGATAACGCGAAGACTGTGGAATGGCAGCTGGCAAGGCTCCTGGTGGACACTGACATTTGCAGGTTCTGAACCCAGGAGTCCATGTTCTTCACTCTCTAAGGTTCAGGAAATTCTACAAACTTCTCAGATGGAGGGAAGCTCCAAACTAGGACCTGGGGCGTCAGAGGATTTCCCACAATTCGGGGGTTCTGGGATTCCCCCACAGGGCCATGTCACTGACAGGGAACATTCTGTCACCTGGCCGTACCTTGTCCACCTCTCTCCAAACCTCTGAGAACTTGGAAACGGCCTGAACGTGGAGCTGGGCGGCACAGCACCTAGATGTCTGTGCTGTGGGACTGTGGGACAGAGAGGAGCTGTGGAGAGCCGTTCCCAGCAACTGGTGATGGTGCACACGGAGCAAGTGGGCACAGCACTGCGTCATTCCTGTGTCCTCCCCGGGGCCCGCTCCCTGCAGCCTGACACATCAGCGTCTGTCTTGCCCATTTCAAGAGACACCCCCTTTCACATAACTTTCATTACAGTCTGTTCTCATAAATGTTCTGTTTTATTAGAAGTTGTCACTGTTAGTCCTGCACCGTGCCTAACTTACAAGTCAAACTTTGCGATGGATATGGATGTCCAGGAAAAGTACAGGGTTATGGAGTCCAGGATCCCCTGGGGTCTTGGAACCTGTCCCATGTGATTGGAGGACCACTGCACTGCCCCCAAGGTTCCAAACTGTTCACCTGTGTCACGACACTCCGTGAGCATCAGAGGGCAAGTGAGGGGGCCTGGCCTGCACAGGATCTTTCTGAATAGGATGGCAGCTTAAATGTCCCTTTGGAAGTCACCTCGGCCACCCCATCTGAGCCAGCACTCCCGTAGTAGCTCGACCTCCGTGCTCGGCTGTGTTTCTTCACAGCATGCATTGTGCCTGATACAGATTGTATTTTTATTATTATCATCATTGCCAGTCTCTCTGGCCAAACATAGGCTTCTTTAGGGCAGGGACTGTTCCCATCAGCTCTGTGTTCCTGGCACCTAGAACTACACACGACACAAACTAGGCAGTGAAGGATCCGCTATGAGATGAGTCAGGGACAACACTGCCCGGGTCAGTCCTGCAGGCCCTCTGTACCAGGTTTCTAAAGACAACGGCTTCTCTTCCCCACACAGCCACACAGCTGTCCCTGGGATCCTCAGGGGATTGTTCCGGGTTCCTTATATTGACATCCTATCTGAGCATCTACACACACCCTGCTGTATACTGAAATCAGCTCCAGAGACTTGAAATACTTGATATAATGCAGATGTTATGTCAAGAGTTGTAACAGTGGTACTGTATTGTTTGGAGGGTAATGATAAGAGAAAAGTCTGTACTCTTCAATCCATTTGCAGCTCCCACTAATATTCTCTCTGTGATTGTGGAGTCCGTGAACGTGGAACCCAGGGATAAGACGGCCCTCTGGACGGTACTTAAAGGGACAGCAGAGCAGAGCCTGGCCTCGCCTCTGAAGCCTGCGGGAACTCAGGAACAGACCCGGAGGGAAAGGAAGGGGGTTCCCTGGAAGGTCTCGCAGGCCCGGCTGTCCAGAGGGAGTATGGAGTCACTTTAGCCAGAAAGAAAAGCCAGGTTCGCGGGGGGACATGTTGATGACGGTCACTGGACAACTTCAGAGGCCAAGGGCACAACCCAACGCTGGGAAAAACAGGCCCTGGGAGGGCGGAGGGCAGCTGCAGGTGACAGTCTCCACCTGTGACTCTGAGGGCCCCAATGCCACCCAGTGGGTGGGACAGAGTGAAAAACTGCCCTAAGAAGCACTGCACTGGAGACAGGGACAGAGTGCAGGCAAGAGGCTTCACGTTACACGAAGACGCGCTGGGCAGTGCACATGCTGCTCGACACAGATAGAGAGGGCCCACTCGCCACAGCTCTGGGAAGCACGTGACAAAGAAAAGCATTTTTAAAAACAAGTGCCTCAGTCTGTTTTCTGTTGCTATGACTGAATACCACAGACTGGGTAAGTTTTAAAGAAGGGAGGTTTATTGGGCTCATGGTTCTGGAGGCTCCAAGAGCACAGTGTTGGTGTCTCTAAGCATCTGGTGAGGGCCTCATGCTGCATCCCGTGGCAGCGGGCAGCACGTGGCGAGGTAGCAGGTATGCCAGCTTGGGGCTCCTCCGCTCCTTAAAAAGCCCTAATGGCATGGTGGGGGCCACGCCTCATGACTTTCCATCCCAATTACCTCCACCAGACTTCACCTCCAAACACCAAGAATATATCAATTTGGGGATTCATTTCCCACACATGAACTTTGGGGGAATATATTCAAACTACAGCAATAAGGACATTAAAATCTAAAGATTTTTGCAAGCTAAATCTTTTTTAAAACCATAACAAAGTCTATCTTTTCTTCCTTCAATTGGAAGCCATTTTTTTCTATACAAACCAGAATCAGGTTAACCACTGACCGGCAACAAAAGACCTCTCAGTCCTTAATTAACTTTTCAAAGGTACATTTGTGCAGAATAGAGTTTTAGTTCAGTTGCAAAGAACCATCTGAGAGTGGTACTTCACTTTTCTTGCAACTTCAAGGATTATTTAACAATATCACTGATGCATTCTGGAATCCACACTCCATCTTTTCCTGCCCAAACTGAGACACCTTCCCAACCAAAAAAAAAAAAAAAAAAAAAATATATATATATATATATATATATATATATATATATATATACACACATATACAGGTTTTAATACAGTAAAAGCTACACTAATAAAACGCCTCCTTCTTTAGACAGGATGTTCTCTGTATCTGATACTACTTAAAATATGCAAAATGCACATTAGAAACTACTTTCTGTAGCCTGTCCACTCGAGAATCCACTTGGCTCCTAATGAAAACGGGATGATTTTCCACCTGCCCTGAACGGCTTCCAGCTACAGGAAGGAAAAGCCGGCCCTGAATAGTATTGAGGAAGGAAGGAAGAAGGGGGAAGGAGTGGGGAGGGAGAGGAAGGGGAGGGACTGAACAGATGGGGGCGGGGGCCGGCAGCCAGGCTCAGAATGCCCAGCCACCAAGAATGCACCCTCTTCACAGCGAAGTCCTGGACACCTTCAGCCGTGAATGCCTCTCCCAGCAGAGGGCCAGGGCACCACTGCAAAGAATTGGAGCTATTTTTTTTTTCTCTCTTTTTCATAAAGAGTAACAGTAGCTTCTGCCAAAACGTGTCCTTGACCCACCCGTCTGTCTTTCCCCTCCCTGTCTGCGAGCTCTCCTCCTATCTATCGTGAAAACAAACCCGCAGCTCCCCAGGCTCTTCCAAGAACCGTCCTTCATTCACCAACAGCAACAAAGACATTTCTGAGGCTTGTCAACATGTGGCCCTCCGCTAGACATTGTCCGAGCGGAGTTCAGACTCCGTCTTTGAGAAGCCACCCAGAGAGATTAGTGTTTGGTTTTTATAAATTTGACCACCAGAAAAACTCAGGGTGCGTGTCCTGTTAACAGCAGGTCTGTGGCTTTGGGGACAAAGCGCAGCACATGTTATAAGCTCCTATAAATCAAAGAGAGTCCTCTCAGGCACCATCAGCCGGTGGGCCAGCAGGGATCTCCAAACAGCCCCTCCTGAGGAATGTCCCCTCTTCCTCCTGTCATGCACGGAAGCTGCTTTTGTCCCTGAGATACTGGGGTCCCCTTTAGGACACTGCTGACCAGAGGTCCCCGAATCCCTGGACCACGTCGCTGACACACAGTGAGTGATGATGATCCAGGACAGTTTCACCTTACGTGCACATCACTTCATCCAAGGGACTGTCCAGGTACAAAAGAGAGCTCACTGAAAAACAGAAATGGGGCGCTCTGGTTTTTGCTTTTCAAGAGTAGCTGGGGGGTGGGTCATCTTTCAGGAATATATAAAAAGTTAATTTTTCCTGAAGACTCATCTCTTCACATTTTGAAATACAATAAGGTCTGAATTTTTATAACCCAGAAAATAAAAATACCTGGGATTTTCTTCTTGTAGGGAAGTTCAAATGGTGGAAGAGCATTTGAATTTTTCAGTCTTCCTAAAGATCAGAAGGACTTTCAGAATAATGCATTTTCCCCCTCAACAAAGGGCATCTGCAAGGCTTAATCTGCTGAAAAGAATCATTCTGACAGTCTTAATGTATTCTTTTCAGGAAAGGCCTGTTCAGAGAATTCCATAGGAAAAAAAAAAAAAAAAGAAAAACCAGTACCTCAGGACGGCACCGATCTAAAACCATTATGGCCGCTTATCAATAGAAGAGGCCAAAGTGTTTTCAGTATATTCCAGATATTAGATCAGGCTAGGAAATAGGAGTGATAATCCTGAATATTATTTATTTTTCACCTTCCCTTGGTGGAGTGATATTAAAACAAATTCTTGAATGATTTGCCAATCTTTCAAAGAACATCTCCCAAGAAAGAAAGCCACTTTCAGAATGCTGCTGTAAGACAAAAAATATCCTTAAGGTAGGAAACACGAAACTGCATGCACCTCGCAATGGAGAACACTAACCTCAAGAATAAGAATGATCATAGTGTGGTGTGAACACAAGGCAGTCTGCATGGGGTGGGGTGGGCGGCGGGGCTAATCCTGCAGGAGAATCAGCGTATAAGGAATGTCGACGACTCTTCTCAGGCCACTGGTCAGCTGAAGTGAAAGACCCAGGTGTAAATTCTTGATTCCGGTCTGCCAATTGAACCGACCCTTGCATTAATAATTGGGAGGATTCTATCTCAGGGCCGATCTGGAGGAAACCCATAGTGGTTCTTCCCTTCAATTCTGGCGTTGCTCTTTCCTTCTGTTTCCCAGAAGAACAAAGGTCCTCAGGGCCTGGAATCTCTCCCTCCTGCACTGGCTTCCAGGGCCCTTCTCCAGGACGGCAAGCAGGATGGTCCCTACTGTCCCGCAGAACATTCCAGGTCTCTGTCACACCTCCTGCTCTTCCCCACCCCCAGCTCACAGCCCCCCCCCCCCCCCAAGCCAGGTCTGTTCATGTACAACTGCCTGCTCCCAGAAAGTCGCTGATTTCTGCCTGGATTCCCTGGACACAGACTCAGTGGCCAAGATGCCTCAAGTGGAAAAGAACTTGGCACCTCCTGGGTCTGGCCCTCCAGACGTCGTCTTCTCTTGAGTGCCTCCGGGAAGCAGGACTCGCTCCTCTGGAGAGCAGAGCTGTTGAGCAGCTTCGTGGTCAGGAAGCTGTACTTGATCTGGAGTCTCACATGGTGACTCAACAGGCCCAATTCTGTGTCTTAGGTTGGTCTACAATGATTTTTTTCTATTAAAAAAAAAAAAAGTTGGACTGGGGTTGTGGCTCAGGGGGAGAGCAGAGCGCTTGCTTGCCTGGCATGTGTGAAGCCCTGGGTTCGATCCTCAGCACCACATACAGATTAAAAAATAAAGTAAAAAAATCCCAAAAGCTCACACAGCAAGATCTCTCAATGACCCCTCTTGGGGACCCTGCTTTTAGACCCCTCACCTTCCGAATACAATCTGAGTGCTACTAATTATTATTCATGTCATGCACACAAAGAAAAAAAAAATCATGAAATTTGTAGATCCTATTGGAGAAACAGATCAGAGTTTGAGGCAGGGCTGCCCAACCTGGGGACTCCATACCCGGGACCCAGCCTAGGATGGCCGGGATGGATGTAGCACCCCTACAGTCACGCACAGTCCCTGAACGAGAAGCTCCCTGCAAATTTTCTGGGTTCCCCTCTTCAAACCTGCAGCCCAAGAGGGAACACATTCTGCAAGGACCATCCAGGTCCAATTTATTCCACCAATCCTTCCCTTAACAACTAAAGCCCGGGTTTATTTTTCTTCTTCTTGACAACAAAGCACATAATATCTGCTGGAGCTGAATCTGACAGGTGACATCATGACATTCTACCATAGATGTTTGAGGTTTTCTTCAATGAGTGTCTTAATTTATGTGTACCTGACTCCCTTCCCATAAAGGGCGACAACTCTGTCTGGGGCTGTTTTCTTTATTATTATTATTATCATTCTCCTTAAAAGAACACAATGAGACTGAACCCACAGTAGGGCCTCCAGAAGACACTGCAAAATGGAATTCTGTGACCCCTGGCAGGAAAGGCTTCGGGGACAGGCCACCATCCAGATTAAGACACAAACCTCACCTGAAGGGGAAGTTTGTGGCTGTGTTTATTCACACCGAGTCTAAACAATGCCACTGACTTTCAGATGGAAAACTTAGTCCAGATAAACTCTGAGTCAGAGCCAGATTGGAAAGGAGGCCTTGGGATGCCTTCCCCTGTGGGTTATTAGGACCAGACCCTCGATGCTCGAGTTATAAACACTATTAAATGACGCGGCACAGATTTATTTAAAGCCATGTTTGCTTTCAGATTAGACTTTTTAGCCTTCCACAAATTTCCCATCAGAATATGGTAAGAGTGGAGAGGATTTGGGTTTTTTTTTTCAATTTCAGCATTATTTCCAAGTATGAGACTCAAACTGCGTTGGTGAAAACAAGCACTAGCTGTAATTCAGCCTCAGGGGAAGGTCAAGACTCTTGGATGCCCCCATCCTCCTCTTCTAGGGCTGAAATGCCTGGGAATTGGGTGAATTTACATATTCTCCCTTGACCACAAGCTGTCACAGGGCGCTGGCCAAACTCCTGTCTCACTGCCCCGGATTCAAGCTGATTTATCTCTGCACCACTCGGCTCAGAGTTCACCTCCAGACAGTGACAGAGAGCCTGAAGGTGACAACCTCCTGCAGAAAAAGCAGCAGCCCCTTCCTTCCTCTGCTGGAGGTGGGCCCTTCCTCTTTCTCCCCCTCTCCCTCCTCTCCCGGTGCGAGTCTGTAAATTTGAAATTCCTGAGACCAAGGAAAAGTCAGCACGGGCCCCTCTGGATTCAGTGCATTTCTAAGTGAGCTGTGAGAACTTGGACACTCTACAGATCCTGGAAGAATGAAATACGAGCAGAGAGAAGGAAGTTGGACAGGCGGAGAAGGCGATCCCTGGGAGGGGAGAAGCCAGGAGGAGGAAATATTAGGACAGGGTGCATCGCACAAACCGCAGTGATGTGCACTGCTGCTGGAAGTCAAGGTGGGCTCCTCCGTTAACATTCGAAAGCTGAGCTGCTTCATATGAACCCAATTTCATGCAGACAACTTCTTGTGGCAAAGGGCAGGCCCAGGACTTCAGGGCTGCCTCGATTTACCCTAACCAAGAGCAAGACTCTGCCGGGCCTGTCTGCGCCAAGTGGCTGGAGCCAGACAGGTGATCGCATGCAGCAGGTAAATGATAATCATAATTTTGTGAATTGTTTTTTTCATGATCACAAAACATTCCAAGTCTACCCAAGTCCACCCTTCCTACCTTTGGGAAAATCAAACAGGAAAGAGTGATAACTCTGGGGAGGCCCCCACACAGGGACACAGCAGGCCTGGGACACATTCTCCAAGCAGATCTCCTGAAAAGTAAATTCTGACTCTGTTTCTCTCCCTGAAACAAGCACTTTCACATAGATTTATTCTGTTCACTAGAAGCCGATATTATCAGAGAGCCACTGGACCAGGGTTTGGCCAGAACCAGGAGAGCCATCCATTTTAATTCCATAGCAGCGCCTTTAACAGTGCTAAGGGTGGGTGGCATGGGGACAAGGAAAACTATGTAACTCCCCTTAAAATAAACAAGCAACTGGTAAAGGAAAAACTCCACCCTAAAATTCTATTAATAAGCATCTTTAAAAAACAAATGAGGTTGGGGATGTAGCTCCCTGGTAGAGCATTTGCCTAGTATGCAGGACGCCCTGGGTTTGATTCTCAGGACTGAAAATAAATAAATAAATAAATATAAGTAAATCAAATAAATGATTGGAAAGGATTGAAAATGATGTCAGATTAATCCATAATAATGTGCTGGGCACTTAGTAGGTGCTTCATAGATTATCACTGGACAAAGGACGGAATTCTTAAGCACACCAGAATTAACTAGACAAAAACAATAAATTGAAGGTGGCCTTTTTCTGTGTAAGGAATGCAGGAAAGAGAAGTCAAAATGGTATTTCTGCATAAACCTCCCACAAAACCATGATGGGAAGAAATGAGTCTAAAACAAAACTGTTTGATGAGGTGCAATATTTAGGCCATTTCTCTCTTGAATTAACGGAGTCTTCAGTGAGCTGTGTCTTCCCCAGGAAATGAAGCTGGCTCAGAAAGACAATAGAACATTGTGGGAGCTGGGCCAAAATCAGGGGGAAGCCTCACTGTGACAGGGAGTTCTGGGCTTCCTGCAGCTGGGGGTAAGTGCCCTAAGACAGTCTACCAGGCGGTCCACGGAGAATTGTACCCAGTGCACATAATTCTCCAATTTTCCCCTTTCCCACTGGATCCGAGCTAGCTCCACCTTCCTCTCTTTCCACAGTTGGTTTGGGCTGACGATTGCCTGGGGGCATGGTGTAAAATTCTCCATTCTCTTCAGGAGGCTTCCTATTTTACAAGTTTATCTGAGTGCTGATATTCTCTACTTCAGAATAAGCCCTTCTGTTTTAAATTACTTAGCTACAAATCCCGGGGAAACATCCAAGTCCAGGTAGGTCCTTTATAGTTTTCTCCGGTTCGGTTCCTCTACTTAAGAGAAATTAAACTTTTATCTTTGACCCACTTTCCTTCCCTTTGAAAGGAATAGGAGTCACGCCCTACAAGGTCGCCTGGAGCCCGCCAATGCTGTCACACAGATCCCAGCCAGGTGGACTCAGAGCCAAAGAGCAGGCTCAGCCAGTGAGCCTTGAACAAAAAGCGTCCTCTCCACTGCGTGATTCCCAAGTCTGCGTCTGGAGGAGGCTTTATTTCTTAGATGACAAAAGGGACTGACTTTTCATAAACTCCCAACTGGATGGTACACACAACATTT
This sequence comes from Urocitellus parryii, assembly GCF_045843805.1. Classification (NCBI taxonomy): domain Eukaryota; kingdom Metazoa; phylum Chordata; class Mammalia; order Rodentia; family Sciuridae; genus Urocitellus; species Urocitellus parryii. The sequence goes on along the minus strand of NC_135538.1, from coordinate 150,294,073 downwards.
TCTTCTTGGCAATTTGATTTTCTACTAAATCTATTTTGTTACAACAGTTGTCACTCATCTTAGAGATCAAAATATAGATATATATTATTCTCATTGCACAAAAATTGATCTTCCACTTATTTTACATAAAGATGCTGATGTAAAGTTGAACAGATAAGTTTGAAATTTCTCATCCAGATCAATATTATCTTGAAGAATCAAACCTTTCTATAATCATGCACCACACCACAGCTTCCAGTCCAGGACAGACCATGCATACAGTGGTGGCTACATCATGTGGCCCAGGTGCGTGGCAGGCTACAGACCTGACTTTGCGTAACTACGCTCCATGAGGTTCACGTGACGGAATCGCCCAAGGATGTGTTTCACACAGCCCATCACATCATGAAGCCACACTGGACTATAAGTAGGCAGAGCTAGAGGTCAAGGTCGTTGGTTGCTGGAATAAAACCAGGGCTGAGGTCTTGGAAGCGAGGAAGAGTGGCTCCGGTCTACTCGCCATGATACTTCCTGAATAAAAGATGCCCAGGTGGGCAGCTTCCTCTGGTCCCTGGACACCCCTACACCTGCAGGGTGTTCTGGCATGCAAGCAGCAAGGAAGTGATCCTTGACCATGGAGCACACTCGGTGCTGAAGGCACACAGGACAGAGGCAAAGGAGGCCAGTTTCCTCATGGGGTACCCATAAGGATGACCACAAGCCCCAGCTGCCTCGGCCTTCATACAGCCACTGTACGGCCTCTCCGGTCACGGCTTTATGTGATGTTCGCTTCAGATGTTCAATGTGAAAAATGTCCCGTTTTACCTCATTCGCAAACCTGAGACCCCTTCGTGAGTTTGCGGAATGCTTTAAATAAATCAAACACTAAACGCCTTCTCTAAGTTTAATTTAGTTATGAGAACTGATCAGTTTTCCTGCTTTATTTATTCATTCATTTATTTATTTGGTCCTGGGGATTGGACCTGGGGCACTTTAACACTGAGCCACATCCTCAGCTCTTTTTTTTTTTTTTTTTTTTTTTTTTTTTTTTGAGACAGGGTCTTGCTAAGTTGCTGAGGCTGGCCTCAAACTGCCTCAGCCTCCCAGGGCACTGGGATTACAGGCGTGTGCCACTGTGCCTGGCTCAGTCTTGCTACACTTTTTAAAGGAAACTCTTTAAACAAATGATGAAACATCCACTGTGTTCCACCAAATTCTATGCCTAAGAATGAGGAGGAGCCAGATGATCACAGATCATGGATATGTGGGATCCGGCAAGCAGCAGGAAGACAGGGTACTCAGCACACGGGCACCAGTGTGGTTGAGTAAGTCAGTGTCTACACAATCCAGAAAGGAAGTTCTAACAGAAGGACACAGAAAACAATCTATTGTCCGTGATGGCAGAAAGAAGTGAGGGGCACATCACACCACCCCCTTATCTGCCAAGCAGACCCAAGCAGCTAACAGAAGAACTAAAAAACATGGACCCGTTTGTTCATGGAAATGCCTCCTTTCCATCCTAGAGCCCTCGCCCTCTGGAGCTGTCCTACCCAGTCAGTTAGCAGGCGAGGACCACCGACAGAGCAACCAGATTGAGTGAATAATGAATGAGTAGCCAATGTTGTGAACAATGGATTAATAAACTGAATAACTGGCTTTTGTGTGACTGATTTGGATTTTTGGAACTGGCCAATAGCACAAGAAATGATTTACGGCTACAAAACGCACTGCAACTCTTCCGAAGCAAGTTCGACCTTCTTAACGGGTATGAGTCCATTTCCTTAAAATTGGTAAAAGATTCTCCCCCATTTTTAACTTTCCTACTGATTAAAAAGACAAAAATGTAAGAGATTTTCCTTTTTTGTTCCCTACCCACCCCTACTGCCATGTACACAATGCAACTCTTGAACAACTTTCCCATGTAAAATAATTTTCAAAACTCGTGAATTTATTCTGAGAAGCCTATTCAGGAAAGAACCAACCCGAATTTAGGCATTTCTTTCAAGGGATTTAAAAGAGTCTGGGCCCCCGAGCCCAGGAGAAGCCAAAACTCAGTTTCAGGTCATTTCTAGGGCAGACCTGAAAGTAATTCTGAGAACAAAAGAAAACAAATAACCTGTGCACCAGTTGCTCCAGGTTGGGATTAAGATGGAAGGGACGACTTAGTTCTGGTGTCACCAATCAGAACTTGCAGCACATCTAACAAGACAAAACCTCCCAGGAGTAGCTAAAGAGTTTCCTTTCAACAGAGGTACTGGCTGTGAACAAATAAAATATTTACAGGAACTTAAAAATGCATATTTGCTCTTATTTTTGTTCTCTCAGCAGACAACAATTTAGAGACACTTGTTCTTCATTATTAGAACAATAACCACCCATCTGAACAGCTAAAATGCAACCCTTTGCCAATAGTTAGTGAGTAAATTTTGCTGGAATTCTTTATACGAGAATTATGCCAGCATTGGTTGATCATCTCGTCCCTATTCTCTTTTTACTAAAAATATATATAATTTTGCTGGGTGCCGTGGCGCAGGCCTGTGGCGCAGGCAGGAGGATTGCAAGTGTAGGTCAGCCTTAGCAACTTAGCAAGGCCTGTCTCAAAATACAATAAAAAGGGTTTGGAATGGAGCTCAGTGGTAGAGCACCCCTGGTTTTAATCCCCAGGACTGCCAAAATTAAAAATAAAACTTTACCTAGAAAAAAAAGTCTTTGTCCTCCTGCTTTCCCATGTTCTGGAAGATAATCAATCCTCAAACAAGCTCTTTTTCATACTAAACCATGCTCTGCCAGAAGCCACACCTGGGGTACTTCTAGCTATTCCAAGTCCTGCACATCTTTGGAAGATGGGCTCAAGTCATGCTTCACTAGCTAACTGTGCCCCCTCACCCTGAGCACCTGTGTGAGGAACCCCTGCTATAAGCTATTACTTCAACCATCAACCATGAACTTTGTCATCCCTAACATCAGTGCTTCCAATATCCAGCCAGTGTCTCCCCATTTGAGGCCAGGTTGGAGGCCAGGTTTGAGTTCCAGGTTCCCAGAAGGACAACTTATCACTTGCTTTTTTTTTTTTTTTTTTTTGTCTCCTTATCATATACCAGAAACTCAGCCCCCAAACTTCTAGAATGGACAAGTGAATGAAACGTAGAAATGACCGCACACCACACCATTGAAAGTGGGCTTTGGCATTAACCACCCACATGCTCAGGTGACTTTTCCCGAAGATGTTCCAAAGCCCCCTTGAATTATCCAGCTCATTAAAATGAGCCATGAGTGCAGGGAAACACACAAGTGCACTCACAGGCTGCATTGATAATATGGTCTATTTAGAACTATCACGATCGAGTAAAATCTAGTAATTCTAATATTATAAAACAGGGCTTTGGCTTTGTGAATTGTAGAGTTCCACAGTTGGAAATAATAGGGCCCAAGCAGATGGGGAGCTGCTTTGGTTTACCTTGGCTTGCACGGGGCTACTGTATTCCAAAGCATCCCAACAGGTGGCTTACTCAATGGTTCCAGGTGCACTTCCATATTTACCCCCTTGGTCCTGCACTGGCTGGAGAGAGTCAGAGTGGCCAGAGCTGGAGGGAATCCCTGGGCCAGCCATCTTTGGCCACTAGCGATCTTATCCATTCACCCTTGCAAGTGTCCCTTACAAACATTTGACATGTGCCATAATGTGGAAAAGCATGAGAAGTAGCCAGAACGACTCTCCCACTTTGCAGCTGGGTCAGTGAGCACCAGTACCCTCCTCCCTCAGGCACAGATGGTCAAAGTCATCAAAGCCTGCTGTAATATAAAACCAAAAAAAAAAAAAAAAAAAAAAAGTCAACCAACAGATACACTCCAAGAGAGAGAAAGAGAGCTAATGGGCTTAAAACTAGAGTATTCTGCACGTCCAGTTTATTTATTGTGGGGAAAATAAGTATTATTAAAGCTGATCTCAGAGTTGCTTTTGGGGAGGAGCTGACATTATTTAGGAAAATATCTTTATGAGCCACTTGAGGGCAAGGGGAGGAGGAGAGAAAGCCAACAAACTCTGTGGCTGAACCTCTCTGCAAAATGGTGTGGAAATTCGAGAACAAAGGGGCAGAGGGAGAGATAAAGAGGACAGAGGGAAAACCCAGGCAATTAGCAAAGCCAAGTCTAGGAGAAAAGACAGCCTTAAACCAAGACACAGGGACGTTCAGCCTGCAGCTGTCAATCAGCCGGGTCACTGTGGTCCCAAGGCCCTCGCTCTGGCCAAACCTCTGCAAAACCCATACTTGTGTGATTTGGTTTTATTCTGTGAAAACCATGAGAAGGAGGCGACGGTTTATGTTTAAACAGAGCAGAAGACAACGAAGAAGGCCGAGATGGCAGGAGGTGACAGGTTCCGTGGGATACGGAGGCAAGGCAACAGGTGTCCAGAAGACGGCTGGACAGTCAATGGCCTCTCGACATGGGTGGGGAGGAAGCAGGCTTGAGCCTTCCAGAAATCTATGAAAGGATGACATGAGGAAACCTCGTCTGCATCTCAAGGAGAAGGTCAACGGCTCCAGCCTGGCCTGCACAGCGCCAGACACAGAGGGTGTCCATGTCCGTGTGTGAGAGACACACTGCTGCCGTGACCGTGGGTGGCACATGGCAAAGATAAGGATGGATTTCACTCCCTTAGATTCTCACATTGAAACCCTCAAAGCCAGATGTGACTTTTTTTATGTGTTTTCTGTAAAGTCACAAATCACCCAGGCCCCAACCCAGACACTGCATTTTATTTAAAGAAAGAAACAGGGACAAGGGGTGTAACACACTGGAAGAGGACCTGCTTAGCAGGCACGAGGCCTAAGTCCAATGCCCAGCATCATTAAAAAAAAAAAAAAAAAAGAACAATAGGGTTTGCCCGTCTTCTTCCATAGCAGCAAAGGTCTATGGTCTTCTGTGGGTAAAGACACAATGTTGACAGCAGAAGCTCTCTAACAAACAATGTATGGATCTGAGTGAAGCAATTACTACTGCATATTCTCAGATGCTCCCCGGTCCTCAGGACAACATGGCCTTGGGCTGTGACGTTGTGATGGGTGGTATGTGGAGGAGAGCAGGGTGAGGACAGGGCCACACTTTCCCATCGAGTCCATGGTCCGGAGCTGTCACCCCCGACACCCAGGGCAGCTCTTTTCTCAAACATCCCATGGAGCAGAGCTATCCACAGACACCGGCTCTTCAATCAGCTCTGCTGTTTCAGGGGTCTGGGGTTGAAAAACCGGGGTACAAATCCATCAAGGTGCTTGCCACAACTGAACTATAGTGTTTGTATAGAAGGAGAATTTTAACTAGAGTCAGCTATTGTCTCATATTTTTAAAGATATTTTGCAAAATTAGTCAATTATCTGATCCCACTAAATTCAACCACAGTTGATGGTGTCAAAAGCTGGCAATCAAAGAGTTAAAATCTCCACTTCTGTCCTTCATTATGTTTAAAGGACTGTCTGCATGCAGACTTACTGCTCTCACAGAGCTAAGAAACAATTCACTGTTCTAAGAACTCCTCTTTCCTGACACAGTAGCTTATAATTGTGTTTTCACAGTGTTTAGTAAAAACATTCAGCTTGTTAAAAAATAAAAGGACTCATAATATGAAATTTACTATTAAAAAAAATCGACTAAGATTTATTTAGAACACATTTTTTTTCTCCCTTAAAAAAAAAATCATTCTCCCACACATTTGGATAACACAAAGACGATTTTTAAAACACTGATACATTTGAAAACTTCCCCCAAAGGAAAGAAGCCCAGTCTTTGTGGTAACATGTTCCTTCTCAGAGAAATATGACACAGCTATATCACTGGATATATTGATTCCATAGCTTTTCAATTTAAAAAAAAAAAAGGTGTCTCATAAACCCTGTATTATACTAAATCTGGATCGTGCATTCAGACAAATGGAAGCCATCTTGAAAAGTAAAAGAAATCAATCACTTTTCTGCAGAAAAGAAAAGAATTCTAGAACACGGTGACTGGAAACAATAGCTATGGGCAGAAAAAAGTGACAAGACACATTGAAGCTCATTACAAATCCAGAGGATATTGGAAAAGGCACATTTAATTTTCCCACCTCCACCCAACTGGCTGAAGGACATTTAACAAAGACAGCACAGAAATGGTGTTCTATGAAATCAAAAGAATTCTTCTGCAGTCTGTTTCTTAACCAAAGCAGGAGGAGGAATGAAGCCCATGCCCAACCCTTGGCCTTGACCAGAATTAAAAGAAACAGAAGGAAGGGAAGCAAACTGCTGGTTAACGAGGCATGGCTGGCACACAGCAGCAGTGCCGGGTGACCGACAGGCCACCAGGTGGTCAAGTCCACCGCCTTTCTGTTCACCTTGCCCCATCCTGCAGGATTCGAGCTGCCGACACAGCTCCATGAAACCATAGACACTAAGAGTCACCAAGGACTGTAAAAGCTCCTCTGGCCGGGTCCTTTGTCTCCTGGCAGGTGCAGGTTGAGTCAAATGCACCTGCTCCAACATGTGAATCTGAACATGGACATGAACTCCACAGCTGACCTCAGGTGCACTGACAATACCGTAGAAATGACCCGAAGGCTGTGTGGGTAAGTGTGCACGAAACAAATGGATTTCACATGGAGACTTGTCTTCCACCCCCAAGGTATCTTCTTATAGATAGGCCAGGCATTTCAGATAAGGGGTGCTCAGGCTGTCCTGCTACTCCTCATTAGAAAACACGCAGGCGGAGCCTTCTCTGCCCTCCCCAGCCTGCAGGTGTCCCCTGAACGATGGCACCCGCTCACAGCCCATCCTCCTTCCCAATGGGGGTCCCAGGCTGACGAGATCCTTCCAGCACACAGAAGCTGGGCGCCCCCCACCCATCACGGGGCTACCATATCCAGGACATCGAGAGGAGTCATAAGCCACCTTCCACCCAGTGAGGATGGCGAGGAAACGGGTTTCCTGGCGTGACACTGACAGACATGTCCACCAAGAGGCACCACCAACCCAAGCCAGGCAGCGCCCGCGCGTGGGGGAAGACCTGCGAGGCGGTGGTCGGTGTGCAGAGCTTCACGGAGGGAAGGACCCCGGGGGCAATGGTGGGGGCTGCGGGGGACCCTTGTGCCAGGGCAGAAGTGAAGAGAACCGGACTTCCTGTTCCCAAAGCCAGCCACAGGCCACACTCACATGGTGGTCATCCAGCACACTTAGAATAAGCTCTTGCCTTGCCTGTGAGGCCCCAGTGACCAGCCTGCACCCCCTCTCCATCCCAGGCATCCACGTGACCTGCCTCGGGGCCTTTGCCCTGCCCCTGGAGCTCACAGGACAGACGCCTGGTGATTCAGAGCCGGGCTCCAAGAAGGTCTCTTCCCAGACACCCTGCCTGACCCAATCAGCAGCACCCACCTCCACCCTGCAGAGCACTTTTCTTGGTAATTCCACTTTTTACTGAAAGTGGTACTGTTGCTTAGTGCAGTCTCCATCATTCACAGATTTTGTACTGCAGATGCACCTGCCTAGGACTAATCTCTAACCCCAATCTACATGCACAGTGCTCTTGCAAAACTTCACACACACTCAGAGCGATGACATTTTTGAGTCCCCCCTACACATTCCCAGCAGAGATGGAACAGGAGACAGCCTGGCCTTATTTCAGCTCTCACACTGTCCTTCCTGTGGTCTGCCTAGTGATTTTTTTTTTTTTTTTTTAGTGCTGTTTTACATTTTGGTGCTTTTTGTTGGTGATTTCACTCTTTAAATGGCTCACATGTAGTGCCGAAGCTGTCTAATGTCCCTGAGTGCAAGAACATGGGTGTTCCTTACAGAGAAATGCCTGTGTTAGATAAATTTTTAGACCTTAGTTACAGTGCCACTGGCCACAAGTTCAATGCTAATGAATTGATGATGTATATTAAATAAAACATATGTATCTTAAATGTATATTAAGATATTAAATGTAAACTTTATTTTTAAAAAATATACATAAAACTAGGTTATATATTGATCAGTAGACAAAATTCTTGCTGCCAAGATGAGTGTGGTGGTGATGCACACCCGTAATCCCAGAGATCTGGGAGACTGAGGCAGTAGGATCAAAAGTTTGAGGTCAGTCTCCTAAGTAACTTTATGAGACCTTGTCTCAAAATTTAAAAGAAAAAAAATAAAAAGGACTGGGATGTGTCTCCGTGGTTAAGTGCCTCTGGGTTCACTCTCAGTACCAAAAACAAACTTGCAGCTAGAGTTTCAGAGAAATCCAAGCCTGGATTCCCTGAGGAGCAGTTTCACTAACTCCGTGTTCACAGGGACTTTATACAACTATTAGAATAATGAGACTCCACTGCATTTTATTTTCATTATCTGCGTGTTTAGAGATTCGCAAAGAAAGACCTTTTCCTGGATTTATCTATTTTGCTCCTGTGAACACCGGTGGTAGCAGTAAGTAACAGAAATGGTTAAAAGTTCCATTTTTGCCCTGAGTTTTCAAATAAATGCTTGCGTGCAGATGAAGCGAGTTTACACAGCAATTTCATAATTGGTCATTCCCAGGGGGCAGACACTGCATCTGTCTTGTTCAGGGCTGGGGATCACCCGTATCTAGAACAAGGCCTGGCACAGCGATTCCTATGAAAAGTCTCATGAATGAGTGAAATATTCCATGACAGACGAAATCCTCTTACTCTCACTTCCCCTGCAAAACTATGTGCCAAGTCTCAGGTACTAAATTCTCGCTCTCCTTCAACTGGGTTGAGTAAACATCTGAGGCAATTAGGTCTGTTAGGGTGGAGAGGTAAGGACTGACTTGCAAAAGCAGAGAGACATGGGCTTCAGTTCTCTCCCTGAATTGCTCTGTGTGTGTGTGGAGCGCACGCCCGACCTCTCTTAATCTGACTTTTCTTGTGTAGGGATTGGGGATAACCCTCCCCCCAGCACAGGACTGTGATCATGCTACACAGTTCACAGAACCCTGCCTGGCCCTCGGTTCCTACCTGCCCTTTCCCCCAAGGAATTAGAAAAACAGGGCAAACCCACAGCCACCTCTTTTATTCGCAAATGATTTTACATTGTAGCAAAATACAGATGGCATAAAATTTACCTTTCTAACCATTTCTAAGCGTTTGATCTTTCTTAAGTGAAGTCTCTGACGGGGGTTGCGTAAAGACAGACCTGAGACTTGACCTTCAACACACAATGAGATTGGCTCTGACCCTGTAAACTTGGATTTATGGTCCTTGACCCTTTTCCACCATCTCAGTCTCCCCCACCCCCAAGGAAACGGGCATTGTTCTCAAACAGCCGACCTCCTCACGCTCCAGACCATCCTGATATTCTGCGAGTGGCTCTCCATGTTATGTGACCTACCAGGCTGGCCTAGCTGGTGAGATGGAACTGAGTGCTTCAGGTTCTCCTACTTATCCATCCATGTTGAGGCAGCTGTGGATGGTGTCTAACACCCATTTGGGGGTCTCACATATTAAAAGACTTTTATGAAAGGCACAAGAACTCTTCTACACTACACTATCTACACTATCTGGAGTCACACGGGGCTCAAGAGGCACAGACCAGGAAGTGCACACTTACGGTATCGCACACCCCAAACAAAGCTCAGCCAGCAGCACATTAACTGCCACAGAAACAGCTCCAGGAAGGCAAACAGCATTCTAGTGACCTCACACCACCTCCTCTTATAAACACCAGGAAAACTCTTTCCACACTGAGCTGCTGAAAGAAAGACTCAGGTCAACTGATAAAGCTTCCTTGTGTAATTTCAATTACATTTTCAAAAAACCAAAGTGAAGTTTGCTGAACCTGTAGAGAAATTAATCCAGGGGAGTTGAGCGGAGCCTCTCCTTGTTTGCTGAAACCGAGTGAGCAGGGCCTGGGCCTCCCGCAAGGGGCACCCCGGTGACAACAGGGGGATGGCAGGCCTGAGCTGCATCCACAGATGTTCTGATGGACTGATGGACGAAAAGACTGCCCCTCACTCCTCTCACCTCATCTTCAAAGGAAGGTATCCCATGAAAAGGTTTGGGACTTTGAAGCGTGCTAGGCTGGTTACCTGGCTTTTCAAGAACCACCTTGTTAGCAAACAGGGTCGCAGGCTGAAAGTGGCTCTGTATTTCAAACCCACCTCCCAGACTCACCGCCACAGAAGTCATGCCCACATTCATATATATTGTCCGGAACCCTGTATTCCAGTTATCCACGGCACATCTGGCAATTCCAGCCCAGGAAGGAATCCTCCGCTGTCTACGTGATAAAAACACGACTAACTGGATTCATGCACTGGGTTTTGCTTCTGTGTACATAGTATTAAATGCATCAGGAGGAGGAGGAGACAGGGAAGGGAGGGAAGGAGGAGAAAATAAACAAGGAGATGGCAGACTTTACACCCAGCCATTCGGAAAGCTGCAGGAAACGCGAATGACCTAAGCATTCCAGTTAAAATGGCACACAAGACCAACCTACAGGGAATGTCAGACTTCATCATGAAACTATGAAGGCTCCTATTTGATCTCACCTATTTTAAATTAATGTTTGACATGAAGCCGGGCACCATGGCCTACACTAGAGTCCCAGCCACTCAGGAGGGTGAGACAGGAGGATCCCTTGAGCCTGGGAGCTCAAGACCAACCTGGGCAATATAGTGTATCCCCGTCTCCAAAAATAATAATAATGCTTGTTCTTCTAAAGTGTTTGTTGGGCCAGACATGGGTGGCTCATGCCTGTCATGTCAGTGGCTCAGGAGGCTGAGGCAGGAGGACTGCAAGACAGCCTCATCAACTATCGAGGCCCCAAGCAACTTAGTGAGACCCTGTCTCTAAATTTAAAATACCAAGGTCTGGGGATGTGGCTCAGTGGCTAAGCACCCCTGGGTTCCATCCCTGGTGTGTCGGAGGGAAGAAATATCTACAGAGCACATAAAATACTAAGACTAGAATAAAGAGTTTGTACAAAAAACAAAGTACAGAGGAAATAATGAAAGTGCAAATGTGTTTCACAGAAGAAAAACAAGTATATCAAATAAAATATATGAAGATATTCAATCTCATTAATTACCCAGGAGTACAAATGAGAGCCCTGAGAAACTCTATGCTTACCACAACACCAAAGGTGAATCAGCAAGGATATTAAATAATGGGAATATTTATTCACTGTGCATGAACATTTGATCCAAGCACTTTGGAAAACAAGCCAGTATTGTTGAACAAAGTTGAACGTGTGCGTGTTCCACAACCCAGGCCTTCCACCTGCCTGTACCCCAGAGATCCACTCGCCCCCAGGACCAGGATCTATGACTGTCCACCGCAGCAGCCTTTGAAGTGGTTCAAACTGCGAACAGCCTGACTTGGTGTATCTCCACTCTGAAGCAGACAGGCCCTAAGCTAATAGTGACCAGGAACGCTGGAAGGGGAGTGGGAGGCAGCCATCAGGGATGCACTATTAGGCCAACCCCGGGTGGTGGCTGCAGTGGCATTGCGGGGGAAGCCATGGCACTGCAGGGTCGGAGGGGCCAGGCAGGCACACCCCAGCTCCCCAGAGCCGCTGGGCAGAGCCCTGGGCAGAGCTGCTCCCAAGGGCACGTGCGGCCTTCTGCAATGTGCACTGGCAGATCAGCTTTCTGCAGAGGGATGAGAGGGGCCCCTCGGGCACAGAAGCAGGGGACAGCAGCTGGAGCTGGACGGAGCACCAGGAAGGACCCAAGAGGCCTGGGCGAGGCTGCAGCCGATCTCTGGGACTGACGCAGGAACGGGCGCTGATGGGAAGCACCTTCGTACCCAGGAGCACTGGGTGGCGGTGACCGGGAGGCTCTGAGCTGCTCACCTCACGACGCAGGTGATGGCCTCCAAAAGCCAGGAGACACGGGCCATCCGTGTAAAGTTCTGAAATGTGCACAACCCAACAGTCGCGAGTTAGGACGCGCAGGTGCGACGAAGTCAGAGGGCGAGAAAATGAGAAACGAGAAGTCGGGGCGAGGCCTTATGAGAAACGGACCCACAGACTGTGTCCGTCCTGACCCGAGTAATTGTTTATTTCAAAAGAAACTTCAACAGGAAAAGTCGCATGGTTGGGGGCAAAGTAAGGAGGCCTGACGGGAACATAAAGCCACCGGACAGACGGAAGATGTGCAGACTCACCTCCCCAGCCTTTATCTCAGAAATTCATGTACCATTTTCATGTAACCAATATTTCAAAAAAGCAGAGGACTGAAATCAAGGTAGAACATGTTCACATTCTGATGGGTGAGTGGAAGAAGGACGGATCTCCTGTTCTGTACTTCCTACCAAAAATGCACGTTCCTTTTATATTAATCAAACCATTTAAAGTTAACCGAGGCCCCAGAACCTCCCCCTTCCTTCCCACTCCTAGTTCTACCATCTTATACCCACAGCCAATCTAGAAAAGGAGGGAAATCAAAGTCCCTGGATTCCCTGTTGTGGCTATTAACTGAAACAGAGATCCCAGGTTTGCTAATTCAGAGGCACATTTACATTTGCCCACAGGCATCGAGGCCAAGAAAAAAAAAGTAGGCCAATTCTAAAATAAATCATCTGGTGGGCAATTAAATACCTGATGAAAGTTGAAGGGAAGAGAGAACCAGAGCACCACAGGTTAAATTCTGTTCTAACCAATTGCCAGTGAGTGCTTCCACCCTCCCATGAAGGGACCCGAGCTGGATTTAGGTTACATCGAATATCACTGGAAACAACTCAAGTATTTAAACTATATTAAGAGACTCTGTGTGCTTACAACAATCACAATGACAATTTCTTATTTTAAAAGATTATAACGGAAAAGGGAAACAAACTGCGTGATCCACACAACTGCTGAATCTGAGAGAACTGAAGCTCTCTAAGGCTTGAAATAACCAACTTGCGTATTCATCAAATGTCTTGTATATTTTGTCAAACCATTAAGTACTAAAATCATTTCTGCTGCTCTCAGAAGTTACATGCCCCACACGGTTGCTTCCACTATTTGAATGCAAATTTAAAATCAATACCAACCACCCTATCCATGCTAGGACAAAATAAGTGCTTCCCAAGTGTTGCAAAACTTCTCCTCACTACTAGAAGCGGGTGAATCTGTGATACCCTAAAATGTATTTGTACATTCTATTAGCAGAATTGTGTTTTGATGATGCACTGGTTAGTGCTTCCTCCTTCAGAACTCCAAAATCATTAAGGCTTATGCATTCATAATCTAAGAGGCCTCTGTGAATAGGCCCGAGGGCCCCAGGAGCACTTAAAAGCTAGTTGGGGGGAAAAAGAAGTGCCTGCCCGAATAGCTTTTGTAAAGCAACGGAGCGTGAATCTCCTTTGTGAGCCCAGGGGGCTTGGGCTGGAGAGGGCAGCGGTAAACTCCTGCTCACCCAGACAGCAGTATCTGCCTCTGGGTTTCCAGCCTTAACCCCCGAACAACCCACTACTTTTGCCCTGTTCTTTTAGGGTGACTGTATAACAAAGGTTTTGCAGGAATGTCACATGCCCTACAACATCTATTTCAATCCCAAGTTCTCCTAACGACCAAGCATGGCGACATGAAGCTTTGCACCGGAATATCGGAGAGCAAAGAGAGAAGAGAGGAAGGCCCCAAAATGGAGGTCCAACTGGGTGCACTTGGGAACTCTGTAGGAGCGGCAGAGTGCTGCTCTGCATCTTACAGATCTTACTTCAGAAAAACCCCGAAACCCACAAAGGCTGAAAGATGAAAACTTGGAGTCCATCACAAATACAACCCGTGTACTTCTTCTATTGAATTGGATTATCTCTCTGTGTACGTATTTCTTTCCATTTAATAAAAGAAAAAACCTCTTCTGGTTTTCCAACGGGAAAAGCCACCCTCAAAGGAGCTGCCTGGTACCATGAGGTAGGATTGTCACCCAGGCGATTTCAAACCCCCCTCTGATAACTAATCTGCTATCAGGCAACCCTTATGAGAAGTCTTTAAAGCCTCCATAAACAATCATTATCTTTAAACAGGATCCTAAAATCTAAAGTCCCTGGATAACATAGATTTTTCACTTTGGCCTCCCTCAGAATCTGCCTCAGAATTCCCTCCCAATCTCTCCAATTTAAAAAAAAAAAGTACATTTATTTCAAGCAAAAGCTAATAGCAGAGGACACATTACAACAGATTCTGTAAACATTCACCTTGCAAAAAAAAAAACAGGTTTAAAATAAAACCCGTCTCTGAATTGAGAAAAGAGGCCAAGACACAATAATACAAGGATGTAAAACGTAAATGAGGAAAAATCTTTACATCACCATTTACTTTTCCATTTTAATTAAACTTGAATTCCAAATGATGCTGAGCTTATTAACAAGATAATTCTTTATAAGACACTACCGAGCAGGTTCCATAAGAATTTTATGGTCTGTCAATATCAAATGGTTGAGAGTAATCTAAGAATTTAGTGAGTCAATAAAATTAAAGGCCATCACGAGGCACCCCCCAGTCACCTAGAACTCCTCTGAGGACCAAAGGGAAGCTTCCAGTTCCTTGCAGCATGGCCAATTAAAGCAACAGCTCCAGCCCTGACTTCTCCGTGTGCCCCTCAGCACCCCTCAGCCTCTCCCACAACACACAGCTCCTATGCTTAGAGGGGCAGGGCGTGGCTGTGTATGGGGGAAGTCGAAACTGGAATTTTTGCAGCTGGAAAAACGTCTACAGGTCATACGCAGACTTAAACATTTCAGATAATCAAGTTAAATTTTGAATCACCAAATGACACTACTTCCTAGGGTGCTCTGTTTACCCCAAATAAGCTCTGTTTACTACAGGCTCATTCTAATCTAATCTCTGCTTCTAGACTCAGCCCTCAGCAAGCCACAATGTAGACTCCAGACTCCCAACATCCTGAAATAATCACCCTATCTAGGTGAAGTGTAAATGAGGAAATGTGGGTGCCCATGTGTGTACACAGGAAATTTTAAAAGGTTGAAAAGATGCTGAAGAAGCATCAGAGGGTATTGAGGGGAAATTCCTTCAAACTCAACACCAGCCTTTTGGAAATACAGGTCGGTGGAATCTGGTCTGAAGGATCTCTTAAGCAATAAAGCGTCTGCAAACACATGCAGTAGAATTCTCCACATTCTTGAATAAGACGCGGTTTCAAATGGTAGAGATGGAAGTCGGAGAATTATAGCTCAGACTGCAGTGCTGGGTCCTGCTTCAGTTTCACTAGCAATGTGTCATTTTAGTTCGATATTTACCAAAAAACCAGGGCGGGGGCAGGGGGATGAAACAAGACGCATGCAAGTTAAGCATCACTTAAAATTCAGATCCATTACACAGGGAAACGTTTGTCAAAAGGAAAAAGGCCTCACGGCCGTGGCTCCTCTGAAATTACAGAGAGGTTGACCTCGCCCCTTCCATGGAGGAAGGCTGGCCCCGGGGGTGGACCTGGTCACCAAGTGGGTGAGTGACGTGCACTGTGTGGCTTGCACATCGACACCAGCACCTTCCACACCACGCTGTCCTCCCGCTCAAATTCAGTTGTCACCTCTAATGTTTTTTCCCCAAGATAACAATACCTCTGGGAAAGCCACCACCGGCCACGGCGGAGCAACCACGCAGAGGACCCCGAGAGCTGAATGAGCCCATTGTCTGCTCCTGAACAAGAGGGCTATATTCATGGGGCCAGAGTGACACGCAGATTAGGACAAAGCCTTGAGACTCAGAAACCAACCAGAAGGAGCCGGGAATCCCACTCAGATTTTTAAACCTACGATTTCTTGGCATCATTTTGAGAGTTTCTATTACAGAATAAAAATGTGGGGATGATGGAAATTCATGAGGGTAGCAGGTATCTGAGAGCTTTCTCTGCCTGTTCCTTCTGAGCTGTCACAATGCCTCCGTGGGGAGGGAGCAGAATAGCCTTCATGTTCTAAAACCAGGCTGAGGGAGTTGGAGACGGGCCAACTTATTGAGCATTGTATTTTATGCTTTGGCCAAAGACACGAATCAAACCAGAATAATATTAGTTTACACCTACATCTCTGGACCATGTACCGAGCAGTGTACCATAAACTGCCTTAATTCGTCCTCAGGGCAGCCCTGTGAGGTGGCTCAGGGCAGGCGAGGTGGGCCGTGTCCCCTGCTGACCAGCACTCTCTGAACATCGTGATGGAGGTGGGTAAATCTCAGCGAATGCATCTCCTTTCTCAGCACAGAACTTAGAAAACACTTCTGCAGGCTGTGGGCAGTTTGCAGAAGGATCTGACTCTCCTGGAAGGACGCAGCATAGATGTCCAGTTCGGAGGCCCAACGATGGCCACAAAGCTGCGTTCCCAGAGCAGAATGGCGTTGGGGTAGAGCAGTCTCAAGAAAGAGGATTTCCTGGCAGCAGCACAAACCACAGCCGCCATCGCTCAGCAGGGCACCGCGGGAGGTGACAGTTTCCTGCCAGGGTTGTGGTTCTCAGAGCAACCATGACCTTCTCAATGGCCGCTCAACAGACTCCATCTTGTCTTCATCAGTCTGTTTCTGCTGCTTGCAACGAGGGACCCCAGGGCCAACACTCACTTCATGACACTCATTCTCTTTAGAAGAGTCCTCCAAGACGCATAAGATGCAACCAAGCAGAGCTTTGGGGAAATGGGTTGGTATCTAGGCAAAGGCCCTGTGGTAGACAGGACCAACTAGAGTCAGCGTGGCAAGAGGCACAGATGGAGAAAAAGCTGATAAAATGAGCCAAACCAGTGGGCAGAGGCCAGCGCAGAAGGCATGGCTAGTCCACAACTGGTCCTGCGTGGCATGAAAAGAAATCGCCTATTAAAGCCAAAATAAAAATAGACATAAGAACACCTTTTAAGTCCTACCTAAGAAGTTTCAGAGCAGAACCAAGACTTCATTGCAGGGAAGGCTTTCAAACAGGTAAAGAGGGTCCTGACATTCCCACAGGTCTCCGTGGTTCCACCGAGGAGCACAGCAGTAGCCCTCCGGCTGTACTGGTCTACTGGTGGAAACAGCAGATCTGCACTGAGGAAACCTGCGTGGACGCCCTTGGGCTGCCCTTCCTCGATCCATAATCTTAGGAAAATAAACTTACAGTATCCGGGCAGGTTGCCCAAATCCATAAAATACACAGGAATCTGCAGTCCGCACGCCACCCAGATCCACGGGCACGAAGGACAGCCGATGGCTGACCAAACCCACGTATGACACACAAGTCACCAGGAAAGAGCACAGAGGGTGTAATGTAAGGCGTCACATGACACGGGCCTGGACACTGTGCTTGGGACTCGGCTGCACTGCTCACCGGAGCTAACCACTGGGCAGCGGAGAGGGAGGCCGGGGAGGACGTCACTGGCCGAGTGGTCAGCTCTCAAGAATGACTCAGGGCAGGCTCTGCCACCACAGGACTAGAGGGGACATCTGCTGTCTTCACCTGCATCTCCTGAAATAACTCCTGAACCTGAATATTAAGGATGATTAAGGAATATTAAGGATGATTTAATACATCACAAAATGGATTCCTAGAAATCAGTGTGGCCGACTACGCAATGGCATCCGTGATAAACTTGGTCAAAAGCTTTCTTCAGTCTTGAGCATATTTGACCTCAGAACAGTTTTGAAGCAGTGGATTTAAAATATCAAAAAGAGGGCTGGGGATGTGGCTCAGCTGGGAGAGTGCTCGCCTTGCATGCAACTGGCCCTGGGTTCAACCCCCACGCCACAAAAAAAAAAATAAATAGATAATATATCAAAAAGAAACTGCTTTTCTGTCCTCCACTTGAGATGGCTGCCCTACCACGCCCAACCGTGTCAACTGAGGACTCAGGGCTCAGAAGGAAACTGCAAAGATTTGCCTAGGCCAGCCCCGCTCCATCTACCTGGAAATCCACCGCCTTCAGCCAGGAGCAGTCCTGATGACAGGAGGTTCCACAAGCTGTGTGTACAAACACTCCCAGCCAGCCCACGAGGAACGCAGCATCGACCAGACGGCAGAGACGGGCCTAGGTCAGAGAGTCAGTCTACACGCTCATCCCTGGCTGGGACTGGAACCAGAGGTGACCATGGAGAAATGACAGTGGCAGTCAGGCCTGTCCTCAGGAAAGAGGAGCCACTCCCAAGAACCACTTCATCCACCAAACGGCTGCCCACCATCCAGGACCATTCAGGGCGCAATGTGACCGGGCCCAGATCTTCCTTTCCATTTGAATGAAGATTAAATGAATTTTGAGCATAATATTCAAGGGCGATCAAGGCCAAGAGAGTGGCAGGAAGCCCCACAGGAGAGAAGTGAGGAGAGGAAATCCTCCCAGGAAAAGCACCAAGAACCCGCTAGAAACAGTCTCCCCGAGGATCCTGCCTAGGAAGTGTGCCCTTTGGTGACACAGTGAAGAGCACAGGAACCAGGCAGCACCGAGCACTGGGGAGCTCTCGGGGCCTGTTAGCAGGCTGCCTCTGACCACGACCTTACCATGCTTCTAAAGAGGCGGCAGCCCTGGGGGAACAGCCCCGACCCCTGGAGCATGCCACCCAGGACGTCCCCTGTGTTATCCTTACTCACAGGAAGCCTGTCAATCACCGCTTTGTGATCTTTTGATTGGATGCCATCCCCGTTTACGCTGACCTTCACTGCTCCCCAGGCGTGGTATTTCTGTGAAGGTGTGTACGTGAAATTCTTCTTATATGTCACGGAGGTGCCATCTGAAACTGAATCTCATTCTAGTGATCTAGCATTAGGAACACCCAACACTGAGTACCAGCTCTGCAGACTACCAAACTGGAATCTTACTACTCCTGCATCTACATTTCCACAATTACAATCACTTCCAAACTTTTAAGTATCCTTAATTTCCCAGGATGTTTGCCCAAAGTCATTATTTCTTTCCATCAACATAGTTTGGATCCATAAGAAATTCATTCCAACACAGGTTCCCTGATCTGCACATCGACACCTACAAGCCACTATTTCTAAGAATAACTTGTTAAGAATCTATTTTATTCATATTGGCTTTGGTGGTAGAGACAAGACATGATGTTCAGAACTCGTATGCAATCTACACACAATTTTACATCCATACAATTGCTTCCAGCCAGCCCACTACTGGAGGACAACCTTGGGAATTTAAATGACTGATTTACCCAAGGAAATAAAGTTCATTTTTAGTAAGTGGGGAGGGGGGAGAAATGTTGATTTAATTTACTTTACTGCCTGTGAATCTCCTCTGGAAAACAGAAGTAGAGTTTGATTAATTAGATTAGCCAATGCAGTTGTTGTTTATTCAGTTGGGCGAATCAATGCTTCCCGGAACCGAGTTCAGCTTCACCGTACACTTGCCAACTTATCCAGGTGAGATGGTGAGCGCTAACAGCCCTTCTACCCCTCAGCTCCCGAGAATCTCTTTTCACAGGGTTGATCTGATCTTTTGTGATTGATGGCAGACACCTCCCTGCCTCCTGAGCACATGATAACTCACCTACAGAGGACAGGAAATTGACTACCCTGCTGTTTCCATTTTTAATGCTTCCTAATTTTTAGCAGTTTTCCTTTCCATATTGACTTTTATTGCGATTTTTTTTCTCTGTATAAAAATATCAAAAGATACAAGATATATTTTTATTATTAATGACAGCATATTATAAGATTATTAGAAAAGAATTCTTGGAGCTATTGCTCTATTTTTAGAAAACTTGTGGTTACATGTCTCAAATTGTTGCTAGTCTTTCTTTCTTCCTTCTTTTCATGACCGTCTTGCTAAGGAAGTCCCTTTCATCTGACTTGCTACACAGAATCACTCCTGATTCATTTGTTACTGAGATCTACCAGAGTACAGCTGTTCAAACAAAGTCCTGGCCTATGAAAGCCTGGGAAAACTGGGAATGATAATCAAATTAAAATTCCTCTACATTCTTTTTAACGGAGCGCAGACAATTTTGTTATTTTTATATTTAAAACATTAAAATGAAAAGGCCCGAGTCCTGTGGTATCTTGGGCTGCATTTTTTCCACTAATGATCTAGATGACATGATCAGAATGAAAAAAATTTAGGAATTCAGCAACAAATCAAATGAACTTTTCTATAAGAGATTTTGTTTTCGATTGTAAAGATTTGGAAACCCCAGAGGACCTGGCCTGGAGATCCCAGCAGTTGGGAACCACTGGAGATCACTTGGCTCTAAATGACAGGCGTAAAAATCTAAGTGCTGGTGGCCTGCACCTAAGACTCTTAGGTGGCATCTGGTGGCTCTCCGACAACACTGATCAGCTCACGGTGGACCCTCAAGTGCTTCTGTCCAAAGGCTGAAAGCCACCTGCTCCAAGAAAGCCCAACATCTCCCTCATTCTCTGAAAATGAGAAGATTATAGGATCAAGGTCTCCTTCCAGTTAATGAGCCACAGGAAGGGGCCTTGAGAGTCGGAAGACGGAAGAATCAAACCAGGAGCGCATTCACCTTACCAATCGATTCCTCCCCTCTCTCCAGGGCTCCTGTATGCTGAGGGGCTAGCAGGGATTTCCAGGTTTCTTAGATCAAACAATGTCTGATGCCATAAAGAAGTATTGCATCTGTCAGCCCAAGGATTGGAATCTCCTTCTTACCACTCCCCAGACCCCCAGCTCCAGTCTGCCCCCTGCGGCCAGTCCCCTGTGTGGGATACTCCCACACAGGTAGGACAGAAACCTCCTCACCAGTCTACCTGCTTCCTTCCTCCCATCGTGGAGACACTGATCCTTCTAGGAAGCATTAGGATTTATATATGTCTATACACACACACACACACACACACACACACACACACACACACAGGGGACTGAACCCAGGACTGCTTAAGAGCACTCACCTACAACACCAGGCCCTTGTTATTTTTAAGACAAGGTCTCACTATGTTGCCAAGGCTGGACTCAAACTTGCAATCCTCCTGCCTCAGCCTCCCTAGTCACTGGGACCACAGGTGTGCACCACCACACCCTGTGCATCAGGATCAGCTCTGAACACCTGAGTGGTGCTACAGTAGGACCAGGATCCACTCAGCATTCCAGCCAACTTCCCGCCCACACCACAGCCAGGCTAGCTGCTTCTAACACACACACACACACACACACACACACACACACGCACACACACACGCACACACACCCTGTGACACAGGTGACAGCCTCCCTGGGCTAGTCCTCTCCCCTCTTCTTTGGACTTTCCCTAACTCCTCAAATCTCTGCTGAGATGCCACTTTCTCCCAGTTCTCCCTCTAAGTCTGGGTTAGATAACCCCCACACACTCCCTCTCCCAGGGAGCCCTGAACTTATACCTTCCAAGCACTCATCAAGTTACACGCCAAAGCCATTATTAATTTTCTATGTTCTCCTAGAACAGAGTCTCCATGAAGACCAGGGCCCAGTCTGTAAGTGTTAGCCTGAAATTCCTCATGCTGGAGTCTGGCCCCTCATCGACTGTTCAAAATAAATATCTACTGAATTATTCCAAAAATCTAATTAATTATAAAGTTCTCACTTAAACAGTCCCTAAAGTCTCCACAGAAGTGTTTTTTTGTTTGTTTGTTTTTGGTTTTGTTTTTGTTTTTAATGAGCTGGGAAAAGGGTCACTTAAGAGAAAAAATTTTTTTAAAAAGGTTTCCAAAAATTTAACCTATAAGAGCAACACATAGGTGCTCAATAAATATTTATTATCACATAAAGCAATAACCAGGGTGATAAAGCCAAAGTCCATTAAAGAGTGTAATTTTTCGAATTAAATCCACTTGCCGGATGCTGAACAGGATGGAAATCCAGTCCTGAAGGTCACGTGAGTGCTGGGTCTGACTAGACCTCCCTCACCAAGTGCACGGTGGCCTAGATCCGGTGTCTGGATCCTTTCTGCTGTTGCTCCTCTGTTATTTATACTACCAGCCACTGGTCCAGACGTCAGCCCCATACAAGCCAGTTCAGAGAGGACAGCTCTGACGGCACCATTAGTTCTACAGATTCTCAGGCCAAAAGAGTAAAATGAGAGAAACCAAGTTCACCCACTTCTCTCAAATCAATCCAAGAAGATCTTGCCACGTTGCACTGTGGCGATTCTGTGCTCATCTGAAGTCACCCCTGCCCTACAGTGAATTTTGCATGTTTCAGCTTCCTTGATATCTTGAAGAATAAGGGTGAGGAAACAGTTCCTCTGGCCAGTTACAGTCTCTGTTTACCATTTACCCCAGGCTCCTGCCTCAGCAAGACCTGAGATCTGGGTTTAGATATTTACCATAAAACAAGCAGGAGTCAGAACTTGCTTTTACCCCTTCAAGTGCACCCAACGCCAGGAGAGAGAATCCAACGATCCTGTCCCCGCAGCTCTCCACCCTCACCTCCGCCTGCTCCCTGGCCCCTGTGCCCTGGGCAAGGATCCAGACCTTCCTCTGCTTCCCACAGGCCCCTCCCTCGGAATGCCACCTCTCCGGTCTCATTCCTCACCCTGTCTGCTGCCCAGCACCCTCTGTCTGGACCCCAGGCCTTTCCCCACCCCCAAGCAGAATACATTAGTCCCTCCCTTGATCCGCCTTTTTTTTTTTATTGTTGGTTGTTCAAAACATTACAAAGTTCTGAATATATCATATTTCACACTTTGATTCAAGCGGGTTATGAACTCCCATTTTACCCCGTATACAGCTTGCAGAATCCCATCAGTTACACTTCCATTGATTTACATATTGATATACTCATGTCTGTTGTATTCTGCTGCCTTTCCTATCCTCTACTAACCCCTCTCCCCTCCCCTCCCCTCCCCTCTTCTCTCTCTACCCCCACTACTGTAATTCATTCCTCCCCCTTGTATTATTTTTCCCTTTTCCCCTTTTTTTGAAGTCTCAGGCCCCTCAACACATTAGAGGTTCCAACTACTGCTCTTGTATCCACCTCCCACCAGGCTGAGAGCTCTTACAAGCACATATCATACCCATATTTCCTCCATGCAGAAAATCATCCCCACAACATGGTAATCAATGAATGGTGGTTATTTAATGAATAACTATCCCTGTACCCGATGAAGGCCAGACATTGAAATGATCAGAATGAGACTAAAATTCCACCCATCTTTATTCTATAGAGCATTAAAAATCAAAACAGAGAACCAAAGACCCAAGTACTATAATTAACTTGCTATCTAGTCTGAGGGTAAGTTACAAAACTAGTTGTCATAATGATAAGCAAATGATTCACACTCTGGCAACGTAACCTTGAGCTGTTGCTCCAACTTGCTCCGGAGTTGGAAATAACCCAAAAGAGGCAGTTTAGAGATTTTAAGTAACTCTGGCTCTCTGGCCTTTTTAACATTTGCTCAGCGACTATTTTCTGAATACCAGCACCCTGCACGGCTGGCCTCGAGTCTTGGTGTGCTTTCTGTTGCTGTAACTGAGTACCACAGGCTGGGTATCTGTAAGGAGCAGAGGTTCATTTAGCTTGTGGTTCTAGAGGCAGGAGTTCAGGGACATGCTGCTGGCCTGTGCTGGCCGCCAGAGTGTGGTGAGGGGCATCACAAAGCAAGGCAGAGCCCGAGAGTCAGTCTCGTTTCCTCACTTAATAAAGCCACGGATGCCCTCATGGGGACTTCGCTCTCATGACGTCATCGATTTCCGATTACCTCCCAGTGCATATGAATCTGGGGATTGAGTTCCCAGCACATAACGTTGGGGGGCCAGAGTTAAGCCACAGCATGTCCGTAGTAAGAGGGCTCCCAGCTCATGCTGGAGAAAACCCCCTGCCTTGAGGTCATTGTCTTCAGTGTAGAGAAAGAATGAAGCCAGCCGCGCCATTACTTATGGATGTCATGTGAGTGGCAGACACAGATCGATCCTGGAGACCCAAGAGGCTGAGGCCGCGGCTCTCCCTACATATTGCTGGCATGACGAGATGGGTATGTGCTCCTGGACAGGGCGGCCTGGCTGCGGCTCGGTGGTGACCAGGGCAGTGCAGGGCTGAGGAGCCTCTGCCTGCAGGAGGAGCCCCGGGGCCTTGGGACTCCTCGGGCTTCCTCTCTGGCTGGGAGGCCCAGCGCCCAGATGCCGTGGGCCACATGATAACTTCCAGCTGCAGCTCAGGCCCCAAAGTCACCTGCTTGCGGGAGCCACTGAGCAGGACTGGCCCCCTGCACCCTGAGCCCATTATTTACTCACATAGAGGAGTTCCCTGAACACACATCACCAGGAGGTGGCTGCGGCCTCCAGGGCCAACCCCCTCTCGTTCTCAAGGTCTAAGCTGTGAATATTTACCTCTGTTTGTCTTCGATGCATTGAATGCACGTTTTCAGGTTGTGTGTAGTTTCCAAATTTTGTAAAAAACAGTCAAACACGACAGCCTTTTGTTGTCTTTTTAACATTTCTTTAGCCTCATTTTTTACCAATCCATTGTCCCCACGATGCATTCTCTCAAACTCAATGTGTCACCCTCCGTTAGGCCAGCGATGGTCCCTGCAGCTCACACAGAAGTCAAGACACCTTCCATGAAGTCACAGGACTTCAAATGTCCACCTCTTGGGGACCACAGGAACAGCCATAATCCAAACTGACCATTGGTATTTCAAACAAAGGGTTTATGATGAAAAGTTTGAGAATGAACCGTAATTTGGAATTACAGGGAAAAAATCTTGTGTGTATGTAATTATATGGATTTTTTTTCCCTTGAGGATGGCTTTCAAGAAATCCTCAAAAGAGGGCCCCTCAGCCTCTCTCCCACCTCCAAATGAGACCCTCCACTAGTCCAGTGAGGGAGACCCCTTCCTAGATCAACGTGACGCCATTTTCATTTGTCCAGGCAAACGAGGCAAAATGCTTTTAACTTAAAATATGACCACAAGATGCACATCACACACCAGGCCAGAGTCAGAACCAACCCAAAGACTCCAGCAGAAGCAGCAGCAAGAAAAAAGAGAAAAGGCCTCCAGATAATTCATGCCTGAAAAGCTTGGATCACGAAGAAGGAAAAACAAAAAACTAGGTCACTGTGACTTGACCTTCAGAAACAAGCAGCCGCGTCTCCTTCCTACTGACCCAGAAAGCACCTTCCAGGCCCGAGTTTCGTCACCGTCCTACAGAAGGTCACTGAAAACCTCAGCCCCGCCCCAGGGCGACAGAGAACCCCAGGGGGTCCCTCCCCACCATCGGCTAGAACCCCCACGTGCAACCACGGGAGGAAGGAAGCCACCCTCCGTCCAGGATCAAAGAGAGAATCTGTGCCCCCAGCAAAGGGGAGTCTGTGAAGAGAGGCACCTGGACTCCTGGGGGGCAGAGGCTGGCTTGGCTGCACTGGACACATGAGACTAAAATGGGCCTCGACCTGCGTCCTTCTGTGGTTCGGGGCTGTCTCCACAGGGATTTGCACGTGCAGAGCCCACATGTGACTTGGGCTGCAATCTACCTGATGCCACCCCTGGCAGCGGGATGGCTTTCGCCATCAGGTGAGGGACATCTGCTCTGCTGGCACCCGGATGGAGGCAGGCCGAGGGGAGTCTCTGGTCAGGCTCGGTGGCTGCAGTGTCCACGCGGTCTTCTCCCCTGGGCCGCGTAACCTTCACCTCGTCCCACTGCACGCCTCCTCCGCAGCTTCACGTGGGAGTCTCCTGGTGGCTTCAGACCTGTCTACCGCTGCCTCCCGCGATCCAAGTTACGGACAAACTCTTCCTCACTACAGGGTCACTCAGAGGCACTTGATTTGGAAACGCATTCAGCTTCCCACCCAGGATGCTGGTCCTCCTCCGGCCTCTCCCTGGGGCTCTGCCAATGTTAGCAGGCTGGGGCGGGAGCTCAGGGTTTCCATTTCCTCTGAGTCTGTGTCTCACACCCACGTGATTGGGCTCCTCCTGCATTGGTCCCCTGCGCCAAGGATTACCCATATCAGGAATAACCCTGAACAAATGGAATGTTGCTTTTTGAAAATTCTGAGCACTCGTATCACAGAAAGGATGTCATCCTAGGCCTACCACTGAGCAGCTCTCTCTCCGCCCCAGCCTCTCCTTCCATGTCTGCAAAGTGGGGAGAACACCTTCCTCACCAGGCTGCCCGGGAGAGGCTGAGCAGAGACGGCCGGTGCCCCAAAGCCATGCTCTCAAGAGTTAGGAATTTACTTATTCTGAGAAACGTCTTCATGACTGTGGACAAGGGTGAATATTAGCTCAAAATTGTTGGGCTTTTTTTTAAAAAAAAAAAAAAAAAGGTTGGGGGGGGGGATATACAAATAATTTACATCCCAAGAGCAAGCAAGCATTCCTGTTTAAAAATACCCAGGGTCCATTGCGACAAGCCTTTGGTCTGCAGAAACACTGAATTTCTGGCTTCTTTCCTTTTCCCCAGCTTTGTTTTCTCCTCCTCTCTCTCTGTAAATGAAAATAGCACGTGGGAGAGAAGTTTGGTAAAGTCCTTATCAGAAATGATAAGAACTCTGGGTGAAGTCCTCCTGGGGCACCGCAGGGTCCAGCCTCTTGGAAGGACCAATTAAAGGCTCCAGTTGGGGCGGCCACAAGAGAGAGACACACATGTGGTTTTAAATGCCTGAATTCCATTGTGCTGTTCATGGTAAAACCCAGGCAGAGCAAAGACGCCGATCCCTTCCACAGAACACATGGGCCTCCATTGTGTCTGCGACCCCTCCAGGTATCTCAGGGCCGGAATCAAATACAGAAATGAAAATAAACAAAAGCCCACTATCTGTCCAAGTTTGGCCTTGCCAGGAAAAAAAAAAAAAAAGGGAAAAAAATGGTAGTATTAAAAAAAAAAGTGTGTTGTGGGACAACTGTGGACTTTTTTAGCCCATTCCGCAGGATTTTTCAGGATGCTACAGGGCCAAAGATTCTTTGTGTCATTGTCCAACACAAACAATAAAGAAACTCAGCCGAGTGCAAAATCCCCAGGAGAAACGATCTGCAATTTAATTAGTGAATAATTGAAGCCATTTAAATACAATCCCAGGCATTTTTTAAAGTAATATTTGAATAGACATCTGCTGCATCCACTAAGTGTTCCGGGGAAACACAATAATCCCCGATCCCTCGAGATGCCACCGTGATGAACAAGACTCTGTTGTTAGGGCAAGACCCATGATTCACAAGAAAACTCTAGAAATTCTCCCTCCTGACGTATCATGCCCACAAAATGGATTGGACAGACAGACCGACCCAGTACACCTTGGTCTCAGTCTTTTGAAATGCAGAATAAGGGGCACAGGATTGAAACTCGGCAGCACTAAGCAGGGACCCCGGGCCTTCACTACCTTTCTTCTTTCTACTGCAATTTCTTTGTTTACCAAATGGGAATATCAGTGCCTACCTCACATGAGTTTTGAATATTAAATGAGAATATTTACAATAAAGCACCACATCACCGGTACTTGAGGATGCTGAAATGTTGAAAAAATAGAGACTATAAACCACTGATAAGTCACGATGACACCTTCTACCGTCAGAATTTTACTATCCTCACCTTAGAGACTTATTCGTATGTATGAAATATTTGACCACGTGGAGCTTCAGCTTCATAAGAGGAAGAGACATGGGGAGACGGAGGGGGTACGGCAGCCCAGCGACCTGAATGCATTTTATACGCTTAAAAATGGTTATGACGGCGGGTTTCAGATTATATTCATTTTACAATAACCTCTTTAAATTATTAAAAAGTATTTTGCCATACTAAAATCCCCAATAGCCAAGAAGAAATCCTCTGCCTTTGGCCTGGTCCGCTGGAGGAGGCCGGGGAGGGGCTAAGGACAGGAGACACACGACAGAGCCCCAACGCACCCTAGGACCTCGGCCAAACTTTCAGAAAGGGGTTTCCCCTGAACCTTTGTTAACTTCACACACAACAGATTTCTGAATAGAGGGACCCACACACTGGGCACCAAACTCTCAAACTCCCACCCAAGCCTCGCACACTTGAAGGGACAGAAACGGCATTTGTTCTGGACACAAGTCAACACATGTACTTGAGACAATCCAACAGTTTACACTTGAAAATGTCTCACAGACTCCCAGCATACGCTACATCCCGTGTATTCAAAATACAAAAGAACCCCAAGAAGAAGAGCCGGAGTCCCTGTGGTAACTGGTGTTCTTCCGGGGGAGGGACATTGTTGTTCTGGGTGCACTTGGAGTTGTGCCACACGGATGCACACAAGTCCAGGCACAGGCATAAGTCTGGCTAAGCATCACTCTGGGTGAAAAGAACCCTGGGGGCCCCACTCTGCCGTCACCAGCTGGGTCACCATGTGCCAATCACCCAGACTCTCCAGCCCGGGTCGGCCCGCTCGGGAGATGACGGCACAGGACCCGTGAGGTGACAGGCCCCTTTAGGTTCTGGCTCTTGATTCTCTCTGCTCCATCCCAAGCGTGGCCTGGGAGATCTCCTAACACGAGGTGTCGACCATTCCCTCACCCTGACAAAGAACAAGTGAGAAGAAGAAAACGTGAGAAAACATCTACCCAGAGGCCAGGGGCCGGCCATGAGGGATCTAGAAGACCCAGGCTGTGGTGAGCCACTTTGTAACTTGGTCCCTCGCTCCATTTCACTCTCTCCTCACCCGATTACCTGGGGTCAGTACACTCGTAATCGATGTTCCTAGAAAAGGGGACAGTGCAGAGTTTTCAGGACCCAGTGGCAGTCCTGGCCCCAGTTCCTGGAGCTACTGAGTGTCCTCTGAGTGTTGGTCGTGGTGGCGTGGCCAGCCCTGTGCTGAGTCTGCACAGAAGAGAAACCCACGTTGCCTCCGCCTTTAGCCGTCGGGACCCGTGCTGGGCCTCAACCCTGGGTGCTTTGGTGAAGTTCTTGTTTGAGGTACTGGTGCCCAGCCTTGGTCTTCTAGATGTCTTGACATCTTCCGTGGTTTCCACTAAGGTGTTGATAAAGGTTGCAAAACATTCTAATCCGGTTCAAAGGAGGACGCCTCACAGAGCTGAAGGGGCCCATCAGGTCTTTTATAATAAAATAACTGACAACTTAAAAGTCGACGTGAAACTCGAAAGAGCCTTTCATCTTAAATTCTATTGGATCCTTCCAAGTTTTATGCTTAATTTATGTGAAACTTCACACTCTGAAAGTCACTAGGTGCTATGGTTTGGATCTGGAGGGTGCTCCAAAGGCTCATGTGTTGAAGGTTTGGCCCCCAGTGTAGCCAAGTCCTGGGTGGGGTTTGGGAAAGGGATCAGATCCAGAGGGCTCTGACCTCATCAGTGGATAACTCCATTGATGGACCCACAGTTCAGTGGACTATCGAGAGGTGGTGGAAACAGGAAGTGGGACCTCCTTGAGGGCGCAGGTCCTGGGGAGTTCTACCTTGACCCGCCCGTTCGTTCCTCCCTGCCATGAGCTGAGGCTCCATCACCCTCCCTCTGGGATGTTCTGCTTTGCCAAAGGAACAGGCCCCAGTGATCCCAGACTGAGACCTCTGAACCAATCAGTCCAGAGAAGCCTTTCTTCCTCTAAACTGATTTTTCCCAGGTGTTCTGTCACAGTGATGGAAAGCTGGCTAACAAGCTGGGGGAAAGACTGTCCTTAAATCTGCATGTGGGAGGGGTGCTGGGATTGAACCCAGAGTTCGATGCCTGGCACACGAGCCCCTTTCACCAAGCTGTAGCCCCAGCCCAGGGACACACAGAGCTGGCTAGAATTCCCTGTTAATAACTAAATGATCACAAGTCATACATTTATATAATCACACAGCTCCTGAGGTCTCCTGATCAACATCCCTGAACGTTCCACGTGGACACTCAGAGCTAAAGCCCCACAGAGGCCTGCATTATTGGGGTGTCTGGCTGGAGCTGCAGTCAGGCTAACAGCTCTGCGGTGAACCCAGGGCTCTCCCTTCTCAGCCTGAGAAGGGACAGATCTAGACAGAGGAGGTGAAGGAAGGAAGACTCTTGCTTCTCTCTGAGTCCAGAGGCCTCACGGATGCCCTGGGCCTGTGCATTCCAATAACAACCCCACACACACAGCTGGCTGGAAGCGACCCTCTGCGCTCAGCTCTCTGCTCTCCTCCACCTTCAACAAAGTCACGTTGAACGTGACAGCCTCGATTCAGAAGGCTTTGAGGAAGCCGGGAGAGTCTCTGTGGAAGCTTGCACCGGAGTGATCAAAGGGGGAAGAGCCCGTGGAAGCCTGCGCCGTGATGGTGGCCTTGAGCCCCGTGACCACGCAGAGCCAAGGCGCTGGGAGTTGAAGGAGGCCACGCGGCTGGGCGGGAAACCGTCACAGACATAAAAGGTGGCCGATCCAGGACCCTTCCAGAGCAGGATGAAGGACAGGACTCGCGGGGGAGCCCCAGGGCCTGCTGCCCCACAGGAGGGCCACGGGCCAGTGGGTCCCGCCCACCTGGGACTGCGATCCCGAGTCCATTCCCTGTTGCCGTAACCCCTGGGACTGGGTGCTCCCTAAAGAACAGAGAGCAAGTTGGCTCCTGGCTCTGGAAGGTACACGGCCAGGAGCATGGTGCTGGCACCTGACGAGGGCCCCCTACTGAGGTGACACAGGAAGGGCACCACACGGCAGGATGGAGCTGACACCCACGAGCACTCCCTCTCGTGACAAGGCCACACACCTCCCCAGGCCCTGTGTCCACACGCTGGCCCTGGAGACCATGCCTGGGCTGGGGCAGGTCACACCACTGCACCACCTCACCTCGGGACAGAGGCCACTGGGCTACACTAGCAAGGCTGGAGGAGGCCAGGACTGAAGACCACACAGAACAGAGGTGGGCATGATCACGTGTTTAACATTTAGGAAAGAAATAACAATAGGACATCAGACCTTGCCACACTGTGGCTATTACAGGGTTTGGATGGAAGAGTACAGGCTGATTTAAAAAAAAAAAAAAAACTGTGGCTGATAACCAGCGTTCTTGCCTCTTTTTGGTTTAAATCAAGATTACATAGCATAATTTCACAGTAGGGTTTTAAATCTTAATGAAAGTGGTGGCTTTCTATACAGATTTCAATTCTTAAAAATCAGCCAATACAAAATGGGGGATCGTGAACTGCAGTCGATTCCCATGCACGTGAGTGTTTGTCGGGACCAACCCAGTCACTACGTATAACCAGTGAGCTCTAATGAAAAGGAAAAAGTAAACAAATGATCCCGAAGAAATTAAGAAATTCAGAAAGCAGGGGCTGGGGAGTGTCAGTACTAGATGTGAAAGGCCCTGGGTTCAGTCCCCAGCATCAAACAAAAAATGAAACAAACCCTTCCCCAAAAAATACACAAGAAAGCAGTATATAAAGTAATTCATACCAAGCAAAAGCCTCAGTCCCCATCTGGTTTTATTGGCCAATTAAACTAAGTTTCAAGGACCAGCCATTTTCACGCTATATAAACTGCTACAGAACTTTTTTTTAAAAAAAGAAAATTTCTAAAAAGATGCAAAATCACTACATAATTTATAACCCTACCTATAAAACAGAGTGTTGGATCTCACTTTGCATAGAGTATGGGCGTGTGGGGACCAAAGCCCAGAGAGGGAAAGGTTTGACCAAGTGCACACACTCGGGGCACAGCCAGCTCAGGCAATCCCTACTGTCATTTAAAATGAGATGATTGGATGGAATTTACACAAACACACCAAGTCCCTAAACGTCCCAACTCTAACGTCCGCACTGGAGTGCTCAAGAGTCTACCTGGTCTGCGAGTGGAGCTAGACAGAGGGGTTAACCCGAACAACCAGGTACCGGGCACCCGTATTCCCATCGCATGGGCCTTCCACTTCATCAAGGTCTGAGATGTGTGTCTGATACCAAAATCTTGGATAAAATGCTTTGCCATTCGATATTTTAAATGTAAATAAACTACTGCATCATGTATTGATTTTATTTCAGATGCAGTTTCTCCAATGCCTTAAGAACGGTAAAGTCTATATTACTTGTCGTTCTCTTAAAGATCATTTTCTTGGAGAGGAGAAAGTAGTCAGAAGTGTGATGGATTTTCTTCTGATGGATATGGGGGCTCACCAGCATATCAACAGCTATGATAGATCCATCCAGCTGAAGCGTCCTCCGGTGAAAGAAATAATAATGGGACATCAGATCTTGCCGCACTGTGGCTATGACAAGGTTTGGATTGGCAGAGTATAGGCTGATAAAAAAAAAAAAAAACTCTGTGACTGATAAGCCAAAAAGAGGCAAGAAGGCGGGTTAAGTTTAGTCCCATAAATATCATTCGTTACACACGAGTTCTCAAAGAGGAGAATTCAAAGCTGGAATCGTCTGTGTGCATTCTAATTTTACAGATTAGAAAACTGACGCTCCAAACACTACTTATTTTGTCTACTGAATTTTATCAGACCCATGAGAGACACCTAGTCATGTTTGTTTAAAAAAAAAAAGACCTAAAACTTCCCATTTCCTCCATGCAATCTGCATTAGACCCCAAAAGAGGAACCAGTAGAGAGACCCACAAATCATTCTGCTTCAGAATCTAGCAGTGCACACACCCCAGGCAGGAGCTCCACCCGGGTTTTATATTCATGATGATTCGGGGCTTAATCCAGAAAGATTCTGGATCCAGACCTGGAGGAGACCTGCCTGGGTTTCTGAGGAGGCCGACGCCATGATATGAATTATTGACCTGCCCTCACCAGCTCCACATCAAACACAGGAAAAAGGACGGGGACAGCAAACAGGGCCGACACCAGCCGAGCCCGAACTTCCCGCTAGGTCTGGGGAGGCCAAGGAGACATCTCTCTGTCTGTTCTGGGACCAAGTGACCACCTCCCGGCCTCCCAGAGAAATCCACTGCCCTCCCCAGTGACATCTCCCCTCATCTCAAAAAGAAAGGCCTCCGTCCACTGGCCTACTCCAAGGGCTGCCCTGGTAGCTCCACTTTTTATGTTTTCAGCTCTGGATGTGACGTAACTGCAGACCTCAGTGTCTCCCTAATTTTAGATGATTAAAAAAAATTTTTTTAAAGCATGTAGGACTTTGTCACCCGAAACCAGGTGAAGACAAAAGCCGTGAGCCAGACCTTGTGCAGCCATATTGGTGTGCCAGAGCACTGCTTAGATCACCTGGGTCAGGAGTCAAATCAACAGGGAGTTCAGAGAAACGTTCAGAGAAACGTAAAAAGGAGAGATGATTCAGAAACATCGCATTGTGTTTCCTGAGAACATTTAAAGGTGTGGTATTAAAATATCCCCTAGGATGAACAACACACACCAGTTACATTTAGCAAGTCTGTAGTAAAGGACTTTAGAATATGAACACATGTTCGTGTGCACTCAAATATAGATAGAAAGTTCTGGAATCGACAGCATAGTTTTCCCACAAAACGAAGAGGAAATTCTTTGAGGTCACCAAGTAGAATCTGTCTTGGAGACTTTCACCCTGGATACCTCTGCTGACTCTCCAGCTGCAACCAGGGCCTGGGGCAGGCAGCTCAGAGGGGGTCAGCCTCCCCAGGCTGCAGGGTGAGGCAGCTTCAGGTCCTCCCAGCCTGCTTCTCGCTGAGGTGAAGGTTAGTCTTTCTAGTCACACATGCTCACTGGAGGTGCAAAAAACCACCCTCTCTTCCCTGCAGCTGTTTTAACAAGTAGACAGGTTGCTGGGGGGAGAGGAAGGTGAGAGAGGGTCGGGAAGCAGGAGGCCACAGAGGGAGGGAGAGGTGGGGAGGCCAGAGGGAGGGGAGAGGTGGGGAGGCCAGAGGGAGGGGAGAGGAGGGGAGGCCACAGAGGGAGGGGAGAGGTGGGGAGGCCAGAGGGAGGAGAGAGGTGGGGAGGCCAGAGGGAGGGGAGAGGTGGGGAGGCCACAGAGGGAGGGGAGAGGTAGGGAGGCCAGAGGGAGGGAGAGGTGGGGAGGCCACAGAGGGAGGGGAGAGGTGGGGAGGCCAGAGGGAGGGGAGAGGTGGGGAGGCCACAGAGGGAGGGGAGAGGTAGGGAGGCCAGAGGGAGGGAGAGGTGAGGAGGCCACAGAGGGAGGGGAGAGGTGGGGAGGCCAGAGGGAGGGGAGAGGTGGGGAGGCCAAAGGGAGGGGAGAGGAGGGGAGGCCACAGAGGGAGGGGAGAGGTGGGGAGGCCAAGTTTCCCCAGACTCGGGAGGCAGCACAGCCGGGGTATGAACCCCAGACCTGCCCACCAGCCTCTTCTGAGGGGTCTCTAGGTACTAACTCACCAACACCCACAGGAACCCCAGAGCTGGGTACTAGGGTTAGGCCCATGGGAGGCACCTGAGCCCTGGGAGACGCGGTCAACACCAAGGCCCAACAGCTGGCGTTGCAGACTGTTTCCACAGCAGCCGTCAGGACGATCCGCAGGGAAAGGAGAGTGGTTCAGGTCATGCAATGGAAAAGCCCTGGGCTCGCCTAGGAGGACACGGTGGACCCATCCCCCCCCAGAGAGGCAGGGCAGATTGTCCTCTTAGCCCCTCTGTCCACCATCGCGGCACGTTGGTCATGGTGAAAAAAAAAAATTAAAACACTACTCATCAGCTTAGGAGCATAAAAACAAAATCTGGAATGCCTATCCTGGAAAAACTGCAGCAATGACATCAAGTGAGAAAGGTCTATGCTAACCAGCCAGGGGGCGGGAAGAGTGGGGCAGAGGGGAGCTGCTCACACGATGATCAGGAAGCAGAGACAGAATACCACCGGCCAGATACAAATATAGACCCCCAAAGCCGTGCCCCCTGTGCCCTGCCCCTCCAGCCGCACCCCACCTGCCTTCAGCTGCCACTCCCTCCCATCAGGTGATTAATTCACTGATTGGTTAAGGCTCTCACAACCCAATCATTTGCTCTCTGAACCTTCCTGCATTGTCACACACGTGAGCCTTTAGGGGACACGTCACATCCAATCCATAACCCGGGGTTTCACCCTGTTGCCCTGGCTGGCCTCAAGCTCCGGGCCTCGAGTGTCTCTCCTGCCTCAGCCCCCATAGTAGCAGGGTCTGCAGGGGGAGGCCACCAGGCCTCACTAGTCTGGTTTTTGTCACTATTAACAGAATGCCTAAGACTGAGTAACTTATCAAGGAAAGAGATTTACTTTGGCCCACAGTTCCGGAGGCTCGGGAGTCCAAGACAGGGCAGCCACATCTAAGAGGGTCCGAGCTGCTTCCTAACATGGGGGGAGTCAGAAGAAAGGGACAAACAACAGGGGCAGCCCCACTTTATAACAACCCACTTGCAATAACCAAGCGGGTGAAGTCTTAACGACCTAATCACCTCTTGTAACCCCACCTCCCACCACCAGGACAGGGGCAGTCAATTCAACACCAGCTCCAGAGAAGATAAGCTACCCTGACCCGGTGGCAGAAGGCAACGGGACAGAGAGGCAGAGATCTAAAGATGCTGGACCTGAAGACCAGAGCACTACGGCCACAAGCCACGGAGTGCTCAGACTGGGAGGGAGTGCCTCTCTGTTGTGGCACTTTGTTACAGCAGCCATAGGAAACCGATACAGTGCACAGGCTACATGTATATTAAGAGGAACTTACAGGCTGGGGGTGTGGCTCAACTGGGAGAGGTTTGCCTCCCAGGCACAAGGCCCCAGGTTCAGTCCCCAGCACACACACAAAGATGTACATATACACACACAAATGTTAGGAAAGCCTAAGGTTGACAGGATGACCTTGAAGGAGGTGGGAGCAGGGGAAAGCAGAGGAGGAAGAGACAGAAGGAAGAAATGGATGTCCACAAGACTAGCTCAGTTCCTACCGCTGAAATCAGTTCCATCTGCTCCTTGAGGCCAAACTTCCACCTGACGGTTTTTCTTTGTCATTAAAAAAAGGTCTCATACTGCACCTTGCCAGAGGAGATAAGCCCCCGTGTGCATTTTAACTCAAAGTTCAGGGACACACCTCCCTGAAAAGCAATCTGTTGACTGTCCCAAGTGTTGAGCTTCCACTGCTCCCCACTTTGTTCCCAGCCTGAGCCACCATGGCTCACACTGGCCCAAGACAGACACCTGCGGGAAAGGAGAGAGGAAGTCCCACGTACCCAGACCCAGCTCAGACAACACCCAGAGACCCCGCGGTTGGGAACAGTGGCCCACGGAGATTGCTGGGACTAGAGGCCCAGGCTGCACAGTCCCATCAGGCCAATCTCAAACCACACTCCCCCTCCACCCCAGGACACGTTCCCCTAACATCTAAATGTCTCGACAAGGGAGGTCCCTTACCACCTTCTAACACAGGCCACTCGGTTTTTTCCTGAATTTGAAGTGCTCTGGTAAAAGGCAAGAAACACTGGCCCAACTCACACCCCACATCCAGAAAAGTGTTTCTGTTAGAGATCAAACAAAGCATCGGAACCTCTAAGAGACTCAGAGGAAATGACCCTTCAGGAAATTTCTTCTATTTGCCAAAAGACCAGCTGGTGGCCCCAATCCAGTCATTCTCACAATTAGGCAAAGAAGAGCAGCAGAGAAAATTCTCGGTGATTTCTACTGATGGTCAAATACCTCTTTCCTGATATCCAAATAGGACTAAGACTCTGCTTCCAAAATCCCCCAACCTTCTCTCAAATGTGAAGCCCAGACGCAGCACTAAAGAGGGGGAAGGAGCAGGCCCAGAGCTCAGGAGCTGCCCCTGCCCGAGCTCCAGGGCCTTACCTGTGACCTGGCGGCAGGGCCTGGGTTGTGGGCAGATAGAGGTGAGCTCCCGCCTCAGCGGGTCCCAGGGAAGACGGCCGGCCTGTCTGGAACTCCTGCTACTTTGATTTCCCAGCCATCCCATTTCCAAACTGAAAGTGTGACAGCTTGCCACCCCTGCAGTCGACTGAAGACGTAATAATGGAAAATGAGATGTTATTGATTGGAAAGGGAGGAGAAGCGACCACAATGGTGTCATCAAGTCAGAGAGAAAAGAAAATTAACAGATGAATTCTTCAGGACTGAGACTGGGTTCCCACCCCCTACAGATGGCAGAGTTCTGAGCAGCAGTCCCCAGACAAACTGAGATGTGCAGGAGGCATGTGAAGCAATCCTCCCAGCACACTCCAAGCCTCCAGCCACAGGGAATTCCTCACTCCCGAGCACACCAGCTCACATGCATGTGCCGGATCCACGCTGGTGGCAAGAGCGTGCACTCACACACACACACACACACACACACACACACACACACACTCTTCTTCTTGCAGTGGTGGATGAGCAAGACAGTTCCTTTTCTCTTCATGTGAAGCAGTCGTTGGGTACAAAAGAGCTGCCACTTTAAAATGCACATAAAACTGTGTATTTTAAAGGAGTAGTTGATATTAAATGTGCATCATGGCCTCCAGGGAAAGGCAGATATGCCCAACTTGATTGTGAAGGAAGCGCCTTCCAATTCTGTGACTGTGCACCTAAGGACAGGTAGTAAGATTTTAGAGGGCTCAGGAGGCTGAGGCAGGAGGATCACAAGTTCAAAGCCAGCCTCAGCTACTTAGTGAGGCCCTAAGCAACTTAGCAAGACCCTTTCTCAAAATTAGAATAAAAAGGGCTGGGGATGTGGCTCAGAGGTTGAGTGCCTTTGGGTTCAATTTCTGGTACAAGAAGAAAAAAAGGGAGAGATTTTAGAGAAATTATCAAGACGCTGAGCATTTTCTCCTACACCTGCTGGTCATTTGTGCATCTTGGAAGAAATGTCTGTTCAAGTCCTTGGCCCATTTTTTAATCGGGTTTGCAGTTTAGTTTGTCGTTGTTTTTTTTGCCATTGAATTGTGGGAGTTCCTTAACTCTTTTGGTGAGCAATGCCTTATCAGATGTGTGGTTTGCAAATATCTTCTCCAAATTCCAGGGACTGCCTTTGCACTCTGCCGAACGTTTGGTCTGCTGTGCTTTTTGCTTGACGCCACTGGTCATCCAGGAAATGCAAAACACAAATCAAAAAACCACAAGGAGCTCTCACGTCATGCTCCTTAGGGAGGCGATCATCAGACCAGGAAAGATAGGTGTTGGTGGGGCTGTGGAGGAAGTGGAGCCCTGGGCACTGTTGGTGGGATGTGAGCTGGGGTGGCCACTGTGGACACCAACACGGAGGAGCTTCAAAGCGTAAACACAACTCCCACGGGACCTGCAGTCCAACTCCTGGAGATTCACCCAAAGGAACCGAAATCAGGATTGCGAAGAGATACCAGCAGCCCCAGAGTCACTCCCATGCCCCAGCCAAGATGTGGAAACAACCCAAATGTCACCCACAGGTGAACGAACAGAGAAAAGAGGACCCGTGTGGATACGTGCATGTCTTTAAAAAGAAGGATTCTGCCGTACTCAGCAACATGGACAAACTTGAGACCATGAAGGAAGTACACTAAGGCAGGCAAAGACAGAAGCCACAGATCCCACTCACGGAGGCTCCTACAGTGTTGAAATTCAGAGATGCGGGGTGGAATGAGGGTCGCCAGGGGACAGAGAGGGAAGAAATGGGGAGCTACTGAGCAGCAGCTATAAAAACTTCAGTTAAGCAAGGTGAATGAATTCCAGGGATCTGCTTGTATGGCTCTGTACCTCTAGCCACCGCATCGTGCACTTCAAAACTTCTTCAGATGGTAGATCTCATGTAAACTGTTCTTACTAGAATAGAATATTTTTTTAAATATTTATTTTTCAATTGTAGTTGGACATAATACCTTTATTTTATTCATTTATTTATTTATATGTGGTGCTGAGGATAGAACCCAGGGCCTCGCACATGCTAGGCGAGCGCTCTACCACTGAGCCACAACCCCAGCCCTAAAATATATATTTTTTAATGGACAAAGATACATGCAAGAGTAGTAGAAATGAGTAGTACCCTTGGTAAGTGTTTTTTGCTAGTGAATATTGCCATTTTATTTAGTTACTCAAAACACGCAATTTGTCAAACAGATAGCTAGCTATTCAGTATTCAAGCCTGAACATCCTTCAGAGAAATGCGACCGGCTGAGATAATATCAATCTCTGAATTCTTAAATAAAAAAAAAAACAATACATTTAGAAGAAATGACTGCTAAAAAATTATGTCATTTTTAATAATTTAAATAAAATTTAGATTTAAGTTCCAAGGTTTCTTTCCCAGAATAAAACAAGTGTTTTCTTTTGACAGCAAGCTAATTTATTTGTTATCTAGGAGAATTGATTTTGACCATGGACTCAGGAAAAACAAAGATTTTTTTTTCCAAGCAAGACCTACATGTAGAGAGAACACTGTGGCCCAGTCAACGATGTAGCCCACCATTCAAGGCAGCAGTGAGAAAT
Organism: Urocitellus parryii; assembly: GCF_045843805.1. NCBI lineage: Eukaryota > Metazoa > Chordata > Mammalia > Rodentia > Sciuridae > Urocitellus > Urocitellus parryii. The sequence continues at coordinate 150,254,999 of NC_135538.1, read as the reverse complement.
GGGTGCAGAGACAGAATCTGGGAGGATTTAACTCTCCCCTTGGCCTCGAGCATGGTGGATTCCATCAGAATCGGTAGGAGCGTCTGGGATGTACTAGCCAGAGGCTCTCTGGTTTAGAGTCAAAATGGCCCTTGGCAAGACAACCAAACCCTCAAAACTTGAGTCTCCACAACTAAAAAATCCTCCCAGAGATTTTCAGAGCATTTAGTGAGAAAGGTAATGTGAGGGGCTTGCACAGAGGTACCCAAAAAATAAGTCACTCATGAACTTGTTGCTTATCGTGCTCTGACTTCCCTCAGAGAAGAGTCAAGTTCACTCCGCGTGTCCCTAAAGAGTGGCCACCTGATTCGCACCCACAGACCCAAACACGGGAGAGAGCCTGACACCGCCCTGGGTTCACCCCGTGTTTGCCAACTGTGAGTTCATGTTTCCCAAGTGTCCTGTCCCCAGTTTCTCCCACACTGTGCCAGTGATGTCTACTGCTCAGCAAACTTATCTCAGCAAAGGCTAGCCAGCGGGTGCTTGGCAGGTGTGCCCAGGTCTCCTGAAGGAGCTCGGCGCTGGGATGCCTCCACCCTGAAGCCACCCTCCTGGGTCACACGGTGGTTGTGCAGGGCTTCAGACTGCTGCCAATGTCAACACGGGCAAATTTGGTGCAGAGAATTACAGGCTGCGATACTTTAAAAATACAGAAACAAGCTTCTGGGGCCAGTGAGTGGTTTTGGCCCGGGAGGGGGTGGCGAGGCCCAGACCCACTTTTCTATCTTTGTCTAAGCTAGACGTGGGCAGGGCTGGCCTTGGGTCACCGGCAGCAGTTCCTCCTGGCCAGCCGCTCCAAGGGCACTTTGAAATCTCCTCTAAGAAGGAAAACCCAAAGTAGAAAACGGGCCTCGGCACATTTTCAAGAACCCAGGCTCCTTGCTGGTGTGAGCGTCACTCTGGAGAGACGCTGCCACTCGCTGCTGGGGCCCTGAGATGGTGCAGGAGAGTGGTAAGACTCCTTCAGAATACTTCGTTACTAAAACACATGGGGCAAATAACGCCCCAAAGACTGCCACCAAGTATTCACTCAGTGAGTAGGTATGAGGCGCCTACTGTATGCACAGCTGCCCTGGGCACCAGACGCTGCAGTCCCCGCTGGCATCTGCCTCACCTCCCTCTTCCTCAAGCTGCCTCCCCCTAGAAGGTCCCCTCCATCACTCACACATCGGCCTCCTCCCAGTCGGCCTCTGGAATGCGCAGTTTGCCCAAACACAAAGGACCCCTTTCTGTCCCCTGCCATCCAGACTGGGATTCCGGGAGAGGACGCCTGCTCCTGGGCCTCTGCAAGGCAGGAGCGTGACCTCCCCGCAGGGGCCACCCTCCCCATCAGACCGCGCTCCGTCCACCTCAGCCCCACAGCTCGGCTTTCCCTGTTCTCTCGGTAACCTCTGCCCCTCTTTCTCTGGAGCCAATTGAAAGAATGTCCTCTTTGTGTTGTGTGGGCATTCCAGGGCTCCTTCAGTGGGGACAGGACACTGAGGGGCCTGGAGGTCAGGAACTCACAGCAGAGAGGGGACAGTTCTGTGACTCCTTTCCTCACCGACCAGCGTCCGGAGTCTGCTGGCTCCTGGAGCCTCAGCCACCTGTGCTCCGGGCCAGCACTGTCTCACGGGCAGCCGGAGGCACACAATGGAAGGTCCATGTGACGTGGTCTCAGTGACTGCCCAGAGCAGCGCTCTAAGGACGTGTCACTCGTACCCAAGTAGCTGTTCCATGTCACCTTCCCGAGCGAGGGGGGTCTTACTGCCTTCAGCCTGGGAGACTAGGAAATGGGTGCTCCAGATCCCCGCCCGAGCTCCTGCTCTGTGTCACTCCATAAGCCACCCAGATGCTTCATGCCACAGGACCCAGAGGCCACCATCACACAACCCTACCTCCCCGCTCAGTTGGCAGGGCTCATCCAACTCTTAAGGCTGTTCATCTCTTCTCAGCCTGCACCCACAGAGACTGCAGGTCACACAGTATAAGGGCATCTCTGCCTGTGCGAGGCTGCCGGCCGCCAAGAGGACGCATCTGAGGGACAGAGCACCGAACAGCGGCAGGCAGTCAGAGCCAGCAGTGTGCGGGGACAACCCAGGGCCACTCGGGTCAGCAGCAAGCCCTGCCAGAAAATAACACACCTTACGTGCCAGTCCCCTTCCAGTTCCCTCTCTTCCACCTGCCAAGGGGTCCAGCCTCCCAAGAGGCCTGGGGTGAAACAGTTGTTGCTGTTTTTAGCCAGCAAATCTCACATTAAAAAATCATGTGGATCATCACAGGCAGTAAGAAAAAAATAAGCAGGGTGCAGTGGTGCATGCCTAAAGTTTCAGCTACTCGGGAGAGTCACAAGTTCAAGGCCATTCTGGGCAGCTTAGCAAAACCCTGTCTCTAAAAAAAAAAAGAGGCTGGGGATGTGGCTCAGTGGTAGAGCGTTTGCCTAATATGTGTGAGGCACTGGGTTCGATCCTCAGTACCACATACAAAACTAAATTTAAAAAAAAAAAAAAACAGGTGTTGTGTCCGTCTACAACTAAAAATATAAAAATAAATAAATAAAAATAAAATAAGAGTGCTGAAGAGCAGCCTTGGGGTCAATCCCCAGTACCAAAAAAACTGAAAGAAGAAATAACCCCAAGGTTGACATCACACGCCCAGTATTTTCAGGGTAGAAGTATTTGCATACAGGGTTGCAGGGTTTCCGTGGCCTTGAGAGAAGCACCTGATGAACAGAGTAATATAAATGCAGAAAATGTACCACATTGTAATTCCACAAATTTCTAGTTCTCTTACAAATAATATAAACAATATACAGCCCTTCGAAATCAATTCCAGAAGTGCAGGGCTGTCGATATCCAATGAAATTATTATCATTCTGTAGCTCTTACCTTAGATGTGAAAGGCTGGGGCCCTGGTTCTAAACCGATACCCCTCAAGCACTCTCCTAAACAAGCGAGAGATTTAGCTCCGTCTCTAACTTGCTCTTGTCTCCCTCAATAGCACACTTAAAAGGTCTTTTTTTTTGGGGGGGGGGGTACTGGGGATTAAACCCAGGGGTGCTTAACCACCAAGTCACATCCCCAGCCCTTTTAAAAATATTTTGTTTAGAGACAGGGTCTCCCCAAATTGCTTAGGACCTTGTTAAGTGGCTGAGGCTGGCCTTGAACTGTGATCCTCCTGCCTCAGCCTCCCAAGCCATGGGGATCATAAGCATGTGCCTGCCCACCGTACCCAGCTTAACAGGTAATATTTAAATGTCAAATGAAACCGTTTATTCCTAAATTGCTTCTGTGGTCTTTTAGTAAACAGAGCAAATGTGACCCAGGGAGGCCAGAACGTGCTGCTTGGAGGAGGTTTGAGCACCCAGGAAAGGAGCTGTGTGCCCCACTCGCTCCTGCATCTCTGCCCCTGCATCTGTGGTTTGCTGATGAGAGAGGTTTTCTCCCCGCTAAGTCGATTTTCATTCCCAGTTCTTTAGCAAGAACTGCCCATATATTAGTCTTTCATTATGCAATAATGCCCTGCTTTCAGACTCTCTCTCTATTTTGGTACATCCTTTTAAAGTAAAAGGCATGCCATTAAAATGCATTTGTTCCATTGAGTCAGATTTTTAGACTCATTATGATGCCCATTGTTGACACAATAGCTCCTTCAGACACACAACAATCTGTCATAAGAGGCCCATACTTGGATGGTTGTCAAAAGTGTTTGCAAAGGCTGCCTTATCAATGCAGTCGCTGTCAAAGACATACATTAATATCATCCCAGTTAAAGAGTATTTATTCTAAAAAGTACAGACCATTTAAATAGAAAATGACTTCATGAGCTATTTCTGCAAGTCCAGTTGCTTCTGAAAGCCCCGTGGTTAGATACGCAGTGGCATAAACCAAGAGCCACTAACGAAGCCCAGAACCCCCCACACCACTCTGTTCGATGGTGGCCTGGTTTCCCAAAGTCATTGATATCCCATCCTTTCCCATAATCAAAAGCATTTTCGACTTCAAGTTGCGTTGCAGACTTCGTTTCAGACTTAAGTGACCTCTTACGTCAGGAGTGACCAGGTTCAAAATACTCAGGTTGGGTCATCTGTTATCAAAATAAAACTGCGTCCTCTCCCTCAGAAGTGTGAAGACTAACGTCTGAAATAGAAGGTGGCGTGTCCCTGCAGAGTGAGGTCATGCTCTGTTCTAATCGTGCCTGATAGACTGGGGACACAGAGCTGATATTCTGAACAATTAAATGCCAAACGGAGCCCATGCCCGGCGAGAGGAGGAGGAAACACAAAATATATTTAGTTGTCACTTTTAATGACGTTTTACTTCCTAGGGTTCCTTTTACATTCTGATTTCCACCCTCCTCTAGAACGCAGATTAAGAGGCTTGATTTTGAGGCCTTCTTGTGCCTTTAGAAATGCAGATCTGGAGCTAGGGAGGTAGCTCAATGGTACAGCCTTTGTCCAGCCAGATAATGACAAAATCGAGGTTAGTGTTTACGTTCCTAGGTGCCTAATTCAGAGATCTCCACAGAGCTGCTTCTTGTCTTAAAAAGCAATGCACAACACTAGGTGGTCAGAATCCTGCTTGAGGAGAAGAAATAGGAAATAAAAGTGTAGCTCAGGCGATACGTATGCTTTGTGGCTACCAGTTAGAAATCAAGCCCACCAGGTGATGGATAGACCACATCTCGACAAAACCCTTACATCTTTTATTTATTTATGTTTTAGGTGTAGATGGACACAACACAATGTCTTTATTTTTATGTGGTGCTGAGAATCGAACCCAGGTCCTGCCCATGCTAAGGCGAGTGCTCTACCGCTAAGCCACAATCCCAGCCCCAAAGCCCTTACATCTTTGAGAGCTGATGCACCCTAAGTACAATTAGCCAGGCAGGTGCTTAGGTCTGAAACAACCCATGGATTTTAAATGGTGTGCTGTACTCATAAAGACTACAGACGGCAGGCACTGAAGTGGTATGGAAAACCCACGTGAGAAGATGTTAACACATAAGAGAGGTCGCAAGAATTGCTCAGTTTCTGGGATGACTGGTCCCTCCTAGAAAGATAATGCGAATCCCTGTTCTAAGCATAGACCCAAATGACATGCAGAAGTAAAAGAAGCCAACAATAGGGAAGAAAAAGCAGATAAAGACAGCCATGCTGAAACAGAAAAGATGGTAACACAAAGGAAAATTCATAAGCAAACAGACTAACGTGCCTGTGTGTGGGGTGTGTGTGTGTGTGTGTGTGTATGTATATTAGTATCTATAATGTAAATATGCAGAGACATTATATGTATATATATTAGTATATAGACATTATATGTGTATACATTTTTTTTGTCTGTGTGTGTGTGTATATAAATCTATGTATCAGAAAGCCCCATTCACTGAATTTCAAAGCACATGGGATCTATTGTTGCTAATGACTCCCAAAGTGAACATCTTTAATAGATAGAGAATATATAGTGTATACAAATAGAAAAATGTATAAGACTGCAAGACTAGTGAAAAATAAAATAGGGGGAAAATATTCAGGCTCAATGGTAAGCATAAAAAAATAACAATAAAAATTATTTCATGCCATTTTTTATCAACAAAGTGGCTAAAAATTTTTACAGATGATATTCAGAGTTGGTGGGGCACAGAGTGAACAAGCATGCTTAGAGCTAGCTCATGGGGGTGCGAGTCAGGGACGACGCTTCAAAGGCTATAAAATTACTACAAAAATACGTGCTCATTGGCCCTGTAATTTAACTGTGTATTTACTCTGAGGAAATACAGGATCAGGAGGCACAAAAGATATCTATATATGAATATATATATATACACACACACCCATGTATGTGGCTACTCACTGCAGCATTGTTTATATACTAACTTTTAAAAAAGAATGTTAAACAGGAGGAATTGATTAAATAAATTTTGCTGTAAATATTTGTCTGATACAATACTAAATAGTCATGGGCTGGGGTTGTGGCTCAGCGGTAGAGCGCTCGCTTAGCATGAGCAGGCACTGGCTTTGATCCTCAGCACCACATAAAAAAATAAAAAATAAAGGTATTGTGTCCAACTACAACTAAAACAAAATATTAACAAAAAAAAGAAAGAAAGAAAAAATAATAATACTAAGTAGTCACTGAAATTTGCTTATAAAAGAACTAATACCTTGAGAAATGGTCACATTAAACTTTAAAAAAAAAGAATCAAGGGGCTCATCAGTTTATGATGAAATTATTTTTATATGCATATGTTTCTAATGAGATTGGATACCCCAAAATATTAACTATAGCTCTCTCCAAGATGGGGTGACTATTGGTACTACTAACTGTCTTCACTGAGTTTCTCCTAGATATTCAAATTTCCCAATATCAGCATGTTTATCAAAAAATTAGTCAGTCTGGTGGTTGTTAAAATGTGCTAATATGTTAAGATATTAAAAATAAGCTCTTTAGCATATTAGTACAATAAAATGTGACCAGCCGATAAAGTTGAGCGGAAGCACACTGAGGATTCTAGGGTGGGGAGGGTCAAACCCATGGTGATCACTTTCTTCCCTATAACTTCCAAACTCTTTAAAATGAAAAATGTCAACCACACACAAAAGCAGAAAAGGGAAGAAAGTGAGCTCCCAGGGACCCACCGTTCAGCTTCGACAACCGCCTGCTCAGGACCAAATGGACTTCTAAACTACAGACTCTTCGTTGTTGTTGTTAAACATGATCAAAATAACACCCTCACACTTAAGAATAATCAGTGATAATCCCTTAATGTCACCGAATACCAGGCCACGGTTTGAGTTGTCCCAATTGTATCGTAACTGCTTTGCAGAGCAGGCCGAGGGTCCAGATCGGAATGGCAAAGGGGCCTACACGTTGTGGGAGTCTCTTAACTGATGCGTTCCCCTCCACCTCGCTCCTCCCTCTGTAATTATTTCCTTGTTTAGATACTAAACAATTGTTGATCTAATCTGAGTGTTTGTCCCACAGTTTCCCAGCACCTGGATTTACTGAGTGCACCTCCTGATGTGGGCAGCACATTTATCTCACCTCAATTTCCTGAAAACATGCGACTCCGGTTCTTGAGCTTTCTGATAACTGTACCCCATGGTGGTAGGAATGTGCTTCCAAGAATCTGGTCTGTTTCTCTTTTGAAAAATCACCACCTATTGATAATTACTGCTCAGACACATGAGTTCATTAAGGACTGAAACTGATCATACTCCTCAAGGAGAATGGGAGCACTTCTAGAAGCTTCTCTTCTGCTATTTGGTTGCTGTGAGATACAAGTTATGTAGTCAAATATGGATACAGGTTGGATTCTTTCTCTTTATTTACATCTGCAAAATAATGACCTAGTTCTTCACATAGTAATAATCCTTACAAAGTGCAAATCTTCCCCCATAACCTACAGCACCTTCACAGAGGGCACCAGGCCATGGGCAGCCTGGGCCTGGCCTGCCTCCCCAGGACTATCTTTTCTGGAAACTTCAGTGGTCCAGCATACTGTGCCTCCTCCTGCCACAGTCCTTTGCACAGACATTACCTCAGCCTGAAACACTTTCCTGTCTCTTACCTCCAGCCGTAGTTCATTTTGGTTCATCCTTAAGACCTCATCTTAAAGGCACTTTCTTTTAGGAAGCTTTCCCAGTCCCCCAGAACAGGGTCAGGTTTGTGCATCCCATGTTCCCTTGCTTCTCAGCCCTGATCTCAGTTTGTAACTGAACAGTCCCCAGTGATTCCCGCAGGGCTCTCTCCCCTCACCCGGCCCCAGCAGGAAGCCCTCGGAGAAGCTGTCACGTCTGTTTTCAGATGACCCAGCACCCAGCTCCGTGACACCACATAAGGGTTCTTGGTGTATCGTCACAGGTGGAAAGAAGACGGAGGGACTGAGTGTGTGTGTGTGTGCGGGGGTTCTAATATTATTTGCTTATTTTCATTCATTCAAAAGGCTTTCACCAACCAGGACAGCCGTGCGTCAGGCACGTGCCGGATGCCAGGGATCTTGAGCTGATCTAGCCTAGAGAGTGGGCCAGTGAGCAGGCGACTGGGAGACGGCGTTGACAGTCTGCCACAGGGAGGGCACAGAGTGACAGCTGGGCACCTGGGCAGAGGTGACAACAGGCACAGCTAGGTAAAGCAGGGTGCTCTGCTGGGTGGCCTCCTTCCCATGGCCAGACGAGCTAGAGGACAAAGGACTAGGAGAGTCTCTCTAAAGACATTCGTCTCGACCTGACGAGATTCCCTTATAGTCACGATTCCAAAACTCCCTGCTTCTGCCCCAAACGTGATGTAGGAAGCTAATGAGGACAGAATGCTGAGACCACAGATAGGCAGCTCAGGTTAAGGTCCCAGGACAACAGATGCCCAAGGGACATGCACAGTCGGGCCCAAGGTCCACAGCCACAGATCCAGCCTGCGGATCAAAAGTCTTCTGGGAAAAAAAGAAATTGTGTCTGTACTAAACTTGCTCAGACTTTTTTCTTGTCACTATTCTCTAAACAATATAATGTAACAAATATTTAATGTAATAGCTTTTCTGTTGTATTAGGTATTATAAATAATTTAGAGATGGTTGGACATCAAGAGTTGGTAAGTTGCATGGAAATGCTTCAGCATTTTGCACCAGGGATTTGAGATCATGGATGATGGTATCTGACGGGGTCCTGGGACGGAACCCCCTAGGATACCCAGCTGCACTTCACAGAGAGGGAGGAAAACAGACCACCAGTTCTCTCAGTGATTGGGAACCCACCTGATGCTGGGTCACTCTTCGCGCATATCTGAAAGATCAACCTCAGCTATGGGGTCCAACAGATCATCTCATCAGCACAGACGTCCTGCAGAAGTACAGCTCCACCGAATTCAGAGTCCTGACTGCAGAGCTGGGACTAAGTCCTCAAAACCCTGCCTTGACCCGTTCCTTCCTCAGTACTGGGATTGCAGGGGCAGAAATGCCTCTTGCATCTCTCCATCCCCAGTTTTGGATTCTACGACCTGGCACAGAGTCAGCCCTCGGCCATCACAGAATAAATGAATGAGTGACAGACAGAGAAGCATTGAGTATTGCAGAAAAGGTGATGACGATAAACAGGGTGACTATAAATTAACTGTCCAGATTCTGGCACTTGTGAGAGTGAACAAGGATTCCCATGATAAGTGGAGACCTCCACTGTCCAAAGCAAAGCCACCCTTTGCCCCAGCGCCAGGTTGTGGTCAGCCCATCAACCACAGGCTGAAGGCTCAGAAGAGTTTGGGGATGTCAGGGACAGTGTGGTGCCCGTGGTTACTCAAAATGGTGCCACTGATCAGGACACGTGAATGATAAAACAGACGAAGAGATACCCAAATCCACTTGTCTGCATGGGAGTATAAGACACAGCCACAATGAGATCCCATTCTTACTCTGGGAGGATGACTTCAAAATGGTCCCAGCTGCAGTGGCACATGGGCCTTCCTCACTGCTGGCGAGGGGGAAATCACAGCAGGCGCTTTTGGAAAACTCTCTGGCACATCTACTAACACTGACTAGTGCTCCATGTCCCAGCAGCTCCCTTTCACAAGAGAAATGCACACATATGTTCACAAGAGGCACGTCACCAGGAAGTCACAACATCTGCATTCATCAATTCATCATGCCACACACATTGAATAAACACAATTTTTACTTGCCAATTTAATATTTCTTAATTGTTTTAAAAAACTGTGTCTGTACAAAACTAGCGTTCTTAGCAGCTCTATTCCTAATAATCAGTAACCAGAAAGAACCCAAATGTTCACCAGTTGCAGAGCAGATGAACACGGGGTGGTGTATTTAAATACACACATAGGCCAGGCGCTGTGGCGCACCCCTGTAATCCCAGTGGCTTGGGAGGCTGAGGTTCATGAGTTCAAAGCCAGCCTCAGCAAAAGCAAGGTGCTAAGGAACTCAGTGAGACCCTGTCTCTCAATAAAATACAAAATAGAGCTGGGGATGTGGCTCAGTGGTTGGTGCCCCTGAGTTCCATCCTTGGCACCAGAAACAAAAAGAGCACCACGTGACAACGAGAAACTACCTCTTGCTACACCCAGCGATATGATCGAATCCCATGTGCAAAATGTTGAGTAAAAGAAGCCAAACACCAGGAGTCCACAGAGCACAGTCCACGGAGCACAGTCCACGGAGCACAATTCCCGGGAAGAATCATGAAACTTCTGTGTGGGGGGTTAATGGTCTTGATGGGACTCACCTTTGAGAGGAACAGTGACCAGGAGGCGCAGGTGACCTGTCAACATTCTTAACCCAAAGAGCTCCTTTCACCATAACTGGTTGAACAGTCCGCTCGGCGGTGGAGTGCTTTTCTCTATGCATATTAACTGTAAGTTCAGGAAACAATATTCCCAAGAAATGACAATATCTTTTCACACCCCAGAGTTCTGAACTCCGCAGACACCTGCTGTGACGGAGTGATGGACGGTGTTCAAGATGCAGAGGCCTTTATCAGCACCGACTGGCTGCTGCATGTGCCCTTTCTCCTCTTCCACTCACTGTTCTGTTCCACCACAAACCGAGGCGCACCCCTGTGATCCCAGCAGCTCAGGAGGCTGACACAGGAACGTGGCAAGTTGGAGGCCAGCGGAGGAACTCGGTGAGACCCTGTCCCAAAGTGAAGATGGAAAAGGGGAGGAGTCCAGAGGGGAGGTCGGAGGAACCGTGTTCCTGGGTTCATCCCCAGCATCCACCACGAGAAACGGGGCCAAGGGGGACACCGGAAGACAACAAGGGAGGTCAGCGAATCCGGCTCACGGAGGAGGGACGGCCACCAGAGAGCTGCCACATTTTTGAGAAAACCTAAAAGCAATTTCCATATCCTCAGCGTGGAGCAGTCTAAGAGAAAGAGCAGAACCCTGCAATGCTGTCTTCTTACAGGTTTAGCAGAACAGCTGCAGGAAATGAGAAGAGAGGGCTGGTGGCTAACACCAGAGGTAAGTGCAGGGGATGGACTGGGCCCATCAGGTCACAGGCTGAAGACGGGCTCCCAGGGCCTCCAGATGGAACTGCAACTGGAAGCCTGTTTGCAGTGACCAAACCCAGGTCCTGTGCTAGCGAGGCAACCACTCTGCCCCGGAGCCACATCCCCAGGCCCCGAGACTCTCTAAAGAGGTGAGTAGCTTATTGTAGGACCCACAGGGGGGCATGATCCAGGGTGACGGGTTCCTTTGCCAGAAGAGGAAATCCGGACACAGTTATGCAGAGGGAAGACCATGAGAAGACGGAAAATGGTGCTCTGCAAGCCAGGGAGAGGCGAGAAAAAGCCCCTTCCCTCAAAGCCCGACGAGGAACCAACCCTACCAAGACCTTGATCTTGGCCTTCAGCCACCAGAACCAGAGAAAATTAATCTCTGTGGTTCTGTTACTGCAGCCTCAGCAGCTCACGCACTGCGGAAGGTAAGAAACAAATGCACTGGTTGGTGCTTTGCTGCCGTGTGTGTGTGTGTGTGTGTGTGTGTGTGTGTGTGTGTGTGTGCGCTCGCGCGCGCGTGCACACCCTCAGAGTATCAGCTCCCCAGGGCAGGGCTGCATCCACAGGGCTGAATTTATGTGTTCCGTTTATCAAGCCCCATCCTGCAGGTGTGCACTCAGACTTTTTTACTCTTCTGTTCGCGGGTGGTCGGTTGGAACCGCCAACTCACAGCCCTCCCCACAGCCCCACTTTGGTTTCATCTTCTTTCTGCCTCCATGTGACCAGAGAGTCAAATGAAAAAGTCATCTTGCTTCTAGAACAATTGGTATGAGAAATGCCTGTCATGAAAACTTCTGTCCACACGATAAATGAATAGAGGATTTACCTTCCCACCAAAAAAAGAAAAAGGAAGGAAGGAAGGAAGAATGAAGAGGGGCGGGTCACAAAGACGGGAAGGGAAAATGGATGACCCCAGAAAGTGGAGTCCTGGAGCGAGCGGTATCAAGTTCCACCCCAACCTCCCATGAACATCATTTATCTGCGCGGCAGGACCAAGGACTCATCCTTGCGGTTTATTGAGCATCCTCATCTCCTAGGCCAACTTCAGCCACAGTAAACCCCGCCCGGCTTTCCTAAGTGTCCAGAATTAATTCAGATGCACCTGTCGAGAGACCTTCCGGAAATAATTTACAATAATTTGTCAAGATTAACCTTTTGATAAAACATAAATTCGTCTAAATTTAAAGCGCTTCCAAGAGGGGCAGAGGTCCATTTTTATTATACAAATGCTGCATCAGCAAGTTGATAGAGGCAAAAAAAAAATGCCGGTGCTGAGCCAAGCGACTGCTCCGTTGAACTTGATCTTCGGTGCCGTAAAACAGAAGCTTGCAGCTTCAGCACGGGCAGACGTGATTCACAGCCAGCTGCATCTTCCTCGGTGAGTCCTAGAAATGTCAAGCCCTGTAATTAACGAGGGACCCTTACAGGTCTGCACGCTCGGTTTTAAAATGACAAATGAGGCGTCCACTCCGCAACCTTTAAAATGTTGGCAGGCGTATGTTTTTAACACTCAGTAGCCACCTGGGCAGAATCACAGGACGTCAGACATTCCTAGACACCACCCAAACAGCACGCAAGAATCCAAACTGCCTGCGGGGTGCACACTTCCAGTGCTGGGAGCCGCGCTGCACACTCGGTGCCTTTCTAACACCGGCCAGGAGCCCACAGGGGCGCTGAAAGACAGCGGGGTACACCAGCACCTCATCCTGGATCCTCCATCGGACTTCACTTCACCACTGTCTTTTTTAATTAAGTTACATCTAATCAAATATCACCGAAATTAAGCCAGCACCCCTGCTACAGAATTTCTGTCCGGGGGAACATGGAGCAGATGACAACAGTAACGTAGTCCAGAAACGACCTTCAAGAAGCCAGGGTCTTCCCCAAGGCAATAACGAGTCCAGGAAAACCCAACAACTCGTGGAGGGCGAGTGACTTCACTGTGTGCCTCGGTAAGGAAGAACACCTGAGCACACCGGAACACTACGACATTTACAGCACACTCCACACAGGTGAGACGATGCTTAAAAATATGGGAGCCAGGAGCAGTGGCACACGCCTGTCATCCCAGCGGCTCGGGAGGCTGAGACAGGAGGATCGTGAGTTCAAAGCCAGCCTCAGCAATGGTGAGGCCCTAAGCAACTCAGTGAGACCCTGTCTCTAAATAAAATACAAAATAGGACCACTGAGGATGTGGCTCAGTGGTGCAGTGTCCCTGAGTTCAATTCCCAATACCAAAAAATAATAAATAAATATATAAATATATATAAAATATATATATATATGTGAATTTGGCCAAGTCACGCCAAGGTAGATGAACTGAGACTTATGAGAAAACTTGTGTGACTATTCTGGAATATTCCTTAAAATCGACTCCACTTTCCCTGGGAGCAAATGTACGAACTGGGCTTGACCTGACTGCGGCCACCTAGCGTGCCCCATGAGTGCCCCGAGCCACCACGAGGGCCCCAGAGTGACCCTAGTCTGTTTCTGCTGCACAGTTTCCCTGCACATTAGCCAGCGAGGGTCACCACCCACGGAGCCGGGGAAAGGTCTCTCCCTGGCCCCAGGAAGTCACTCCACTTCAGCAGAAAGAAACCCCTCGTTCCCTCTCATCCCCTGGGCTAGGACGAGCCACCTCGAGAGCACTGAGCAGGTGAGCATCAACGGAGATGCTTTGACAACTCACGATGACCAATAAGTAGATCAGCCATCGCTTCATTCCCAAAGAGAGATTCAACCAGTAAGTATATTGACAGTCACCTCATTTCCAAGAAAGAGATTTGAGATCCTTCATGCGACGCATTTGTCTATCCTACCCTCCAGGCTTTCTACCTGGGCTTCTAAGAGCCCATGAATACAACTTTACCTCTCAGTATAGAGCAACGCCCAGGGTTCTGCACTCACGGTTAGGTTATTTTCAAGAACGAACTATTAATTTGTTGAGTAAACCAAGTATCTCCAAGCAAAAGAAAAAACACTGACATTCATTATCATCATTTAGTATAAAAAAATGTAAAATCTATGACTGATCAGAGTACAGAAATAAAAATCCTTGAGAAAAGAAACTGAGTAGGCTCCTCATGAGACATGAAGGAATCTTGGTACCCTGGGATTTCCATTTAAACCAGGAGTCGAACATGTTTCATATAATAAATATTTCCTAGGTCCACAAGCATTAACTAGACCTGCCTTTTTGCTTCTTTGGTGATGAGAAAATTACTTTATCCCCAGTCATTGTCACAGAAAAGCCAAAAGAGGTTCCAAACATACAATTACCAGATGAAAAGTGGTTTACTCCACTTACGTTTTTCTAAAAACACAATAAAGGAAAAACTGTATTTACATGTAGATTCGAAATAGCAAACCCCTCTATTTGCAATTCACCAGCTTTTTAACTTTCCTACTTCTTGTTTTTAATATTTTTTTTTAGTTGTGGGTGGACACAATACCTTTACTTTAATTATTTATATGTGGTGCTGAGGATCGAACCCAGTGCCTCACACGTGCTAGGCGAGTGGTCCACCACTGAGCTGTCACACCCCCAGCCCCTTACTTTTCCTACTTCTTCGTCCCCCAAATAAACTCACTTGTCTGGGGCTGGAGATGATGTCTACAGCTTTGTAACTGCTTCTCTATTCACAGGAACCTGAGTGAGTTTATTTCCAAGGGAGAGAAAATTTGCACCCATCCAGTTCACCCTTATGATTCCAACACGAGAGAACACGTGACCCAGAAGTTCTTCAGAGATGGTCTCCTTTTCAGAAATCCAGGGCGATGCCAAATCAGACTCAGTGTCTGGTAGAGTGCTGGGTCCCTGGGTTAGTGCCAGGGACATGCGTGCACCACCATCACTCTTACACACAACTCAGACAGAACGTGTTCTCAATAGGAACGACTTTCAAACATCTCCAGTAAGGTCGGCTCTATGGCAAAGGAAAGATCCAAAAATGCCCTCTCATAATCTAAGCTACTTGAGAGGCTGGTGCAGGAGGATCCCAAGTTCTAGGCCAGCCTGGGAAACTTAGCAAGACCCTGTCTCAAAATAAAGTACACAAAGGGCTGGGGGTGTGGTAGAGTGCTCGCCTACCATGTGTGACTCCCTGTGTTCAATCCCAGCTCTGCACCCACATACACACACACACACACACACACACACACACACACACATACATACCACCTTAACTTCATAGCAAAAGCAACCCAGGGAGATTTCCTCCACAGAAAATTCCTTAAGCTTGCCAACTGTTCCCTATTCAAAGATAAGCCAAATCTAAGATTTGAACAACCAAAGATTCAAAGGAATGAATACTTGAACTCAGGGTAGTCTAGACTCACCATCATACCATCACTAAATACCAAAAAAAAGGTTCAGGGCAACACTTAAGAGAGTTTCTTCTTTTACACGAATGTCTATTTCTGTCCAACAGTTACACCATGTTGCCCAGGCTGCTCTCAGATCCTGGGCTCAAGTGGTCCTCCAGCCTCAGGCTCCCAAGTGCTGGGACTACAGACCCACACCAGCACCCAGCCAAAGTGTGTCTATTTCAACCAAGCTCTTCTCCATGATGTGGAACATAAAAAAAAATACAAGGGCCAGTTTTCTGTATTGGGAGGTGTGTTTTTAACCTACAGAAATATAAAAAGCATCGTATCTATTTTATTGGAAAATTTAATGTTTAACAAAAGGCATGTTGCTGTTACTAAAACATTCAAAGCTTCCTTTTCAACCCTACAGCTCACGGTTCTTTGGGGATGTCCAGCTGTGTATGGACCGAGATTTGACATTAATCAGGCAAAGGTTTTATTAAAAAAATAACAGCAGGAGAACCTTAGTCAACACCAGCCTCAATAATCATGATTTCTCCCTAAATCTGTCAGGGAATTGTTAAATTTTATTTAAATTATTAATCTTTCCATGGTGAGTGTTTTTCCAAAATTAAAAGATGAGAACATTGCCGAATTATTGGTGAAAGCTACAGCAACCGTGTCCCCAACCACAGACCTCTGCTCACTAGTCCTTTATCATGAAGATCGTCTTACTTAGAATCAAGTAAAGAAAGGTACTTCAATTGTGCAAAAACTCTTTAAGAAGGTGCACCCCCTAAAGACAGGAAAACCCGTGTTCGACCAAGCCTCGGAGCTTTGGTAGGCCACAGTCACGTGGGCTAACTGTCTTCAGTGACCTCATATTTATTTGTTTCACCCTTCCCCAAACCAAGGCAAACCACAATGGCTAAAAGCATTTTCCTATCATAAATCTTATATTGCCAAATATATATGAAATCAGAAGAGAGCAGAGGGCTGGATGAGCCTTAGGCAGAATGCGTGGCCCGAACAATACCTGTATCATGTCCCCTCCAGGGTCACCTTTCCACTCTGGATGCTCGACTCTGGCTTTATATTGGCAGATGCTTCATGGAAACGCACTAATGGGGTCTCTGAATTCTGTTCAATACCTCCAAGAGGTTAACTGAGCGTTGCCAGGGCTTTCCTACCTGTCCATGCCAGGCTTCTCTTCCCTAGCATCCTCCACGGCCCCTGTGCAGAAGCCACCTGAGGCAGACAGCGCGGACTGATTCAAAGTGTCCATTACCTCACTTCCATCAAACAACCACAGCAAGTCCTGCCACAGCAAGAGCAGGTAGCCTTGGGGGGGAAAATATTATAAAACGTCTTGTAGCATACAGAGAGGGGAAATCAGCCAGTTTTTTTTTCTATAGTTTTGCGTGTAAAAGAAAATTCTAAATAAAAAATTCATTACAGTTAATAATGAGTACTCAATGTTTCAAGCCCTTTGCAAATGTTCTCTCTTTACTTAGAGACAAACATTATTCCAATTCCACAGAAAAGGAAACTGAGGCTTAAGAGAGGATAAGAACCTTGTTCCAACAAAGGTACCAGAGAGACATCTGAATCTCAGAGCAACGAAAGCTTTGCCATGACCCCCAAAACTTAGAGGGCATTAAGTTCTTTACATAATATCCAAACAAACGGTGGATTTCTTTCTTTCTTTTTTTTTTTTTTTTTTTTTTTTTGGTGCAAGGATTGAACCCAGGGTGCTTAACCTCTGAACCACATCCCCAGCCCTTTTAATTTTTATTTTGAATCAGGGTCTCACTAAGTTTCTTAGGGCCTCACTAAGTTGCTGAGGCTGACTTTAAACTTGAAATCCTCCTGCCTCTGCCCCCCAAGCCACTAGGATTATAGGTGTGCACCACCACACCCAGCGAACAATGAATTTTTAATTGTGTCATTTTTGTTTTAGTTGCACACTGATGGGACAATCCATGTACCACACTCAATGGCTTCTAAAATCTGAGTTTCACATCTAGCTAGCAAAACTAATTACTTAAAATAGGAGCCTCCGGACGGTATAAATGTGGGCTGTCCACACAGTAGCCACTAAACGTAGGTGGCTATAGAACATGTGAAATGAGGCTAGGCCAAATGAAGCTGTACCCCAAGTACAAAATATATTGAAGTATCAAGAACACATACCAGCATCTTTATCTTGATGACATGTTAAAATGACATTTTCAGTACAGTGAGTTAAATAAGACATATAATTAAAAATAATTTCACCTGTGTTCATTTTTAATGAGGCTATTAGAAAATTTAAAACCACACAACGTGGTTCAGATTTGTAGCTCGGGCCACATTTCTTCAGGACAGCATAAATAAACTGTTTAAGAATACGCTTCTGCGGAACACAAGGTTGGTTATTAGGGGCTTGAGATGTAGCTCGGTGGCTGAGCACTTGCCTGGCGAGTGCAGAGCCTAGGTAAGAACAGATTCGTTATTATATTGACACAAGACCCCAGGACACTCAGATTACTAGGTAAGCCCTTGATGACATCAAAACTTGTTGACTTTAATCATTATTCAACCATGGATTCATTCAGCAAATAATAATTTATTGAGCAATTACTGCATTTGGGGTGAAATAATATGAGGTTTGCCGCATGGACCTGTCTCTAGGGAATTTCATAAAAAATATTTTAGACAACGTTGGAATCACCCCCACTTAATTCTTCAGTAATTAATAGGGCTGCAGCTATTGGTAACCAAAGTAAATGGCACTGGGACACATCAAAGTATTGCAGAGAGAAAGGGTTTGGTGCTAACCTCAACCCAAGGATGCCATTAATTGGACATGGAGGTGAGGAGCCTTATAGCTAAACTCCCTAATGTCAAATCTAACCTTAATCAGAAAATAAGGTCAAACACAAGTTCAATTCCATGGGGGGAAAGGTCTCTTTCAAATCAGATCCTCATCCCACCCATGTGCATAGCCAACATGGTTGCACATTAGCCATATTACTGTAGGTACCAGCTACACTTTATTACTAAAAACAATGAAGTGACTAAATTTTGCAAAATCTAGTAGTGTTATCACTATTTGGATGTGGAAAAGGGCAAAGATATAAATACTAACAAAAAATAAATCTCACTGTAAATCTGTAAAAATAAAAAACAAAAACCAACCTAGCTATGCTCTATAGAAAAACAAAAACCAAATCATCAACACGTTAACCACAAAGCTGCACTGTGTGTAATTTCCCTGACCTTTGTTGTTAGTTTAAACAATACTGGTAAAATGTTCTAGCGATTTATTTTAACTCCAACTTGGAGTTTACAATGTAACTGAGCCTCCTAAATAAATGGTCTGCAGAGACCCTGTGAATCTACAGGAGAAAATAAAATCCTGTAAGAATGTCATACTATTAGAAAGAAAAAAAAATACTCACCACCCGACCAAGCTACTAAGCCAAAATCCCAGATACTTCTCTGTGGCTTCCTCATACATAAAAACAAACTGTTTATACTTCCCAAAGAATAAGATCCCACAGTTCCCATCCAGCTGAAGCCCCAGTAAATACACGAAGGGTTCTGCTTGAGTAAGAACCAAGCTCACAGCTTCAAAATTACATTTCATGGAAGATTTGAGCAGAAGACATCTCGGCTTGGATCCAGAAATCCCAGAACGCTGTCATTTAGATACTGTCAGATCAGGAGAGAGAGCAGGCACCGAGGTAGTATCTAATTAAGACATCAAACCCTGCCCTGACGGACTTGCTCGTCTTGTTCTGTGAGATGAGGCTTTCCTGGTGGTTTTATTAATATTCTAGCACAGCAAAGGAATGGCTACATTAAAACGCAGTGTAAATCCAAGCTTCAAGTGGCAATAAACTCATAAGGTACTAAGCCTCAGGGGTACTAATTTCTTCTTTTGCAAATAAATGCCAATATCATGCTGTCTCTCTGCCTTCCAATAAAACTTCAAATACAAATCTCCAGGCTCTGAATTTCTGAACCCATGAAGAAGTGAGTTCCAACACTCATGGTGGAGGGTCCGAGGGTGTAGAAGCAAGCACAGGGAAGGCCCCCAGCAAGGCTGCGGCCTGGATGACTTCCTCAGGGCTGCTGTGACACCTGATCCCAGGCTGTGGGGCTTAAATCAGCAGAGGTGTCACGGCTCCTGGTGTCAGCAGGGCCATGCTCAGGGAAGAAGGTGTTCCTTGCCACTTGTGGCTTGTGGGGGCTCCGTGGCACTCCGTGGCACTCCTTGGCTTGTGGCCACATCACTGCCACCTCTGCCTCTGTTCTCACACCTGCTCCCGCCCCTCTCTTCTAAGGACATTTGTGATTGGATTGAAGGCCCACCTAGAAAACCCAGGACAATGTCCCCAGGGCAAGATCCTTAATCACTGGTGCAAAGACAAGATTCTCCTTCTTTGGTATCAGTGACAGGTCCCAGGACTGAGAACCTGATCATCCTGGGGGGTGGGGGAGGGCTTACCCAACGCAGCTCTGCCCCCTCCTGGGAAGGTGGGGCTTCCAGCCACACAGTTAAAAACTGAAAACCAAGCAAAGCGGAGCAAAAATTGGTGCCATGTCAAGCACTCTCTGCCCGAGCTCAGGTGTGTGGTCCTGTGGGGCTGTGAGGCTCCGCTCAGCTCCTCTCAGACTCTCAGCCTGGCTGAAGCCGTCCTTCGGGCTGTTTTCCTTGGTCCCCCACTGATGCTGTCTTAATTGTTCTGCGACTGCTTCCCACGTCTGTCCCAGCTATCATGACTCTACACGGCTTGCGGTTGCTATTGCTTCATGGTGTTCTTGTTGGTCTGGGGCCTGTCTCTGCTCAGCCAACAGAGCAGCTACCCTGTGAGACCTGAGAGACAGGAAGCTCTCTGCTGCTCCAAAGTATTTTAGGATCCACACAAGGCCTAAAATTCCTCACCTCTACCCTCTCCCTTTAAAATCAAATATAAGGGCCGGGGACATGGCTCAGTGGCAGATGAGCCTAACACACAAGATTCTGGCTTCAATGACTAGCATCAAAATTTTTTAAAAAGTCAAATATTATTTTGAACACCAGACACAGTGGCACACACCTGCAATCCCAGCGGTTTGGGAGGCTGAGGCAGGAGGATCATCGTGGGTTCAAAGCCAGCCTCAGTAAAAGTGAGGCACTAAGCAACTCAGTGAGACCCTGTCTCTACATAAAATACAAAGTAGGACTGGCGATGTGGCCTAGTGCTCTGAGTTTAATCCCTGGTACCCCCTCTCAAAAAAAAAAAAAAAAAATATATATATATATATATATATATATAAGTTTCTGGTGGATTATACATTAAACCACAGTTTCAGATTGTTCATGAAATCATGAAAGAAATATTCAGTCATTATTTCCCAAATATATGTTTGTTGAGAGGTTGGTTCTGTAAAGTTTTATTAATGAGCATCCTCACAAAACCAGACAAAATAAAACTTAGCAGAAAGCATGATTCCATATTCAAAAAGTTTTTTTTTAAGAAAGTTAAGCTTTAGGACCAGACATCTCAGGGCCAGGCTCAGAGGGCCTGGTCAATTCTCAAAGAATCCACGCATGTTTGTGACAAGCCCCTTGTCCCCTTAAGTGACATAATGCAGGAGCCAGGCCTGGTTTTGCTCAGCTTTGTATCTGCTGCATCCGGTCCAGTTCTAACCCACCAAGGTTCTTGATGGCATGTGAAGGAATGGTGGACAGGAGGGAAGGATGGAAGGACGGAAGGAAAGAGGGAAGAAGGACAACCTCAGAGAGCCATCGGCCCTGAATGGCCAAACAAAGGAGGAGGACATAGAAGAACAGGAGCAAGACACCAGGACATGCAGACAGTAGCCCCCACATTCCCCACGTGCAGTGTCACAAGAGGAATGTTGTCACCAGGTAGTGGGTCCCAGAGGAGAGCTCACAGATTCCCATGCACAGCTCTGTGGCAGGGTCAGCATGGCAGGCTGTCTGGGGCCAGGTGCAGCCTGGGTTCAAATCCCAGCTCCACGTCCACAGCTGCCATGTGCCCGCGTGCAGGTGTGGGTAACAATCCCTGCTCTCTGGGGCTGCTGACGGGTGTAGAGGCCATGTCCCCCAAGACTACTAGCAGATGGGATCTCTGAAGAGCTCCTTTCACCAGATACTTTCATCTCCCAAGATCCGCACAAAGTGCTCGACATAAGCATGTCACTGAGAAACACAACTTACTTGATGCATCGTTCCCTATAGTTAATAATTTCTTTCCTCCCTCCCTCCCTTCTTTCTTTTCATCATCCTGTATCAACTAGATGAATACAGTTGCTTGATTCAAAATTCAAAATATACATAAGAGCACAGAGGGAACACTCTCCTTCTGTCCCCTGGGCTCCCGATTCCCAGGCCATTTTACAAGCAATGGGGCTTCCATCGCCACCAGCTGCTTATAAATTAGGTTCACAATAAAATATTGTTTGTTCTGGGTTTAAGCAACTAGAAACAAAGCATTCTACTGTCCTTCAGTCACTCCAGGTCTGTCAGCAGGCCAGCCTGCGCCACCCAGCTGTTCCCATCCCTCCTGTGGGCTCATCAAGCAGTCTGCTTAATAGAGACCCACCACACAGCTACTCCTCCATGACCAGTTTTCAAAGGCTCAGCACAAACACTGAGATGCATTGGACGTGAAGACGGTCTCAGCACAAACACTGAGATGCGTTGGACGTGAAGACGGTCTCAGCACAGCTCAGTGCTTTTTAGAGTGGTCTGCTGGGTATAGGACCATGTTTCAATGGCACCCACACGGCGAATCAGAGCCACCAACGCCCTACAGAAGGGCAGAAGTGACAGCAGATAAAGAATTTTGGTTTTGGAAAGATGCTGGGCAACTTTGGGTTTTAGCAACATGTTAGGATCCAAGATCGTTCCATAAGAATGGGAGGTGGAATCCGAGACCCCTGGTGTTGGCCAGGATCCACGGAGGTGACTGATCCTAAGAGTGAGGTTGAAAGAAGATTAAAAACCAAGGACAAGAAGCAGCATCAGGACAGCAGAGCTATTCTGGGTGGAAAAGCAATGGAAGAGCCCGGAAGGTTCGGAAGTCGAGAGACTGCGTGACCAGGTCAGAGTCAGCAGGAAGGGGCAGCCGGCACTGATGCAGACTCCAGTAGGAAAACAGGACGGAGCCCACCTTGTTGTCTGTGGGACCAGGCACTCACCCTCGGAGCCCCTTTTCTGGGCACCTGCATTGCCTCCTGTGTTCAGGGGAGACCCCTGTTCGAGAGCCTCAGCATGCACAAACCCCAGGGGCTCAGGAGATGCCGCCCTGAGCCAGGTCCTGGCATCGGGATCCTGACAACATGATGCTTCTTGCCCTTGTCTGTTCGCTTGCTGCACAAATACACTCCTCCTGCCATTTGGCTAGAAACCGATGCAATATATTTAGGTACCGCAGTTTAATGATGATAGAAAAGTGGGAATTTTGAATTGGGCTATGGAGTTGAGCAGAAATGGACAGAAGTTTTTGAAGAAAAACATTCCATGAACTTTCACCCAAATTCCCACACTGAGGCACATGCTGGAAACCTGTTACGATAGGACCAAGGTTTATTTACCCTAAAGACAGAATGATAGCAAGTGAGTTTTGTTTGTCCTTTGAATTGTACCAATCTGCAAAAAGTAAAATAAAAGAGGCTCAACACACATGCTTGTAGCTTTGGGTTACATTACCATCTCTTTTATTCTAATTGCTGTGGCCGAACGTAGTCGGAATGATTCCAGCACAGTTGTCACATGAGCAACTGTGCCAGCCCTCATGGCTGCTCCATTCCACACCTGTCCTAGGAACTAGCGTCCTGGCAGTGCCAGTGGTATATGACACTTCTCCAGAGGAGGACACAGACAGGAAGGACAGCTCCCCAAATGTCAATTTGTAGCGAGGAATAAAAGAAGGAGCAGACACCCAGGGTTGCCACACAGAGCCTGAGAGCAAAGGACCGACACTCTGAGTGTTTTGAGTTTTCAGACTTTTCTTTCACCCCGTGCACCCCAATGAAGGAGTGTGGAAGGAGCTGCATAAAGCACCCTACTAGGCTGGCTCACTTGCTCTAACACCTAGAGGTCACCCCTCAAGCCAGCCAGGAGCTGCACAGACCCAGGTCCAAGCCACCTTGAACCTCAATGACACACAGCAAGGCATTTACACCAGCCACGTAAGTTCTGGGGTGGCCTACTGAGGGAGGTTCAAGTTCTCTTGGCTCAAGAAGTCTTCCAATCCAAGACATGGCACCACCGTAGGATTTGCTAAATTAGAGCAGTGACCCAGACCCAAGGAATGGGGGACAAAGCTGGAGGCCCATCTTGGCCCAGTTCTGCTCTAGGTTTTTAGAAACCCCGTACTGGACAGGTAAGACCTTGGAGAGTACTAGGTGCCCGTCCTGGAGGAGAGAAGGCTTGAATCAGGAGGCTCAGGACTGCCTCTGAGTTACAGCCAGTCCTCTTACCTGTGGGTCCTGCATCCCTGGGTTCAACCACCACAGAATAACCAAGTGCACCTGCAGACTTGTTTTCCTCATCATGATCCCCTAACCACTCCAGTAGAACAACTATTCACACAGTGTTTTTAATGTGTTAGACAATGCAGAGATGAGGAATAGTTCAGGGGAGGATGTGGGTAGGTCAAAGGCGATCACATCGTGCTGTAGAGGGACTGAGCATCTAGGATTTGGTTATCCAAGGGGGTACTGGAAGAAATCCCCTGGGGATACTCAGGACCACCCTAACTGTGTGGGAGAGGGAGAGAGCAAGGGAGAGACAGAGAGGGGCAGGGAGGACCAAGCCAGGGCAAAACCAGGCTACAGCCAAAGAGAAGTCTTCAACTCAGAGTTTCAACTGAGGAATTGTGAGCCTGTCCACAGCTCTTCTTTGGAACCTGACTTGGGGGGGAGGAGAAAGGATGATCCCCAAATCATTTTTATTTTGCTGTAGAATGAGGACTGGATGAACATCGTTACAAATCATGTTCCCAGAGTTCCTTACAAATAATGACACCTTCCCACCCACAGGCTGCCTGCAATCTACCCTCTCAGGAATCCACAAATCCAGCAGAGTAGACCTCCTCTTTTTAACCCTGATTAAATAGTTAGGCCTCAAAATATATCCACAGTATTTGCAGAATAAGAGGAAATCTGATCAACATGGAACCAGACAAAGGGTCAGGTGGAGTCGGTGCCTCAAGGGGACCTTTCTCCCTTCCTGGTGGACACTGTATATCCCTAATCTAGCGCAGTCAACAGATGGGCATTGTGCCATTTACTCGTTTGACCACGTGAACCAGACATTTCTCTGAACCTCCATTTCATCACCTGTAAAATGAGAATATTACTAACACTTAATACGTGGGATTCCAGGGAGAACCAAATAAGATTGTGAATAAGACATTGTTGCAAAAATTAAAGTTTATGTAATGGTTACTACTTTTCTGACATCATATAGTATTTTTTTAAAGAGAGAGAGAGAATTTTTTAATATTTATTTTTCAGTTTTCAGTGGAATCAACATCTTTATTTTTATGTGGTGCTGAGGATCGAACCCAGTGCCCCTCACATGCCAGGCGAGCGCATTCCCGCTTGAGCCATATCCCAAGCCCGACATCATATAGTATTTATTCCAAAATTTTTTAAAGCCAGAGTGTGCCAGAAACCCATTTCAAGACCCCACAGTGATCTGATGCTAAGCCTAAATTACTACAATGATTTATTGGTGTATCCTAAAAATAAAGTTTTTTGTGTTTTTTGTTTGTTTGATTGTTGCTTCCGATTTTCAGAGACTTCTCTACATGTATCTCTTGGGACATCATCCCACTGATCATAAATGTGTTGACCCACATGTTCTGGGATTTTCCAGCAGGGGAGAAAAAAAAGCATCACTATTTTCTATCTCTGGAGAATCCTTACACCTCATAATCTCCCCCCCCCCCAACCCCGGGCCTCACACACGTTAATAAGCAAGGGCTCTACTACTGAGCCATAGTCCTAGACCAAAACGTGTATTTTTTTAACATAAAAGAATAAGGATAGGAGTATGAAAATACATTATTTTTTATCTATGCTCAAATACTTTCCCCCAGTTGTTGCCAAATTGCCCAACACTTAACTCAGTCTCAGCATCTTTCTGTATCTTAAGCCAAGGATTTGGTGGCTGTGAGTTTACACTTCTTCAAGATTATGAAACACTGTTGCAGAATGCCAGAAAAGTTACATTTGCCTCATCACAAAGGAATGCTGGGCTTAGCAGCTGCCTGCCGTGGCCAGGCTGGGCAGGTTCTGCTGTTCACTTATACAGGTTAGTTTTCAGAAATTCTTAATGTAATAAGCAGAGGATACTTGAATAACCTGGGTCCCAATAAGATCAATGACTTCGGTTTGCGTTTCTGGCTGGTTTTTTAAGCCATGATTGTGTACACACAGCACAAGGCTCTATTTTGTATGTTTAAGTCAATAATACATCTCTCCCCACCCCACAGCCTGTGGACGGCCGGGGGCTGTCCTCTCTAACTTCGTTCTGACACTTGGCACAGTATGGGTCCTTCCCAGGCCAGGGAGCTAGCCCATCAATCCAGGCCTCTCTGAGGATCCCCTTGGCCATGACCAGTTGTCTTGGGCTACTATAGTTCTCAGGAAATCATCTTGGGGCTTCTCTGAAAGGTATTCTCACTCATAAAAATATACAAAAGGCCAAGATGTGGAGAAACTGGGGCCCTCATAAAGCTATAACATGGTATTTCCAACTTGGAGGACAGGCAGTTTCTTAAAAGCTTAATAAAAATTACCATACCAGGGCTGGGGCTGGGGCTCAAGTGATAGAGCGCTCACCTAGCATGCATGAGGCACTGGGTTCGATCCTCAGCACCACATAAAAATAAAACAAAGATACTGTGTCTACCTAAAACTAAAACATAAATATTAAAAAAGTTATCACATCAACCAGCAGTTCAATTCCTAGGTATCACCAAATAGAAATGAAAGCATAGGTCCAGACTAATGCAGGAATGTTCACAGCAGTACTTCTGATGATAGCTAACAGAAACAATTCCCACGGCCAGTACCTGATGACCAGGTCATCCAAGGGGCACATCTCTACAATGGAATACCACCAGACACTACAAAGGACCAAGGGGCCAGTACATGCTACCATGTGGAGGGACCTCGTAAATCCAATGGTAAGCAAAGCAGCCAGACAAAAAGCCACTGTGTGGGTACACTCAGGTGGACACCCAGGACAGCTGATCTAGAGGCAGTGGCTGCAGAGTGGTTGCCATGGCAGGAATGGGCCAACTCGGAGGACTGGTGGTTCCTTAAAGGCTTAGGGTGTGAAAAGATCCAAAAATGGTGACGGCTGCCCAACTTTGCACATTTACCCCCCAAACCACAGAATCCCTGAATTATGTGCTTGAAACACCTCCAAGATATCGACTCACCCCTCCCATCTCAGGGTGCCAACTGAAACCATGAGGTTGCTGAGCTGTGAACTCAGTTAGTCCCACTCTGAGTTCCTTTATTGAGAAACCCAAAAGAAAAATAAGATCCTTATTTCCTAAGCCACTGTGAGTTGGGAAATTTCCTACTTGAGGCCCAAAGCATCCTGACGGATACAGACGAGAATCGCCCTCACCACAGTCTGCTCAGAGTTGTGTGTTTCGGATGCACCCCTAGTTTTGGACAAAGAATATGATCTTCAAAATACACATTTGTGATGATGTGTGTGTTCAAGCATTTCTAACTGCATTGTGATTAGCTATTAGGGGTTCTGAGGTACACTTAAGATGCTACCTAGGCAACTTCAATCCAAGCTTGGACTGGTGCTTGTCACTCAGCCTATCTCCGCCCACTCCTCTTCATGTTAAGCCTGAAGCAAATGGCTTCAGCACCCTGAATATAACCCAGATACCAGCCACACCGGGTTATACCCCAGTGTGCTTCATACCTCCAGGCTTTTGCACATTCCATTTTTTCTCTTTTTTATTTTCCTGTTTGTCTTGTTATTTTCTTTGGGGGACTAGGGATTAACCCCAGGGTGCTCTACCACTGAGCCACATCCCCCCAAACCCTTTTATTTATTTTGAAACTAGGGTCTTGCTAAATTGCTGAAGTTGACCTCAAGTTTGTGATCTTCCTGCCTCAGTCACTGGGATTTCAAGAGTGGGATTACACCTATAGCACACATTGCATTTTCCAAACCTAGAATATTGTTCCAAAAGGCTATCTATGCGTCTTTGCTGGACACAGGAGGTCCACACCTACAATCGAAACAACTTGGGAGGCTAAAGCAAAGAGATCACAAGTTCAAGGTCAGCCTGGGCAACTTAGCAAGACCCTGCCTCAAAATAAAAATAAATAAACAAGTAAAAGGCTGGAGATGTAGCTCAGTGGTCGAGTGCTTGCCCTGAATTCAATCCCTAGTACTGCAAAAAAACGAAAACAGAAAAAGCTATGCATCTTTTTAATTCCAAATCCATCTTCCCTGACCCCAGTAGATAGTGACTCCCTCCGATTTTAATTCTGTACTTGGTGTGTATCACCTTCTCCGTCAGTCACTGCACGGGAACTGGCTGCCTTGTCACTATGACCCCTTTTGTGAATGAGAAAGGGTTTGAAGCCAAAATACAGCTCTAGCTCACATTTGGGTGAGTTTAGACAAGTCACAGCACTTTTGAGTCTTGATTTCTTCTTCTATGAGATAAAATACGGAGCCTCCCATCTCCCTTGGGCTGCTGTTTGAAAGTACCTCCATCAATTATAAAGTACCAGCACATTTGAGTTAGAATAGACGTTTTAAAGGTTCCTACTGGACCGTCCCTTTGAGAGCGAGGACAGGCTCTCTCTGCGTTATCAGAGTGCACCTAGCCAGGCCCTCCAGGACACTAGAGCCAAAGATGGGTCCTGGCTTCTCCTCCACTCCCCGGCTCAGCAGCACCCTCCTACCTTCCCCTGGGAAGCCCCTCCTTCCCTGGGCTTCCTCCCCAGGGGGAGCCCCTTCCCCTTGCTCTTTGCACCCTCTCCCCTGGAAGCCCAGGCCTTGACACCTCTGTTCTCTCCCCCCTGGTCCCCCTCTCACCCAGGCTCATGGCTTTAATGCCATTTAATTGCTTCCAACTCACAAAGCCGAACCTCTAGATCACTCCCCTGAACCCCAATGACTATCGAATGGCTTAAATGCTTAAAAAGTGTCTTAGTCCCAAGGTGTCCCAGCCGAGCTCCTGGTCTCCCAGCCTGCAAGCCCACTGCAAGGCTTTCAGTCTTTCCAGGGATTTGAGCCAAAAATCTTGGAATCATGTAGGACTTTAACTCTCTCTCCCTTCCCACCCAAGGCACTAGGAAAACCTCCGGCCTGAACTGTAAAATGCATTCAGACTCCTCACCGCTCCACGCTGCCTTTACCCCTTTACCCGGTCCACACCACCATCGCCTCTCACTGGGGTCTCCCGCTCTAGCCTTTGCTCACCTCTGTTCTGGTCTCCACCCACCAGCCAGAGTCTCCCTGTCACACACGAGTTACATCAGGTCATTCACTGTCCAGACCCGTCAATGGCATCTCACCAACCTTGGCGTCAACTCCACAGGCCTGGCCTTCAAGACCCCTGCTGTCTGCAGTGCATTCCTCTTTCCACTAGGACCTCACCATCTCCCACTGTCCCCTGCGCTCACCCACTCCAGCCAGCTGGCCTCCGGGCGCTCCCCTGTTAAGTCTTCCTCTGTCCTTCCCTCTGTCTGAGGCTCTTCTCCCTGATGCCTGGAGCTCCTTCCTCTGCTTCTTCATGTCACTTCTCTGCGCCACCTTCCCCAGGAGCTCAACCCTCGCCATCTTACTGCTCCTGTCTCCTTTCCCTGCTCCATTTTCCTCAATAGTGTGTCACCTGAGAACACAGGGCTGACTGTCTCTAGTACAAGCTCTAAGAATGCAGGGGGTGTTACTTATTTTGTTTACTTATGGGTCCCAATGTTTAGAGCAATGCTTGGCACATCGAAAGCTCTGCAAAAACAGTACCTAAAAGAATTCATGAAACTGGGATGGTGGCACATGCCTATAATCCTAGTGACTAGGGAGGCTGAAGCAGGAGAATTGCAAGTTTAAGGCTAAGCTCAGGGAAAAAAAAAATCAATGAAGAGAGGATGAATGAACAAGGTAGGTTTCCTACATCATGATCGATATAGTTCTAAACACTTATGTCTTTAATGAGTAATAATGGGCAGAAATATCATCCCAGTTCTCAGAGACGGCTGGCATTTAAGAAACTGACAAATTTGAGGCTATGAGGAGAAAACAAAATAAATTCGAACACAAACAAGTAACTTAAAAAACTCATAGCAAATAAGTAAGTAGAAATCAGAATACAACTAAGGACCCAGAGAATCACCTCTGAGACTTATTGTGAAAGTCAAAGTTAAAGAAATGCTTCTTATTAACTTATAAGATCCTTAGCATGTATCATAGTCATCACTTCTTGAAGGCACAACTACACGATCAGACTTTCTTCCTATGTAAGTTTATTGCAAACACCTTGGTAGATCACTCTGATTACAGTAATTTAAACTATTCCAAGTTGATGAGCCATGTTAAATATCTAAAACCATAAAATTTGATATCTATTATAAAGTTATTAAGTATATTTGTTTATAACTAAACAATTAACAACATAAAGACAAATCTTAATGAATTCATCATTTTAAACTCTGACATTACAAGCTGTTATGTTAGCAGTTGCTATGTGAGTAACATTTAACTTTCTAATGTAAAACAAATGCTTTCAACAAAGTTTTGGACACGACTTTTTTCAAGAGATCTTTTCCTATGTTGATATTGATTGAGTCCATGTTTTGAAAAAATTTTAACACTGTCATCTCTAGGCAAGTATCTGCTAGCAGATTACAAATGTGAAGAGGCAATACTTGAATATACCTGACAGAAACTTTGTGAAGGTAAAATGAATATAATCTTCAACCTAAATAATCACTCAGAGAAAACAATACGCTTAGGTAAATTACAGATCTAGAAAAGGAATTTGCAACTTGGAACTTCATTTCAGAATGATACACTAGTCTTCCAAGTACCATTTATGTTAATCACGAGGTTTGTTGTTTTTTTTTTTTTTTTTTTTTTTTTTTTTTTTTTTTTTACAGAAAGACCATTCAGTAAAGACTAATATTAGAAAACACAGCAATACTTCTCGGGCTCCTTATCAAGAAGCATTGATAACTCAGCCATTACTTTATATTTTGGCTGACAAGTGAATAAATAAAATTGTTAAGCCTATCCCTAAGTCTGTTCTTCAATAGCAATGGAAATAGAGTATTTGAGTAAACTGGAGTAAACCAGTGCTAGAAAGTCGCCATTATCTCAATTTGCAGGTTCTCCTGTAGGGGAACAAAATGGCCACAAGGTCTGAGAGGAAGCCCTGACCTTGGGCTACTTACACGTAGTCAAGATGAGTTCAAGAGTGCTTGATGAACTCAATGAACAGGCTTTGAGTTGGATGAAAAAGTTGACAGGATATATGTTCAGAGAAAAAATAATTAAAATACATGCAAACTGTCCAAATTGACCGTGAATATTTCTGGTTAATGTGGTTTGAAGTTTGTGGGACAATTAAGAAAGAAAATCTGATGTATTGAAACATCACTAATTCACTGTGAAAGCTAATAACAGTATCTTTCATTATAGTTTATAGATGCTCAGCCCTCACCGCAAAGTGTTTTCTTACATATGTGTTTTTCAAAAAATAATAATCCCCTCAACAACTCTATGAGATAGGTGTTAGGATACTCATTTTACAAGTGAGAGAGCCGAGACCCAAGGGAATCAAGGAACCTGGCCAAGGTACACAGTGATTGCCTAGGCTGGGCTCCCAGGTCCCTTCTGTTTCATTCCAAAGTCTGTCTAAGCCTCTGAGACCAACCCTGGCCTACTATTAGAAATGAATTCAAATATACCCACTTCAGATATTGGTGGGTGAAACACCTGCTGGGAAGTAAAACTGTACTCTCCACCTCAAAAGAAGATTCCAGCAGGTAAGCTTTTAGTAAAAACCCATAAAGGGATCTGAAATTCCATTGGGCACACTTTGCTAAGGTATTCTTTACAGAAAATGTAAAGTAGGTTTCCCAAAGTTATCTTCCTGTAGCTGAGCATTCATACAAAATAATTATGACTAATTCTCACTAAGGTTTCCATGTCGGCACCTCTGTTGTTCAACAATTGGAAAATAAACTTCACAGCAGAGGATGTGTCTTAATTATAGAAGCCATCAACAAATCAGAGAATCTTACAGTGAAAAAGATTTCGTAAAGATTAACTAGATCTTCATTTTAGAGATCATAAACTGAAGTTCTGGATGGCCGAGGAGCTAAGTTTATACAACTAGAAATAAGAAAATCACAATACTTTTTTAACTCATATCAGGATAAAAATGTTTTAAGTAATTCCTTTGACCGGACCATGGAAAGAAAACTCTCATTTTCTAAGGCAAACCATCACTTAAACAAAGACAGTAAACACTATATCAGAACTAACTTTTTGCATTACCAACAGTGTCTATGTGAATTTTCAACTGCATTCTCACAGAGATAAAATAAATAAATAAATTGTGATTTAAAAGAAAGAATATAAAACTTGGTAGCCACTATAAAACCTAAAAGTGAAGGCCAATCAAATCTACTGGTTCAGTCACTAGTCAAAGTTTTTTTTTTTTTTTCTGATAGAATCTGTACTTTACATCGACTCCTTGTTATTAAAATTTCATTTAGTTTTGGCCACTTTGGGATTTCATGTACCAAAATGAAGTGTCAAAGTGAAAAATAAATAATGCATACCATGTAAGTTCGTCTAACACAGAAACACCCACGATGATATTTGCGAAGAAAATCAACCATAAATAAAACAGGGCATTTGCCTGCTGGACCGGTGGCTAAATCTCCTTAGTGGCCATAAACTCACATTCATTATATGTGCAAATGTTAAAGAACACATTGTAAAGTTAATAAAATTTCATCAGAAGTACTCAGATCGTCTTTGCAAGTGAAAAAGAATCAATAAAAACCAGTTCCAAACAAGGAAATCTGAAGTTGTAAACCACTTTGATGAGGCCACAGATCAAAACCGGGCCATTCTCGGCAGGCCTACCTATCAACCCCCAGAGGAAGGGCTCACAGAGTGAGAACAAACCTTTCCAGGTGGAGGACTCCCAGTCACCAGAGTGTAGTAATCCACAGGAGGAAGGCATTGCCCCAAATCCCAACAAGGTAACTTTGAAGCAACTCCAATCCAGGAAGGATCTGATGCACTGGCGATCCAGGTGGCCCCCTGATAGATCCAGTGAGAACGCTGCAGGACACAGAAGGTCAACTTCAGAGGTCCTCCAGCCACTGCATGATGCTTTTAGAGGCTCATAAGAATCACACCTGCACAATTAAAACGAATCAAGGTCAGCTTCCAAGTCTCTCTCTTTACACTCAGTTTCCAGACAAAAGCAACTGTCCCTTAATATAGCTCAGTCGTTGACATGAAAACTCACTGGTGCGCGACTCTAGCACCACAAGAAATCATAACTTGAACAAGTTAAAAGACTGTGTTTGGGTGTTTCCCCGAGTTATTAGCAGTGAGTTCGGTCTGACGTTTCATTTGTCTGTCAAGCGTGAACACATCCAAAAGTTCGAAGAAAGCCTCCAGCACTGGGAACAGAAGAGGGAGGAGAGTGGAGAAGGTGATAAATTATCTCCCTATTTGGACCCAACCCACAAAACACACCTGAGGATAACGACCTAAATTTGTCTTGCAGAACCAATACACCTCATAATATTTAAATGCGTCCCAACAGCTAGAGCAAACATTTGCTCACTTCCAACAAACCCCCAACCTAGGTCTCTGAGATGCCTCGTGCAGTAGTAACCAAGTGACAGGAAAAGACAGGAAGCTTTTGTAGTGAAGTGGGAAACACAAGGAAAGAGATCCTAGATCAAATGAAGAAGTAGGCTAGTTTTTGAGAGTCCCCTCCATCTGAGGCAAGAACCAACCTAGAAACATTCCAAAGTGAAGCGACTTGGGGAACAAAGTGAGGGAGTCTCCCTTCGCCGTGAACGAGGGAAGTGCGCTGCCCGCAGGAGCTGGAACAACCATCCCTCTTTTGGGCGGGCGTGGCCGGTAGAAACAAAAGGTTAAAACACAAAAGGCGGAGCGGAGGGCTGGGTCGGGGGAGCTCCTGGGACCGGGCCCCCTTCCAGGCTAGAACACTGAAGTGGGAGGGGTATGCACGTCGAGAGTTGAGGATGGGTCCCAAAGACAGCAGGGGTCACTCAGGGTGGGTCCTGAAACTGAAAGGGGCCAAGAGGATGGCCGGCTCCAACTAGTGGTCCAGGCCCCATCCCCTCCCTCCATCCCTGCATCTCTTGACAGTCTGGAGCTGGGGCTTCCTCCACCCCACCCCGGCCCCCAGGAAAACTTTCCAAACTCTCGTCTGTTTATTGGAACGCCCTGGACCGCAGAGACAACAGTGCGGCCCCTTACACCCAAACCTCTTCTGCACTCTATTGTTACAATCTTTTTGTGTCGTGCGTGGAAGACTCGGAGCGCTCCGCAGATAGTTAAGTTATAAAACGGGTGAAGAAATGACCCCCAATCCGCCCCTCTTCTTTTTTCAAGGAGCAAAATCGAGGCTGGAGTGGGGGGGTGAGACTGGTCTGGTCCCCGCCAATATGAGCCTATTCTCATCGCGTAAGTGCGCCACTGGGAGAAAGTGAGCCCATGCCCCCTCTCTAGATACCCTCCTCCCACCCCACCCCCAGCTCTTCATGGCAGAAGCACAAGAGGGAAATGCCTGCTTGAGTTTTGCCCATTGGAAACATAAAATGAAGTAGCACAATCCATGGAAGTTCGTTACAGAACAAAAGAGAAGGGAAGGAGAAAACGGGGGTACAGAGTGCCCTGGCCAAACTTTGCCACTAGCCTACACCGTGCCCGGCGGGAGCCAGGCGAGCGAGGAGCCGGGAGGTAAACAAGACGACAGTCTCCACTCACCTTCTTCCCCACTTGGTCGCACTTTGGAGAGACATTGTTTCCCTTGTTGCAGTCGGAGAGGCTCTAGGACACTTTTTTTGTGGCCTGACAGCAGAGAAAGTCGCGTAGGCAAAGTTGCGAGAGGGAGATACCGGGGCGTCCGGGGGAGAGGGGAGGAGAGAGAGTTCATCAGAGTTCCCCCTTTTGTTCCCAGTCCCGGAGCAGACAAAGAGGCGGCGAGCGGCGGCAGGTTTCTCCCTCTCACCCCTTCTTCCTCTCCCTCCCCTCCCTCCCCGCCCCCTCCCTCTCCCGCATCTCCCGCCCGGCTAGGGAACCTTCGCGGCGAGCCGGGGCTGCTCAGTCCCCCGTTGCTAGCCAGTCTGCCCGACCCCGTCTTCCCTCCACCTCGCTCCAAACTTTTTCTCAGGAAAAGCCGGTCCGGTACCCACCCCGCCAACCCTTTTGCCACCCCCAGCTTCCCAACGCTCTCAAGTCTACGGAGGGAGGGGGGTCTCCAAAATCATTGTTTCCGGGAGATGCACCTCTTTGTTTGCACTTTCCCTGCCAATCAGTGTGAAAGATCCACTTTGGCATCGAGTTTCCGTCAGTTTTTCATCATCTCAAGAGACAAAATGCGGAGGGTCGAGGGTCAACCCTAGAAGATAAAGGCGCTTACACAATCAGAGGTGGGGCGCACGCGAGCCTCTCCATCCTCGATCCTCCACTCGATTCACCCTCCTCCACCCAGCACACCAAACAAGTCGAAGGGGCTCCAAGTGATAGGAAACTCTCCTCCTTCCCTCTCTCGCCCACCCCTAGCCACCCACGCCGGCCCCTTGGAGCGCCCTCGAATCAGCAGGACAAAGGCCAGCTTCGGGGTCCGGCGGGACCTTCACCCACCTCTTTGGGCTACCTGTTGCTGCAGGCGCTGTACAACTCGGTCCAGGGGCCCAAGGGCGGATTTCCAGCTCCAGCATCGCGCCCACCCGCTCAGACCCCAAATCCCTTCCTATCTCAAACTGCCAAAGAAAGAAGGTTCTCAGGATACCCGAGTTCCTCAGACCCTGGAGCAAAGCGCTCCGCACCCGTGACCTTCCCTACCCACTACCTAGTCCTCGCCCCAGAAGATCTAACTCGGGGTACCTAACTGCCTCCCCATTTTACATCCTCTCGTACTGGCACTGCCCAGCTCAGAATCCCCTCTTACCATCCCCTCCTCCGCTGCCTTGTCCCGAACAAAATCAGGTGTCTCGGATCTGGAACAACTCCCCACCCTTCTCCAAGTCTTTTGCTTGACCTCCGGAACTGGGGACCCCCATCTTCATCATCCCCCACCCTCGACCTCAGCCCAACTGTGGGCCCCAGCTTTGGCTCGCTGAGTGACTGACTGGGAGGCAGTGCTAATTTTCCTTCTAGATCTCACTAGAATTTAAGAAGAAAGCAGCGAGGTGGGAGAAATGGGAGAGAAAGGGGGCCTCCAGGGGAGGCAGTTTCTGGGGCAAAGGGGAAAAAAACATTCCAAAAGGAACACCCACCCGGCGGCTGGCGGAGGACCCAGTGCGCACCTTGGCTTCCAGCCTCTTTGCTCGCCCCAGTCCCACCCTGGAGTTCTTAGCGGGCTGGTGAAGTTTGGGGACAGAGAGTTGGGGTAAAGGGAAGCCTGGGGACTTGGAAGCTGCGTTCCGGCTAGGGCTGGGGGAATGCCAAGGGCGGGGAGCAAAGGACTCCCGCTGGGTCTGGAATGTCGCGGGTGTGGGTCTAGCCCGGCGACTCCCCGCCAGGTCTCTACCCGGAGCAGAACAAAGACAGCGCGAGGAGCGCTTCTGTCCTGGCCTCTGGGCGTGCGCACCCCGCCCAATGCTTCCCTCGCACCAGCCCACGCCGCGCTCGGAAACTTTGTAACCAACTTCCCCCAGAGTTTACGCGCGCGGCTCCCGGGGCCCAAGAAACCAGGACCATCGCCTCCCAGGACCAAAGATGCCCTCCACCCTTGCGCCTTCGGTCCCAGCCCGCGTGCGGGTCGGTCCCCCATGCTAGGGCCGCGGAGCGCGCGCTTTCCTGAGCTCTCTCAAAAGAAGGAGTTTTGTTTTATTGTTATTTTGGTTTTTTTTCAGTTGGGACGCGCTCAGTGTTAGGCCCAGGGATCGGAGAGAAACGGTGGCAAAGAGATAAAGGAGCAGCCGCTAGGAAGGCGGAGGGCGGCGGCTCGGGCTGCTGCGTGAAGCCGAGGGCGCAGGAGGAGTTGGAGCGCGGGCCGCGCCCGTCGAGCCGAGTAGCTGCGCGCCGCGATCCGCCCCGGGCTCCCCGTGAGCCGCCACCAGGCCGCGGCGCCGGAACCTGGGACCCACCGGGACCCAGTGCCTCCTCACCTGCGGGAACCTGGACACCTGCGCCGCCTCCTCCCCGGCACCGTCTCTGGGCAGCAGCTCTCCTACTGGAAGCGCAGAAGCTCATCTTAGGCTGGGAATCTTGAACGCACCACAGCCAACCACACGGAGAAAACAGCCCCCACCCACTCCTGTCTGGCGCTTTTTCCTCTTTGTTTAATTAAGATGACTTCCAGAATTCTCTTTTTAGGAGAAGTCTACCCTCCCCCGGACAAACCCTTCCCTTCTCCTATCGTCAGGGATCCGCGTGGAAAATAATGAAAAGTCAGTACTTGGAGACGATTCTTTTCCGCTGCCCCTCGAAGTACTCGAGAGGGTCAAGTAACCAGGATAATGTCTAACTTCTAAATAGCATCCAACAGCTGACTTACGGTGTACCAGGAGAACCTATGAAACCATTGCTGACCCTTTGAAAATATTTACTGTTTCTCTTTTCTCAAGAAATAAGGG
This sequence comes from Urocitellus parryii, assembly GCF_045843805.1. Classification (NCBI taxonomy): domain Eukaryota; kingdom Metazoa; phylum Chordata; class Mammalia; order Rodentia; family Sciuridae; genus Urocitellus; species Urocitellus parryii. The sequence continues at coordinate 150,217,816 of NC_135538.1, read as the reverse complement.
TCGTTTGCTAGGTGAAAATGACGGCCGCCTTCGGGTTTCTCGACGCTCCTGTGGGTGAGATACTCCTGTTACAGTGTTGGAGACTCCCTCTTTCCCAGCCCGCTTGGGAGCAAAATGAGAGCGCCCAAGTCTTTAGCTGGACAGAGCTCCTGTCCCTATAGCAGTGCCCACTCCTGGGTGGACCAGTGCGTGGCCTATTCGGGCTACCTTTTAAAAGGATGCCGCCCTTGCTTCGATGCCACATTTTAAACTTTTTTTTTTTAAGTTAACACCATCTGTGCTCCAAGATGGATAGTTGAGAAGCCGGGGTATCAGCTCTGTATTGACAGCACTGGAGCGCTCAAGGCTTCCTTCCTACTTTCCTCCAAGGCCATCTGACTGTGTGTCTCTCTCCCCTCTCTGTCTAGGGGTTCCTCTGGCTCTTGACCCCTTTTTGCTGATGCAGAGGATGGGCTCAAAAATGGAATGGACCTCAATCAATCTAAGATAGGTTTCTCACTGGGAGGTAGGACAGCAGTCAAGGGCATCCCACAGACTCAGCTTTGAGTTTTAGTTACCCACAGCAGTGACTTCTCTCTAAGGAACATTGTGGGCTTGCTGGTTTACTTCCTCCTTCCCTCCCCTCTTCCCTCTCCCCGCCCCTGTCTTCCCTCCTTCCCCCTTCTCAGTCCTCTCTTCCCTACCCACTTCCCTTCTCTCTTCACCGCTGGTGCTACTGGAATCACATCCCAGAGAGACCCCAGTACTTGCCCCCAATCCTATGTCCAAGCTTAGCTTCTTAGAACTCAACCCAAGTTGAATACCTCTCCCATATGTTCTTCCTAAAGCAAGGGAGGGCAGTCAACTTGAAGAATGAAAAGGCAACATCAGATTTTCCCTAGAAGAGAAGTTATTTTAGTAATAAAAGTGTTTTGAGTTATCTAGTTCATTTTCTATGCAATAGTTTAGGATCAGATATCTTACTGGATGAAACAGAAGTAGCCGTAAGTAGAATCATATATCATGTGTGAAAGTTTTATCCACAGATTCATAACAAACACAAAGAACTCCCTTCATGTGATGCTGGGGGCCAGGAATTAAAATCACTTCTATTGAAAAATGAGTTAGAAGTCACTTAGGAGGGAGGTGGGGTGGAGCTCAGTGGTCAGGCACGTGCTTAGCACGCATAAGGTTCTGGGTTTGATCCCCAGCATCACATGAAAAAGAAGTAACATAGAGGGCTTTTTATGCAGCGTCCAGTGAGATGGAGGACAAGCATATCTTGGACAGCATGACCTCACGAGATCTGTGTGCCTTTCAGCAAATTTCTCAGGACACAAACTGGCCACTATTGCAACATGTTGTGTAAAATGATATATTGTCTCATTTTCCTGTGAGCCATTATTATGAACAAGTCATCTAAGGTCCACATAATTATAGCTCCCTAAGGCCATCCCTAGCTCTAGAACCTTCTCCAACCTAATCTGGTTACCTTCGCCTTTGCTGTTTTGAAATTCCCCGTGGTAGCCATTAGTGCTAGTCATCAAGCCCTATTTTGCAGAGGTAGGGCCGTTCCCAGCCCCTTCAGATGGAGTCCTGTGGTTGTTTGGCCAGGGAGATGTGGGTAGAAGTTGTGTTCCTGTCTCTTCCTGGTGGAAGCTTTAAGAACCATGTGGTTTGCCCATGTTCCCTCTCCAGCTGTCACAGCGGATGCATCCTGGGTGCCAGAGCACTATCATTTGGATCTAGAATGTCCCCCAAAGGCTTGGTGAACAGAGGGTGGCACTATTGGGGGGTAGGAGAGGAGCTGAGGTCTCTTGGGAGGAAGCAGATCACTTGGGATGTGCCCTTGAAGGATGTATCATGTACCTTGCACCTGTTTTCTCCCCCTCCCCCTCCCCCCCCCCACCTTCCTGGCCACCAAGAGGTGATCAGCTCTGCTCCACCTTATGCTCCACACCATAATATTCTGCCTTGACATAGCAATAGGGCCAAGCGACCCTGGACTGGAACCATGAACCAAAATGGATCCTTCCTCCTCCAAGTCATTTTTCCCCGGTTTCTGTCATAGCGATAAAAGCCAACACCCTAGAGCCAGCCCCCAGCCCACTCTCAATGGTCATTTTAGTACATGAAAACTAAGACTTCCTGTCATAATCCACTGAGATTGGGGGTTGCTTGTAACCCCAGCACCACCTGGGTGACTCTGGTCAGGTACTTCTGTTCCCTACCTTTGCATAGACACACATGTGTTTTCCGTATGGTTTGGAGATCTTTGAACATTCCTACAGAGGCTCACGTCCACTGCCCACAGTAGTGTCCAGGTGGGATTCAACCTCAGTGGTACAGACTGTGCTGGGCAAATGGTTTTTTAAAATAAAAATGTTAGCTAAGTTTGTTGAGGAAAAAGAAAAAAAAAAGCCCACCAACCAATTATTAGGAAGGGAGCAGAATTTTGGGCACTATGCCTTGTTTTTGCACCTGCCCACACGGTCAAGGCCTTCCGTCTTTGTAGTTGGCTTACCAATTGGATCAACACCAGGAATCTTTATCTTACTGTCTTTCTTGAGGCAAATCATTGGTTTTATTTACCTAATAAAACTGAGAAGTCATTAACTTCTTCGTGGGGTTATGATGAGGATTAAATGAGATACTAAATTAAAGTGCTAATCCGGGGGCTACGCATAATAATAGTTACCATTCAATTTCAAAGACTCCCGGGGAGGGCCTAGCAAGTTCCCTGTGGTCAGAAACATTGCCTATTTGGAGAAGTTCTTCATTTTCTGAATTCCCAGCAATGATCACTTTATTGAAAAAAATATTTTTAAGATAATGAATAACCATCTTTTTCCTTTCCTGAAAGGTATCTGGAAAATTAAAATACTGTTCTGTTTCAAAGTCCTACGGATAGTTGATTTTGCTTATACTCCTGCTGTTGCAATTCTATTGTTTCTAATTATTTCCATTTCTGAGGGTGACACCTTACAAGCTCCACAGGGCACAAGGCCCTCCCCACTCCTCCCAGATGTGCCAAACGGCTGTAGCAGTGCTTTGTCGGCTACCTGTTCACTCACACTCTTCTCTCTGAAGACACGAGTACCCCTGGCTCTCCTGCTGGTGTTTTTGATGTGGGGGGTGGAACCCAGGGCCTCGGCCTCTGGCTCCACCCAGCCCCTCTACCTCCTATTTCTGATCCTCACTGGGCTTTCGGATCCTCTTACAGCCACCATTCCCTGTGGGCGCACTCTGGAAACTCCAGGTGGGATTAAGTGTCCCTCCTCCAGGGCCCTATTGCCTGTCTACCCTTTCAGGAGGGAATGGATTTTCTTAAGAATGGAATCCGATTGGTGCATGTCCCCTGGCTCTGCCACTCACTAGCCCGGGATCAAGCTCATGATCGAGTCACTTTGCCTTTTGGAACCTCCATTACCCCAACACTACCTGCATGGTAGGACAGGGAGACCAAATATTATCAAAAGTGAAAAGCACGGAGCACGCCAGCCTGAGGAGTAACAAGACAGCTGTCATTTATCGAGGACATTTTATTTCTAGTAGACGCAAAGACAGTTAAAGTACTAGAACAGTAGATGATGAAATTTATTTTGATTCTCAGCTCTAAACTTCTGGAACTGCAATAAATGATCTTCCTTAAGGATGATGGACGTTGAAAACAAAAGCTACCCAGACTCAGGGTACAAGAAGTTCCATCAGGAACTAGATTTACTAATCAGCAGCACTGTGTTCATTATATTGAAACGTAGAAGGAACAGTAGACCATCAAAACCTTGAGAGACGGAAAGGAATCCGACGTATTTAGTTATCATATTGGACTGGAGAGTATTTCATCCAGGCGACCTCGAAGTTCCAAGGATCTCTCTCTCTGTTCTGTGTACAGTTGTCCTTCTGTCACAAGGACCAACCCAGGGGGCTTGGTCCTGGGACCCCAGCAGATACCAAAGTCAGTGGGTGCTCAAGTTCCTTATAGGAAATGAGGCAGCGTTTGCATGTAGCCCAGCCACACCCCTGTACATCCTTAATCATCTCCAGGTTGCCTATAACACCTTCTATAATGCAAATAGTTATGTAAATATTTATGCTGAATTTTTTTAGGGAATCATAATGACAAGGAAGAAAGTTTGCATAAGCTCAGTACAGACTCAATTTATCTCTAAAGCTCTCAATTCACATTTGGTTAAACCCGTGGATGAAAACCCACAGATAAGAAGGGCCAACTGTCCATACATGAAGCACTAATGTAAGGCTAGTTCCCATTTTCCCAATAAGAAGATTGTTTTAAAAGTTATTTTGACCAACATGAATCTATGCACTCTCAGATCAGATTTGTACAAATTCTCTATGACAATCTAGTCACATTAATAAATGTAGAAGTCATTATTTAGTAACATTTCTCTCTTTTTTCAGGCCACTCGCAGTTTATGAAACAATTTTATTTTCTCTTCCTACACATCATTTGCCACTTGTCTCCCTTAATCAGAGTTTTATATCTTTATTCTCATTTAAATGGCTTAAAACACAGCTCACAATGCTGACATCATAAATCATTTCCCAAATACTCCTGCACATGATTTTAGCAATATTATTCAATGTGCAGTTGAGGAAGCCACCCCACGGCACTTGCTTTACTCTAAAAGACTGATTTACAAAGATAAAACTTGATGGTCACCACAGCACAACCCAGAAATAAATCCTTGTTTGAGTCCCTACAGGCTATCCTGGCCTCCTTTCTGTCTTATGTAGTCAGGTGGCTGCCCTAAGTATCCAAAAGCAGCTAAAGGCATAAAGGTGGAGGCTCAGTAGAAACCCCCCCCCCTCGTAGAACTTGTTCAAGATAAAGGAGAGATTAGATCGGAGGCAACTGGGTACAAGGCAAGCCCCTTTGTGGAGGGCCTTTCCTGGGGACAGATCTTACCTGTCATTTAGAAATAGGCTGCTGTAACCGTCTTGTTGCCAAATGCTCTCTTGGGTCATGGCAGAGCTTTTCCATGTAAGGGAAAAAGGATCCTGACAAACTCCACCTGGTGTCTCTCAGGACAGCCCAGTCGGCCGCACCTGCCCCTCTTGTTGTGCTGGACGCCTGAACCAAGAGACATCTCCAGGTCCTCATCCCAGCAGAGGCTGAAAAGACCTGGGGGTGGGGAGCTGGGGATGGAACCCAGGGCCTCAGGCCTGCAGGCCTGCACTCCACCACTGAGCCACCCCACCCTGCACGACAGCCTTTACATACAGTTTACAATATTCCCGCTGTCGTTGGTTTCTTTTTCTCCCCAGCACCTCTACACCTAGTGATTTTTTTACTACCACCTTCATTTGTGCTTCTTAAATCTCTTTTTTGACTACCCCTTCATTTGTGCTTCTTAAATCTCACTTCCTGTAGAATTCTTTCTGTTCTAGAACTTTGTCTGAAACCTCTCCATTAGTCAGATGGGCGGAAACCTTTTAAGTCAAAGGCACCCCACAACTGGGGATCACAGCACGGTTCTTGGGTGGTGGCCCTGTGTGGAGAAGGCAGTCCTCACAGCCCACGTGACTGACGCTAGGGGAGCGGCAGAGACAGCCTCCGGGAGAGGGAGGAACCCCATCCCGTCCTTGGTGGAGCGGCACCGGAGTGGGGTGTGACTCCTGGTTCTGTTTCATAACACCCACCTCTCATATCTAACACAGCATCTGCAACCCAAAGGCAGCTCAGTGAATACAAAGGCCCTTACCTGTTGCCTTTCAATTTTGCAATAACCGTGTGCTCCAAAATTCATGTGACTTGTCGTGGCTTTTTATTTCCTGTGGAAATACTTATTTGAGATGATAACAGCCTTAAACAAGAATAAAACTGAATGAATATTTTGCTTTGTGGAGAAAGGTATTATTAGATTTTCTCCTGCAGGCTTTAAAACCTAGACACACACACACACACACACACACACACACACACACCCTCTCAAGGTCATCCTAGTCCTAGAAGTTTCTGAGACAGACATTTTTATTATAGCTTTGACTTAATCCAGAAAGCTTCTCACCAGGAGTCACAATTAGAAAGAGAGAAAGAAACACAGCTTTGTTGCTTTTTATAGGTTGAGTTGGTTTTTTGTTTTGTTTTTCTTTTTTGAAACAGGGTCTGGCTATCACCCAGGCTGGACTCCAGCAGGGGATCCTCCTGCCTCAGCCTCATTTAGCGGGATCTGCAGGTGTGGGCCACCACACCCAGCCCCTGCCACCTGGAGCCTTCTCTTGTGCTCTCTGTTCCTGGCCCCGCGGCTCAGGTGTAACGTGGGCTGCGAGTTCTCTGCCCCAGTTTGGAACAGGCAACCTGGCCTTTGCCGGGGCTCTCCCCTGCCCTGTGACGGCAAGCTCTCTACACTGTTCCAAATTCACTTTCCCTTTGGGTTGATGTCAATCTCACCATCTTCCCTCTGTTTTGGAGCCTTTTCTTCTCTCATGACTTACTGAGTTTGCTTTTTATCTGCGGGCAAGCTCGGCCCTCAGCAACAGAGCTGGGGACGGGTCCTCTTCTCGGAGCAGGCAGACACTCTGACCGCAGGCCTTCCCAACCCACACCACAGGTGGCCCCATAGACAGCTGCTGGTAGCCCCCGAGGAGAGGACAGACCCTCGTTTTCAGGGAACTATACTGGGGTCATCATCCTATTTAAACTCGGGCAAAGAGGCAACCATTTGTCTTCTCCTTCACAGGCAGCAATTTTTCCCTGTAATAAATGACTTCATTCTGCAGCTGGAGCTACAGAGGTTAAATTTACAGCTAAGTACAATCCTTTACTTGTTGGAGCACCTTCCAGAGGATTCTCTCATTTATTAGCAAAAATATCACTCTGAGCCAGCAATAAAAGTGGGATGTGCTCAGGCAGAATTATTAAGCATGAGGGTGAGAGCCTGGCGTGGAAAAATCTAGATGATTAAACCAAAAGTATTTCTCGAGTCTCCTCCTAAACGTTGGAGAAGGGTCTTTTCGTGTCCCCAGGCCCAGTCTCCCCCAGGAGTCAACCCCTGGCTGTCTTCTCCTCCTCTTCTTCCCCATGTCTGTGCAAGCTGGCCTCAAGGGCTGCTGGCTCCCACGTCTGGACCTCCAGCCCAGGTTTCCTTCCTTGAGCCAAATACTATAAACCCAGCCACTAGCTGGACATTCCCCGACATGTCTCTCACATGCCTCACACTTGACATGTCTTCCCTCATTTCATCAGCTTTCTACATGAACCAGAAACTCTCCTCCACCTTGCTTGCTCTTGTTAGCAATACCATGATCTACCCCAAAACATGAAGGGCCTTCTTCGCCCCCTTCCCTGCTGGAACAAAGGGCTGTCCATCTTAGGTCCTTGGCATCCCTGACAGCCTCCCCCTCTTGTCCTACCCTCCCATTCAGGTAACACCCTCACTGCCCTGTACCTAAACAGTATAATAGGATTCATTATAGGTTGAACATTAGTGTCCCTGCACCATCCCCCAAACCCAACATTGAAGTCCTGGCTCATAATGTGGCTGTATTCGAAGATGGAGCCTCGAAGGGAGCAATTAAGGTTGAACAGGTCATAATGGTGGGGCTCTGAGTCTTAGGATTAGTGGCCTTATAAGCAGAAACACTGGAGACCTTAGTCTCCCCCCACCCCTCTGTCCATGAGCCCAGGGAAAAGCCAGGTGAGGACAGTCAGAAGGTGGCTATCTGTCACCTTTTCACTGTGAACATTCCCACACCCCATGCAACCACTGTGTCTAATTCACACCTTTCTAGAACCCTGACACACTGCCTGCACTTTCAAGGTGTATCTTCCCTATGAAGCTGTGTGCCTTATTTATCAATGCGTTTGGAGAACTCTATCAGTGATGCCAAGAAGAGCCAGCCTCACCAGAAACTGACCTGTCACACCTGGTTCAGGGACTCCTGGCTTCCAAAACTGTGAGAAAATTAATGTTCTGTTGTTGAAGGCACCGAGTCTGTAGTTTCTGTTATAGCAGCCCACGTTGACTCATACAGTCTCCACACAAGTCTCCTTTGTTATCACCACAGTACTACGCCCAAGCCCTCTGAAGCACTGTTCCATCCACCATGCTCTTTGTAAAAATTCAATGCTAGTCACATTATGTCTGCACTTAATAGGTGAGGAAAAGCTATCAATGGCTCCATCCACTGCTGGAGTCCAAACGCAGCTTCTTTGATGAACTGGCCATATCTACCTCTCCTACCATCTTCCCTGCCACACATCCACATCTCCACCCATCTTAATCACATACAGCTCCCTAATGGGCCTTCCCTCTGTTGTTCTCTGTCTCCCCTTCCCTCGCCCTTCCACATGGGGACCCACACCATCCCACCCTACTGAAGGTCAGTTCTTCAGCTGGGGTCTCCTTCTCACGCTGCCTCCCCTGTCCTTCAACCTGCAGGGAGCTGAACCTGGCCTCACTTTAATGTGCCCCTCTATTAGGAGGTGCCCACACTGTCTGGGCTTCCTGTGTGTGTCTGCCATGGGAGGCCACGTGCCTTATTTATCAATGCATGTCTAGCACCTTTGAACATCAGTGTCTGGCATACAGTAGGCACTCAATGCTTGTTTAATTGGAAAAATGATGGAAGCCTGGGGAAAATATGAAAACAGGTTTTCCTTCCTGCTCTGTGAAGACACCTGACCTCCTTTCATCTCTGTTGACCTTGGTCTCTCTGGAATAGCCTCAGTGCTCCTGTTTGTTGGGATGTTTTCCTTTCCATTTGGCATTTAGTTCTAATATGATGGATCCACCAGTCACAGGTTCCGCACCTTCGACCCAGTTATTGATTTCACAAAGGGATTCATAAATCCTGGTCGGATCCCTGAGAAAGGCCATGTGAACATCTCCTTTTATTCTGATATTGATTCTTTAATTACCTTCACATTTCACCTGCTTACTTACCCACTGAGTCTGGCTGCCACTCCGCCCTTTAAACTACGTCCACTGAGGGTCCATCTGGTCACCAAAGCTTCCCACTCATCAAGCTGGAGTTGGTGCTGTTTGCCTTTCCCTCATCCCCTGCTGTTCCTCCTGCACCCTGTATTTACTCTGCAGACGCTGGGATTTGATAAAATTTTCTATAAAAGTTTCAAGCTTTTTTGAAATTGAGTTTAAGCTCCAACTGAACTACATTTCTATTATTTTCACTCTCTGCGGAACTAGGACTTTCAGACACAGATACTCAGTGACCCCTTGTAGGATGTGCCTGGGTCACATGACATTGACCTCTCCTTAGGGTATCAAAAACCACGTATGACAGCAATTTCTGTCTATTGTAACCATGTCACCAAGGATGTTTTTAGTCTCTCCACCCATGTCCTCTTTGTGAGAATCTGCAGGAGAACTCTTTCACAGGTATTGGGATCAAAACATGTTTCCTTTATAGTCTGGCTTTAATCTTATGGGTAAGTCTTATAATTGAGCAGGCTCCCTCTTGCTTTAGTCCTCAAAAACACACAGCCAAATTTGCTGCCTTTACCTTGCACCTGTTCCAGGTGAGAAGGTAAACCGTTTTGGTGTGTGCTCATTTGATCCCTCACTTTAGTTTTTCTAGACCCTTAATTTCTGTCCAACAAATTATCTCAAAACTTAAGTTTCACTTTTTTTGTACTTCTGTAAAATGTGTACATGAATCAGGACCTAAGTAACTTTCAGTCTCTTTTTACAAGAGGGAAACTGAATGTCCTTGTGAGCTAATAAACTTACCGAAGGTGCTTTATGAATGGCTAACCAGTGATGCCTGTCTTGCTAGCCTTCCTCTTACTGGATAGCTATGGAGTAAGTACCGCAGGGTTTAGAATATTGTGGATGCTGGGGACAGAACCTGGGACCTACCTGCTACACCACTGAGCTCTGCCGCTGACCTAACTCCCAGCCCTAGAATCATTTAGATCTAACGTGTGTGGGCTCTCCTCAGTCTTTCCATAAAAGTTTTAGTGTTCGACCCAGGAAAATCAAAGTCCACACATGGCGACGTCTAAAGAATTGTAACTCATAACCCTGAGACCTGAGGCTGTGGTCAAGTGCTAGACCCTCCCCACACACTTCCATTTTCATTTCCTCACAGCTGTAAGAACAAGGAGTACATGCCTCTGGCCTCCACAGCTCTGCGAGATTATAGATGCAAAGGCACTTTAAGAAAGGAGCACTATATGAGTAATAGAGAATGGCTTTGAGTCAGAAAATACATCATTATCATCTCTACCTAATGATATCTTATACACAGGGCTTCTGACTCCTCTAAGTGGGACAGGTCACAGGAAGGATAAAAAGATATTCATGGGAAGGGTTATTAAGTTAAAAGAAATGTGACATTGTAGCCATAGAAATAAGGAAGGGAGCTGGGTGAAGTGGTGCACCCCTGTAATCCCCAGGGACTCAAGAGGCTGAGGCAGGAGGATCACAAGTTAGAGGCCAGCCTGGGAAACTTAGTGAGATCCTGTTTCAAAATAAAATACAGAAACAGGCTGAGGGTGTAGTTTAGAGGAAGAATGCTCCTGGGTTTAATCTCCAGTACCATTTGAAGAAGGGGCGGGGGAGGAAGAGGAGGAGGAGGAGGAGGAGGAAAGAAGGAAGGGAGATGGGTCCTAGAGAAACCTAGATGCAGCTAGCCAACTTCCACTTTTGAATTTCTATACCTCCATGGTTTTTAATTATTTTTATGGTGGTAAAATAGATACAACAAAACTAACCATGTAAAATAAAGACACTGTGTCCACCTAAAACTAAAAAATAAATATTTTTTTAAAAGCCCGCAGTTCAATGGCACCCGGCACATCCACAGTGTTGTCTGGCCATCTCCATCTTCTGGCACACCCTGTCATCTCCACAGAAGCTCTGCACCCGCCAATAACTCCTCACTCACCGTCCACTGCTGAAGGCCCCAGGGATTGGTCCTGTGAACGACTTTCTGACTCCTCAGGTAGAGGATCAAATTTCCTTCTATGCATGCTTCTCCTCCTGTCCATCCAGGTAATGGATTCTTTTTCTTTTTCTCTGTGACTAATTTTCTTTTTCTAATATCTTAAATTTTAAACTATGACTTGCTTGCTCCTGTATCTGGGGCAGAGTGAGAATGTGTCACCTGAATTCAAACCTTAGCCTTGCCCGTTCCTATGACCAGGTCGTATCCTAGTTTCATGGACTTGACTCCTGGCACCCAGGCAAGCACCGACCGTGCCCTCTCCCTAGTGAGGCTCTGCCTCTGGCCTCTGGCCTGGTCACTCTGAAATGCCTGTGACCTGGGTCACATGGAGGGAAGAATGGAATAGCATGGGTAAATCAGTACGAACTCACTTGAAACATGAGTTCATTTATGAAAGCTAATGCATTAAATAGAGATATAGATCAATTTCAGGCACAAACTATTAGCTCCCTGAGAACGTCTACTAACTCTTGTGTAGCCTGTGCGGATAGATGAAAGGTACCTATTAAACAAATTCATGTTTACAATGAAACCTAAACATTTAAGAAGAGTAGGACATATGTTGAGAAGAAGAGGAAAGAAAAAGGATTCTTACGAGTTTATTATGTGCCAGATAACTTTGCCGTGTTCATATTCAGGATTTCATGTCATACTTACCTGAACCCAGAAGGGCAGGTGTTAGCTAGCAAGCCCTCCTCTTAGAGAGGCTAAGTACATTAGTCACCTGTCTGTAACTATTTTAAGTACCTGAGAAAGTCAACTTATAAATAGAAAAGAATTACTTCAGCTCACGGTTTTGGAGGTGCCAGTCCATAAATGGGTGACTCCATTGCTGTGGGGCTGTGGCAAGGCACCTCAGCATGGCGGCAGCTGCAGGAGTGCTGGAGAAACAGAGAGAAAGAGGAGGGACCAGGGTTCCAGTGTCCTCAAGGGCACAACCCCAATGATGTGGTCCCCCACAGCGCCACACCGGGGACCCAGCCTCTAACACACAGGTCTTTGGAGGAACATTCCAGATGCAAACCATAGCACTAAGGAGCCTGTGCCAGCTTGTAGGGCGTAAGAGCCAAAGCTAGAACCCAACCCCAGATACGCGCCCTTGAATTTTCATTCCTTTTCCATTTCTATACTGAGACCACTAAAATCAATCTTAAGTGTAAATTGGCAGTTTATTATTTAATACTTTACTTTTCTGTGAAATGGCTCCTGGAACTTTGAGCTCTTGACTATAATTTGTGTCAAGAAGGAAAGAAAAACTAAAAGGACTGGATGGTGGATTAATTGTACCTGAGAAGTGAGGTGAGGTATGCACTCACGTACCTGGTGAGCAGGTGTAGCAGGTGTAGTACCCCAACCTAGGCAGCAAAGCTATCCATCAACATTGAACATTGGTTCTGGGCCCCGAGCTGATGTCTTTCAGGACTTGCCTCAATATAACCAATACATAACTCATAGATTCCAGGGTCAAACAGTCCCCAAGTCTCTGGGGTTAATAATGGAGAATACTAACAGGACTTCCTGGAACCTGACCTGTTCCAGAATAATAATAATGCCATAATTCAGATATATTGACTTCAAAAAAGACTGGTGATCAAAATACATTCACATATAAAGTACCATATAGAATATGGAATTTGAAGTATGTTAAGAGGTGCATTTTGGTTTTTGAAATCTATTACTTAAACATATGTTAACTGAATAAACAGGAAAAAATGTACTAAGTATTTATTGTCATTATAATATCACTTGAAACCTTCTGTACTACCCAGAAGTAGCAAATATAACAGTGAATTTAAAACTCTAGAAATTCACAAACTTTCAACCAACAGTCTTAATTAATAAGTATGCTTGTAGTTTTATACAAACCAAAAGGAACAAAAATTCATACAATTTTTTAGATTTCCTTGCATTTACAAGGAAATCCTTCTAGGTGCATAGTTAGGGGTTTCAAATACAACCTATCCTTCCACTAGCAGAAACCAAAGGAAAGCCTAATCTTCTAAAGTCATTTTCTGAAAAATCTGTCAATGTGGCCTCTTTGCTTTGGTCAAATCGTTTCTTCACCCATTTTTCTTTTAATTTGTAAATCTGCAATCCTTCCTTCTCCAAGGCAAAATGATTTTTCTGAGATTTTTAAACATAGTCTTTTTTTGTTTTTGCCATTTGTTATCATCTGTACCTCCAAGTTCAGAGCCATGGATTGACCCACTATGACATCATGAACATGGCAGCCTGTCACAGCTCAGGGGTAGCAGTCACCATGCACAGGGTATCATGGAAAATTACTCTGGAGTGGCTGCAATGGCAACTTATTTATTAATGAGATGATCTTCAACTTTCACCAATATGGCGGACAGGCAAACTGAGCTGTAATGGACCTTCCTTCCCCAATCACCACCACAACAGAAATACTACATACACTCAGATCCGTGTGTGTGTGTGTGTGTGCGTGATGTAACCACAGCCTATGGGCACAGAGACTAGAGGAGTAGCAGGCCCTAGTTCACGGGGCATTTCTGTGCTAGGACAGGAGATGTAATATTGAGCCATACAATGGTGCATCCACAGCTGAGATCTCTTAATATCTCTTCATAAGAAAAGAAGGCAGAAAAACCTCGACTTTCCCTCTAAGAGATTCTACAGAGGTGTTCTTACCAGCCTGCAGACCCACGTAAAAAAGTCTTGAGAGGTCAAAATTTCAAGCCTGCATTGATAGAGCATTCGCATTTTTTATAATTATTTATTTCTTTTCTTCAGTGCTGGACATTGAATTCAGGGCCCATGTCTGCTATGCATACATTACCACTGAGCTATGTCTCCAGCCCTAGGGTTCACATTTCTATTACCATGTGAGGCAGGAAATCCAAGTGAAAAATTGCCATAAGAGGAGCATCAGGAGCTGGGGTGGTGGCTCAGTGGTAGCGCGCTTGCCTAGCATGTGTGACCCACTGGGTTCGATCCTCAGCACCACACACAAATAAATAAAAATAAATAAATAAAGGTCCATCAACAACTAAAAATATTTTTTTAAAAAAAGAGGGGCATCAAATCAGTAAAAGCTCTGGAACTCTGGCATCAACAAAACTGCTCTTTACAGATGCTCACAAACTCTGTGGACACTCGCAGCCACGTTGGACTCCTATGGGCACCACGATCCTCACAGAACACGAGCTCACAAACAAAGAGAGGTTATAAATAAAGTATGTCTAAAATAAAATCGTAAAAAAGGAAGTAAAACCATAAAGAGTGAGCAGAACAGTCTCCCAAAGTAGGCAGAGGTGGAAAATACGGTTATAGAACTTTTAAAACTGAAAAGTAATGAAGGGGTGCCTTAATTGGAATTCTCCCAAGAGTAGACTCTTGGACAGGAACGCAGGAGTTGCTGGCTTATTAGCCAACTGTACGGAACTGCAGGCAGGTAGAAAGTGGCCAGGGGAAAGGAAGGCAGCCAAGCAAGGGTGTGCTACCAAGGGCACTTACATGCTAGGGAACTAGAGCCCACCACATGGGAATCCACCCTGATGTGGTGCCAAGCAGGCTGGAGGATTAGCCTACCTGAGGGGCGAGAGCGGTGGGTATTCAGTGCAGCAGCTCCTGAGAGTCATTGTTGTGGGCTGTGGAAGGAGTATGTGTTTCCCCACAATTCCAACCTTTAGTTACAGGGACAAAGCATACCGCAGTCCTCACGGCTGGAAGTCAGCCAGAACACACTGAAAGATCCTCAGGGCATGAGTGAACCCCTCACTCCACACTGAGTTGCAGAGAAAACCAGAACATGGCTACAGGTCGATGTTACAAAGTGAAAGAAAGGCCAGAGGAAATATCCCAGAATGAAACAGAGAGATGAAGATAAAATGCATGAAAGAGAAAATAAAAGCTTTTGAGGTTAAATTGAGAAAGATAATCATATATTAAGTACTTTTCAGAAAAAAAAGTACGGGAAAGAAGAGGAGAAATTTTTCTATATTAATATGTGTTTATAAATCCTTGAGAATTTAGTTTTGATGACAGACATGAACAACACACCGAAAAATTCAAATCCTCAAGAAAAATAAGTGCAGCCACAACATAATGAAGATGGAGAAAACCAAAGACAACTAACTTATTCATGCAACCAGGGGGGATGACTGAAATAAATACATATTCCCATCCTTACATATGAATACGCAACCAATGTAACTCCATATCATGTACAACCACAATAATGGGATCCTAATTGGAACAAGTTATACGTTTGGGAGGAGGACAGAGGTACTGGGGATTGAACTCAGGAGCACTCAACCACTGAGCCACATCCCCAGCCCTATTTTGTATTTTATTTAGAGACAGGGTCTCACTGAGTTGCTTAGTGCCTCACAGTTGCTGAGGCTGGATTTGAACTTGTGATTCTGCTATCTCAGTCTCCCAAGCCACTGGGATTACAAATTGCGCCACCGCGCCTGGTGGAACAAGTTACACTTATTCTGTGTATGTATAACATGTCAAAATATACTCTACTCTCATGTATATCTAGAAAGAACAAATAAATAAATAAATAAATAAATAGAAATGAGAAATAGTAAACTTCCATTAGCAATAATATAGATGAAACCATGAGATCACAATATCATCAAAGTGCTCAGGGAAGTAATGTGGAATTCCACAGGCAGTGTAGCTATCATTCAGGAACGAGGCAACACAGAGATACTTCAAACCCACAAAGACCTAGGGGCCTGGGAGAGGAACTCAGTCTTGCAGTGCTTGCTTAGCATGCGTGAGGCCCTGGATTCAATCCCCAATAAAAACAAAGTAAGTAAAAAGGACCAAGACACTTTGCCATTTGCCGACTTTGAGCAAGAAGGAAATGATACTTGATGGAAAGAACAGCCAAAAATAAATAAATAAAAAATAAAAAGCAATTCCTAGGCCGTGAGAAATGTAGATAAGCATTCACAAGAAAACCAAGGACAAGCAAACGCAATTAGAAGAGTTGATGGCGGGGGGATTAAAAACAGGGGAAGCCACACAACATCAAATATTGAAAGAGGAGACTGAGATTAAGACGTTCTAACAGGTTTTGTGTGGTTCAGCAAGAGGGAGATAGGAGCAGTGAATTTCAGACTTTAGGTGTCACCTGAATGGTAAATGGAAGGGTTGTCCTCACACTACCTAATTCCCAAACTCCAGAACTCTGGCAATCGAGACACCTGGCATCCGGGTCAACAGACAGCCAGATTACCCGGAAGAACAGAGTGGAAAGTCCAGAGAGGGGACCCCCCGCCCCCCGGCCAGTCACTTGGTTTTCAACCAGCAGGTCAAAATTAAATAGGGAAACAAGTCTTTATAACAAGTGGTGCAGAAACAACTGGTTACCTACCTGAAAAGAAAGAAAACAAAATAAACCAGAAATTAGTGCCATGGAAAACAGCCATCGGACACAATGAACCTAGAAAATCTGGACCACACGGATCCAGGGGAAAAAGACAGGCTGTGCATACCCATCTAGACGGGTCTTACAGTTAACCATGAGAAAACATTATGAACAAGTATTCATGCCAATGAATTTGAAAACACAAATCTGAAATTTCATAAAATGTCAAAATAGGTTCAAGAAGAAAAGAAAACCTGAATTCGCCTGGAATCACTAAGGAAATCAAGTCAGGAAACATAAATCTGTTCACAAAAATGGCATCATTTTATAGTTTTTACTAAGTGAAAGAAAATAAGAGGAAGGGGACAGATACGCTCCATCTTTCATAAACTATTTCAAAACTGGAAACTGGAAAAAAAATGAGCCAGTTCCTACCTCATTTAATACTCAAACTGACAAAGGAGAGAGTAAGAGAAAGTATAGTTTAATCTCATTTATTAATATAGATCTGAAAACCCCAGTGAAATGTCATAAAACTTAATTTATCACTGTATTTTAAAAAGTAATAAATCATGAGCAGGTCTGGTCTACCCAAAGGGTACATGAATCATTTAGCATTAGAAAAATCTATTAAAGTTATTTAACCAAATAACAGGTTAAAGGGGGGAAATGATCAGATCTTTTAATGATTTCAGATAAACAATTACTAAAATTCTTGATGTGTTCATGATAAAAACAAACAACTTAGCAAATTAGGAATGGATCAGCCCTTTCTAAATGGGATACAGGATATCTTAAAACAACTCTAGCTAACGTTGCACATAATGGCAAACTGTCAGAGTTTTCCCTTGATGGTCAGGGAAATGACGAGACGCCAATCTCATGGTTTCTTTTCGATATTGTACTGGATGTCCTAATAGAACCATGAAGGAGGAAATCAGAGGGTGTGGAATTGCTCTTTGGCATCTACTACCATGAATGAAGTGGTTTTAGGAAGAAACTGTGTTGTTTGTTAAATTCTCTCGCTAAATTACGAGTGGGGAGTTGAGGGCTGGGGCTGACGGGATCCAGGGTATGGGAGAGAAGGTGACTCAACAGCTCTTTGTTTGAAATAGAGATTTTAGCCCTGACACAGAGAATGAAGATCTGGGAAAGGAAGGGCTTCACTGTCAGAAGCCAAGGCCAGGATTTCAAAGGGCAAATGATCTTGCAGCCAGATGTTCATGGCACTCTATTTGAGTAAGTCTTTCAATCTTACTCAGAATCTTCGGGAAAGATTTCTACACCTTCTGGGAATGATTTTTTTTTTTTAACTTTAAAACAAAAAAAACAAAAGAATGAATACCCGATCTGGCTCAGTGAGAAACAGAGCCAGAAAAACACAAGAACGGATAGTCTCAAATAGAAAATAACTTAAACAGAAGAGGAACCCAGTGCCAGAGATAACTCCCCTGAGAACTCACACAAATTTGGTGCGTTCTGATAGCAGGGACTTGGGCAAGGAATTTTGTGACGATATTAAGGGTTGAAAACCACGATGCTCTAACAGCCAAACTTTAAAAAAAAAAAATTGCAAAATGAGTCTGAAAAGCTTTGGATTTAGGAGCTGGTGGAGCTCAGTGCGGGATCCTGACCGGCACGTTCCAGGGCAGCACTGAAACATCACAAAGCTTTACCATCTGAGTCCCACTGGCTGTGAGGCTGTACCCCAAGTGCTGTCCCCTGCTGATCAGTTACATGGACATGATGAAGCAGAAGTTCTGAGGTGTGTTTTAGGAGATTCACTGGATCCCCAGAATTCACTGATGAAGTTCTGATTTCCTCTTAGGCTTTTGGAATATTTCACCAGAATATGAAACTGACTAGGGAACATGGAATATGAAAAAAAACAATTCTTTAGGGACTCTTAATTTCCTGGTGAATATGATTTACATTAGAATATCTAGGCAGTGAAGTTAATGTCAAGGTATAAATTAGTTCAATTAAAAAGTGAATACCAGGGGGTGAGACGCTGTTTACCTGTTATCCTGCCTTCTCAGGAGACTGAGGCAGGAGGATGGAAAGTTCAAGGACATTCCGGGCAACTCAGCAAGACTCTGTTGCAAAATAAAAAACAAAAAGGACTGGGGATATAGCTCAGTGGGAAAGGGCCCCCAGGCTTAATCCCCAGAACTGCAAAACAAAACAAAAAAGTGAATCTCACAGTGATCATTTAGCTTGAAAAAAAATATATATATATATATATATATCTGTATCTTGGAACATGAAATAATTTAAGGTGACTAATCTGAACTACAAATAGTTTTCATTATGTTCAGAAGGCATTATTACTATTTTGTTGATATTTTAGCTTTCAACTCACATTATTTTTTAAATTATAACAATAGAAGCATCAGCTTTGTTTTAATGGATAGACTTAGTAAATATGAATATTCTGGCAATATAAATATTCAGGAGTTATAGGAAGTTTAGTGTACCAGTTTTAAAATCATTTCCAGAACATGAAAGATATTCTAGTTCTAGTTCCATAACATGTGTCCCTATTATTAGTGAAAAGTTATCACTAATGTAACCAGCATTCACCACTACCCCTAGTGCTGGGGACTGAACCCAGTGAGACTCTGACACTGAGCTACCTCCCCAGCCCTTTTTATTTCTTATTTTGAGACAAGGTCTCATTATGTTGCAGAGGCTGGCCTTGAACTTGTGATCCTCCTGCCTCAGCCTTCCAATTCACTGGGATCACAGGTGCGGGCCACCATGCCCTGTGCACACACTTCTTTATTCATACAAAAGCCTTTTCTTTTTTGTATCCCACGTTCCCAGGACACTTTTCTATTCAGATGAAATATTCCAAAAGCGTAAGAGAAAATAAGATCTTTCTCTATGAATTCTGGTGTTCCAGTTAATCTTCTAAAACACACCTCAGAACTTCTGCTTCATCATGTCTGTATAGCAGGCATTTGGGGATCAGCCTCACACCAGTGGGACTCGGATGGTAAACCTTTTTTATGTTCGGTGCTGGGGGTCCACCTGGGCCCTTGAGTGTGTGGGTCAGGAGCTCCCCCACTAAGCTCCACCAGCTCCTGGATCCGGAGCTTTTCAGACTCACTTCACGAGCCACTTAACTCCTCTGCCAATGTTGCACTGGATTTTTTATTTTCCCAACAAACAATATCACCACTTCAATGAGCCCATTCTCTTCATCATATAGTTTTTTAAATTACAAAGCAGGATGTTTGGGGGAATGGTCAAAACTTCTTGGTATGTTATTGGAGCTCTATTTCTGAACATTCTCGTCCTTTCAAGAAGACTGAGGACTCTACCTGATTCATCCTTATCTCCTTCATCACAGGTGACCATGAATTTAGTCACAGTTTCTGTACTAAAGCTCTTTCCTGTGAGTAGACATTCCATACAGCCAGGATTAGCACATGCCAGCCTAAAGTAACTTCATATCAGGGTTTGAAATGCATTATTGTTGGCATTTTTCTAGAAAAGCAAGCAGCCGCAGCTTTCTTACAAGGTGAGTATTTGGGGAATTCATTTCCTCTCTCCTCTCCTCTTCCTTAACTCATCTGAGCAGCACATGAAGATTTCTCAGACCCGACAATCGTGACCTCCTTAATGAATGACGCTGACCTGGATGCTGCAATATGCTCTGACTCTCAGTGTTCGTGATGGATGACAGAGCCAGACCTCCGCTCAGATGGCAATACGTTCATCACAGCCATCACTGAGTAAAGCCGCTTCAGTTCCAATCCCCCTGACACCCCAGTCCATCTCCAGGCCGACGCCAACACTCCTTCAGCAGCAGTTACACAGAGCAGGGAACCCTCAAAGCCCTATGGGGCTCCCCACAGAAGGTGCGGCCAATGATCTCATTCAAGAAATAGGAGGAGACCTTCAATGGCTTGTACCTAAGGGAAGAGGTTTAAGCTTCCATGGGGCAAGGATTTTGCTTCCTGATATTTACAAACCCCACCCGCCCCTTTGGCTTGCATGGCCTTGAGTTGACACTGGAGCTTCTTGGCCTTCCCTGAGGCCAGTAATCATGGTGTCACACAGGCCACTTCTTGTCCGCCTTCCTCTTCAGTCGAACAGGCAAACAACAGCATCTCTCCGGGAACTGGGACAGACAACCCTTTCAAAAATCACAGGATGAATCATGCCTACTTCATATCCTGAACACAATTAGGTCCACTTCCAACTGTCTACCAACAATGACCAGAAAAGGCACGCAGAAGTAGCTGCATCTGAGCCTCCTTGTTAACCATTTCGACCTCAGAGCCCAAGTTCAACCCACACCAGCAAAAATCAGACACACACACACACACACACACACACAAACTTAATTTTCTAGTTTGGCAGTTTTGTTTGCTCCAGACTCTCAGAAGACATCAGAAATCTGCAAAAACAGGAAGAATTGTGGATTGTTTTTTCAGTTCATCCTCTATTAATTTCTCTTTCTTCAGATCTAAGTTTTTCAGCTCTGCCACTTGGATAGAAGTAAAGTACTTACAAAATAATCATATCTTCAGTTTCCAGTAGCTATTCCTTTTCTCAGTTTGGGGACTCATATAACAGGGAACAAAAACCTATATGAAAGAAGAGGAATATAAACATCAAATACCAACATAATTACTGACTGTGATTATATATTACATCAAGCCCTGATTTTTCCTGCAACCAACCATAAAGTTTGTAGCAGCATGTGTTAAATAAGAGTCAATTGTTTCTAATAAAAGGAAGCAAACTGATTCTTGAGAATATCTCCCTGATTACCAGATTCATCTTCAAGAAAACTTTTGCAGATTCATCTTCAAAGAGATTTTGACCTATATACAGGACAGTCACCGGAGAGATATGTATATACATACACACACATACACACACACACATACACATACATATTTGTTGTTGTTGTTGTTTGTTTTTCAGGACTAGAGATGAAACCCAGGGCCCGGGCATGCTAGGCAATCATTTTGCCACTGAACTGCACCCCCATCCCTGAATAATTTCTTAGAAAGTCTTCTGGATCTCATTTTTTAAAATAACTTGATGAGAAAGAACAAAATCATTAGGAAACAATACATTTATGCTCAATTCATGGGGGAGAGCCTGACCTCAGACGGCAGAATGGAGAGGGCATCCTGAGCAGGAATGGTGCAGCCCCTGCAGTAAGGTCTGCACAGGAAGCTGTGCCATTGCCCTGCCTCTGCTCCTCCGGGGAATGCTGCCCTGTGTCCAGTCTGTGCCCTTTCTCTGGGCGATGTCTCTCAAAGTCTGGCCCACAGACTAGTGGACTGCAGACTGTTGGTGGTGCACAGGAGGTTGGCTTAGAAATTGAGATAAGAGTTTAAAACTTGTATAGCAACCTGAGAACTACTTCATGAATATTGACTCTAAAATAATTTAAAATCAAAGCATATCCTTTCAATATATTGATTTCTTTACTTTTAGTTTTTCTAGTAATTCATTTGTATGGCATGTTATAAAAGAACCTGCAATAGATTGAGATTTTAAGATTCCAAACCGATTCTTTACCCCAATATAAAAAGTACTCAAGAGTTCCATTTCTCAAACTTTAGTGGCCACATACCACTCTGATGATTTTACCATGTCTGTACACCAGCTTTATTGTTTATTCAGTATCTTCTTGAGCAAATAACTTTTTATTCAAATAATTTTAAATAATGCTATATCATCACCGTAAGTCCTGTATCATTGCAAGTAGAAAATAATTATAAGAGTAAATTCCAGGAAAAGAAAGCAATGCTAGTTAATTTTTTAAATGCAATAATATAGGACTGGGGTGGAGCTCAGTGGTAGAGAGCATACCTTGCCATGTAAGTAATTTAAAATAAAATAATAAATAACAATCTTCAAGTAATGACAAGCCTAACTGATTTACAAAGGTGTAAAAAAAAAAAGTGAAAGAATAAAAGAACCGTCTTTGTATCTCTTATCAGCCCATATAAAAAAACAGATATTGAACTCAATATTTTTCAGTTCCAGACAAAGAAAAGCCAAATATCCAAAAGATATTTATCCCTTCTTAGGAAAAAGTGAATCCTTAGAATTAATTCCTAATGAAATTGAAGAAGCCATTTGTCCGACAGATCTTCTTTTTCCAAGTAGCCTTGTGAAGAGAATTTGGGCCTCGTGCATGCCGAGCTCACACCGCACCACTGGGCTACACCCCCAGCCCTGGAAGGGTAGATTTGTAGTTTCCAGATTGTGTCTCTCCCTCCAAATGTTTTCCACTGCAGAGAATAAGTTCCAACTCCTCCGCAGGCCTACAGGGCCTCTGTGACCCAGCCTTCTGAACTGGCGGGGTTCTGGGGTAGCCCAGGGAGTAAGGCACAAAGGGTTTCCCTGCCCTGGATCCCGGGCATCTAGTTTGAGAAAATGTTTCTGAAGACCATTTATCAAGGGAGATCTTCATCATTTTGAAACTCTTTTCAGCAAAATCTTCAAATGAACTTTCTAAAAGAAACTACAAGTCATTTCAGTAAGTATTATCAGTGAAATGGACATAAGTTTCAGAACTTGTACTGGGATCCTGAAGAAACCACGTCTCATGCATGGAACATACAACTGCTGCCATTTCGCACACTCTGAATAGGAGCTAGGCACTTTGCTAAGTTTATATGTGTATATGACTACACATACAGAAATATACATGTAATGCCTACATGTATGAATATGTTACATATGAAATATAAGTGAGAAATGTATATGTCATACATTTTTATTTCATTTTAATATACATTTAATATCATTTTATATTTTATAAAATTATATAAATCTATATGACAATTAGATTAAGAAATAATATATAGGAAATGAGGTTATTATATATACTAAAGAAGATTTTGTAATGTATACCATATATTCAAATATAAAATGTGGACACTGCTGGTGGGACTACAAATTGGTGCAACCAATCTGGAAAGCAGTATAGAGATTCCTTAGAAAACTTGGAAAAGAAACACCATTTGACCCAGCTATCCCACTCCTCAGTCTATACCCAAAGGATTTTAAATCAGCATACTATAGTAACGCAGCCCCATCAATGTTCATAGCAGCACAATTCACAATAGATAAACTGTGGAACCAACATAGATGCCCTTCAGTAGATGAATGGATAAAGAAACTGTGGTATATATACACACAGTGGAATATTACTTAGCATTAAAAGAGAATAAAATCATGACATTTGCAGGTAAATGGATAGAGTTGGAGAATGTCATGAAGTTAGCCAATCCCAAAAAACCAAAGGCTGAATGTTCCCTCTGATAAGTGAAAATGGGGAGGGGGAGGCATGAAGAAAATGGAGGAACACCAGGGGAAACACGGACGCTCTAGAGTGTTGCTAAGCTGTCACGGTCAGTAGGTGGGGTGTATTCAGTGCATTGTCAGCACCCAGAGGTCTCAGATTACTACAGGTTCCTCAGGACATGGCACCATGCATGGTAAGGCCAGGAGCAGCGGTGAACTAGCTCAGCCAAAAGAGACAGTGGCCTGAATAAGAAGTGGGAACTAGGGATGGAGAGCAAAGGGCAGGTTTGAAGATAGCATCAGCTGGGCTTGCTGGCATGTGCAGGAAGATTCAGGGTGAAGGAGGAGAAGCAGAAAAGACCCCTGGTTCTGATAGGAGCAAGTCTCCTCTGGTTTCACGGACTTGAAGGAGGCTGGATTAAGCTTAACCCCAAGTCTGGCTGCCCTGGCTCCAGGGCCACTCGTCCATCGTTCTCATCGTCACTGAGTAGAAACCCTGGTCTTCCCCGTCACTTACCCTAAGCTTGATGTAGCATGTGCCTTCCCCAAATCCTTGGATCTGGGTCTACTCGGGATGCAGATTCTCAGAGCAACCAGAGAGGGGGAAATCCGGAACCCATGTTGGAGAAGATGCCTGGGACCTCCGTGGAGGGAGCGGTGTCAGCCGAGAAGCCTGCTAGCCTCTCAATTCCTCCACCCTCCTGCAGGAGATGGAAGCAGCACCCAGTGGAAGCAGCATTGGGAGGTCACAGGAGCAGTAGTTGCTGGTTTCGATCAAGAAAGAGAGATCCAGTGGGCAGAAAACCGAAAGGGGCCATGACATTTGGCTAATGGGAGCAAAGCTCCAGAAGGTTAGGAGGGAATTTGCATTACAGCAGGTTCTGAGGTTAAAGAACGACGAGGCAGGGGGGACACAAGTACAGATCAGACTTTCAGGCAGTCTTAGCCCAGTGACAGGAAAAGAAAAGGTAGACTGATAGTTTCCAGAGAAAGCAGAACTGAGAATGATAATGTCAATGTATGCCATATGGGAAAGCAGTTTTCAAGCATTATGCAAATAAATGATTATTCTTTGGCCACATCATATGCTGCCTTTGACTTATTTCTTTTCACCTCAATGCTCCTATTTCCAGAAACAAACTTTAAGTGAAATAATAAACCACATTTAATATTTTTTGGCATTGCCAACATAATGTCTTATGCAAAAAAAATGAGTAAAAACTTGATTACTAAATAAATAATGTCAAAATACATGCAAGTGTTCAGGATGATAGTATAGATTTCTCCATTAATTTGTGTTCTACAGGATATGTTGCTACTAAGCCCTATGTTTCTTTGTAGCTGTCATAATATGCCCCAGAGCCTTGAGCATAGTAGGTATTCAATTAATATTTGTTGATAGATTTTAATCACCTATATGAGTTAACCTCCGGCTCTTGCTTCCAATGACAAACCATCTTTTGGAAATAACCAAAATTATGATGCAATTACATTAAATTGCATTCAAATATATGGATTATCTCACCCCTTTCCCAGTGAAATCCAGATATGCTATTTTATTTTGCCAATTAAACTACCCCTTTATCAAAAGTCCATTAATCTCCTGGAGGTACCACCGTGCTCATTAACTAAATGTCAGGTAGGCACCGAAGCTACTTTGGATTTCACTTAATAAACCAGAGCAATTTAAAGTAATTAGTCATATCTTGTGAAAAGAAGCCAAAGTGTAGCCTGTTTAACCTGCTAGCCATCTCATAAGCCGGAGGGATGGGGACCAGGAAGCTGCTGCTCTGCCAGGGCTTTCAAGTCAAGCAATTATTTACCCTAAAAAAGACGGGCTGGCTGGAGGAAAATTTTAAAAAGTCATCCCAAATGTTTACAAGACATCTGAGGGCTGGGGATGGAGCTCAGTGATAGAGCACCTGCCCAGCTTGTGTGAGGCCCTGGGTTTGATCCCGGCACTGGAAAAGAAAAAAAAAAAGAAGAAGTTTATAAAACATTTTTTTAAAATGTTAAACAGTCCAATTTACTGCTTAGATTCAGCTTATTTGTCTGAAAACTTATTTTAGCAACATCTAAATTATAATTTTTCTTTTAATCCAGTTTCCCATTTTAATGATTTGCTTTCCAGAATGATCAGCAATTCTTTATATTACTTTAATACCAAGAAATGAGTTATAAAATGTGTGACTTTCCACATGGTAATTTTCGATATATGGATTATCATTTGGTTTTATTTTAACTCTGCGCACTTAGACATTAGTGTACTTAAAAATGCTTTCAAGAGGGGAATTAAATTAGGCTACTCTATTGACAAGCTCTTCAATATAATAGACTAGTTATTATATGAATCAGAAAAATTCTAGACAGTTCTTCTATATTAAGATACTGATAAAATAATCTGTATAATATTAATTATTATAAAATGAATTTATTCCACATCTTACAAAGTTACCATAACTAAAGAATTAAACAAATTGACCCAATTTTAGGTATCTATATTCTATAAACCGCATTATGCAAAGGCCAAATGATGTGCTTCCCTCATATGAAAGTGACATGACTTATTAACCTGCTGTGTTAATATGCTACTTCAAGAAGCGAAAGGTAATCAATATTTACTGAAGACTTTCTATATCCAGATACTTTCTGCAGGGCTCTTATTTCACCTTCACAACACACTCTAAGGTGAATACAATCCTCATTTAACAGATACAATGAGTTTCTGGGCTGGGGCTGGGGCTCAGTGGTCGAGCGCTTGCCTCGCACACATGAGGCACTGGGTTCAATCCTCAGCACCACACAAAAATAAACAAAATGAAGATATATGTGAATCTGTGAACAGGGTTCTTTTTCAAAACATTTATTTTTAAAAATAATAATAATAAAATAGATAAAATGAGTTTCTGCAAGAGACACTGGGTTGGTGTTTGAAGAAAGAGCTAGGGCCTCCAACATGGGTTATTTCCCTTTATCAAAGGGTATTCCTCAATAAAACAAAAATAAACAAACAAATAAATAAGCAGAAATGTGTTCTGGTACAATCAAAACATCCACATTTCCTAACAAAACATGATCTCAGATAGTCATTTGTAAATTCCTCTGATTTTTCCTTTGCATTAAAAACCTTGCGACACTTACTTACTTCCTGATGCACAATCCAGGGAGCAGACATTTAAAAATGGGCCTGTAGAAGGCGAGAGCTTACAAGACTTTTGACATTCGCATCGAGAGGGGTGCATCAGAGGTGACCCAAACCAGGTGGGAGTGGAAAGGCCCCCAAGAGGGACGCCCATCCTGAAGGAAGAGCTTTGAGCTAACGAAGAGGTGGGCGAGGGGACACCAGGAAGCCCGCAGTGGGTTCAGGAGCACACAAGAGAGAAAGCGCTGCAGGTTCTGGAAACAGAAAACATTTGTGTGCTCCTGAAGTATAAGAAGCAGACAACTATAATGCATCAAGAAAAAGAAATGTGGGGGAAAAATAAATAAATAGCAGTGTGAACAAACAAGAAGGAGGAGGAGCAGTGGCAGCGGTCGAGAGCACAGGGGGACGGAGGGTGGCAATGAGTGAGTCCAGGAAGCTAAGCCAGGCCCAGTTCCCCAGGGAGCCCACCAGCTGCAGATGTGAGCCCGCCTGAAGGGGTGGGGGGGCTTCAACCGTGAGTGAGCTGGCTGGGTTTCTATTTCATTCTTTACTTATTTTTTGGTGCAGGGATGGAACCCAGGGCCTTGTGCAGGCCAAGCACGTGCCCTACCGCCCAGCCACACTCCAGCCCTGGTTTTGGATTTTGAGTAGGTCACGTTGAGGACTGACGCAGAGCAAGACTGGACAGGGAGACAGCTGGAAAACTGACAATCTCACAGGCTGGAGAGCCGGTAACGGAGGCCCGGACGCATGGTGGCAGAAGGACTGGGGTCGAAGAGGCACGTTCCAGGCACACCGAGGGTGAAGACACTGTGATCCCTGGACTTGGAGGGAAGGAGCGCTGAAGGAGCCCATGCCAGTGGGTGGACAATGGCGTCATTCATCCAACAGAGTAACCATCCTGGAAGAGCAGCCAGGAGGGCCGGCCCAGGAATTCATGTTCAGACCTGAGAGTGGAGGAGACGGAGACACCTCGGTGGAGCTGGTTGGTGAGGACTTCAGCAGGAAGGCATGGGCACCTGGACACCGAGTCCAGGGCTCCACAAGTGCTGTGTCGTGTTTGAATCCATGAATGTGAAGGAGAGCACCTCAACTCGACGCTCTGCCTCACTGGGAAAGGTGGGGATGAGAAGAGAGAGCCAGGGACCACCAATATCTAAGGAGTGGTGGGCAGCGGAACACCCAAGAGAAGCAGTGGGATGGCGAACTAGGAGACGGTGGTGGCACAGAAGTTGAGGGCTTCACGGCAGAGGACTGGTCAGTAGCACCCAATGCTTCAGACAGGACCAACCAGGCCAAGACGGAACAGCACCCACGGGGGACTGAGCAACAGAGATGACCTGGACTGACTTGGCCAGAGCCCGGTCAGCAGAGCGGTGGGAATGAGCGCCAGGCGCGGGTTCTCATCTGATAGAACTTCCTGAATGAAACAGAGAAATCATCCATAACTCGTTGGCTAAAGGCGTTCACCAATTGTGAAGCTTACACTTTTTTTTCCCAAGCATTTTCATTTAGTTGGCAATTAAATAAGTAAAGCACTTGTACAGGCTTTTCTTAATTACAGATTTCTTAATGCATCAATTTTCATGCACAAGCAACCCCATCTGTGAAATGGGTTTGCTGCAGTATTGCATTAAAGCTGGGCTTACATGCAAAAGCTATTGTTAACTCAAACCAGTTAATGCAGTTTGCTCATATGGAATATAATTACAAGAAACTTAGAATATGATTCCAATGCTGAGAATTTGCAATCACAGTCTAGTGATGATTTAAAAACTATGTCCTGAAAAGTTCTCTCACCTTCTACAGGTATAAATACCTCCAAAGATCATTTTCATAGAATGAACTCGTTTTTGAGTGCTGATGCTAGAGATTAGAATTAACCCCTAGGAGTATAGTTAATCGTGCTGCACTAGGCTTTTACTAACAGCATTTTTCTTCAGAGAATGTGATGTATAAACCAGCATGCCTAGTCAAGGTAGTGATGACCCTCGCCTCCTGCATATTATTTCAAAGACATTTTTTTCTCCTCCCTCAGTTCACTTACCTAATTTTTAAAATAATGAAGACAAATAAAATAAATTTTTCTTGAGGTAGAAGTGTTCCATGGCATGGCTGAAGCTGAAGCCTATGCTGGTAAATATAAGACATGAGGTGTGGTGTGTGTGTGTGTGTGTGTGTGTGTGTGTGTGTGTACGCACGCACACGCTTTTGAGAGGGGAGAGAGAAAGAGATGAGAGAGAAAGAAAGAGGACCAAGAAAGGACAGACAGGAGGAAATCCTCCCTCTCCTCTAGTCCTGCCTAGAAGTGTTTATTAAGAGTAAGATTCCGGCATTGCTAACCTCCTTGTCTCTTTCTGAGAATGGCACAGAAGTCAGCGGAGAGAGAGGCCCTGTGATGCTGTGGAGCCGTCAAACCACCAGAAACTGCACCCTTGACTTCTTGCTGGGCACAACAGTGACCTTCAAAACTGAGCCCATTCCTAGAAGGGCGTCCGTTCCTTTCGGTGGAGGGAATGGGTTTTCCGCCTCATACACAGTGCCAGACACACTCCAGGACTGTACGTCTCTCACCTGGGGCTTAACAAGCAAAGGGGTTTAGCCACACCACTTAGGTGCACCCATGTCTTCTGAGTTGGGAAAGGTACTCTGTTCCAACACAGGGGTAGTAAGGGCTACTTTGATGAAAATTAGGGTAGAAAAATGGCTTACATTTATACATATATATATATGTGTGTGTGTGTGTGTGTGTGTGTGTGTGTATGAGAAGAAGCAGGAGTGGTGGGGCACTCCTGTGATCTCAGCAGCTCCAGAGGTTGAGGCAGGAGGATCTCAAGTTCTAAGCCAGCCTCAACACTGTAGCAAGGCCCTAAACAACTTAGTGAGACCCTGACTCTAAATAAAAATATTTTATATAAAAAAAGGGGGGGACTGGGGATGTGGTTCAGTGGTTAAGCCCCCTGGCTCAATTCCTGGTACAAAAACAAACAAGCAAACAACAACAACAACAAAAAAAAGCAGAAAACAATCAAATTAAATTAAAAAAAAAAAAACACATGATTTTTGGCCATAGTGCAACTAAGAGTATGATTTTGGTTTTGTTGTTTTTGTCTGTTTTTGTGGTGCTGGGGCTCTAACCCAGGGACACAAACACACATACACACACACACACACACACACACACACACACACACACACTCGCGCCAGACAAGGGCTCTATCACTGAGCTATGCCCCAGCCCCCAGTTCATGAAACATTTTTTTTTTTAAAAATCACTTACATTTAATAATAAAAGACATTTCAAGCTTTAAAGTTTTGTGCCCATTGAATTTTAAAAGATGAAAAATACAGAAGAAAATTTATTTTAAAGTCTTTTTTGGTAGGGGAGATTGAATTTAGGGCCTCACACAGGCGAGGCCAGTGCTCCACCGCTGACCTACAGCCCCAGCCCTATTTCAAAGCCTTTAAATTAGATCAACGCAACTATGCCTGATTTTTGGCCCACAATCATAAACTGTAATATCTTAAGAAGAACAGTTATCTTAATTTTTGCAAGAGAGAATACAGAATTGATTTAAGAAAAAAAGGGTAAGTTTTCTTTGTTTTGAGATTTTAATTAATTTGGGGATAAATGAGCTTTCCCTCTAATGTAAAATTTGGCCTTCTCTGTGGGTTGACACTTGTCGGGAAGGTTATTCACCTGGCAGTACCCAGGGCCTTGTCCTGCCGGGGAAGCTCTCGACCCCCAGCTACACCTTCTAGAGTGAAATCTTCTATTTGGAGACAAGGGCTCCCTGAGTTGCTGATGCCGGTCTCCAGCTCTCCACCCTCCTGCTGGCCTCCCTGCGGGCTGGGGCCTCCGGTGTGCGCCATGCGCCCGGCTCGGAAAGTCTCTGGAGTGGAGCGGACGGTAAGAATTCCAGGACAGCTAAGCAGAGCTCCCGTGCTCCGTTAGAGACAGGAGAGGAAACTTCAGAATTGACCCCAGACAGAGGGTCCGAGCCTGGAACCCTGGAAGGGGCAGGGGAACAGAGGACCGCGAAAACCGAATCAGAACGCGCAGAGGAAGCCCAGGGTGAGGACAGGGGAGAAGGAAGGGCGCAGGAGGTTCCGAGGAGCTGGGCGTGGAACAGGGACACCCCGGAGGACCGCGAGGGCCGGGGGCACCCATGGCCCCCGCAGCATCTGCCTGACCCTGGAAAGATCTGTGGCTCAGAAATGAAGCGCCACAAGAAACGGCGGGTCTCCTGCCTGGGTACAGAACAAGCAGCGCAGCTTCCGTGTCCAGCTGCGCCACGGAGAGTCCTGACTCCCGAGCAGAAGCTCTGAGCTAAGGGGCACCATGAGCGCTGGCCTGTGCCCTGGGGGTGCGCCTGCCAGGCCCCAGGAATCATCCCAGCGACCAGTCAGACTACAGGGGACAGAAGGGTGGCCCAACTCCTGGAGGCAGGCAGCAGGGCAGAACAAGCATCCTCCATCTCCAAGGAGGCAGAGAAGCACGGAGTTGCGTGTCTGTAATCCCAGTGTCCCGGAGGCTGAGGCAGGAGGATCTCAAATTCAAAGCCAGCCTCAGCAATTTAGTGAGACCCTGTTTCAAAACAAAAAATAAACAAGAATTGAGGATGTGGCTCACTGGTTAAGTGCCTTTGGGTTCAATCCCTGGTACAGGGGGAAAAAAAAACAGAGTAAGATTAGCTACAGGAAGCTCCAGAAAAATCCAAGAATTTCATTCTATTGAGACAATTGTGATCATGGGAAAAATGAACTACCAATGAATGACATGGAGCCCAACTGGCTTTGGTGGAATCAGGATTTGCTTGTTACTTTATTCTCAAATAGGAGCTACTAATCTGGTGGATATGAATATTGTACTTAAGGCAAATTTTGATTTGAGCAAAATATTTCCTAAAGTTGCATATTTCCTAAAGTCCTCACCCCAGATTTGGTGATTCCTAAAGGAGCCTTTTGTTTTCTTTCTTCCTTCCTTTCTCCTGTCTTTTTTTTTTAATGTCAGAATTAACCCACAGCTAAGCCTGTGCTCCGCCCCTGAGCCACACCCCAGTCTCCCTGTGTTTTCTTGGTGTGTGTTCAGAACCTTGTTATTTTTAATAGTGGAAAACCCACGTGACATAAAATTGACCATCTTAACCGTTTTCCCCCACCTCTCTTTTCATTCTTCCTCTCTAGCTTCCACAAAGGAGACAAAACAGACCTTTTGTTTTCCTTTGTGGCCTCATTCTTGACAAACTCTTATTCCTTCATCCATTAGGAAGTCTTGCAAATGAAATCTAATACATTGGTATTCAAGACGTTCATACAAGTGGACTTGTTGATCCATGTAAATATGATGGCTGTTGCTATTATCTGTGAACAACTCATGTCACTACTCACTTTTAAAACATTACCTGGAATCATAAGCCATACTTTACATATTTGCTTTATGCAAAATGGACAAGAGGGTGGGGTGGATATCAGACTGCCGAGGTTCAGTTCTGCTTCTTATTAACCATTGTCTGGGACAGATTGCTTCACCCCTCTGTACTTTATTTTCCATGCAATGTGCACCATTATCTCTTAAAGTTGGCATTAAATACAACAATGTATCTGCCTGGAAAGAGCAAGTATCTAACAGGGGCTTGATACAAGTTGCTGTTGATGCCATCAGTGGTGGTAGGGGTGGTGGCAAAGCCTAGTGGTCACGTCTATGTGCCTCCGAGAAAGCCAGTGTAACTTCCTATTTGAGAACTGTGTTCTCTGTCTGTCTCGGGCAGGCAGCCAGCCCAGGGCCCAGGGAGGCTCTGTCCATGTGGGTTTGTTCCCCCTGCATGAGGAGGAAGGAGCCCAGGGTGCTGTTATTGAACTGGCTGCACGTAGCTGACAGTCAGGGCTCTGGGTCAGCCTCTTGCTGGGCCTTCCCTCCTGACCACAGGACGGCACGGCTTTCTGAACTTCATGCCCTCCACATGCTGAGGAGGAAGGAAACAGGACCAGGCGCTCCGCAGTGGCCTCTCACCCACTATCAGGCAGGAAAATCGCCCCAACCCCCTTCCCTGGCGACTGGCCCCAGGACCTCCCCTGGGTCACAGGCTGCTGGCTGCCACAGGCAGAAAGGAGCTGGGAAGTTGCGATCTGGCATCTCCAGCCCAACAGTGGGAAGGGGATCTGCCACCGAGGAAAAAGGTGGCCTGGAGTCTGCCACTGCCGTCCTTTTCATTATCCGCCAGATCTGTTACTTCCCAAGGCTCACTTCAGACGCCCAGGCCCAAATCTCCTGCCCTTCCTCCACCTCCACACAAGGGCTCATTGTCAGAGGCACAGAGACCCACAAACGCCCTCCCATTCCCAAACGCATCAGAGCGGGTCCTCGCCGACCAACTCAGAAGTTCACAAACATCCCTGAAAATACTGGGAAGCCCTGGGCCAGATGGGCTCCGTGGCCGGGCTGGGGCGGATGACTCACTCTTTTGTCCCTTGTGTTCCAGAGTTTCTTTCTCAGAAATCCCCCTGATCTCATCTCCCTGTTTTCTTCCTCTTCCATTAGATGGATCAAATGTCTTTCAAAATATCACCTTCCTCTGGTGGCAGTGTGACAGCAGGAGGACAGTGGGAGAAAGAGGGGATCGAGTGTGTGTGTGTGTGCGTGTGTGCATGTGCGTGTGTGTGCGTGTGTGTGTAGGAGGATAGAGAAAAACAAGATTTGCCTTTTAACTTCACCCATTAACTTCCCAACATAATAAAAAAAAATACAGCAACACTTTCTGGCCATTTGAGGATCTGAGTCCATCCTTCCCCACCCCTCCCTTCCTACCTGGTACAATTTCTGCTCCCCTCTTGGCAAAAAAGAAAACAGTAGAAGGTTACAAAGATATACAGCTGCTGAAAAAAGTCCTCAGAGCAGGAAGCCCCTGTCAGCACAGCTCTCGTTTTCTACCTGTCCTTCAGAGGAAGCACCTGGGCCCTCTAAACCCCTCTCTCTGCAAGACTCGCCTAACCAGCTGCCCTGGGCCCATCTTGCTTTGCAAAGATAACAGAGAATCCCAGGCACACAGCTCACCTCTCCAGGAGCCAACGCAGGCCCCAGAAGTGGAGTCCCGCTGGAGAGCTGGTCAGGGATCACACCACTGAAGGAACAGATGGAAATCATCCCTCGCCAGCTCAGATCACTGGAGAGTAAGAGATGAGTGGATCCACGATGGGCCCGCCAGCAGCAGATAAGGGTGCTGAGGCCGAGCACCCACAGGAGAAAAGGTCCATGTGGTGGAAGACAGGACGCCCCAAGACAGCACTGGTGTGACCAAACTCCAAGTAGATAGGAAAGTTGGGGGCTGCTAAGAGGAGTGTGGGCTTCATGTTGAGGGAGCCTTGGTCTTCAAAGGCCCTTCTGGAGAACCAAGACCACGAAGCAGGGTGGGGTTCACCTGGCCTGCTGTCCTGTGAAGAGCATTGATAAAGCTGGTTGGGAATGGCCGCCCTCAGCTCACAGGAGCTGGCCCTCCTCACCACTAGCCTGGTGAAGTGGCTTCCTGGTGTCCCCCTTCCTGGGATCACACTCTGCCTGCTCGTGGGAACTGAGTGAGGTCGGGAATCCATGCAGACACACAGAACCTGCCTGCGCAACCTGGGAGTGTTAGCATGGCCCGAGTCCCTCCCATCTTGATTTAGATAATCCTGCCACAGTCTGCAAGGGCCTGAGGCTGTAGAGCAGCATCTTGGGAGGCCCCAGATAACGCTTTCAGGAAAGGTCAGCATATGGTTTGTGGGTTGCATAAGAAATAGGTGGTCTTGAGAGCTCAATTTGAGAAATATTGTTAAAGCATTCCATTAGGGGATAATCCTATTAAATTTAGAGAATTTGGCAGAACAAGGATTTGTGAAGGAATGTAATGTTCTGGGGGACGTTAAGTGTCTCTGAAACACTGAATAAATCTAATAACAATAACTCCTTGCGTTTGTGAGTTGCCTGTAGACACCAAGTGCTTATGCATGTGCTGTTTTAATTACCGAGAGCAGGACCATCAGAAAATTCTACTTGTTGGAGGTTGCTGTCAGCTTCCTGGAGCTTTTGACTCTTCTCTGTCTCTCACAGGATGGGCTCCAGAGTAACTCTGTCTATGTTACCTTGTGGTGGCTGAGCTACCCCTTCCCAGCCACCCCCTTTGCCCCTAATGGAAGAGGATAGAGCCCACAAAACACACAGAGGCCTGCGAAAATATTTATAATGAATTCCTCAAGTGTGATTTGCAAACCACCTGCATCAGAAACATTATTGTTTGTTTAAAAATACAGACATGCAGAAGTTCAAATTCCACCTCAATACGATCAATCCACATTTCCAGGCATGAGGACTGGAAATGCAGGTTTTTAACAATCGCCCTAAACAATCCTTACGCATGGCAGCCATGAAGGACGGTTGTTCCGATGTTTTCAGTGGGACAACTAAAAACACAGGCTGCCCAGCAGGCTGCGGGGCCAATGGCAAACATGTAAAATACAGCACATGAAAAGGATTCAGATTCTCAGACCCACTCCTGAGCCCATGAATCCCCATCCAACCTAGGACTGGGAGCCCAGGGTGGTTGGGATACACACAAAGTTTAGGGGGAGCCAGAAAATTCAGTAATTGAGATGTACAATATCTTAATGCAATGTGTGTGTGTGTAACTGGGGGTTGAACCCAGGAACTTGTGCATGCACTCAACCACTGATCTACACTCCCAGCCCCATGTAATATTTAAAAAAAAAAAACAAAATTATTACATAGAAATATCTATGCTAAACCTCTGAAAGGCACGATCAGTGTTCCTCAAACTTCCCTTTTGCCTGAGGCTCTGGTGTGGTGTGCTGGGCACTGCCAGGAAGGCTCTTGGTTCCCCAGGTCACTTACTAACTGGGATTCATTCTATCTGAAGGTGGAGCCCGGGACCGAGAAATGCCGACTCTCTCACCCTCCTTGGCCGTCCAGAGGGTCGGAAGGTGAGAGCCTAACTTCATTAATTTGGACACACTCTTCTTTCCTTGGCAAAGGAACGTGAAATTGAGTGCCCTGGTTCTTAACCAGACAGAATTCCACTCCAGTGGTGGGATTAACTTGCCTACGACATACAGGCTCATCAGAAGCCTCACGTACTGTGCTGATGCTCAGTTTAGGGACTCTCGGCAGCAATTGTGATGGCCAAATAGGTCCCTCTGTGGGGTGTCGCTGTGCCTCAGATGGAGCTTTCTGAGACTCTTCTGGGTGTGTAAAATTCTAAATCCTTTATAAACATCAATGATTGGCATAATTGGTGTAATTATAGGTATCTAAAAAGGAGAAAATGTCTGTGTAACAGCTGCCAATCGCGGGTTTCAGGAAACAAGCAGTCACTTGTGGAGCGCCGGGCGCGGGGTATAAACGCTCGGGTAATATCATTTCCAGATGGACCAGCTTGAATCAGAGATGGCACTGAGATAGGGGAAACGCACAGCCTCCCAGAACAGAGCCGTGCACAACCCCAAGGCTGGCGATTGGTAAATGCCACGGGCTGGGTGGGTGGGGGGCATGTCCTGCTACATCCGTAAGAGCTAGAGGTGAATAGTTTCTGTGGCCTTCAAGCAGGTCTAGTTTTAGTTGTTCCGCTGTTTTTAATGCCTGTGTTAATGGTAGCAAAGACTAGAAAGCAATCGTCACTAGTTGGCATATGTCCGTCTTCTTACCCATGGGCATGGCAGGACAGGAGATTTTCGAAATTTCTCCACTCCCCAAATATTTGGGGCTGTCTTTGTTCATAAAGCACTGTGGCTTTCTGAGCAGTTCTTACAGCTGATTCTGTGAATAATACCTACCTGAACCCGAAAACACGGACTCCCACTCTTTTGGACAGCCTGCGGGCTTGGAAGAGTTAGGGGAATTAATTGGGAGAAGTTGAAACAACCTAGAGGAACCGACCCTCGGGCAGATTCCCAAGGCCTGTGAGCAGTCCGCCTGCCCACGAGGAGGAGGTGGGTCACCAACCTGCTGCTGAAGGTGAGCATCCCCTCCCACACTTCCCGAATGTCCTCACCTCCTTTTGTCCAACCACCCCCACTTCTACAAATGAACAGCTTTCCTGGACCTAACTAGCACCTTCATTTTAAACCGTGAACCTATCTAGTAGTTAAGAGACTAAGGACAATTTAATCAAAATATTTCAATCATATTAGTGTTGTCACATCTGCCTAACGAGGAAAGGATTTTTTGTTCGTAGGGGACAGGATTTTCATGGTGACGTTGACAATGGGAGTTACGCTTTGGATCGCAGATGATTTTACAGGGCAGAAGGGCCCCAAACGTCACACAGGTGTGGGGGATTTGGTAGGCTCCTTCTGCTGATGGGGTCCAATGGCCTCTGAAGTTCCTTTTTCACCTGAAGAGTTTAAAATTCCATGAGCAGCGACTCCGTGATGATATCCTAAGGTGTATTTTTTTAATAAAAAAAAATTCTTTTTCATTTTAAAGAAGACTCTTTTACGTAGAACAGATGAAAGAGGAACTGCTCTGGTTGTGTTGTTGTGGATTTTCTTTGTGCACGCTCCCGTCAAGACAGAACCTGGTGGTGCACCTCGGGCTCTGAGATGACTCGATGAAGTGGGATCCCTTTGTGCTTCTAGACAGGGTATCCCTAAACCTCACCCAAAATACCTTTTGCCATTTTGCCCTGTGGATGTCCTACCCGTGGGATGTGGAGTGACAGGATCCGTGTCATGGGCACAGAGAGAAACCAGACAAGAGTGCCTGATGACACGGTGGTGTGGGACCAGAACCTTCCGGTCCCTCAGTTATTAAAAGTCAACCCAGGAGTTACACGTATCCTGAGACATGCCTGGAGCCTCCTCCCCTCCTAAGTCAACCGGAGATGCCTGGAGTGGAGACACCTCCTCCCTGCTTCAAAGCCTGGCTCCTACAGGGTGTGGGGAAAGCAAGGATCCAGGGGACCTGATGGCCACGGGTGTGGTCCAGGCTGTGTCTATCAGTGAGCCAACTCTCCCTCAACACCTGTGGGTGGGGGATGGCCTCCTGGCAGGTGGCATCCCCCTGCTGCTTTTCCCAGGCACACTTAGTGGGTTTTTTCCTGATATCTCCATGTGGTTAGAGCTCTCCGGCCTGAATTCTTCCTGACCATTGTGATTTCTGCTCCCTGGAGTGTTTTCTGTAGCCTGCTTGCTTCCAGGACTCCTAGTTGCGTCTACCTGACTCAGAGACTCACGTCCTTGCTCTTACCTTGGATGGTAAAAGGCGGAGAGTGGACCCCCTCCAGCCTGCCTCCCGGCCCAGCTTCCAAATCAGAGGAGTGACTCCCGGAGAAGGAGCGCCCACCTCCCTTCCTCTGGACACACACTCCAATCTCTCCAAATTGTTGTTCTGGAGAGAACCTTGAAATTTTCCCATCAGTCGGCTTTGGAATGAGTCAAGCACCCACTTCTTCATTTTCTTCCTTCCTCTTTTCCAGCCGTACGCTTACGTGGACCGGGATGCGTTGCTGTTGAGAGAGTACTGATCATGGCAGAGACCTTGGGCTTCCTCTCCCTCCGAAAACGGCAGTCGGAGGCAGAATGTGAGGGAGGGCTATCAGATCCCAGCAGCGGACATAAAGGTCAGGGACAGGAAAGTGAATCCGCTCACTTAATCAGAGGGTAGATACTGCGTCGTGGGGTCAGAAGCGTCCTGCAGGCAGTTCACTTTTTGGTGAGTGATCACTGAGATACCAGAGCGTGCACAGCTATCTTGGTGAAGGTGAGACACAGAGAAAAGAAAGATTTAGTGTTGGAAGTCAGTAGAGGCACATAGGGAGACTAAAACAAGACCTGAGCCATATGAACACCTGCAGCTTGAGGCTGCACGAGGAACTGCTTAACCTGTTCCCAGAGCTGCCTGCCTCTTGGGGGCTCCTTCTTCCAGAGCTCCTGTGAGATTTCCAGCTTCTTATAGTCACTCATTTCTTTGCAATAAAGCCCCATGATTTCAGGTTACCTGAATGAATTTCTGTGCCTTGCAATCACAGCCTAGCAACGAAGCAAGACCAATAACAGAAACGAGAAGCCACCAATGGAGGAGAGCTGATCTCTGTTTGGGTCAGCAGTGCTGAAATTGCTGTATTTCGTCGCCAGGCCCAGTGCTGAGATTCTCTAGAGCATTCTATTTTTTCATCCATGTGTTATCACAACCTAGGACAGAAAAATTTCTCAGCATGATTTACAGATGTCTCTGCACACATGCTAAAATAACCTATTCCCCTTCTGTAGAGGATAAAATGATTGTTTCAAAGTTTGGTTTAATTTTGAACCTCAGTGTGTTTAGACTTATCTTTAATTTTTCCTCCCCAATACCCACTTTACATCTAGCCATCTTCAGGGTGAGAAAATGTCAAAAGAGCCTATGCCTATAACACGAGTCTTTCCACTTCTAGTAGCTACTCAAGAAAAACACCCACATTGGAAAAGACATATATAAAAATACATGGTTGTAACCATGAAAGCCAGAATTCATCTTAGCTAGTGTTTCCTTAATTTACTTGACCCTGATGTTTACAGAACACCCATGATACCCTAAAAGACACTATTTGGGAATAATCTTGGGTGAAACCATTGGAGAAATACTTTTTGCAACTTCAGCAATGACCTTCTGTCCCCAGCCTCCCAATTTCCCCTCGACAACTTTTGGATTCATTGGATGCTCATCCAAAAGCTTAAACTAAAACTCTTAGCAAACTTCCAAATGTACTTAGCACGACCTCTTTCAAAGACAGGCCTCGGAACCTCCTCCTGCCCAGGGGAGGAACAAAGTGCAGTGTGTTTTGAGACTGCAGCCCCACAGCTTCCCAGGAACTTCAAATAAATTATTCAAAGTCTATCTTCTCCAGGGATTGGCAAACAGGAGAGATAAAAGGCCCACAGAGGGAGTGTGGGAAAGGGGAGGGAGAGAGCAGGGGCTGAATGCTGGGTGGGGGGGGGGGTTCCAGAAGAGGAGCTGGGGAAGTCAGGAAGGGCACTGGTAAGAAAGTGGCAATTAACCACACTGTGCCACGGGAGCTAACTGATGGTTAATCAGAGCCAGGTGCTCAGCTCTTACACAGCAGTCACAGGCAGCATCCAGGGAGCCAACCATCACCAGACACTAGGGACAGCCCCAGAGGTCAGAGTGCTCTGCCTGGCCTCCGGCTTCTCCCCTGCATGCTGTGTCAGGAAACAGCCCATTTACTGGGTTTTAAACTAGAATTATGTAATTGGAAAAACAGTTCAAGAACCGAGGAGGCCGAATCAATCATGTTTCAGTTATTTCTTACGTCCTACCCTTTAGAAACAAAGCAAAGCAAAAAAACCTTAAATGGAATTCTCATTCGAATGTCTTGTATGTAAAGCAAAGCAATCTTGTGTAGGAGCGCACCAATGAGTCCCAACTCTGACCTGAAGAAATCTGCAGGGTGAAGGAAGAAGGCCCTGTGGAAGGTTCCTGCTATGACTTGACTTGGGCCTGGCTCGTCTGGCAGGACTCCAGAAACCAATTGCCCTGAATTGAAACTGTCAGAAGAAAATAAAATGGGCTGAATTTACGATCACCTGTATCCACAGACATCCACACACAGAAGTGCTTTGTT
This sequence comes from Urocitellus parryii, assembly GCF_045843805.1. NCBI lineage: Eukaryota > Metazoa > Chordata > Mammalia > Rodentia > Sciuridae > Urocitellus > Urocitellus parryii. The sequence continues at coordinate 150,177,516 of NC_135538.1, read as the reverse complement.
AACGAAGGCACAGACCAAAATGCAGCCGCCGCCGGGTCACACAGCCCCCTGGGAAATACCGTTTGGTGATGTGAGGGTTTTTTTTTTCTTCTTCTTCTTCTTCTTTTTAACATTTAAGCAGGAAAACAACACATGCAGGAAACCATAAAACCCTTCTAGTTAACTGTAGCCAACGGTCAATCTCATTAGGATAGAATGGTTAGGCTGCGGCCTCTCCATGCAGGGCCCACACTTTCCCCGGAACAACTTCCAATTTTCACACTTGTTGGAAGCTGTAGGCAAAGCAGAAGTTCCACTCTCTATATTTATACCCTTTCCCTTCTCCTCTGCCTTCTAACCTCAGTCCCCTATGTTCCTCTGTGAGCACACATTTGAACTGGCGCGCGCACACACACAGACACACAGACACACACATACGTGTGTTTACTCAATTAATTAAACTGACACTTTCAGCTGGAGTGGTAGTAGACATCCTTGGGAAAATCATGGGGATCACAGGGAGGAGGGGAGCTGGTTGGGGTGGGGAGTTCGACCAGTCCTCACCAGGGGCCCAGCCCTGGGGAAGTTCATTTCTCTTTTACTCAAATGGAGAGGACATCTATTTTAAGGTCTCACTTCTGAGCTGACTGCTGGGCTCAGGAAACAGGGTTCCAGGGCCCTCCCCTTCCCTGCTGGGCTCAGAGCTTGCCAGGCAAGGGCTTACCACTGAACAGCACCTCCTTTCTCATTCTGTGACCTCAGTCACCAGTCACCAAATCATTCTCCACTCAGCTTCTCCATGTTAAAAAAGTGGGTGGTGGAGAATAATCCTTTATCTGCAAACTTATTGAGAGAATACGCTAAAATGCAATGGGAGCAGTAATTTCCAAACTTTGGTGAGCACTGGAAATGTCTGGGGAGCCTATGAGGATCCTACCTCCACAGAGTGACCGAGGCCTGGTAATCTGCAGAATCTCCACCTTTAAAAAGAATCCTCCAATAATCCTCAGGCTGTACCAGACGGAAACATGGACCCAGGGCCTACTGCTGAGGCTGCAGTGTCTCCCGTGTGGCTGGCAGGGTGCTGGCTTGTACAGGCCTGACCTTTCTAGAACAGCCATGAGGTCGGGGACCTGGAGGTATTTGCTGAGCACCCCCAGTGGCTGGGCACTACCTGCATCCCACAGGAAACGGGGGTTCACTCCATCCTCACAACTGCACACCTCAGACAGCAGTCCATTTAATGATTTCTTCGAACCCTGCAGTTCCAAGAGGCTGAGAACTCTTGACAGTGGCCTCTCCCTAGGGAGTCAGTTTCCACCAGGTTTTCACCAAGTGCAGGGCTCCCACTTCCCACAGGCAGCCTAAGATGCAAATGCATTTTGGATGCTCTGCAGGCCCCATGGAAACAATGCAAATGTTAGGTCAGCAACTAAGAAACAAACCCTTGTTATGCAAAAAGAACTAAGGAGAGCCAATTTGGGGGTACAAAATGGATTCAAGGTCTAGTCTAATGGGAGGGTCTGGTCTGGTGTCCTGGAGTGCTGGAGACCTGAAAAGGTGGACGGAAACCATTGTGTGCAAGGCCTTGACAAGTGAATCCTGCACTTTACTCTGGGCAAAGAGACATCGAGGTAGACACTGGCACATGCCAGGAGGTGCCCTGCCCACTGCAGCTTTTTGATAGCCATAGTGAAAAATCTAGAAATGTGTGTGGAGGTGATTTTCAAGGCTGAATCAGAGGGTCAGGGGTAAACATGAATGAACATGGGCTGGAGGGGGATTTTGCAGGACTCAAGGCAGGGGAGGGGGAGAGCAAAACAAAATCCCCCAGAAAGAAGGAGAAAGCTCACAACCTTCCACCCTAACAAATCCAAATAGGTAAAATGGATTTTCATTCCTGGAATTCATCCTTTTTTTTTTTGCGCGGGGGGACATATGCATCTTTCATATACTTTCTTGGAGCTCCTAAATTGTTTAAAATTTATAATTAATGCTGGTTAATCCATGAAACCCACACTGCTCAATAAACCAGTCACAAGACAGAAAAAATAAAATTTATGATGAAGCATTCTGATCAAGGCAGTCACCACATCATGTTTGCAAATTGGTGTGTTTCCTGCAACACAGGACGTACTTGGTAAAGGGTGACATCCACTATCTCCTCAGAGTCCCTTTGTGTCCACTGTCACCCCAGACCCTCAGCAAAGATCCAGATGTCCTTGCCAGGCACCTGGCCCACCAGCCACAGCATCACCTTGCATGGGCCATTATGTTTCTCGGTACCTAAGGATTTCAGCTAGGTATCGATAAAACCGACTTCAGCAAGTAACACTGATTTACATTTCTGATGGAACACAGGGCCAGAAGCAGTGTCTTTTAAGAAAAATTGCTTGATAATCTTAAAAGAAAATCTGAAACCTACTCTTTTCCATTGATCCAAATTATCCAGAAGAAAAAGCCACACCAAACTATTGGGTTTCTTAGGTTTGTTATGCCTTGAGCCACCGACCATGTTTCCTTTCTGAATGAAAATTGATTCAGAAGAAAAAGTCCAAAAATACATTTATTCTACTACTTGCTAGGAAATACTACTATATGTTGCATTTAAAAGCTTAAATGTGTATCAAAATCCCTTAAATTTTTTCCCCCCAGTGCTGGGGATCAATTCCAGGGCTTGTTACATGCTAGGCAAGCCTTCTACCACTGAGCAACATCCCCAGTCCCATAGTTCTTAAAATATTTTAAGCATCTGCCCTTACATGGAAAAATCAAAGGAAAATAAATAGTTCTAGCAGGAGAACCATACAAAATAAAAATAGCCTTCACATGCATCATTAAAAAAAAAAAAAACAGGCATCATATAGGTCAACTAATCACAGTATCATCACCATGAGGATGAATATTGAACTTGAGCATTGTTCTGCACAAGAGTCCCTCCTCTTTTCCCCCAAGATCTCTGAAGAAACCTAAGGTGCTGGGCTGTTTCAAGATCTTTTTTAAAAATGGGATATTCCAACTGCAGAATACACATGTAATTAAAAACTTGTTAGCAGCACACATGAAAAAGATTGGAAATTAATAGCTATCTTTAGGAGATGAATTGTATTAAAACAATCATTGTATTATTTTGGAGAGGGAAAAACTACTGCTTCTTACTGAACAAAATGCTTGTTTTGGCCTACAGTCTCCAAGAATCTCTTCTTCCAGCTACACATTCCAGGACCCAGGCCACTCCCTCACCTAGCAGCAATCCAGACTGGGGGATTACTCCCCAGCACATCTGCTCTTTAACCCTTCCTCTCCAGTGCTGAATGGCTGAGACACATCACGTTTTACACATTTTTACTTAACAGACATTTAGAAGTGAAGATGGCTTTTGTTACAGCTAATGGAGATTGGTGGCCTCACCCCCATAAACAGGAAATAGTGCCACTTAAGTTGTATGTTCCAAACCAAATAGTAATGGACCCAGTAAACCCAAGGCACTTTTGTGTTCTCCCATACTGGTCTCAAGAATCCTGCTGCACCTGGTGCTCAGAAAGAACAAGCCCTGCCAGATGAAGCCCACCGTGCTGTTCAGACCGAGTGGGCTGGCGAGGCACTCCCATTGTGGTATTACCCATGCAGGGCACAGCACAAGATGGGCCATCTGGGCACATGGTGACCTCCCGTTATTGAAGACTTACACACCTTTTGCATCTAGCAAAGGTGTAACTAGCAAAGGCTTTCTCCACGTCTACTAACAACTTACCAGGCTCATTATGTTCTTCTGGGTGTAACAAACCCTAGCTACTACTAGATGGTCAAGTACTGACAAGGTAAGAGAAAGCAGCTTTAGAAGCATAAAACAAAACCGCAAAAAGACCTGCCAGTGGGATCAGTGAAGAATCCCATCCCCCACGCCCCTCCCCCCTTCCAGATTTCAAGACAAAGGGTGTGCTCCCTTAAATGTAGTAAACTCAGAAAATTCCTCGAAAGCCGCATGGAGTTGACACATATTCAGCTGACGCCATCATTTCGGGGTCAGGGCCTGCCAAATCTGGCCAAGAGGAACTTGGTACTTGCCAATAAGGTGGCATTTAGACCCTGCTTCTCCAAAGCCAAGGCAGGTGGGATGGGTGGTGTACCCACAGGGTAGGGCCCTCCGGATCTCAAGTGCTGGGCAGAAGAATGACAAAAGTCAAGATTTAGGGTTCAGTTCCAGCTGATTTTATTTCCTTCTCAAAAAAAGTTATTTACAGAAGGTATATATCAACAATCTGACAGGCAGTGAACTTGACATGATTAGCTGGCATGATTTTTTTTTCTTTTTTTTTCTCCCCCAAACATTGTTTTTGTGGCCTTGAATTTTAAGACAAATATTCTACACGGCATATTGCACAGGATGGATGGCAAAAAAAAGTTTAAAAACAAAAACCCTTAACGGAACTGCCTTAGAAGGCAGACGTCCCGGTGCCTGTCCTTATTTTAAACATACATACACACAATCTTTTTGCTTATTATAATACAGACTTAAATGTACAAAGATGTTCTCCACTTTTTTCAATCTTAAACACAACAGCTATAAACCGGAACACATATGCTATCATCATGCCATAAGACTAAAACAATTATATTTAGCGACAAGTAGAAAGGATTAAATAGTCAAATACAAGAATGAAAAACGCAGTACATAGTGTCGCGAACTCAAATCGGCATTTAGATAGATCCAGTAGTTTAAACGGCACGTTTTTGCTTATAAAAAAAGTGCAAAAAAGATGTGGTTTACAAGTTAAAGCTACAGGATCCCTTTTTGCTGTAAATGCACCAGTTTTAAAGCCTCTGGACAGAAGAGTATTTCGTCTAAATATCTTGCTTTTCTTAAAAAGCACTGAATGCTTGGCTAATTCTCCTCCCCATTCTAGGAGCCTGGGGTTGAAAGGGTGGACACTGGTGGCAGGTTAAGGGATGCTGTCACTTTAAGAAGCCTGCAGATTGAAGTGTAAACATGGAGAAATTAGGGGCTGATTTTTTAAACTGTGTGAGATATTAACCAGCCGCCCTGTTATAAAATCAGGAAATCCAAACAGCGATTTACACCGATTAACACCCCCTTTATATATTTTTTACAAAAATACACTGAGAAAATAATCAAACGTTTTCATCTCTCTTGTCTTTTTTTGTTTTTTAAAAGTGTCAAAAGTCTACATTTAAATATAAAAAATTAAAAGTTAAAACTCTAGCCCTTCAGTGAAGGAGACGTAAAATGGCGTGGGTAACAACAACTACAAAAAAAAGAAAGAAAAGGAAAAGAAAAGGAAAAAAAAGAAAAGAGGGAAACAAAGAAAAAAAAGAAGAAAGTTAAAAATAAAGCCAAAAGAAAGCCAAAAAAAAAAAAAAAAAAGGAAAGAAAAAAGGGATAACATAAGAAAAAAAAAATAAAGGTTTGGCCAGTATAAATACGTCCACATATAAAATGGCATCTGATTACATTTACAAGGAAAAAAAAAAACAACCAAAAAAAAAAAAAAAACCCCAAAAAACGAGGATGGAGCATCGGTGAGGGAAAAACACGTCTTCTCATTTACACCTATAAGGAATAAACACATACACACTGAGAAAAAATTTGGTCCTGAATTGTTTTCTTTTTTAAAGTCCAGCACAGATTTGAGTTGCGTTTGAATCCTTTAAAGAGTTAAGAATGAAAAAAAGCTGGTGATAATTCTGTTGTAGGAATCAAACATAGCGCCATCTATCTGCTTCTTATATTACCCTACACTATTTTAAAAACTGCTCAACAGTCTTATACAGAAATCTTTAAAAGATAGACAGGATAACATGCTATATTAACCCCACCAGTGAAATAATCCAACACCATCACGATTCCGAGTACGAGAAGAAACCTTTCCCCAAGCCACTCGCCCTCCGCGGCGCGCGCGCCTCAGTCTCCTCCCGGCGCCGGCCGCGCCCCGGGCACCCGCGCTGCGCCCCGGGCACCCGCGCGGCGCCGGACCCTCGGGTCCGCGTCCCCCGCCCCGCCCGCCGCCGTGGCTCCCCGGGGCCCCCAGTCCCTTCCCCGCGCGGCCACGCCGCCGGGCCCGCCTCGTCTCTCCGCCTCTGGCTGCAGGGACAAGGAAAAAAAGAAAGAGGGACAGAAAAACCAAAAGGGGCGTTCGCTAGCGTGGAGTCTCGGTCCCGGCGCTCCCCTCCGCGTCTGCGGGCCGCAGACCTTCGCCCCGAGCCTTCCTCCCCGCAGGCGCTGCCAGGGGGTGGGGGCGCGCAGCCTTCATCCCCGCTCCTCTCTCGACCAATTAACCCAGTAAAAACAAAAGCAAAAGCCACCGAAGAGGCGAGGCGAGAGGGCGAGATTCCTCCAGTCTCCAAAAAACTCCCCGGCTTCTTTCTTGCTGGGGGTGCGCACAAGTCCGGAAGCTCGCTGGAAGGAGGGGGGGTCTCTTCAAGCAAAGGGGAGGAAACTCGAAGTAGCTTTTTCGCCATCAACAACAACATCAATAACAATAAAGGTCGCCCTGTCTACCTCGCCTCCTGCGCGTCCCTCCGCGGGGCCGCGGCGCCACGGCCCGGGAGGTGGGGATGCGGCGCGGGTCCAAACGCCCCCGCGCTCCTCTCCAAGCCCGCGCTGCTCACTTTTTTCTTTATCTTCTTTTTTATTTTCCCTTTTCTCTTTCAACTCTTCATCTGTTTTTTTTTTCTATTTTTCTTTTTCTATTTTTTTCTTCTGTTTTCTTTATTTTTTCCTCTCTCTTCCCCTCGTCCCTTCTTCTCCCCGCCCGCACCCTTCAGTAGGTGAAGACCAGGTTGGAGATGCTGGACTCCAGCCAGTCTCCCGAGATCATCTCGCTCACCTCGGGCGTGCAGTAGTCCGGGAACTCGAAGTGCGAGCCAGAGCCGGGCTCAAAGTTGAAGTCCAGGTCCCGGTCCAGCGCCGACGACGAGCTGAAGCTGCCCAGGGACATGCTCTCAAAGTTTGAGCTGGGGTTCAGGTCGAGCAGGTCGTCCTCAAACTCGTCGTCCGAGGATGAGCCCGAGGAGGAGGAGGAGGAGTGAGACGAGGTGGAGGACGCGTGCGAGGGCGCGCTGGACGGGGCGGGCGAGGCGGCGCGCAGGCTGGCGTAGCCGCGGTGGTCCGCGGGCGAGCGACCGGCGGCCGGCGACGAGGCGGCGCTGCTGCGGCCGCTCAGGCTCGGCGCGTCGGGCGAGCAGCCCGGGCCCCCCTCCTCGTACAAGCCCAGGGGGTCGCTAGGGTCTGCGCCCGCGCCCAGGCCGCCCACCGGCGAAGCCGACGCGCCCAGGCCGCCGAACAGGTAGACGCGCTTCACCTTCTTCTCGGCCAGGTGTTTGCCCGGGGCCGCGAGTGCGGTGGAGGCCGAGGCCGCGGCGGAGGCCGAGGCCGCGGCGCTGGGAGTCCGCGCCTTGTACAGCGCATGGTGGTCGGAGGCCGCCGCGGCGCCCAGGGGCAGCAGGGCGGCGCCCGCCTGCTCGGCGGCGAAGGAGGCGGCCGCCGCTTTCCCGCCGCCGCCGCCGCCGCCCGCCAGGACCAGCTTGGCGTGCGGCTTGCTGACCCCGCCGCCCGCGCCGCCCGCCACCTTGGAGCCGCAGCTCTTCTTCTGCGCGGGTTTGGAGTTGGCGCCGCCGCCGCTCGCGCCGCCGCCTCCCCCCGCGTTGCCGCTCCCGCCGCCGCCGCCGCCGCCCCCGTGGCTGCCCCCGCCGCTGCCACCGACCTTGTCTCCCTTCTCCCCGGGCTTGGAGGCGGCGGCGGCCGAGGAGCCGGAGCTGGCGTTGCCGGACTTAACCTTCTTCCTGGGCCGGTACTTGTAGTCGGGGTAGTCAGCCATGTGCTTGAGGCGCAGCCGCTCCGCCTCCCGAATGAAAGGGATCTTGTCGCTGTCTTTGAGCAGCTTCCAGCGTTTGCCCAGCCGCTTGGAGATCTCGGCGTTGTGCATGTCGGGCGACTGCTCCATGATCTTGCGCCGCTCGATCTGCGACCACACCATGAAGGCGTTCATGGGCCGCTTGATGTGCCCGCTCGGCGTCTTGCACCAGCTCGGGTCGTCGGCCTTGCCGCCCGTGGAGGCGGTGGAGCCGGGCGTGGGGGAGGAGGCGATGCCCAGCTCCAGGCCGGCGCCCGAGTCCGAGCTCTCGCCGGCCAGCAGCGCTTCCGTGTTCTCGGCGTTGTTGGTTTGCTGCACCATGGCCCCGGCTCCGCGGGCGCCCACGCGCGCTCACACCCTCGCGGCGGCCGCGGCGCGATCGCCGGGCCCTCCCGGCTCCCCGGGCCAAGCACACGCCGAGCTGGCGGACGCGCGCGGCTGCCAGGCGGGCCCCTCAACTCCTCGCCGGGGCGGAGGTGGGCCAAGAGAGAAAAGTCCCCAAAAGATTCGGGAGAGGAGTACTCCGCCTCTCGCAGAGGAGTTATAGTTCCCAGACTGGAGAGCCTCTCTCCCCCGCTCGCTGTGGGTCTCACCGCGCTGCAGCTTGCTCGGTGTGGGCTTGAGTCTGGAGACGGTGCTAAGGTGGAAGAGGAGTTTCTTGAATGCTGGTGCCGAAGCTTCTTCCACTGCAAGTTTCTCGCCGCCTCCCAGGCAAGTCTCTCTCTCTCTCTCTCTCTCTCTCTCTCTCTCTCTCTCTCTCTCTCTCTCTCTCTCTCTCTCTTTTCTTTCCCCTGAAGCAGTTGATTCCAGTTCACGAGCGCACTCGGTAGCTCAGGAAAGCGACATAGTCTCTATCACTCAGTCCCTTTCCTACAATGCAAAGCAAAAACGACTCTGGCTCCGGGACTCTCTGTGGACGGAATCGGCACTAAGGAGTTTGTGCAATTATTTTGTTGCAAGGTAGGAAGCCAAAAAGCCTGCGTGCAACAGACTGGCATGAATAAATGTATGTTTCCCCCTCCCTTCTGCAAGAAGGGAGCTGGTAATGGCAGAGTTCCTCCGGTGCAGACTCTTAAAGAGCGTGCAAGAGCTAGAGACCCACGAAACAGGCCTCTTCCCTGCACACACAGTTTCTCTTGCGGCAGCTTAGAGCAGACCCCAATTCCGCCTCGCGCCTCTTTATCCTTTCACAGACTTGGCCTCAGCCAATCAGCCGCTGTAACTAACGCTTCCTCGTGCCAAGCCCCTCCTCCGGGCTTCCCATTGGCTTGGAACCCGGTGCAATAATAATCTCCGCGTGCAATGAGAAGCTCCAAATCTGACCTCATTCCAATTTACAGAGCAAACTTTTTAAAAGGGCTAGAAGTACAGCTGAGATTTCTGCTGCCTCTTTTTTCGTTTTGCTGTGTGTGTGTGTGTGTGTGTGTGTGTGTGTGTGTGAGAGAGAGAGAGAGAGAGAGAGAGAGAGAGAGAGAGAGAGAGAGAGAGAGAGAGGGAGGAGAGGATGTTAATGCATGAAATTATTAAGGGGAGAGACGGAAATGTATTCTAACCATTATGTTAGATAACAAGGGGCTTGGAAAGGGGGGTAAGGGTGAAATACTGTAAATGGAAGCTTTCTGCTTAAAAGCCGAGTGATTATTTTTATTAGTTCTTTTCAGCATTGGAATAAAGAATCAGCCTCTAGTGCAAAACCTGTTCCTGGGCTCGTTCTTAAAGCCCAAGATGTAAAGGGGGAGGGAAAGCCACAACAATAAATCACTGGATATTGAAAACCGTTAAGAAAGTGGTACCTAGACACCTGTCATCACAATTATTTTAACAACTTTAGGTACAGCACAGATGTTGATGTATTGTGTAAATCTCTTCAGAACAGTTTCTCTGCTGTTTGTGGAAGGCAGAGAAGATGACTTTTTGCAGTAATTGCTTACTCTTAACCAACAAGGGTTAAGGATGGTTATTTACAATGATTTAAACTCCCCGGTAAATCCTGGAGAGTCCAAACACAGGCACTTTCCCTTGAAACACATTAGGTCGTGCTCCATAATGACCTCAATGGGAGACTCTTCATGGGGTTTTGTATAGGATGATAATGGTGAGGAAAGGATGGAAATTGACTTTAGTTTCTAAATATTTGTTTTCCACCTTTTCCAAAGGAAAGATTGGTTCACTCTATTCCTCTCTTTCCCCTAAAGTCCTCCTCTTCCTCTCCCTCACATATTTTCCCTACATGTGTGTTAATTGTATCAAATGGGACTAACTGGTAGCCAAGGAGGACCCAGCCTCTGAATTAATGTTAGGCCTGGTGTCCAGTCTTTCTTACTGGTTTTGTCACTGTGGGTCTGGGACTGTCTCAGCTGAAGTCATCTGTAATTTCAGAACACGAAGCTCCTCGGTAGATGGTTGTGGGTGTTCAATGACTTTGGGACTGTAGGGGACTGTTCTTTCCCTCTGTGAATGCTGTACCCTTGGCCCCTCACACACTGGTTCTAGTAAACAGCAGCTTGTTGTTCAAGAGGCTAAAACGGGACCGGATGGCTACTGATGTGGAAATTTCATCACAGATCATAGATGTTAACCACTCAGGGCCACATGGCTGTTATCCTCATGATGAGGATGTTCCAAGATAACAATCCCAAGAAAGGAACTTCATGAAGAATATTGAAGGATGTGGCAAGGACACAGGGCCTAGGTATTCAGATTACACGTTCATTTGGCCACACAAATGAACCTATTTCCCATGATCTGAAAATTCAAGTTTTAGTAAAAACCGGCCTTCCTTAACACTTTCCTGAGGTCAGTGATAGGTGGGGTCAGGCAGGGCCAGGCCAACATAAAGTCAGCTTTGCACTCAAGGGCTGGATAGTATATTTCCATTTTTTTTTTCTTGTCAAATCTTTAAAGTATGTAGGCTGGCAAGAGGCCCAGGTTGTCAGATTTAGAATTTTAATGAAAAAAACACCCTATGGAGAGAGCTGATTGGATCTCTAAGGATCAACCACAAGCAAGAATGTTTTAGTGGATAAAAGCAAATAATTTTTGGCCATTAGCTACCTTGGGTATTCACTACTACTTTTTTTTTTCCCCCTAGAAGAGGGAATCTTAAAACAAAACCAAAAAATAGCTCCCAACCAAAAACACAATGACAACTTTTTTTTGCATCACAAATCTAGTATGTCCTCATCATAAATTTTTGTCATTTTTTTGCTATGCACAGAAACACACCTGTAAATGTTTTTTTTTTCCCAGTTGTTGATTGACCTTTATTTATTTACTAATATGTGGTGCTGAGAATCAAACCTAGTGCCTCACATGCTAGGCAAGCACTCTACCAACTGAGCCACAACCCCAGTCCTGTAAATGTTATTAATCTGATATAAAAATGATCCTAAGAAGTCTGTTATCTATGAGGTCAGTGTTTTCACTAAATTAAAATAAGAGGATAAATATATTTATTTTGGGATTTGTACTAACTAATGATTTGAGGGTGTAGCTAGTTTGATAATTAAGTTGAGTGAGTTTCATCATAATTGATTATATTTCTAACATCATTTACACTTTCACCATTGAATATGATTGGAGAAAAAAATGGAAGTTAAAATAGCCATACTAATTATGATTATGTTTAAGACAGATTTTTTTTAAAAGAGTGTATTAAAAAGTAGTTGCTGGTCTAATTCTGTTGTTAGATGTTTTTCTGTATTCAACTCATCAAACAGATTTTAAGACACACACCTCTACTTTATATGCCACTAAGGAAGAAAAACTACCAATGGGGGGAAAAAACAGTTTTTATCCTTCTATGTGGAGGATACCTCCCTGTTGAAATGAAAAGTTTTCTCTTTAAAATGAAATATGAAATCAGTAACTTCCACTGGCTTTTCTAGATGATTTTTTTATGTAGATACACATGAGTGCTTAGGCGTCTGAAGTAGATCTGTTCTTAGGTGTTAGATTGCTTAGAATGTGGGGGAAAAAAAAAAAACATGTGACAAAGGGCCTCTTAGTAAAGCCATCTTTCAACTGGGTAAAATATGTGCATGCAGGAATGTATTGGGCTTCTGAAAAACCAGACAATGAGAAAAGATTTCTGTGTTCTCATTACCTAACTTCATATGTTTTGTAATCATTTCTCCATTACTGACATTTTTTTTTTCCCCAAATACCAGCTCTTCGGTGGCCCCTACTTGATCAGTACTGAGTGTTCCCTCTGCTGGTTTTGCAGTACATGAAGTAATTCTTAATGCTACTCTTAGCTGTATTAACAAAAAGCCAAGATCATGTTGCAAAAAATAAAAAATAAAATAATAAAATAATCCTGCTTTAGAATAATAAACTAATTGTCTTCACTGGCAATGATGTGAGACATTTCAAATGTTGAATTAAGGTAAAAATAAAAAAATATCACATAAATAATGGAATCCATTTGAGATGCACACATAATGTCTGCAAATGCATTTCTCCTGTCACATACCTGCACAACATAAAACGTTGTGTAGGGGGTATAGATGAAAATAAGATTCTCTCCCTCTCCCTAATATGGTCCTATAGAACCAAGGGGGAGAAAGACCTGGCTGGAGATTAGTTTAACAGATCTCCTGGATTTGCACGGATTTGCACGATTTTTTGCCTTGCCTTGGTTGTAGAAACTGTGATTGTAGGAGCTGGTCTGACCTGACAAGTCTTCAGTTCAAATAAAACAAAGAGTGGGGAAAACCCTATTGTTGTTACTTTAGTTGACAGAGAAGAAGCCCCGGGAAACCTGATGTCAGTGGCCTTTGTCCACTGAAAGGCCCCAGGCTTTTTGTTTCACACTTTATGGAAAAAGACCTTCCATCCAAGGCTGATTTACTCCTCAGTCAAGGAGACAAACATAACTTGCACCTCATCTGTCTGGGCTGATAAGGTGGTATTGGAACTGGACTAGGGGAAGGGGGTGGTACTGCAAAATATAATATATACATAATTCTTATTTGCAAGATATCAAGACAGAATTCCGGGGTAAGTGAAGTATGATATATTTTTACTCTTAGAATAAACTGAGATACAAGAAACCCACATTGCTAACAATTCCACTTTCTCTCCCCTCATAATCTCTCACTAGCCACAGTAGACTCAAGTAAGCTCTACAGAGCAGTGCCAATCAATGCCAACCCATTACTCCTTTCCCCTCAATTTCCTGAGAACAAGCAGAAAACGAGCGCTGGCACGGGCCACGTAGATTGGAGCAGAAGAGCGGGCTCTCTGCAGGTAGAGCCGTGGCACACCCACGCAGAGCCTGGATGGCTCTGCAGCCAGCCACTTCCACTCCCGGGAGCGCGGCCGCCAGGTGGCAGCGCTGAGCCTCCCTGCGCGGGCGAGGAGGCGCTGCAAAGCGTGGGGTGGTCAGCTGGCTTTCTTCTCCCTCCTGGTCCTCTCCCGAGCGGCTGCACCCTCCACCACCACTTTACCTGCTTTACGTAGCGGTGGGAACGCTCGGCGGTTAACAGGGCGTTTTTTTGTCGGTAAATTCGGATCCCCCCCCCCCCCCATAAATCAATTGCCGCCTCCCGTTCACTTGTCCGAAGGTCCCGAAGTCTGGGGAGGCACGCCCCTCCGGTCTGGTCAGCCGAGCGGAAGGTGGCGGGTCCCCATGCTCGCTCCGTCTGCAGAGGCAGGAATGGCTTCGGACGCAGTTCCTCCGGAGAGCGGCTGCCGCGAAGGCGCGCGCTCCGCTTCAGGACGCCCGAGGCCACCCCTTCTCCTAAGGGACGGGTGCCCGCTCCGGAGCCCGGGCGCGCGCCGCCGGGGACTCGGGGTGCCGGCGCGGCTGAGCCTCGCCTGTCGATCACCGTTACAGGGAGGAGACAAATGGGGACCGACTCGGCGGCGCTTTCAGGAGGAAAGTCTCCCCTACTGTAAACGCGTTCCAGGCGACCTGTCACCAGTCTTGGATTTAGGTTTCCCGGCCCGGGAAGTAGCCCAAGGCGCGCGCGTGCACGAGCACCCGGGCGACCCGCGCAGCGCCCCTGCGCGCCCCCGACCTCCTCTGAAGTTGCGCGGGCCGTGGCGGGCGCGCGAGGCCGGGGTGGGGGCCCTTTCCCCAGCGCTCGGCTCCTCCTCCTCCCGCACGCCCGGAGCCAGCTTGGCCAGCGGCGACTGTGCCCAGTTCCGCCACTGACCGGAACTGGCAGCCGCTGGCACCCGGCCCTCTGGGTGCCCAGCGCCCTTCACTCCGACGCCTCAACGCGGTGAACCTGGCGCGGACCCACGCTTCAGCGAGCACAGGACCTTCGCCCGCGGGTGGACACCCCTCCCCGTCCCTGCAGGCGGAGGCCCCATTCAGCGCGCAGCTGCTGCGTCTCTTTCTTGAGGGCAGAGAGCGGGGGGGGGGGGGGGGATGTGCGACGCGCCGCGGGAGGGAAAAGGCGCTGAGCCAAGGGAGGTTGACAGTTTGGTTGCACCCGAATCCTTAAACGTCCCTTTCCCGGGGACCTCAGAGAAGCCAGCGTGCCTTGATGCCCACTCGCGCGGAGAAGGCAGAAAGGCTGGGGGACGCGGAGGCGCCCCAGAAAGCCAGGAGCCCTGGCCAAGGGGCGCGGCCTACGCTCCGGATGACTCGGCCCCCAGCAGCTGGAGGAGGCGGCTCTGGGTCTGAGAGAAGGGAGCATATGGCAAGTAGATAACCGGCTGCGCCCCGGGCGCAGTTACTTGGAAGCCAAGCTCTGCAGAAGGCTCGGCTTGCTTTGTCCTCTTGGATTCGCTGGTCTCTCCGCAAGCAACCGCCGCAGTCAGGCCTGGCGCAGGCGTGGAGCAGGGCTCCCCACCCGGCCCGGGCGGTCCGAAACCAGCCCAGTGGCCTTGGCACGCGGTGTGGGTGGGGACACGCCCCGTGGATTCCCCGCCCCCACCCCGACAGCCAAGTGGAAGCAATTACCCTTGGAAGCCCGTGGGGAGAGCGGCTGATTTCACTTATGGAAAAACGCTGGAGCAGGGAGCAACCCTCAGCCAGCGTTAGCAAACCCGCTGACCTGCCATTGGAGGCCGTGCGAGGGCGGCCGGGGCGGGAAACCCGCCGCGGAGTGGGCAGAGGGAAGCAATGAAAAAGGTCAGATAGCAGAAAGAGGGGGCGGCGGAGGAGGAAAGGCGCTAGACCGCAGAGAGGGGAAGACAGGAGATGGCACCGGCTGCCTCGAGACGCCGGTCAGCGGAGGAGAGAGGTGGGTGCGTGGCCGGCAGCTGGCGCAGAACGCCCGCGCTCCGCCAGGCACTGGACCTTTTTTCTCGCTGTGGTCCAGCGCCCCTACTCCCAGAGCAGGCCTGTGTCACGTGGGAAGCGGACGGCGCCTGGGGCGCGCGCGGGGAGGGGAAGGAAGGAGCCAAAGAACCCCGCGCCCGCTCGGTGTTGGGCGTGCTGCACACCTGGCTTCGGACTCACCATCTGCTCCCAGCTACCGCCTCTCGGGCTGGAGAAAGATGAATGCGGTGCGGGAGGGAATGGATGGCTTCACTCGGTACCCGCGGTGAACTCAACATTTATAAAGCTCCTACTGTGTGCTGAGCGCAGCCCCGCTCCCCTCCACCGACGGGCCTTTACTGTTCTGCTATCCTGCAAGCTAGAAAAGAATCCTGTGTGCATTGTAAAAGAAATTCACATTTTGAACCTTAATACATAAGCAAGCCGCCAGGCCAAGTGGGGCGATTGAGACTCTGGCAAATTAATCTGTGGATTTTTGTGATTTTCTTCTCTGCTCCCCCAAGCACAAGACTCCCCACGCTTCCTTTCCCACATTCTCACAACCCACAGATCAAAATTTAAAACAAGTTAAAAATAATTTACTGGCTTTAACTCTCAAGGCCAATAACTAAAGGCTAGTCTTTTCCTCAAACTTAACTAATTTTATACATGTCAGACCCAAAATACTATCTGGATATGACGCCTACTTGTAATCCTGAAATAAAATTTGGAGGTGATATAGTCTATGCATATATCATTATTTTAAAAAACATAATGCTGAAACAATACTGTGCTAGAGAAATACAACCTACCTAATTTATAATAAAACAGTATACACTTCAAATGTGTGTCATAGGGCTGTATTTCACAGGAATGTCTGAACTGCCGGGAAGAACCAAAATTCTCCCTAGGGAGTACTACTGCCCAGATGTGAATTATGCACAATGGGTGCCAGGCAAGTTCTAAGTAATGAGGGCAGTATTGATATCCTGAACTTTTATATCAGACCTGTGAGATTGAAATAGATTTGCCTTCTGGTATTGGTGACTTTGTGTGGCCCTTTTTCTCACTAACTCTGAGTTTGTTCACTGACTTGGTTCAGCCCATGGGGCACTAGCAAGCTCTCATAAGGAATTGGCTCACATGATTATGAAGGCAAACCAACCCCAAGATGTGTCCTTGGCAAGCTGCAGACTCAGGAAGGGCAGTGGAACACAGTTCCAGTTCAATATCCAGCTTGAAAGACAGTCAGGAAGGAGAAATGCTCTCTTACTTGGGGTGTCGGGGTGGGGTGGGGAATCAGCCATTTCATTCTATTAAGAACTTCCATGGATTGAGGATCTCCCACATTAGCGAGGGCCATCTGCGTTACTCAGCCTATCGGTTAAAACATTACACACACTGAAACATCCTCACAGAAACACCGAGAATGTCTGAACAAACATCTGGACATCTCATGACCCCGTCGGTGGACACATAAAATTAAATATCACACATAGTTACCAGGGTTCCCTCTTAGAGAAATGACTTTATTCAAGGATGGCTCTGAGCATAGGTTAATAAGTAGCCATCCAGAAAAAACTGGAGAGTTCTTCAACCCCGCCTTCTGATATCTGGCCCCTCCAGCCAACAAATAACAGTACAGGTCCAGTGACTGAGATTTACCCTCAAATTAGAATAGATAGTTTTCCTAATTAAGATGGATATTATCTGATAGACTGCGGCTAGGCAGTAATAGCTTACAGTAGGTGGTGACTCTTCCTTGAGGCTCAGGAAGGTTCTGATATGGGTGGGAGCAGACCCGGAGAGCAAAAGATCTCTGGCTCAGGGGTGGTTTGAGCACAGTGCTCTGGCTAAAGGACATGGTGTGACAGATGAGGAGAGGGAGAGCCAAAGGTTAAAACTTGCAACCCTCTGTAAACATATAGCTTTAATTTCTTGAGGCTGGAAAGTCCCTGGTGTTACTATGCAAGATAGTATCACTAAAAGAGCTTAGAGTTTAAGGTATGTGGTAGCTTAACTCAGAATAGACACGGCTTTCCTTTTCATGTATGTGCCTCAAGGGGAAAATTTTTTAAAAGGCTCCTGAGGAAAATCCATATCTTACCATGTGATTGGAGGATATTCTTCACTAACCTTCCTTTAGAAGTGATTTTATGATGATAACCATGGTCTATACCATAGTCCAAATTTCGGGTCTCCAGATTTTTAGAAGATTCGACTTCTTGAAAAGAGTAGAGAAAATATGTAGGGAACACTCCCTCGGTTCTCAGAATCAAACCCAGGGCTGGGCATGTGCTAAGCACCACTCTGCTGTGGAGCTACGTCTCCAACCCCAAAAGTTCCTTTTTGTAGTAGCAGGATCAGACCCGGGGCTAAGCCTGTGCCCCACCACTGCGCTCCGCTCCCCCTCCCCCTGGAGGTGACCTGTATGGTTTGTGCTCATAGCCTATTGCACTTAATGAGGCTTGTGACCCTGCCTAGAAGGATTGGAAATCCGCTCACCTCTGTTTCCCAGCAAGGAGGAAAATTGGGAATGGGCAAATACTAGAAAGCTGTTGCAGATTATCTATGGAATTGACAAGCTTCATCTATCAAGTGTTTTGGTCAGGTTTTTTGGGGAGGGGGAGGGGGTATCTGTGACAAAAAGACCTGACAAGAACAACATAGAGAAGGCAGTTTATTTTGGCTCATAGTTTCAGAAGTCTCAGTCCGTAGACCCCTGACTCCATAGCCCTGGGCTGAGGGTGAGGCAGGACATCATGGCAGAAGCCTGGGCAGAGGAGAGCAGCGCAGACTGTGGCCACCAGGAAGCCGGAGAGCTCTGCTCACCACAGACAAAACATAAACCCCAAAGTCATGCCCCCAGTAACCTTCCTTCTCCAGCCACACCCTACCTGCTGACAGTCACCACCCAGTGAATCCATATCAGTGGCTTAACCCACTGATGAGGTTGTAGCTCTCATAATCCTTTTACCTTTGAACATTCTTGCACTGTCTCACTTAAAAACATACGGGAGATACCTCATATCTAAACCGTAACATAAATACTATTGCTCTTCAGCTTCAACATAAAACAGTTATGCTCTTCCAGGATTTTTTTTTTTTTTACCTGAACTAACATTTTAGGGTATTGTGTTTTGTTGTTTTGTAGTGCTGGGGATTGAACCCAGTCTCATGCCCACTAGGGGGGTGCTGTGCCACTGAGCTACTATACCCAGCAGAATATTTTTTAATCACATTAAGATTTAAAAAGCAATCTTTAGAGACATAAACACTTGTACTACTGAGTATGATGTGGCAGTAGCAGAAAGCTATCGTAAGTAAAAGAAAAGACATTATGAAAACCATTTAAAAGATTAGAGATCTACAGAAGCATATGAGACCAGAGGAAGTAAAATCTGGAAAGAGAAAAGGCTTTTCCGTATGAGCAGAGGCTTCCCAGGGGTGTTCACAGATGGAGCAGACAACCCTGCTGGAGGGAGACTATGGGGGTTTATGGCCATGTGGGTTGGCGTGGACACACAGCAGTTACGGCACCATCAGATGGACAGCCATTTTTCCTTACAGGATATTTGCTGAGTGCCAGTGTATACATGAGGCTGGCAGGTGGGGTCACAAAGACAGAAATCAGCTGAAGTCACCTAGGGGAAGGGACACGCAAAACAAAACAGAGCACCCCCTGCCTGGTGGAGCCCCTTGCTATGCAACATCTCTCTCTCTCTCTCTCTCTCTCTCTCTCTCTCTCTCTCTCTCTCTCTCACACACACACACACACACACACACACACCCCACACACACCTTCCTTTCAAAACGTTTGCTAGGCTTTCAACCTGGATGAGGAGGGAAGCTAAAGAGCTAAGTTCCAAATCTCAGACAGAAAGGCCTACCAGACTGTCAGTCAGAAGAACAGAAGGAGCCTGGGGGTAAAGCAATGGTAGAGCATGCCGCTTAGCAGGCACGAGGCCCTGGGGTCAATCCCAGCTCCAAAAAGAAAAAAGTACAGGAAAGTCATGCCCAAGGAAGGACTGGACTAGAATCTAGAATGGCAGAATAAAATGTCTTCGTAAGGTCTCTTGTCCCTGAGAAGACAAAATTCCCCTGGAGGTTGGAGTCTGCAACAAACACAAGAAGATCCTGGCCCTGAACCAGCTGAAACCTCAGCCTGATTGAGCCTAACTCAGAATGCAAGCTAGAACCCAAAGGCTGGGTGTCAGTGATCAGCCCCCTCCATTTATCTGCCCCCCAGACACAACTACAAACCCTCTCTGGGGAAGGAAGAACTTCAGTCTCTAAAGTTCTTTTCCATACAGCGTACAACAGGAGACACAAAATGATGAAATGTGCCAAGAGGCAGAAAAATATCATTAGTCGAAAGGACAAGTAGACGGTAGATGTGGTCCAGCAGGTCACCCAGAGGTTAGAGTGACCAGACATGGACTTTAGCTGTTCTGAGGGCTTTTAATAGAAGAAAATGTGGGAAAAGTAGAGGGAAAGATGAAGCATTTACAGAGAATTGGAATCTTTAAAAAGCAAACAAATGGACATTCTAGAAATACAAAGTACACTATTTTAAGAATTCATTGAATGGGTTTATATACAACTAGAAAAGGAAGAGGATCAGTAAATCCAAAAAGAGTCAGCAGGAAGTATTCAAATGTA
This sequence comes from Urocitellus parryii, assembly GCF_045843805.1. Classification (NCBI taxonomy): domain Eukaryota; kingdom Metazoa; phylum Chordata; class Mammalia; order Rodentia; family Sciuridae; genus Urocitellus; species Urocitellus parryii. Next base: position 150,157,785 of record NC_135538.1, on the reverse strand, counting down.
AGTCCAGGGGGAAATGAAAAGGGTAAAGGAGAGTTTGAGAGGCTTGTGACACTGAGCTGCTGAGACCTGGGCAGGAGAGGGAGGGAGCGGCCCGGGCAACCCATGAGGAGATGTTTGCTGAGAATTTTACAAAATCAATGGTAAATATCAACCCAGGGGCCCAAGGGTCTTAATAAGCCCCAAGTTGCTTAAAAACAAAGAAAACGACTCCTAGATTCAGCTTTGAAAGCAGCATTAAAGAGGAAAATCTTAAAAACTGCCGAAGAGGGGGAAACACATAGGAGAGTACGTTTAGGATAAAGGATGATCTGAAGGGAGACAATGTAGGACTTTTGGCCAACTTTTCAACAGATACTATGGAAGTCAGAAGACATCTAGGGACATCTCTAAAGTGCTGAAAGATAAATAATAATAATAATAAAAAAACTGTCTCTAAAATCATACAAATCAAATCCCTAAAACAAATGAATCAAAATCCCCCAAACAGATGAAGGTTACAAAGAAATTAGACAAAAGCTTAGAGATTTGGGGTTTGACAGACATACACGCAAAGAAAGATGAAAGGAAAAACTTATGCTGAAGGGAAATAATCCCAAAGAAAAGCACAGAAATACCGGGAGGAATGAAAAGCCTATGAAAGTATAAATACGTGGGTAGATTTAAAGGGGTATTGGCTATTTAAAACCCCCTGGTGGCCACATCTTTGGGGTTTATGTACAACAGTGAAACACGGCAGCTATAGCCCAAATCCAGGGGGCGCTGCTGGGGTAAAACTGATGTAGTTTCCTACGGTGTTTGGGAAGCAGTAAAAAGTCAAATAGAAGATCTCAACTACGGAGACAGATCAAGCCCCGTGGCCCAGATCCACCCACACCGGCCTCTGCAGGGCCAGGCGCACAGCGGGTCGGGTCCACCCCTTTCCAGGCAGGGCAGACATCCTCCAGAGCCTAGCCTCTGTTGCAGGACCGCCCTTCCTACCAGCTGACTACCAGATCCACCCACTCCAGCTTACGCAGATCCCAGACCCAGGATGCCATAGCGTCCACTGAGGGACAGCAGCAGGTCTGGAAGCCCAACATCAAGGTGAGCTACAGACAATCTGCAGGGGTACTACAAGAATAGAGGGAGGAAACTGTAATATCTCAGAGAACATGAAAAACAGGGGAAGAAAGTGCCCCAAACCAACCAAGACACTGTAATAACAGAACCCATGGACAGCGGAGTTGATGAAATGTCAGAGGAGGAGCTCAGAAGGTTCATAATTAAAATGATCTGTGAATTAACGAATGACCTAAATGAGCAAATACAGGCGAAAATTGATCACTCTAACAAGGAGATGAGAGACAAATACAGGTAGCAAGAGATTACTTCAAGAGAGATAGAGACCCTGAAAAAAAAAAAGTCAGAAATCCTTGAAATGAAGGACACAATAAATCAAATAAAAAAATCAATAGAAAGCATCACCAACAGACTAGACCACTTGGCAGACAGAAGGTCAGACAATGAAGACAAAGTACAATCTGGAACATAAAGTTGGTCACACAGTGAAGATAGTAAGAAACCATGATCAGAACAGCCAAGAATTATGGGGCAGCCTCAGAAGACCCAATCTAAGAGCCATTGGGATAGAGGAAGGCAGAGTTTCAACCCAAAGGAATGCACAGTCTCTTCAGTGAGATAATATCAGACAATTCCCCAAACATGAAGAACAAATTGGAAAACCAAATACAAGAGGCTTACAGGACCCCAAATGTACAAAATTACAACAGAGCCACACCAAGGCACATGATAATGACAATGCCTGGCGTACAGAGTAAGGATAGAACCTTAAAAGCCACAAGAGGGGAATCAGATCACTTATAGGGGGAGACCAATTCTTACCTCAGCAGACTTTTCCACCCAGACCCTCAGAGCCAGGAGATCGTGGAACAACACATACCAAGCTCTGAAAGACAATGGTGCCAACCAAGAATCTTATATCCAGCAAAACTAAGCTTTAGATGTGATAATGAAATAATAATAAATTATTATTTATTACTATTTAATAAATAATAAACAAAAAATCATTATTTATTATTACTTAATAAATAATAAACAAAAGTTAAAAGAATTTACAACGGAAAGTCTGCACTACAGAACATCCTCAGCAAAGTATTCCAAGAAGAGGAAATGAAAAACGATGATGAAAAAAGTTAAATATGCACAGGCAGATTTTAAGGTAGCCACTAAACCTCTGGAAGAACAGTACAAGCGGATATAAACTGAAAAGCTTATAAAGGAAATAAAATGGATTATTAAAATATTTGATTGATTCAGAAGGGAAGGCAGAATCAAGAAACAAAGCATAGATAGAATAAACAGAACCCAAAGAACAAGACCAGACGTAGAAGCAAACAGAATCCCTCATACAAATGGACTAAACGTGTCTATCAAAATGCCAGGGTGGCCAAATTGGCTTATTAAAAGACCCAGCTCTATGCTGTTCACAAAAGACACATTTGAATATTATCACACACATTTTGAATATTAGGTACAGAAGACAAGTTTAAAAATAAATCGATCAATAGACCAATGCTGTAAAACACTAGCCAAAAGGAAGCGGGTGTGTTTACATTAATATTAAAGAGATTTTGAGGCAAGAAATACTTCTAGAGATAGAACATTTCGTAACAACATAATGTAATGAAATGTAAGTTGAAGGCGCCACATCCTTGAGTAACCCTGTGGTCTCACTGTGTCCCCTACTGATTCACGTGTTGAAGCTTCATTGCCAATGCAGTGGCTTAGGGAGGTGGGGGGGGGGTGACTGGGAGGTGGGGGGGCTCCAGCTACGTGAGTGGGATCAGTGCCTTGTGAAGAGTTTGAGGGGCCCACCTGTCAGGAGCCAGCAAGGAGTGCCATCTATGACGCAGAGAGCTCAGCCTTCTCCTGACGTGGGCTGTGCTGACCCCTTGATCTGGGCCTTTCCAGCCTGTGGAACTGTGAGAAATAAACTTCTGTGGTTTGTAAACTACTCAGTCTAAGCTATTCTGTTACAGAAGCCCAAACAGACTGAGAAATTGACTAATAGCTAAAAACAACCAAACACCCATAAGATTTGAACACTGTCAACTGATTTGACTTCATTTAACACAGATGAAATAATCCACCCCATACTGAAAATACACAATCCTTATTAAATTTTGTGCCTTAAATCAAGTTTCAGTCATTTCAAAAGACTAGTATTTCACAGAATTTGCCTTTAATCACAGTGGGACTAAATTAAAAATGAATGAAGAAAATGTTATGAGAATAGCATTTGATGATGAAATTTTAGTTTGAAAACTAAGTAGCATATTTTTAAATAACATATACTTCAAGATTAGAAAATAGGAATTATTTTTCAACATATAAAAAATAAAAAATAGGACATCAAAATATACGCAAAAGGAAAATTTACAACGTTACATATATATGGTACAAAAGAAAACCTAAGACCTCTTGGATTCTGCCTAAAGAAAGTATAAGGAGTAAATCAAGTTTAGTGAAAGTAAAAGGAAGAGTAATTTAAATATAAATGCAGAAATCAATGAAATCCAAAGCAGTTGTACCACAGAGAAAAAAATAAGTTGGTTCCTGGAAGTAATTAATACTCCCAGTAAATGAAGAGGGGAAAAAAAAACCCACACAAATTTCCAACATTGTGAATGGAAGAATTGTCTTCACAATTTGAAATTACTGAAACTTAAGACAAAATTTAATAAGGATTTTAAGATTTAAGACAAAATTTAATAAGGATTGTGTATTTTCAGTATTAGGTGTATTATTTTATCTGTGTTAATGAAGTCAAATTAGTTGACAGTGTTCAAATCTTATTGGTGTTTGGTTGTTTTTATCTATTAGTTAATTCTAAGTCTCATACAAATAACATGGACATGAGAAAGTTTATTTAAAAAAGTTTAATAACTGTAGACTAATCAATTAACAATTTGAAGGAAATGGGAAAATTACCTACAAAACACAACTTATAAAAATTGATACATAAGGGAGAAAATATGAATAATTCCACCTCTATTAAATAAATGTAATTCATAATTTAAAAGCCTTCCCACCAGGAAAACATTAGGGTCAGGTGAGTTCTCTATTGAATTTTCCAAAATCTTAAAAGAAAAAAACATCACCAGTTATACAAAATAATTTTTATAAATAAAATCCAAATTCCAGAGAAAGCGGGGATGCTTCACAATTCTTTTAAACCATATAATTTCAAAACTCAAAATACAAGGATATTATGAGAAAATTACTTTCCATTATTCTTCATGAACACAGATGCAAACAATTTTAAAAACATTTTTGGTATCTTTATTTCTGAAGACCTAGAACATTTATAAGTTCATTTTTGAAATACAAAAATATTTTCAAAACTGTAAGCAGATAGATTCAAACATTTTCAACAAAGCACTAGTAAGTGAAATCCAGCAGCATATAAAAGGATAATGCATCATGATCAAGTAAAGTTTACCCCTGGAATGCAAGGTTGGCTTCATACTTAAAATAATCAATGAAATCCACCACATAACAGATTAAGGGAGAAAAGCCTTATGATCATCTCAATAAGTTCACACAAAGCAACTGATAAAATTCATATTCTGTAAGGATGGATGGAGATATATATATATATTTTCCCTCCCCCCCAGGAAACTGGACGCAGAAGGGAATATTTCAATCTCATAACCTAAAATAGTACACACAATAGAATTTTGAACATTTTGACTGAAGTCATCCCAGTGGCTTGGGAGGCTGAGGCAGGAGGATTGAAAATTCAAAGCCAGCCTCAGCAACAGCAAGACGCTAAGCAACTCAGTGAGACCCTGTCTCTAAATAAAATACAAAATAGGGCTGGGGTGGGGCTCAGTGGTTGAGTGCCCCTGAGTTCAATCCCTGTAGCTCCCCCCCAAAATATATTTACCATTTAAAACAGCATCAAATATCACAAAATACATAGGAATAAATTCCACAAAAAGAAGTGAAAATCCTCCATTCTGAAAATTCTAGAACTTTTCTGAGAAATTAGAAATGAATTCAATCAAGAGGTATACCATGTTTTAGAGTGGAAAACTCAATTTTGTAAGTTGCAAATTTCTCCAAAACTCACTTCTTGGTCGTTTATTTGTTGGAAATATTCAAGCCAATTATAAAATTAGGTAGAAATATGAAGGACCTGGTATAGGTAGAACCATCCTGAAGAAGCAGACCAAAGGTGGAGAACTTCCTACACTGTCAAGGTTTAAGATGGACAGTGATTAACCCAGGGTGGTACTGGTATGAGACTAAAGTGTAAACTAAATGAACAGAGAGTCAGGAATAGACTCCATCCCAAAAGGAACTTGATGTATAACAAAGACAGCCCAACAATCTTGTGGGTCCCCACTCCCAATAAATGGTGCTGTGGCCACTGTACATTCACATGGAGAGAAGAAATAAAGTTTGACCTCTCCCTTTACACCACGCACAGAAAATAATTTATGTTTATCACAGACCCAAGTATGCAGAGAAAATATGGAAGATACCTTTTTGAACTTGAGACAGGCAATGATTTTTGCACAGACACAAAAACACTTCAAGGAACCAAATACTGGAAGAAGGTATTCATAAAACATGTATCTGATGAGGGCTGTCCTATTTTCCCATTTAAGAAAAAAAAAAAACAGCCAAGACCTTGAACAGGCACCTCACAAGAGTTTTATACATGGCCATGAAGCCTATGAAGAGAGACCTAGCTAGGAAATCCAGAATCAGATCCCATGAGACACCACCCACAAGAAGGACTGATGTAAGACAAGACACTGGCCAGTGTGGTGCAGAGAGGGGCTGTCTGGAACTCTCACTCACTTGCTGGCCACGTGCATTGGTACCTTCTCTGGAAACTTACACTTCTTACTCTACTTACACTACTGCTTTGTCCAGGAAACTCACACCTGATTCATACTAACTCCCCCCCACACACATACACACAAAACAAATATGTAGTTACACTCAAAGACATAACAAGGATGTGTATGCCCCAAACCTAGAAATATCCCAACTGTCCACCAACAGAAATATGGATAAGTAATTATGGCATTTTCATGTGATGGAATGTTACATAGAAATAAAGGAACAGAAGGTATTTCAGCAAAAAAAAAAAAAAAGAAAAGAAAAGAAAAATAAAAAGAAAAGAAAATAATATAAAAGAATATTTGTATGATTCCATTTATTTAAAAGTCAAGAAAGTTAAATTGAGTTGTTAGAGTAGGGGTCACCTATATAGGAGTGTTTAATGGGAATGGTTATAAGAGAACCTTTAGAATACTTGAAATACTCAATATATTTATCTGAGAAATGCTTGCATAAGTGTATATTTATGTAAAAATCTATCAAAAATCATACTAAAACTCAGTATTGTGTATATCTTTAGTGTACATATACCTTAATAAAAAGATAAATAAATCAGAAAAAGGCAAAATTATTTTTTAAGTCTATTAGTCCATTTCCTATGACTATAACAAAATATCTGAGTCTGAATAGTTTATTTAGCAAAGAGGTTTGTTTATCTTACAGTTTTGAAGGCTGAAAGTCAAAGATCAGGTGGCCCCAAAGATCAGCCTCCAGTGGCACAATGGCAGGGGTGTGTGTGAGTGGTCAGCGGCGAGATGGAAACGGAGAGCTTGCTGTATCAACTTGCTCTCTTGGGGGAGGGAGATCTGAGAAGAGAGAGAAGAGAACCATTTAGGAAAGCGGCTGAGGTCACCGGAGCTACATGATGAGGTCGCCAGGCAGGGCCGAGGGCTGGAGATGTGTCCCGTGACACCAATCCGTGGACTGTGACTCTCAGCCTGAGCAGGGGAAAAGGAAGACAGGTGGCTGGGGTCACCTGGGGCTGGAGGGGTGTGTGGCCGAGGGGCGAGAGGCCAGGGGTCACTGCAGCGTTTGCGGAAGGAGTTACCCCGGGGACCAGGAGCGCAGAGGCAAACCGAGGGGAAGGGTGGGGGTGGACACAGGAAAGCCTGGGCTGAGCCTGGAAGTGTGAGATGGACACCCGGGGGACGCCTGGACGCCGGAGTCCCAGGACGCTGCTCCCGAGGGTCAGAGGCTCCCTAGCTCCCCCCCCCTCCCCCGGGGTTCCAGTCCAGTGCACACCTGGTCAGTATTTTGGATGGGTCACTCAAGACGCGTCCAAGTTGCCAGACACGATGGTAGGCCTTAGGTGGACGGGAGGATTGTTGAAATCTCAAGGGACAAGAGGGGTGACGGGCGATGGCAGCCAGGAGGAGCAGGAAAGTGGGAACCGGCTGGGTGGTCTGAGTCCCAGGGAGGAAGCAGGCGCCCAGGAGGCTGCCCAGGTAAGTAGGAGGCTTCGGGACCGGAGGGCTTCCGCAGAGGGCATCTGGCATCTGGGCGAGGCTCCGCAGGCAGAGCTTTGGAAGAAGGGGGTAGCAGGCCCAGCACCAGGCCTGCCTCGCTGTCCTTCCTCCCTCCCTTCCTTCCTTCCTCCCTTCCTCCCTCCCTTCCTCCCTCCCTCCCTCCCTTCCTTCCTCCCTTCCTTCCTTCCTCCCTCCCTTCCTTCCTCCCTCCCTCCCTTCCTTCCTCCCTTCCTTCCTTCCTCCCTCTCTCCCTTCCTTCCTTCCTTCCTCCCTCCCTCCCTTCCTTCCTTCTTCCCTTCCTTCC